>NC_140941.1:17209326-18496826 GCF_014529385.1 Adiantum capillus-veneris | reverse complement strand
CCTTACAAGAGAAAAGTTCCACTCTTTGGCAACTTCTAAAATATCACCAGAGAGGTTATAATCTTTGGATAAAAAATACACATGAAATCATCAAATGAATCAATGCATTTATGGTTTGTTTATTGTTTGCTCTATAAGAAAAATAAAATATTGCACTCTTTGATGCATTTCCGTGTAGATGATGTTACTTCTGAGCGTTATATTAGTGCAATGAAATTTAGAATGTACTTGGGTAAAGAGTGGTATTGGGGAAGTATCTTGAAGCAATGCTTGAGGATCAAAGGGAAAATGATTGAAGAAATTCCGGAGGGCTTTGAAGCATGGTTTCATCACCGATTGAGGGAGCACATTGATAAAGTTTTTGTGAAGCTTTGGAGTAAGATCAACACAAAAGAGTCGGATGAAAAAATTACAGAGCTTATGGAATCTTTGAGGAGAGTGTTATTCACGTAATGCAATTGATATCTTTATGGTTGTTATTCTATTTTGTACTTAGAGTTTGTATAATAAATAAGTTAACTACATTTTATGTGCATGGCTAATTCAGCTTTACGATCAAACTTTGTTGGAGAAGTTGCCAGTTGTTGTTGAAAGCTGGACGGACCTCTCTTGTGAGGAGTGTATGTATCCACTATGGATGAGAGATTATGGTTTGATTGCTTGGTAAATTGAGTATTGCCCTTGGTGGCTAGATTACACTCGAGGCACCTACCTAGGTGAAGAAAGGAACTTATATAAAGGTTATTTTTGGGCATTCATAAAAACTACAAAATTGTAAAGTTCTCATGTTATTTAGACTATGTTTGTGAGAAACATACTTCTGTTTTCTTTAGAGCACGTTCTTGAAAGAAATGAAAATGGTATTGAGGAGATTGGATCAGCTTCCAAGAAGGCCACCTCTTCGAAAAGAGTAAACAATAGTACAATCCCCTCTATAAAAAAGTGATTGGATTTTGTGAAATCCAAGAATTCCAAGAAGTCTCCAAAAAGAACAAAAAAGGTGTTGAAGGCTCCTTAGGTAAACTTGCTTGTAAAGATAGATATCTAGCTGCCACTTTTTCTACTCAACAATTTTTTATGTAATATTTTATTTTCTGATTATAAAGTTGCCTTCCATAGATTATGATGTGATCGTTATTGGCAACATGCTAGATGTTTACAAAATTTCTCTCGATGATGAGAAATGGTAAACACATGTGAGAAGAAAGACTGACTATGTGTGGTGTGTATTGTGAATGTTTGAAATACATGTATTTGATCGTATGCAGGATCTTTTATTTTCTTCATTCAGCCCATGTTGATGGGGAAAAGAGCAGTGAAGTGGCCTCTCTTTTGTTTGCAAATTTTCCAACAAATACCTTTTCGGAGAACGAGGTATGCATTCTTCAAAACCACAATGGGTAGTCTATGATAGTTTTGAAACTTTAATTAAATTAAGAATGTGTAATATGCAGGTCCCTCCATGAAATCAATACTCTCAAAAATAAAGTAAGAAAGTGACCATAATATCTTCTGAGTATGTGGAAGACAATGGGTGGTACATCACCTTAAGCTCCACTGATCACTTTGGCATTGTGTCTAGCCATGCCATTGAGATGGGATTCAAAATGCTGCACACCATCCTTATTTTGATTCCCAATGGTTATGTGCGAAAGACCATTGAGATTGAGAGAGTAAGTAAATTTATTTATTTATTGAAAAGCATGCTCGTAGTTTTGTTCAATTAGATCACATTCTAGTTGTACTTTGTAGGTGGAAACACTATTTTTAGGATTGTTTTATCATAAGGGTCAACGTCCTATCTACGATCGACGAGATGGAGAGAGCGTGGACAACAACTCTTTCGATGCCAAGTCCAGAATACTAGTAGAGCGTGCCGACGAAGAGTACATTAAGAGACGTGCTCTTGGAGGTTTCACTGAGCATAGCCTTGATATGCTTCCTACTGTGCGTTATTACACTATGTTACATAAAATAAAAATGCACATGTTGTTTTTCTTTTCTTAGCTAGCTTGTGCAGACATTTACTGCGGAGCGCACCTACATTGTTGATACGTTTTCTAGATGTGGTGGCTTGGGCCATGTTTGCATTGAGTTGTCTAGACATTGTCTATGCATAGATAGTGATCCAGAGGTCTTCCAGCAGCATCTTTCATGCTTCAAGGCTCCATGTGTACGTGGTATTCCAGCAGTTGATGCAGATAGCGATGAGGAGACTAACTAGCAACAATATGAGCCCGGATCACACTGCCCTTGATTGACATCAACATTGGTATTATCTATGGTGTTTTCTAGTTTTCGATTTTTATGGGACAACGTGTGACCATGGTGTTTGGGTGCCACTTTTTTGGTATTGTTGAAGACATGTTGTTGGTGTTTATCCTCCTTATCAATTCAGCCATGATTTCATATATATCATGCTAGATAGAAGTTAGTTGAGAGCTTTTGATTTACCAAAGTAATATACCAACAGGCCGTTATTTTGCGTATGTAATTTCTTCTTCCCGTGAGCATTGGGCTACTGCACGCAAGCAAGTATGGAATGGGAGATTTTTTTGTTTGAATTTTCACGCCGTTATGCTGCCAAAATTTTGATTTCTTGTGAATATAATCATGCTTTTTGTTTGCCATTTGGAAACATAATCATGGTTTCATGTATACACAAAAGTTAGGCAAGCTTTCACAGAAGCAAGTATGGAATGGGGATTTTTTGTGTTTGAATTTTCACGCAGTTATGTTGCCAAAATTTTGATTTCTTGTGAATATAATCATGCTTTTTGTGGTTTCATGTATACAAAGCTTAATGAAAGTTAGGCAAGCTTCCACGGAAGCAAGTATGGAATGGGATTTTTTTTTTGAATTTTCACGCTGTTATGTTGCAGAAATTTTGATTGCTGATCACTATTTCTTTACACTGTCGGTCTAAGAATATATATTTTTTTATTTATTTATATCTATATTATATATATATATATATATATATCTATTTATTTATTTATTTATATGTGTGTGTTTATGTATGTAAGTAGTCCTTCAACTCGGTAAAGTGTTTTTAAGTACTTGTTTATATAATATATATATTTATTTATATGTGTGTGTTTATGTACGTAAGTAGTTCTTCAAACTAGTAAAGTATTTTTAATTACTATTTTATATGCAAGAGTCTATGTGTGTATCATTACTTTGAGGTCTCTGCCTAAACAAGTACAACCATCAATATTTTTTAGATTCCTACTTTCAAATTGGCTTATTAGGCATTCATCCTGTTTGCAACAACACCTACATGGACAGGAAACAACATTCTACTAAAAGTCGGGTAATTACTAAAAAAATTCTCATCTTTTACTTGAATTATATAAAAATCTCACATACATTTGCTTTACATTGTGGCTTTCAAATAGCTTGTAGTTACATTTGGCGGTTCAGTTTAGCTAGAAGATATCAACAATACCCTAAGCTATGACAGATCTTGAAGATGTGTTAGTAGACCAGGCCATTTAAAAGTCTCACAGCTACTTCAATATTATTAAGTCAAACAGAGAGAGGGGACGGTCCAAAACCCTGACATATGAATTATTCTCACCAAGGAACAGAAGAGTGGAACACCATCATATAGTTAAAATAAGCATCACATAATAAAAATAAGTTGTTAACATGATTAGGTAGGGAATCAAACCTACAGACACACACACACAGTACAACTTGCATCACACTAGTACAATTTATCATGAGATAGTGCATATTTATTTAAATATATTAATTAGTGCATAATTATTTAAATCTTGCCTCAATCTTCTACCACATTAGAGCCAGATTTGTCGACCAGGTTGATTGTGCGTTTGCAGACAAGCAAATGGTCAATCTCTGCCTGCAAAGCAGCCCTCCGAGAGTTGTCTATGTACCCCCATGTCTCCCACTTGCCTAGAGCTTCTTGCATTGTCTCAAAGCCTTCATTGAGTTCCTAGTCTCCGGTGTTGCAAGAGCGATTAAGATGATTGAACATCCGGATCGCCTTATTTGTGTCACACTCTCTCTGCATAAACAGCTTCTTTTCTTTAAGGGGTGCATTGGGGGGGAGTTTGTGAAGCTCTTCGTGGATTTTACCAACTACCTCATTACCATTAGTTTCATATCCTACAAGCATTGTATAAGTACAGGGGCAAAAAAAAAATCTCTCTTCATTGGCACCTCCGAGTCACTTGTGTTGCATATGCTGCTTGCTGTTGAGATGTAGAGAGAAAGAGAGAGAGACGAGACAAGAGACACATCATATACGCTCCCAAAGACTGATTCATATTGAGGACAAGATACAAATATATAGGTGAGACCAAGTTGAGTAGAGTGAGCCATATATAGCTCCAACACCCCCACTCAAACAAAGGTCTCTAGATTTGGATGAAAAAACCCTTGGGAGTTCAAGGGAAAAATCCAAGCCCCTATACAATGTGAAAATATGAACCAGCGATGATGATGTGAAAGTGAATTGTGCATCTATGTACAAATATTCAAGTGACTTAAAGATCACAATGTGAAAATGTGGAGTGTGCATAGTGCATGGTACCTAAAAGATTACAATGTCATATGTACAAAGCTATTACAATAGCAAAGAAGCTAATCTAGAAAGAGTGAGGCCGAAGCAACTCCAAGCTCCGAGCGCAAGAGGATGAAACGTGACTCATTGAGGCCTTTGGTCAAAATTTCTGCAATCATCTGGTCACTTGGACAGTGTTAACCATAATGGTTCCTTTGCGTACTTCATACCTGACATAATGATAATGGACAGCAATGTGCTTTGACTTATTATGTTGAACATAGTCTTTTGCAAGACTAATAGCACTTTGGTTGTCACACCGCAAGGGTGTGCTAGAAAGAGGAGAGTGACCAATATCAACCAGCATTTGTCAAAGCCAAATCAACTCACGAGCTGCAAGTGATGCCACAACATATTCTAACTCAGTCGTAGAAACTACAACACAACGTTGTTTCTTGCTGGTCCAAGAAACAAGACAACCATTTATAAAGAAGCAATTTCCACTAGTAGATCGCATAGATAAATGTGAGCTTGCCCAGTCTGCATCTGTGTAACCCAAAAGAGAAAGAGATTGCATAGAATCCGATGTGAGTTGTCGTTGATAGACTAAACCAAAATCTGTAGTGCCTTTCAAATATTTCAATACACGCTTTGCAGCAGACCAATGCTTAAGAGAAGGACATGCAAGATGTTGTCCAAGATAATTAGCAGCAAACAGAATATCAGGACGAGTGTTCATGCCAACAAACTGAAGACATCCAATCAAGTTAGCATAAGGTTGATTTGTGACAAGTTGACCGCCATTGTCAGAAGTGTTCTTCGTAGAGCTCGCAAGACAAGGTGTGTTGGCTGAATGTGCGGATCCAAACCAAATTTTTGAATAGTATCTGCAATAAACTTTGACTGTCGAAGGAATAAAATACCTTTTGTGCGGTTCCATTGGATTTTAATGCCAAGACACGAGTGAATATCTCCAAGATCCACCATATCAAATGCAGAAGACAATAACTTTTTCACTTTTTGCTGGAGAAATCCAAAATCATTGGAAACAAGGATGGTATCATCCACATAAAGAGCAAGAATCACAAAACTGCTACCTTGGCGTTTTATGTATAAGTTGGGGTCTGACGAGCAAGAGATGAATCCTTTAGAGGTGAGAAAAAGATCAAATTTTGTATACCAGGCTCGCGAAGCTTGTTTGAGACCATATAGTGCCTTATGGAGTTGAGCAACAAGGCCTTCTTTACCTGGAATAACAAACCCTTTTGGTTGTTCCATATAAATTTCCTCTTCCAAGTCACCATTAAGAAAAGCAGTTCGCACATCCATTTGATGAGCTTCTAAATCAAATTGAGCAGCAAATGCCAATAAAACTCGAACACTTGTAATGCGAACAACTGGTGAAAAAGTCTCTTGATAATCAACACCAGCTACTTGGGAGTAACCTTTTTCAATTAAACGCGCCTTGAACTTGTCAAAAGATCCATCTGCTTTTACTTTTGTCTTATACACTCACTTGAGTGATGGAGGGTAGGTAAGATTAGTACGATAGGAGTGTTTCTGTTTTAGAGTTGAGTGATTAGCGAAGTTCTCTTTTCCCACTGATGTGCCTCCTGGAGGTATTCCTTTTGTTTCCTAGTGTGTACAGGAGCGTGTTGCTATTGATAGGATTTGGACCTTCATGGAACCTTCAAATCAAGCGCGACCATCGACACAAACAGGTGTTTCTTGTCCAGTAGCATTGCCCTTATTTTATTTTATTTTTGCATCTATGTTTGTCTGCCTTGATTGTGATTGGTAGCATAATATTCAGCGCATTTGCTTAGTATCAAACATTTAATTCAATGTAATGTTTTGTCATAATCACTTGTCTAGGTTTAAAAATCAAGCAGTCCGACTAAGCTAGTTTGACCAAGCTAGGTATTAGAAATCTTCTCTTAATACCATGGGGAATGCCTTCCTAATAAGCAATGGTTACTTAGGTTCTTAATCCGATTTAGGCAGCATTGTGTGAAATGTACTAGGGCTTTCTAGTGGGCTTGACCCTATTGACCTTTAGCTTAAGTATTATAAAGGGAGTTTACTAATGTGATGAGCCTGGGGAGGGTAACAGTGTTATATGACCCCCCAAAGTTACAAAATTTAAATGTTGAAAATGAACAAACAAAAAATCAAAGTGCCACAATGTAAAATTTTAAGCTGGAAGAGAAATCCTGGCTTGAATTGGTACTTCACTCACATGTATTGCCTATGGTACTAGAGCCCTAGAGGTTCCCAGTGTGGGCGCTTTTCCTTGAAAAGCAAAAAACCCAAGGCATACAAAATAAGCACACACATCATAATTGAATCAATGTGAAAAGACTTTGAGGGGTCAAAGAAAAAGTAATCAGTCAGGCGATGATTTCATGAGAAATTCCTTTTATGGTAGCTTAACTACAAAGTCTTCTGGATATAGCCTCTAGTTAGCCCTCGAACATGAATACTTGGCTCTCACGATTAAACAACTTAATTGACCACAAAAAACTAAGAAGCTTACCCATGGTATTAATATTCGATCTCTAGTGCCTTTCGACCGTCAAATTAGCAACCCCAGACTTGTTTAATTTTCTACCTTTACATCTGTTTATGCATTTGATTACATTGCAATTTAATGTTCATTGCTGACAAATTGTTTGAAATTCTTTGACCAATCAATTTTTCTACCTAAAACTGCATATGCTTTTTAAGAGAATGCAATTACTGTGGCAATGTTGTTTGATTTTGCAGTGACTGAAGAAGGCTAAGGACATTCATCTCAAATGCTCTTCCACCTCGACGAACCAGCTTCAACTCAATAGCTTCCGAGGACGGAATCTACATCAGGAAGGGGGGCATGTTAACCCTCACGGCTCATGGACACCCCATCACCTACGACGGACGTGTATTATGTATTCGATAGAGTCAGGTACCGGGCTTGTCGGACCAATAGGGAAAGGTAGAGTGATCGCCGATGAGAGGCGCACTTTAACTTGGACATTCAAGGGATTAGTTGGTTAAGCATGGGCGCCCAAGTGTGAATGGGGTGAGCTCCTATAAAAGCCAACTAAACCTAATTTTTACTCATTCTCTCATTTTTGCAATTGAAGAGTGCTCTTGCTCCATCTCCAACTTCTTCTTCTTCACCTCCTTGTGTGTGTGTGTGTGTGAGCGAGAGAGAGAGAGGGAGAGTGTGTGTGCGATCGAGCATTACGAAGGCACGACGGCGGCGAAGCGGTTGAGCGCGGCACGACTGCAGCTTCTTCTTCATCGCGGCGAGGAATCCACCACAAAGGCGAGCGTAGAGCGGTGAGTGACACACCCTTTGTTTTCTTGAGCTTGCTAGTTTAGGCTTGTTGTGTGCTTGGAGCCTTTTGTGGCTCGCACGTGGTGTATCGGCAAGTCCCTTGCTTCGACAGTGCGGCAAGGAGCGCACACACATATATTATTTATATTTGACATGTACATATTTTTTAGACCCCTCAATATTTGATTTTCTTAGTTGTACTATTCATTTATATCATGATCTCAACAATATCTTCAATTATAGACCTACCAAATAAGATCAAGGGCATGTGGAATGCATTCATACACCATGGGGAGCTCACTCTTGGAGGTATTCAAAAGAATCATCCAAAGAAAGACCTCACAAGGACTTTGTGCAGTGGAAAAAACAGTCGGGTTTTCTGAATTTTTAAAGATCATATGCTCCCCGAATTTGAAAAGGTGATACAAACAAAAGTTGTAGCTCGTGAGCTGAAATTTCACCTCAAATTTTTTCATATTTTTTTGAGCTACGAACTGTGAGCTATGATTTTATTGGTGGACCCCAGTTTTCCCATGCTATGCAGCCACACTCCCTCTTCCACTTTATCATTTTCCTCTTTCACACACACTCCTCCCTCTCCTTCCCACTCCCAAACCTGCAACTCCCATGTCCTAATTCACCCTCTTCACCATTGCCACATCTCTCACACCTCCATAGCCTTCATCCTCCATTTCTACACCCTATGTGTCTCCCTTTCTCTCTACATATATGTCCATATTACCATACTCTCTTCAGCTTTGTAAAGAGCTTCAAAAAATCAGCAAAAATCCAAGGATAACCTCTGCAAATAAAGGCTCTTATCATGAATTTTCCAAGGTTTGAAGATAACATAGCTTCATCGACACGCACTACTTCGCCATGCTGACCGCTTCTTCTACCAGTGCTGTAAAGAAGTGAATGTCAACTTCTCCAAGCTTCAACCTTTCGTTACAAGCTTATCCCTTCTCTAACTTTTCTCATCATATATCTCACCATTTGGTGAATGATTTTGTAAATATTTTTTAGTGATAATTACTAACTACTAACCACTAACCTTATTGTACCCTCTACTAGAGTAGGCACTCCCCAATTATTCACTCAATCCTCTCTCTTTTCATCCTCAATAATTCTCTTCCCTTGAGACCACATCCATGTGACTCAAAGGAAAAGAGAGACCCACCCTCATTTAAAAAAAATAAAAATAAATGCATAATTAATCTTTTATTCCTTCAAATAAATTTGATTAGGCCTAATCCTAATCGGGGCTTCTAAAACCTATAAATAGAGCCCTTCTCTCCCTTGTAAAACATCACATGATCACACTACACCACACCATTCTCAACACATAACACACCACTCTTCAAGCCTAGTTGTGTAGAGTGTGTGCATTGTGAGTGCTCTATTTCATCACTACACATAGGTGCATGGAGAAGCTTGAAGTTAGTTATTCCATCTAGAGGAGTGGAGTGATACTATACCCTGCAATCACACTTGTAGCCTACTCTTGTCCATAAATAAGATTCCATCTAGAGGACTGGAGTGATACTATACCCTGCAATCACACTTGTATCCTACTCTTGTCCATAAATAAGATTCATAGTTTTGGGTGCAATTGTATGCTGTAACTATGACTCTTCTCTCCAAATTGACTTGATAAGTTGGCTCATCAGGTGGTTGAAGGTATATTGTCCTTGAAGTTTGTTGTGCTATTTCATGCTTGGTGGTTTGAGGGCTTGTTGAATTGTTTGCCTAAATGGTAAATTGTAAGAGGGTGCTCGGTGAGAGGGCTCCCGTGACCATAAGACAATTTGTGTATTGGCAACAAGGTCAAGTTTTGTGTTGTCTCTCTATTTCTCATCAAGCTTTGTGTGCATCTAGTCTTTAAGGCTAAGACTGAGTTGCTCAAGTTGATTTGTGATCTTTACCTCTCTCTGGCGTGGTGAATGTTTGTGTTTGGTGTGTGTGGCTATCTTGCATTCCCTTCTCTTTGTGCGTTGAGTACAAGGAGATATCACGTGCGTCCTAGCTCGCATCTACAACTAGGTGGTGCCCGTTTTCTTATTTGGTTTCTGGCTGTGGGTTGTTGTTGTCTCTGATTGTGCTTGCCCCAGCCCCAATTGAGTAGCATGGGAGCCTCGAAGGGTGTTTAGAGGCCGCTCTTCTTGTTGCCCGCCCCGGACCGCCTCAATATATATATGGATATATATATATATATATATATATATATACATATACATATATATACACACACACACACACACACACAGACACAATCATATATAATAGATTGCATTAAATGCAATCCTTGAACCACCATTTAGAAATTAAATGGCCCCTCAAATTTGATGACATATTCCACTGCTACGTATAGTTTGAATGCACATACATTCACAACCGTCATATTAAATGGTGTGCTAGCTAGTTTAAATGCACTTCTTCAATTATGATTTTCATTATTCTTTGAGCCGTCACAAGATCTTATACAACTGTCTTTTTGTCTACCTACCAATACTTCACTTCATTAACCTTCACCACTTTCATTAACCTTCACTTCATCTTTAAATTTCATTAACCTTCACCACCTTCACTTAATCCACCGCAGTTTTCTCGCATCTCCACCCTGTAATCTTTTGCTTGAGAGAATATGTCCAACATGAAAGTGACAGTAACTTGGAAGGTTGGTGGTGAGATAGTCAACCACTAGATTTAGTTGAGGGAAAATCATTGTTGCTTAGTGCTTACTATTTGCAGAGTTTGCTGCCTCCATCTTGCTATTTTCAATCACTATCTACTCTTATTCAAAGTGATTGTGGCCTAACAACTGTCTTATTACAACCAGAGTGGGATATTGAAGGTCACCAACATTTCTTAATAGATGGATCTTTGTTGAGCTTGTTTGAGTTGCTTCATTCAGACACATTTATACAGGTATTTGACAGTGAGAAAGAAAATGATAAAGAGATATCTGAAGATGTTTTAAGCATTGTGCATCTTGAAAGTAGCGGTGACGATATAGGACAGTTCAAAACTCAGTCAATCGTCATTTGGATTCAACAAAATCCAGGGGAAAAAAAGTTAAATGATCTGTTAACATTATGTGGAGCTCCTTTGCAAGTTAACTTACCCCACATTATGATTAAAATTTGTGCTTTGAGTTGCCTGCAACTTAGGATAAAACAAAATGAATGTTAGGGATGGAACAACGCTTTGATGGTCACTTGTGGACTCGCCCATCTGTTACAACCATGTCAATAGCATGCACAATTTGTCTAAGCCACTGTTTGGCATCCATGCAGTGCAATTATTCAACATGTCCTCATTATATTAAAGAACAAGAACTTTGGATATTTGGATAGACATGTCAAGAAGGACTACCTTGCAATGGAAAAGAAAACAACAATAACTTGTCATTATTGTAAGAAGGTTGTTACTTGTGTTGATCCTTGTCCCTGCAAAATCTATTATGTTAAGATGGTACAATAATGTCGCGAGTGGCAATACATGTTAGTAAACATTGTCATAATGTTAAGGCAGGAACCTCTAGGGCTGCTATTTCAAGAGTGTGAAAACTGGTAGGTGCATACTAAAAATTGAAAAGGGTGGCCCAAGAAAAATTCAAATGTTGGTGGCTCAACAACTTGTGCTCAACTCATTGATTGGTGAAGAAGCTGAAGTTACATCCGATGTACAATTCAATGATTTTTTGGAAGAAATGATGCCACTTGTTCAAAGCAAAGGGTAAGAGAAACTCAGTTTTGTTCCTTGAATTTGTTAATTTTTAAACTATTATGGATTTAACTTTCTTGTGATGCATCATGTAGGTTTTCTTCAATTGTTTCAAAGGAGAGGAAGAGTCAAGGTGTTGTTATTGGGGATGGATATGATAATATTTTATTGCTTCAAAAAAAGTGCATGTTTCCTTTTTTCCATGGGAGTAGATTTCCTGGACAGGGTGAAGAGGATGACAAGTGCTTCCTATTTAAAATGTCCACTAAGGGACCAGGTTCTAGGATTGATCTAGTAAATCGGATGAAAAGAACTGAAACTAGTGACTTAAGAAATGCGTGGGTACATTTTGATTTTACCCATAGAATAGATGGATGGGCAACAATTTCATGCTCAGTTTATGATCCAAGGTAATCTTTAAATATTTAAATATCTTGTATTTTTTTATCATTAAATAAAAGAAGATGTGTGAAAATGTTTATGTTGAATATCTTGCAGCATACGATCACTGCTTGTGAACTAAAGAGGAGGATTCAAAGACCCAAGTTATTTTTTGGGAGAACCTTAATTCAACAATGGAAAAGTACGGACATGGTGCAACTGACTTTGCAGGTTTTATGTCTGATGAAGCTGGTGCAAATTGGAATGCTATTGGAACAGTCTTCAATGGCGGGCCAGATAATATCATGGAGGGACATGAACGTCATGCCTATTTCATTGGGAGCAGAGTCTCCACAAATAGGATAAAAAGTGGTTACCTCAACATCTAACAAGTCAACACATTGATATGTGTGAAGAATGGAGAGCATGTAAGACTAGTGCTTGCATCTCAAAAGGCACTTTCAATTCAAAAATGGCGGAGACATCATCTATCTACAGAGAGCATCACAAGAGTGAGCAGATCGTTTAAATGGCGGGAGCAACGAATTTCACACTAGGAGGATTTGGAACAGATGTAAGTACCTTTATGACAATTTATATTTTTAGCAAAATTTATAAACTTTGCATACATGAAATTTATAAATTTTAATTCATGTTTGTTTGAATTTTATAGGTTGGTCTAAGTCTGTGGGAGCAGGCACAAATTCCTAATGTTAATTTATCAGAAAGTGTGCATGCCTGTTGGTTAGCGGGTGAAGGTGGAAAGAGAGAAATATCCTTGTATGATTCCTGTGTAACAGATGTTATAAACTCATATATTCAATGTGCAAAGCGTTTGGGATATACTACTCGGCGTTATATAGGAACGGGTCCCAAAATGGAGACCTTGCTTTCTCGAGTTGAATCTCAACAAACTCCAACTCCAACCAAAGTGGCCCATCTATTACACGAGGCTGTTGCACGGACTCCAATGTACGCGCAACCAATTTTGCATGGAGACAAAGAAATAGTACAATGCAAAAAGAAAGGCAGAATAGGAACAAGTAGCTCCCATCGGCCGGATTATGTAATGGAATCTAAGCAACGAAACCATCGTGGTCGACCCAAAAAAATCAGGTTTGATATCCAAGGACCATGTATTTCTAACATTCCGCTGCAAATTAGTGACAGTGATGATGATATTGGATCTCAAAAAGAAACAACCACACCTTTGTCATCTCAAAGAAACAAAGTGTTTGAGAGTGATGTGCCACGCACTCAGTGGTCCCTCAGGAGAATGCCCATTCAAAGTCAAAGAAAATGTTTTGAAATAGTAGGGAGAAAAAATTGTGACAATATCTTGCACAGTCCATGTATATGGTCCGAAAGAATGTTCAAGGGTAAAACAATTGAGCAATGGTTATGGTTTTGTAATGATGATGTTTTGCATACTCGATCAATCAAAAGAGGAGTCAAAGATTTACCTCCTACTCCGAATGTTTGGCCAGAGCAAGAGGGACAGATACCTCCACACAGGAACTTGCAACGCTGCATCAGAGTGGATTTAGGACAGAGAATTCAATGGTAAATCCACAACCTCCGGCTGGTGACTCTGAAGAAGGTGGTGGCAGCTCGAGGAAGAAAAAGTGGAGGCATGGAATCTCCAAAGA
The DNA here is from genome assembly GCF_014529385.1 of Adiantum capillus-veneris. NCBI lineage: Eukaryota > Viridiplantae > Streptophyta > Polypodiopsida > Polypodiales > Pteridaceae > Adiantum > Adiantum capillus-veneris. The sequence continues at coordinate 18,483,217 of NC_140941.1, read as the reverse complement.
GGCCATGAAGAAATTGGAAGCATGTAATAGTATGACAGTTTTATTTTTGGATGAAGTGAAAAGGTCTCAAGAGCATGTAGTTTTTCGAGTTCTCACTGAAAATAGTTATGCGATTCATATAAAAGAGAGTCCGACATGCACGTGTGCGGATTTTCAAAAGCGAGCAAATACCAACAAAGCCTTTTTTGCATGCAAACATATGTACTATGTGTACACAAAAGTGCTCGGACTTGAACCTAAGGAGCACATGATTAGATTGCACAAATTGCCTTTAATATTTTCCGTGGTCTTATGCATGATATTTTGAAAGAGATTAAAGCAGATGAGCCCGGTCTATACCTCACCACCTATGCTGACTTTAAAGGAGTCCAATGCATCACTAATCTGCTTAAACCTTGTATTGAAGATGATGAGTCTTCTGCTCTAAAAAGAGCCAACTCCGTGGCTACTCCCAACTCTTCACCTCGTTTTTTACACCTAGCTCCTCATCTAATCGAGGAAAATCCCATAGTGTTACAAGAGGGAGAGGCAGATTCCCCGCAATTAGAAACTTCCCTGAAACCTAACCCATGAATATATTGCAGGTCTCTACCAACCCTTGTGGAAGAAGGATTCTCAGCAAAGATGATTCGAATCATGGTGCTATCTAGATACATTGTCTGTTTCACAATATCCTTCTCGATTGGATCTTACCAAAAAGCATTTTTTGTGAGTGCTTTGACATATTTTTTGGTGATCATAAACTGCTTGACAACATTCTCATAGGATGGAAATACCATCATCCTATAAAAGGATTAGTTTTAAATAATGACTTTCTTAGACAAGAAACAATCCCTTACTGTACTTGCTTTCAATTCACTTCATTTTGCAGAAACTTTGAAGGATTTGGTGAACATGTCTGTACCCAGGATCTTAGCATTATTGATAATATCACAATACAAAGATTACTAGCCAAAGGGCTCAGTCTCATACCCAACTACCCAAAAAACCCTTACCTTGCTCTATCAGCTTTACTTAGCTGCCTCACTGACCTTGTCAGTGCTCTCCGACTGGAGATGCCAGTCCTACCGGACTTAAAGGGATTAGTGAAGGAAGGCTTTCTTCATAAAGTTTCTCAACTTCCTAGGAAATGGCTCTCTCTCTCTCTCTCACTCTCTCTCTCTCTCTCTCTCTCTCTCTCTCTCTCTCTCTCTCTCTCTCTCTCTCTCTCTCTCTCTCTCTCTCACACACACACACACACACACACACACACACACACACACACACACACACACACACACACACACACACACACACACACACACAATGTGTCTTTAGGAAAACATCTCTCGGAAAGTGCTTCTTGGGAATCGAAATATCATGTTCCCAAAACATTCTTAAGAGGAGGCCAAACTTGAAAATCTTTCACAGAAAAAAAAAGTAATTATGCATCACCCACACTAACTCTTTAAAGTATACTTAATTAGTAGTGAAATTAACTCCCTCTCCAAAAGCTAGTGTGAAAATGGACTCTCTATAGTAGACAAAGCCTATTCTTGAAACTCCCTATCCAATAGTTGGTGTGAAAACGACCTCTCTATAGTAGGAATAGTAGACTCCATAGCCACATCACTATTCGGAATAGTCTTTGTTCTATGATTCTATCCAAACTTGAAAAGCTCTCACAAAAAGATAAGTAGTTATGCATCACCCACACCAACTCTTTAAAGTATACTTAATTAGTAGTGCAATTAACTCCCTCTCCAACAGGTAGTCTGAAAATATCCTCTTTATAGTAGGAATAGTAGAGTCCATAGCCACATCACTGTTATGAACAGCCTTCTCTGTGAACCTTTCTTAATGACCGTAATGATCATCACCCATATGATGCACCTCTATCCTCTTGGGAATCTCAGGGATTTCACTTACATGATCACGATAGTGTGATTACATTAATCACACATTGAAAATAAATGATCATGTTAGTTCTTAACCTAATTTTGATGGTTACTTGCAAAAACTAATAGATCTAGTAAGCCTGCTAGGAAAACTATGAAGCCTGACGGGCTAAACTACATATAGTAAAACCTCTTCTAACTTTGGGATTTTAACTAGGAAAATCCCTGAGGAGTGTATCCGAGCACCGGTGTTGTGCCATGGCATGTGTATAATGTGAAATTAAAAATACCTACCTCACTCTTAATGCTTTTGATGTGGGGGACCAAATGCTTTAGTGTACATAGTGTGATATGTACGAAAACAAATGCCATGGCTGTGGGCGTTTACATATCTTGTAGGGCATGCGAGGCCTGAGATGTGGCACTGATGCATGTTTAATCACATTATTATATGCATAATTTTCATTAGACATTTACAAATTTCAATCTTTTCAAAGTGGCACGCTCGTTTTGCCTAGAAAGTTTACTGCGAGCGATCTTGGTAAAAAATAGCAAGTTTCATGCACGGCTATAAAAGGCGTGTCCAAAGTGATTACCAAGTGGGAAAGTGAGTTTCAACATTAAATTTGATCTAAAAAGGAAATTTCCACAAAAATAGGGATTTTTATCAGCTTCTTTAGGCATTTTATGAACGAAAAGAGACATTTTCGGGCTAAAAATGGCTAAAAATGACCATGGCATGGTAAAAACTAACCTACGAATAGCATCGAATGGATCAAAATGACACATCAACTATGGTTTCATCTTGGATCAGGCTGACAGTAAACTTATAGAGCCAAGAATGAGCTCATTTGGATATCTAAGCGAGGAGATACAACCATTACAATCTAGGGTGCTAGTGCAGTCCCATGCTGCTTCCACTGCATATTCGAGGGTGTGAGGCTAGGAATCAGGGTTTACCCTACTAAAATAACTATTTGGGCTTCGCCAATGAAGTTTTAAAGCTTCCATGAAATGGGTATGACAAGGAAAGGGGTTTTAACAGGTCGAAAGAGCATTGCATCTGTGCAATTGGGAGCGAGGCTACACCTAATCTTCTCATACACAAGAGTTTTGAGTTGATCCTTGTTATTTCACAAAAAGAATATTTTGTGGCTAAGGTTTTGTTTTTTCTTAATGTGTTTCTAGCTTGAAATATTCTACAACTTGCTTGATTTGGTTGCGAATCCTCACAATCAAAGGCCCGATGCTTTCCACTACACTTCATGACAGTGGGAGACGTTTCTGGTGAGCTCGACACAAAGTAGGCTAGGGTGAGGGTTTAAAAGATTCTTTGAAAGTATAAAAAATATATATTCAAAGATATGGATGGAGGAAAAAGAGAAACATGGGGTGCGATTTAATCTTGTCACAATGCAAATGTTACAAGCCTTTACTGTGTTTATGAGTAGAGGAGAGAGATTTTTTCAACCAAACTGCTTCAATCAGTGGTGAAAATATTGGACCAATCTAAGGGTAAATATGTAACAAAGTATCTTTCTGGGTATGCAAAGGAGATGACACTACATTGGGTGCCCAAATAAGAGATGGTACAATGTTTTGAGCTAGCTAGGGTTTCTGAGATCATAGAGCATGTAAGAGGGAATTAGAAAAGATCATGGGGGAACTTGGGAAGCATTCAAATTATCCTTGAAGGAAGATTACTTCATGGAGGAATTACAAAGGGTAACAAAGAGAACATTTCTAGAGTGGGTAGCTAGGCCCAAGGGGGAATTTTCACCTATTGAACTTCTAAAGGAATTTAAGCGTCACTATGATAATCTATCAAGGACTGAAAAGGTTCCCTTAAAACTCAAAAAAGTCAAAAATCTTTCTACAGGTAGCAATCAAAGAGATTCAAGAGAGTGCTTGAGGATAAGGATGCGGAACAGGACTTGAACATTGATTGGAATGAATTCAAAGATGCATTTTCAGTGCTAGCCAAGCAACAACGACGAAGAGACAAGATGATCTACTTAACCCTACTGAAGCCCCAATAGTTCCTGGGATTCCAATAAAGCCATAATTGTGGTTCCAAAGAGTGACAAGTCCATCCTAGATGATATTGTAAAAGGAATGCAAGAGCTTAAGTTAAAGCTTACAAGGCTGGAAAAAAAGGGGCAACCATAGGGTCAATCTATAGGGCAAGGACCTCAAAATAGAGAAGTCTTTGTAAATAGATGCAAATGGTGTGATAGTACCGACCATGCAATAAGGGATTGTGAAAGTTTCAAAGATGATTTGATGAAGGAGCTTGTTTTCTTTAAAGATGGAAATATTCACTTGAGTGAAATAGGTAAGCTCTCGGGGACAAACTTTGGCAAAGGTGGGATGAAGAAGCAAGTTGAGGACATGGCTACTAGCCATTCCATCTTGATGGTTGAGGCATCCGCCTATGGGTTGAAGGTGGAGCCTATTAAGAAAAAGGTATCGATCAAGGTTAGAGAAGAGGAATCTTATGGGATTGGAGAGATTTGGTCATGCGCTATAAAATCAACTTTACTTACGAAGGGTAAAATGACTATAGAGGTTTTACATGAAGCTAGAGACTACATTCGGATAGAAACAGATTGAAACAAGTGCCTACGTACATTAAAAAATATCAATCCAACGAGGCCATCATTGAAGAGAAACATAGGCGTGAGAATGGGGATAAGGGACCTTCAAAAGGACTACAAGGAATGGAGGCAGCAATGACACAATGCCTCATAGCTCAATCTCTCCACAACAAATGCTTGTCAATGAAGTGCCTATAAAGGAATCCTCTAAAGAGAAGAAGAAGGAAGAAATGAAATTCAAAGCAAAGAGTCTGACGTATAAACTTTAATGCGATAAAAAGGTAGAGACAGATTTCAAAAAGGTTTTGGAAGAGAAAATTTTAAGTAGTAAGGTGGAATTTACCTTGGGAGAATTCCTTGGCATAGCAAAGCATGAGTTCCACAAAGAAATAATTGATATTATAAAGAGAAAGTGAAATTCTCTTACTGAATCCATACATGCACAAGGAGTATAGGTCTATGGCGAGAAAGGTGATGAAGTTGTTGTTGGATTCTACAAGTCTAGGGAGGAGTAAAACAAGTTTTTTTTTTAGATAATGAAGATGAAGTCGAGACTATTCACAAGAGCTATTACTCAAAGAGTCACTGAGCAAGATCAAGTATTGAGACCCTGGTAAAAGTGGGAGACTGGGAAGAGCCATACATTGCACTAAAAGATCATGGTTCAAAAATTAACCTCATGTCAAAGAGTGTGACAAAAGGAAAAATACCCAATTGATATAAACCATGGATGGTAACAAGAGAAACATGGGGTGCTATTTGTTCCTGTCACAATGCAAATGTTTTAAGCCTTTACCGTGTTTATGCAGCAACAATAAGTTGTTAAAAGGAGAGAGCTTTCTTCAACCAAAGTGCTTCAATTAGTGGTGAATAAATTGGACCAATCTAAGGTTAAAGCTGTAATAAAGTCTCTTTGTGGGTATGTAAAGGAGATGGAGCTACATCGAGTGCCCGAATCAAAGATGATACAATGTTTTGAGCTAGTTGTGGTTCCTGAGATCAGAGAGCATGTAAGGGGGGATTGGAACTGATCATTGTTAGGAAATAAGACGTAGCTAAATAGATAATTGAGTAGATTACTTAATGGAGAGAGATAGATTTATATACACGAGATTATAGAGTAGAGAGAGAGAGAGAGAGAGAGAGAGAGAGAGAGAGAGAGAGAGAGAGAGAGAGAGAGAGAGAGAGAGAGAGAGAGAGAGAGAGAGAGAGAGTACACACGATATACGTGGTTCACCCAATGTGGGCTACGTCCACGGGAAAGCAGCCACTCAATGGCTTTAGTACTTCAAAACAAGAAGTAGTTTACAAAGGGATTATACCCTTAATGGAGCTCCCGCCTTGCTTCACTCTCACCACCTCACACTCACCTTGTTGCATCAACTTCACACTATGAAATGTGTGTAGAAATGGCCTCCTTTTATAGGCCAAAAGGGCTGCCCTCTCTTATAAGAGACAGCCATGTGTAGCCGCCCTTGTGCGAATAAGTCCAAATCGGACCCTCCAATCCGCCCATGTGTGGCCGCCCTTGAGAAGACAAGTCCGCTTTTGAATTCGGCCACCGGCCATTGAATTCGGCCACCGGCCACCGGCTATTGACTTCCGACCACCGGCCACTGGCCATTGACTTCCGACCACCGGCCATCGGCCATTAACTACCGGCCACCGGCCAACCGACCGGTTGTTGTACGACCACTTTCCGGCCGCTGTCCGGCCATAATATTCTGGCAAAAAAGAATATTTTGGCCTTTAAAGTTGCCCTTGATTCTTGTCGGTGAAAATTTTGGTTTCCGGTGAGTGATTTTCCTTCACGCACGATGGCTACTCCTCATAATGGGGGCCTTACAAATGTGCGCTTTTACCACAGAAAATTACAAGGGTAAATCAGGGTCCATACATAACAATCTCCCACTTGGAGACTGATCTCCAAACCAAACCTGTGACTGCTTTCCATTCTGGCTTCTTATCCTTGAATGCTGATTGAAGATGAGCAAAAGCTCAACTTCTCCTTGTTGACCACCTTTGTAAACATGTCTGCAGGATTTTCACTTGTATGCACCTTTCCTAGCTTTAGTTGTCCCTCTTCCAAAAGAGTGCGTATGAAGTGATATCTCACCTCAATGTGCTTTGTCCTTGAATGAAAGGCTGAGTTCTTCGCAAGATGGATAGCGCTTTGGCTATCACTGTACAAGACACAATTGTCTTGTTTGAATCCAAGCTCTTCTAAGAATCTGTGAAGCCACATAATTTCTTTGCTTGCCTCTGTCATTGCTACATACTCTGCTTCCGTGGTAGAAAGTGAAACCACTTTCTGCAGCTTTGAAGCCCAGCTTACTGCTGTGCCTCCAACCGTGAACACATAGCAGATAGTGCTCCTTCGAGTATCTTTGTCACCTGCCATATCTGCATCAGCATACCCTTCTAGAAAAATATTAGTTCCTCCAAAATACAAAGCATTTGTTGTTGTCCCTTTTAGATACCTAAGTATCCACTTCACAGCTTGCCAATGCTCTTTACCTGGGTTATCCATGAACCTACTCACAACTCCCACTGCATGTGCAATGTCTGGCCTTGTCCAGACCATAGCATACATTAGAGAATCTACCGCTGCAGCATATGGAACTTTAGACATATAGGCTATCTCCTCTTGTGTCTTTGGACACATATCCTTCGTTAGTTTAAAATGACCAGCCAAAGGTGTAGAAACTGGTTTTGCATTTTGCATTGCAAACCTTTCTAGTACCTTCTTGATGTAATCTTCTTGAGATAGCTTTATTGTCTTCTTCGTCCTGTCCCTTGATATTTTCATACCAAGTATCCTCTTTGCAGCACCTAAATCTTTCATTGAAAAAGATTTGGACAGCTCTTCTTTTAGGTCTTTGATGTCCTGCATGTTAGCACTTACAATCAACATGTCATCAACATACAACATTAGGATGATGAATTTCCCATCTCCCAAATTCTCCGTGTAGACGCAGTGATCCGAGTTGCATCTTGTGAATCCATGATCCAACATCCATCGATCAAACTTCAAGTACCATTGTCTTGATGATTGCTTTAAACCATACAAGCTCTTCTTTAATCTGCAAACCATTTTCTCCTTACCTTTTACTTCATACCCCTTTGGTTGAAGCATGTAGATTTCCTCCTCTAAGTCACCGTGAGGGAATGCCGTATTTACATCCATTTGCTCGAGATTTAGATCACGAGCAGCCACAAGGCTTAAGACAAGCCTAATTGAGTTCATTTTTACAACAGGAGAAAATATTTCATTGAAGTCAATACCTTTCTTTTGAGAAAAACCTTTTACCACAAGCCTAGACTTGTACCTTTTCTTCCCACCTTCTTCTTCCTTTAGCTTGTACACCCATTTGTTTTGAAGTGCCCGCTTACCTTTAGGCAACTCAACCAACTCCCATGTTTGGTTGCGATGTAGTGAGTCCATCTTCACTTGCATGCTCTTCGTCCATTCTTCTTTGGGATCATGTTGCATAGCTTCTTCATATGATTCCGGCTCTTCAGAATCTGAGATCAAGAGATGGTTGAAGGAAGGAACAAACCTTTCTAGAGGCCTACTTGCTCTTGTAGATCTTCGGGGAATATGTTGAGGCTCCTCATTTGGTTGACGTTGTTGCACATTGTCACCGTTTGCAGTCCTTGAGTCTTCACCGTCCTCAAGCTCCATGTACTCATCACTTGTTTCTTTAGTTTGTTTTCTTTCCAAGTAATCTTTGTACATATTTTGTTCGTTAAAAATTACATCCCTACTCCTTAAGATTTTACCATCTTCAGGATTCCATAGGCGATACCCAAAGTCTCCTTCTCCATAGCCAATGAAGAAACACTTTTTGGACTTTGCATCTAACTTTGATCTTAGGCTTCTATCTATGTGCATGAAAGCCTCACACCCAAACACTTTGAGAAATGCATAATTCACCGGTTTACCTGTCCATGCCTCTTCTGGAACTCCCCCATCCAATGCCGTTGAGGGTGACCGATTGATTAAGTACACAGACGTACTTACAGCTTCCGTCCAAAGCTCAAGCGGTAGGCCTGCATGTAGCCGCATGCTTCGTGCTCATTCCATTATTGTCCTGCTCATCCTTTCCGAAATCCCATTTTGTTGAGGTGTCCTTGAGGTTGTCCTTTACCTCCGAATACCATTGCTAGCACAAAAGCTTTCAAAAGCTTGGCTGCAATATTCGCCTCCATTGTCGGATCTAAGGCATTTAACCTTGGTACATGTTTCATTCTCCACAAAGGCTTTCCACCTTTGAAATATGGAAAATACATCGGATTTATTCTTCATGACATAAACCCATGTTTTTCTAGTCGCATCGTCTATGAATGTTACATAGTACAATGAGCCACCAAGTGATGGTGTACTTGCAGGACCCCAAACATCAGAATGAACCAACTCAAGTTTTTAATTTTTTCTTTCATTTCCTAATTTTTGAAATTTTACCCTCTTTTGTTTACCATAAACACAATCTTCACAGAACTCTAAGTCCACTTCTTTCAAACCTGGTAGAAGCTTCTTTGTTTCAAGGATTTGCATTCCTTTGGCACTCATATGCCCAAGCCGGTAGTGCCACACCGCAATGTCAACTTCTGTAGTTGCTGCACAAGCTGAAGGTTGCGTGCTAACAGTACACAAGTAAAGTGTACCGACTTTTTCACCCTTGGCAACCACCAAAGATCCCTTTGAGATCTTCCACTGTTTGTTTCCGAATGCAATGTTGTGACCTTCATCGTCCAATTGTCCTGTAGAGATCAAATTTTTGCGAAGAGAAGGAACATGCCTAACATCTTTAAGCTTCCATTCATTTCCGTTAGCAGTTTTGACAAAAACTGTACCTTTGCCGACAATCTCACAAGCTTCATCATCTCCCAAGTATACATACCCAAAATTGCCTTTGGTGTAGTCTTGGAAATGTTGCTTGTGTGGTGTCGCATGGAATGAAGCCCCGGAATCTACTATCCAGGAATTAGACACATTGTCTAATGAGAGAATTAGAGCATCTTGCTCTACTTTACCTGCCACATTGGCCTCCAATATTGGCTTGTTGTCTTGAGACTCTGTCTCCTTCTTCTTCTTGGACCAGCAATCCTTATTGATGTGGCCCTTCTTGCCGCAGTTCCAACATTCAAGAACTGACTTTGTGCATGACTTGCTCCGCCTTGAGAGATCACAACCCTTTTGGTTTTTGAACCTCTCCTTAAGCCTTCCTCTTGTTTCCACTGATAGTGCAGCACTTGATGATTCTCCTGTGCCTCTCCTTCGCATTTCCTCACTTAGGAGAACACCCACAACATCATCAAACTTAAGAGTATTTGTGCCAGAGATAGAATTACTTACAGCCATCACAAGGCTGTCCCAACTATCCGGTAGAGATGATAGTATAAGGAGAGCTCGCACTTCGTCATCGAAATTGATTTTCACTGATCGAAGTTGACTTATGTTTGTGTTCAAGTCATTTAGGTGTTCTGCAACTGAACCATTCTCTGCCATCTTTAGATTGAACAAGCGCTTCATAAGAAATACCTTATTGGATGCCGATGGTTTCTCGTAGAAGTCGTCAAGTGACTTCATCAAGTCCTCTGTGGTCTTCATCTCCGAAACATTGAAGGCCACCGTTGACGCCAAGCTTAACCGGATTGTTCCCAGTGCCTTTCGATCAAGGACAATCCATGCTTCATCTGCCATTGTTGCGGGCTTCTTCGCAAGACCGCCTAGTGGCAAATAGAGGTCCTTCTGGTAGAGATAGTCTTCAATCTGCATCTTCCAATGTTGGTAGTTTTTTCCGTTGAACTTCTCAATCTTGAGCTTCCCTTCCTCCGCCATAACTCCCACTCAATTCAAGGAATCCTTTCCTTGAGATAATTTAGCTACGAGCAAACCTTGCTCTGATACCAGTTGTTAGGAAATAAGACGTAGCTAAATAGATAATTGAGTAGATTACTTAATGGAGAGAGACAGATTTATATACACGAGATTATAGAGTAGAGAGAGAGAGAGAGAGAGAGAGAGTACACACGATATATGTGGTTCACCCAATGTGGGCTACGTCCATGGGAAAGCAGCCACTCAATGGCTTTAGTACTTCAAAACAAGAAGTAGTTTACAAAGGGATTATACCCTTAATGGAGCTCCCGCCTTGCTTCACTCTCACCACCTCACACTCACCTTGTTGCATCAACTTCACACTATGAAATGTGTGTAGAAATGGCCTCCTTTTATAGGCCAAAAGGGCTGCCCTCTCTTATAAGAGATAGCCATGTGTAGCCGCCCTTGTGCGAATAAGTCCAAATCGGACCCTCCAATCCGCCCATGTGTGGCCGCCCTTGAGAAGACAAGTCCGCTTTTGAATTCGGCCACCGACCACCGGCCATTGACTTCCGACCACCGGCCACTGGCCATTGACTTCTGACCACCGGCCATCGGCCATTGACTATTGACCACCGGCCAACCAACCGGTTGTTTTCCGACCACTTTCCGGCGGCCGTCCGGCCATAATATTACGGCGAAAAAGAATATTGCGACGAAAAAAAAAGTCTTGGGGGCCTCCGTCCCCGAGGCCTTTAAAGTTGCCCCTGATTCTTGTCGGTGAAAATTTTGGTTTCCGGTGAGTGATTTTCCTTCACGCACGATGGCTTCTCCTCATAATGGGGGCCTTACAAATGTGCGCTTTTACCACAGAAAATTACAAGGGTAAATCAGGCTTCATACTTAACAATCATGAGGGAACTTGGGAAGCATTCAAATTAGCCTTGAAGGAGGATTACTTCATGGAGGACTCCAAAAGGGTGACAAAGAGAACATTTCTAGAGTAGATAGCTAGGCCAAAGGGGGAATTATCACCTATTGAAATTCTAAGGGAGTTTAAGTGTCACTATGATAACCTATCAAGGACTAAAAAGGGTACCTTAAACTTAGAAAAGACAAAAATATTTCTATAGGCAACAACAATCAAAGAGATTTAAGACAAGTTAGAGTTATTGCTTGAGGATAAGGATGTGGACTAGGGCTTGAAGATTGATTGGAACAGGGATTAACCCTGCTCAAGCCCCAATACTTCCTAAAATTCCTATAAAGCCACAATTGTGGTTCCAAAGAGTGACAAGTCCAGTCTAGATGATATTGTGAAAGGAGTGCAAGAGCTTAAGTTAAAGCTTACAAGGCTAGGAAAAGGGGCAACCATCGGGTCAATCTATAGGGCAACGACCTCAAAATAGAGAAGTCTTTGTAAATAAATGCACACAGTGTGATAGTACTGACCATGCAAGGAGGGACTGTGAAAGGTTCAAAGTCTTTGATGAAGGAGTTTGTTTTCTTTAAAGATGGAAATATTCAATTGAGTGAAATAGGTAAGCTCTTGGGGACAAACTTTGGCAAAGGCGGGATGAAGAAGCAAGTTAAGGACATGGATACTCCCCATGCCATCTTGATGGTTGAAGCAGCTCCCTATGGGTTGAAGGTGGAGCCTATTAAGAAAAAAAGATTGATCAAGGTTGGAGAAGAGGAATCTAATAGGATTGGAGAGCTTTAGTCATGCTCTATAAAATTTACTCTATGAAGGGTAAAATGACTACATAGGTTTTGCATGAAGCTAGAGACTGCATTCGGCTAGAAACAAGTTGGATCGACCATGTAGATTCTCTATCAGTGCATACGTACATGAACAAATGTCAATCAAGCGAGGCCATCATTGAAGATAAATGTATGTGTGAGAATGGGGATAAGAGGCCTTCAAAAAGGGCTACAAGGAATGGAGGAAAAAACGACAGAGAGCAAGTTCGCCACAACAAATGCTTATTTGTGAAGTGCCTATGCAGGAATCCTCTAAAGAGAAGAAGAAGGAAGAAATGAAATTCAAAGCGAAGGGTCCAACGTATAAACTGTAATCCAATATAGAGGCAGAGACGGATCTCAAAAAGGTTTTGGAAGAGAAAAGTTTGAGCAGTAAGGTGGAATTTACCTTGGGAGAGGTCCTTGGCATAGCAAAGTGTGAGCTCCACAAAGAAATAATTGATATTATAAAGAGAAAGTGTTTATCTTTTACTGAATCTATGCATGTACAAGTTGAAGGAGAGACTTTAAATGCACAAGGAGTACAGGTCTATTGCGAGAATGGTGATGAAGTTGTTGTTGGATGCTACAAGTCTATGGGAGGAGTAGAACAAGTTTTCTTTGTATATGATGAAGATGAAGTCAAGACTATTCAGAAGAGCTATTACTCAAAGAGGAGCAACTTCTGAGACCCTTGTAAAAGTGGGCGACTTGGAAGAGCCATACATTTCACTAATAAATCATGGGTGCAGAAATTAACCTTATGTCAAAGATTTTATATCAAAAGGGAAAATGGCCAAATAATTTCCGTGCAGCAAACAATTAATCATAAGAGCTTTATAAAGCTTGTAAACATGTAAGGGTAACTATATGGGATGCGAAAGATGTCCAAAATATCTTTGTACAGGAGATGTCTACATACCCTCTTATCCTTGGGCATACATACGTCACTGCTGCTCGTACGAAAACCAAGGTGATGGATGATGGGTCAACTTATGATAGGATAAGGAGCATGCAAGGGAAGAGTGCAGTACACAACTGTACACTTAGTACAGTTCCATACTATTTGTGTGGACCATGAAAGGAGTTGTGAAAGTCTTAGAGAGCAACCCTTGCCAAAGACAGACAAAGAATTCAAGGACTACAGGGATATCATGGGTTTTGGCCTTGTGCTATTGCAGAGAGGGATTGCAGTGGTACAAGTAGAGAAAAGTTCTTGCATGATGTATATGAAAAGGAAATGTTTTCTACAGGTTTTGTAGGATTAATAGACTATGGCGCTATTGATTTTACTAAGTATGAGAACTTAAAGTGGGGAGAAAGACAACATGTAAACAGTGTACAAAGAGGCTTGAAGTTGAATGGTTTGTTAGAAGATGATGAATACATTACTAGTATGTTTGATTAGTGATCCTTTGTGGATACTATGCAAGACTTGGACCCTTTAGTGGATTACAATTTGCGTATGGGAAGTGAGGTTGTGAAATTTTCTCATTAGAAATGTACGAAGTTATTGAGGATTTCCAAAATGGTCAAGGTGTTGATGTATGAGTGGAGACCACAACATAAGTAATTACACATGGAAAATACATGGTCACATCAAATATTAACCTGATTTTCATGGTTACGTGCAAAAACGAATAGAGCTGGTAAGCCTGCTAGGAAAACTATGAAGCCCAACGGGCTAAACTGTATATAGTTAAACCTCTTGGATTTTTGGCATTTTGACTAGGCAAATCCCTAGGGAGTGTATCCAAGCACCCATGTCATGCCATGGCACATGTATAATGTGAAATTAAACATATTAATGCTTATGATGTGTGGGACCAAATGTTACAGTGTACATAGTGTGATATATGCGAAAACAAATGCCACAGCTGTGGGCGTCTACATATCTTGTCGAACATGCAAGGCCTGAGATGAAAATCTCATTGATGTTTTATCACATTATAATATTCCTAATTTGCTTTAGACATTTACAAATATCAAGTGTTTCAAAGTGGCACACTCGTTTTGCCTAGAGAATTCAATGCAGGCAATCTTGGCAAAAAATAGCACTTTTCATGCACGGGTGTAGAAGACATGTCCAAAGTGCTTACCAAGTGGAAAAGTGAGATTTAGCATTAAATTTGAGCTAAAATGTAATTTTCCACAAAAATAAGAATTTTTCTTAGCTTGTTTGGGCATTTGATGAATGAAAAGAAGCATTTTTGGGCTAAAAATGGCCATAAAATGGAAAAAATAGCCTAAAACTAGTACCAAATGGTTCAAAAATCCACATCACCTATGTTTACGTCTTGGATTAAGCTGAGAGTGAACTTATACAGACAATAATGAGCTCATTTTTATATGTAAGAAAGGAGATACAACCATTACAATCGACGGTGCTAGTGTAGTCCAGTACTGCTTCCACTACATATTCGAGAGTGTAAGGCTACCAATTAGGTTTTACCCTACTCCAATAACTAATTGGGCTTCACCAATAGAGATCTAAAGCTTCCATGAAATGGGCATGATGAAGAAAGGGTTATTAACATGTAAGGACATGGGTCCTATGGGCAAGGCCACCGGCACAGCGACAATGTGTACGCTAGGGGGAGGCTATAAGATAGCACGATTGGGTAGAGACTAGCACACGCATTACCACCGCCCTTTCACTGGTATCCGAGCTATTTTTGGGAAGAGGCTAAAAGAGGCTTTGCACGTGCGTACAACGCCCTGCTTCTCCCCCACGTTCCGCAAACAGCGACGTCTCCGCTGTGCAGTAAAAAGAAGACATACATAATTTCCTGTGCGAGCAGCACGTAGGAAGGCCCACATAGCGATAACCGACCGCGACTGCCCTCCACAGCGCACAACTAAGGTGGGAACCAAGGCAAACTCGATGACACCGAGGCTCTGTTGGCTGCGCGCGTAGGAAGGCCCAGACAACGATAGTCGACCGCGACCGCCCTCCACAGAGCACGACTAAGGCGGGCCACCAAGGCACACTCGATGACACCGAGGCTCTGTTGTCTGCGTGCGTAGGAAGGCCCAGACAGTGACAATCGACTGCAGTCGCCCTCCACAACGCACGACTAAGGCGGGCGACCAAGGCAAACTCGTCGACATTGAGGCTCCGTTGGCTGCGTGTGGAGGAAGACCCATATAGCGATAGCCGACCGCGGCCAGCCTCCACAGCGCCCGAGTAAGGCGGGAAACCAAGGCAAACCCAACCGGCAACTCGACGGCACCGAGGCTCCGAAGGCTTCCGTTGGCGCCGTTGGCTACACGCATAGGAAGGCCCGCTTAACCCTTGCATGAAGGAGGGTTGAACCTACCCCATGAGGGTAAGAGGCCAACACATTACCATCAAGCTATTGGCCCTTGTTGTGTATAACAAGGAAAGATAGTCTACTTGTGTTGAAAGGAAAACTAGAAGGAAAGGGAAAGCTTCAAACTTCAATGAAGTAGCTTTACCCAAGCTTTTGTGAAGAATCATCAACGGTGTTCTTACAAGAAACGACAAGTGAAGCGCTCAACTTCCCACAAGGCGAGGTTCGCATGCAACGCAAATCGTGGAGCATACAAAACACAACGACTTCAATTTCTCAAGGTACAAGTTGTTGTTTCTTTTTCTCTCTTTGAATTAGTGTGTGTTTACCATGGCCAGTGAGGATATCCCACCTACACACACGTTTGATTTTGAGCACGTAGATCAAAATCAGGGCACCACGGGTGCTGCTGACACTAATATGCATGATGATGATGATCTAGGAGATCATGGGCTTGTAGATATGGCTTCTTTCAAGACTTTAAAGCATACTTGAAAGAAACCTCTCTGCACTCAATGAAAATGTTACCAATCTTACAGAGTTAATTGTGAAATTTATGAATTCATAGACAACTCAAGGAGCCACCAGTGGCACGGTTCAAAGGAACCAAGCTCACACGACTCAAGGAGTCCAAGAGACAAGTGCTGCAGAAGATGCAGAAGGTAGCAATGAATTACTCAAGAATATCATCATTCCCGAGTTTCACGGGGAAGAGCGTGATCGCAACAAGGATGCGGTCAATACGTTCTTACACAAATGGAGTGATATTCATAGATTGAGACACACCCTGAATATAAAGACGGCTGTGGAAACAAGTCTATCTCTTAAAAGAAAGGCCTATAAGTGGTGGATGAAATTTCCAATAGATGCTCGTCCTCTGTCTTGGGCTGCGTTTCAAGCTTCTTTCTCCAAAGAGTTTTTGGACTCCAATGAAGAAGATAAGAAATGGTTAGCATGGGATGCATGCCGCATGTCCGGTCTCTCTCCCAATCAGTACCTTTCAAAGTATTGGAAAATCATATTAAAACTAGAAGGTCTAGATGAATTCCAAAAGATACGGGGTTTTAATAGGGGTCTTGACAAAGACTATCGTTTTCATGTCAAGACCCAACATCCAAAAACTTTGGAAGAAGCCATTAGTCGTGCACAAAGATATGATGATGACCAAGAGAGGAAAGGAAATGTTTCCCTACTCTAAGAATACTTTTGCTAAAAGCAATGTGGCTAAGAGCCAATGGGAAGGTAGATCTCCCACACGTTCCAAGAGGAACAAGAGACAATCTACCTCTCCATGCCCACAAGAGGCTAAGAAGCCTAAGCAATCACGAGATGCTCCGCGTGGGTCTCTCAGCATTGTTGATTTTCAGCGTGCAAAGAAACACAATTTGTGCTTTAGATGTCTTTTGGACCAAGCTAGAGGTCGCAAACTTAAACCCATAGTAGAAGGGATTGTGGTGAAAGCCTTTATAAGGAAGCCTTTATGCAAGGAGGCTTCATTCTTGAGTATCCACTCTTGAGGATCCACTTTTGAGAGTTCTCTCTCTCTTGAGTGTTCACTCTATGGATGGACTAGCCTTGAGCTTAATGCTCATGGTTAAGAGGCTAGTACTAATCCATTGAAATTAGAGAAGCTTGATTAATCTAGTCCCTATTTTTCTCTTATCTTCTCTACATTTCATTATGTCATGAAGTAGTATTACACTCTCATTATTCTAGATTTGAGAGAGGTGTGTACTACTTGCTTTGATCTTAACTCTATTCTTCCCTAAGTATTTCAATTAGTTGATTACTTCTCCAATTCTCTTGATTAGTGTAGTTTGTGTGCACTCTTTGTCATGTCATTAGAGTTTGTGCCTAATTGTGTACTTAAGTGTGTGAAGGTTTAATAGTCTTGAGCTCAATGCCACTTGTGTGAGATGTGATTAGAGTACCTTGGTTGGCATGTGGTGATTGGGAAAGCCAACTTCAATTAGTGCGTGGTTTGCATGGATGCTCGTATTGACTGTGTTCTTGTGACTCCATAAGATTGGCCAGTTGGGTTTCGGTGGACTTGATGTGTGTAGGAGTTGATTGATTAGTGATTAGAGTATGACTAGAGTTAATCTTGCCATGGATAATCTCTACTTGCATTTGTGAGTTATTTTCTTGAATCCTCTATTTCTATTTATCCGATGCTCGTGCTTCCATTCCCTAACCGGGTTGCCAATCCACAGATTGATAATTCTATGTGGGTTGTGATTAGGTCGTTGCTACAACTCCTCCTTACATTTGGCGCCGTTGTCTGGGATTGATAACCTAAGCTATTGAGTGTAGGATGTTTAGAATAGAGTAAATTTTCTACTAATTTCATTGATTTTTGTGTGTGTGTAACTCAATTTCAGTCTCATTTGATGATTTTGTGCAATTTGTTGAGTTGTGAATACCCCAAACCTCCAATTACACCCCCAATTTCACTAATTTCATACTAACATTACTAATTTTTCTTCATTTCCATACTAATTGTACCAATTTTATGCTAATTTTTACTAATTTTTTACTAACTTTGCTGACCTAACCGCTAACATTGATGTGTAATGTATGATTAATCCCCTTGTAAGAGGTGGAGTCATTATTCTAAGCAAGTTAATTGTGCTAATTTATGCATAATTTGATGATTTGAGTGTTTGATTTTTGGCCTACAATGGTCAATTTTGAGGCCTATTTGATGGTGTGTGCAATGATGCGTCTTTGTGTGAAGCAAAGAAATAGCGTGGATTGTGATTACGATGTAAGTGAATTCACTTGCTCATGTCAATTCTTGATTGATTAATGTGGTTCAATGTTGCTAATTATTTGCTAAAATTAGGTGTGTAAATCAATTGACCTACACTTTGCACCTAATTTGATTCACTTGGAATGAAATTGATGGTCAAATTTTGACTAATGAACTTTGTGTGTATCAAGATAATGCTTAATTCTCATCAAGAATTCATGTGTGTGCATAAAAAGCATTGTGTGTGTAATGCACCAAAGAGGGGAAAAACTGCCAAAAAATTCAAGTGTGTATGCACCTACTCTTGAGTGTGTGCATGTATAGAAATTGTTAAAATCGATGATACATGAGTATGCAATCATGTAATTGATGTGTATGATATGTTAATTCAATCATTGGATAAGCCTAAATGCCAAAAAAGGGCAAAACTTGAGTGAGTATGCCCCATCCAAGACCACTTGATTTTAAATGATTGATGGTCAATTGAGGCACCAAAATTCTTTTTGATTATGAAATGTGAATGAAAAGTGTGTGCAATCATTAGTGTAAGCCTAAATGCATTGCCAATTGAGACAATTTTGAACTTTTGTGCTTAATTTTTGAGTGTGTGCATTGATTGATTGGGTCCAAATAGTGTTAATTTTTTAGAAATTAAGCATGCATGCATTCATTTATCTTGAATTTGAGAATTGCAATGTGAAATTGATGGATTAATTTCATAAATTTTTGGTCTAAATTCGGATGTGTGTGCCTACTCAATCTTCAAATTGGGGATGAATAATTGGTAGCAATTATCAATTATGATGATTATTAAACCTAAAAGTTGGAGTGCATGATTGTTTGATTTGGATGATTCAATTGATATGCAATTGAAAATGAATTTATGTATTACCATCATAATGTATGTCAAGATGAGCTGGATATGGTAATTTTTACGTGAAAGTGCGTCCATATAAGATGTCATAATCAATCGTATATAGCGATGCAAGCTTAGATGACATATCACCTAATTAAGTTTGGATGATTTTGGGAAATTAGTTATGAGAAACTCAAGATTGCAATGATTGATACTAGGATATGATGAAAGAGTGTGGAATCACCTTGTGTGTGTGCAATGCCTAATTCACACATACTTTTAACGTCAAATTGTTTTATGAGCTTGCATGATGATCTAATGGGGCATTGTGTGTCTATATAGATTTATTCATTCACTATGAATTGGATTGAAATTAAGTTATGGATGCCAAAACGAAAGAGCTTTTGTGAGTAGCCATAGAAAATTATGCTTTAATCGATGGAGCACAAAGAAACTAAGAACATTTGTGCAATCATTTAATTGACTAAATTTTTTGGTGCACACGGCCCATGAATGTGCAAAACAACATCATGAAGATGGAATTGAGCATTAATTTTTAGCATGCACCTCAATCGAAGAGAGACCAATGACAAATTTAGTGGATATGCATGATAATTTTGAGTATGAAATCCATATTTCCTCATGCATGTGCACTTATGAACCATAAAATGAGCTAAAGAATGCGGAATGTTTTTTGAGAATTATGTTGATCATTTCAGTTGTGGATTGTTCTCTTTGCATGATTGACCATGTACAATTGTCGAGAGAATTTTGACTTGTGCAAAGTATGATTTGATGACCAAGTACACACCCTTGAAATCTCTGAGTTGCGATAAGGGAACAAGTGAGAATGAAATCCTAAGGAGTTTTTGAGGTTAAAAAAAACCCAAAAAAAGCATCCTCGGACCTCCCTTTTCGATATCATCGTTGGCAGTTTTTTACACACACACACACACACACTAAATTTTGCATAGTGGTTGTTGATATGCCTGTATCTTCTCCAGCTCGCGTTCTCGCCCACTTGCAACTTCTTTTTTATACTTGCGGATCAACTCATCTTGAGCTGGACCCCACTAGTTCCCTTTTTCTCTCGTTTGTGTTGATTCATGGGCAATGGCTCTTGCCAAGGTGCCAACTCACCACAGTACTACCTGATAATGTGCATGAATATGCAATGGTCCTTAGCTACAAAATTGACCCCACTGCCTCATAACACGATGGCGGTTAGCTAGCCTACTACCTTGCAAGCTGCTACTGAAACTCTAAAATTTGAGTCAGATTGATCTACATGCCAAATCATTGGCGTCCTTGACCCCACGGCTACCGCATTTAGCAAGCCCCACATTCTCACACTTTGATCATCTACTTGTAGGCCTCACCATACACACAAAGAGTCAATCTTTTGGCTTCATTCAATGCTGATTTTGTCCACTAATCCATATCAGGTGAATTCCTCCTTGTGATGCGTATCCCACTTGCCCACATCCCTTGCTGACCGATTCATAGTATTCACCAAAGAAAAGGATTATTACACAATTGTTGTGGCCTGCTATAGAGCGTTCAACCCAGTTTGTCTTGCTATGAGTCTATGGCCACCTTTAGAGCTACAATGCTACAAACCATATGCCTTTTGAACACCATGATTTGAACCTATGCTGCTCGTAGCTGCTTGGACTAAGAAACACAAAACTTAGAGCACAACTCACCGCGGAATCTAAGTTTTGAGTCCTACTGCAATCCAATGAGCTCACTTGGCAAGCCATCAAGATCTCACAATTCACACACACCCAGCTTGCAAGCTAACACCATCCATCCTCAGCATGCGTACTCCTACACCACCCCTCACCTTCTCTCTCCTCTCTGTCACAACTCGCCCTTGGGCCCCAACTGATCCTGAGCCTCAAAAGGTACTGGCGGCTGTGCCAGTTCTCTTGCATTAGCCAGGCGACCAGATAAACACACACACACACACCCACACCCCTCTCTCCTCTCTCCCACAGACGCTTTGTCATTGAGATTTTTGCAGCCACAGTTCTTTTGAAAAAGAAGAAAAGAATTTTAAAAAAATTTTGATTGACAGGGCCTGGTTCACACCCTCGCCTTCTCACCCTCATCACTTTGAAACAAAATAAGAATAAGAGAAAACAATTTTTCTCATAAGCCAGATTTTGGCCATACAAGAAACTCATTGATGAATGCATTTCAAGTTCAGATCTCTCTTAGTACTTGATTACAGTAATGAAATGCATTAATACACTTATTGTTGAGCTATTTCAAAGTGAGGACTAGCAAGGACAAGCTTTTATTGATTGAGCAAGGGGAAGCCACAATATTTTGCTATGTAAAGTTTACCATCATCATGACTAGCATTGGTCGGATTCGAATGTCCTAGAGTTAAGTATGTTAGCCTTGAATGACTATTCATGATAAACTTGAGGATTCCTTTGTGTATGCTACAGCTGGTGCACGAGAGTGAGATGCTCATTTGTATTTAAGCAGCCTGTCAATTCACCTTGTACAAGCTGTAGGTCCAAAGGGACAAGCAAAGAAGTCTGAAGATTGCGATCCACAACCTAGGAGAGTCTTGCAATGTTGGAAATGCGGATAGTCTGGACATGGGATGTATATATGTCCTTGGCCCCGGGGGGAGCCAGGGAGACCTAGCTTGAATTACCCAGTGATGGATGCAGGTAAAGGAACTAGTCAACAATCACGGCTTCAAAAGACAAATGGACCAAGACCACCTCCACAAGAACTGGAAGGCGTTCCACCTTTGCCAGACCCAAATGTGCATGCGATAGAGGTGACAAACTCAAAAGATGTAAAGATGGAAGCTAATGGCATTAAGCGTGGTCGAGGAAAAGGTAAGGAGAAAGAAGGAGTGACATCACAAAGTGATCATGGACAAGAAAAGAAGGCAAAGGAAACCAAGAGGAATCGACGTCGTATCAACCTCCAAGACTTCCCTCTTGGACATGGTATGGCTCTGTACAACTTGTTGGAAGACATGAGAGGTAAGGGTCCTAATATCTCATGGCCTCAGTTTTTTGCATTATGTCCACACGTTAGGCGGGATTTAACAAGGGCAGTTAGCACTAGGAGAAAGGTAAAAGAGAGTGTGCCTACTGTAAAAATTGCACAAGATGAAATGAATGAGGATATTAAAGCTATGCTAGATTGTTACATCATAGGAAGATTGTTTTAATAGGAAAGATCTAGTGGAAAGGGGTGCATAAATTTGCATCATGACATAGGGACTCATGCAAAGACTAGGCATGCACATCCATGAGACACCTGAAATCAAAGTCAAGATGGAAAACAATAGCAAGGCTAGATGTGTAGGCATTTGTAAAAATATTTTTGTGGAGGCACTTGGCATTAAGAAGGCGGTGGATTTTTATGTTATGTCGACCAAGGGAAGTAGCTATCCATTTATCCTAGGAAGACCATGGCCAATGAAAATGCGAGCTTTGCAGGATTGGGTAAGTGGAAAGTTGATTTGTAGGAATGACAAACATAAGAAGGTTGTCTTTGACATGAAGGAGAAACACCAAGAGGAGCTCCATGAAGAATCATCTTTAAGTGAGACAGAAGAAGAGTGGACCAATAAGAGCGTGTTTTATTTGCGAGCTTTCAATTTCGAACTGTTGCAATCAAAACCAATTTTGTGAGATTTTTGATTTTAGATTTAGAGCCTTTTCTAACGACACAAAAAATTAATCCAAAACAAAGTCATCAAAATACTATACACAATAAAAAAGATCTATAATCTCGCAAAACATTGGCTTAATATTTTGAGTCTCTTTTAACAATACACACCAAAAACATGTATAAGATTCCAAAAGCCCTAATTTTGAGCTTGTACAATTTTCTAGATAGATACCACAAAGCATGCTTCTCTTACTAAAAGGAATTAAAATAAAGTCTCATGTGTCTAGAAAAGCTACTCCACATCTAATACAAAAGAGAAATCTACTGCAATGCATACCTCTACAGGACAATCTCTAAGATTTAGGCTCACTACACCACAAGCTTTATCTTGCAGGTTTGCCCTAATACAAATGCAAGGTCTATGGGAGTTAGTGCAGGCTAATGAATGACCATGTGCTCTTTTGGTTGAAGCCCTAGAATATGCACATACACATAGTACATGTGCTTACATGCCAAAAACACTTTATGTGTAGATTATCTCTTCTGAAAATCGGGAGAGGTGCAACTAGGTTCTACCTTAATGTATACATCATAACAACTCTCTGTCAATATTCAAGAAACTATGTGTTGTTCACTTTCTAATTTCTCGTCCAAGAACGTTGCAACCATACTTGTAGAGCTGACTCCAATCTTTTGCGCTTCTTTGGAAATACCATGTCTCCACTCACGCTTCCTACTACTGGATCCTCCTTGTGTAAGAGTAGCATTTGTATTGTTCATGTGTCGTAGTGGTGTTGCAAAATCTGCAAATTGAAATCCACTTTGTACCAAGCTTTCACTCTCTTACTTTGATAAATTGGTTCCAATATCCACTTGCCAGAAAGTAGGAACGACAAGTGAGAATTTAACTTGCCTTTGTACTTTTTGTGTGTGGCCTACTTCATAATTGTAGAACCATATGCATTCTGTGATTGTCTTGTCTTTAAAAATTCTCTCATACCAAAAACAAGGAGCAACCATTCCCACATTACGACTTTGTAATTTTTCTTCCCTACCATTCCAAAACATTTCCTCATGTAATTGGTTGACATCCTTCGTAAAGCCCACTCTTCGCGGGCAACTTGGACCTCTTGAATACACCTTGTTGAATTCTCCCAGGCTGCACTAGAATGCTATCTCCTACTTCACTGTCAATGACAACATATACTTCTTCATTATCCTCTCTATCAAAATGTATACTCCGTGGTCTCCCTCTGGTTTTTTGATGTCTTGCTTCCATTACTTATCCAGGTTTATGTGAGCTTGTACCGACTACACATGTTTTCTTCTTCCGTTGTACTGTCTCTTTGTCACCTTCCATCACAGGCTCCTCATACAAAGGACTACCAGCAACCAAGCCTTTTAATGTACTCGTAAAATGAGTTGGATTTGGAGACTCTCTGCGTTTGGAACTGGCCATCATTGATTCTATGGAAGGGCATGTTCCGATGTATCTACCTGTGGTGTATCCCAATTTCTTTGCACATTGAATATATGCATCCAAAACATCACTGACACATGCATCAGAAAGTGAGATTTTACATTTACCACCTTCACCTGCCAGCCAACTAGCATGGATGCTCTCTGACAAGTTTATACTTGGAATTTGAGCTCTCTCCCATGGACTCTTACTGACCTATAAATGAAAAACAATTAAAACCATATTAATGGAAATCTCTGTTTTCAAGTATTTAATAAGAACCAAAAAAATGATTGATATACCATTGTCTCAGCGCTTCCCCAATGGGCAATCCGTTGCTCCTACCAATTAAACTATAACATTTAATGGCCTAGTAACTTATGTGTAGCAAAAATGAGCATGAACATAGTGGGCATTTCATTAGAATAGATTCCTAATGAGAATTACAAGAGTGCTTGGGTAGAGAGAGCAACAAAAAGCATAACACCTAGCTAGATAGCATCGACAATACTTTCAAAAGAGAGAGAAATTAAGCTATTGACAATAGTTGAGGACCGGATTTGTATGGATCTGGTCCCCCCTCCAAAAGGCTTTGTATTATGGTTTCTCCCATCAAGAGAGACATTGTACAATACAATTGTTTGTGTTCCTTCAAGACTAGCTAGTGCAATGAAGATGGAAACTTCATGCACTACAAAAAACACTTAACAAACACAACTTGAATTATCCCCGTTCTCAGACCCAAGACCTCACACACCTTCGAAGATGGTGAGAGCTAGCAGGGTATGAGAGTAGATTGAGAGGAAGAAGGAGTATCTTACGAGAAAGATGTACATCTCCTCACATAATCACTCATATGTAGCATAGATTAGCTTAGTAATTAGCTTGGTAGAGGAGATGAGAATTCATTGAAGCTTGGCTCTTGGTTGGATTTGCATCCACATGCCAAGAGAGTGTTGATGTAGTCTTCTATCTCACAAGCTTGGAGTAGGTGATGAGTTCTCCATTAAAGCTTGGGAAGAGATAGTCTTTTCTTTCTTCACACATGAGCTTGTGTGAGTGTGTGTGTGATAATTCCTTGCAAAAATCAGCCCCCTCTCTCTCTTGGGCGAGCCCTCTTGCTAATTGCTCTTGCTGAAGCCTCATTGGCCCTCCCCAAGTCAAGCCAATTACAATTAAGCAGCATAAGTGATAGCCTTCTGACATGTGTCCCCCTTTCCGCTTTTGTGAGAGATTTAGGTAATTAAATAATTAAACTAAGCTCTCATGGGACCCCTTTGCCTCCTGGCCAATAGGAATCAGGCAAGCCATGGGGCTCCTGAGTGCTCATTGGACCCCTTGGGAGTCTGCCCAATAGTCTTCTAGGAGACTTAATTCTCATTGGTTTCTTTTATTAAATGTTTTTAAATTAAATAAACTAGATTTAATCTAGCTTAATTCTCGTTGGTCCACTTCAAGGGTCATCCAATAGAAATTGGGCACACCTTATGGGCATCTGGACTAGGGAGCCGACATGTGTCCCTCATTCCCTTTGTGTAAAGGGAGCCTGTGTGTGTGTGTGGCTTTCTCTCTCATCCCCTACCTTTAGGGCTCACCCCCTCCCATGTAGGGATGTGCAAAGACTTTTAGGGCACACACAAAGCATCCAATTTTCCCTAGGGTTGACCTTTGGACACAACCTTTGAATTTTGGAACCTTAGCATTTTGGAAGTCTTAACGGGCTGAACCTTAGGGTCTTTTTAGCCCATTGTTGCACATGGATCTTTTGCAGATGCCCCCCCCTTTGGATCCCTATTTTCCCTCCTTTGAATCCCTACTTTGGCCGGTCTGCTAGCTTAGCCAATATTCTAGCTTTTTCTCCCCTGGCCTTTCCCACATTAAATGATCAGTTTAATATGAGAAAATCATTAAGGAGAATTAGATATTGATTATTATGACATTACCTCTCTCTTGAAATAATAGTCGTCCTTGACTATGGTGTAGAGAAGATAAAGTATATTCATGAGTCCTTTTCTTAGCGGGTAGAGGATGCCTATGTTACCCTACGACATCATTCCACAATGGATGACTAGTCCATTTGTCGCTTGAGAGCCTGAGGCTGCCGCAAGCATGTCTACACATTAGTCCTATCAGTCTTCCATAGTAGAGTGACAAGCTCTACTTGGTGTTTGGGAGACGTCGTCTCCGCAAACTTGATCTAAGCATGCATACTACTTCATTTTTGTGCACAAATAAAGAAAAAGAGAGTCTTATAAGACAAAAACTTTGTTCATTTTTAACATTTTGTACATTTGCTTACTGTTGGGAAGCATTGTAAGCATTGACAAGGTTCAGGTTATCCTTTAATTGTATGCCTTGCATCCATCTAGCATCTTCAAAAGGATAATTCTTAAACTTAATAAGATATCGTCGGATAGTCTTACCGCCTCTTAGTACCTTGTCTTCATGTCGAAGAATGGACTCGGGCTTCAACACCTCTTCTTGGTCCTCGATCTCCGGTGGGTCTTCAATAGTTGGTTCTTGAGGTGGCTCTCCTTTGTAAGGCTTTAATAGGCTCACATGAAAAGCATTGTGTATGAGCCAATGATTGGGCAACTTGAGTTGATAGGCCATCTCATTGATTGGCTTAAGAATCTGAAAGGGACCATAGTACCTTTTTGCTAGTTTAGCATAGTACTTTTGGTGACCCGTAGGATTCTTGCCCGTTGTGTGCCTTAATCGAGCCTTGGGAAACTTTAACAAGACCCAATTGTTTTCTTTAAAGTCTTGGGCTCTTCTGTGCTTGTCAGCAGCAGCCTTTTGCCTTTGCTGTGAGATAGAGATAGCATCCTTAATCTTTTGAAAAGATTCTTGTAGGTCTCGGCTATACTCATCTGCAACGAAGATCTTCCCATGTACCTTAAGTAGCAAGGGACTTTTTGATCTGCCCTCAATTACCTCGAAAGGTGCTTTTCCCGTGGAAGTATGTACAGTGTTATTGTAAGAATACTCCACTAAGGGTAAGTACTTCTCCCATTGGGATCTTTGATCTACTTCTGTTACATAGGCTTTTAGTAGATCGAGAATGGTTAGGTTAGCTATTTCACTTTGCCCATCAGTTTGTGGATGATAGGCCGAAGAGAAGTTTAGCCTTGTTCCTAAATTCTCAAAGAGACCCTTCCAGAAATTACTGGTCATTCTAGGATCTCTATCCGACACTATGGACATGGGCAAGCCATGGTACTTGAAAATTTGTGAAATAAAGAGGGTTTCCATTTGATGGGCTTTGATAGTCTTTTTGGCAGGTATAAAATGAGCTTGTTTACTAAACCTGTCTACTATCGTCCATATTCCCGTATTCCCATGGATAGACTTAGGCAATCCAAAGATAAAATCCATGGATATACTCTCCCATGGTGAATTAGGGATTGGCAAGGGTTGAAGAAATCCAAGTTGCTTCCCTCTATCAAATTTTGTCTTTTGGCATACCACACATTTGGAAACATACTCTTGTATGTTCACTTTCATGGTAGGCCAATAGAAATATGTTTCAATTCCCTTTAAGGTAGACTGAATCCCTCTATGCCCAGCATAAGGTGGAGCATGAGATTCATACATTACTTTCTCACGTAGTGAGTTAGTAACGCATAGTCTATTGCCATAGAGAATATAACCATCTTGTAAAGTAAATGGTTCTTCTTTCTTCCCTAATGCAAGGGCTGAAATCACATCTCTAAAATCGGGATCAATAGCATACTCATCTATCATTGAAGATAGATCATTGTGAGTTGCTATGGAAACCGCATTCACTCTCGGCCGTCTTGAGAGTGCATCAGCTACTTGATTATGCTTGCCAGCAATGTGAGCAATATGAAAATGAAATTGCGAAAGGAAATTTTCCCACCTCATTTGTTTGTCGGAGAGCTTGGTCTGCGTCATGAAGTACTTAAGACTTTGGTGATCCATTCGCAGAATGAAAGGAGTCCCCAATAAATAGTGCTTCCATGAGTCTAAGGCATGTAGAACTGCAAGGAGTTCCTTTTTGTATATGCTTAGAGCTTGCTCAACAGGGTTGAGCCTTCGGCTCTCATAGCCTATGGCGTGCCCTTCTTGGAGCAAAACAGCTCCAAGGCAATCACCACAAGCATCACATTGGACCTCAAATGGTTTTGAGAGATCCGGTATTGTAAGCACAGGTTGAGAGGTAAGCTTTTCTTTAAGCTTTTCGAAAGCATTGTTCTCCTTAGCAGACCATGTATACCTAACGCTTTTCTTTGTTAGGTCATGTAATGGTCCCGCAATTTGTGAGAACTTTTCTATGAAGTGTCTATAGTATGCACACATACCTATAAAGCTTCTTAGTTCATGAAGATTCCTTGGTTTAGGCCATCCTTTTATTACCTCTAACTTGGATGGATCCATTTGGATGCCATCTTGAGAGATAATGTGACCTAAATACTGAATCTCTTGCAAGAAAAATTCACTTTTCTTTGGATTAACATAAAGTTTATTCTCTCTTAAAACTTGAAATATTACCTGGAGGTGTTGCTTGTGTTCCTCCAATGAATTAGAGTAGATGATAATATCATCAAAGAAAACTCTAGTGACGGTTCGATGAGGCTTGAAAAGCTTCTCCATGAAGCGGTTGAATGTGGCTGGTGCATTGGTCAAGCCAAAAGGCATGACAATGTATTCGTAAAGACCAAATGTAGTACGAAATGAGGTCTTTACAATGTCTTGATCAACTATCCTTATTTGATGATAGCCAGTTTTTAGGTCAATCCTACTGAAGTAGGTCGATCCTTGTAGTTTATCAAATAGGTATTCTACCCGTGGAACGGGAAACCTATTCTTGATAGTGATCCTATTTAGTGCTCTATAGTCGACACACATATGATATGTGCCGTCTTTCTTTTGCACTAATAGCACAGGTGAGCAAAATGGAGATGAGCTTGGCCTAACCATACCCTTCTCAACTAACTCATGCACTTGCCGCATAATCTCCTCTTGTTGAGCTTGAGAAACTCTATAAGGAGGTTTATTAGGCGGTGAACTTCCTGGAAGAAGTTCAATTGCATGGTCATCATTACCTCGTTTAGGAGGTATCTCACAAGGGATGTCGTCAATAAAAACATCTTGAAACCCCTTGAGAAAATTGGATAATTATAATTCCTTTTGGTTGCTTTTATTTTCTTTTGTTGAAGCATTAGGTTCATTTTGAGAATCTTTAACAAAAATCATGTACACAGAAATAGAGCTCTTTATTGACTTGTTGAAAGCTGGTGTATGTACAATGGGGATGGTGTTACCCATTTCCTTAGCATTTATTTACATGTCTTTTTCCCTGAACTTAAAGGAGATTCTCCTTTCAGGAAATTTAACATCGGCAGCCAGGCGGTCAAACCATGGTGCCCCTAGGATTACATCCTCATGCTTGAGAGGAGAGATAAAGAAGTCCTCTTTGTCCACATAGACTTGGACATGAAGTCTCAATTTCCCGATTAAGGGAGTGACTAAAGCTTCTTGCCCCTTGAAGGTACTGTCTGCGGGTAGGACATCTCCCATCTCGTAGGATTGTATGCCTAGCTCGGTGGCTAACTCCATAGATATGAAATGTTGAGTAGAACCAGGGTCAAAGAGAATAAAAGCATCATGTTCTCTTACCTTTCCCCAAGCATGGCATAGACGAGATCCTTTGTGATGAGTTTGGTGAATTTCCTCCTCTTGGATTTCAACCAAGGAAGCTCTAGGAGGATCTTGGCGGTTGTTCTTTTGGGGACAAGCGCGGTACGCATGCCCTTGTTCGCCGCACTTGAAAAAATCGATTATCCTTACGATAACGCTCAAGCTCTTTAGGAGAGAGTTTATTCTTACCTTTGTAAACTCCCTTCTCTTTAGCTTTGTTGGAGTTGCCCTTAGGAGACTTTTGGACATTGTCTTCCCCTTAGGCTCATTGGGTTTTCCGGGGGCTTATTATTTCTTTTTGCCCCCGTTTGGAAATTGATTCGAGAGGCCACCATAGTGTGGTGTATTACTGCCGATATGGTATGTGGTCTTTGGGAGTTGACATACTCCGCCATTTCTTCGGTTAAGCCTGCACAAAATTGTTGCTTTTGCTCTCCAAAATCCAACTTTTTGAAGACAGTGGCTTTGAGTTGTAGGTCCCAAAACTTGTCTACATATTTGTGGATAGATTCATTGGGAGAGAGCTTTAAGCTTCGCCATTCGGTGAGTACTTTGTCTTTGGCATCGGTGGCCAAAAACTGCTTCATAATGGAAGCTCTTAAAGCTTTCCATGTTCGTGGAGCTTCACCATTGGCTCGTAGGCTAGACCACCATTGTCTGGCGGAATTTTGAAAGTGCATAGCTACATGGCGTAGCTTAGAGGACTCCGTGAAGCCCTCATCTCCAAACGCCGCATCCAATTGTTGGATAAAGGCCAAGACTTTGTCCGTGGCACCAAAGGTACCATCATAGGTAAGGAAAGAGATGCTCTTCCCTCCCTCTTTGAATTTCTTTAGCTTGGACGACCTCTTCCATGCGGCATAGGATTTCCTATGGCCTCTTCTTTTTGATGGTTCAAAATTTGCACCATCACTTTCTTCAGAAGGTGAAGAATTTGAAGAAGGTGGAGAAGAGGGTGACCTCTTTCTCACCTTTTTCTTGTCCTGATCTTTGTCGTCTTCACCATAGCTTTCATAAGAGGAAGAGGATGAAGAAGAGGGTGTCCTCTTTCTCGCCTTTTTCTTCTCTTGCTTTTTATCATCCCTCTTCAAATTGTGGTGAGGAGAAGAATACGATGGTCTTCTCCGCTTTGGTGGTGATGGAGAGCGTTTAGCCCACCGTCTTCGTGGAGCCATCTCCGTCGAGGTGGCGGGAGACTCGCTTCTTTCTCGTTCCTTCGATGGAGGCCCTTGAGTTCTCCTTTGGGAAGGAGATGCATCATCAAGAAGTAAATTCTTGAGCCCTTCATAAGGATTCTCTTCTTCTTCCCGAATCAGAGAGAGACCTCTTTTGGGAGTCTCACAAGGAGGCTTCCTAGGTGTTATCTTGTCATGGTGATGCGCTTGGAGAATCCCGTGAGCACGGAGCTGCCGTTGCACTTCACTTTGGAGAGATGGATTGCCCATGGCTTGTTGAAGCCTAGTAATAAGATAGTTAACAAGCATTGAAGCATCATTAGTAGCTTGCTCATGAGCAAAATCAAAGTTATCAACATTAATTTCACTCTCTTTACTATTGTCAGCCATTCTAACAACTTTTAGGTGTACTTTGGCACTTCAAGCCCTAGTTGCTACTCCTCTTTACCCCTTTAGAAAAAGCACTCAAGCTACTCTACCCGCCGCTCGAATACCATTAATTGCAAGGAATAGAAGAGAGGATCTTTCAACACCAAAACAGCACCGGCTCCTGTCAAGCTTCTAATAGCTCAATAGTGGTTAAGCCGTAGGCAAGCCCCGTAGGACTCCACTATTAAGACCATAGCTCTCGACGGTGATGCCCCGTTAACTGCACAAAGGTAGGCGCACTGCAAGGCTGAAAATCCCTATTCTACTTACTCACAGGCAATTAATAATACCAACCATTTGTAGCTAGCTTGAGGACCTCCCTTCTTGAGCAAGAAAAGAAAAATCTTGAGCTCTGATAACAATGTAACATTTAATGGCCTAATAACTTATGTGTAGCGGAAATTAGCATGAACATAGTGGGCATTTCATTAGAATAGATTCCTAATGAGAATTACAAGACTGCTTGGGTGGAGAGAGCAACAAAAATCATAACACCTAGTTAGATAGAATCGACAATAATTTCAAAAGAGAGAGAAATTAAGCTATTGACAAGAGTTGAGGACCGAATTTGTATGGAGCCGGTCCCCCCTCCAAAAGGATTTGTATTATGGTTTCTCCCATCAAGAGAGACATTGTACAATACAACTCTTTGTGTTCCTTCAAGACAAGCTAGTGCAATGAAGATGGAAACGTCATGCACTAAGCAAAACACTTAACAAACACAACTTGAATTATCCCCGTTCTCAGACCCAAGACCTCACACACCTTCGAAGATGGTGAGAGCTAGCAGGGTATGAGAGTAGATTGAGAGGAAGAAGGAGTATCTTACGAGAAAGATGTACATCTCCTCACATAATCACTCATATGTAGCATAGATTAGCTTAGTAATTAGCTTGGTAGAGGAGATGAGAATGCATTGAAGCTTGGCTCTTGGTTGGATTTGCATCCACATGCCAAGAGAGTGTTGATGTAGTCTTCTATCTCACAAGCTTGGAGTAGGTGATGAGTTCTCCATTAAAGCTTGGGAAGAGATAGTCTTTTCTTTCTTCACACATGAGCTTGTGTGAGTGTGTGTGTGATAATTCCTTGCAAAAATCAGCCCCCTCTCTCTCTTGGGCGAGCCCTCTTGCTAATTGCTCTTGTTGAAGCCTCATTGGCCCTCCCCAAGTCAAGCCAATTACAATTAAGCAACATAAGTGATAGCCTTCTGACATGTGTCCCCCTTTCTGCTTTTGTGAGAGCTTTAGGTAATTAAATAATTAAACTAAACTCTCATTGGACCCCTTTGCCTCCTGGCCAATAGGAATCAGGCAAGCCATGGGGCTCCTGAGTGCTTATTGAACCCCTTGGGAGACTGCCCAATAGTCTTCTAGGAGACTTAATTCTCATTGGTTTCTTTTATTAAATGTTTTTAAATTAAATAAACTAGATTTACTCTAGCTTAATTCTCATTGGTCCACTTCAAGGGTCATCCAAGAAATTGGGCACACCTTGTGGGCATCTGGACTAGGGAGCCGACATGTGTCCCTCATTCCCTTTGTGTAAAGGGAGCCTGTGTGTGTGTGTGTGTGGCTTTCTCTCTCATCCCCTACCTTGAGGGCTCACCCCCTCCCATGTAGGGATGTGCAAAGACTTTTAGGGCACACACAAAGCATCCAATTTTCCCTAGGGTTGACCTTTGGACACAACCTTTGAATTTTGGAACCTTAGCATTTTGGAAGTCTTAATGGGCTGAACCTTAGGGTCTTTTTAGCCCATTGTTGCACATGGCTCTTTTGCAGATGCCCCCCCCCTTTGGATCCCTATTTTCCCTCCTTGGGATCCCTACTTTGGCCGGTCTGCTAGCTTAGCCAATATTCTAGCTTTTTCTCCCCTTGCCTTCCCCACATTAAATGATCAGTTTAATATGAGAAAATCATTTAGGAGAATTAGATATTGATTATTATGACATAAACCATCTCTCTAAAGCCTTTGTATTATCCCCTATCACATATTTCACCTACCATTCTCATATTGTGGAAGCTATACGAGAGGCTTCATTTGTAGTCTTTGCTAAGCGCCATGCTTCACACATTTCAATGTGATGCATTTGTTTATCTGTAGCGACAAGTTTTTTTGTATGTTTGTATAGACTCTGCTCCCAATGGAAAAGACACGAGTGCTCCCTTCCCTCCATTACATTATGCCATCCACCATTGCATATTGCCAGCCAATTAGCCCCAGCTTCATCAAACATAAATCCAACAAAGTCTGGTGGTTCATGCCCACAACTCTCGATAACTGTGTTTAAATTTCTCCAAAACAAGATTGGTGTTTCTTCTTTTTCTTCTTTACATTCACATATTGAAATCACTTGCAATGCTCGCATGTTGTACACATAGAACAAATAAGTAGTAACAGGTCTCTTATATCAAACATGCTATCTAACATATTTTTATAAATTCACTTACCAAGGATCATAAATCGAGCAAGACATAGCTGCCCATCCTTCAATTCGATGAGTATGATCAAAGTGCACGCAAGCACTACTCAAATCTCCTGTCCCTCCTCACCTCAATCTATTGACTAGTTCAACTCCAAAAGTAGGTCCTTTTGTGGACATTTTGAATACGTAACATTTGTGGTTAGGTCCACCTTGGCCTGAAAAACGACTTCCATGAAAGAATGGAAAAACACACCGTTTCTGTAGCAATAGTATATTGTCGTATCCATCACCAACAACGTGACCCTGTTTAGCTTTCTCATTTGACAAAATACTTTTGAATCCCCTATTTTGAAAAAGGGGCATCATTTCCTCAAGAAAATGGTTAAGCTCTACATCAATGGCTTCTAAATCATCTTCTTTACCTTCTCCCAAAAACTTCCTTATCACAGGCAAAATCAAACTCTATGGTACAAAAACAAAGACTTAATGAATGAAATTCAGTATATTTTACAATATCTATTTATATGTGGACTAGATAAATCCGCACAAACTCCTGTGTTCATATGTAAAAAAATTATTCAACTAGTTGCAAGAAGAAGATTAGAAACACCCAAATTTTGTCTTCTTTCCTCGTGTGAAGAAGAGATTTGTCAAGACATAGGGTCTTATACTCAAGAAATTGGGTTGGACGCACCTTGGAATACACTCTCCCGTATCTGATGGGTAGTTTTAAAATTCACAATTTTAGGTGGATCACTAATGCACATAACTGTGTATTTACTCCTGCTACAACTATAATCACTAAACTACTCAAGGGAATAATGCAAGGATTTATTGAGTACACCGAAAACATAC
Organism: Adiantum capillus-veneris; assembly: GCF_014529385.1. NCBI lineage: Eukaryota > Viridiplantae > Streptophyta > Polypodiopsida > Polypodiales > Pteridaceae > Adiantum > Adiantum capillus-veneris. The sequence goes on along the minus strand of NC_140941.1, from coordinate 18,448,593 downwards.
ATAAAAAGATACACATTATGTCTGGTACACAAACTAATGGGTTTTAGATCATCAATAATCAATATGATTTTTTTATTAATTTACCAAAATGTATCGCAAACATTCATTCATTTGACATAACATCCTGTTATGAAGCTATCCCTCATAAAGGCACGCATGGACTGCTTGATGTAATTAACAACATTATTAAGCTCATAAAATCTTTGAAGTATCTTGATTTTAAGAAATGCCGAAAGCAGATTGTCCTCACCAAAAAGAAAAATGATGTAATATGGACATTTGAATACTTACAAAATATTAATGAATTTGTCCTTGACAATTGCTTTACTAAATTAGGCAAACATATTTACCGCCAGGAAAACGGTATACCAATGGGGTATAATTGCTCTCCACTATGGTGTAATTTATATTTAGCATGATTTGAAATTGAATACATAAAAAAATTATCGCACCTTTCCCGGTATGATATATTGAAAGCTTTTTTATATTCATGGAGATATATGGATGATTTGTTATTTACTAACAATCAATTTATTTTGCAATTTCTAGACCACAAAAAACCCTTGTCCCATGAGGACCACTTTACAATTTATCCATTGGACATTATTGGGATAAAATCCACACACAAGCAAAACCAAGTTACTTATTTAAACACATTTGTCCAAATATGTGAACCAATAGAAGGTGAATATGTTACATACACCGCATGGAAAAATATAAATTACCATGTCCCAATGTTCCATTTATTCATGCAACTTGTAATCGGCCAAAAAGAATGGCATATAATGTATGCATATCTCAAGTTTTTCCCATATTCTACAATGCATCTCATGAATCATATGCTGTTACAGACTTAAATAAACTTATTTCTATGTTTGTAGAGAATGGGTTCAAAAAAGAAAAGATTGTGGCATGTATTACAAAATTCATCGAAGAAAACAAATTTCCCGGCATTAGATTTACCATCAATACTTTAAAACATAGAATTGGTAGAGGATAGGTCTACTTGGTGGCCTATCCTCCACCAAGTGTATCTTTTCTCAGGGATGGGGGAGGGCCACACACACACACACACACACACACACACACACACACACACACACACACACACACACACACACACACACACACACATTTATGCATACATAATATACCAATAACATATATGAAGTGCACATAAGTTGAGGACAGGACACCACAATTTTATTAAATCAATTAACTTGGCAATAGGCAATTATTTCATTGGTAGACGAATGACAAGTAGTGACTGGAAGGAGATGGAGACCCCAAGCAATACATCAAGTGTGCTAAATAAAAACCATGGTTGTTTTATAGTAAACCCTCACATGGAGCAATGATCTAGGGAAAACATGTAAAACCCACCCTTTTTTTTAGTGAAATCTCAATTTTTTGTGATATTTTTGCATTGGTCCTTGAATTAGTGCAAAGGGGGTGCCCCTAAAATAATAAATGTGGTATTATTTGGCTAAAAATGGCCATGTTTTCATCAAGGAAGGTATGAGCATATTACCTGTTAAGACATCGAGGTCAAGATATTGTCGTTTTTTCACAACTGACTATGCAATGCATAACAAAAATCATACCCGGTTTTTTTTTATAAAAGCATACACTAAATATACATCACAAGCGTAGCATAAATTAATAGATTTAGTGAGCAGGTTTTTTACAAAAAGTGCCCAAATACGATTTTACAGAAAAATATACATTTCACTATGATATCTGGGTTAAAAGGTAAGGATCATTCCTAAAATAAAATCTTTTAAAGAGGTACTCTCGCAAGGTCAATCCAGTAAGTAAAGGCTTAGCTGTATTAGGCGGTGCCACTTGCTTAAAAAAACAAACGCAAGGACTTAAAGCGCTGTATACAGAGTAGGCTATAAATACTCTATAATGCATGCAAACTCTCATAGGTGGTGCCTAACTCATGTAGCATATGCGCTCACTGTTAGAGCACCGTACGTGTAAGCCTAAGCATATGCAAACGCTGCGTGTAAGCCTATGCAAACAATGCGTTAAACCTTCCAGCTCTGCGTTACTGCTCAACAGAGAGTCCTCAGTGTCACTTTTACATATTTAATAAGTACTGTGTTAACTCTCAACAGAGAGGCACAACGATCTAAGTTCGAATCTACATCAAACCAACAGTGGCCTTCTGCTACGCAAAAACTACAATACGGCAAAGGGTGGAAACACCTACCCGGCAACCTTCAACTACTCAGCAAAATGAGCACATAGACATTTTTGGGATTTTTTTGCATACATAATTAACGATTTCTTCATCGTTTTGTTCAAATGCCTACACAAGAGCAAGTAGAACATGTAGGGCTTCGGTAATTGAAGGCTCATACACACGGTAAGTAGCGGTAAAATTCATACACTACGCAAAAGGCTTGCTAATTACACACGTATGATTGGGAAGTACCAACGAGTTGGTCTCGAATATAGAACCAACATCAAAGTTTACACACGTAGAACTGTAAACACAATGGTGGTCTTGACCATAAGCACACACTTATACATACGGTTTGGCATGCATGTACAAAAGCATAAGCACATAAACACATTAAAGCATTGTATTGGCTTATAAACCAATTGTATAATGTGCATAATTTAAAAGCGGTATCATAAGACTAATATCTCTGCACAAAATTATGTGAAATTTAAAGGTAGCAGTTTCAAGTGATGCATTACCTTGAACACTAAGTGGGAAAGAGGAGCACTACAGATGTCTACTACAAGCAATAACCAGGTGAATTGGTACAGAAAGCCTTGAGTACAATTGTTTTTAAGCAATGATGTTAAAAAGAAAAGTTTTTTTCCTTATCTACTTTTTCTTTATGATAATTATCTAGCATAAAAATATAATGAAGATTTGAAAGAGGGTATATGATAACCTCTTATGAGGACAGATGTCATTGTGTAAGACTGGTTTTTTTTGAAAAAAGAAAGGTTTTACAAACAAAATGCTTCCAAAATTTTCACAAATTAGATATACTTATAAATTGGAAAGCTGACTTATAAATCATAGAGATAAGGATTCCCCTAAGGAAACATCTAGTATAGTATCTAAGAATGCTAAACTCATATGTGTAATCATTGGTGACAAAGAGGGGTACAGGCAGACAACTAGGATGAGCATCACTTGAGATGTTTTTAAGCTACAACAGATTCGGGACAAGCTCATGGTAGCACATACAAATAAAACCAAGCCATTAGCAACTAGAGACACCCCATCTCCAAGCCGTCTAAACCCATAAAAACTTTCACAGACCCTAATCGGCGCTACTTGCATAGACGAGCAAAAGAAAACATAACATATGATTAGGAGTAGGGGTCCAGGGTGTGACATCAATAACAAGCAGTGCGGATTGCTTGATATACCTGTCACCCATTTAGTTAAAATTAATTCTAATTAATTGTACTTGTGGTTGGCAGGTAAAGATCCCTACTCTTATCTGATAGGACTTCCGGCTTAAGCTCCTACTTTGTCATGTATCAGAGTATTTTGTAATCAAGTATTAATCAAGAAATGCTTCATTTTTTTTGCTTTACACAAAATCCCTTTTTAATCAGTATTTAAGTCTCTCAGTATATGATTCTAAGTGATGGGATTTTGAATTAAAACACACACACACACACACACACACACACACACACACACACACACACACACACACACACACACACACACACACACACACACACACACACACACACACACACACACACACACACAAACACACACACACACACACACACTTTGTTACTTGATTTTTTACAACTTTCAGCTTAAATAAAATTGTATAAAACCCAGAAAAATTATTTCACTTTGGTTAAAAGGCTTCAAATTTACACTGAGTGTAGAATATATCATGGGGCAGAGCCCTTAAAGGCTATTGATTACCACTTAGTTATAACTGGCAAGTAAAAGAACGTGGCTATATCTACTCTACACCTACCAAATCTACCGTGAGGCACTGTGGTAAAATTACTTGGCTACGTACCACTACTGAGGTGGCCGCGTGATGTCGATTCCCCAGAGGGCGCATACTACACTCAAAGATCTAAGAAGTGATCTGCGCATCCAAAATGATGATGTTCCCCCTCTATTTAAGAACGTGAGGGCGCTTTCTGCCCCTCACTTAGCATTGGGTGTGTGTGTTTTTGCTAAAAGAGAGGACTGTGTGTTGATTTGTAATTTTTACTGCTGTACCAACATGTAGCTCATAGAGAAACCAACCCAGGTTTTCCATTATTTACTATATGTAATTTTCTTTCATGTTGTGATTTCATAAGCATAGCTTGGGTATTTTTCTAAACCTGTTTAAGATGCCTGTTATGGCCCATTGAATATGGTTGCTTTACAAAGTTGAATGGTTTTTTTGTTTAAACCATCAACTGGGTTTAGGATTGTATTTCAGTAGATGACACACATTGTTCTAATAAAGGTAGCACTTAATGATGAGGTTCTGGTTGGATTTTTTTTTTGCGCAAATGGTTATTCTGATACTCTGTGATAACTAGTTCACTGGTTTTTTTGGGGAAGGTATTTTTCTAAAAATACTTTTTTTGGCCTAATCTAGCTGCAAACATACTGACAACACGAATAACATTGATTTTTTGTGCAATAATATAGGAGAATATGGTATGGTATCTACCTCTTAGCTTGATATAGGAATAGTAAGGTGCCTGGAGCTTGGGGATGGATTATACACCTAATGAATAGTGGGTCTAATACATGATGTTGACACTATGTCATCATTTGCATATCACTTACTAATTTTGGTGATACCTACTATGTGGGTTGGCTTACTAAACTAGTTAATCATGATATCTTTTTGCCCATCATGAAGGTAAGTATCCTGTCGTTTACTTATACTGATGAACCCTATAGTGGGGGTTGGCTTACTGGATTTTGTCGTGATATCTCTTACTCACTAAGAAGGTAAGTATATTGTCTATGCATAATGGAAGCTTTTGTTGGAAAGGTACACCCCGGATGGGTACTAGTTCTTGCATATGCTATTATTGCCGTCAGTACATTAAGGTGCTCTGGGATGGGGGGTATACCCTGGATGATTATTGGTTTTTGTGCTTGGTACTGTTGCTATAACACGATATCATGTTAGACTGTCGCTTTAAAAAGGTAGTATAACCCTCTGGCTAGGTTTACTTGGGGTTTTTTTGGGTCTTTTTCTACCTTTTCACACGTTGATGTGGAATTTGTTTGGGCGACCTTGGGGGCTTATGGCTCGGTTTCACTAGATGTATGCACCTGTTTGTTATCAATTGATAGGTCAAGATAATGCTATACTCTATTGGCATTCACAACTTGACCGGTTTCTTTTCTTGGTTTGATAATGAGACAGGTCAAGATACCCTGAAAGATCTCTACCACTTGGCTTGATAGGAGGTTGTTACTAGAATTAAGAAGGATTGGATTCCACTTTAAAACTTTATCGGTTTTGAATATATTCAACAACAGGCTTGTACTCGTTTATAATAGCTTAGGCTTATTTACAGACAGAGCCCCATTAATTTGGCAAATAAAAAACTCAAGAAGTTGGTGTTGGGGAACATACCACTTGGAGTAGAAAGGGGTTTGGCCCTCTAAAGAAAAGATTAAAATACTAAATAAAACTTTGGGTTAATAAATCCTTGGTTAAAAAGTAGATGAATTACTTTGGACTAAGCTTGAAAGAATTTTAAAGAAATGTTAAAAGATGGACATGGATAACAACTGGTATAGTCCATTGATACCTGTAAAACACATCCAAGGCTAACATATATGTTGTCTTGTTTGGATGGATGCAGGTAAGGACTGTATCTTATCCTGGAGGTTTTTTTTGGCTTAAAAGTTCCTCTCCACACATGGTTTCACATACAATTACTGCAGAGGGAGTACTTATGATAACTGTATACTAGAATGAGGCTTCATTCTTATAAGCATTGTACAAAAATGATTCTAAGATTGAGTTGTTTTTGCAAATTATTTTTCTTTCTCTAGAGCCAGTTGTCTTTTGAATATGAAAGCTCAATTATGTGTTATTATTTATGTTAAAACAACCACACACACCCAAAAAATTACCCCTTGGGCCTGGGTGGGCATGTGTAATGGAATTGGCCTATGAACGTTGAGAATAGTGGAATTAAAGGAATTAGAGTGAGCATTTTTATAATACTACTTTGAGAGCATAGAGGGTGAACTTAATTAGTGGTAGAAACATAATTATTATACCTAATTAGCTTGGCATGAATAATACTTTTGCAAGAGAGAGAATCAAAGAACTTGACAACAGTTGAGGACATGATTTATGTGGAGCTGGTCCCCCCTCCAATAGGTTTTTGTATTATAAATTCTCATATAACGAGAGACTTTATACAATACAATATTTGTGTTCCTTGTGACCTTGGTGATACTATGAAGATGAAAAGGTTCATGCATCATGAGTATAACATAAACTTTGTAAAAGCATTAACCATACCCAACCTTAGTCCCAAGGCCTCAAAAACCTTCAAAGGTGGAGAGAGCTAGCAGGGAATGAGGGTAGGAAAGAGGAAGAAGGATCATTCATAGGAGAAAGAAACATCTCCTCACTTATCATAACTCTTCTTGCTTCGCATGAAATTATGGCATAGTAATGAAGATGGAGAAGATTTCAAGCTTAAGCATTGAAGCATGGATCTTGGTTGGATTTGCATTCCATATCCAAGAGTGTTGGTGTAGGCTCTCAAATTCTCAATGGAGAAGGAGCTCTTGCACTTATCAAAGTGAGAATGTGTGAAAAACATGTGAGAGGGTGTATGCCTCCAAGAACACCCCCAACTTGCCTTGGTGGACCCCCTTGTAGCTCAAGATTAATTATAACTGGACCCCTCTAAGCCTAGCCAATCACATGCATAAAGCATATCAAGAAACAAGGGTAGGATTTGGATAAGTATCCTCCTTACTCCTTTGAGAGAGAGGTCTTGATAATATCTAGATATTTTTTGTATTAAACTAAAAGCTTATTGGACCCCTCTTTAGCCTAGCCAATAGGATTCAATCACACCATGTGGCTAAGCATAGGGAGAGCCTGACATGTGTCCATGTTCCCATTGAGAAAGGGGGTGCTCTTTGGGTATGTGGGAGGCTAAGTCAAAGATCCCCTTAATGTTGGGGCTTGCCCCCTCCTTCGTAGGGTCTCTATTTGACTTAAACCCAACAAGCACCTTACTCCCCATGCATGTGAAGCTTATCAAGCACCTTACTCATCAAGCATGACAAGCACCTCAAGAACCTTAGTCAGCAAGCAGGACAAGCACCTCAAGCTTGGGCCGGTTTTTCACCTCAAGTACAACCCTAGATTACCTAAGGTCTAAGGACTTTTAACACTAACCTTTGGAGGTCTTTAATGAAGCTAAACCTAAGGTCTTTTAAGATCTATTAGCTGTCATTTCTCTTTGCTAGACAATGTCCCATTTGGAAACATTGCCTTTGGTCCTGTGCTGAGATAAATCTAAAAGCACATGTCTCTATTATAACTCTTGTTCTTGTTTTTTCTCCAACATAAAATGTTCAATTTTAATATGAAAAAATCGTTTGGGTTAGTTAGATATTAAATTTTATGACATTACCGTTCTGTTGAAATCATACTCGTCCTCGACTATGAGGTAGAAGAGGTAAAGCCTTAGTCATTAATCAATGTTTTTTAGCGGGTAGACATTAGTCGATGTTTTTTAGCAGGTAGACGATCCCTTTTTACCCTAAGACATCATTCTAGAATGGGTGAATAATCCATTTTGTGCTCAAGAGACTTAGGTACCGCAAGCATGTCTGATCTTTAGTCTATATAATAATTCCAATGTAGAGTGACAAGTTCTTCTTGGTGTTTAGGAGACGTCATCCCCACAAACATTAACCTAAGCATGCATATTTCTTAAATTTTGTGCATAATAAAAGAAAGAGATAGTCTTATAAGACAAAAATATTGTTCATTTAAATTTCATTTTCATATGCTTATGCTAAGGCATCATTGTAAGCATTGACAAGGTTCATATTATCCTTAAGCTAGGTTCCTTGCATTCATCTAGCATATTTTAAAAGCTAATTCTTAATAGATATCGTCGAATAATCTTACCATTTCTTAATACCTTGTCTTCATGTCATAGGATGGTTTTCAAATTGAAGTACCTTTTCTTGATCTTTGATTTTTGGAGGGTTTGCAACTATTGCTTCTTTTGGTGGCACTCCTTTGTATGGCTTAAGTAGGCTTCCATGGAAAACATTGTGCATGAGCCAATGGCTGGGAAACTTTAACTGATAATCCATCTCATTGATTGGATTAAGAATTTAAAAAGGAACATAGTATCTTTTTGTTAGTTTAGCATAATACTCTTGGTGGCCTATAGGATTCTTGCTCGTAGTATGCCTAGACGAGCCTTGAGAAAGAAAAGCAGTCTTTACAGTATCTTCATTCACTATCCTTATTAGATGATAGCCATTTTTAAGTTCAATACTATTGAAGTAGGTCAAACCTTGTAGCTTATCAAACAAATCTTCTACCTGCGGTACAGGAAATCTGCTTTTGATAGTGATCTAAGTTAGTGCTCTATAGTCGACACACATATGATATGAGTAGTCTTTGTTTTGCACTAGTAGGACTGGTGAACAAAATGGAGAGGAGCTAGGCCTCACCATCTCTTTTTCCAATAAATCATGCACTTGCCTCATGATCTCCTCTTGTTGAGTTTGCGAAACTCAATAAGGAGGTTAATTTGGCGGTGAGCTTCCTGGTAGAAGCTCTATTGCATGGTCATCATCCCCTTGTTTTGGATGTAGCTCACTAGGGATGTCATTAATAAAAACATATTGGAATCCATTAGTAAATTAGAAAACTCTAATTCCTCTTGATTCCCTTTATTGCTACTTGTGAAAACATTACAATCATTTACAGTGAGGCGATCCGGGACGCGCAAGAGAGGTGACCTCTAAACACCCCCAAGGCTCCGTGCTACTCAATTGGGGCTGGGGAAACCACAAGCAAGAAACAACAACAACAAACCCACCACCAAACAAGTGAAGGGGCACCACCTAGTTATGGGATGCGAACTACGATGCAAGAGAGATTTTGTCACAACAAAGAAGAGGTGCAAACAAAACACACACAAGAAATCACACACCACGACCAACACCAAATGGAACAAGAGAGAGCTAGCTCAAAGGAAAGAGAGGGAGAAAGGGAACTTGCATAATACCTTGCTTGCAAATGAAAGAGTGTGTTTTTTAGTGAGCTTCTGATTTTGAGCTTTTGCAATAAAACAAATTTTGCGAGCTTTTTGATATTTAATTTAGACCTTTTTTAAACGGCACAAAACACTAAACCAAAAAGCAAACATTTTACATACAATAGACACCAAAATACATACATAAGTTTCAAAAAGTCTCAACTTTAAGCTTGAACATTTGGCAATGTGTATGAACCTGAAAGCATACAACTAATATAAGAGGAATTCAAAGGTCAATATCCATACAATATTCTCTTAAACTAAGCACCATATGTCAATATTTTTCTAATGATGCCTGTAATAACACCATTAGCCTTCCACCAAACCATGTGACTGAGGGTAGTAGTGTGTGCTATGACTTTGTAGAATATGAAGCTCTTCACAAACTTCCATGAGTAAACCCTTCCTCAACCATGGACCGTTATTAAAAACAATCTCCTAAGGTGTACCAAATCTGCAATAAATATTAGTGCAGATAAATTTTCTCATTGTTTTTCCATTTACAATTGCCACACTTTGAGCCTCTACCCACGTAGTCATGTAATCTACAGTCACTTGAATGTAGAGTTTACCATTTTTGTTCTAGGCAAAGGACCCATAACATCAATGCCCCACTTTTCAAAGGGTCCATTTGCAAGCAAAATTTGCCTTGGACCATGTATGAATCTTTGATATCTTTTACACCAATGTTGGACATCCACATGCAGGCTTGACCAGACATACCCTGCAAGAAAAATCTTCTTCACAGTTAAAGCTTGGGCAAAATGACCACCACATGCATTTTCATGCAAGTCTTTTGGAATGGCTGGAATCTCCTCTATAATACTCTTATGCACACTTCATCCTTTCCTCTTGATAGAGGGAGCCTTATAGGAAGCGACAGGAACTTGCCTTCTAAATGAGTCTCCTCTTTTGAGCTTTTGTGAAATCTCGTGGAAACTCGCCTTCCGGAATGTAACTCACAATGGGAGCCAAGGACCCCATCCCTTGGTACCTTGGTTGCTTTACCACTACTAGCATCGATAACCTGCACTTTCTTTGTTAACACATGCCAGTGCTTTCTATGAAAGCAAATTAGCATCTTCATTTTGTTTCCTAGGAATATGATACAATTGCACCTCTTCAAATTGATTAAACAACCTACAAATGGCATGAAAGTTGTCCTTAGGCTTTCATTCTTGCATGCCCAAATGACTACAATCTTCTTCACAATGAGAAGTGCATTCCCCTTTACCATGAGACGTTGTATACCTTGGCCAATGCACATCTTTAAACCATGCAGTAGTGTGTCACATTTTTCTTCAGTGTTGCAGTTGAACCTGGTAGATTGAACTTCTCTTCTATCACCACCTCTCCACTTGGGTTGAGCAACACTAGCCCTCCCCCTGCTCTACCCATAGCTCGTTGAAAATCTCCATCAAAGAACAAGGTAAATGAATTAGGGATACTTTTAAGTGGTGGCAATGGTAGGGTCTTTACTTCATGCACTTTAATCTCCTTCGCATGTACCCTATAAGTGAGGATACATGCTATTTGTAAACATACACTATCTGCTACCTTGAAAGAGTATTGGAATTCTTGAAATTCCATAATCCATTTTGAGATACTAGTACTAATATTCATTTGAGATGACACCCAAGGGAACAAATTTTCTACAGTGAGAATTACAAAAGGTTTTGGTAGCAAGTAGGATCTAAAATTTTTCACCGCAAATATGAGAGCAAGCATCATAAGTTTTTCTTCTGTGTAGCATCTCTCCAAAGAATTCATGAACCTACTAGCAAAGAAGATGGAATACATTCTGGTACTGTGGGGATCTTGTTGTAAAAAAGTAGCACCAATTGTTTCTTTTCCAATGCTAGAGCTAACAAAGAATGTTTACTCCCAACAAGAAGGCATGAGTGTTGGTAGTTCTGATAGAATGGCTTTAATGTTACAGAAGTATTCTTCAAGCTCATTAGACCAAACAAACTCAAAGTTTTGTATCAACTTTTGTAAAGGGTGAAGTCACTTTGAGGCTAGATGAATGAAGCGGGACATATACTTAACCTTTTGAATGAATGAGATGACCTCTTTGAGATTCTTGGGTGATGGTAATTCAATAAGAGCCTTTGAATTTGAAGGATCCACCTCAATGCCTTTGCAAGAAACTTTGTGACCAAGAAAGATCACTTCATCCTCATCTATGTGGCACTTGTTGGGGTTGAGTTGACCTCCCATGTCATAGAGCTTCCTCAATCCTTCTTCTATCCTCTCTAGATGCAACGATTTTGAGCTATAAATGCAAAAAAAATCAATGAACATCCTAATTGACTTTCCCAAAGAATGCTTAAAACACCATGTTCATGAAGCATTGGAAATATGCAAGAGAATTTGTCAGGACAAATGGTGGCATGACTCTAAAATCATAACAACCCCAAGGAGTGACGAAGGTTGTTTTCAATTGATCTTCTAATGGAATCCGTATTTGAAAGTAACCTGAGTATCCATCACACACAGTATACTTCGCATGACCGTCTACCTCATTTAGTATCTCATCCTCAAATGGGAGGGGAAAGCGATCTCTTTTTGTCACCTCATTGAGTGGACGGTAATACACACACACCCTCTACTTTTTATTCTTCTTGGGAGTGACAACAATGAGAGAGACCCGCTCAGAATTCTCCATTGGATAAATGAAACCTACTTCTAGAATCTTCCTTACCTCCTTGAGTATAGCCCAATCCTTGATGACTCCTAGCCTTTGTAGCTTTTGAGCCTTAGGTGTGGCCTCCGGCTTTAACTTGATCTTGTGTTAAGCAACATCTACTCCACGTTGTCGTGCTGTGACACGTACATAGTGGGAACGCATGCTACAAGATCTATCTTGTAACTTTTTAGATACATAATTATCTTTCCTATAATGTACATATGCATATTTAAGTATAAAATAAGCCTTCTATCTCATCCTATTATTTTTCTCAAGGGTAACCTATCCTTACTTTACCATCAGAAAATACTATGGGAAAATCTCAATAGCTCCGCCTCTTTAACTTGGGGCAAAAAGCATTGATTCTTTATTTTTACTATCTCATTATCATCTCACACCCTAGCTAGATCCTATATCTAGGGTAAACTCCAATATATATATATTCTATGTATTTTTTATACTTTTCTTATATTTCTTTTTAAATAGCTACTAGGAGGGAATCAAATCCTAGTGGGACACTAGTGGCACGATTTCAAAGATACACTCATTTTAATGCATTATTGCAAGCATAATTACAAAACTTTGTCAAGGAGCAATGTCATGCTTTCATATGGCATGAGGTGTCCTTTGGAATTAAATGAAAGTCTAGGCTAAGGGGACCACGGGAGGACTTTTGCTGCCAGAAATGGACCCTATTTTGACGAATTTTTTACACAATGTTCCAATCCGAATTGGAAAATGATTTTAAAATAAAAATCGTAGCTAATGAGATGAATTTTCTGCACATATTTTTACTTTTTTATTTGGAGCCATGGTTGAGGAGATATGATCAAAATACTGGACCCCAGTCTGCCCACATCATGCAGGCATAGCTCATTTCCAACTTTTCCAATTCCTATTCACACTGGCTCCTCTCTTCTTGTGTAAACCCTTGGGGGTTCCCTTCACCTATAAAAGGGGACCTCTTCTTCCTTGAAAAGGAACTCAAGCATTCAAGCCATTGATGAGAGGAATTCTTGAGGGAGTGAGTAGTAATGCTTAATTGTACTTAGCCATTAACATAAGCCCAAGCCTACACTTTCTCCTAGAGGGAGACTAGCCATTCTTGCAACAAGCTAACCTTGGAAGATCAACTCTAACCATAGAAGGTCTTGCACTTGGTGTATCAATCAAAGTGGAATTATCCACTCTTCTTCTCTCTCCATCAATAATGGTGCCGAAGGGTTTGTCAAGTAAGATGTGTTCTACATTGATGCTTTCTTGATTTCTTGTTGTTTTCTTTTTCATCTCTAATCCGACATATATATATATATATATATATATATATATATATATATATATATATATATATGTATCTAATCTCATCTCCTTAACCAAACCTATCTCTCTCATTCTTAGTAATTTATCCTCTCTGCAAATTCTAGGTTCTCTTTTCTACAGGTACATCTCTCCCCGCAGTATCCTTATTGCCTACGGGCAAGAATAGGGCTTGGGAGGGAAACTTCTCATCTCTTCACTTCTCTCATATCTACATTTCTCACATACTATTCTAGATGAATAACCCACATGATGATCATTTCTATCGCTTTCATTCTGTACGATCTATTAGAATTAACGTATGGATTAGCCAAAAAATACACTTTCAACAACGTATAGAGTTTCTCTTTGGCCCAGAAAGGCTTAATGAAATACTTCTATCACCGGATCCCATCATACTACCTCTCATAGACTATAACTTTTCTTTTGACGTAAGCGTAGTTATCTTGCTATGAACCAAGAGGATTTGTACACACAATTAATCCCAATCACTAGACAAAATATATATATTATGGTAAGCACAAAACTACAATATCAAAGAACAATTCGTAGCCTATTTGGTCAGTCAAAACCAAATATGACCATGATACGATATGACCATAGCCTTGATGTTTTCATCTTCGTATTGTTTTGACATTCTCTTTTGTGTTCTTTGTTTGTGTGTGTGAGTGCAAGAGAGAAAGAGTGAGTTTTCTTTGATTGCACTTCTTTCCAAACCCTAGTCTTCATGGCTTCTATGGTTTAACTCCTTCATATAGTTTTTGTTGAGTTCTCTCACAAACTCTCATAGACATAATCCCGGTGCTTTCCTGGCAAGACTGCAAATTTCTCGATAACGCAGAACTATATAGCCTTCAACATAAAACCTAGGAAACTTCCTTAGCACACATTTGAACTCCTATCTTTCTTCGGTTGTAAGTGTTGTTAATAACATATCTTCTATCATCCCTTCATATCTCACATTTTGGTTCTCTTTGAAACCTACCTCCTCCAAACCTTGACAAGAGGTCTCTTGGTTGTTTGGCTTAAACCTCACCCCCATGACTTAAATTGAAGACTCCTATTCCGTAGTGTTACCTCTACCTTCTTCTTCTAAAGTGCTATGAGTCCACTCTTCCTTCGTCTCACTCTGTGATGATTCCTCATGGAGCTCCTCTTGACGTTGCTCCGTCATGCCGAAGATAACCTTTTTATGATTGTCATTCCTACAAATCAGCTTTCCACTCTCCCAATCCTGCAAAGCTTACATTTTCATTAGCCATGGTCTTCCAGGGATAATTAAATAGCCACTCCCCTTGGTTGACATAACATAAAAATCCATTGAATTCTTAATGCCAAAGGCCTCCACAAAAACATTTTTACAAATGCCTACACACCTATCCTTACTATTGTTTTCCATTTTTACTTTAATTTCAAGTGTCTCATGGATGTGCATGCCTAGTCTTTGCATGGTTCCCTCTCTCATGTTACAAGTTTGAGCACCCCCGTCCACTAGACCTATCCTAACCAACCTCCCTTTGATATAACAATCTAGCACATGTGTTATATCCTCATTCATTTCAACATGTGAAATTTTTACAACAGGCACACTCTCCTTTACCTTAATCTTATTGCTAACTTCCTTTGTTAAATCCCTTCTAACTTGTGGACATAATGCAAGAAATTGAGGCCATGAGATATCAGAGCCCTTACCTCCCACGTCTTCCAATAGGTTGTATGGAGCCATACCATGTCCAAGAGGGAAGTCTTGGAGGTTGATATGATGGCTGATCCTCTTGGCTTCCTTTGTCTCTTTTGCCTTCTTTTCTCGTCCATGGTCACTTTGTGATAGGACTCCTTCTTTTCTTTTAACCAGATAAGCACTTTGAATTTATAAGAGAGAAGCAAAATTACATCTGATCACCCATGGAAGGGGTAAAGGATTAGATACATTAAGGGATAAGTCCATAAGCTCACTTTCATATTGTCTAACTACATCTTTACAAAAAGGGGTTGTTCTAGTCCCAGGGGTACAAAGGGTCCAAAATAGCTAGTGGATAGCACTAATCTTCACAGCCAATCTATCTCCTCCTGAAGCCTGTTGGCAAAGTTTAGGGCCTCTTGAGTCTTCATATTTACAGGCCAACTCGAGTACTTCATCATTCATCTCTTGTACCCAATTAAATATCACATCTAGGGAGCCACTGTTATCCAGCAGGCCCCGCAGATCTTTAGACCTTCTTGCATAAATCTCTAAAGAGTCTTTTAGGATTGTGACTCTATGCCTGTAGATCCTCATTTGTTCAAGCTTGAGGTTGGCATCCTACACAGAGCATCCAACAAAAAATGTTTTCAAACTAGAAGCTTGAAAGTGAGAAACAAATAAGAAAGAATTTTTGAGCTTCCAATTGACTCCTTCTTTCTCTTTACCTTTTGCTCGGCCACACTTAATGCCATTTTCTTCCATGTCAACCTCATTTGAATTTGTCACCTCTACCATATGCACATTTGGATCTGGCAAAGGTGGAACTCCTTCCACTCCTTGTGGAGGTGGTCTTGCTCCATTTTGTCTCCGTATAAGCATTGGTTGGTGACTAGTTCCTTCACTAGTTACATCAAAGGTAGCAGGTGCACCTGCCTTGACTTTTATCTTGAGCGTGGGAAAGAGACTGTGGCGTTTTTCAACAACCCAACTTCACCCCCTTACCTAGCGTTTTCAGCATCGCCATAGCATCCTCCTTATTTTGGAACTTTGTACCATCACTAGGGTTGGCCAATGGCAACATTTCTCACCCATACAATACCCCCCTTTTGAATCTTTAAAACTATCTTAACAAGATTGCGCACTTTTTCAAGAGCTGCCCTTCTAGTACCTGGCTGTACATTGTGGTCATGCACTCCCAGATGGATCATCAAATGTGTTATTGTTGTTTCCTTTGGCATCACATAATAGATCATACACTTGCAAACATTTGAACAAGTGACCGCTGTGTCACAAAAGTGGCAGGTTATTTTAAATTTACCTTCACTAGCAAGATAGCCCATGCTGATTTGTCTGTCCAGATGTCCATGAAAGAAGGCGTCATTGTATCTCCTTTCACCAAGGTAAAGAGGGCGTGTCACTCTGCAACATTGAAGGCTTCCAAGACAATAACTCAAACGCACAGTGCAATCTATGGCCATGTTGGTCGATGCTGGGCGAGACCAAAGGTGACCCTCATGCTTCTGCTCCATACCGAGCATCCTTTTATTGTTGTGAATTGGAGGAAGCTCGAAACAAACATTGCCATTATAAAAATTTGGGAGCTCGTCGACCTTTTTGGGAGTTCCACAAATCTCTTAAAGTTCAGACAACCTGCACGATTTACCTTTATCTTTCATCCATGAAATGATGGATGTATCCTTTGAGTACTTCTGCCTTGTATGCTCCACCCCATCTTGTGTGTCTTGAAAGGGTCTTGGTGACCTGGTTAGTTCCAATGTCTCCAAAACAATTGTGTCTATACCTTCATCAATATCAACATTTAAATGTGATATTGATCTTTTGTTAATGGTGTAGCGAACATAGAAGAATCATCGACTTCTTCATTTGTTTCTAAACTTTTAGCCACATAAACATAGCCATCTGAATGAAGGATGTGGTAAGCTGAGGACAAAGAATGGTCAAGAAGGTAATGCTTTTGATCTTTATGATCCCATCTAGGCAACACATTTACCTTCGACTTAGAGCTCCCTGTCTGAACGACTGCTTGCAAGCCTTCAAACTTAATAGAAGGAGGCAATATGCTTTGAAGAAAATATTCACTAAGTAGAAGCTCTCCATTTTGTAATGAGACTCTATAATCCATATGAGCACCATTAATCGTCCATGAAAGCATTGTTGTAGTTGTAGCTGCCATGTTTGAGACAAACAGGGAGGAATAATACTTGAGGTAAATAAAATGCGAAAAGAGAAGGAAGAGAATGAGCATAAGGTACAAAGAAAGTGTAAAATCATGTAGCTGCAAAAAGTTATTGCCGTGTTCATTGAAAACTATTCTAAATTTAATGCGTTCATTGAAAACTGTTCTGAATAGATTGGGAATATTCTCTCTTTAAGATATGCAGAGTCATAGCCATTAAGATACATTTGAATCAGCATTTTGTCAAATCCATCTGTTAACCTATCGAGCTTTCAAAATCTCCCGAAATACGCGCATATAAAAAAATTGAACATAGGAGTTATAAAATATACGATATTTTAAAAATTATATATAATACATGTATATATATATATATATATATATATATATATATATATATATATATATATATATAGTATAGAGTATAGTTTTTTATATTCCCAATTAAGCGCATTAAAATTAAAATGGACATAGTGTAGTATATATAGAATATATGGTATTTAAGTATATAGTATGTATAATTACATTACATTATACCAGTACCAGTCAGGTACACTACTAGTCCAATCCAGCACCAATATCGGGCCAGTCAGTCCAGTAGTAGTACAGTACCAGTCCAGTCCAGTACAAGTCCAGTCTAGTAGAAGTTCTGTCCAATACTAGTCTAGTACCAATCCAGCCCAGTACTAGTTAAGTAGAGTCTAGTCCAGTCCAGTACAAGTCAAGTCATGTCTAGTCCAGTCTAGTACCAGTCCTGTCCATTCCAATACTAGTCCACCCTGTACGAGTCAAGTCCAGTCTAGTCTAGTCCAGTACCAATCTAGTCCAGTACCAGTGAAGTCCAATGTAGTAGCAGTCCGGTCCAATCTAGTCAAATACTAGTCCACCCAGTACCAATCCAACCCCACTCCAGTCAAGTACCAATCCAGTCCAGTCCAGTAGCTGTACTGTACCAGTCAAGTTCAGTTCAGTACCAATACCAGTCCAATCCAGTACTAGTCGAGTCCAATATCAGTCAAGTCCAGTCCAGTCCAGTACTACTCTAGTACTAGTCCACTCTAGTACTAGTACAGTCCAATCCAGTATTAGTACTAGTACAGGATAAGTCCAGTCCAGTACCAGTACCAGTCCAGTCGAGGGTAAGTCCACTCCAGTACTAGTCCAATCCAGCCCAATAGTAGCACCACAGTACGCTATATAGTATATATAGATTATATAGTGTATAACGTTATACTTACAGTACAAAGTATAAAGTGAATAGACTATATAGTATATAGAGAACATTTTATATATATATGTATATTGTGATTATACATATATTGCACATAATACAGAGAATAGTAATTTTATATAATGTTTATCATTTATTTCACCGTTTTTCCATAGTCTAGGACTTTATTCTAATCGTTTCCGTGAAGTTTCAAATTTTGACCCGGGACACCTGTAGGGAGCCAGTTTTGAGGATGCTAAGGTCAAAATTTGGGAAAGTTTTGTATGTAGGAATTGTATTCCTCAATACGAGGAAAAATATTGCTTCTTCAAGTTTTTTTCAGATTCCTTCATTTTGATGCTCGTTTTAGGCCGTAGATTAGGAAAAAAGTGAGAAAATGTTGTTTTGCGCTGTTTTTGTAGAAATTGTCAAATTCCAAGTGAATTTTCAGCCAAACTGAGTAGGATATGGATTTTTTGTATCACACAATTGTCAAAGAGCTTGACAAGGCAAACAAGTTTATGTGAGTCGGGGCCCCGGGCAAATTTTGAACCGTTTGGGAGTTACCGCTCGCTGAAAATGGCCGCTTTGCTTAAGACTAGAGAGAGGTAAAAAATAGCTAGTACCAATCCACTAGTAGTATAAGTATATCAGTACTAGTACTCTATACTGATACTGGTATTTTACTGTACTGGTAGTATTGGTACTGGATTGATATTGGTACTGTTGAGTTTATATGTGAAGCTACTCAATATATGGCTTCTCTATATATGGCACCCAGGTCCCCTCTATATATACATCATCTCATGTGTGTATTCTACACACTTTGGGGTTCTATTTCTGTGCTCTCTCCTTCTCTCTCAACATGGTATCAGAGCAGTATGTTTTTGTTTTCGACTTTTCTCCTGATCAAAACCAATTTTGTAGAAACTACCCCCCGAAGGGATCGGAATCGATGTGGTCTACAGCTTTGCAGAAGGAGGTTTTCAAATTCTGTACCAATTTTGAGTTATCGTTCGCGGACTGCGTACATACCTGAAAAGCAACCTTCATTTTTTATTTTTGATTTCTCTACTATTTGAAAACGATTTTGCAGAAACTACTCGACGAGGGGACTGGGATCGATGTGGTCTACAACTTTGCAGAAGGAAGTTTTTTCAAATTCTGCACCGATTTTGAGTTATCGTTCGTGGACTGCGTAGATACCCGAAAAGCAACTTTCGCTTTTTGTTTTTGAGTTTTCTCCTAATTGAAAACAATTTTGCAGAAACTACCCGCATAAGGGATTGGAATCGATGTGGTCTACAACTTTGCAGAAAAATTTTTTGTTTTCAAATTCTGCACCGATTTTGAGTTATCGTTTGCGGACTGCGTACATACCTGAAAAGCAACTTTTACTTTTTGTTGTTAAATTTTCTGCTACTTGAAAATGATTTTGCAGAAACTACCCACATAAGGGACCAGGATCGATGTGGTCTACAACTTTGCAAAATAAAGTTTTTTTTTCAAATTTTGCACCGATTTTGAGTTATCGTTCGCAGACTGCGTACATGCCTAAAAAGCAACTTCGCTTTTGTTTTTGATTTTTCTCCTGATTGAAAATGATTTTGCAGAAACTAGCCACTGCAGGCATCGGAATTGATGAGAAACTATTTGCTTGAGCCATCGTAATCGATGTGGTCTATAACTTTGCAGAAGAAAGTTTCTCTAAATTCTGCACCGATTTTGGGTTATGGTCTTGGATTGCTAATATGTTTGAAAAGCAAAATTTTACTTCTTGCTTTTGATTTTTCTCATAATTGAAAACTTCTCAATTGTATTTTTTCTTCATCAATTATATATTTGTTACTGACGTAACTTTGTTGTGCAGAAGCCAGTTACATATCGTTCCGATTCAGTCGAGCCGTTGATGATCGTCCAAATTCTATCGAGCTACTGTTGGTACATGATCTTTTGTTATATGATATACTCGTTCATTGATTCTCGTATAATTATTCTTTTAGAGATATAGTTTACGTCGTTTTATTGATTTTCTTGTTGATACCATAGTGATTTGGATGGTACCATTATGATGTTTTGTTAGTACTTTGGTCATGGTGATTTTCGTTGATACCATGATGATATTTCATTGATACCATGGTTATTCTTGGTGATTCCATGATGATGTTTCCTTGATACCATGGTTATTCTTGGTGATTCCATGATGATATTTCGTTAATTCCATGGTGATTTTTGTTGATACCATGATGATGTTTCGTTGATACCACGGTTATTCTCGGTGATAACATGATGTTGTTTCGTTGATACCATGGTTATTCTCGGTGATACCATGATGTTGTTTCGTTGATACCATGGTTATTCTCGGTGATGCCATGATGTTGTTTCGTTGATACAATGATTATTCTCAGTGATATCATGATGCTTTTCGTTGATACCATGATGATTTATTCATTTTTATTGATACAATGACGATGTTTTCTTAATACTTTGATGATATTCATTGATCACTACGTTGATAAATTTTGTTTTATGTAGTATATACACATATCATTTGCATCACGTAATCACGGATCTTGTACTTTTTACGTTCATACTTTATGTACCATATGTTGTCGTGCGTATATATGTTTTCAAAAGAGAGGCCTCACGAACCATCTCTTATGACATTGTGAACGTAATTATTTCACTAACGATGCTAATAATTTTCATGACTATGTTTTTTTGAGTCTATGATCTATGTAGGATTGATCAAAGAATTGATTTCATGAAGAAAAACTTGGTGACAATAAAAGATTTATGAAGACATGTTTGGTGATTCCATATTGATGACAACATGAAGATATGTTTGGTGATGCGATAGTGATGACAAGCTACACAACAGATTCTTGGAGACACTTCTGATTATGAGCTAATCGATAGCCTCTACACCTCTTCATTGAACCTTTGTATTCATTATTGTATTTGATAGGATAGGAGTAATGTAACTCCTCATAAAACATTCATTGTAAAAGGAGTGATGTAGCTCCTCATAAAATATTAATTGTAAAAGGAGTGATGTAGCTCCTCATCAACATTTGTATAATCAATGATTTTAATAATATAACGGTGGGTGTATATAGAGCTGTGGGTTTTTCCCTTGATCCCCCAAGGGTTTTTTCATCCACAGTTAGGGACTCTTATTTGAGAGGGGGTGTTAAGCTTATATGTGAAGCTACTCAATGTATGGCTTCTCTATATATGGCACCCAGGTCCCCTCTATATATACATCATCTCATGTGTGTATTTTACACACTTTGGGGTTCTATTTCTGTGCTCTCTCCTTCTCTCTCAACATGGTATCAGAGCGGACGGATGGAAAAGTTTGACAACGATTTATGTGTGTACAAGAGCTAAGTATCTTTTTCTTTGATTTATTCTAGGCTTGATAATTGTATTGATTACTATCTCTGCGTCCAAGTGATGTAGTTATTAACAAGATTTTCCTTATCTTCACTCTATGGTAGCTTTTCATCGTCTACAGCTTGATGTGAGAAGATGAACATAATCAATATTTTAAATCAATAGCCTGTGTTGGCTTGATATGTAGCGCTCATCGAAGTAAATCACTGTTA
Organism: Adiantum capillus-veneris; assembly: GCF_014529385.1. NCBI lineage: Eukaryota > Viridiplantae > Streptophyta > Polypodiopsida > Polypodiales > Pteridaceae > Adiantum > Adiantum capillus-veneris. The sequence continues at coordinate 18,426,597 of NC_140941.1, read as the reverse complement.
TATCAGCGCTATATATATAATTCTTTTGGGAGTTTACATCAGCGAGCATAATAAACAGGAGTTTTCAGCAGCGGCCGCGATTATAAGATGCTTGCAATAAATTACCAGAAGAGGCGAGCAAAGGTGGTGGCAGAAGCAGAACCTGTTGCTGCCTAGTATAGCGCATCTCTAATCAACTCTTGAGTGATGCCAGAATTAGAGAAAGCACCGGCTTTCTAGCGACCCTAGAAGTACTTTCGTTGAAGGTTTGGATGTGATAATCTGCCTGCTATGTTTAGTGTCGTCTCTAGTGGCTGCAGTCAGAGCTGTGTAGCTTTTTGATTTGTCTTGTGCTAAATATGGAGGACCATGATCAAACATTGTCTTTTCCGCCTTTAAATTTTATGCTCACAAATATAGCGAGGCGCTTAGCGTGCAGCATAAGTTTATTGATTGGTTTGAGCTCTCATAAAAGCTCTACGAGCACAATTTCTTTCTTTTTTGTCTCGTCGCTGCCACAACTCTTTGTTTGGAGATCTGGCTGGGCCGCCGTACTAGCTCTCAGGTATATCACGGTAAAGTTTGGCCTCAACAATAACCTGCAAATCTTCCTGGGCTGCTACTATGACGATCGCCATGGAATTCATCTGCACGCGAGCTAGAATGAGTTCGCACGTGTATAAGGAGGTAGCATGCGGATGGTGGCAGCCTACAAAAAAAAATACAAACACGACTAGCAGAGCTCGCAGGATGCGGCACATGCACATACCTGTCGTGGATTGCTAATGGTAGCTGTTATGGCTTGCTAATATGCTCCAAAATTTAGGGCATCAAGGCGCGATTGTGAACTCAGGCCTCCATGTGTGGGGGCCTTTGCTTGGCTGTGGCGGGCCGTGTTTCTGGTTACGAGTCGTACTTCTACATAATGTGAGTGGTAGAGCTTCAGCCAAGTGTTGCATGAACCCCGTCACCCCGAGTTAATCATCATGCACTTTACAAGGCTAGTCCAGAAAAAAATTTGTTTACTACGCTTCGTTTATTTCACTACTTTGGGACGCTCCTATTAACTTATAAGAGGTCTCCATGCCTCAGCAGCTAAGTTATTCATAGTTTGGCAAATAGTTTTTGCATCATTTTGATCGTTCTCTATTGTTGTTTTATTCATTCAACAATAGAGAACGATCAAAATACTGGCATTTTTTGCATCATTTTGATCATTCTCTATTGTTGTTTAATTCATTACACATCTTTGAACAAGCTTTGATCAATAAATTTGTTTCTACCTCAATCATAGTAGGGTCACACCATTTCGTGCAAATCATGGCTTTGGTTCTGATGTATGCTATTGATCTCGTCACGATTTGTCATAAAATGCTTCACGTAATTTGATGATCATTCTATAATGCTATACTAACGTGCTGATGGTTTTCATGTGAATCATCAATGTAGAGATTGTTGGAGCTTTTTACCAAGCCATTATCTATACTGACTAGTCATTGTCTTGAGGTTTTGCAGATTTTGCACAAAACTAGCGTCTCTGATGCCATGGTACGTAAAACGATGATGATTGGTATTTTCAAGCTTTTCTAAGCGTCTCTTATGCCATGGTGAATACCGTGATGCCATGGTACGTAAAGTCATGATGATTGGTATTTCAAATTCTTTTATTGAAAGCGTCTCTGATGCCATGGTACCTAAAGCCATGATGATTGCTATTTCAAATTTTTTCTAAGCATCTTAATGCCATGGTGAACACCATGATGCTATGGTACGTAAATCCATGATGATGACAACTTTTAGTTGAGATCTTGGGGGTCCCAATGTATTTATTACATGCCAACTTTGTATGTATTTGTGCACAAGTGATACCATTGATGTTACGTTTGTTTCTATGTCATCTACACATGTAATTGCATCGGCATTATGTTTGTTTCTACGTCGTCTCTAGAGCGGCGTCACGAACCGTCTCTAAGGATAATGTGATGTATTTATTTCTAACCTTCATGACTCGATATGTTTTTATTGAGTTGATATTTTTCTAAGGATGTTGAAGTTGCTCTACCAAAGAATTTGCAGTAGCTCAATCGTCTATATCTTGGATTATAAGAAGACCCTTGAAAGGGCTCATTGTAAAGCAGGAGTGATGTAGCTCCTTTGAACATTGTAAATGTACATTTAAATTTTTTTTAATATAACAGTGGGTATATATAGAGCTGTGGGTTTTTCCCTTGAGCCCCCAATGGTTTTTTCATCCATAGTTAGGGACCTTCATTTGAGTGGGGGTGTTGAGCTATAGATAGTGTCTCTATATATAGCACCCTGGTCCCCTCTATATAAACTCATCTCGTGTAGTCATTGGACACACTTTGGGGTTTGCAATTATGGAGTCCTCTCTCTCTTTTCCTTAGTTTCTGCTTGTCTACTTGTGCTCTCTCCATCCGGTTCAACAGGTACTGGTATTGGTATCGGTATTGGTACTGGTATTTGTATTGGTATTGGTACTAGTACTAGTACTGGTTTAAAGTAAATAGTAAATAGTCAGGTCGAGTTTGGTTCTAGTTAGTTTGGTCTTTGTCCGTGCATAATGTGAATGTCAAAGCTTAGGTTTAAAGCATTACCACTTTGGGAACCAATCGTCCACCTGCTCGAGCTAACACAGTCCAGTACCATCGCGCGTGCATCATGTTGGTGCCTCCTCTCTCTCTCTCTCTCTCTCTCTCTCTCTCTCTCTCTCTCTCTCTCTCTCTCTCTCTCTCTCTCTCTCTCTCTCTCTCTCTCTCTCTCTCTCTCTCTCTCTCTCTCTCTCTCTATCCCTATTGTCGTTCCGGTGCCAGAAGATAGACCGCAGAGAACCATTCAACGCAAAAAAAAAGGGGGACGTAGAGCCCGCCTATCATCCATACGCATGCGGATGATGGGAGGGCTCTCCGCCCCTATTTTCTTTTGCGTTGAATGGTTCCCTACGGTCTATCTTCTTGCGATGACTGGTTTCTTCAAGTTTGATTAATAACGTTTTTGGTGTTCATGTCAAATCTATCTGATAAATTGTATGCTTTAATCAAAAATTGCCAAAAAAAGGGGGGGGGGGAGGGCAGATAGATTTCATTAAATTTTGGGATTAACTCCACAAAATTAATGAAAATAGCACAAAGCTCACCAAATCTACAGAAAAAAGGGGGAGGCAGAGCTCCGCCATCATCCGCACGCGCGCGGATGATGGGAGAGCTCTTCCTCCCCCTTTTTTTGTCGATTTGATGAGCTTTGTCAACGGTACTTTAGGGAAAATGCTTTTGATATTAAAATAAAACCTATAATTGTTCAATAGACACATCAAAACGCAAAAAAATGAGGGAGACAGAGCTCCCCCATCATCCGCACGCGCGGATGATTGGAGCTCCCCCTTTTTTTTGTAGATTTGGTGAGCTTTGTCAATGATGTTGCTGGAAATAGGCTTTTGATTAAGGTTTTTGAAATGCTTTTCCCCCATCATCCGTGTCGACAAAAAAAAAGCAGAGGTAGAGATCCTCCATCATCCGCGTGCACGCGGATGATGGAGAAGCTCTGCCTCCCCCTTTTTTTGCATTTTTTATGTGGCCTTATATAAACTAAAAACTATATAATATGTGTTGTGTAGATAATGGCACCAAAGAGGGATAACAAGAAAAGAAAACCTCCAGTCTCTCCTTTTAGCAACCGTCAAGTGAGAATGAAGCTAAGGTCCGGTTGTATACTAAAGGGAGCTATCAATCAGGAGGCATCATCACGAGTCCACCATTTGGACACTCCACCAAATAAAAAGAACAGAATTCTCAAAAGGTGTTTTTTTATTGACGATGAGGCTCAAGCTGATGAAGACTCCAACAACGTCCAAGATGACGTAGAGATCACAGGTAAACTATGAGTGTATGCTATAATTTTATGTCAATACGTAGTTTATATTATAAATTTTGCAATGGTAGATGGTTGAATTTGATGGACATTTTTTTTTGTTTGCAAAGTTTGGTAATTAATAACCATGTGGAAGATTAAGAAAGGGTGAACCATTTTTTATATACATACCACTGATAGTTGCTAGAGAAAATATTAAGTATTGTTTTTGTTTATGTTGGAGAAAAGGTCCTTAAATCTCATGTGAGAGCCCTATATAGGGTGTGCGGTTTTTCTTTTGAAAAAGTTGTCTTCGTACAAAGGAGACTCTAGCAAACATTTTGTAAATTAAATAATTTACACTATCTAATCCTCATTGCATATGTTTTTGGACAATTAAATGTTTGTCACTTGTTTTCTCTATGCAGAGACCAATGTTCACAATGAAGATCATCATGACAATGAAGAAGATAGTGATCCTGAAGGGGATGAGGAGAATAAGCATTCCAAACACCTAGGCAAGCAAATTTCACTTGACTTGATAAAAGATGCTCTAAGTCAGTTTTTTGTAAAGAAGAAGACATTGCCTCCTTCGGTTCCACTTTGTCGACTCATGGTGCATGAGGCTGTTAGGTTTGCTAGAGATGATGTAGAATGGCTCATTTCCGCTTTTGATTCTACTGAGTTTTTAGAAACTATGGGGCATTTTCTTGTTTCCGTTGGGGGTTTTAGAGGAGATATCATTCCCATGACCGCAATGGATTTGGAGGAATGGGGACCACTTTGGCGGGAAAGAAATGTTGAGTTCGAGAGATCACTTGGTAGAGAATGGCAGGAGATCAAAGGAAAAACATTTCTGGTATGGGATGGCAATCATAGGCTAAACATGGTGGAAGAGAATCAAAGATAGTGAGATCTTTCACCTTTTTCACTCTTTTGTTGTAAAGCTTTGTAATTACAAATGATGATTTTTTTGTGTGTGATAGAGTACTCGGACAATGGTCAATACCATGTTAGTGTTCATTGCCAATTTTTTGAGTTGTTCAGAGCAAAAGAAGTAGAGTTGATTCTTGCACTTGACACTTCCAATGAGTAAGTTTGTTAATTGCATGTTGACTCTCGTTTTTTTGCAAGCAACGCTTGTGTTCAACTCTTTGTTTTCTATTTTTCTGCAGCATTTCCACGACACATGTCATGCCAAACATCACTCATGAAGTTTATATGTTTCAAAGATTTGGCATGGCAAATAAAGATTCAATCCTTCAAAAATTCACACCCGATATGAGAGAATGGGCTAGGGTGGAGATGACTGTCGAGGCAAGGTATTACCATGGTGTTGCACCACGGTACGACACTTCATGTGGATTAATATCTCAACTTGTGTGGAAGGTGATACCTACTCTACATGTTGGGTAATTAATGTAAAATTTTATTATGGTTTCAATACATTGTTTTGTATTAGGATGAGTTCACTGCATTTATGTCCAAACAAAGAGCAAAGCTAGATGCACTTGGACTAAATGATGTTGAGAAGAAGAAGAGGCTAGACAAGGCCACAAAGGTAGAAGAGGAATGGTTGAAAGATAGGGGCTACAGTACTTGTCAATCGCCAATCCTCATAATGGTGATGAGTTCTTCAATTTTCTTTTTATCATTAAATGGGATGAACCTGGAATGCTAAAGATCACTAGAGATAAGCTCTATTGTTTGACAAGCTCTAGAATCACTCCTGAGAGGTATTGAAGCTATTAGTTTCTCATTTTTAATTGTATTCATTCCATTTCCTTTTTCTATATGATTAAGTGATATGTTGTTCTTATTTCTTGTAGAAAGAAGATAATTTTGCACCTCATGAGCCTCACTAAGTCTAAGGATCCACAATATCTTCATTTTGGTGATTACAAGCTTTTTAGAAGTTACATGAAAAAGGAGACTTATTGGGCTCACTTGCATGGGGAGGCTACACTTATGATTGAAAGGATGCAAGTAGAAGGTCCACAACTTCCAAATTCATTTGACCTATTCTAGAAGATGAGCATGAAGAATCATATTTTGCAGGTAGACATTTGACCATTATTTTTAAAAGAATATAGACATGTTTTAACACTAGAATGGTAACAGGACACTTTTATGTCCTTGGACACTTTTGTGTCCTGTTAAGTGACCATTTTTCTTGAATTATTTGAAGAGTATGAGAATGGATTTCTAGGTGCTATATATCCACAAAGTTGCCTTATGAGCTGAAAAAAACTTAGCATTTTTTTTAGAGTATCGGTCTCACCATTAACCTTACTCTTGCACAACATTTTTGAACCTAAACTGTGTGAAAAAATGGGTCCTGTTTTTGGGTTTTTTTCAATTTTTGGCAACTATACCACTCTAAACTTCATGTTTGTGAGGTTTAGATGGCTAGAGGTTAGGACTTCATAGTTCTGAACATGTTTTGATGCTTGTAAGGAGAGCTAGTGTTAAAATTGAAAGTTATGACGAATTTACAAGAATTGCATAATCCTGTTTTTTGGCCAAAATTAGCACTTTTATGATTTTTTTGGTGGCTTTCTTGATATCCAAATTCAATTTTGATTGTGTAAGTGTAATATATAACATAAAGCTAATCTTCCTTGAGTTTTGGGGGACCTAATATGCTATATAGCATAGTATATGATGATGGTTGAGTTTTTGGATTGCTGAAGAATATGATACATTTTAGAGTAGCAAGTATAACTTTCTCAATATTGCTAGTTTCTTAGGCCAATTGTGTGTATTTTGTAGGTAGTAACCATATCTAATCATAGACTACAAACTTGGCTAGATATTGAGTAGTTTCTATGGGTTTCTAGAGGTCATAATGGTAAACCCAGTTTTTTCATGTTTGCTGTATTTAGCACTTTATCATTGCCCCCAAGGTTCCAATTGTAAGAGATCCATTATCCTTTTTACATGCTCCATGGCTCCTTTTGAATCCAAAGGCCCAAAGGGAACTAAGAAAACATGTACATAGTATCTGTATTGAGCGTGACTATAGAAACTTTGATGATAGGTCCGCAGAATGGCAAAAATGCAACTTTTTTGTACCTATTTTTTTTGCCCGAAACAAAATTAGTGAGGTAAAAGCAACCATATGTTTTGGTCACCAACCCATTGAAGTTAACGGGACATTTTATCTCATGTCCTACAAAAATCCCCACTCTTATTTATATGCAATCAACCATAAGAAACTGCTGTTTTGGGAAAAATACACTGGTCCATCAACTTTGGAGGCTTGTAGTGACCAAGGGATGAGAAAAATTACAAGTTTCTCATTTTTTCCATATGTAGTAGTTATTGAACTATAAGCTCATGAAAGGATTTTTCAAAATGAGTGGATCTAATATGGTTTTGGAATTTTTTCCCAAAACCCTGAAAGGACACTTTTATGTTCTGTTAGGTTACCATTCTAGTGTTAATTCACACAAGATCAGGTTCAATGTTCTTTTTGATTGTTACTATGTATGTAGGATTTTATTTATCTTATGGATGCGATGAAGTCTTCCAACTCTAGTGAGAAGATGTCGGAGCTTGTGTTATCAGCTAAGAGATTGATTTACAGGTTTGCATCTTCCACTTGCACTCTTTGCAAAGAAAGAGCATTTCATTTTTCTGCCATGGTTTGGTGACAGTGGCTCATTTTGAGAATGATAAAATATCATTTTGTGTTTACAGAAAATCCTTAAATTACTTGTGGAAGCCCGATATGGGGTGGATGGTTCTTTTGACAATATGCGCGTGTATAATGTCGATGTTGAAAACACTTAAATCCCTTATGGGAGCCCAAGATAGGGTTTATGATTTATTTTGAAAAAGTATTCTCCATACAAAGGAGACTCTGACATTTTTTTTTTGGATACATGACATTTATTATACCATTGCTTTTATGTGATTTTCAAAGTGGATGATGCTCTAAAAATTGTGTAGATGGGTTATGCAATGCGTTGAGGTGCAGGAATTGAATGAAGCCCCATTATTCACTAGAGAGTGGATTGATGTACGTGATGAGAATATAGTGTTCTCTCCCTCTTTGATTGAAAGGAATCTGACAACATAGGAAGCCAATGTTTGTCCTTGGTGGTTGGATTATCCACTAGGAGTTATTCCAAAGCAAGAGTTTGAATTACGTGAGAGTCAGTATCTTAACACTAGTGGATCTTTTATTTTGAGAATGTATATGTCTTACTTTAGTACTAGTTTATGTGATATTGTGCTATATGGTTGTTGAGTGAAGGTTTGAAAATGAGAGTGATGAGTACTTAGAGGAGACACAAGAAGAGTCTGGGTCGCATATCTTAGGTGGATTTACGCAAGAGTGATGATGCTCTCTATCTGAATGTTGTGTTTATTGTAAAGTTAAGAAGGTTAAGGTAGAGTAGATGCATGCCAAAGCTTGTGCAACGACTATTTGTGTTGTCGGACATTGAGTTGCTTTGAAAGCTCATAGAGTGAAGCCAGTATGCCATGCTTTGAGACTGGATATATAGTCGCGGTTGGTCGAGATCAGGCTTGGACATTGATTGTTTGCAGATCAAGAGTCTAGGTGTGTGTTTACTAGGGGATAGGGGTGTTGTGAAATCACTGGGCTATAGAGAGGCATTCACCATGTGTGCTGGATGTATTCACATTTCCGCCTTTCCAATGTATGCAAAGCCTTCAAGTGCCGAGTGAATTTATGCATGCAGTCTTTCGCATCTACCAAAAAGTGATATGTCGACTACGTATGGGAGATGGAATTTCAGAATTTTTAGCAAGCACCATTGGTGTCAAACAAGGATTCCCACTTTCGCCAACTGTCTTTGGGCTACTCATTGATGAATTGGAATGCATGGTTCTTGATTTTATGCAACAAGAAGGCAAAGAAGAGGTTAAGATCAGAAATGCGGTGATCATGCTTTTGCTTTATGCCGATGATGTAGTGCTCATGGAACATACCTTAGAAGATGCACAAAAGCTTATGAGTGTCTTGGAACGCTTTTGCCTACATAGCGGGCTGATCGTGAATGGATCCAAAACCATGGTTATGCTTGTAAAGACCCTCAATGTTGAAAATCCATGCATTGTATACAACAATGAGCAGCTTTAAGTGGTAGATAGCTTCAAGTACCCTGGCCTTGAGGTTCCATACAATCATAAATGGAAGAATTGTGCAATCCATCACTTGGAAGCCAAAAAGAGGGCTTATTATTCATTTGAGAACATATGCAATGCTGGAGAGATCAAGTGTTGGGATCTCAAAAAGTACCTCTTTGACACATTGGTGACATCGATGCTTCTTTATGGAGTGGAGGTGTGGGGTGGTAGCATTGGAAAGTCTACTTGGAAAGAGTTTGACAATTTCCAAAAGCGTTTTCTCACCAAATTTCTCCAAGTCAAGACACAAACACCCTACATGCTCTTACTTCTTGAGTCCAGATCGCTTCCCATTGAGGTCTTAGGCATGCAAAGGGTTGTGGAGCACATGCTTGAGACACAACGTAGCCCTTTGTATCGACTTCTTAGAATCGCATATGAAGAAAGTCAAAAGGTCCAAAAGACATGCAAGAGCAAAATACTAAGTCCGGGTGATGCTTGACATCAAGAAATGGTTTGGAAGATGGGATGCATGTCACTTGGTCAACGATGCCTTAATTGACTCCCAAGTTAATGAGGCCTTCTTACAACGCCAATGTATCATGGCTTGGGAGAAATCCGAAGGTTCTCTCTTCAACCATTAAACCACACACATTTCCCCAAACTACAAATCTCTCTTCTTCTCCGAGTGCGATAACCGAACCCATCCCTACATCCTTAGCCCATCCTAGTGAGTCTGATCCGCACCATTGCCTCCATTCTTCTTGGCTCCCATTCTCTAGGCTGCGAGACAGGACGTTGGGGCACTTGCGAGGAGTCTCATTGACTTTGCAAGTCATGCTCTCGTCAAGTGCGAGAGAGTGAGTACCACACACTACTTCAGTGCTCAGCTTTTGACCGCATTAGGTCCTCTTTTCCCATTTATTCAGCCATGAGCTCTTCCTAAATACCTTCCTCTCCCAACCATGATGTGGACTCTCTATTGTGACGCTCATTTCAACCATTTTTTAGCATCGATAGTCACTTATGACCTCCTCTCACACCATGTGACATGTTCATTTGGTCCCATAGGTCATATTTGACCTCCGAGGATGATAATAGAACTATCTATCTCTCTCTCTCTCTCTCCCTCTCTCTCTCTCTCTCTCTCTCTCTCTCTCTCTCTCTCTCTCCCCCCTTTCTTAAAACTCTACTTTCACCTTATCTACCATCAACAATGATCTCTTTTGAGTCCACATCCATGACTCAAGCAGACAAAGAAGGCTTGCAATGTTTTGATATCAAGAAAAAATAATAATCCTCATTTGTTAGCTTGTAAATTAGGATTTTCAATAATCTTAATGAGAGGTCTCCAACCTATAAATAGGTCCCTCTCCTTCTTGTAAAACAATCCACAATGTCTCACATAGCATCCAAACACTCTATGCATGAGGAGGGATTTAGACATAGCAATCACTTTGTAAGCTTCACTTTTGGTGTGAGAGATGCTTTCAAGCTACACATTGTAAGTGAGAGAGTGTAAGTTAAAAATTCTCAAAACCACTGTTGTATATGTTCCTCCATCATAAATAAATTGAGGTTTGGTGCATCAAAGGCGTGATTTGACGTTCAAATCTTCGTCCTTTCACTTGTGCAATACGGGTTGGTAAATTCAAGGTGACTTGTGTATTTTGAGTTCCTATCATTTGATCTTATTTTAGAAAGTGTTTTAGTGTGTTTTCATTGCTAATTTTGTGTCCATTGTAAGAGGGTATTTTGGTGAGAGGTCTCCCACACCCTAAGACAGTGTGTGTGTGTGTTGGCAATGTTTAGCATTCACTAAGCATTGAGTTAGTTTTGTACAAGCTCTACGATAGCATCATAACAAACCATCTCCATTTGCAAGTCACAAACAAGGTATAACACAAGTTTCATCCCTCTCTCTCTTCCCTTTGCTCTAGCTCTCTCTGTGTCTGTCTTGGTGGAAGGTTGCTCGTGTGTGTTTTTTGGAGAATCTTCTTGGTTGTGAAAAAGTCTCTCTTGCGTCCTAGTTTGCACACCATAACTAGGTAAAGCACTAGAGACCTTAGCAAAAGGTACATTGCCTTTCTTTGGAATTTGGAATCAAGAAGGTTGTTACACTTGTCAAAGAAATAAAATTTTTAGACCTGACAATCCAACTGTTCAGGCAATGTTCAAGCGTCTAGCTAAAATTTCCATGGGGTATGAATGTGGCCCCCACGAAGAACAATGCTTATTGATGACTCTCCTTACAACGGATGCATTTCCCCTACAAAAAATTGTATTTTTCCATCCCAATTTGATGGTGAAAAACTGGTTGACAATATGCTCTTGGAGGAGTTGCCTCCCTATACCCATTACCTCCAAAGAACTAGCATTCTCCTCATATGACTCACCCTCAGACTAAGAGTAGTTTCTTGTGCTCCATTCGTACATCGAAGTCTCCATATCCAGGGCTTGTTGTCTACCCTACTTCATATCATACACAATTTTTTGTTGCTTGCCACCGGCCTTATGACTTGGGTGCAACTCAAGGAAACCTATCTCCTAATCTTGCCTGGCCTTCATAGCCATAAGCCAAGGTCTTCCAAGAATTAATGGGTAGCCCTCCCCCTTAGTTGGGATGACATAAGCATCAATTGAGACTACCACACCAAAAGCTGAAACCTTCACTCCATTAACCTTTCCCACACAAGCCATCCTTACATTATTTTCCATCTTAGCTTGTAAGGAAGTCTGTTCGTTTACTTCCAAACCCAGCCTGTGCATCAATTTCTCTGTCATAACACAAATCTTGGCTCCACCATCCACATACACATTGGAGACTCGCTGACTCTTAATCTCTGCATCAATGACTGGCACAATATCCTTCATGCCGCTTGCACTAATGGACCCAAATGACTTTGTCTTAGCCCTCCTAGTGCTAATCATCTTAGACCAGGTTCTATGCATCTTTGGGGAATGGTGGAGGAGTTGCTACCATGAGATCGTTGGTCGCTTACTCACATATGCTATGAGGTCATAGGGTATGGATCCCACACCAAGTAGAAATTCCTATACTCCTATGTGCCTCCTTGACCTACTCTTCCTTTTCTTGTCTCCTATCACTTGGGAGGAACCCTCATTCCCTTTATCCGGATCTGAATCTTCCATTTCATAATTTCTTTGTCTCCTAACTCTCTTTATTGGCATGGCAACATCTTCCTACATTTTTTCTTTCCCTTTATCCTTACCATTGTCAAGACTTATGACAGAGACAGCCCTATCCTCCCCACCTGATGGTAGTGGAGGGACCTCTACTGGTGCTTGTGGTGGTGGACAAGGGGGTCTCAATATTTGAATTGGTGGAGACACATGTGCATTTTTTCCATTTGGCGGCCTTGCTCAAGGAGGGGTGACTTGTTGGTGGGGAGGTCGTCTTTGATTACCATTTCCTTGATAGCGTCGTGGGTGAGGGCAATAATGCATGCCCTGACCTACCTCTCCACAATTGTAGCAAATATACTCACGGGTTTGCCTTTGTCCTTCTTGTCTATTTCGTTCATTTCTTGGCTAGGGAACCTTACACCTTGAACCAAATTGATGGACATGCTCTCTAGCTGATTGGTGATTTGTTGAAGCAGCTCTTGTTGAGAGGACTCTTGGTCTTTTGCTCTTGTCCCTGCTACTACGCTTGCCGTACGTTGAGCTATCGGTGGAGGCTCCATTCCTCCTTATAATTGAGCTTGGAACTTTAATTTCCTATCCTTCTCCCTTGCATAATTCATAGCTTTCTCAAAGGTGTCTGGGAATTTACCTTTTACCTTTTCTCGAAGGAGGAGGTAAAGCCCTTCTAGGAAACAGTCCTTCTTTAGGCACGCTGGCGCCCTTTCTCCTTCGCCTAGTGATGCACACCACTTCTCCCACAGGTTGGAAAACTTCTCTTCATAGATTCTATAGTCATTGGGTGATGTTTGGTGTAGCTCTAAGAGTTGTCTCCATATCTCCTCTGGAGGCTCATGATGGCGAAATTCTTCAATGAAGGCCATTTTTAAGGCTTCCCAGTCTCTTTTTTCTTCGGGTGCCAAAGTTTGATACCATACTTTAGCACCTTCCCTTAAGACTAGTGGAAAGGCCCTTAGCTTTGTGACCTCATCATCCCTTGCTGACACTAAAAGTGTCATTTCCAAATTATCCAAAAAGTATGAAGCAACCTCCCCACGCTTACCATAAAAAATAGGGAAGGCCATAATATAACTGAGAGAGTACACAATTACATGAACAGCTCCAATTTATTGAAAGTAGAGTATGATAAGTACAATTTGGAGCTTTAGCATAGCTATCTCAAAATAGGATGACTATTGACACATCAAAGGAGTGGTGATAATCTAGTAAGGGTAGAAATACAGGGTGAGGAGAGCGCAAGATCTCCCCAAGTCTTTCAGCTCCAAACAACAAAGCTATTTTTGCTGATAGAATAATTTCCTATCAATACATATATTAACACAAATATGACGCACAAAATGGAAAGGAAACATCCGTGGATCATTATTGGCATCCATACCTACCCACTCAAATAGACTAGCTTAGTTGCACCATCTTTGGACCAATGAGCCTGATCAGCCACAGAAGGTCGGCACCTCGGATCCTTCTACTCTTCGTGATGTGTCTGTGAAGATGTAGGGGGTGATGGAAACACCTCTTACTATGCCAATCCTTTTTGCAAGTAGTAGTTGGATGCTATTGCCATAATCACCATGACGAACAAAAGTTACACCATTAATGTGCAAAAAATCACCAACAAGGACACTCTCTTTAGATTGAGATAACTTCTTGAAAATTAGCAACAAAGGTAAACGGGAAGGCTCTTCACCCGATCATCAGAGCACTTTGGACAATATCCAAAGAAATCTTCGCGCGGACAAGAGGTTGTCTTAGGACTGGTGGCATCTGGATTCACAAAGTGCACTGAGAGCACACACATACAAGCAACAATCTTATAGGCCAGTCTCTGCCTCTTTGCTTCATGAGGGTCTAGGGGTGAAATTTGTGGTTGTAGGTTTGATGTTGAAGCTGTTTGCTCACTGGCCTTTTTCTTACCAAAAGTGGTCATGTAACCCCCACTAAATGAAATGAGACCAAACGTCACCTTCACGCTTGAGCACATGCTGCAGCTTTAGGCCACTAAGGTGTGGATGTGATCTTCCTTTTCTTAATTACCTTTTTTGGAAAGAGAGGTCTAGTAGTACTCTCTCTTCCTTTAATGTGTGTCACAGTACCTTCGTGTGTATTGATGTAGAGAATTTCAACTGTGTGTGCATCGGGGGTTAGTGGAGCATTTATAGGCTAAGAGGAGAGGTAACTCAAGCTCTTCTCCTCATTCTTCTTTGTTGGCGATGATCACGAACAAGGCAAGGAGAGGAACTTACTTCTTGAATGTCGATGATGCTACAGCCAGGCAACAAGATCTCGATGAAAGCTTTTCGGGCCTCTAGAGCCTCCTCCTCTTCTGTCCTCCAGTTTGCAGACTCTTACGCCACTTGTCCATGTTGAAAATTTCACACCTTCATTGTTTGTGAGCTGAAGGTCTATGTAGCCCTCCTCCATGGGGGCACCAAAATGAGGGCAGGAATGCGGAGCCATCACAGGGTGGCCTCCACACCTCCTTGCCGATCCTCCTCAATGGCAATGGGGCAGACAAATCCACCAAAACAATAGGGGGGCACCACCTAGCTTGTGTGCAGCTAGGACGCAAGAGAGTGAGTAGGTAACACACTATGCAATGGACCATATGGAATGCTTCTTGTCATGAGAGAGAGAGAGAGAGAGAGAGAGAGAGAGAGAGAGAGAGAAGGAGAGCTCTCTACGAAAACCCTAAATAAAAACATCACTCACTACTCCCCAAGAACATGGGAGAGGAAGAGAGTGGAACCATCTTGACCATTTGCATGACATTGAACATACACATAGACAAACAGCGAGAGAGAGAGAGAGAGAGAGAGAGAGAGAGAGAGAGAGTGACAGAGAGAGAGTGATGGGGGTGAGTTTTAGGTATTGTATATGTATTCCATCATGAGAGTGCTCGAGAGGGAGTTTCAGGGCTAGGAGTTCACATACCACCAAGTGATAAGCAATACATCATGCACAATAAGTAAGAGTAAGAACCACGAGAGAGATTTGTGGAAATATGGCATAAGGAAACCATGTAACTATCAATACAAGACCATACTTACAATAGAGATACTTAATGGGCAGCCATGGATACTCCAAGTGTAGGCATGAAGCTCAAGCACCAATGCTTAAGAGGTGGTGTGTGTAGTGTAACCCTCTAGCAACTTGCTACCCTATTGTGTTGTCTCTTCCTTGTGTGTAGAAGAGGCCTCTTTATATAGGAGAGGGGAAGCTTGATTAAGATGGAGTTAATTACTAATTGAAATTAACATTTGTAAAGTGGATGGTGCAGTGATGATGAAGCTCCTCCTCACCACTTTGGTTTTTTGCATGATGGCCAAGTGGTGACTAGGCCTAGAAAATGCCTCTAGCCATGTGAGTGGCCACTCTAGCTAGAGGCCAAATGATGTGGTAAGTGAGGTATAATGATGTACAAAGGTGAGAGAAAGAGGGGTTTTTACAAGGTTGGGTGAGAGAGAGTTGAGGGTAAAGTGGTTGTGTGTGTGTGGAAGTAGGGAAAACAGGGTAGGAAAACCTGTCACTGTGAGCTACCAATAGGGTCCCACTATTTTGGACATAGCTCCTCGCTCAGAGCCTAAAAAAAATAAAAAAATATTGGCGAAGAGATGAGCTCACGAGCTACAAATTTCATTCACACCAATCTGACAAATTTGGGGTCGAGCTACGTGCTGAAATTCGAGCCAATAAACATGTATTTTCCACATCCCAAAAGTCTTTTTGGTGGACCATATGACCTTACCTTTCCTTGTGCTTCCAAAGATGACTCATTGATGCCTTTTGTGAGCATGATGTATACCCATGACTCACCTTTGCAGCCATCCAAAAGAAGATGATGATAGAGATATGCAAATATAATGGAAATAGAAAATAGGAAATAACATATAGCAAAATGAAGGGAAAATAACTAGTGATGAGATAATAAATAGTAAAAATATTAGAAAAATAGTTAATGATGTGGAAAGTGTTCCTCACTTTTATTAAGATAAATATGATGGGTTTTATTTAGTTTTGAAAGATAAAATAGGAAAAACAAGCCAAATCTATTAGTAGGAAAAAAATGCTAAAGATAGAAATGCTAGAGGTGGTTCATACACTAAAAGCATTTGGCTTCTTTGGAGAGGATACACATGAAAAATACCAAGTGGGGGTGTATGCAAAAAACCACCATCACCTATCTTCTATACGTTCATCAAGTCAATCTCGTGTAATAGTTGGAGGGATTCTAAATGTGGTAGTTTTGTCAGGTGCCACATTGCCCCTATGTGTGCTCATAGAAGCCCTATACTCCATTGATTCCATAGGACCTTTGTTCGAAAATTGCTCATGTCCAATAGAATATTTCACTCTGGTTCTCACTAGACTTACATGCCCAGTTTCTAGTCACGTGTGAGTAGTCATGGTTTTCACTTCTTTTGGATTTACATAGTATTGGTGGAATGGTCCCCCAAAATATGTATATCGTTCTAACTCCTTACGATCCCTAGGAGAGTATTTTCGGCCATACTTGTCCATTATGACCACTTGAATACTTCTCCCCTCTGTGTAAGTAAAATGGATAGTTTTTTACGGTCAGATGCGGGGTTCATCACATCGATAATAGAGTGTTTGTTCTCCGTTATTGAATTTATATAGCCCCACATAAGTGTTGTATGTATTAAGCTGCTCTGTCTCATTGGTGCATCTGAGCACCGTGTTTTGCTTATCCATTTTCGGTGGTTCATGTGCTAGCTCTTCATCTATCTTGTCCTTCCTGCCAATCATCCACCATTTGTCCACAATAAAGGGGTTGTGAACCACTATGTACATCGTTCCCTCTCTGCCAAAATATCGATCCCAGTCATAATCCACATCTACAAGGTCTTTGAACTGGCTTGGCTTAATCTCCTACTTAACACAGTAGCGGTCCATTCCATCCTTATAGATTTTGGCCTTAAGCACATTTTCAGATTGAAACTTCAAGTGCAACAATTTTACGTCAGATTTAGGTTGAGAGGGACCCACCCCCATAAAAGTTGTTTCCTTAGGGTTCAACTTGTTGGAGTCCTCAATCATTAGGTTGTATGATCTTTTTGAGACGAGGTGTCAGGAAAGATTTCCTTTAAAATGAGTTCTAAAGGATGCAGTGATATTTGATTCACAGTTCCTTCAGGGGAGTGATTGATCACTTGGTCTATGATGCTGGGATTCCTATTCTGGTACAATCGTTTTGATCGCAAATTCATGAAGATTTTTTATTACAAGATCCAACCGGGTTACCTCATTAGCTAGCCTAAATTCCCCGTTTTGATCTTACTTGTTGGGTAGTATTCTCTAGTACTTGCAATCTGTCAAAAAATGTTTGATAGCTATAAGTTTACAGTCAATTCTTATTAGTTCTAGCTATCAATTGACAAAATTCAACACGATTTTTCAATAGCACATAGTTTTACTCACAACATCAACAATTCAAATCCAATTTCAATTTTGAAAAAACACCAGGTTCCTATGGACTACCTCTCTATGTGGTCAAATTTTGCTTTTATTCTGACTCAAAGGAACATGAATCATGATCCATGTTGGGAAGACAAATAGACTTTTCTTGGTACATCAGATTTAGCATAATTAGAAGGTACCATGGCATCATTGTTTTTGGAAATAGACCTCTCAATTGATAATTAGGTCAATTCTGACACTTTGCCAAATTTCTTGGCAGTTTTGGGCTTCTAGTTTGGTTTTTATATCCCAAATGAGTTTTGAAAAGGCCACTAGACTCCTTGTGATGTCCTCTAGCTATGGTGAGACTTTTGTATCAAATTGTGTCACAGAAACAAGGACCGCGATCCATGTACCTCAGTGCCAGAATGTACTGAAACTTGACACACATCTAGTGCTTGGTCTACTTATGCTAGCTATATAGTTTTGGAGTGTTTTGGAGTTTTTTAGGTCAACCAAAAATGAATTTTAGGGTTTGTTTTAGTGGTTTCCCCCTTGATCTATTTCTTGCCCTTTTGGTCCACCTTTTGACCTTTTTTCTAAGATTTGTTTGGAAGAAAGTACTTCAAATGTTATCACTTTTCTACCTATCAAATATGAGCTCAAAATTCCAAAAAGATACATGGATTGTGATCCATGTTTGGCAAGATTTTGGCATGACCCTTGGTGAGTTTGTGATAGAGGTTATGGTGATGTCTTCCCCAAATCTTTTTGGATTTGACCCACTTTTTCCAAGTCAAAAGTAAGATTTTGTGTCTACTTTGTGGGTTTTTACAAACAAACTCCTTTTTTAGTGTTCTCATTTGGTTTTTTCAAAATTTTTATGCGGCTCCTTTTAGAAAAGTTGTTCCCTTAGTTCTTAGGAGTGCAATGGTCCAATCTCTTTTACAAATGTCAACCAAGTACATGGATTGCAATCCATGTTTGGCAACATCTAGTCATGATTTTTTGTCATAATGGTTCCATTCTTCTAGTTGATCCCAATTCTCACCCTTTTTGAATTTGGACAAATAAAAGTTCAGTTTTTCCAATTTTCAAGGTTTTGCTCTGCTTAGCTTAATTTGTGGCCAAACTCAAGGTTCTGATGCCTAGAGCCTGTTCTAAACAAAGGAATTTTTTTTTGCTCACTTTGCTTGAAAGGTACATGGATTGCGATCCATGTTTGGCAGTCAAGCTGGAAAAATTATGCACAACCTATCTCTAGCAAGATTGTATATCCCCTTTTTGCAAGTTTTGTTGGGTTTAGTTCAGCTTTGAGGCTCTGACAATCAATTTTACAACCTTTTTGAGTCGATTGTCGATTCTGGTGCTACATGAAATATAACATATCAGTCTAAGTGGCACTGTAATTATTTTCCACTACCAGTTCAACCTGTTGTTTATTTTGTTGATGATACGACTTGTCAAGTAAAGGGTAATGGAGATTTATATCTTGCTACCTTATCTTCTTCCACTCAAATTATTAGATGTACCAGATCTTCAACGTAATCTTCTTTCAGTTTCTAGACTTGTTGATCTTGGTGTCCTTGTTGGATTTGATCATACCAAATGCCAAATTGAGAAAGATGGATAGACTATAGCCACTGCTCCTCGAAACGGTAATTTGTTTGAACTCTCTCTCTCTCAATGATGATGTAGCAAATGTTGTCAGCACTCCAGGTGATCATGATTGCAAAGTATGGCATCATTGTTTTGTTTTTGCTGATTTCTCAAAATTCTTTGATCTTTAGCATCGTGATCTTGTTCATGGCATGGATCTTAAAGCTCATCCCCATATGGGAATTTATGAGTTTTGTGCTTTTGGATAACATAACCGTAAATCCTTTCCTCTCAAATACAACTCATTCTCATGACATATTGGTTCTTGTTCATACTAATATATGTGTACCTCTACCTTCTTCGAGATCACAATTTCGCTACTTCATTACTTTCATTGATGATTTCTCACAGTATACGACTGTATTTCTACTTAGAAAAAAATCTGCGGCCTTATTTGTTTCAAACAATTCCACAAGGATGTGGAACTTCACATTGGTCGTTGCCTTAAGAACCTTCATAGTGACAATGGAGGCAAATATTTTTATTGAGAGTTTATGAGTTACTGTGATGACAATAAAATTCATCATAAACATACTATTCCATATCCACCTCAACAGAACGGCGTTGCTTAATGAAAGAATCGCACTATTCTCAATGTTGTGAGATGTATGCTCATTCATTCTGGTTTATCTTGTGTTTTCGGGGCTGAAGCTACTTACAATATTTACTCATAATCATCTCCCTACTACTGTACCTTCTAGTAAGATACCCATCACAGCATGGATAGGTGACATTCCTTTTGTATCTCATTTTCGAACCTTTCGATGTATTGCTTATATTCATGTTCCCAAAGAAACACGAACAAAGGTTGATGCTCCTAGTCTTAAAGTTATTTTTATTTTATATTTTTACACTTCCAAAGGCTACAAATTCTATGACCCTTCCTCCAAGAAAGCAATTGTAATTCATGCTGCTACTTTTATTGAACAGCTTATGGGAGGCTCATGTCCATGGATGATTCTGATGATATTAAATCATTGCTTCACGTTTTTCCATTTCTGCAAGTTGATGAAACTCTTTCTACAGAGCAGATTTTCTGTTCACAACCATCCATTCCGAATGTTATCAATGATGATATTGATATTTTTGTTGATCTGCCTATTAATTTTAAACATGGCTCATGTCATGTTTATGATATTGATATTGTTTATAATGCTTTCTCTACTTTTGAAGATCCCGTTACTTATAATGAAGTTATCTCATCACCACAAAAGGATCAATGGAAAGAGGCTATGGAAGCATAGTACAATTCTCTTATCTCTAAAGGTACATGGATACTAATTGGATTACCTCTTGGTCGTACAGCTATTAAGTATAAGTGGATGTATAAGACAAAAGTAAAAGCAGATGGATCTTTTGACAAGTTGAAGGCACATTTAGTTGCAAAAGGGTAATCCCAAGTAGCTGGTGTTGATTCTCACGAGACCTTTTCACCAGTTGTTTGCAATACAAGTGTTTGAGTTTTATTGGCATTTGTTGTTCAATTTGATTTATAAGCTCATTAAATGGATGTGTGAACTACTTCTCTTTATGGTGACTTGGACGAGGAAATTTATATGGAACAACCAGAAGGGTTTGTTATTCCAGGTAAAGAAGACCTTGTTGCTTGACTCCATAAGGCTCTATATGGTCTCAAACAAGCTTTGCGAGGCTGGTATACAAAATTTGATCTTTTTCTCACCTCTAAAGGATTCATCTCTTGCTCTTCAGACCCCAACTTATACATAGAACACCAAGGTAGCAGTTTTGTGATTCTTGCTCTATATGTGGATGATACCATCCTTGTTTCCAATGATTTGGGATTTCTTCAACAATTGAAAAAGTTATTGTCTTTTGCATTTGATATGGTGGATCTTTGAGAGATTCACTAGTGTCTTGGCATTCAATCCCAATGGAACCGCACAAATGGTATTTTATTCCTTCAACAATCAAATTTTATCGCAGATATTATTCAAAAATATGGTATGAAATTTGCACATTCTTCCAACACACCTTGTCTTGGGAGCTCTATGAAGAACACTTCTAACAATGGTGGTCAACTTGTCACAAATCAACCGTATGCTAACTTGATTGGATGTCCTAGATTTGTTGTCATGAAAACTTGCCCTGATATTTTGTTTGTTGCTAATTATCTTGGAAAACATCTTGCATGTTCTTCTCTTAAGCATTGATTTGCAACCAAGTGTGTATTAAAATACTTAACAGGCACTACAAATTTTGGTTTGATCTATCGACGATAACTCACATTGGATTCTATGCAATCTCTATCTCTTTTGGGTTACACATATGCAGACTGGTCAAGCTCACATTTAGCTATGTGATCTACTAGTGGAAATTGCTTCTTTATTAATGGTTGTCTTGTTTCTTGGACCAACAAGAAACAATGTTGTGTTGCAGTTTTTACGACTGAGCCAGAATGTGTTGCGGCTCACTTACAGCTCATGAGTTGATCTCGCTTTGACAAATGCTGGTTGATATTGATCACTCTCCTCTTTCTTACACACCCTTGCAATGTGACAGCCAAAGTGATATTAGTCTTGCAAAAGACTTTGTTCAACATAATAAGTCAAAGCACATTGCTGTCCAATATCATTATGTCAAATATGAAGTACACAAAGGCACCATAATGGTTGAACATTGTCCAAGTGATCAGATGGTTGCAGACATTCTTACCAAATGCCTCAATGAGTCACGTTTCATCCTCTTGCGCTAGGAGCTTGGAGTTGCTTTGGCCTCACACTTTCTAGATTAGCTTCTCTACTATTGTAATATCTTTGTACATTTGAAATTGTAATCCTATAGATACCATGCACTATGCACACTCCACACACACACACACACACACACACACACACACACATACACAGTGGATGGAACTGTCCTTGGACTTTCTTTACTGAAAACTCTCTAAAAGTAAGAAAGAAGAGGCCATTGATATCTCTCAAGCATATAAATGACAAAATATGTGTGGGCACGGACATGGGTGTAGGTAATGTAGGTGAGGATCTAGCCCATCTTTTGCAAAACCCCAGCTATAAAGTCCCACTGAACTGTGTCAAAAGCCTTCTCATAGTCCACCTGCAACAACAGTACCATATCCTGAGAAGATCTCTGAGCATGTTCTATTCTAAGTTGGACTGGCAGAATGTTATGAAAAATGGATCTACCAGAGATGAAACATGATTGAGCTTTATGAATAAAATTTCTAAGAAGAGCGCTCAGCCTCATGGCCACAGCTTTGGCTAAGATTTTATATATAATACCCATCATGGATATGGGTCTCCAATGATTCAAACCTTTTGGAAAGGTCTGCTTAGGGATAAGCTTGATAAGTCCCTGTTTGAGATAGGGGTCCATGTATTGAGCTGACCATCAGGAGTTTATAAGAGACAATATAATATTGAGACAGGGGTCCATGTATTAAGCTGACCATGAGGATTTTATAAGAGACAGTATGATACCTTTTAGATCATGCCAAAATGCCAGCACAAACTCTTTTGAGATTCCACAAATACCAAGAGTTTTCTCATTGCCCAACTTTGATAAAGCATATTTAACCTCTGTCTCCTAAAATGGTACTTCCAATCTCCTTGCATGATCAGTCTACTCAATACATGCATGAATCCACAATATCTAACAATTCCTTAATAGCAATATCCATGCCAGGAGGCTGAGTCTTCTTCTCAAATAGAAGCTCTGAGTAAAATTTTTCACAATATTGCATGATGTTAGTAGGTCTTGATATTTCAGTGTGATTCTCAATATGTAAACAATGCATCAAATCTCTCTTCCTCTTAGCTTTCAGTTTGTTAAAAAAGCCCTTGGAGATATCATTACAGTCTTGTAGTGCATGAACCCTGCATAGAAATCTACATTTTGTGGCCATTTCTAGATCATCTTGTTTCAATACATCTCTGGCCTGCTGCAATTCCACAAGTTTCTCTTGACACAGTTCAGTGATCTTAGCCAGCTCAGTGAAATGCTCAATTTTGTCTTGAGCAGATTTGCATTTCCCCCTTCTGAATGCAACATTCTTCTTACAATATTTCCTTACAATATGTTGCAAATCAGAGAATATATGCATCTTGACATGCAGAGGGTGAGAAAACATTAGCTTATTCTTGTTTATCATTTGTATTACCACCAAGCTACATCAATCAATTTATTATTAACCATCAAGGGACGTTTCAGACCATGCATGTAGGAGTTAGCATCCAGGTCATACAAAGAACAAATCAGAGGGAAATGATTAGACAATACCATTGAAACATCCACCAAGAAAGTTTTCTTCATTGGCAGCCAATCAGAATGCATGAAATAAACCCTGTCTAGCCTAGACCTATAGAAGCTAGAGAGGTTGGTTTATTACTATGTAATACCATATTGAAATCACCCCCTACAACTCTTGCAGACAACTCAATATCCAAACACCATTTCCAAAGCAAAAATCTCTCTTTAGAATAGTTTGAGTGGCATAGATGTTGACTGCATGTAGGGGTCCAAAGGCAGAATCAATTAGAAAAACAAAACTACGACCCGAGGGATGGTCTAGAATCCATTGGGGATTCAAATCGTGTTTAATGCATGTCAGGACACCTGAATAGCCACCAGGATGCCCTCCATAGAACATACAATAGCCTTTGTAAAAGAACATCTGACCCGTTCTTTCCTGAAATTTATGCTCTTGATAACATCCTACATGAATATTATTCCTTAGTAACCAAGCATTGAAGGATAGTAGTTTAGAGGGATCCCTTTAACATTGAAGGCTGTGACAATCATTGAGGGGTATTAACAACAATCTGAGTATCCTCTTCTACTTCCTCCATAGTCACTTCCAAATTTGTTGAGATGTAGAGAGAAAGAGAGAGAGACGAGACAAGAGACACACCATATACGCTCCCAAAGACCGATTCATATTGAGGACAAGATACAAATATATAGGTGAGACCAAGTTGAGCAGAGTGAGCCATATATAGCTCCAACACCCCCACTCAAACAAAGATCTATAGCTTTGGATGAAAAAACCCTTGGGGAGTTCAAGGGAAAAACCCAAGCCCCTATACAATGTGAAAATATGAACCAGCGATGATGATGTGAAAGTGAATTGTGCATCTATGTAAAAATATTCAAGTGACTTAGAGATCACAATGTGCAAATGTGGAGTGTGCATAGTGCATGGTACCTAAAAGATTACAATGTCATATGTACAAAGCTATTACAATAGCAAAGAAGCTAATCTAGAAAGAGTGAGGCCGAAGCAACTCCAAGCTCCGAGTGCAAGAGGATGAAACATGACTCGTTGAGGCCTTTGGTCAAAATGTCTGCAATCATATGGTCACTTGGACAGTGCTCAACCATAATGGTTCCTTTGCGTACTTCATACCTGAAATAATGATAATGGACAGCAATGTGCTTTGACTTATTATGTTGAACATAGTCTTTTGCAAGACTAATAGCACTTTGGTTGTCACACCGCAAGGGTGTGCTAGAAAGAGGAGAGTAACGAATATCAACCAGCATTTGTCGAAGCCAAATCAACTCACGAGCTGCAAGTGATGCCGCAACATATTCTGACTCAGTCGTAGAAACTGCAACACAACGTTGTTTCTTGGTGGTCCAAGAAACAAGACAACCATTTATAAAGAAGCAATTTCCACTAGTAGATCTCATAGATAAATGTGAGCTTGCCGAGTCTGCATCTGCGTAACCCAACAGAGAAAGAGATTGCATAGAATCCGATGTGAGTTGTCGTCGATAGACTAAACCAAAATCTGTAGTGCCTTTCAAGTATTTCAATACACGCTTTGCAGCAGACCAATGCTAAAGAGAAGGACATGCAAGATGTTGTCCAAGATAATTAGCAGCAAACAGAATATTCGGACGAGTGTTCATGCCAACAAATTGAAGACATCCAATCAAGTTAGCATAAGGTTGATTTGTGACAAGTTGACCGCCATTGTCAGAAGTGTTCTTTGTAGAGCTCGCAAGAGAAGGTGTGTTGGCTGAATGTGCAGATTCCATACCAAATTTTTGAATAGTATCTGCAATAAAATTTGACTATCGAAGAAATAAAATACCTTTTGCACGGTTCCGTTGGATTTGAATGCAAAGACACGAGTGAATCTCTCCAAGATCCACCATATCAAATGCAGAAGACAATAACTTTTTCACTTGCTGAAGAAATCCCAAATCATTGGAAACAAGGATGGTATCATCCAGATAAAGAGCAAGAATCACAAAATTGCTACCTTGGCGTTTTATGTATAAGTTGGGGTCTGACGAGCAAGAGATGAATCCTTTAGAGGTGAGAAAAAGATCAAATTTTGTATACCAGGCTCGCGAAGCTTGTTTGAGACCATATAGTGCCTTATGGAGTTGAGCAACAAGGTCGTCTTTACCTCGAATAACAAACCCTTCTGGTTGTTCCATATAAATTTCCTCTTCCAAGTCACCATTAAGAAAATCAGTTCACACATCCATTTGATGAGCTTCTAAATCAAATTGAACAGCAAATGCCAATAAAACTCAAACACTTGTAATACGAACAACTAGTGAAAAAGTCTCTTGATAATCAACCCCAGCTACTTGGGAGTAACCTTTTTCAACTAAACGCGCCTTGAACTTGTCAAAAGATCCATCTGCTTTTACGTTTGTCTTATACACCCACTTACATTTAATAGCTGTACGACCAGGAGGTAATTCAGTTAGTATCCATGTACCTTTAGAGATAAGAGAATCGTACTCTGCTTCCATAGCCTCTTGCCATTGATCTTTTTGTGGTGAATAGATAGCTTCATCATAAGTAACGGGATCTTCAGAAGTAGAAAAAGCATTATCATCAATATCATCATCATAAACATGACATGAGCCATGTTCAAAATCAATAGGCAGATCAACAAAAATATCAATATCATCATTGGCAACATTCGGAATGGATGGTTGTGAAGAGGAAAGTTTCTCTATAGGAAGAGTTTCATCTTCTGAAAGAAATGGAAAAGCCTAAAGAAATGATTTAGTATCATCAGAATCATCCATGGACCATGAGCCTCCCATAAGATGTTCGTTAAAAGTAGCATCACGATTCACAATTACTTTCTTGGAGGAAGGGTCATAGAATTTGTAGCCTTTGGAAGTGTCAGAATATCCAATAAAAATAACTTTAAGACCAGGAGCATCAAGATTTATTTGTGTTTCTTTGGGAACATGAATATAAGCAATACATCCAAAGGTTCGAAAATGAGATACAGAAGGAATGTTACCTGTCCATGCTGTGATGGGTATCTTACCAAAGGGTGCAGTAGTAGGAAGATGATTCTGAATAAATACTGCTGTCAAAGTAGCTTCAGCCCAAAAAACATGAGATAAGCCAAAATGAATCAGCATACATTTTACAACATTGAGAATAGTGCGATTCTTTCGTTCAACAACACCGTTCTGTTAAGGCGAATATGGAATAGTGTGTTCATGATGAATTCCAATGTCAGTATAGTAATTCACAAACTCTCGAGAAACATATTCGCCTCCATTGTCACTACGAAGCTTCTTAAGGCAACGACCAGTTTGAAGTTCCGCAACCTTGTGGAATTGTTTGAAAACAGATAAGGCTTCAGATTTTTGTCTAAGTAGAAATACAGTCGTATACCTTGAGAATTCATCAATGAAAGTAATGAAGTAGCGATATTGTGATCTCGAAGAAGGTAGAGGTCCAC
This sequence comes from Adiantum capillus-veneris, assembly GCF_014529385.1. NCBI lineage: Eukaryota > Viridiplantae > Streptophyta > Polypodiopsida > Polypodiales > Pteridaceae > Adiantum > Adiantum capillus-veneris. The sequence goes on along the minus strand of NC_140941.1, from coordinate 18,399,697 downwards.
ACATATCAGTATGAACAAGATCCAATATGTCATGACAATGAGTTGTATTTGAAAGAGGAAAAGGTTTACAATTGTGTTTCCCAAGAGCACAAAATTCACAAATTCTCATATGGCGATGGGCTTTAAGATCCATGCCATGAACAAGATCACAACGTTGAAGATCAAGGAGTTTTGAGAAATCAGCATGAACAAAACGGTGATGCCATACTTTGCAATCATGATCACCTGGAGCAGTGACAACATTTGCTACAACATCGTTGAGAGAGAGTTCAAACAAATTACCATTTTGAGGAGCAGTGGATATAGTATGTCCATCTTTCTCAATTCGGCATTTGGTATGATCAAATCCAACAAACAGACCAAGATCAACAAGTCTAGCAACTGAAAGAAGATTACGTTGAAGATCTGGTACATGTAATACTCCTCGCAAAATTCGAGTGGAAGAAGATAAGGTACCAAGATATAAGTCTCCAATACCCTTTACTTGACAAGTAGTATCATCGGCAAGATAAACAACACGTTGAACTGGTAGTGGATGATAGTTATGGAGCCACTTAGATTGATATGTCATATTTCCTGTAGCACCAAAATCGACAATAAAAGGTGATCCATCACGTACATGAAGGATTCTGTCTGGAGCAACTAAACATAGGACGCAGCCTGTTTCTGGTACAATGTTATTTCGATGTTCAGTAGCATATGCTCTATTCCGATCTGTGTCGAATCGACGCTTATAGCACATATGAGTGGGATGATCAGATCGTCCACAATATTCACAAGAAGAAGAAGAAGAGTCTCTAGATAAACGTGGTTGTTTTGTGGTAATATTGTGTTCTTCATCATATTGACGTGCCCAACAATTATCTTCAGTATAGCCATTTCTGTTGCAGTAAGAACATTGCTTATTAGGAAATTTGAGACGAGAGAAAATATTACCGCGACGGCCACCTCTGCGGTTTCCTCGTTGAAATGGACGCCTTCGAGCATAAAAAGCACGTTCCATCTGTTGTCACTCAGTCTCCTCTTGTGAAATCATACTTGTATCGTGACCAGCATTACGACGTTCTTGACGTTGAGAGTATTCAATTGAAGACATGAAGGCTTGGTCGAAATCAAGACCATCTTTATTAGAGAGAATAGTAACAATGTTATCATAAGAAGAGTCCTTCACCGTATCAAGGAGAAGTGTAATCAGTTTCTTTTGTGAAACAGGATCATCGACAGCAGCAAGTTGATTAATAATAGATTTGAAAGATTCAATATGTCCCGTCATGGCAGTACCAACTTCATATTGTAACTTGTTAAGCAACCCTCTCAAATAAAGTATTTTTGTAACAGATTTCTTCTGAAAGTTTGCAATAAGGTACTTCCATACGTTGTGGGAAGTAGGCAGTTCATACATATCAAGCAAAAGGGAATCAGGAAGAGCAGAAAGAATATACCGACGAGGTGCTTTAGCACGTCCTTGCCAATCCGTATAGGCAACATTCCAATCTTCAAATATAGGTCCTTTAGTGATAAGCACGTTATCATTATCCGTATCAATGGGCTAAGGCAGACAAACACGATTTCCAAGAACAACATCAGAGAGTTCATCGCCTTCAAGAATTAACAACATCTTTGCTTTCCAGCCTGGAAATCCTTGACCTTGGAAAGGAGGAACAGAACGCTGGCCAGAAGGAAAGCCGTTGACGATAATATTTATAGCCATATCTTGTTGCGAGAAGACGTATAAGATAAGATCATAGAATCTGCACACCATATATGGTGAAGGCTGCAATTGAGAATGAGAGAGATATGAGGACTGTGTTCTGTTAACGAAAAACGTAAGAAGGATGCTCCAGGAACGTCCAAACATGTGAGAGATGTCACCCAAAAAAGGCAAGGTAAAGGAGATGTTAATAATAAAGAGTGCCGTGAGACACAAGATTGACGGCCACAATACGAATAGCAAAAAGCTAAATCTTCTCGAAAAAGTTAACGCCAAAATAAGAAAAACAATCGCGGACGCTTCACGAAGAAGTAGGACGAAGAAAGCTGCATCAAGCTCAATTGTAGTAAAAACCTAGAACTCAAATCGAAGATGTCGAGGAGACGAACAAGTTTTGGATGAAAAGTGCCATTGCGCTACGTTCCATTGCGCTTTTTCCGTTTTTCCAAATTTTGAGCAGAACACCCCGAAAAATTGAGATGAAGTTCAGGGTGTCATCAACAAGAAAACATAATCAACGATTAGATTGATTAGGAATAAACGACACACAAAACACTAATTATATTTTTCTTAACACAAAACCACCACAGTTAACAAGAATCAACGCTCAAAAATAAAATTTGTAGCAATTTTGAATCTTACATGCGAATCGCATACACATACTGTTTTGTCACCATGAATTGAATCGGCGCGTGATCGTTATCGCTCTGATACCATGTTGAGATGTAGAGAGAAAGTGTAATAGGACTAATTTTTGAAGTTCTTAAAGTAGAAAAAAGAATGTAGTAGGGAATATCTTTCGTTTAGCACGATTTGAAAGATTGTTGAATAGTCTTAAATAGAGCTTATATGAATGAGTTTGAGATATTAAGAGAGAACACATATTCTTTTTTTAAATAATACACTAGAGACGTATTTGATAAAGATTAATGAATAACAGATACTCTTTCTATGAACATTAAAATTGAGACTTTTATTAACATCAGTATTTTATATTTATGTGTTTTATCTTAAAATGCATGGGTAGGCTTAAAATAAGTTGTAAAAGTAGTGGAGATCCAAAAATAAAGGTTTTATGAGTCGCGACCTAAAAGTTACGTTTTTAGCCAAACAAAGACGTTTTTCGCAATTCTGTCCACACAGCCTTGTAGACCAGACCTATTCCCGTCGTTTTCAGTACCTGGATTTCTCTGTTCAGAGTTTGTTTGTAAAAGTTATGATGTAGTGTAGTATACACAGGGACAGACAAACATACAACATCATACAGTTCTCCCTGCTATCAACCAAGAAGTAGATTATTTCTTCATGGCGATGCAGAAATCAATGTGTGAAACAGGATCTGTGCAAAGTATCATGGTAAAAATCTAACCTTCACGGATCGCTTAGCGATCACGTTTTTATATTATTCTCGCAGGTATACTTGGTGCGAAAATCGTACAGGCTTTTCGAGGAAAAGAAGGATAAAAGCATGACGGGTGGTGCATTTGGGGATCATTCACAGATCTCCTCTTCTGCGAGTGCGAGTGCGAGTGAGAGTGAGACGCTGCATGCAAGCGGACTGAAGCTCGGGGGTGGTCGGGAGGTTCGAGCTCCGTACAACAGAGTGCGCCCATATTCAATTGCTCCTCTGTTGTATCAAAAGTTTACAAAGATCCATCAATACAAAGATCTCTTTCTCTACCTTTTGCTGCCTATCTCTATTATTCGATTCCCGTGACAAAAAGAGAGAGAGACGAGACAAGAGACACACCATATACGCTCCCAAAGACTGATTCATATTGAGGACAAGATACAAATATATAGGTGAGACCAAGTTGAGTAGAGTGAGCCATATATAGCTCCAACAAAATTAACTTCAGGAGGATCTGTAGTCCTCTTTTGATGATAATCCTTCAGCATAACTTCAACAGCCTCCAAGGTTTCTGGAGAGGGCATGTCTTGCAAGATGTCATAGACATTAGAAGAGGTGTAGCCAGAGGCCAAATTTCTTGGTTTGAAGGTCTTCCTGGCAGGGGAGCCTGAAATCCTTCAGAATCAACAGTTCTTTTCCCTTTGTCCCCTCCTCTAGGACCTTTTGAGGAAGAGGGTTGAAAAGAGGTACTTCTAGTATTGATGAGTGATCTAGGCGGTCTAGCATAAGAGGGGGTTTTGGGACCAGCCAAAGGAACCACCGTCTGAGATGGAGTTGGTACAGGAGGGGTAGTAGGTTTACCCATGGGTTTGCCAAAAATATGGCTCCTAGGTATCAAGTTCTTGCTCCCTGGATAGGAAGGGATCAGCTCTACTGTGCCTTCTTTCAATGTTGGACACTTTTTGGAGAAGTGGCCTAATTTTCCACAATGGAAACAAGATCCTGCTAAATTCCCCCATTTAAGGTACAAGACCACATTGCCTACTTCTTCCAGTTCTATTTCCAAAGAGGATGGAAATTCTTTGTCAGTCTCCCACAAGATGCAAGCTTTATTCCTATTAGGGCGGTTAATAGTCAGGCTAAATAGAACCTTCCCTAAGGAGGCTACTATTTCAGAGATACAAGGCCACAAGTATGAGGGGAGATCTACGAGTTCTACCCACAAATGGGGCATTTACTCAACAGTTCTTCCTTGATGGTCCTGATTGGCTGCCATTGCAACACATGGACCACTTGCCCATAGAGGATCACAATAGAAGATGAAAGAAAGGATTTTTGATCCTCAGTCTTGAAGAAGAGCACCTCAAATAAGCCAGAACCAGAATAAAAGATTTTGTCCACCACTATTATCCTAAAGCCATGGTCAGTGAAGCCTGCAACCTCCCCAATGCTTGGGAGATTTCTAGTAAAGTAAAGAACTACAACCCTTGTTTGAAAGATGATGACCTGATTCCAGACTTTAGCAGAGTTCATAGATACCTTATCCTGTCCTTTGATAGAGGGGTCAGTAGTGAGAGAGTCTTTAAGAGCAATGGACATGGCTAAGGGGTCAAACAGGACATTCTCACCACACAACACAGAAGAAGATGCTTCACCATTAGGGTTTAGGAGTAACACTTCGAGGAGGGACATGCTTCAAGGGTCAAGAGGAGACCTGAAAGGATGAAGGCGAGGCTCTGCTTCGAGGGTTGGGAGTTGCAGTAGCAACACGGCGAGGGTGATGGCAGAATAGAGGAACCTGCAGAACACAGGAACCCGCTACCCCATTCTTCTCTCTCTCTCTCTCTCTCTCTCACATACACACACACACACACACACACACACACACACACAGGATGGAACTATCCTTGGACTTTCTTTACTGAAAACCCTCTAAAAGTAAGAAAGACGAGGCCATTGATATATCTCAAGCATATAAATGGAAAAATGCATGTGGGTGAGTATGTGTGGGCATGGACGTGGTGTGGGTAATGTGGGCGAGGGTCTAGGTGTGGGTTAATCTCTAAGGCTACAAAAATGGCTACCTTCTTTTCAGAGTGAGTCACGTTGGGGTCAAAGAGGTGGTATAGAGGTCAAGCAGGGGAATGGAAGCTCCTGTGTTGAGGATTGCACACTCCACCATGGATGCCCATGTTGGGGCTGCCACCATTGTTTCTTGATGTTAATGTGGAAGCCCACCTCTCTTGTAGCATGTGTACAACACGATTCAATTAAGGATGTCAATCAAATATTATAATTTTGGTATTATAACGCAATGGTGCACAATAATTCATTCATTGATGTAATCAGGTGCTCACGATTGTATGCTTTGAGATGCTCTCATATGCTATTATGCCGAGAATGCTTATGCTCAACAGAGAAACCATGTTCTCAAGAGACTATGTTGAGAACACGACGGAGAGAGAGAGACACACACACACAGAGAGAGAGAGAGAGAGAGAGAGAGAGAGAGAGAGAGAGAGAGAGAGAGAGAGAGAGAGAGTGTCCGTTATTCAAAGTCGAACCTTGAAATTTTGAACAACCACACAAAGGACCAAGAATGTGATTTGGTGTTGTACATTTGCTTGACATGGGAGATGATGATACATGTATGGAAATAAAAATGGTGTGTTCCCTTATGTGATGTTGTTTCTAGCAAGCGATATAAGTGATTACAAACAAAGAAAAGCCAAAGATAGAAAATTCCTACACTCAATTCATTTTTACAGATAAGCAAGTTGAGGTGAGTAATTCTTTTGATTCATATTACCTCCTCTGGAATGCCTAACAATAGCTTTGTGAGGTCTTTGACATTTGCAAAATTGTCACCAAATGCGTCTACATTGGCTATATCCGTGAGTGCCTCATAATGGGCTAGAAATGGGAACCTATAGCATGGTAGTTTAATCACGAAGAGAAAATTTACTCAGTGCTCCTACAATGGATGCACCCTTGAGTGCCTCATAATGGGCTAGCAATGGGAACCCGTATTATGGTGATTAAATCATGAAAGGCTCTCCCATATCTAGAAGACCAAGGCAAGGAAGCATACTCTTCTAGGTATAGGAGATTCTGCTTCTTGGGGCGAAGTGGGTGTTATTGGATCATGCAGGTAGAGACTCGATGCTTCTCTCTTGGCAAAGTCCTTGACAGTAGCTCCAGATATCATAAAGCATTGCTTCGTTTCTCCTTAAGGATATTTCTCGACAGAGCTTGGAAGTAGGAGAGAGCAAGCTAATAACTGTGGGCGGTGTGACTTGGGATTAGAGAGAAGGAATTGAACCCATACACTTTGGCAAAGAGATCGATAACCAGTGTGTACGACCCGAGGGGCGAGGGTGCACGAGCAAAACCCACGGGGCAATGGAGATCAATGACTTCATAATCAAGTGCCATGGCAGTTGAATAAGTGGCCACTCCACAATTTGAATGAGGACCCTTTTAATTGTAATACGTTATGGAGAGAGAATATACCCACTCACAAACTAATGTTCTTCTGCACTTCTCTCTTGATTCCCCCACTCCAATTAATATATCGATAGTGTTCCTGTTCCACTTACATATACGTTGAGAGTTGTGATGACTGTGGCTCCTAAAATTGTCCACAATGAGTTTTTGGGCCCTCCCCCCTTGTGAAAGACAACCAATTTCATTGGTTTCTCCAAGTTTAAATTGGGAAATTATTTGTTGGGTTTGTAAGTGTCGCACTTCCAAGTTTGAAGTTACGGCTATTGCTTTCGAAAATTAAAAGAGCTTCTGATTTGTTTATTCAGGCCAACAATTTAAGGAGCATCAAGATATGAATAAGCTTTGTTTCTATCGATATAAATTTGTATTGCAACCCTAAATAAAAACTTGTTGCACAATTTGTGGACTTAACCGACCAACTGAAAAAAATGGATAGTAATGCGCCTTAAACATCCCTTTCCTTTTATATTATAAAGGCCCCTAAGACGGGGTTATATGCTAGTTACTTGGTGAGCCAAAGAAACTTTTTTCTCGATCTGGTTGTAGAATCGACAACGTTGCAGGGTCAAATTAAAGTAAAAAAACAAGGTCGTGAAAAGCTGTTAATAAAAAACGTTGTCGTGAATATAAAAGCAGCATCGCATCACAAGTTGGCAAGCAGGTTCGCAGAGGCAGTTTGAAGACAGAGGTTCACAAAGGCGCAGCATTTTGGATATGTATCCAAGTAGGCAATGCTATATATGCTCCTGGAATCTCAGCGAGCACCCACCTAAGCTGCGCGACCTCTTGTTGTGCAACTCTGGATCACCTAAGCTTCGCGCGCCTTCTTCTGCTCACGTCCACACTGTGCCAAGGTTGGGGATGGCTAGTCTGTAGGCCAAGCTCCTTCCTATTCATTCCAGTAGTACAAGGGTCGACAATGTCACTGTTTGCCCCATCGGCATATTGAGTCGGCCTTCTTTTGCAGTGAAACCTCAATACCTAATTATAAGCGTACTTGCACCTTCCCCGCATAGCGATCATAGCAGCTTTGTGTGCAACAAGACCCAGTGGCCAGCTGAACAGTATGTCAGCTTCAACTATGCCTTACTGAGCTCGTTTCTGTTGGCGCAACTAGTTATGGCCAGCATTATGCCGCTGCAAGTATAGCTCATGTAGATTCAACAACCTTGTGCCTCGGCCATTCTTCAATGTTCATGGAAATGATCTGCAGCAGGTCCCCATGCCTAATTCTCAAGATTCACACCAAATTGTTTTCCGCACAGTTTGTCCATGCAGCATGCACAGCAAGCCGGGTAGAACGTCCGGATTAAAGGAGTACCGAAGACCTTTCAAAGCCCGGTTATAATATTTCGCAGATCAAGCTGGAGGTTACTTCGGATGCTCGCCGACATGATGAGCACTCTCAAAGATCATATATTTTGTGCGATCAACCCATGACAGAGGTTTGTTCTAGTGCAGATACCTACGTTGCCAGCCAGGATCAACAGAATAGTCAAGAGTAGAAGCGGAAGCTCATTCTTTTTAATACACATAATGAGATTTGATGTTGGAGAAGCCAAAGAACAAGGACTGTGGAGTATTGGCATTTTTGGAGACAGGTATACCAATATGTCAGCACCTATTAGTATCCAACAATAGTTCAAACTATTGACCATTCAACAACTGGGTAAGATAGCAGAAACTTTATAGACAATATGGCCACTATTGCGGCTTGTAAAGAGCTTCTCTTGCTAAACCACGTGCAGGCGGCAACCAATGCGGGCGCAGTTGAGATTAGCAACAACAATATACTACACTGTTGCTCTTTAGCAACTGCATACGAAGCAAGGAATGCAGGTGGTGTGGGTTTGAACGCACAATAGTTACTACTTCGGAGATCCCTTCTTGCTAATAACCACGACTCAGTTCCATGTATGCAACAACTCTCGAATCAAGTTGAGATGGCTGCAGATGGCAGACATCAGTTTGGTATGCTATTCCAGGGCGGAGTGTGAAAATCTATTCACATCTTCTCAAAGGTCTTTTGTGCAGCAGGCGGTCAAGGTAGAAACTCCATATAGCAGCTATAGTATACCGAACGGGCTGAGTGAAATTATCGCCAACAACGACTTAACATTCCATAGCGCATGGGATGCTACTCTTAATATATTGTATGAGTACGGAACCAATTTCAGCGTCAAGAAGACAAAGTTTGTCTATTGTTGAATGCATTTTGCAACCTCAAGATTCAAAAATTATTTTATTCAGTTATACACTCAATATATCATACATGTTGGGTGCCAAGCGGTCTCTTGTGCAAATACATTCCTCATAATGTTGCATCTTATCTCGGTTTTCTTGTAGAGATGAGACAGCTTTCTTTGCATCTCTTACTGGCTTAGCATATAAGATCCATTCCATCAACAAAAATTTGAGGAGGGTTGGTTGGGATGCTGTGGATTGGAGGGCCGCCAGGGCTTGAGAGGAGAGTTGGCCGCATGGGGTGGTGCAGGTGGGTGACATCGATGGGACTGAACATATAGAATCTAGTGGTATGCAAAAAAGGGCTAGATTTCTCGCAGGCTTCACGTCGCCACCTCAATTGCATCATTAATAGAACTACTAGTACCTTTGTCATAAGCATTGTCTTCTTCAGCTTTTGGAGGGATCGCACCTAAACAGCCTTCAAGTTGCATCCTTTGATTAGAGATGGGGACACCGACCTCTAGGAAGCATGATACGTAACGCAGGTTAGTCAACAAGGAGGCAAGGAGACATAATTGCTAAGGAGGCAAGAAGACATAATTGCTGACCGAAACAACTTACAACACAGAGAGAGAGAGAGAGAGAGAGAGAGAGAGAGAGAGAGAGAGAGAGAGAGAGAGAGGTAATATTGATCAGAGGACATAGAAAATTAAATTACATCTGCATGCTTTGTGTATGGCAGGGAGGACATATATTCACAACAATGTACGTTCCAATTACACAAGCGCAACTCCAGCTCAACAACACGTACTGCAAGGTCCATTATCTGCATCCAGTTTTTTATGCGCATGCGTTTGCTTAGCACAACACATAAACGCTACGGGGCAAGGCACAACTTCCGTTTCTTATAATTTTTTTGGAGAGACCACAATGCCAACTCTCCACCATACCTTTGTATGGCACCTCTGTATGACGTGCACTGTATACTTTGCACATTTCTTTTTTGTAGCTTGACTCAAATATCGGCCTATAGATTTGACAGTCGAAAAGCGCAATACAACATTACAGGTCAGTAAAGCACCTCATTTTTTGTTGCAGTTCATTCATGCTTTATTTATTTGCTTGTTTTAGTAATTTTTGCATTACTTCCTTTGCTTCGATTTATTTGGATCTCGTTTTCAAAACTATACACTCGATGTCGATCAACATCTGCACATGTTAGTTACACAAGCAACTCTTTGCAAACGATTGCTAGCCAATGCGTCTGATGTATTACAATAGTGAATACACAAGTAGTGAATGCATGTGGTATATCATACTAGTGAATTCACCTTGTGCATCTTTACTTTAGCTCTAAATAATTGATATCATACAGCTAGGTGTCTAAATAATTTATGCCATACTATATATGTCCTCGTTTCTCCAACACTAGGTGTCAGTATGAAGTTCTGAAGACCTAGAAGATTATGGTCCAAGCATCAATAAGCTAGGGAGAAAACTGCAACCAACTGGAAACTAGCTTATCGTCCATATGCTAGGTCATGGTTTGAAATTATTGTATTGTATAAAGATTGGAGCATGCTATATGACATCTTTGCTCACAATCTAGAAATATGTCCTTCCTACACGACGCATACCTCAGATATATAGAGATAACTGAGATCGATAGACAAATGAAATAGACACTCCTGCTGCCCCCACTTTTGTATTATTGTTGGGCGTTTTGTCATAAGAACAGCAACAACAAGACTTAGCAGCATTGCATCTACAGTCCATTACCAGTTCAAGATACCAACAACGAATGAATAGTATCCCCTCTCTATTCATGAGACTGATGAGAAATATTTGGACCTGAAAGAGGCAGATATTATAATTATAGACAAGCTACTCATGTTAACCCAAATGACTTTTGACCTTATCATAAGAAAAAATGTCAACGTAACAAGCAGTACATTGGCAGATCCCTTTAGCAACAAATGTGTTCTCTTGCTCGGTGATCTTGCCCAACTATCGACAATTTGTAGTCACGCACGGGAGCTTTGTAACACATGCCATATCACAAGCTCAGTCCACTGGCTACATACAATTTTTGCAGGATTTGCATCAACAATTCTACTACGATAATTAATCTGTACTCACAAATGAGACGTCCAACACTATAACAACCTTGCCTTGAATAAGTTGTACAATCTAACTGACTTTGCAAAAGTTGAAATGAAGATGCACGCAGGTAACATAATAATGTCCTTCAGTACTAGCTTCTAATGTCCTTCAGTGCTGGCTTCTAGACCCTAAGTTCAATGAGGTGGATTCGATCGCAATTGGCACGAGTTGCATGATTATTCTATAGATGTTATATAGCAAGGACCACCAAGCAAGACTAGTTAATTAGGGGAATCGAGAAACTAGAGGTAGACTGTCACCATAAAGAAACGCAGCGATGGTGAGAAAGAGACGCATGAGCAGCTCAAGCATTTTATTGGATCCTACAAGGCGCGTGCGGCGCTAGGCTTGTTGGTGGAGACGTATCTGCATCTTCCTTCTAGTCTCTTTATGTCATTATTGCATTGGTATTCAGGGGGTAGCGGTGGATACATCACAGCCAGCCGCGCTGCGAAATATAACATATCAGTCTAAGTGGCACTATAATTATTGTCCACTACCAGTTCAACCTGTTGTTTATTTTGTTGATGATACGACTTGTCAAGTAAAGGGTATTGGAGATTTATAACTTGGTACCTTATCTTCTTCCACTCAAATTTTGCGAGGATTATTAGATGTACCAGATCTTCAACGTAATCTTCTTTCAGTTTCTAGACTTGTTGATCTTGGTGTCTTTGTTGGATTTGATCATACCAAATGCCAAATTGAGAAAGATGGATAGACTATAGCCACTGCTCCTCGAAACGGTAATTTGTTTGAACACTCTCTCTCTCAATGATGATGTAGAAAATGTTGTCAGTACTCCAGGTAATCATGATTGCAAAGTATGGCATCATTGTTTTGTTCTTGCTGATTTCTCAAAATTCTTTGATCTTTAGTGTCGTGATCTTGTGCATGGCATGGATCTTAAAGCTCATCCCCATATGGGAATTTATGAGTTTTGTGCTTTTGGATAACATAATCGTAAACCCTTTCCTCTCTCAAATACAACTCATTCTCATGACATATTGTTTCTTGTTCATACTGATATATGTGGACCTCTACCTTCTTTGATATCACAATTTCGCTACTTCATTACTTTCATTGAGGACTCCTCATAGTATACGACTGTATTTCTACTTGGACAAAAATCTGCGGCCTTATTTATTTCAAACAATTCCACAAGGTTGTGGAACTTCATATTGGTCGTTGCCTTAAGAAGCTTCGTAGTGACAATGGAGGCAAATATTTTTCTTGAGAGTTTATGAGTTACTGTGATGACAATAAAATTCATCATAAACATACTATTCCATATTCACCTCAACAGAACGGCGTTTCTTAATGAAAGAATCGCACTATTCTCAATGTTGTGAGATGTATGCTCATTCATTCTGGTTTATCTTGTGTTTTCGGGGCTGAAGCTACTTACAATATTTACTCATAATCATCTTCCTACTACTGTACATTCTAGTAAGATACCCATCACAGCATGGACAGGTGGCATTCCTTTTGTATCTCATTTTCGAACCTTTCGATGTATTGCTTATATTCATGTTCCCAAAGAAACATGAACAAAGCTTGATGCTCCTAGTCTTAAAGTTATTTTTATTTGATATTTTGACACTTCCAAAGGCTAAAAATTCTATGACCCTTCCTCCAAGAAAGCAATTGTAATTCATGCTGCTACTTTTATCGAACAGCTTATGGGAGGCTCATGTCCATGGATGATTCTGATGATACTAAATCATTGCTTCACGTTTTCCATTTCTGCCAGTTGATGAAACTCTTTCTACAGAGCAGATTTTTTGTTCAAAACCATCCATTCCGAATGTTATCAATGATGATATTGATATTTTTGTTGATCTGCCTATTAATTTCAAACATGGCTCATGTCATGTTTATGATGATGATATTGTTTATAATGCTTTCTCTACTTTTGAAGATCCCGTTACTTATAATGAAGTTATCTCGTCACCACAAAAGGATCAATGGAAAGAGACTATGGAAGCATAGTACAATTCTCTTATCTCTAAAGGTACATGGATACTAATTGAACTACGTCTTGGTCGTATAGCTATTAAGTATAAGTGGATGTATAAGACTAAAGTAAAAGCAGATGGATCTTTTGACAAGTTGAAGGCACATTTAGTTGCAAAAGGTTAATCCCAAGTAGCTGGTGTTGATTATCAAGAGACCTTTCACTACTACATTTGCCCCCCTATAGCGACGGCTATAGCAACGAATTTTCGTCGCATTAGCGAGGGAAAAAGGCGTCGCTGTAGCCGTCGCTACTGTACGTCGCATAAACGAGGCATTTAACGAGGGCTATAGCGACGACTTACCGTCGTATAAACAACAGAAATAAGAAGTTTACTTTTCGTCGCATAAGCAGCGCGTGGCCTAGGCGACGCGTGGCAAAATACATGGTATAAGCAGCGCGTGGCATAAGCAGCGAGATTCTTAAGCGAGGAGTTGTTTTTTTTTATAAAAAAGACTGCATCAGCGACTCTTCGAACACGCTTTGAACACGCAACGACTATATGACGTGCAGGGTTTCATAAGTGACCTCTCTCCGCTCCCTCTCTCTCTCTCTCACACACACACAGTACATACAACAATCTAACTCTAATGCTCTCTCTCTCTCTCTAGCTCTTCTACACACACATACAAACTCTAGCTCTCGAGTGGAACACACACACCCACAAACTCTAACTCTCTCTCACGCGCCGGTGTTCTTGCAATTTTGATTGCTCTCGTTGCTCATACATTTGTTGGCATTTCTCATAGTAGTGCGGACGTTGATCGGACCGGTGCCTACGTAAGCGATATAAATTTACAATTTCGGCTTCAAGATGAATTATGGTAAACAGCTCTCTCTCTTTCTTTTTGCTAATTTTTTAAGTTATAACTTTAAATTAAATAAAAAATAGACGATCATGTTTGTTTACTAAAATTATATATTAAAATAAAATAGCAGGCCCTCAAGCCAATATTAAATCTCAATCCCATGATTTCTGTCATGTAGCAAACGTTTCTATAAGTTCTAAATGCGCTCCCTTTGTTCAGTTAAGAAAAACGTTCTTGATGTATAATAGAAATAATTCTTGCGAACTTTGAAAATGATCCATTGGCTAGCCGCTTCGGATCTCATGAGCCATATAGCTTGCCAACATGCCTCGTTGGCACGTGGACAAGCTATGTGGGCTCACGAGATCTCAAACGGCTCGCAAATGGGCCATTTTCAAAGTTCAAACAAGCTGTATAACTTGTTCACATGCCTCGTTTGCACGTGGCTCCATGCGTTAAAGCTCGCTGATCGACCATTTATGAAGTCCATGATCAAAAAAACGCTCGCGCACTACTTTGGACGGACTGCTTTGGAAACGGCCCATTTGCGAACCATTTAAGATTTTGCAAACCCACATAGATTTTTCGCGTGCCAAAGAGGCATGTGGGCAAGCTATAGGACTCGCGGAGAGCTCAAACAACTGACCGATGTATTGTTTCTGAGCGTTTTTGCTCGAGGACTTTGAGAACCATCCATATATCAACGAGTTGTTTGATCTCTTAGCGAGCTGTATAGCTTTCACATATGCCTCATTGGTAAATGGACATTCCATGTGGGCTCACAAGAGCTCCAACGGCTCGCCGACGGACCGTTTCTAGAGTCCACAAAAAAAAAAAAAAAACTTGTCCCTATTTCATACAACTCGGGACATGTGGGTTTAACATGAAAATAAAGAAAACTTGGTACATGTCCGTACTTGGTACATGGTACATGTTGATACTTGGTACTTGGTACACGTCGGTACTTGGTACTTGGTCCTTGCTTTAATTTGGTTGTAGGTTCCATAATGAAACTTCGTACTTGCAATTGGTCCATGGTCCATGGTATTAATTGGTCAATGTAACTTTGTGGTACTGTAATAAATTAACATGAAAACAATAAAACCTCTTTAGTGTTAGATTTGGTATAAGGTACTTGGTACTTGATTTGGTACTTAGTACTTGCAACTTGAAACTTGGTACTTGATTTGGTACAAGATATGTAGAATCTGACACTTAGCGTAAAATCTGCTACCTTTACAAAAAATATGAAGATCAAAAAGCTTGTTAATACTAGAGCCTGACATAGAAACCAAGAAAACTTGTTAGTGTTAGATTTGGCAGTTGATTTAGAGTTTGGTATCAGGTTCCATAATGAAACTTGATAGTTGTCGTTGGTGCATGGTACATGGTACATGGTACGTAACTTGAAACTTAGAGCGTATGATGCTTGTAGTTGGTGCATGGTACATGGTACATAACTTGAAACTTGGAGCGTATGATGCTTGGTACTTTGAAACGTTGTCAGGAGTTTTTTTGAGCAAGGGATTGCGCATATGTACATACACATGCATGGTGCATCGAATAAAGGATTACGCAATTTTCATAGCCAGGTGGTTACGTGGGGCCCACATGTGTACAGGTAGGACAGCATGTACATAGTGCAACGATTTTCACTATTATCAATACTAGTGTGTTTTTTCTACAATAAGGAGGAGTTGGTAGCGCGTAAAAATTCTCGAGGAAGCTATCCGCGGGCCGACGACGTGAGGTCAGCAGGTGCGTCAGATGGCATCTAGTGGCGTCAGGAGGGCGAACGAGGTCAATATTTGCACGCGGATGAGAACGGACACAACGTGGGTGGTTTCTCATGAGAATTATGCAGAAAGGTCATCATTAGGACCATTTTTTGGGGCCACTTCACGTGGTGGCAAGATGCATTATTGGAAAAAAGCTGAGTGCCAGGTGTGCGAATGATGCAAAAAGGTGACAACTATGCACTGCGAGGTCAGTTTTTGGCCTGTTCGGGGTCCGTTTGAGGTCATCTAAAAGGCCAAGGGTGCCCAAGTAATAAAGCTAAGTGTGGGAACTGAAAAAAATGAGAGAAGACCAGAAAAAACGTGGAGAAGAGAGGAGGAACAGCCGCAGGTGTGTTTTTGCTCATTTTGGAGCCTGTTTTGGCCGTAAACTGCTCATCCGAGGTCGGATTTGAGCACTTTGACATTGTAGACTGGGGTTTTAGGCCGTTCCGGACGCGATGGCGCTGTCCATTTTGCCAAATTCCTCACTCTTTTCCTGCTATTTTTCTGTGTAAGTTTCTCCTATGAGCGAAGTTTCTGCTCTAGTTTGTGATTGTATCTGGCTTATTTTACCTATATTGTGTGAGCTATTTGCCCCATTGGTGTTGGCCCAAGCTCAATTGTATCTAAACATAAAAAATTCTCCTCTTTTGAGCTGGGTTTTTTTGGGTGTGTGTGAGTGTGTGTGTCTCTGTGTGGAGTGGGCAAGTGGATAATCTCTCTCCTCTCACTCCATAGGTGTGTTTCCTGTCTCGGCCAGGTGTGTTGTGTAAGCCGAGTGGTGCCCCCTAGTGTGTGTGTGTATCTTCCCAATAGTGTGTGTCGAGTCATTATAGAGGCGCTGCGTGTGTTTTCCTCCCGCTCACATCAGCAGTGATGAGGATGCTGATGTTGCATTTCTTTTGATGGACAAAGAAATCCAGGAGATTGGTTTAGTTGCATTTGCGAATGAGGTTGAAGATGAAAGTGAAGGGCCTTATGAAGTGATTGAAGGGCTGATGCAAACCAAGGTTGAGTTGTCAAAGAAGCAAGAATTAATGACGCAAACCAGTGGAGACCTCTCAGCTATGGAGAAGGATATATATTTGCATATGCTGGCTAGTTTTCCTGATTTGTTCATTACTTCATATGAAGAGATCAGAGGGTTCAAGGGTGAAGAGATGCATATAGAGCTGAAAGAAGGTGCTAAGCCAGTGCGGCAAAGGCTAAGAAGGATGGGTCAAGAGCAAATGGAAGCCTTGCGGGTAGAGGTGGACAAGTTATTGAAGGCAGGGTTCATAGTTCCAGTGGAGACCACAAAATGGGTGAGTCCAGTTGTAGTCAGTCCAAAGAAGGATGGGAAGTGGAGAATTTGTGTGGATTTTAAACCCTTAAATGCAGCCACTAATAAGAACCCATATCCTCTTCCATTCATCGATCAGATCTTGGATTCAGTGGCAGGCCGGTTATGAGAGGTACAGTGTGTGTGATGGTTTTTCAGGCTATTTTCAATTGAAGATTGCTCTTAAAGACCGCACAAAGACAACTTTTATTACGCCATGGGACTGCTATTGCTACACAGTATTTCCATTTGGGTTGTCAAATGGACCTTCCTTCTATCAAGAGAGAGCAAATTGGGTGTTGGAACCATTCATTGGTAGTTGTGTTAAAGCTTTTATGGATGACTTCTGTGTCTATAGCAGTAGGGCTGATCACCATGAAAAGCTGCAGATGGTATTGGCTCGATATGATGAATGTGGAGGACAACTAAATCCAAAAAAATGTCATCTAGCACAGCCAAGGGTGAAGTTATTGGGCCATATGGTGTCAGAAAATGGCATTGAGGTTGATCCAGATAAGGTGAAGTCTATTATTCTTCTTCCATCACCTATGAGTACGAAGCAATTGGCAACCTTTATACACAAAGTGAAGTACATGGCACGGTTTATTCCATTGTCTTCGCAGCTTCTTTATCCATTACAGCAAGTGGCAAAGCATGATCCATTGCAATGGGATGACAAGTGTGAAGAAGTGTTTCAAGAGGTGAAAGAGGTGTTAGGGGGGTTGTCAGCCATGCAGGCTCCTAATTGGGAGAAAGTTTTTTATGTAAATCCATCAGTAGGGGATGATGCCATTGGAGCCATGCTATTGCAAAAGGGGAAGGGCAGCCATTATATGAGGCCAGTGTATTGTGCAAGCCGAGTGAAGTTGGTAGCGGAGAGAAAGTTATCGGAAGTAGAGCTAGTGATGGCCAGTGTATTATTTGCTTGTCGACGATTTCGTCATTACTTGCTACCACAGCCTTTTGTTTTCTTGACGAGTTATGCCTTTTTGCCACAGTAAATTAATTGTATTAACATGTCAAATGTGGTGAAGAAATGGGTAATTGAGCTGCAAGAGTTTGAGTTCTCTTTTCTAGTGGAAGATAGTACAAGGGCTACCCTAGCTGATTTGTTGACCTACAAGGAGAATCCCCTTATTGTTAAGGAAGAGGTGGTGAGAAAGGTAGTTGAAGAAGTGCCACAGATCAGCAATGCACATGTGTTTTTCTTTGATGGCTCATACAGAAAGAGCCATGATGCAGCTTCAGGGGGTATATCACTTTATGATCCAGAGGGGAAGCTAGTATGCAAGAGAGGGTTTAAATTGGATGCGCATAGTAACAATGAGGCTGAATATGCTACATTGGAAGCCGGATTACACATTTGTTTGAAGCATGGGGTTCGAAGGTTGATCATAAAAGGTGATGCCTTGTTAGTGGTGAAGCAAGTGCTGGGTGTGTGGAAGAGCAAGAACACCTCATTGAAGGAAAGGTGTTTTAGAATGAAAGGCCTGTTAAAAAAGTTTGATGCATGGAGCATCAGACACATTGAACGTGCTCTAAATGGAGAGGCACATGAAGCAGCTCAAGGCATGATTGGGGAGCTATTCGTGTTGAGGACCAATTTACCTCTTTATCATGGCCGGGAAAGTTTGGCTCAAGAAGAGGAGTTTTTGCTAACAGGAATCATTCCAAAGGAGATTCAGAAGTCTAAGAAATATGGCTTTGTGCATAGAGCATACAGGTACAAATTGATTGGTGATGTCTTATACATGAAAGGGGTTGATCTCGTGTTGAGACGTGTACCTTGGCGGGAGGAGCTTTACAGAGTGTTGGAAGAGAATCATGAAGGCGCATGTGGTGGCCATTTTGCTCTAAAGATCACCTTGCATAAGATTTTGCTAGAGGGGTATGTATGGCCTAGTTTGCACAAGGATGTTCACCATTGGTGTAGGTCTTGCAATAGGTGTCAAGCATTTGGGAAGACAGTGTTGAAGCCAGAGCTACGAAAAACCATTATGGCGTTTGATGTGTTTGAAAAGTGGGGGATTGATGCAATAGGCCCGTTACCTATCACAAGCAGGGGCAAAAGCTATATTTTGACGGCAGTGGACTATCTTTCTAGATGGGCAAAGGCTATAGCAGTAAAACAGATCACTGCAAAGGATGTGGCAAAATTTGTGTATGATGAAATATGTTGCAAGTTTGGGGTGCCATTAGAGCTACTTTCAGATAAGGGGCCAGGATTTCGAGCTAAACTGCTAGATTTTTTATGTGCAAAGATGAAGATTAAGCACCAGCATACCACTCCTTATTACCCACAGTGTAATGGCTTAAATGAAAGATTCAATGGTGAGTTGGTACAAATTCTTTCTAAAGTGACAGAGCACCAAGGAAAGAATTGGGATTTGGAATTGCCTAGTGCATTATGGGCTTACTGTACTTCGGTGAAGACAGGTACAGGGTTTACTCCATTTCATTTGGTGTATGGAAAGGAAGCACTATTGCCTGTGGAGGTAGAGTTGCCTGCGGTCAAGATGTTAGAGAAGTTGCTTGGGCCGCATAGTGATGCATTCAAAGAGAGGCTCTTGCAGTTACAAGAGGTCCAGTTGGATAGGATGAGCGCATTGGAGCATTATGGGCAGATGCAGGATAAGGCTTTGGCAAAGATAAATGAAAAGGTCAAAAGTAGGGTATCAAGAAACATGACTTGGTTTTGCGCTACAAAAGTAAGCTGGACAACACCTTCCAAAAGAACTTTCAAATTAAGTGGGAAGGCCCTTTCAAGGTAGTGGACTGTT
Organism: Adiantum capillus-veneris; assembly: GCF_014529385.1. Taxonomy (NCBI): domain Eukaryota; kingdom Viridiplantae; phylum Streptophyta; class Polypodiopsida; order Polypodiales; family Pteridaceae; genus Adiantum; species Adiantum capillus-veneris. The sequence goes on along the minus strand of NC_140941.1, from coordinate 18,380,073 downwards.
TTCCAAATGGCACATATCAGCTGGCTAACCTGGGTGGTGTTCTACATAAGTCAAGGGTAAATGGATTGCGTCTTGAATTGTATCATGCTAGATTGATGATGGTGGAGCAAGATGAGCTATCTCTGGAGCAAGCAATGTTGGTGACGGATGAGGAGACCTGTGATGCGGCGAGTCTCATATCTCTCTTTGCTACTGCTGATCATGAATGATCTAGTAGGCTAGGGGATGGGCAAATTATGTCAGGAGTTTTTTTGAGCAAGGTATTGCGCATATGTACATACACATGCATGGTGCATCGAATAAAGGATTACCCAATTTTCATAGCCAGATGGTTACGTGGGGCCCACATGTGTACAGGTAGGACAACATGTACATAGTGCAGCGATTTTCACTATTATCAATACTAGTGTGTTTTTTCTACAATAAGGAGGAGTTGGTAGCGCGTAAAACTTCTCGAGGAAGCTATTCGGGGGCCGACAACGTGAGGTCAGCAGGTGCGTCAGATGGCATCTAGTGGCGTCAGGAGGGCGAACGAGGTCAATATTTTCACGCGGATGAGGACGGACACAACGTGGGTGTTTTCTCATGAGAATTATGCAGAAAGGTCATCATTAGGACCAATTTTTGGGGCCACTTCATGTGGTGGCGAGATGCATTATTGGAAAAAAGCTGAGTGCCAGGTGTGCGAATGATGCAAAAAGGTGACAACTATGCATTGCGAGGTCAGTTTTTGGCCTGTTCGGGGTCCGTTTGAGGTCATCTAAAAGGCCAAGGGTGCCCAAGTAATAAAGCTAAGTGTGGGAACTGAAAAAACTGAGAGAAGACCAGAAAAAACGTGGAGAAGAGAGGAGGAACAGCCGCAGGTGTGTTTTTGCTCATTTTGGAACCTGTTTTGGCCGTAAACTGCTCATCCGAGGTCGGATTTGAGCACTTTGACATTGTAGACTAGGGTTTTGGGCCGTTCCGGACGCGATGGCTCTGTCCATTTTTTCAAATTCCTCACTCTTTTCCTGCTGTTTTTCTGTGTAAGTTTCTCCTATGAACGAAGTTTCTGCTCTAGTTTGTGATTGTATCTGGCTTATTTTACCTATATTGTGTGAGCTATTTGCCCCATTGGTGTTGACCCAAGCTCAATTGTATCTAAATATAAAAAATACTCCTCTTTTGAGCTGAGTTTTTTTGGGTGTGTGTGTGTGTGTGTGTCTCTGTGTGGAGTGGGCAAGTGGATAATCTCTCTCCTCTCACTCCATAGGTGTGTTTCCTGTCTCGGCCAGGTGTGTTGTGTAAGCCGAGTGGTGCCCCCTAGTGTGTGTGTGTATCTTCCCAAGAGTGTGTGTCGGGTTATTATAGAGGCGTTGTGTGTGTTTTCATCCCGCTCACAACGTCATAGTTCAAATCTTCATCTTAAAAAAAACATTGGAAGCCTTTTTAACAATGTGTAAACCAACTGGGCGAAAAGCCACATGCGGTGACCCAAACCAGGACAACAACAACTGAACAAAAAGACTAACGTCCCTAGCGATATTTCTTTTATATTCTTAAAGACTTGTACAAGAGTGCTTTAAGATCAAAATGCCTTAATTTTGAGAAGTAGAGCAACTAACAGAAAACTTAGGACTAGGTTTCACATGCCACATCATCATTTGGTAGCACAATGACCATGATTTCAATCCATCTTTTTTAAAAATATATATAAAGACAAATAAATAACATTGAGATGGTTACTTAGGTTAATTATCTTATCGACAAATAGTTAATTGTTTGACAATAGACAAATTCAGTGATGTAACAAACACATGTCAGTATATATCATCAGTAAGTTTATGTACATGTGTCCAAAATGTGTGGTGATCAATCCTCACATATACAAAACAAATCTCATCATCACATACAATGTAGCAATGCACACTAAAAAATACATATATAACGATCCCAAATATGCAAAATAAATCTCTACGCAGGATCACTATGTGATCCATCACTACTGGAAGATTCACTATCATCGGTCTCATGATCGCTAGTGCCATCACCACTGGTCCGAACCATGGGACTACGACTGTCCCCATCTCTGCGATCGTCACCATCATGGCCAGTGATTGGGCCGCTACTCCTCTCAACCTCTCGACGTCGCCCCTCGGCCTCCTGTCGAGCCACCTCTGTCATATCAGCCTCCCCATGCTGCTCTTGTATTAGTTAGTGAAATAAAAAAAGAATATATTACAGTAACCATGAAAAAAAACTACAAAGCAAAACAAAGATATGTACAAGTGGATCTAGAGTGTCAGTAAGTGTTTGACACAAAGCACGATAGCCGCAGTATGTGGCATACTCTATCTTTTGTGCCGTCGGTGCACGACCATAGTCTTTCGTCTACATTAAGACACAACCAAAGACTTATTAATTTTTGCATTCAATAATACTACCTTTAAAATTTAAAATGTGAATGGTCTATACTCACAAATGTGGCCACAAATCCATCCCATCCCATTCGCCCTAGTCTAGATGTGTGACGTAAAGCTACTCTCTTTCTTGCTCCCTCCTAAGCAAATTTGAATAAACAAAATAACATAGATTAGAGAAAGTTAGAACCAATCTAGGAAAGTTCATATTAATTCTAATATATATTACCAAAGGCACACACCTTTTGTTGGGGAAAATTAATGCGTAGGTGCATCTCCTTGCGGAAGAATTGTCATGTCTCCATGCAAATGGTTGTCTTTCTCTTGTTTGACGGCACCAAACAATAGCGCCTGTTGATTTTTTAAATTACAATAAGCGTCATAATATACCATATAACTACTAGACTTCATTGTTTTGTTACTTTTATTGAATTTTTTATTTTGGTCATTTGATAAATGTCTCATGTTTTTATGGTAATTGAAATCCAGATTCGGATCAATCAGAGGGTACACCACCACCTCCTACTAGTGGTAGTCGGGGTGCATAGAGTTCCGATACTGCACATGAACCCGTTTACGATGATTTTTACTATGAGGAGCCTATTGTATGTTGGTGTGCTCGTTGTTGTGGAACGTATCGCAGGCCACGACAGGAGTGCTTTTCACATCAGATAACTTTGGTACTTTTGAGTGAGCACCACCACCTGAGGAGCGACATCGACCTATGGTATATTTCTGATCTCCCTTTGTTTGATATTGGAGTTTTAAAAATCAAAGAGTAAAATATATAATGTAACTAGATTATATATGTAGGTATCTTCACTCGAGGGTGAGGATGACTTTACTACCAGTGGTGCACATGTCTCTCGCACACGGCACGGACAGGTCATTTGTCAGTTGCTGTTCGAGGTTTCTCGACATCCTCTACCTCCTCCATTGGAGGCTGAGATGGGTGGAGATCATCCACTGCCTACTCATTTACAGGATCTAGTACAGAGCTACGATCGTAGATGATACAGAGGCTGGCAAGGAGGACCACTTCGTTCAGATAGAGTGGTTTTTGGCTTTTGGGGCAATCGCTACATGATTGCTCCGTCCACCATCAGTGGAGCGGGACGAGGCGTCTTTATTGCACAGGATTTGTGACCCCTCATTCAGAGGTCACCCTTATGTCTTTTTGTGGACCTATATATAGATGGGGTCCATGGCATCATCTCACTCGCTACATCCAGAGCATGAGTACTTATGGATTATGTCTCAATGCAGCCTCTCTTTTTGCTAGAGGGATTACACATGCAGAAGGCCAAAGACTCTATGTTGATGGAAGACCTTACTCTCAAGGAAACATAGCAGGTTTAATCAATAGTAGTCGAGGGAGAAGTGCAAGAACCAATTGCACATTTGTGGAGTGTGAGAATAGTCATGAACCAAGACACATGATTAGGGATGTACCAAGATATATAGTTGTCCATGCTATTAAATCATCACGTGCTGGTGATGAATTGCTAGTCAATTATGGATGGCGTATACCTCCACGAGCACCCTTGACAGATGAGGGTTAAGAGCTCATTGTATAAAATTCCTAATGTTATTTTGAACTCTTGTACCCTAATTCTACACTTTAATTTTCATTACGTTTCATGCCGTCACTAATTTATTTTGATATTATTTTTTGTTGTTTCCAAATGTTATTGAATTCCATGCACATCTCTCTCTCTCCTTTTATATATAAGCATGCTATTGATACAATCTTCTTTACCTTCAAATATGCAGATTCTAGATTATGACATCGATAACGTCACAAATCAACATTCACGTGACGTATCTCAAATGTCAATAGAGTGCATGAGGATCCTACGCAGGAGTGATCCTAATACGTATGCAAGACTAAAGGAACAATATTCTAAGGACTTTAATGGACGTGATGATATCTTTGATAATGACGATGGCATGACTGATTTTATTGAGCATTGTCATCAAAATGATAGTGCGAGCGATATTCCTAAAAACGAGAAGTATCTTCGAGAAGAAGCTCTAAAGCATATCTACGAAGGAAGCCGACTGACACGACTAAGTGCAAGCTTACTTATTCTTAATCTTCAAAACCGTTTTGGATGGAGTAATGTATCCGTTTCAGCACTATTGAAGTATGTATACATCTAACATATTTGTTTGCTACACTCTAAACATTGGTGCTTGTTATTGATCATATTTTTAATCAACTTGCAGGCTAGTCTCTCAAAAGTTCTTGCCAACAAGCAATTCCCTTACTGCATCACACGATGAGGTGAAGAAGATGATAAGTAGTCTTGGACTTGACTATTCTTCTATACATGCATGTCCCAACAATTGTATTTTATATAGACATCAGTACCAGGACAATGTGACATGCCCAAAATGTCAAACGCCTCGTTATAAAGATGAGAAAGGTAAGGTCCCTAGAAAGGTATTGAGACATTTTCCCTTGGCTCCGCGTATAAAACATATGTTTCAAAGTCCTAAATTAGCTAATCTTATGACATGGGGAGCGGAGCACAAGAGCAAAGATGGAGTAATGCGAATTCCGCAGGATAGTCTTGCATTTGAGCATATTGATTCGCTATGGCCAGATTTTGCAAAAGAATCACGCAATTTAAAGATGAGTGTATCATTAGATGGTGTGAATCCATTTTCTATAAAATCAAGTAAATGGTCTACATGGCCGGTGGTAGCTATTAACTATAATCTACCCCCATATCTTACTATTAAGAAAGAGCATTTAATGCTCTCACTCTTAATCCCAGGAAAGCGACAAGTTAAAGACCTGAATGTATATTTGGCTCCTCTCATTGACGATCTTCAAGATTTGTGGAGAGGGATTGATGTCGTGGATATGTCAAGAAGCATTGGTGAAAGGCAATTCATTGTTTGTGGGATTTTAGCATGGACTATCCACGACTTTCCAGGATATGGTTTTTGCTCAGGTAAATGGTTTAGATTTATACATTTTCTCATATGTTTTTTGTATATTTATTGTGCTAATAATCTTTGTTATGTTTTTCATGCAGGAATATGTACCAAGGGTTATAAAGCTTGTCCTGTGTGTGGTGATTGGTTGAGATCAACTTATAGCAAAAACCTCAACAAAAATATATATCATCGACACAGACGATTTTTACCTGAAGAGAATCATCTACAAAATAGAAGGCAAGCCATACATTTCAACTGGAAGGTAGAAGAAGGTAAATGTCCAATACCAAACACACCAAAGGATTGGTATCTAAAGTGGACTGTTGGGCCTGCTATCGATCCGGAGTCGGAGATCATAAGCGGTGATGATGATGATGCTGTGAAGGTGCGAGCCAGAGGAAAATGTTCTCTGGCTTAAAGTCCTTCGATAAGGTACACTTTGGAATATTGGAAGGATTTGAAGATATGTCATCTTCTTGATCCTATGCATATATTTAAAAACGTTGGTCATTCGTTATGGAAACACCTCATTGGCTTGAAAGACACAGTGGCAGCAAGAAATGACTTAAAGGATCGAAACTCAAAGCCTAATCTATGGCCACTTTCTGATGAAACTGGACGTGACACAACCTATGAGCTTGCCCCATGGGTACTCAGCGCAGAAGAGGTGCAGACTATCAACAAGAGGATTCAATTGATTCGTACGCCTACAGGATATGGAGCATCTTGTCAAAACATGTTCAATTTAGATGACAAGAGCTTGTCTGGTTTAAAAACACATGATTGGCACAATTTTGTGAAGGTAATGTTTTATCAATCTTCGTAAGTATTTATTTTCTTGCATGTTTTGTTGATTGGATTAATCATGTATACAACATGTTCTACCCCTTGTTATTGATGGATGTACTATCCAAGGAGTCCGAGACGTAATATATCGCTTTGGATCGCTTGCAAGGTATTTATCGCTCATTAAGTTTTAGTGTGAAATTTTAGTTGATAAGTTCTTAATTCAAATATAACTTTAATATCTTCTTTCTTTTATTGATAGATGGATTACATCTAAAGAAATTGACAAAGGGTTAATTCCACAAAAGAAGTGTGAATGTATAGAGCTTCTTTGTTTAATGGAGAAGGAACTTTCAACCTCCTTTTTTGATATTCAAGTTCATCTGCTAATCCATCTAGTGGATGAGATAGAGCTTGCCGGTGTTGTTTCTACTCGATGGATGTTTTGGGCCGAGAGATTTATGGGAGTACTGAAAGGTTATGTACATCAAAAAGCAAGACCAGAGGGTTCTATGGCGGAAGGATGGATGCTTGAAGAATGCATGTATTATGTTTGTGAATATCTTGAGCAAACCGATTTTAAAGCTCCATATGGATAAATGCGTCTTCTTCTACCATGTCAGACGAGGTATTGTCTGGTAAGGGAGTCCCTTTTCGACTTAAGATCCAAGATAATTTTTACCATTCTGCAAACCTATCATCAAAGTTTCTATAGCCACTCTCAATAAAAATAATATATGCATGTTTTCTTAGTTCCCTATTGTCCTTTAGGTTCATAAGGAGCCATGGAGCATGTCAAAAGAATAATACATCTCTTACCAAGGGGAATCTTGGGGACAAAGATGAAGTGCTAAATACAGCAAACATGAAAAAATTGGGTTCAACATTATGAGTTGTAAATTCCATAGAAACTATTCAATATCTAGCCAAATTTAATCCTTATGACTAGATATGGTTACTACCTACAAAATTCATGTAGTTGTCACAAGAAACTAACAATATTGAAAAAGCTATACTTGATATACTAGAATGTTTTGTTTACTTCTATAATTGAAAAAATCAACCATCGTTGTCTACTATGCAAAATAGGCTATTAGGTGCCCCAAAACTCAAGGAATATTAGCTTTATGTTACAATATGTGACATAGAAAATCAAAATTGCATTTAAATATCATGAAAGCCACCAAAAAAATCATAGAAGAGCTAAAATTGGCTAAAAAACAGGATTCAACAATTTTTGTAATTTGGTCATAGCTTACAACTTTAGCATTTATTTATCCCTAGAAGCATCAGGACATGTTGAGGACTACTAAAGATAGTTCTCTAGCATTATAGACCCCACAAACATGAATTCTAGAGTGGTATAGTTGCAAAGTTGAAAAAAGCCAAAAACAGGACCCGTTTTTTCACACAGTTTAGGTTGTGAAATGTTGTGCAAGGACAAGGTTAAAGATGGAATTGATATTCCAAAAAAATGTCGAGTTTTTTTCAGCTCATGAGACAACTTTCTAGATAGATAGCACCTCAAAATCCATTTTGAAACTCTTGACATAATTCAAGGAAAATGGTCACTTAACACGACATAAAAGTGTCCCATTACCAACCTAGTGTTAAGCAAGCTCAAGATTGATATAAGAAGTACGCAGATGAGCATTGATGTCTTGCTACTTTCGAAGAAGGAGACAAGGTTTTCCTCAAATTTCCAGAGCATTCAAAAAGTCTGAAGATGGGAGAAGTTGCTAAACTTTCACCACGCTATTGTGGACCATTTACCATTCTCAAACGTATAGGTCAAGTGGCCTATAAGTTAGATCTTCCAGAGCACTCACGAGTTCATCATGTCTTCCATGTTAGCCGTTTACAAAAATAGTTAGGAAAGAATGATAGTGTCATTCACACAGGTGTGCTGGTTGACCTTATCGAACCACCAAGCATTCCTCATGATCCCGAAAAGATTTTGGATTCTCATGAGCTTCGCACCAAACATCATGTCAGTCGACAGGTGTTGGTAAAATGGATAGATAGACCAGAAGAAGGTTCTACATGGGAGAATGTCTCCCCACTTAAGAAACATTTTCCTACATTTGTTATTGAGGACGAAAACGATTCTCCAAGAAGGGGGGGGGGGTAGTGTAAGGACATTGGTCCTATGGGCAAGGCCGCCGGCACGGCCGGACAGTGTGTACGCTAGGGGGAGGCTATAAGATAGCACGGTTGGGTGGAGACTAGCACGCGCATTACCACCACCCTTTCATAACAGGTCGAAAGAGCATTAGATCTGTACAATTGGGAGTGAGGCTACACCCAACCTGCACATACACAAGAGTTTTGAGTTGATCCTTGCTATTTCAGAAAGTGAAGCTTTTAGGGATGGAGTTTGTTTCTTTTAAGTGTGTTTATAGCTTCAAATCTTCTATGACTTGCTTAATTTTGCTATGAATCCTCACAGTCAGAGGCTCGTGTTTTCCTCCACAATTCATGGCAATGGGACACGTTACCCGACCTGAAGTAGGCTAGGGTGAGTGTACAAAAATCTCTTTGAAAGTGTCAAATAAAATATTCAAATCTATGGGGGAACAAGAGAAACATGGGGTGCAATTTGATCTTGTCAAAACGCAAATATTTCAAGCCTTTATTATGTTTACGCAGTAGCAGTAAGCTGCTAAAAGGAGAGATATTTCTTCAACCAAAGTGCTTCAATTAGTGGTGAAGAAACTGGACCAATCTAAGGGTAGATATGTAACAAAGTATTTTTGTGGGTATGTAAAGAAAATGGAGCTACATTGAGTGCCCGAATCAGAGATGGTACAATGTTTTGAGCTATCCGTGGTTCCTTAGATCAGAGAGCATGTAAGGGGGAATTAGAAATGATCATGGGTGTACTTGGGAAGCATTCAAATTATCCTTGAAGGGGGATTACTTCATGGAGGACTCCAAAAGCGTGCCAAAGAGAACACTTCTAGAGTGGGTAGCTAGGCCAAAGGGGAATTATCACCTTTTGAACTTCTAAGGGAATTTAAGTGCCACTATGATAACCTATGAAGGACTAAAAAGGCAACCTTAAACTCAAAAAAGACAGAAATCTTTCTACAGGCAGCAGTCAAACATATTCAAGAGAAGCCTAGAGTTATTGCTTGAGGAGAAAGATGTGGAACAGGGCTTGAAGATTGATTGGAATGAGTTTGAAGATGCAATTTCAGTGTTAGCCAAGGAACAACGAAAAAGAGACAAGATGATCTACTTAACCCTACTTAAGCCCCAATATATAGTTTGTGAGATTCCTAGAAAGCCATAATTGTGGTTCCCCAAGAGGGACAAGTCCATCCTAGATGATATTGTTAAAGGAGTGAAAGAGCTTAATTTAAATCGTACAAGGCTGGAAAACAAAGGGGCAACCATCGGGTCAATATTTAGGGAAACAACCTCAAAATAGAGAAGTCTTGTAAATAGATGCACATGGTGTCATAGTACTCACCATGCAAGGAGGTATTGTGAAATTTTCAAAGATGCTTTGATGAAAGAGCTTGTTTTATTGAAAGATGGAGATATTCACTTGAGCGAATAAGGTAAGCTCTCATGGACAAACTTTGGCAAAGGTGGGATGAATAAGCAAGTTGAGGACATGGCTACTAGCCATGCCATCCTGATGGTTGAAGCAGCCACCTATGGGTTGAAGGTGGAGCCTTTTAAGAAAAAGGTATCGATCAAGTTTGGAGAAGAGGAATCTAATGGGATTGGAGAGCTTTGTCCATGCGCTATAACATCTTCTATATGAAGGGTAAAATGACTACAGAGGTTTTACATGAAGCTAGAGACTGCAATCGGCTAGAGACTGCAATCGGCTAGAAATAGGTTGGAACGACCCTATAGATTCTTTGTCAGTGTATGTTTACATTAACAAATGTCAATCCAATGAGGGCATCATTTAAGAGAAACGGAGGTGTGAGAATGGGGATAAGAGTCCTTCAAAAGGGGCTAGAAGGAATGGAGGTAGAAATGACACAATGCCTCATAGATCAAGTTCTCCACAACAACTGCTTATCAGTGAGGTGCCTATGCAAGAAGGCTCTCAAGAGAAGAAGAAGGAAGAAATGAAATTCCAAGCAAAGGGCCCGGTCTATAAACTCCAATCCGATATAGACGTAACGACAGATCTCAAAAAGGTTTTGGAAGAGGAAATTTTGAGCAGTAAAGTGGAATTTACCTTGGGAGAGTTCCTTGGCATTGAAAAGTGTGAGCTCCACAAAAAAATAGTTGATATTATAAAGAGAAAGTGACAATCTCTTACTAAATCTATACATGTACAAGTTGAAGGAGAGACTTTAAATGCACAAGGCGTACAGGTCTATGGTGATAAAAACGTGATGAAGTTGTTGTTCGATGCTACAAGTCTAGGGGAGGAGTAAAACAAGTCTGCTTTTTATATGAATAAGATCAAGTCGAGACTATTCACCAAGAGCTATCACTCAAAGAGGAGAAACTACTAAGACCGTGGTAAAGGTTGGAGCCTTGGGAGAGCCATACATTGCACTAATAGATCATGGTTCAAAAACTAACTTCATGTCAAAGAGTTTATATCAAAATTGAAAATGGCCAATTGATATAAATAATGGATGGATGAATAGAGTTGGTAAGCCTGCTAGGAAAACTATGAAGCTCAATGGGCTAAACTGCATATAGTAAAACATCTTCTAGCTTTGGCATTTTGATTAAGTAAATCCCAAGGGAGTGTATCCGAGGATCAATGCTGTGTTGTGGCACATGTATAATGTGAAAATTAAAATATCTACCTCACTCTTGATGCTTTTGATGTGTGGGACCAAATGCTACAGTGTACATAGTGTGATATATGTGAAAAAAAATGCCACGGTGGTAGGCTTGTTCGCATGCAAACGAGAAGGAAAAGGAGTGTCTCTATAGCCTTGCACAAGCCACACCATCAGAAGGAATAACTATTGCACGATCAAAAACACCTCATAAACACCTATAGAGATTCATGAAAAAACCCTCCAAGCATGGAACACACTTGAAATCAAGAGAAACAAAGGACATTAAGATGAAGATCTTCTCTTGTAGAAGTCCGTAGAGTATCCATAGACAAAAAACAAAGAAGAAATGAAAAAGTTATGGCCGCGCGCTCAAAGATGGAAGTGTCCTTTATCTTGCTCAAAAATGAGCTCTGTGGCAGTTGTGTAGGTGTTGCAGCTATTAAAATGGGGGATTCTTTATCTTTTATCCCCAAGATTTTTCTCTCTCTTCTTAGCCAACAAGATTCTCTCCTCAAATATCTTTTAATTGGCTCCTTTTATGCCTTTTTTGGGCAAAAAGTGAGTTGTCAGTGACCCTTTGACCAAGGAATGGGGTGGGGGCAAGTGGCCGTGGACCAAAATAAGTGACCAGGTGCCTACCCAGGCAGTGTGAACTTCCAAAATGCACCATATCCCTCCACATGATCCCACGAGGTCCATAGCCAAGCCTTGTGAGAGCTCTTCTCTCTTTGATACACCTATAGTGGGCACCCAATGTGCCCTATATATCCCCCACTTTCCGTTTTCCTCTTTGCATGTGGCATGATCTCCTTGCCGCATGGAAACCTCCTCCTGATTCCTCCCAAGCCCAAAACATTCCAGCTTTCTCCCAAATCATAAGAGGACTTCTTAGACAATTTTCCCAGATGCATAACTTGCTGCTCCTGTCACCGAATGACGCACCATAACACATGGCTCGAAACCCATCACTTCGGCTATCTCCAAAAATGTAAAACTTCAGTACTTCTAATCTTATACCCCCAAGTTGGCCCAATTTCCCTTGTCGCGTGTACCCGGAGTCACCTTCTAAGTTGAGACCGCACGCTTCGGATGCTCATAACTCATGATGTACATGTCCGATTCATGAGGTGTAAAGATTGGCTAAAAATACCTATTAAAAACCATATTTTGGATTCTTGAATAACCCAAAACATTAGCAATAAATCTTGGCAAAATCACACCTTTGTACATGAAATTTTAAATGGTCACTTCCAAGACTTGCAGGGCTATGTACACATATATACATGAGGTTGGTGGGCAATATTTTTGGCATGACTTAGTGATTTTATGATCATCTAAAAACTGTTTGACATAGCTTTCCAACCCCCCCTTTTCCTGCTTAATCATTCATGACAAGCAGAGGTTCCTAGGGTGAAGAACTACTGCATCACATCCCCAAAAACCTCATCTACATCCTTAAATGTTTTCATATTGTCTTCTCTATTGATAAATCTCATTTGTCATGATTGTCATTAAAAATTCCAAGTATTTATTCAATCTATAGCCATTAACACGATATTCATGTTGCACACCACTCAAATCAGCCAACTGGTATGTGCCATTATCAAATTTTTTCACAGCAGTAAAAGGACCTTCCCACTTGATTTGAAACTTTTTCTGAAACTGTTATATCACAACAGCAGAACCCCCTTTTTAGTTCCCTTCTCCTATATGCACTCATTAGCCTTTCGCTGAGACTTTGTTGTCACTTCTTCATAGTAGCTCAAAGCTAAAACTCTGTCCAATTGCAAACATTGTAGATCCAAAAACCTTTACTGCCAAGCATTTGTTTGCTCTTCGTCTCCCAATGACAACAATTTGAGTGCAATAATTTCCACTTCAATTGGAAATAAAGCTTCCTTTCCATAAACCAAATGGTAAGGAGAAAATCATGTGCTCGTTTTGATAGCAGTTTTGTAGGCCCATAGGCCATAAGGCAACATTGAATCCCAAGTCTTTCCATGTGTCTGGGTCACCTTTATCAAGACCTTTAATAACTCTCCATTGAAATTCTCATTGAGACCATTGCATTGTGGATAATAAGGATAATTGTATCTATGTTGTATATTGAGATTCTCGCATAAGAAATCAAACAGCTCTCCTCTAAATCCCGATCCTCTATCCAAAAGTACCTCTAGGGACACACCAAATTTACAGCATATATGCTCATAAAATTTGTTCCCTATCTCCTTACTGGTAATATATTTGATAGCCTTGGCATTTGACCATCTTGAAAAATAATTTACTACTGTCAAAATGTAAGCATTTCTTTTGCTAGTCATAGGTAAGGGTCCAATAGCATCAAGACACCATTTTTCAAACACATGAAAAGCTAATTTTTTTTGTCACAATTCAAGATTCAAAATTATCTTTCTCATCTTATGCCAAGGCAAACACGACTTGTATTAATGGTTAACATCCCGCTGAATGCTTGGCCATACATAGCCTTCTTGCAAAATTTTATGCAACATGATCTTTATGGAAAAATGGTATCCACAAGATCCCTCATGATTTTCTTCCAAGATTTTGTAAATTTCTTCTTTTGAGGGCACATGACACAAAACCAAATCACTTCCTTTCATGTACAACAGATAATCAAGAATTTTGTATTTCCTAGGTTTTCTTAGAAATACATACTTTTTGGAAGATGGTAAACCTTCAGGCTGGATATCTGTCAACAGAGAATCCATGTCCCTTGATAAGAGTTCTCTTCCATCATATAAAGGGGCATTTTCCTTCAACACAAACACACAAGTGATCATTTCTTGGGTAGCATCATGAGCTTCTTCATTTTGAGACCTCTCAATATACTGGAAACTCCATGCTTCAAACTTTTTGAGCAATGATTTCACCTTGAAGCATAAATTCTTCAGTTTGGGAATCTTATTCTTCCATACTCCCAATACTTGCCTCATGACCAACAAGACATCTCCTTTCATCTGCAAGTGTCTAATTTGCAATTGTAAGCAAATGTGCAAACCACCTTCAAGATCCATGTACTTTGCTTTGTTGTTACTGTTTGCATCAATTTTCAGCCCTTCTTTCCTTACAAGCTTTCCTTATGCATCATATATGGCAATGCCTCTTGAAGCAATATCATGACTTCTTTGATAAGAACCATCAAAGTACAACATTGAAGTATCAAAGATGGAAAGCGTCTCGACTTTCTTCTTTCTCACCACTTCTTCTTTAACCAAAACATGAGTGTCTTTCTAAGTGAGTAAATTTGCCAGGGTAGCTTGAGTACTCTCTTCCACCAAAAAGGTGAACTAAAACTCTTCAATAACCCATCTCATCATCGTTTTTGATGTATTGGAACTATTGAACAGTTGGGGAAGCAATGAAAGGTGAATGAATTTTGCAGCAAGTAGTGTCTGAATCGTCTCCAAGCATACACCATATTGGTCATCACCAACTCAATTTCAGATAAATCTCTTTTATGAGGAGCTTTCATAATGAGCACACTTCATATATTGAGATTCATTTCCCTTTTGCAATAACATGGCCCCAATGGCATCATCTCCCACTGATGGGTTAACATAAACTCCTTTTCCCAGTTAGGATCTTGCATAATGGGTAGTGTACTCAAAACCTCTTTGACTTTGCCAAAAACATCCTCACAGTCACAAGACCACTCCAAGGGATCATTCTTACAATAGGTACGATGCCAAAGGTATGAAACGAGACAGATATTTAACATTTTGTGTAGAAGTGGCAAGCTGTCTGGTATCTTTTGGAGATCATAGAAACAAAAAATCCTCCACTTTCTTTGGATCTACTTTGATTCCATTGTTAGTAGCATCTAACACAGACTACACCAATTATGCATCAAGCGGGAGATATGCTATGGTTATGCAATATATTTCCAACACACTCTATATAAGTCTTGGGCTCATTGGCAGTTCCAAAGTTGTATATGGTAGCTAGAGGTCTCAAACTTAAACCCATAGTAGAAGGGATTGTGGTGAAAGCCTTTATAAGGAAGCCTTTATGCAAGGAGGCTTCATTCTTGAGTATCCACTCTTGAGGATCCACTTTTGAGAGTTCTCTCTCTCTTGAGTGTTCACTCTATGGATGGATTAGCCTTGAGCTTAATGCTCATGGTTAAGAGGCTAGTACTAATCCATTGTAATTAGAGAAGCTTGATTAATCTAGTCCCTATTTTTCTCTTATCTTCTCTACATTTCATTATGTCATGAAGTAGTATTACACTCTCATTATTCTAGATTTGAGAGAGGTGTGTACTGCTTGCTTTGATCTTAACTCTATTCTTCCCTAAGTATTTCAATTATTTGATTACTTCTCCAATTCTCTTGATTAGTGTAGTTTGTGTGCACTCTTTGTCATGTCATTAGAGTTTGTGCCTAATTGTGTACTTAAGTGTGTGAAGGTTTAACAATCTTGAGCTCAATGCCACTTGTGTGAGATGTGATTAGAGTACCTTGGTTGGCATGTGGTGATTGGGAAAGACAACTTCAATTAGTGTGTGCTTTGCATGGATGCTTGTATTGACTGTTTCTTGTGACTCCATAAGATTGGCCAGTTGGGTTTCAGTGGACTGGATGTGTATAGGAGTTGATTGATTAGTGATTAGAGTATGACTAGAGTTAGTCTTGCCATGGATAATCTCTACTTGCATTTGTGAGTTATTTTCTTGAATCCTCTATTTCTATTCATCCGATGCTCGTGCTTCCATTCCCTAGTCGGGTTGCCAATCCACAGATTGATAATTCTATGTGGGTTGTGATTAGGTCGTTGCTACAACTCCTCCTTACATTTGGCGCCGTTGTCTGGGATTGATAACCTAAGCTAGTGAGTGTAGGATGTTTAGAATAGAGTAAATTTTCTACAAATTTCATTGATTTTTGTGCGTGTGTAACTCAATTTCGGTCTCATTTGATGATTTTGTGCAAGTTTTTGAGTTGTGAATACCCCAAACCTCCAATTACACCCCCAATTTCACTAATTTCATACTAACCTTACTAATTTTTCTTCATTTCCATACTAATTGTACTAATTTTATGCTAATTTTTACTAATTTTTTACTAACTTTTCTAACCTAACCGCTAACATTGATGTGTAATGTATGATTAATCCCCTTGTAAGAGGTGGAGTCATCATTCTAAGCAATTTAATTGTGATAATTTATGCATAATTTGATGATTTGAGTGTTTGATTTTTGGACTACAATGGTCAATTTTGAGGCCGATTTGATGGTGTGTGCAATGATGCGTCTTTGTGTGAAGCAAAGAAATAGCCTGGATTGTGATTAGGATGTAAGTGAATTCACTTGCTCATGTCAATTCTTGATTGATTAATGTGGTTCAATGTTGCTAATTATTTACTAAAATTAGGTGTGTAAATCAATTGACCTACACTTTGCACCTAATTTGATTCACTTTGAATGAAATTGATGGTCAAATTTTGACTAATGAACTTTGTGTGTATCAAGATAATGCTTAATTCTTTTCAAGAATTCATGTGTGTGCATAAAAAGCATTGTGTGTGTAATGCACCAAAGAGGGGAAAAACTGCCAAAAAATTCAAGTGTGTATGCACCTAATCTTGAGTGTGTGCATGTATAGAAATTGTTAAAATCAATGATACATGAGTATGCAATCATATAATTGATGTGTATGATATGTTAATTCAATCATTGGATAAGCCTAAATGCCAAAAAAGGGCAAAACTTGAGTGAGTATGCCCCATCCAAGACCACTTGATTTTAAATGATTGATGGTCAATTCGGGCACCAAAATTATTTTTGATTGTGAAATGTGAATGAAAAGTGTGTGAAATCATTAGTGTAAGCCTAAATGCATTGCCAATTGAGCCAATTTTGAACTTTTGTGCTTAATTTTTGAGTGTGTACATTGCTTGATTGGGTCCAAATAGTGTTAATTTTTTAGAAATTAAACATGCATGCATTCCTTTATCTTGAATTTGAGCATTGCAATGTGAAATTGATGGATTAATTTCATAAATTTTTGGTCTAAATTCGGATGTGTGTGTCTACTCAATGTTCAAATTGGGGATGAATAATTGGTAGCAATTATCAATTATGATGATTATTAGACCTAAAAGTTGGGGTGCATGATTGTTTGATTTGGATGATTCAATTGACATGCAATTGAAAATGATTTTATGTATTACCATCATAATGTATGCCAAGATTGGTTGGATATGGTAATTTTTACGTGAAAGTGCGTCCATATAAGATGTCATAATCAATCGTGTATAGCGATGCAAGCTTAGATGACAGATTACCTAATTAAGTTTGGATGATTTTGGGAAATTAGTTATGAGAAACTCAAGATTGCAATGATTGATACTAGGATACGATGAAAGAGTGTGGAATCACCTTGTGTGTGTGCGATGCCTAATTCACACATACTTTTAACGTCAAATTGTTTTATGAGCTTGCATGATGATCTAATGGGGCATTGTGTGTCTATATAGATTTATTCATTCACTATGCATTGGATTGAAATTAAGTTATGGATGCCAAAACGAAAGAGCTTTTGTGAGTAGCCATAGAAAATTATGCTTTAATCGATGGAGCACAAAGAAACTAAGAACATTTGTACAATCATTTAATTGACTAAATTTTTTGGTGCACACGGCCCATGGATGTGCAAAACAACATCATGAAGATGGAATTGAGCATTAGTTTTTAGCATGCACCTCAATCAAAGAGAGACCAATGACAAATTTAGTGGATATGCATGATAATTTTGAGTATGAAAGCCATATTGCCTCATGAATGTGCACTTATGAACCATAAAATGAGCTAAAGGATGCGGAATTTTTTTTGAGAATTATGTTGATCATTTCAGTTGTGGATTGGTCTCTTTGCATGATTGACCATGTACAATTGTCGAGAGAATTTTGACTTGTGCAAAGTATGATTTGATGACCAAGTACACACCCTTGAAATCTCTGAGTTGCGATAAGGGAACAAGTGAGAATGAAATCCTAAGGAGTTTTTGAGGTTTAAAAAAACCCAAAAAAAGCATCCTCGGACCTCCCTTTTCGATATGATCGTTGGCAGTTTTTTACACACACACACTAAATTTTGCATAGTAGTTGTTGATATGCCTGTGTCTGCTCCAGCTCGCGTTCTCCCCCACTTGGAACTTCTTTTTTATACTTGCGGATCGACTCATCTTGAGCTGGACCCCACCAGTTCCCTTTTTCTCTCGTTTGTGTTGATTCATGGGCAATGGCTCTTGCCAAGGTGCCAACTCACCACAGTACTACCTGATAATGTGCATGAATAAGCAATGGTCCTTAGCTACAAAATTGACCGCACTCCCTCATAACACGATGGCGGTTGGCTAGCCTACTACCTTGCAAGTTGCAACTGAAACTCCAAAATTTGAGTCAGATTGATCTACATGTCAAATCATTGGTGTCCTTGACCCCACGGCTACCGCATTTAGCTAGCCCCACATTCTCACACTTTGATCATCTACTTGTAGGCCTCACCATACACACAGAGAGTCAATCTTTTGGCTTCATTCAACGCTGATTTTGTCCACTAATCCATATCAGGTGAATTCCTCCTTGTGATGCGTATCCCACTTGCCCACATCCCTTGCTGACCGATTCATAGTATTCACCAAAGAAAAGGATTATTACACAATTTTTGTGGCCTGCTATAGAGCCTTCAACCCAATTTGTCTTGTTATGAGTCTATGGCAGACTTTAGACCTACAATGCTACAAACCATATGCCTTTTGAACACCATGATTTGAACCTATGCTGCTCGTAGTTGCTTGAACTACGAAACACAAAACTTAGAGCACAACTCACCGCGGAATCTATGTTTTGAGTCCTACTACAATCCAATGAGCTCACTTGGCAAGCCATCAAGATCTCACAATTCACACACACCCAGCTTGCAAGCTAACACCATCCATCCTCAGCATGCATACTCCTACACCACCCCTCACTTTCTCTCTCCTCTCTCCTCTCTGTCACAACTCACCCATGGGCCCCGACTGATCCTGAGCCTCAAAAGGCACTGGCGGCTGTGCCATTTCTCTCGCATTAGCCAGGCGACCAGATAAACACACACACACACACCCACACTCCTCTCTCCTCTCTCCCACGGACGCTTTGTTATTGAGATTTTTGCAGCCACAAATCTTTTGAAAAAGAAAAAAAGAATTTTAAAAAAAATTCGAATGACAGGGCCTGGTTCACACCCTCGCCTTCTCACCCTCATCATTTTGAAACAAAAGAAGAAGAAGAAAAAACAATTTTTCTCATAAGCCAGATTTTGGCCATACAAGAAACTCATTGATGAATGCATTTCAAGTTCAGATCTCTCTTAGTACTTGATTACAGTAATGAAATGCATTAATACACTTATTGTTAAGCTATTTTAAAGTGAGGACTAGCAAGGACAAGCTTTTATTGACTGAGCAAGGGGAAGCCACAATATTTATCTATGTAAAGTTTACCATCATCATGACTAGCATTGGTCGGATTCGAATGTCCTAGAGTTAAGTATGTTAGCCTTGAATGACCATTCATGATAAACTTGAGGATTCCTTTGTGTATGCTACAGCTGGTGCACGAGAGTGAGATGCTCATTTGTATTTAAGCAGCCTGTCAATTCACCTTGCACAAGCTGTAGGTCCAAAGGGACAAGCAAAGAAGTCTAAAGATCGCGATCCACAACCTAGGAGAGTCTTGCAATGTTGGAAATGCGGATAGTCTGGACATGGGATGTATATATGTCCTTGGCCCCGGGGGGAGCCAGGGAGTCCTAGCTTGAATTACCCAGTGATGGATGCAGGCGAAGGAGCTAGTCAACAATCACGGCTTCTACAAAAGCCAAATGGACCAAGAACACCTCCACAAGGATTGGAAGGCGTTCCACCTTTGCAAGACCCAAATGTGCATGTGGTCGAGGAAAAGGTAAGGAGAAAGGAGTGACATCACAAAGTGATCATGGACAAGAAAAGAAGGCAAAGGAAACCAAGAGGACTCGACGTCATATCAACCTCCAAGACTTCCCTCTTGGACATGGTATGGCTCTGTACAACTTGTTGGAAGACATGAGAGGTAAGGGTCCTAATATCTCATGGCCTCAGTTTCTTGCATTATGTCCACAAGCTAGGTGGGATTTAACAAGGGCAGTTAGCACTAGGAGAAAGGTAAAAGAGAGTATGCCTACTGTAAAAATTGCACAAACTGAAATGAATGAGGATATTATAGCTATGCTAGATTGTTACATCAAAGGAAGATTGTTTTAATAGGAAAGATCTAGTGGAAAGGGGTGCATAAATTTGCATCATGACATAGGGACTCATGCAAAGACTAGGCATGCACATCCATGAGACACCTGAAATCAAAGTCGAGATGGAAAACAATAGCAAGGCTAGGTGTGTAGGCATTTGTAAAAATGTTTTTGTGGAGGCACTTGGCATTAAGAAGGCAGTGGATTTTTATGTTATGTCGACCAAGGGAAGTGGCTATCCATTTATCCTAGGAAGACCATGGCCAATGAAAATGCGAGCTTTGCAAGATTGGGTAAGTGGAAAGTTGATTTGCAGGAATGACAAACATAAGAAGGTTTTCTTTGACATGAAGGAGAAACACCAAGAGAAGCTCCATGAAGAATCATCTTAAAGTGAGACAGAAGAATAGTGGACCAATAAGAGTGTTTTATTTGCGAGCTTTCAATTTCGACCTTTTGCAATCAAAACCAATTTTGCAAGCTTTTTGATTTTATATTTAGAGCCTTTTCTAACGACACAAAAAATTAATCCAAAACAAAGTCATCAAAATATTATACATGATAAAAAAGATCTATAATCTCGCAAAACATTGGCTTAATATTTTGAGTCTCTTTTAACAATACACACCAAAAACATGTATAAGATTCCAAAAGCCCTAACTTTGAGCTTGTACAATTGTCTAGATAGATACCACAAAGCATGCTTCTCTTACTAAAAGGAATTAAAATAAAGTCTCATGTGTCTAAAACACTACAAGAGGCTATTCATATTAGCGACGCTCACACAGCGACGCTCAAAAAAAAATTTCCCGGCGTCGCTATGAGCGTCGCAAATTTACAAAGAAATTTCCGACGCTCATAGCAACGCTGGCTGGGCTAAAAAAATAACAGAGCGCGCCCAAAAACTCAGATCTCAGATCTGAGATTTTCGGCGCCCTCAAGCAAGGAGCAGGTAACGCTTTCCCTCTCTCTCTCTCTCTCTCTCTTTTTCTTCTCCACACACACACACACACACACACACACACGAGGAGAGGAAGGAGAGCTAGGTATGCCCCTTCCCTCTCCTCATTCATATGTTCCCTTCCCCTCTTTCTCTCTCCCTCCTCTCTCTCTCTCACACACACACATACACACACACAGTGTTTTGGAGAGAGAGAGAGAGAGAGAGAGAGAGAGAGAGTACAAACATAAACAAAAACGCACACACACATACATAAACAAAGAATGCACACACACATTGAGAGAGGAAAAGAGAGAGAGAGCATGCATAAACAAAAAACGCACGCATTGAGAGAGGAAAAGAGAGAGAGAACATGCATAAACAAAAAACGCACACATTGAGAGAGGAAAAGAGAGAGAAAACATGCATACGATCCAAAAAAACGCACACACATTGAGAGAGAAACTAATTTAACGTCGTAGGAAACTAATTAAAATTAAAAGTCCTAAATATCTAGCCGACGAGGAGTTGAACTCAAGACTTATTATTCAAGAGGGAAATGGCATAATCAATCTATCATACTTGGCATGGGTGATAGAAAGGTTATACCATTTATCTCTTTTTATTGGCACACATATCCACACACACGCACACACACAAGAAGAAGAGAGTTATAACGTCGTAGGAAACTATCTTAAAAGACATTAAAGATTAAGTTAGATGTAGACTTATGTTAAATTAGATTTAGGTTTATTTAGGTTAAATTAGATTAGATTTAGGTTTATTTTTAATTAGATTTACGTTTATTTACGCTAGATTTAGATTAGATTTAGGTCTCCATAGACTGCGATGCCTGCATGAAGCGGGTGAAGAAAGCCCTCAATGGAATATAGGGTATTGCTGCCTTCACTCATGGTGGGCTCCGTTGATCCAAAAGTACTGGTGAAATGTCTTCAGAAGATAGGGAAGAAGGTGGATCTTCAGGGCGGGAAGAGTCACTACATCCCCGACACAATGACCATCTAGACAACCTCTAGTCATTCAACAGCAACTTCAAAGTTAGTAACAAGAGCAAGAACGGTCTAAAGGGCCAATTGCTGTCGTCATATGTGGATAGAGATGAGGCAGCGTCACCGCCGGAAGTTAAATCTCACATCTTTAGTGATGAGAATGCCAACTCTTGCCGAGTTATGTGAAAAATTATGTGTTAAATCAGTTTTAAGGTTCTTATAATCCCTGTTAGTTTAGTTCTTTGTTTTTAATATAACATAATTTACGTTAGATTTAGATTTATGTTATATTAGATTAGACTTAGGTTTATTTAGGTTTACCCACACACACACACACACACACACACACACACACACACACACACACACACACAAGAAGAAGAGAGTTTTAACGTCGTAGAAAACTATCCCAAAAGACGTTAAAGATTAGGTTAGATGTAGACTTACGTTAAATTAGATTTAGGTTTATTTTTAGTTAGATTTACGTTTATTTTAGTCCGAAATGTGATTCCGAAAGATATCGAGTAGATCTCCACGGGACAAAAATTCCACAAAAGGTTTTGCGACATTTTCCTTTGCTTCCTCGCATCAAGCATTTCTTCGAATGTAAGTCCATGGCCGCCCTAGCATCATGGCATGAGGAGAATAAATCTTCGGATGGTGTGCTACGAATTCCTGCAGATTGCGCAGCCTGGAAACATATAGATGGAACATGGTCGGATTTTGCCAGGGAAGCTCGAAATTTGCGCTTAGGCCTGGCTATGGATGGCGTAAATCCTTTTGGTCAAAGATCAACATCTTACAGTGTATGGCCCGTTGTCATCGTCAACTACAACATTCCCCCGTGGTTGACTACGAAGAAGGGGCACCTATGGCTAAGCTTGACATGCCGCTAGAGACCCCTGCCGGGACACCCAGGTTCACGCGTCACTGGCCAAAGGGCTTGTCTTACTCCGTCGACTTCAGTGGCGGCATCATCATGGATGATGACGGCAAGAAGGTGATCTCGCGCATGCGTGGTCTTTGCTCTCAGCTGTTTAGACACTACATACTAAACAAATGGAGTGAAGTACCAAGTGATTTAAAAAATAGAGTCATCAACATACTTCATGATGAGTTTCCCGTTCCAACACGGGATCAACGCTTCAATGAAGATCTGATGAAGATTCGAATGCGCGAATATTGCAAACACAAGCGTTCCGAAGTGCAAAAAGCAATCAAGAATGGGTAGAACAGGCCAGATTGGCTGGCCAAAGAAGATTGGAAGAATGCGAAGAAAGCAGCGCGCGAGAATCTCGACAAGTGGAAGCAACAAAAGGATGCAGCCAGAGCGCGAGTAGAGGCAAGGAGGTCGCACCACTTGGGGAGCGGTGGATGGGCATCATTTGAGGCCGATTTTGTAAGTGTTTTCACATTGCTCTTTATGTTCGATAGTTTAGGGTTTATGAGTTTCTTAATTCTAACATAATGAAATCTTTGTATGTTTTGGCAGTGGTCGATGACAGGACGTGATCCCACACCGTACGCGCGCGAGTACGCAGGCAGGAAGGGCTTAAACGCCCTGATGGACATTCTCAGTTCTCGCGGCGGCATGGTTAGTATTAGGGTTTACTCTTTTCTATTTTTTGTATTGTTTTATAAATGTCGTTATATGTTTATACTAACTGAAAGCTGTCTTATTGTCTTTTTTTGCAGAATCCGACAGATACGCCGCTTGGACGCGATGAGACGTCTGACTAGACGACGTCAGTTTAGCCGTAGCTAGATAGCATTAGTTTAGGGTTTCTCATAGCTTATGTATCATGAGACGGATTTTATACGTCTTTTTGAACCATGTATATTATTACATTTGTCACCGCAGTTCCTTTTGCCAATCAATTATTTATGCCTATGATGTTGTACAATTGTCATTATTACATTTGCCAATCAATTCATTTTGCCTATGATGTGTACAATTGTCAATTTTGCAAACAATGCGTCTTGTGGGTGACTATTTTGGGTCTATTATCTACCCTTGCACTTTTAAAAAAAAGTGAATCAAGTACAATATGGTTGATGGGTGGCAGGGCATTCAATGCCCTGTCACCAAAAAAAATTTCTCTCGGGTGTTGCTATAACCGTTGCTATTTATGGCTCTGTAGCGTCGCTATGAGCGTTGCTATAGTCTTCTTTGTAAACGTCGCTATAACCGTCGCTATGACCGTCGCTATATAGAGACGCTCATAGCGACGCTCTCGTAGCGATGCTCATAGCGACGGTTTTAGCGACGCCGGGGGTTATAAAAACCCAGTGTATTGCCGTCGCTAACAGCGTCACAAGAGCACACAACCTCTTGTAGTGGAAAAGCTACGCCATATCTAATAAAAAAGAGAAATCTACTTCAATGCATACCTCTACAAGACAATCTCTAAGATTTAGGCTCACTACACCACAAGATTTATCTTGCAGGTTTGCCATAATACAAATGCAAGGTCTATGGGAGTTAGTGTAGGCTAATGAATGACCATGTGCTCTTTTGGTTGAAGCCCTAGAATATACACATACACATAGTACATGTGCTTACATCCCAAAAACACTTTATGTGTAGATTCTCTCTTCTGAAAATCGGGACAGGTGCAACTAGGTTCTACCTTAATGTATACATCATAACAACTCTCTGTCAATATTCAAAAAATTATGTGTTGTTCACTTTCTAATTTCTCGTCCAAGAACGTTGCAACCATACTTGCAGAGCTGACTCCAATCTTTTGCGCTTCTTTGGAAATACCATGTCTCCACTCACGCTTCCTACTACTGGATCCTCCTTGTGTAAGAGTAGCATTTGTATTGTTCATGTGTCGTAGTGGTGTTGAAAAATCTGCAAATTTAAATCCACTTTGTACCAAGCTGTCACTCTCTTACTTTGATAAATTGGTTCCAATATCCACTTGCCAGAAAGTAGGAACGACAAGTGAGAATTTAACTTGCCTTTGTACTTTTTGTGTGTGGCATACTTCATAATTGTAGAACCATATGCATTGTGCGATTGTCTTGTCTTTAAAAGTTCTCTCATACCAAAAAAAGGGAGCAACCATTCCCACATTACGACTTTGTAATTTTTCTTCCCTACCATTCCAAAACATTTCCTCATGTAATTGGTTGACATCCTTCGTAAAGCCCACTCTTCGCGGGCAACTTGGACCTCTTGAATACACCTTGTTGAATTCTCCCCAGGCTGCACTAGAATGCTATCTCCTACTTCACTGTCAATGACAACATATACTTCTTCATTATCCTCTCTATCAAAATGTATACTCCGTGGTCTCCCTCTGGTTTTTTGATGTCTTGCTTCCATTACATATCCAGGTTTATGTGAGCTTGTACCGACTGCACATGTTTTCTTCTTCCGTTGTACTGTCTCTTTGTCACCTTCCATCACAGTCTCCTCATACAAAGGACTACCAGCAACCAAGACTTTTAATGTACTCATAAAATGAGTTGGATTTGGAGACTCTCTGTGTTTGGAACTGGCCATCATTGATTCTATGGAAGGGCCTGTTCCGATGTATCTACCTGTGGTGTATCCCAATTTCTTTGCACATTGAATATATGCATTCAAAACATCACTGACACATGTATCAGAAAGTGAGATTTTACATTTACCACCTTCACCTGCCAGCCAACTAGCATGGATGCTCTCTGACAAGTTTATACTTGGAATTTGAGCTCTCTCCCATGGACTCTTACTGACCTATAAATGCAAAACAATTAAAACCATATAAATGTAAATCTCTGTTTTCAAGTATTTAATAAGAACCAAAAAAATGATTGATATACCATTGTCTCAGTGCTTCCCCAATGGGAAATCCGTTGCTCCCACCAATTAAACCATCTCTCTAAAGCCTTTTTATTATCCCCTATCACATATTTCACCCACCATTCTCATATTGTGGAAGCTATACAAGAGGCCTCATTTGTAGTCTTTGCTAAGCGCCATGCTTCACACATTTCAATGTGATGCATTTGTTTATCTGTAGCGACAATTTTTTTTGTATGTTTGTATAGACTTTGCTCCCAATGGAAAAGACACGAGTGCTCCCTTCCCTCCATTACATTATGCCGTCCACCATTGCGTATTACCAACCAATTAGCCCCAGTTTCATCAGACATAAATCCAACAAAGTCTTGTGGTTCATGCCCATAACTCTCGATAACTGTGTTTAAATTTCTCCAAAATAAGATTTGTGTTTCTTCATTTTCTTCTTTACATTCACATATTGCAATCACCTGCAATGCTCGCATGTTGTACACATAGAACAAATAAGTAGTAACAGGTGTCTTATATCAAACATGCTATCTAGCATATTTTTATAAATTCACTTACCCAGGATCATAAATCGAGCAAGACATAGCTGCCCATCCTTCAATTCAATGAGTATGATCAAAGTGCACCCAAGCACTACTCAAATCTCCTGTCCCTCCTCACCTCAATCTATTGACTAGTTCAACTCCAAAAGTAGGTTCTTTTGTGGATATTTTGAATACGTAACATTTGTCGTTAGGTCCACCTTGGCCTGGAAAACGACTTCCATGAAAGAATGGAAAAAAACACTGTTTTCGTAGCAATAGTATATTGTCGTATCCATCACCAACAACCTGACGTTGTTTAGCTTTCTCATTTGACAAAATACTTTTGAATCCCCTATTTTGAAAAAGGGGCATCTTTTCCTCAAGAAAATGGTTAAGCTCTACATCAATGGCTTCTAAATCATCTTCTTTATCTTCTCCCAAAAATTTCCTTATCACAGGAAAAATCAAACTCCATGGTACAAAAACAAAGACTTAATAAATGAAATTCAGTATACTTTACAATATCTATTTATATGTGGACTAGATAAATCCGCACAAACTCCTGTGTTCATATGTAAAAAAATTATTCAACTAGCTACAAGAAGAAGATTAGAAACTCCCAAATTCTGTCTTCTTTCCTCGTGTGAAGAAGAGATTTGTCAAGACATAGGGTCTTGTACTCAAGAAATTGGGTTGGACGCACCTTGGAATACACTCTCCCGTATCTGATGGGTAGTTTTAAAATTCACAAAATGGATTTTAGGTGGATCACTAATGCACATAACTGTGTATTTAGTCTTGCTACAACTATAATCACTAAACTACTCAAGGGAATAATGCAAGGATTTATTGAGTACACCGAAAACATACATAAAAAGATACACATTATGTCTGGTACACAAACTAATGGGTATTAGATCATCAATAATCAATATGATTTTTTGATTAATTTACCAAAACGTATCACAAATATTAATTCATTTTACATAACATCCTGTTATGAAGCTATCCCGCATAAAGGCACACATGGACTGCTTGATGTAATTAACAACATTATTAAGCTCATAAAATTTTTGAAGTATCTTGATTTTAAGAAATGCCGAAAGCAGATTGTCCTCACCAAAAAGAAAAATGATGTAATATGGACATTTGAATACTTACAAAATATTAATGAATTTGTCCTTGACAATTGCTTTACTAAATTAGGCAAACATATTTACCACCCGAAAAACTGTATACCAATGGGGTATAATTGCTCTCCACTATGGTGTAATTTATATTTAGCATGATTTGAAATTGAATACATAAAAAAATTATCACGCCTTTCCCGGTATGGTATATTGAAAGATTTTTTATATTCATGGAGATATATGGATGATTTGTTATTTACTAACAATAAATTTATTTTGCAATTTCTAGACCACAAAAAACCCTTGTCCCATGAGGACCCCTTTACAATTTATCCCTTGGACATTATTGGGATAAAATCCATACACAAGCAAAACCAAGTTACTTATTTAAACACATTTGTCCAAATATGTGAACCAATAGAAGGTGAATATGTTACATACACCGCATGGAAAAAGATAAATTACCATGTCCCAATGTTCCATTTATTCATGCAACTTGTAATCGGCCAAAAAGAATGGCATATAATGTATGCATATCTCAAGTTCTTCCCATATTATACAATGCATCTCATGAATCATATGCTGTTACAAACTTAAATAAACTTATTTCTATGTTTGTAGAGAATGGGTTCAAAAAAGAAAAGATTGTGGCATGTATTACCAAATTCATCGAAGAAAACAAATTTCCCGGCATTAGATTTACCATCAATACTTTAAAACATAGAATTGGTAGAGGATAGGTCCACTTGGTGGCCTATCCGCCACCAAGTGTACCTTTTCTCAGGGATGGGGGAGGGCCACACACACACACACACACATTTATGCATACATAATATACCAATAACATATATGAAGTGCACATAAGTTGAGGACAGGACACCACAATTTTATTAAATCAATTAACTTGGCAATAGGCAATTATTTCATTGGTAGACGAATGACAAGAAGTGACTGGAAGGAGATGGAGACCCCAAGCAATACATCAAGTGTGCTAAATAAAAACCATGGTCTTTTTATAGTAAACCCTCACATGGGACAATGCTCTAGGGAAAACATGTAAAACCCACCCTTTTTTTTAGTGAAATCTCAATTTTTTGTGATATTTTTGCATTGGTCCTTGAATTAGTGCAAAGGGGGTGCCCCTAAAATAATAAATGTGGTATTATTTGGCTAAAAATGGCCATGTTTTCATCAAGGGAGTTATGAGCATATTACCTGTTAAGACATTGAGGTCAAGATATTGTCGTTTTTTCACAACTGACTATGCAATGCATAACGAAAATCATACCCGGTTTTTTTTTTTAAAGCATACACTAAATATACATCACAAGCGTAGCATAAATTAATAGATTCAGTGTGCAGGTTTTTTACAGAAAGTGCCCAAATACGATTTTACAGAAAAATATACATTTCACTATGATATCTGGGTTAAAAGTTAAGGATCATTCCTAAAATAAAATCTTTTAAAGAGGTACTCTGGCAAGGTCAAGCCAGTAAGTAAAGGCTTAGATATATTAGGCGGTGCCACTTGCTTAAAAAAACAAACGCAAGGACTTAAAGCGCTGTATACAGAGTAGGCTATAAATACTCTATAGTGCATGCAAACTCCCATAGGTGGTGCCTAATTCATGTAGCATATGCGCTCACTGTTTGAGCACTGTACGTGTAAGCCTAAGCATATGCAAACGCTGCGTGTAAGCCTATGCAAACAATGCGTTAAACCTTCAAGCTCTGCGTTACTGCTCAACAGAGAGTCCTTAGTATCACTTTTACATATTTAATAAGTATTGTGTTAACTCTCAACACAGAGGCACAACAATCTGAGTTCGAATCTAGATCAAAACAACAGTGGCCTCCTGCTACGCAAAAACTACACTACGGCAAAGGGTGGAAACACCTACCCGGCAACCTTCAACTACTCAGCAAAATGAGCACATAGACATTTTTGTGATTTTTTTGCATACATAATCAATGATTTCTTCATCGTTTTGTTCAAATGCCTGCACAAGAGCAAGTAGAACATGTAGGGCTTCGGTAAAATTCATACACTACACAAAAGGCTTGCTAGTTACACACGTATGATTCGTAAGTACCAACGAGTTGGTCTCGAATATAGAACCAGCATCAAAGTTTAGACACGTAAAACTGTAAACACAGTGGTGGTCTTGACCATAAGCACACACTTATACATACGGTTTGGCATGCATGTACAAAAGCATAAGCACATAAACACATTAAAGCATCGTATTGGCTTATAAACCAATTGTATAATGTGCATAATTTAAAAGGGGTATCATAAGACTAATATCTCTGCACAAAATTATGTGAAATTTAAAGGTAGCAGTTTCAAGTGGTGCATTACCTTGAACACTAAGTGGGAAAGAGGAGCACTACACATGTCTACTACAAGCAATAACCAGGTGAATTGGTACAGAAAGCCTTGAGTACAATTGTTTTTAAGCAATGATGTTAAAAAGAAAAGTTTTTTTCCTTGATGTCATTGTGTAAGACTGGTTTTCTTTTTAAAAAGAAAGGTCTTACAAACAAAATGCTGCCAAAATTTTCACAAAGTAGATATACTTATAAATTAGAAAGCTGACTTATAAATCATAGAGATAAGGATTCCCCTAAGGCAACATCTAGTATAGTATCTAAGAATGCTAAACTCATATGTGTAATCATTGGTGACAAACAGGGGTACAGGCAAACAACTAGGATGAGCATCACTTGAGATGTTTTTAAGCTACAACAGATTCGGGACAAGCTCATGGCAGCACATACAAATAAAACCAAGCCATTAGCAATTAGAGACGTACCCCATCTCCAAGCTGTCTAAACCCATAAAAACTTTCACAGACCCTAATCGGCGCTACTTGCATAGACGAGCAAAAGAAAACATAACATATGATTAGGAGTAAGGTTGGGGGTCTAGGGTGTGACATCAATAACAAGCAGTGGGGATTGCTTGATATACCTGTCACCCATTTAGTTCAAATTAATTCTAATTAATTGTTCTTGTGGTTGGCTGGAAGGTAAAGATCCCTACTCTTATCTGATAGGAGTTCCGGCTTAAGCTCCTACTTTGTCATGTATCAGAGTATTTTGTAATCAAGTATTAATCAAGAAATGCTTCATTTTTTTTGCTTTACACAAAATCCCTTTTTAATCAGTATTTAAGTCTCTCAGTATATGATTCTAAGTGATGGGATTTTGAATTAAAACACACACACACACACACACATACACACACACACACACACACTTTGTTACTTGATTTTTTACAACTTTCAGCTTAAATAAAATTGTATAAAACCCACAAACATTATTTCACTTTGGTTAAAAGGCTTCAAATTTACACTAAGTGTAGAATATATCATGGGGCAGAGCCCTTAAAGGCTATTAATTACCACTTAGTTATAACTGGCAAGTAAAAGAACGTGGCTATATCTACTGTACACCTACCAACTCTACCGTGAGGCACTGTGGTAAAATTATTTGGCTATGTACCACTACTGAGGTGGCCGCGTGGTGTCGATTCCCCAGAGGGCGCATACTACACTCAAAGATCTAAGAAGTGATCTGCGCATCGAGAATGATGATGTTCCCCCTCTATTTAAGAAGGTGAGGACGCTTTCTGCCCCTCACTTAGCATTGGCTGTGTGTGTTTTTGCTAAAAGAGAGGACTGTGTGTTGATTTGTAATTTTTACTGTTGCACCAACATGGAGCTCATAGCGCAACCAACCCAAGTTTTCCATTATTTACTATATGTAATTTTCTTTCCTGTTGTGATTTCATAAGCATAGCTTGGGTATTTCTCTAAAACTTTTCAAGATGCCTATTATGGCCCATTGAATATGGTTGCTTTACAAAGTTGAATGGTTTTTTTGTTTAAACTATCAACTGGGTTTAGGATTGTATTTCAGTAGATGACACACATTGTTCTAATAAAGGTAGCACTTAATGATGAGGTTCTGGTTGGAATTTGTTTTGCACAAATGGTTATTTTGATACTCTGTGATAACTGGTTCACTGGTTTTTTTGGGGGAGGTATTTTTCTAAAAATACTTGTTTTGGAATAATCTGGCTGCAAACATACTGACAACACGAATAACATTGATTTTTTGCGCAATGATATAGGAGAATATGGTATGGTATCTACCTCTTAGCTTGATATAGGAATAGTAAGGTGCCTGGAGCTTGGGGATGGAATATACACCTAATGAATAGTGGGTCTAATACATGATGTTGACACTATGTCATCATTTGCATATCACTTACTAATTTTGGTGATACCTACTATGTGGGTGGCTTACTAAACTAGTTAATCATGATATGTTTTTGCACATCATGAAGGTAAGTATCCTGTCGTTTACTTATACTGATGAACCCTATAGTGGGGGTTGGCTTACTGGATTTTGTCATGATATATCTTACTCACTAAGAAGGTAAGTATATTGTCTATGCATAATGGAAGCTTTTGTTGGAAAGGTACACCCCGGATGGGTACTGGTTCTTGCATATGATATTATTGCCGCTAGTACATTAAGGTGCTCTGGGATGGGGGGTATACCCCGGATGATTATTGGTTTTTGTGCTTGGTACTGTTGCTATAACACGATATCATGTTAGACTGTCGCTTTAAAAAGGTAGTATAACCCTCTGGTTAGGTTTACTTGGGGTTTTTTTGGGTCTTTTATTACCTTTTCACACGTTGATGTGGAATTTTTTTGGGCGACCTTGGGGGCTTATGGCTCGGTTTCACTAGATGTTGTTGGAATTAGGGTTGCAGAGAAACACACACAGCTTGGAGAAGACGAAGGAAGCTCAAGGCACACAATAGAGAGTGTGTTACTTAGTGTGCAATGGAAAGATAGATAGCCCTAGAGTGATGGGCGTATATACAATGCACGGGGGAAAAAACCTCCTAAAGAGGGAAAAAATGCCCCGGCGGTCCTAGTGTGTTCACACACATCACTACCACATGTATATGGTAACAAATCCCCCCTGGAGTGATGCGGTGAACGAGAGCTGGCACATGAGTAAAGGGAAGTGCCATGCCTTGAGGACAGGATCAGTCCACAAAGGGGAGTAAGCCCAAAGCTTTGCGGAAAGCTTCAAGCTTCTCACGAGACAATGCCTTTGTGAAAAGATCTGCAAGGTTGTCCTGTGTTGGCACATAAGCCAAGCTGATCTCTCCTGCTGAGAGCCTCTCCCTGACATAGTGGTAATGCACCTCAATGTGCTTTGTGCGAGCATGAAAAACTGGGTTCCTCACAACTGCCAATGCGCTCTGACTGTAAGTGTAGATAGTGTTGGCAGTGTCCTGTCCAACACCCAAGTCAGCCATAAGGCGTCTGAGCCATACACACTCAACCGTAGCTGTGAAGACTGCCCTGTACTCAGCCTCACAACTCAAAGTGGCCACAGTAGGTTGCTTCTTGCTCAACCATGATATACATGAACTGCCAAGCATGAAACAAAAACCACTTGTGGACACTCGCGTGTCAAAACAACCAGCCCAATCTGAGTCCGAAAAAGCATGTAAGTCTGGCGGCAATGATCCCCCCTTGGGATAAAACAAGCCAAGATGTAAAGTGCCACTAAGGTAGCGGAAAATCCTCTTGACAGCCTGCCAATGCTTAGACCCTGGGCTATGCATAAATCTGCTGACCTGCGAGACTGCAAACTGAATATCTGGCCTCGTGTTGCATACATAAATGAGGCAGCCAACAGCAGTTTGGTAAAGAGTGACATCAGCAGGATCGCCAGCATCATGTAGACTCAACTTCAAACCTGTTTCCATGGGAGTGGCAATAGGTTTGCAATCCTCAAGTCCAAACTTACATAGCAATGTCTCTATGTAACTTTTCTGACACAAGGCAATACCACCATCACACTGCTTAAACTGTATACCCAAGTAATGATGCAACAGCCCCAAATCTTTCATCTTGAAAGTAGCATTCAAATCAGCCTTAAATTCAGCAATATGTCTCTCATTTGGTCCAGTGATCAGCAAATCATCAACATAAAGAACCACAATGAGAAATACATCATCCTCATGCTTTACATACAATGTGCTTTCTGTTGGACTGTTACGAAAGCCTCGTTTAACCAAATGAGTGTCAGCTTTCTCATACCAAGCACGAGGAGATTGCTTCAACCCATACAAAGCCTTCTTACATTTGCACACTTTGTCCTCTTGTCCTTTTATGACAAAACCGCGAGGCTGCGTTACATAAACTTCCTCAAATATGTCACCATTCAAGAAAGCAGTAACAATGTCTGATTGATGTACATCCCAACCAAAATGAGCTGCCAATGCACATAGAAAACGCACAGTAGTCATACGACAAGTGGGAGCAAAAGTCTCTTCATAATCTATGCCTTTTTGTTGTGCATAACCCTTTGCAACAAGTCGAGCCTTATGGCGATCGATCTCACCATCCGGCTTGCGTTTCAACTTGTAAACCCACTTCGTACCAATGGCCTTTTTGCCAGGAGGCAAATCACATAAAGTCCATGTGTCATTCTCTATAAGTGCATCATATTCTGATTTCATGGCAGCAATCCCATTTTCTGAATTCTGTGCTTCATCAAAAGACAGAGGCTCCTCAACATCATGTAAACTAGACACAGCCAAAGCATAACAATCTGATGCATAAGATGCATGGCGAGAGCCTGAACGAGTACGACTAGATAAAGGTGCATCCAATTTACTGTCACGCAAAGTGTGTACCAGCCATTTTGGCATACCTCTAGCCTGCTCATTTTCAGCCCTTTCCTCATCAAGTACATCATGTACATCTGCATCAGTAATAGGCTGTTCTAAAACATTTTCAGAAACCCCCATAGGCTGTACATTTGCCTCATTGGAACTTACATTCGTATTTCCACCACTGAAAAGAGGCAACAGAGTGTCATAAATGTCCTGTGAGCTTACATTACTGTCTCTAGTACATGACAACAAGGGTTGAACAGAATCTTCCACAAACACTACATCCCGTGAAACCAAAATACGTTTTGTTTGCGGATGATACAACCTGTAACCTTTTCTTTCAGCACTATAACCAACAAAAATACATTTGACAGCCTTATCATCCAATTTTCTGCGCTGCACTTGTGGCACCAAAGCATATGCCAAACAGCCAAAAACACGCATGTGCTCAATAGAAGGTTTTCTATCATGCCATGCTTCATATGGAGTAATAGACTGCAAAGCTTTCGTAGGACACCTGTTAAGTACATAAGTGGCACACATGATGGCCTCAAGCCAAAAAGAATGCGGCAAAGCTTGACTTTTGACCATACATCGTGCCATTTCCGTTAGTGACCTATTTTTCCTCTCAACAACACCATTTTGCTGAGGTGTATAAGGCACTGTACATTGGTGTTTTATCCCACGACTAGCCAGAAATGCATTAAATTCATGAGACATATACTCCCCCCCTCGATCGGAACGGAGGGTGCCCATAGTACATTTTGAGACATTTTCAGCCATAGCCAAAAATTGTTTGAAGCACATAAAAACTTCGGACTTTGCTTTAAGCGGAAATACCCATGCATGCCTGGAGTAATCATCAATGAAAGTCACGAAGTACAGGTAATTGCCCAAGGACGGAGTTTGCATGGGCCCACAAACATCACTATGCACAAGCTGCAACCTGCATGTGGCCCTAACTGAACCATCCTTTGGAAACTTAGAACACTGCATTTTACCCAGAATACAACCTTCACAAACATGTTTGATAGGTGCTTCAAGAGGCGGCAAAGAAGCAACCATATCAGATTTCTGCAAACGCAGCAAACTGGCAAAATTCAGATGACCAAAACGTGCATGCCAAAGTTTTGCATCTGAAATAGCCCTTGAATCTGCAACAGCATTTGCAAAATTTTGTCCACACTTGTCATACAAAGTGAGCTTATACAGCCCACGGCACAAAAGCCCAGATGCAACAATTTCATCACCAAAACTGAGATCATGAACTGTACATCTGTCATCCACAAATTTGACTACAAGTCCAAGTCTAGCAAGTGCGGATACAGACAATAGATTCTTCTTGATCCCAGGTACATAAAGTGCATCAACAAGTGTGAAGGAACTTCCATTAGCAGCAGTGAGCACAATCTTTCCAACTCCCTGAACTGGATAAGAGGCGTTGTTGGCACAAGTGACTGAATTCCCATGAGGGACAGACTCGAGAGAGGTAAACAATTCACGATGTGAGGTAATGTGCTTTGTAGCACCACTGTCGAAATACCACACATGTGAATCTGCAGCAACAGACAAGCATGCATCATGGACAGCAGGATTGTAAGTGCACTCTGCGCTAAAAGCCCATTCTGCATCAACATCAGCATCACAATCTCCTTTCACAGAAGACTCAACAATGGCTGCATTTGTAGTGGAACCAGCATTTGCAGTGGAACCACCCTCTTTCTTCTTAGCCTCTTTGGCCTTCAACTTAGGACACGACTTGATCAAGTGATCATTGGCTTTACAATAATGGCAACGCATCTTCTTTTTGCCCTTATCACCAGAATTGCCAGACGAAGTGCTGCCAGCAGAAGCATTAGGAACAGAATTTTTGCCACTCGCAGCAGAACCATAAGAAGTGGCTGCATTACTGTTACCACCCTTTCTTTGAGAAGCAATAAAAGCCTGTTCAACTGCACGCTGCCTAGTCCTATTTTTTCTAGAAAGTGACTCTTGCAACAGCAATGTGCATAATGCATCAAACTTGACAACTTCAGGATTTTCTTGGGTCATCAGTCTCCAAGTACTAGCAAAAGTCTGGTAGGAATCTGGTAAGGCATCAAGAACAGTCTGCAAAAGGGAACTGTCAGAAATGACTTCACCTGCAGAAATGAGTTGCTCATTGATATCCTTGACACTAGCAAGGAAAGTGTCCATATCATCTTCCTCATGCATAATCTTCGACTCTAGCTCTTTACGCAGCAAAGCAATTTTAGCCTCATTGCGGCTTGCATAAAGACCTGCTAGAATATCCCAA
Source organism: Adiantum capillus-veneris (assembly GCF_014529385.1). Lineage (NCBI taxonomy): Eukaryota > Viridiplantae > Streptophyta > Polypodiopsida > Polypodiales > Pteridaceae > Adiantum > Adiantum capillus-veneris. Next base: position 18,343,460 of record NC_140941.1, on the reverse strand, counting down.
GCCTGTTTTGCAGATTTTTCTGAACGGATGTGAGGAATAATGGTGCGCTTCACAGACAACGCAATCAATGCATGAGCCTGCGCATCCTTAACATCCCAACGAGCTTGTTCTGCTGTAGGCAAAACAACTCTAACAGCTGCAATCCTTGCAGCAAGACCTACAACATCCTCAATATCGCCTACAGCTTCAGAACCAGGACGTACATCAATGCCCTGCACAATGTTCCAGACACCTTTTGACACAAGAACGTGTTGCATCATATAAGCCCACATAGGGTAGTTGTCCCCATCCAACCTGTCCTCAGCAGCAAACATCTTGAACACATCTGTGTTGTTGTTGTCAGCCATGGTAAATGCTGCACCTGATGTGAAAACTGCCCAAAAATAGGAGAAATGGAGCGGGAACAACTTGTGCTATATAGCACAAACCGTAGAAGACTATAAGGCACCTGTTATGCAGAAAACGGCACTGACAGAAAATCTGCACAAAATGACGAAATAACCTGTGCAGTACTGCCCGTAGTGGAAACGGAGGCCGAAATGAGCCCAAATCAAAATTCTGAGCAAACCAAGCTCTTCGAGCTTTCCCAAAATATTTGTCGACCTGCGAACGCTTGCCAAAGCTCACTGAAATCGGAGAAAGTGAGCAGGCGTGTGCTGGAGCAGCTGGCGACTAAGCCCGGGAGGACATGACCTGCTCTGATACCAATTGTTGGAATTAGGGTTGCAGAGAAACACACACAGCTTGGAGAAGACGAAGGAAGCTCAAGGCACACAATAGAGAGTGTGTTACTTAGTGTGCAATGGAAAGATAGATAGCCCTAGAGTGATGGGCGTATATACAATGCACGGGGGAAAAAACCTCTTAAAGAGGGAAAAAATGCCCCGGCGGTCCTAGTGTGTTCACACACATCACTACCACATGTATATGGTAACAGATGTATGCACCTGTTTGTTATCAATTGTCAAGATAATTCTATACTCTATTGGCATTCACAACTTGACCGGTTTCTTTTCTTGGTTTGATAATCAGACAGGTCAAGATACCATGAAAGAGCTCTACCACTTGGCTTGATAGGATATTGTTACTAGAATTAAGAAGGATTGGATTCCACTTTAAAACTTTATCAGTTTGGAATATATTCAACAACAGGCTTGTACTCGTTTATAATAGCTTAGGCTTCTTTACAGACAGAGCCCCATTAATTTGGTAAATAAAAAACTCAAGAAGTTGGTGTTAGGGAACATACCACTTGGAGTAGAAAGGAGTTTGGCCCTCTAAAGAAAAGATTAAAATACTAAATAAAACTTTGGGTTAATAAATCCTTGGTTAAAAAGTAGATGAATTACTTTGGACTAAGCTTGAAATAATTTTAAAGAAATGTTAAAAGATGGACATGGATAACAACTGGTATAGTCCATTGATCGATACCTGTAAAGCACATCCAAGGCTAACATATATGTTGTCTTGTTTGGATGGATGCAGGTAAGGACTGTATCTTATCCTGGAGGGTTTTTTTGGCTTAAAAGTTCCTCTCCACACATGGTTTCACATACAATTACTGCAGAGGAAGTACTTCTGATAACTGTATACTAGAATGAGGCTTCATTCTTATAAGCATTGTACAAAAATGATTATAAGATTGAGTTTTTTTTGCAAATTATTTTTCTTTCTCTAGAGCGAGTTGTCTTTTGAATTAGAGTGAGCATTTTTATAAGACTACTTTGAGAGCATAGAGGGTGAGCTTAATTAGTGGTAGCAACAAAATTATTATACCTAATTATCTTGGCATGAAGAATACTTTTGCAAGAGAGAGAATCAAAGAACTTGACAATAGTTGAGGACATGATTTATGTGGAGCCGGTTCCCCCTCCAATATGTTTTTGTATTATAAATTCTCACATAACGAGAGACTTTATACAATACAATCTTTGTGTTCCTTGTGACCTTGGTGATACCATGAAGATGAAAAGGTTCATGCATCATGAGTATAACATAAACATTGTAAAAGCATTAACCATCCCCAACCTTAGTCCCAAGGCCTCAAACACCTTCAAAGGTGGAGAGAGCTAGCAGGGAATGAGGGTAGGAAAGAGGAAGAAGGATCATTCATAGGAGAAAGAAACAACTCCTCACTTATCGTAGCTCTTCTTGCGTCACATGAAATTATGGCATAGTAATGAAGATGGAGAAGATTTCAAGCTTAAGCATTGAAGCATGGATCTTGGTTTGATTTGCATTCCATATCCAAGAGTGTTGGTGTAGGCTCTCAAATTCTCAATGGAGAAGGAGATCTTGCACTTAACAAAGTGGGAATGTGTGAAAAACATGTGAGAGGGTGTATGCCTCCAAGAACACCCCCAACTTGCCCTGGTGGACCCCCTTGTAGCTCAAGATTAATTATAAATGGACCCCTCTAAGCCTAGTCAATCACATGCATAAAGCATATCAAGAAACAAGGGTAGGATTTGGATAAGTATCCTCCTTAGTCCTTTGAGAGAGAGGGCTTGATAATATCTAGATATTTGTTGTATTAAACTAGAAGATTATTGGACCCCTCTTTAGCCTAGACAATAGGATTCAATCACACCATGTAGCTAAGCATAGGGAGAGCCTGACATGTGTCCATGTTCCCATTGAGAAAGGGGGTGCTCTTTGGGTGAGTGGGAGGCTAAGTCAAAGATTCCCTTAATGTTGGGGCTTGCCCCCTCCTTCGTAGGGTCTCTATTTGACTTAAACCCAACAAGCACCTTACTCCCCATGCATGTGAAGCTTATCAAGCACCTTACTCATCAAGCATGACAAGCACCTCAAGAACCTTAGTCAGCAAGCACGACAAGCACATCAAGCTTGGGCCGGGTTTTTGACCTCAAGTACAACCCTAGCTTACCTAAGGTCTAAGGACTTTTAACACTAACCTTTGGAGGTCTTTAATGAAGCTAAACCTAAGGTCTTTTAAGCTCCATTAGCTGTCATTTCTCTTTGCTAGACAATGTCCCATTTGGACACATTGCCTTTGGTCCCATGCTGAGATAAATCTAAAAGCACATGTCTCTATTCTAACTCTTGTTCTTGTTTTTTTTCCCACATAAAATGTTCAATTTTAATATGAAAAAATAATTTGGGTTAGTTAGATATTAGATTTTATGACATTACCTTTCTCTTGAAATCATACTCGTCCTCGACTATGCGGTAGAAGAGATAAAGCCTTAGTCATCAATCAATGTTTTTTAGCAGGTAGACATTAGTCCATGTTTTTTAGCAGGTAGACAATCCCTTTTTACCCTACAACATCATTCTAGAATGGGTGAATAATCCATTTGGTGCTCAAGAGACTTAGGTACCGCAAGCATGTCTGATCATTAGTCTATATAATAATTCCAATGTAGAGTGACAATTTCTACTTGGTGTTTAGGAGACGTCATCGCCACAAACATTAACCTAAGCATGCATAGTTCTTAAATTTTGTGCATAATAAAAGAAAGAGATAGTCTTATAAGACAAAAATATTGTTCATTTAAATTTCATTTTCATATGCTTATGCTAAGGCATCATTGTAAGCATTGACAAGGTTCATATTATCCTTAAGCTAGGTTCCTTGCATTCATCTAGCATCTTTTAAAAGATAATTCTTAATAGATATCGTCGAATAATCTTACCATTTCTTAATACCTTGTCTTCATGTCATAGGATGGTTTTCAAATTGAAGTACCTTTTCTTGATCTTTGATTTTTGGAGGGTTTGATACTATTGCTTCTTTTGGTGGCACTCCTTTGTATGGCTTAAGTAGGCTTCCATGGAAAACATTGTGCATGAGCCAATGTCTGGGAAACTTTAACTGATAATCCATCTCATTGATTGGATTAAGAATTTAAAAAGTACCATATTATCTTTTTGTTAGTTTAGCATAATACTCTTGGTGGCCTGTAGGATTCTTGCCCGTAGTATGCCTAGACGAGCCTTGAGAAATAAAAGCAGTCTTTACAGTATCTTCATTCACTATCCTTATTAGATGATAGCCATTTTTAAGGTCAATACTATTGAAGTAGGTCAAACCTTGTAGCTTATCAAACAAATCTTCTACCTGCGGTACAGGAAATCTGCTTTTGATAGTGATCTAATTTAGTGCTCTATAGTCGACACACATATGATATGTGTAGTATTTCTTTTGCACTAGTACGACTGGTGAACAAAATGGAGAGGAGTTAGGCCTCACCATCTCTTTTTCCAATAAATCATGCACTTGCCTCATGATCTCCTCTTGTTGAGTTTGCGAAACTCAATAAGGAGGTTAATTAGGCAGTGAGCTTCCTGGTAGAAGCTCTATTGCATGGTCATCATCCCCTTGGTTTGGACGTAGATCACTAGGGATTTCATTAATAAAAACATATTGGAATTTAGTAGTAAATTAGACAACTTTAATTCCTCTTGATTCCCTTTATTGCTACTTGTGAAAACATTAAAATCATTTACAGTGAGGCGATCCGGGATGGGCAAGAGTGGTGACCTCTAAACACCCCCAAGGCTCCGTGCTACTCAATTGGGGCTGGGGAAACCACAAGCAAGAAACAACAACAACAAACCCACCACCAAACAAGTGAAGGGGCACCACCTAGTTATGGGATGCGAACTACGATGCAAGAGAGATTTTGTCACAACAAAGAAGAGGTGCAAACAAAACACACACAAGAAATCACACACAAGAAATCACACACCAAGAACAACACCAAATGGAACAAGAGAGAGCTAGCTCAAAGGAAAGAGAGGGAGAAAGGGAACTTGCATAATACCTTGCTTGCAAATGAAAGAGTGTGTTTTTTAGCGAGCTTCTGATTTTGAGCTTTTGCAATAAAACAAATTTTGCGAGCTTTTTGATATTTAATTTAGACCTTTTTTAAACGGCACAAAACACTAAACCAAAAAGCAAACATTTGACATACAATAGACACCAAAATACATACATAAGTTTCAAAAAGTCTCAACTTTAAGCTTGAACATTTGGCAATGTGTATGAACCTGAAAGCATACAACTAATATAAGAGGAATTCAAAGGTCAATATCCATAAAATATTCTCTTAAACTAAGCACCATATGTGCATGAAAAGTGTCCCACAAGCAATGGTGGAGGTATGAGGGCCAAGAGGCCTCTATGTAGAGAAGCCTTGGGTCAACCTTATTCATGTGTGTATGAACAAAGGTCATTACTAAATGTTTTTGTAACCAACAAGGTATAAAATGTTTAGCAGATATTCCAAAGGGGAGTATGAATGCATGGAAATGCTACAAGCAAAAGCTGATAGCTACGACATTTGGGAGTTTGACACGAAGATGAATGTCATGAGCAAAATGTTTTGGAGATGGCCATATATGGTATGTCAAGGGGTTGTTACAGATGGAGGGAAAAGGCGTTGTTGCTTATAGAGGTTGTTGGTCTTGTATGCCCTAGTAGTCAAGGGAGAGTAAAACCAAACAATATTTGGCTTTCTAAAACACACACCTAGGTAAATAATATTTATATAGATATCAAAATAATTATGAAAATACCTATATTTAAGCCCTATATACAATGAAATATTTACACACAAAAAGGCCATAATATATATTTTTTTCTATTTTATTTATTGTTTTGGCTCAATTAGCCCAATGACTACCTAGTTGAGGGATTTTAAGGAGATATGGGGGAAGTCCCCTAACTCACACACGCCTATGTACAGTGAAAGGGTAAGTGTAGCCACATTGTTTGAGTGATTTTGGTAGGGTGAGGTATCTCACTATGGAAATTTCGGATAGCCAAGAACCCACTATCAGCCCTCCCCCAAGATGATGGTACATTCATGTACCATCAAAAGACATATTTTCCAATGAGAGTGGTTCCAAGCTATTTGCAGTGTTTTGTGCCTCAAAAAAATCTTCCTTTTGTAGTTCTTCTTCACCTTGTCTTGAACTACTGACACAAACCAAGCTACAAGACTTACATGATGATATAGATTCTTGGTAATGCTCTTGCAGATCTTTTCGTAGAATGCGACTCAAGTAGGGTTTTAGTCGGTACCCATTCACCTTCTTAGGATGGTCCTTGCAATAAAAATCTATGAGCTAATGGTAACTTGAATTAAATGATTTTTTGACCACATATTGAATTTGACATCAAACCTATTGTCAAGTGGATTGTCATACCTTAACAACAGCCCACCCTCCTTGATACCCTTTTTCTTGACCTTCTTATCGAGCTTCTCCTTTGCTTGCATAGCTTTCCTCTTGTAGCACGTGTAAGGTGCTTCTCTTTCCGACTCTAGTTCCTCTAAGGTAAGAAGTCAATCTGTCCATGTTTCTTGGTCATCTTATGCCCCTTTGCCACCGTGAGGCCGCATGGTTGGAATGTTGAGCTCGATAGCCTACAAGGCCTCTTGAACATAGACCAAGTGACATGGTGTGAAGTTTGTGGCTTCCCTATATGTGGTTCAATATGCCCACAAGGCACAAGAAGTCATCCCACAACTTTGTCTTGTTTTCACACCATTTTTCTAATGATGCTTGTAATAACACCATTAGCCTTCCACCAAACCATGTGACTGTGGGTAGTAGTGTGTGCTATGACTTTGTAGAATATGAAGCTCTTCACAAACTTCCATGAGTAAACCCTTCCTCAACCATGGACCATTATCAAAAACAATCTCCTAAGGTGTACCAAATCTGCAATAAATATTAGTGCAGATAAATTTTCTCATTGTTTTTCCATTTACAATTGCCACACTTTGAGCCTCTACCCACCTAGTCATGTAATCTACAGCCACTTGAATGTAGAGTTTACCATTTTTTTTTCTAGGCAAAGGACCCATAACATCAATGCCCCACTTTTAAAAGGGTCCATTTGCAAGCAAAATTTGCCTTGGACCATGTACGAATCTTTTATTTCCATTAACCTAACAATTGTGATATCTTTTACACCAATGTTGGACATCCACATGCAGTCTTGACCACACATACCCCGCAAGAAAAATTTTCTTCAGAGTTAAAGCTTGGGAAAAATGACCACCACATGCATTTTCATTCAAGTCTTTTGGAATGGCTGGAATCTCCTCTATAATACTCTTATGCACACTTCATCCTTTCCTCTTGATAGAGGGAGTCTTGTAGGAAGCGACAGGAACTTGCCTTCTTCATGAGTCTCCTCTTTTGAGCTTTTGTGAAATCTCGTGGGAACTCGCCTTCCGAAATGTAACTCACAATGGGAGCCGAGGACCCCATCCCTTGGTACCTTGGTTGCTTTACCACTACTACCATCGATAACATGCACTTTATTTGTTAACACATGCCAGTTCTTTCTCTGAAAGCAAATTAGCATCTTCATTTTTTTTCCTAGGAATATGATACAATTGCACCTCTTCAAATTGATTAAACAACCTACGAATGGCATGAAATTTGTCCTTAGGCTTTCATTCTTGCATGCCCAAATGACTACAATCTTCTTCACAATGAGAAGTGCATTCCCCTTTACCATGAGACGTTGTATACCTTGGCCAATGCACATCTTTAAACCATGCAGTAGTGTGTCACATTTTTCTTTAGTGTTGCAGTTGAACCTGGTAGATTGAACTTCTCTTCTATCACCACCTCTCCACTTGGGTTGAGCAACACTAGCCCTCCCCCTGCTCTACCCATAGCTCATTGAAAATCTCCATCAAAGAACAAGGTAAATGCATTAGGGATACTTTTAGGTGGTGGCAATGGTAGGGTCTTTACTTCATGCACTTTAATCTCCTTCACATGTACCCTATAAGTGAGGATACATGCTATTTGTAAACATACACTATCTGCTACCTTGAAAGAGTATTGAAATTCTTGAAATTCCATAATCCATTTTGAGATACTAGTACTAATATTCATCTGAGATGACACCCAAGGAAACAAATTTTCTACAGTGAGAATTACAAAAGGTTTTGGTAGCAAGTAGGATCTAAAATTTTTCACCGCAAATATGAGAGCAAGCATCATAAGTTTTGCTTCTGTGTAGCATCTCTCCAAAGAAATCATGAACCTACTAGCAAAGAAGATGGACTACATTCTGGTACTGTGGGGATCTTGTTGTAAAAAAGTAGCACCAATTGTTTCTTTTCCAATGCTAGAGCTAACAAAGAATGTTTACTCCCAACAAGAAGGCATGAGTGTTGGTAGTTCTGATAAAATGGCTTTAATGTTACAGAAGTATTCTTCAAGCTCATTAGACCAAACAAACTCAAAGTTTTGTATCAACTTTTGCAAAGGGTGAAGTCACTTTGAGGCTAGATGAATGAAGCGGGACATATACTTTACCTTTTGAATGAATGAGATGACCTCTTTGAGATTCTTGGGTGATGGTAATTCAATAAGATCCTTTGACTTTGAAGGATCCACCTCAATGCCTTAATTTGCAAGAAACTTTGTGACCAAGAAAGATCACTTCATCCTCACCTATGTGGCACTTGTTGGGGTTGAGTTGACCTCCCATGTCATAGAGCTTCCTCAATCCTTCTTCTATCCTCTCTAGATGCAACGATTTTGAGCTATAAATGCAAAAAAATTCAATGAACACCCTAATTGGCTTTCCCAAAGAATGCTTAAAACACCATGTTCATGAAGCATTGGAAATATGCAAGAGAATTTCTCAGGACAAATGGCATGACTCTAAAAGCATAACAACCCCAAGGAGTGACGAAGGTTGTTTTCAATTGATCTTCTAATGGAATCCCTATTTGAAAGTAACTTGAGTATCCATCACACACAGTATACTTTGCATGACCGTCTACCTCATTTAGTATCTCATCCTCAAATGGGAGGGGAAAGCGATCTCTTATTGTCAGCTCATTGAGTGGACGGTAATACACACACACCCTCTACTTTTCATTCTTCTTGGGAGTGACAACAATGAGAGAGACCCACTCAGAATTCTCCATTGGGTAAATGAAACCTACTTCTAGAATCTTCCTTACCTCCTTGAGTATAGCCCGATCCTTGATGACTCCTAGCATTTGTAGCTTTTGAGCCTTAGGTGTGGCCTCCGGCTTTAACTTGATCTTGTGTTAAGCAATATCTACTCCACGCAGAACTGTATAGCCTTCAACAAAAGTCCTAGGAAACTTCCTTAGCACACATTTGAACTCCTATCTTTCTTCGGTTGTAAGTGTTATTAATAACATATCTTCTATCATCCCTTCATCTCTCACATTTTGGTTCACTTTGAAACCTACCTCCTCCAAACCTTGACAAGAGGTCTCTTGGTTGTTTGGCTTAAACCTCACCCCCATGACTTAAATTGAAGACTCCTATTCCGTAGTGTTACCTCTACCTTCTTCTTCTAAAGTGCTATGAGTCCACTCTTACTTCGTCTCACTCTGTGATGATTCCTCATGGAGCTCCTCTTGACGTTGCTCCGTCATGCCGAAGACAACCTTTTTATGATTGTCATTCCTACAAATCAGCTTTCCACTCTCCCAATCCTACAAAGCTTGCATTTTCATTAGCCATGGTCTTGCAGGGATAATTAAATAGCCACTCCCCTTGGTTGACATAACATAAAAATCCATTGAATTCTTAATGCCAAAGGCCTCCACAAAAACATTTTTACAAATGACTAGCACCTAGCCTTGCTATTGTTTTCCATTTTTACTTTAATTTCAAGTGTCTCATGGATGTGCATGCCTAGTCTTTGCATGGTTCCCTCTCTCATGTTACAAATTTGAGCACCCCCATCAACTAGACCTATCCTAACCAACCTCCCTTTGATATAACAATCTAGCACATGTGTTGTATCCTCAGTCATTTCAACTTGTGAAATTTTGACAACAGGCACACTCTCTTTTACCTTTATCTTAGTGCTAACTTCCTTTGTTAAATCCCTTCTAACTTGTGGAAATAATGCAAGAAATTGAGGCCATGAGATATCAGAGCCCTTACCTCCCACGTCTTCCAACAGGTTGTATGGAGCCATACCATGTCCAAGAGGGAAGTCTTGGAGGTTGATATAATGGCTAATCCTCTTGGCTTCCTTTGTCTCTTTTGCCTTCTTTTCTCGTCCATGGTCACTTTGTGATAGGACTCCCTCTTTTCTTTTAACCAGATAAGCACTTTGAATTTATAAGAGAGAAGAAAAATTACATCTGATCACCCATGGAAGGGGTAAATGATTAGATACATTAAGGGATAAGTCCATAAGCTCACTTTCATATTGTCTAACTACATATTTACAAAAAGGGGTTGTACTAGTCCCAGGGGTACAAAGGGTCCAAAATAGCTAGTGGATAGCACTAATCTTCACGGCCAATCTATCTCCTCCTGAAGCCTGTTGGCAAAGTTTAGGGCCTCTTGAGTCTTCATATGTACAGGCCAACTCGAGCACTTCATCATTCATCTCTTGTACCCAATTAAATATCACATCTAGGGAGCCACTGTTATCGAGCAGGCCCCGCAGGTCTTTAGGCCTTCTTGCACAAATCTCTAAAGAGTCTTTTAGGATTGTGAATCTATGCCTGTAGATCCTCATTTGTTCAAGCATGAGGTTGGCATCCTACACAGATCATCCAACAAAAAATGTTTTCAAACTAGAAGCTTAAAAGTTAGAAACAAATAAGAAAGAATTTTTGAGCTTCCAATTTACTCCTTCTTTCTCTTTACCTTTTGCTCGGCCACACTTAATGCCATTTTCTTCCATGTCAACCTCATTTGAATTTGTCACCTCTACCATATGCACGTTTGGATCTGGCAAAGGTGGAACTCCTTCCACTCCTTGTGGAGGTGGTCTTGCTCCATTTTGTCTTTGTAGCCTCATTGGTTAGTGACTAGTTCCTTCACTAGTTACATCAAAGGTAGCAGGTGCACCTGCCTTGAATTTTATCTTGAGCGTGGGAAAGAGACTGTGGCATTTTTAAACAACCCAACTTCACCCCCTTACCTAGAGTTTTCAGCATCGCCATAGCATCCTCCTTATTTTGGAACTTTGCACCATCACTAGGGTTGGCCAATGGAATGATTTCTCACCCATACAGTACCCCCCTTCTGAATCTTTAAAACAGTCTTAACAAGATTGTGCACTTTTTCAAGAGCTGCCCTTCTAGTACCTGGCTGTACATTGTGGTCATGCACTCCCAGATGGATCATCAAACGTGTTATTGTTGTTTCCTTTGGAATCACATAATAGATCATACACTTGCAAACATTTGAACAAGTGACCGCTCTGTCATAAAAGTGGCAGGTTATTTTAGATTTACCTTCGCTAGCAAGATAGCCCATGATGATTTGTCTGTCCAGATGTCCATGAAAGAAGGCGTCATTGTATCTCCTTTCACCAAGGTAAAGAGGACGTGTCACTCTGCAACATTGAAGGCTTCCAAGACAATAACTCAAACGCACAGTGCAATCTATGACCATGTTGGTCGATGCTGGGAGAGACCAAAGGTGACCCTCATACTTCTGCTCCATACAGAGCATCCTTTTATTGTTGTGAATTGGAGGAAGCTCGAAACAAACATTGCCATTATAAAAATTTGGGAGCTCGTCGACCTTTTTGGGAGTTCCACAAATCTCTAAAAGTTTAGACAACCTGCACGATTTACCTTTATCTTTCATCCATGAAATGATGGATGTATCCTTTGAGTACTTTTGCCTTGTATGCTCCACCCCATCTTGTGTGTCTTGAAAGGGTCTTGGAGACCTGGTTAGTTTCAATGTCTCCAAAACAATTGTGTCTATACCTTCATCAATATCAACATTTAAATGTGACGGAGTCAATCTTTTGTTAATGGTGTAGCGAACATAGAAGAATCATCGACTTCTTCATTTGTTTCTAAACTTTTAGCCACATAAACATAGCCATCTGAATGAAAGATGTGGTAAGATGAGGACAGAGAATGGTCAAGAAGGTAATGCTTTTGATCTTTATGATCCCATCTAGGCAACACATTGACCTTCGACTTAGAGCTCCCTGTCTGAACGACTGCTTGCAAGCCTTCAAACTTAATAGAAGGAGGCAATATGCTTTGAAGAAAATATTCACTAAGTAGAAGCTCTCCATTTTGTAATGAGACTCTATAATCCATATGAGCACCATTAATCGTCCATAAAAGCATTGTTGTAGTTGTAGCTGCCATGTTTGAGACAAACAGGGAGGAATAATACTTGAGGTAAATAAAATGACGAAAAGAGAAGGAAGAGAATGTGCATAAGGTACAAAGAAAGTGTAAAATCATGTAGCTGCAAAAAGTTACTACTGCGTTCATTGAAAACTGTTCTAAATTTAATGCGCTCATTGAAAACTGTTCTGAATAGATTTGGAATATTCTCTCTTTAAGATATGTAGAGTCATAGCCATTAAGATACATTTGAATCAGCATTTTGTCAAATCCATCTGTTAACCTATCGAGCTTTCAAAATCTCCCAAAATACGCGCATATAAAAAAATTGAACATAGGAGTTATAAAATATACGATATTTTAAAAATTATATATAATACATGTATATATATATATATATATATATATATATATATATATATATATATATATATATATATATATATATATATATATATATATATATACATGTAGTATAGAGTATAGTTTTTTATATTCCCAATTAAGCGCATTAAAATGAAAATGGAAATAGTGTAGTATATATAGAATATATGGTATTTAAGTATATAGTATGTATAATTACATTACATTATACCAGTACCACTCAGGTACACTACTAGTCGAATCCAGCACTAGTACTGGGCCAGTCAGTCCAGTAGTAGTACAGTACCAATCCAGTCCAGTACAAGTCTAGTAGAAGTCCTGTCCAATCTAGTCCAATACTAGTACAGTAGCAGTACAGTACCAATCCTCTCCAATACTAGTTAAGTCGAGTCTAGTCTAGTCCAGTCCAGCACCAGTCAAGTCCAATCCAATACTAGTCCACCCTGTACGAGTCAAGTCCAGTCGAGTCTAGTCCAGTACCAGTGAAGTCCAATGTAGTAGCCCGGTCCAATCTAGTCAAGTACTAGTCCACCATGTACTTGTCCACCCAGTACCAATCCAACCCGTCCAGTCAAGTAACAATCCAGTCCAGTCCAGTCCAATCTAGTCAAGTACTAGTCCACCCAGTACCAATCCAACCCGTCCAGTCAAGTACCAATCCAGTCCAGTCCAGTAGTTTTACTGTACTGGTCAAGTTCAGATCAGTACCAGTACTAGTCCAATCCGGTACTAGTCGAGTCTAGTATCAGTCAAGTCAAGTCCAGTCCAGTTCAGTACTAGTCCAGTACTAGTCCACTCTAGTACTAGTACAGTCCAATCCAGTATTAGTACCAGTACAGGATAAGTCCAGTCCAGGATAAATACTGAGGCAGTCCGGGGCGGGCAACAAGAATAGCGGCCTCTAAATGCCCTTCAAGGCTCCCATGCTGCTCAATTGGGGCCGAGGCAAGCACAATTAGAGACAACAACAACCCACAGCCAGAAACCAAACAAGAAAAGGGGCACCACCTAGTTGTAGATGCGAACTAGGACGCACGTGATATCTCCTTGTACTCAAACTCACAAGAGAGGGGAACGTAAGATAGCCACACACATCAAACACAAACATTCACCACGCCAGAGAGAGGTAAAGAGTGTGGCCAAGAGCAACTCAGTCTTAGCCTTAAAGACTAGAAGCACACAAAGCTTGATGAGAAATAGAGAGACAACACAAAACTTGACCTTGTTGCCAATACAAAAATTGTCTTAGGGTCATGGGAGCCCTCTCACCGAGCACCCTCTTACAATTGACCTTTTAGGCAAACAATTGAACAAGCCCTCAAACCACCAAGCATAAAATGGCACAACAAACTTCAAGGACAATATACCTTCAACCACATGATGAGCCAACTTATCAAGTCAATTTGGAGAGAAGAGTCGTAGTTGCAGCAACAATTAAACCCAAAACTATAAATCTTATTTATGCACAAGAGTAGGCTACAAGTGTGATTGCAGAGTATAGTATCACTCCACTCCTCTAGATGGCATAACTAACTTCAAGCTTCTCGATGCACCTATGTGTAGTGATGGAATAGAGCACTCACAATGCACACACTCTACACAACTAGGCTTGAAGAGTGGTGTGTTATGTGTTGAGAACGGTGTGGTGTAGTGTGATCATGTGATGATTTACAAGGGAGAGAAGGGCTCTATTTATAGGTTTTAGAAGCCCCGATTAGGATTAGGCCTAATCAAGTTTATTTGAAGGAATAAAAGATTATGCATATTTTTATTTTTTTTAATGAGGGTGGGTCTTTCTTGTCCTTTGAGTCACATGGATGTGGGCTCAAGGGAAGATAATTATTGAGGATGAAAGGAGAGAGGATTGAGTGCCTACTCTAGTAGAGGGTGCATTTTACAATAAGGTTAGTGGTTAGTAGTTAGTAGTCATCATCACTAAAAAATATTTACAAAATCATTCACCAAATGGTGAGATAGATGATGAGAAAAGTTAGAGAAGGGATGGGCTTGTAAAGAGAGGTTGAAGCTTTGGAGAAGTTGACATTCACCTCTTTACAGCACAAGAAGAAGAAGTAGTCAGCATGGCGAAGTAGCGCGTGTCGATGAAGCTATGTTATCTTAAAACCTTGGAAAATTCATGATAAAAGCCTTCATTTGCAGAGGTTATCCTTGGATTTTTGCTGATTTTTTGAATTTCTTTACAAAGCTGAAGAGAGTATGGTAATATGGACATATATGTAGAGAGAAAGGGGGACACATAGGGTGTAGAAATGAAGGATGAAGGCTATGGAGGTGTGAGAGATGTGGCAATGGTGAAGAGGGTGAATTAGGACATGGGAGTTGCAGGTTTGGGAGTGGGAAGGAGAGCGAGGAGTGTGTGTGAAAGAGGAAAATGATAAAGTGGAAGAGGGAGTGTGGCTCATAGCATGGGCAAATTAAATTGGGGTCCACCAATAAAATCATAGCTCACAGCTCATAGCTCAAAAAAATATGAAAAAAGTTTAGGTGAAAGTTCAGCTCACGAGCTACAACTTGTATTTGCATCACCTTTTCAAATTCGGGGAGCATGTTATCTTTAAAAATTCAGCAACTGTTTTTTCCACTGCACAAGGTCCTTGTGAGGTCCTTCTTTGGATGATTCTTTTGAATACCTCCAAGAGTGAGCTCCCCATGGTGCATGCATGCATGCCACATACCCTTGACCTTATTTGGTAGGTCTATAATTGAAGATATTATTGAGATCATGATATAAGTGAATAGTATAACTAACAAAATCAAATATTGAGGGGTCTAAAAAAATATGTACATGTCAAATATAAATAATATAGGTGGAAACAATATAAAGGGATCAAAATAAATCTCTCTCATTATAAGTCTACCATAAAAAGATGAATATTTTTTGTGGTCTAATTTATGAGAGTAATAGAGAATAGATGTAGAAAGGAAAAAATGACAATAGTGAAAAAATATACACATAAATAAAACTAATTTTTTTGGATTTTTATTGGGATGGAGTTACACCAAAAATAAGAGAAGCTTGCATGAAATTATTTTTATATGGAATAAAGAGTATGCAAAATGCTAAGAAAAAATATGGTAATGGTGAGTCAATATACATAGCATAAATAACACACACCTAAGTATAAATATTTAAATAAATACCAAAATAATTATGAAAAATCATTTTATTTAGGCCCTATATACAATAAAATATTTACACACAAATGGGCCATAATATACTTATATTTTTTTATTTTTATTATTATTTTTGACTCAACTGGCCCAGTGACTAGCTAATTGAGGGTTTTTAAGAAAATATGGAGAAAGTCCCCTAACTCATACACGCCTATGTACAGTGAAATGGTAGGGATAACCAAAATGTTTAAGTGATTTGATAGGGTGAGGTAGCTTACTATGGCAATTATGGAAAGCCGAAAAACAGCTATCAATACCAATCCAGGATAAGTCCAGTCCAGTACCAGTACCAGTCTACTCGAGGGTAAGTCTAGTCCAGTACTAGTCCAGTCCAGCCCAATAGCAGCACCACAGTACGTTATATAGTATATATAGATTATATAGTGTATAACGCTATACTTACAGTACAAAGTATAAAGTGAATAGACTATATAGTATATAGAGTACATTTTATATATATATGTATATTGTGATTATACATGTATTGCATATAATATAGAGCATAGTAATGTTATATAATGTTTATCATTTATTTCACCGTTTTTCCATAGTCTAGGACTTTATTCTAATCGTTTCCTTGAAGTTTCAAATTTTGACCCGGGACACCTGTCGGGAGCCAGTTTTGAGGATGCTAAGGTCAAAATTTGGAAAAGTTTTGGATGTAGGAATTGTATTCCTCAATACGAGGAAAAATATTGCTTCTTCAAGTTTTTTCAGATTCCTTCATTTTGATGCTCGTTTCAGGCCGTAGATTAGGAAAAAAGTGAGAAAATGTTGTTTTGCGCTGTTTTTGTAGAAATTGTCAAATTGGAGGTGAATTTTCAGCCAAATTGAGCAGGATATGGATTTTCTATATCACACAATTGTCGAAGATCTTGACAAGGCAAACAAGTTTATGTGAGTCGGGGCCCCGGGCAAATTTTGAACCGTTTGGGAGTTACGGCTCGCTGAAAATGGCCGCTTTGCTTAAGACTAGAGAGAGGTAAAAAATAGCTAGTACCAGTCAAGTACTAGTATAAGTATATCCGTATTGGTACTCTATACTGATACTGGTATTTTACTGTACTGGTAGTATTGGTACTGGATTGATATTGGTACTATTGAGTTTATATGTGAAGCTACTCAATATATGGCCTCTCTATATATGGCACCCAGGTCCCCTCTATATATACATCATCTCATGTGTGTATTCTACACACTTTGGGGTTCTATTTCTGTGGTCTCTCCTTCTCTCTCAACATGGTATCAGAGTAGTACGTTTTTGTTTCCGATTTTTCTCCTGATCAAAACCGATTTTGCAGAAACTACCCGGTCTAGGGATCGGAATCGATGTGGTCTACAGCTTTATAGAAGGAAGTTTTTTCAAATTCTGTACCAATTTTGAGTTATCGTTAGTAGACTGCGTACATACCTGAAAAGAAACCTTCGTTTTTTATTTTTGATTTCTCTGCTAATTGAAAATGATTTTGCAAAAACTACTCGACGAGGGGAATGGGATCGATGTGGTCTACAACTTTACAGATGGAAGTTTTTTCAAATTATGTAGCGATTTTGAGTTATCGTTTGTGGACTGCGTACATACCCGAAAAGCAACTTTTGCTTTTTGTTTTTGAGTTTTCTCCTGATTGAAAATGATTTTGCAGAAACTACCTGCGTAAGGGATCGGAATAGATGTGGTCTACAACTTTGCAGAAGAATTTTTTGTTTTCAAATTCTGCACCGATTTTGAGTTATCGTTTGCGGACTGCGTACATATCTGAAAAGCAACTTTTACTTTTTTTTGTTAAATTTTCTACTACTTGAAAACGATTTTGCTGAAACTACCCACGTAAGGGAGCCGGATCGATGTGGTCTACAACTTTACAAAATAAAGTTTTTTTCCAAACTTTGCACCGATTTTGAGTTATCGTTCGCAGATTGCGTACATGCCTAAAAAGCAACTTCGCTTTTTGTTTTTTATTTTTCTCCTAATTGAAAACGATTTTGCAGAAACTAGCCACTGCAGGCATCGGAATCGATGAGAAACTATTTGCTTGAGCCATCATAATCGATGTGGTCTATAACTTTACAGAAGAAAGTTTCTCTAAATTCTGCACCGATTTTGGGTTATCATCTTGGACTGCGAATATGTTTGAAAAGCAAAATTTTACTTCTTGCTTTTGATTTTTCTCGTAATTGAAAACTTCTCAATTATATTTTTTCTTCATCAATCATATATTTGTTACTGATGTAACTTTGCTGTGCAGAAGCCAGTTACATATCGTTCCGATTTAGTCGAGCCGTTGATGATCGTCCAAATTCTATCGAGCTACTGTTGGTACATGATCTTTTGTTATATGATATACTCACTCATTGATTCTCGTATAATTATTCTTTTAGAGATATAGTTTACGTCGTTTTATTGATTTTCTCGTTGATACCATAGTGATTTGGATGGTACCATGATGATGTTTTGTTAGTACTTTGGTCATGGTGATTTTCGTTGATACCATGATGATATTTCATTGATACCATGGTTATTCTCGGTGATGCCATGATGATGTTTTGTTGATACCATGGTTATTATCGGTGATACCATGATGTTGTTTCGTTGATACCATGGTTATTCTTGGTGATGCCATGATGTTGTTTCATTGATACCATGGGAGTTATAGGTGATGCCATGATGTTGTTTCGTTGATACAATGATTATTCTCGGTGATATCATGATGCTTTTCGTTGATACCATGATGATTTATTCATTTTTATTGATACAATGATGATGTTTTCTTAATACTTTGATGATATTCATTGATCACTACGTTGATAAATGTTGTTTTATGTAGTATATACACATATCATTTGCATCAAGTAATCACGCATCTTGTACTTTTACGTTCATACTTTATGTACCATATGTTGTCGTGCGTATATATGTCGCCAAAAGAGAGTCCTCGTGAACCATCTCTTATGACATTGTCAACATAATTATTTCACTAACGATGCTAATTATTTTCATGACTATGTTTTTTTGAGTCCATGATCTATGTAGGATTGATCAAAGAATTGATTTCATGAAGAAAAACTTGGTGACAATAAAAGATTTATGAAGACATGTTTAGTGATGCCATATTGATGACAACATGAAGATATGTTTAGTGATGTGATAGTGATGACAAGCTACACAGCAGATTCTTGGAGACACTTCTGATTACGAGCTAATCGATAGCCTCTACACCTCTTCATTGAACCTTTGTATTCGTTATTGTATTTGATAGGATAGGAGTAATGTAACTCCTCATAAAACATTCATTGTAAAAGGAGTGATGTAGATCCTCATAAAATATTCATCGTAAAAGGAGTGATGTAGCTCCTCATGAACATTTGTATAATCAATGATTTTAATAATATAACGGTGGGTGTATATAGAGTTGTGGGTTTTTCCCTTGATCCCCCAAGGGTTTTTTCATCCACAATTAGGGACTCTTATTTGAGCGGGGGTGTTGAGCTTATATGTGAAGCTACTCAATATATGGCTTCTCTATGTATGGCACCCAGGTCCCCTCTATATATACATCATCTCATGTGTGTATTCTACACACTTTGGGGTTCTATTTCTGTGCTCTCTCCTTCTCTCTCAACATGGTATCAGAGTGGACGGATGGAAAAGTTTAACACCAATTTATGTGTGTACAAGAGCTAAGTATCTTTTTCTTTGATTTATTCTAGGCTTGATAATTGTATTGATTACTATCTCTGCAACCAAGTGATGTAGTTATTTACAAGATTTCTCTATGGTAGCTTTTCACCGTCTACAACTTGATGTGAGAAGATGAACATAATCAATATTTTAAATCAATAGCCTGTGTTGGCTTGATATGTAGCGCTCCTCGCAGAAAATCAGTGTTATATCAGCGCTATATATATAATGCTTTTAGGAGTTTACATCAGCGAGCATAATAAACACGAGTTTTCAGCAGCGGCCGCGATTATAAGATGCTTGCAGTAAATTACCAAAAGAGGCAAGCAAAGGTTGCGGCAGAAGCACAACTTGTTGCTGCCCAGTATAGCGCATCTCTACTCAACTCTTGAGTGATGCCAGAATTAGAGAAAGCACCGGCTTCCTAGCGACTCTAGAAGTACTTTCGTTGAAGGTTTGGATGTGATAATCTGCGTGCTATGTTTAGCGTTGTCTCTAGTGGCCGCAGTCGGAGCTCTGTAACTTTTTGATTTGTCTTGTGCTAAATATGGTGGACCATGATCAAACACTGTCTTTTCCGCCTTTAAATTTGATGCTCACAAATATAGCGAGGCGCTTGGCGTGCAGCATAAGTCTATTGATTGGTTTGAGCTCTGATGAAAGCTCTACGAGCACGGTTTCTTTCTTTTTTGTCTCTTCGCTACCACAACTCTTGGTTTGGAGATCTGGCTGGGCCACTGTACTAGCTCTCAGGTATATCACGGTAAAGGTTGGCCTCAACAATAACCTGCAAATCTGCCTGGACTGCTACTATGACGACCGCCATGGAATTCATCTGCACGTGAGCTAGAATGAGTTCGCACGTGTATAAGGAGGTAGCCTGTGGATGATGGCAGCGTGCAAAAAAAAATACCAACACGACCAGTAGAGCTCGCAGGATGCGGTACATGCACATACGTTACCCTGGCTGTACCTGTCGTGGCTTGCTAATGGTAGCTGTTATGGCTTGCTAATATGCTCCAAAATCTAGGGCATCAAGGCGCGGTTGAGAACTCAGGCCTCCCTGTGAAAAAGCGTTTTCTCACCAACTTTCTCCAAGTCAAGACACAAACACCCTACATGCTCTTACTTCTTGAGTCCAGATCGCTTCCCATTGAGGTCTTAGGCATGCAAAGGGTTGTGGAGCACATGCTTGAGACACAACGTAGCCCTTTGTATTGACTTCTTAGAATCGCATATGAAGAAATTCAAAAGGTCCAAAAGACATGCAAGAGCAAAATACTAAGTCCGGGTGATGCTTGACATCAAGAAATGGTTTGGAAGATGGGATGCATGTCACTTGGTCAACGATGCCTTAATTGACTCCCAAGTTAATGAGGCCTTCTTACAACGCCAATGTATCATGGCTTGGGAGAAATCGGAAGTCTCTCGCTTCAACCATTAAAACACACACATTGCCCCAAACTACAAATCTCTCTTCTTCTCCGATTGCAATAACCGAACCCATCCCTACATCCTTAGCCCATCCTAGTGAGTCTGATCCGCACCATTGCCTCCATTCTTCTTGGCTCCCATTCTCTAGGCTGCGAGACAGGACGTTGGGGCACTTGCGAGGAGCCTCATTGACTTTTCACGTCATGCTCTCGTCAAGTGCGAGAGAGTGAGTACCACACACTACTTCAATGCTCAGATTTTGACCGCATTAGGTCCTCTTTTCCCATTTATTTAGCCATGAGCTCGTCCTAAATACCTTCCTCTCCCAACCACAATGTGGACTCTCTATTGTGACACTCATTTCAACCATTCTTTAGCATCGATAGTCACTTATGACCTCCTCTCACACCATGTGACATGTTCATTTGGTCCCATAGGCCATATTTGACCTCCGAGGATGATAATAGAACTCTCTCTCTCTCTCTCTCTCTCTCTCTCTCTCTCTCTCTCTCTCTCCCCTTCCTTAAAACTCTACTTTCACCTTATCTACCATCAACAATGATCTCTTTTGAGTCCACATCCATGACTCAGGCAGACAACGAAGGTCTGCAATGTTTTGATATCAAGAAAAAATCATAATCCTTATTTGTTAGCTTGTAAATTAGGATTTTCAATAATCTTAATGAGAGGTCTCCAACCTATAAATAGGTCCCTCTCCTTCTTGTAAAACAATCCACAATGTCTCACATAGCATCCAAACACTCTATGCATGATGAGGGATTTAGACGTAGCAATCACTTTGTAAGCTTCACTTTTGGTGTGAGAGATGCTTTCAAGCTACACATTGTAAGTGAGAGAGTGTAAGTTAAAAATTCTCAAAACCACTATTGTATATGTTCCTCCATCATAAATAAATTGAGGTTTGGTGCATCAAAGGCGTGATTTGACGTTCAAATGTTCGTCCTTTCACTTGTGTAATACGGGTTGGTAAATTCAAGGTGACTTGTGTATTTTGATTTCCTATCATTTGATCTTTTTTTAGACAGTGTTTTTGTGTGTTTTCATTGCTAATTTTGTATCGATTGTAAGAGGTTATTTTGGTGAGAGGTCTCCCACACCCTAAGATAGTGTGTGTGTGCTGGCAATGTTTAGCATTCACTAAGCATTGAGTTAGTTTTGTACAAGCTCTACGATAGAATCATAACAAACCTTCTCCATTTGCAAGTCACAAACAAGGTATAACACAAGTTTCATCCCTCTCTCTCTTCCCTTTGCTCTAGCTCTCTCTCTGTCTGTCTTGGTGTGAGGTTGCTCGTGTGTGTTTTCTGGAGCATCTTCTTGGTTGTGAAAAAGTCTCTCTTGCGTCCTAGTTTGTACACCATAACTAGGTAGTGCCCCTATCTTGTTTGGTATTGGTTGTGGTTTTTTTGTGTGTTGTACTTGTGGTTGCTCTAGTCTCAATTGAGTAGCATGGGAGCCTTGATGGGTGTTTAGAGGCCGCCTCTCTTATTGCGCCCTGGACCGCCTCACCACCTTGGGCTAAAACGTGCATACACAGTGGTTAGTAGGTTGGTCAAGTGATGGACCTCTCTCCCAAACCCTCATGGTAGTAAACATAGTAGCTATACTCCATTCACACTTTAACCTTTAAACAATAGTGATAGATTCATTCAAAAGAGCTAGCTTGGATAGGTGGTGGATCTTCAAACAACCTTGCGCCAAAACCTCCATAATGCAATTATTAGTAGGTTGGACAAGTGGTGGACCTGTGTCCCAAACCATCAACAATAGTGAACATAGTAGCTCTACTCCATTCACACATTGAACTTCAAACAATAGAGATAGCTTCTTTCAATAGATCTAGCTGGGAGAGGTGGTGGACCTTCAAACCACCTTGGGATAAAACCTCAATAACACAATTTATAGTTGGTTGGAAAAGTGTTGGACCTCTACCCCAAACCATCCACATGATCAGACTAGAGATAGGACTATCTAATAGAGTGAGCTTGGACAGGTGGTGTACCTTCAAACCACCTTGGACTAAAACCTTTATTACACAATGGTTAGTAGGTTGGACAAGTGGTGGGCCTTTGTCCCAAACCATCCATGGTAGTAAACATAGTAGATACACTCCATTCACAGATTAACCTTCAAACCAGATAGGGCTAAAACCTCCATAACACAATGGATAGTAGGTTTGAAAAGCGGTCGACCTCTACCCGAAACCATCCATGGTAGTAAACATAGTAGCTACACTCCATTCACACATTGACCTTCAAATAATAGAGATAGTTTCTTTCAATAGAGCTAGCTTAGACATGTGTACCCTCAAACCACCTTGGGATAAAAAAATTATAACAGAACGGATAGTAGGTTGGACAAGTAGTGGATGTCTTCCCCAGACCATGGCATGGTAGTAAACATAATAGCTACACCACATTCACACATTTACCTTCAAAAAAGAGAGATACAACTATTGTGAATAGAGATAGCTTGGATAGGTGGTGGACCTTCAAACCAGCTTGGGCTAAACCCACCATAACACACGGGATTGTAGGTTGGACAAGTTGTGGACCTATGCCACAAACCATCCATAGTAATAGACATAGTAGCTACACTCCATTCACACATTGACCTTGAAACATTAGGGATAGCTTGAACAGGTGGCGCAACTTCAAACCACCCTGGGCTAAAAACTCCATAACACAATGGATACTAGCTTGGACAAGTGGTGGACCTCTACCCCATACTATCCATGGTAATAAACATAGTAGCTACACTCCATTCACACATTGACCTTCAAATAATAGAGAGAGCTTCTTTCAATAAAGCTAGCTTGGACAAGTGGTGAACGCAATGGATAGTAGGCTGGACAAGTGGTGGATCTCTACCCCAAACGACCATGATAGTAAACAAAGTAGCTACACTCCATTCACACATTGACCTTGAAACAATAGAGATAGATTATTTCAATGGAGCTAGCTGGAACAGGTGGTGGACATTCAAACAATCTTGGGCTAAAACCTCCATAACACAATGGATAGTAGGTTGGACAAGTGGTGGAGATTTTCCCCAAACCATCCATGGTAGTAAGCAAAGTAGCTACACTCCATTCACACATTGAATTTGAAACAAGAGAGATGCTTTGTACAATTTATCTAGCTTGGACAGGTGGTGGACCTTCAAACCAACCTCGGCTAAAACCTCCAAAACACAATGGATAGTAGGTTGGACAAGTGGTGGACCTCTACCCGAAACCATCCATGTTAGTAAATCTAGTAGCTACACTCCATTCACAAATTGGCCTTCAAACAATAGATATAGGACTATTCAATAAAGTTACATTGGACAAATGGTGGACCTTTAAGCCACCTTGGGTTAAAACCTCCATAACACAATGATTAGTAGGCTTGACAAGGGGTGGAGCTCTGTACCAAGCCATCCATTGTAGTAAACATAGTAGCTACACTCCTTTCACACATTGACCTTGAAACAATAAAGATAGCCTTTTTCAATAGATCTAGCTTGGAGAGGTGGTGGACATTTAAACCACCTAGGGTGGAAACCTCCATAACACAATGGATAGTAGGTTGGACAAGCGGTGGACCTCTTCCCCAAACCATCCGTGCTAATAGACATAGTAGAGAAACTCCATTCACCCATTGACCTTGAAACAACATAGATAGCACTATCTTGGATAGATGGTGGACCTTCAAACCACCTTGGGCTCAAAACTCCATAACACAATGGATAGTAGGTTGGACAAGGGGTGGACCTATGCCCCAAACCATCCATGGTAGTAAACATAATAGCTACACTCAATTCACACGTTGTCAAGAAATTTGCGGTCTTGCCAGGAAAGCACCGGGCTTATGGCTGTGAGAGTTTGTGAGAAAACTCAACAAAAACTATATGAAGGAGTTAAACCATAGATTCCGTGAAGACTAGGGTTTGGAAAGAAGTACAATCAAATAAGACTCACTCTTTCTCTCTTGCACTCACACACACAAAGAAAGAATGCAAAAGAGAATGTCAAAACAATACGAAGATGAAAACATCAAGGCTATGGTCATATCGTATCATGGGTAATATGAAAGGGTTAATGGCATTCAATCTTGGGTGACCAAATAGGCTACGAATTGTTCTTTGGAATTGTAGTTTTGTGCTTACCATAATATATATATTTTGTCTAGTGATTGGGATTTATTGTGTGTACAAATCCTCTTGGTTCATAGCAAGATAACTACGCTTACATCAAAAGAAAAATTATAGTCTATGAGAGGTAGTATGATGGGATCCGGTGATAGAAGTATTTCATTGAGCCTTTCAGGGCCGAAGAGAAACACTATACGTTGTTGAAAGTGTATTTTATGGCTAATCGATACGTTAATTCTAATAGATCGTACAGAGTGAAAGCGATAGAAATGATCATCATGTGGGTTATTCATCTAGGATAGTATGTGAGAAATGTAGATATGAGAGAAGTGAAGAGATGCGAAGTTTCCCTCCCAAACCCTATTCTTGCGCGTAGGCAATAAGGATACTGCGGGGAGAGATGTACCTGTAGCAAGAGAACCTAGAGAGGATGAATTACTAAGAATGAGAGAGATAGGTTTGGTTAAGGAGATGAGATTAGATACATATATATATTGGATTAGAGATGAAAAAGAAAACAACAAGAAATCAAGAAAACATCAATGTAGAACATATCTTACTTGACAAACCCTTCGGCACCATTATTGATGGAGAGAGAAGAAGAGTGGATAATTCCACTTTGATTGATACACCAAGTGCAAGACCTTCTTTGATTAGAGTTGATCTTCCAAGGTTAGCTTGTTGCAAGAATGGCTAGTCTCCCTCTAGGAAAAAGTGTAGGCTTGGGCTTCTGTTAATGGCTAAGTACAACTAGGCATTACTACTCACTCCCTCAAGAATTCCTCTCATCAATGGCTTGAATGCTTGAGTTCCTTCCAAGGAAGAAGAGGTCCCCTTTCATAGGTGAAGGGAACCCCCAAGGGTTTACACAAGAAGAGAGGAGCCAGTGTGAACAGGAATTGGAAAAGTTGGAAATGAGCTGCCCTTGCATGATGTGGGCAGACTGGGGTCCAGTATTTTGATCATATCTCCTCAACCGTGGCTCCAAATAAAAAAGTAAAAATATGGGAAAAAACTTCAGCTCATTAGCTACAATTTTAACTTTAAAATTGTTTTCCAATTCGGATTGGAACCTTGTGTAAAAAATTCATCAAAATAGGGTCCATTTATGGCAACAAAAGTCTTCATGTGGTCTCCTTAGCCTAGACTTTCATTTAATTCCAAAGGACACCTCATGCCATATGAAAGCATGACATTTCTCCTTGACAAAGTTTTGTAATCATGCTTGTAATAATGCATTAAAATAAGTGTATCTTTGAAATCATGCCACCTAGTGTCCCACTAGGATTTGATTCTCTCCTAGTAGCTATTTAAACAGGAATATAAGAAAACTATAAAAAATACATAGAATATATATATATTGGAGTTTACCCTAGATATAGGATCTAGCTAGGGTGTGAGATGATAACGAAATAGTAGAAATAAAGAATGAATGCTTTTTGCCCCAAGTTAAAGAGGCGGAGCTATTGATGCTTTTCCCATAGTATTTTCTGATGGTAAAGTAAGGATATGTTACCCTTGAGAAAAATAATAGGATGAGATAGAAGGCTTATTATTATACTTAAATATGCATATGTACACTATAGGAAATATAATTATGTATCTAAAAAAATACAAGATAGATCTTGTAGCATGCGTTCCCACTATGTACGTGTCACAGCGCGACATCCACCCCCACTAAACCTGCACATCCTCCGGTACTTGCCACATTGTCTCTTTGTAAGATTAGACCTCTTGTACATCTTCCTTGTCTTCTTCTTCACTGGATGATTCTAGAGCTTCATGTTCACTTTGATCTTCACCTGTGTTTTTCTCTTCTTTCTCATCCATATCTTCTAGATCATTGTCTCCTCTTCTCTTAAACATTTTAATCCTTTTTCCTGCAATGGGAATCTTTACTTCTGTACCATCTAGTTCAGACAAGCTGTAAGTAGCATTTTCATGCACATGCTTTACAACATACGGTCCAAACCATCTTTTTGAGAACTTATGCATGACTGTGTGCTGGTTATCAAGGCTACTATCATACACTAAAACCCAGTCACCTTTGTCAATTGCTTTGCTCCTGAGTCGATGTCGCTTATCAAAATAGTCCTTGTTTTTCAACCTTGCATTTTTGAGTCGTTCTTTTGCAGCTTCAATGTCTCTAGGTCTTCTCTCTAGCTGCCTTATACGCAGTGCAAGGAGATCTTCCCTACTAAGCCCCTCTTGCCAAGGTAGTACATTCCATGTGGGAATTGTATCCTCAATCGGCATCACTGGCTTTTGACCATGCATTAGCTCCGCAGGCATGTAGCCAGTTACTGAGCTATGTGTTGTACGATCATCCCATAAATCATATGGTAACAATTTTGGGCACTCACCAACTCTTCCTTCGCAAGCCTTGGCCAAAGATTTGATGATAGGAGGATGCCCTCTTTCACTCTTTCCATTGCCTTCAGGGTTGTAAGCTGTAGTAAGAGAAAGCTTGATCCCTAATCTAGAAAAGAACTCCCTTGCTTCTTCGGCATCCAGTTCACCTCGATCTGCAGTGATTTTTCCCACACAACCATAACGGCAAATCACCTCATCAAGAAGGAATTTGCACACAGCTTCTGTGGTCTTAGCTCTTAATGCTCTTCCTTCAACCTGGTTAGTTAGGTCCTCTTGTGAAAGAACCAAGTATCTCATCTGCCAGAGTCCTAAAGGCATCGTGACTAGATCCACAACCCATTTATAGTGCATGGCTAGTGGATATGTAGGGTGCAATCCATCACGATGTCGAACATTTGAATACATTTGACAAGTTACACATGACTCTACAAACCGAGATACATCTTTATACATACCCTTCCACCAGTATTTTTCTTTCAACTTGGAGAAGGTTGCCCACACACCCCTGTGTCCAGCCCATAGACTCTCATGAAACTCTTGCATGAGCTTTACTTGAGTCTCTTTTTTACATATAACCCGTTGTGGTGTAGCACCCTTTTGTTTACGATGCTTCCACAAGTAACCATCCCTTAAAAAGTACCCATATGCTTTCCTGTGTATCCTCTTGAATTCTTGTTCAGACCAATCATCCTGTTTTGTTAGAGTACTCAAGTACCTTCCAATAGAAAGCCAATCACCTTCATAAAGATCTTTCAAGAACATTTCAAGTGAATTAGTCATGCAGACATTGTTACCTTTGACATGAGAGATAGAATAGAATTTTGTGCCTACATCATCTCCCTCATCAATCATTTGTGACTCATCTTCATACCTTGCCCTTGATAGCATATCTACCACTGTATTGTCTTTACCTGCAATGTGCTTAAACTCGGGATTTAAGGACTTAATGTAGGCAATCCACCGCAACATAGCAATGTCTGGTGTTGAGCAGCTTGTAATCATCCCAAGAAGTGGTAGACAATCTGTTTCTACAACCACACATGCACCAATTAGGTACTCTTTCCCACTTTTCAAGGCTGTAACCATACCCCATAACTCTCTCTTTATCTGTGGATAGTTTCTTTGGCGAGCACTTAGTACTTTTGCTCCAAATCTTACCACATACTTGTGTCCTTCTTTGTCATCTTGCCCTATTGCCCATCCAATCCCTATAGGACTTGTATCTACTATCACAATCACTGGCCTTTGACACTCATAGTCTACCTTTCTCAAAGTCGTTGCTGACTGGAGTAACTCCTTTAGCTTTTTCATGGATTTTACATGTGCTTCTGTCCATTTAAACTTTTGATTCTTTCTAAGCAGCTGATAAAGAGGATCAGCTACATGTGCATAATGTGGAATCCAAATAACATAGAAGACACATGCTCCCAGAAACCTTCTAACCTCAGTGATGCTAGTGCATGTTTCTTTCATTCTTTGAATGGCATCTACCTTTGATGGACAAGGTTTCCTACCATATGGCCCGCACATGTGCCCCACAATGAGCACTTCTTTGACACCAAACATAGACTTTTTCCCTGACAATGTAAGATTCACTTCTTCCAACCTAGACAAAATTTTATCACAATCATTTATGTGATTTACCACAAACCTGCGACATCCCTTGAGATCCAAAGATTCATCTTTGTCACTTTCTTCACATCCTTTGATAGGCAAATCATCAATGAAAGGCATTGTGATTTGAGGAATAAAGTCACGTAAGACCTTATTCATCCCATTCATCATATGTGCAACCGAGTTGGTTGCTCCCTGTGGCAAGGTACACATCCTTATGAAACCCAAAGGTGTCCTCATGGTTGTCAAGTCTCTGCTTTCGATTGCAAGCTGAAATTGATCATACCCTGAGTAGAGATCCCCCATTGAGTAGATTGCCCTCCCTGCAAACGCCTCTGCAAATTCATCCACAATTGGACCTGTACCTACATTTCTAATTGTCACCTTGTTCACTGGTTGCATATCTTGGATGAAGCGTAGAGAACCATTCTTCTTTGGAACTGTGAACCACCTGTTTGAGTATGGAGCACAAGAAGGCTCCAAAATTCCCATTTTGATTTTCTCATTCAATAGCTCTACTAACTTTGGAAAATGAGCCTTTGTAACCGGAATAGGCCGCAGATTCCAAGGCACATGAGGTATTGTGAAAATTACCATAGGAGCTACAATATAAGGATCAACACATCCTATCTCATGTGGCTCAAATGCAAAAGCCTTACCATGCTTTGAAAGCATTTCTTTGAAGCACTTTGTCTCCTCTTGTGTTAGAAACTCCTCGCAACCAATCTGCAACTCTTGAAAGGACTCCTTTGTGAAGGTATGCCCGATCTTTTTAGGATTCCGCAAACTTGGTTGTAAAGAAGCCGGTTCAATCTTTTCCCTGTTGTTGGGTGGTAAGGGTGAAGCTACTGGTTTCACCTTCTTTGCTACACTCTTGTATTTAGTTTCAACATGGACTTCTGGGCCAACTGTTTGGCTTTCTTTAAAGGCTTCTATTACTTGATACATTTCCATAGAGCAAACTTCCACAACTTCATTTTCAAGATGCAAACTAGACCTCATTATAGCATCAAGCTCACCCATAGTATCTACAAAAGAAACTTTCTCACACAAACCCAAAACATTTTCAGTAGGCTTTAGCAACCCACTCTTTTTCATGCCTATTTGTACATTATGCACATATTGCCTCTCATATCTCTTCAAATCTTCAAGTTTTGTAAAACATACTGATCCATTCCTTGTTACAAAGGAGCTCATTGAGAAAGTTTCACCTATTTTTGGATCAGGCGAGACCCTTTTTCTTTCTGTACCACTACAATCCCGCTTTACAATGGTACTTGGCCAAAACCCATCATTTCTCTATGATCATGAAACTCTTTGCTTACCTTTGGTAGAGGATGTTCTCTGAGGTTGTCACGATTTCTTTCATGGTTTACACAGACTGTGAGAAATTGGACAGCTCGTTTACCATCTTTGCTACGTATTCTAGCATAT
Source organism: Adiantum capillus-veneris (assembly GCF_014529385.1). Lineage (NCBI taxonomy): Eukaryota > Viridiplantae > Streptophyta > Polypodiopsida > Polypodiales > Pteridaceae > Adiantum > Adiantum capillus-veneris. The sequence goes on along the minus strand of NC_140941.1, from coordinate 18,313,088 downwards.
GCTGAACCATCGTCCATTACCTTTGTTTCCATTCGAACTCCCACAATGTAGGGTTGTCCAAGGATGAGATGATATGAAGATGTATCCTGTACAAAGAAGTTTTGGTCAATCTTTACATCACCTATTGTTACCTTCACACCTGGACATGCTGCATACAATTCACCGGATGAATTGTTTGCCACTTTTACCATCCAGCCATGATCTGTGTCCATCAGCCATTTGCTCTTGTTGTAGAGACTCTTTGACATTATGTTTATTTCTGAACCATGGTCAATCAAGGCAACAAATGGCTCTTCAAGATCACCTACCTTGACCAAAGTTTCTGTAGTAGCCCTTGCCCAATGACTTTGTGAATAGTAACTCCTAGGAATATCTTCAACTTCTTCATCATCATTTGAGAAATGCACTTGCTTCACTCTCCCACTAGATTGGTAGCATCGTACCATAGCTCCATCATTCTCCTTATTTTGCAGTTGCATCCCTTGTGTCTTTGAGGTTTCCCCTTCAACCTGTGGATGAGAAACTTCAGCAAGGGTTTGCCTCTTTCTCTTGATGATGTCAATGATCTCCTCATGGAATTCACTCTTTGCAATGCCAAGAACTTCTCCCAGAGTAAACTCAATCTTGCTATTCAAGATCCTTTCCTCCAAGACTTTCTTTAAATCTGTAGCAACCTCAATATCAGATTGTAGTTTATAAGTTGGGCCTTTTGTCTTACCTTTCGTTGGCTCTTTCTTCTTTCCTGTTGTAAACTCCTCCATGAGTACTTCAGGTGGAGATGCTCCTTGCGTTGAGGGTGTTTGAGAAGGCATTGAGTCGCTTCTTCCCCCACTTCTAGAAGCTCTTTTTGATGGTCCTTCATCAGCATTCTCACGTCTGCGCTTCTCTTCTACAATTGCCTCATTTTGTTGGCATTTTGTAATGTAGGCATACACTGACAATGAGTCCACTGGATGATTCCATCCTGTTTCTAGACGTATGCAATCACCTGCTTCATGTAGAATCACCTGCTTCATGTAGAATCTCTTTTGTAAGCTTTCCCTTTTTAGCTAATTGCATGACATTTGGCCAAATTTGACCATGATGGTCACTCACCTCTTCATCACAAAAATGTTCAATTTTTACTCCATAAGGAGTTGCCTCAACTGAAGAGGTGGCATGCTTGGTTGCCATATCTTCAACTAAGGTTTGCATTCCCCCCTTCCCAAAGTTAGTTCTCAAGGGTAGACCTGTCTCTCTTAAGTGGATTTTACTATCCTTAAAAAAGACAACATCTTTTGACAAAGCATCACTAAAATCATCACAATCCCTTCTTACATGGTCTGTACTATCACACCAAATACATCTATTAACAAACCCTTCTTTGGGTTGTTGTCTTTGCCTAGGAAGTGGCCCTGATGGTTGGCCTTTTTCTTCAAGCTTTGCAAACTTCACCTTCAAGTCACGCATTCCCTTCACAAGCTCATCTAGCATGGACTCATCAAACTTAGGAGCGATAAAAGTAGGCTTTACCATTTTGTCAGAAGTTGAGGTGGAAGGACTTGTAGTGTTTACTACCATCTTGTCCCTTCTTCTTTGTGGTTTGGCTAGCAGTGAGACAGCACCTTCAACCTCATTCCAGTCGGTCTTTAGTCCTTGCTCAGCATCTTTATCTTCAAGAAGAAGCTCCAAATTTTCTTGAAACTCTTTACCTGCAGCTTGTAAGAAAATATCTGTCCTCTCTGCATCTAGTGTGGCCCTTTCAGTCCTTGTGAGTTGTGCATAGCACCGCTCAAATTCCCTAAGTAGCTCTGTTATTGATAGTCCTTGCTTTGGCTTGACTACCCATTCTAAGAATGTCCTTTTGGTCACTCTCTCCGAGTCCTCCATGAAATATTCCTCCTTTAAAGCTACTTTGAGTTCTTCCCAATTTCTCCCATGCCCATCTTTAATTTCCCTAACATGCTCCCTAATTTTTGGAGCAACAACTAGCTCAAAGCTTTCAATCATCTCACCTTCTGACACGCGATGCAGCTCCATCTCCTTCACATACTTGCGTAAGTACTTGGTTACATCTTTGCCATTGAACTGATCCATTCTGTTGACGACCGCTTGTATGGCATTCGTTGCTGAAATCTCCCTTCTTTCAGTAGCATGTTGTTGTTGCATGAACATTGCAAATGCTTGAAACATTTGCATTGTTGTTGGGTCAAAATGCATACCCTGTTGCTCAACATGATCACCTATGGTTACCCACAAACTCTCACCCTAGCAGATTCGCGTTGGGTTCACCAAAAATATGTCGAGAAATTTGCGGTCTTGCCAGGAAAGCACCGGGCTTATGGCTGTGAGAGTTTGTGAGAGAACTCAACAAAAACTATATGAAGGAGTTAAACCATAGATGCCGTGAAGACTAGGGTTTGGAAAGAAGAACCATCAAAGAAGACTCACTCTTTCTCTCTTGCACTCACACACACAAAGAAAGAACGCAAAAGAGAATGTCAAAACAATACGAAGATGAAAACATCAAGGCTATGGTCATATTGTATCATGGGTAATATGAAAGGGTTAATGGATGAGTTAATGGCATTCAATCTTGGCTGACCAAATAGGCTACGAATTGTTCTTTGGAATTGTAGTTTTGTGCTTACCATAATATATATATTTTGTCTTGTGATTGGGATTAATTGTGTGTACAAATCCTCTTGGTTCATAGCAAGATAACTACGCTTAAATCAAAAGAAAAATTATAGTCTATGAGAGGTAGTATGATGGGATCCGGTGATAGAAGTATTTCATTGAGCCTTTCAGGGCCGAAGAGAAACACTATACGTTGTTGAAAGTGTATTTTACGGCTAATCGATACGTTAATTCTAATAGATCGTACAGAGTGAAAGCGATAGAAATGATCATCATGTGGGTTATTCATCTAGGATAGTATGTGAGAAATGTAGATATGAGAGAAGTGAAGAGATGAGAAGTTTCCCTCCCAAGCCCTATTCTTGCCCGTAGGCAATAAGGATACTGCGGGGAGAGATGTACCTGTAGCAAGAGAACCTAGAGAGGATGAATTACTAAGAATGAGAGAGATAGGTTTAGTTAAGGAGATGAGATTATATACACATATATTTATTGGATTAGAGATGAAAAAGAAAACAACAAGAAATCAAGAAAACATCAATGTAGAACACATCTTACTTGACAAACCCTTCGGCACCATTATTGATGGAGAGAGAAGAAGAGTGGATAACTCCAATTTGATTGATACACCAAGTGCAAGACCTTCTTTGATTAGAGTTGATCTTCCAAGGTTAGCTTGTTGCAAGAATGGCTAGTCTCCCTCTAGGAAAAAGTGTAGGCTTGGGCTTATGTTAATGGCTAAGTACAATTAGGCATTACTACTCACTCCCTCAAGAATTCCTTTCATCAATGGCTTGAATGCTTGAGTTCCTTCCAAGGAAGAAGAGGTCCCCTTTTATAGGTGAAGGGAACCCCCAAGGGTTTACACAAGAAGAGAGGAGCCAGTGTGAGCAGGAATTGGAAAAGTTGGAAATGAGCTGCCCTTGCATGATGTGGGCAGACTGGGGTCCAGTATTTTGATCATATCTCCTCAACCGTGGCTCCAAATAAAAAAGTAAAAATATGGGAAAAAACTTCAGCTCATTAGCTATGATTTTCATTTTAAAATTGTTTTCCAGTTCGGATTGGAAACTTGTGTAAAAAAAACATCAAAATAGGGTCCATTTATGGCAGCAAAAGTCTTCATGTGGTCTCCTTAGCCTAGACTTTCATTTAATTCCAAAGGACACCTCATGCCATATGAAAGCATGACATTGCTCCTTGACAAATTTTTGTAATCATGCTTGAAATAATGCATTAAAATAAGTGTATCTTTGAAATCATGCCACCTAGTGTCCCACTAGGATTTGATTCTCTCCTGGTAGCTATTTAAAAAGGAATATAAGAAAAGTATAAAAAATACATAGAATATATATATATTGGAGTTTACCCTAGATATAGGATCTAGCTAGGGTGTGAGATGATAATGAAATAGTAGAAATAAAGAATCAATGCTTTTTGCCCCAAGTTAAAGAGGCGGAGCTATTGATGCTTTTCCCATAGTATTTTCTGATGGTAAAGTAAGGATATGTTACCCTTGAGAAAAATAATAGGATGAGATAGAAGGCTTATTATTATACTTAAATATGCATATGTACACTATAGGAAATATAATTATGTATCTAAAAAAATACAAGATAGATCTTGTAGCATGCGTTCCCACTATGTACGTGTCACAGCGCGACAACGTTGACCTTGAAACAATAGAGATAGCTTATTTCACTAGAGCTAGCTTGGACATGTGGTGGACCTTTTAGCCACCTTGGGCTAAAGCCTCCATAACACAGCGGATAGTAGGTTGGACAAGTGGTTGACCTTTGCCCCAAACCATTCATGCTAATAGGCATAGTAGCTACACTCCATTCACACATTGACCTTGAAACAATAGAGTTAGCTTGTTTTAGTAGAGCGAGCTTGGACAAGTGGTGGACCTACAAACCACCCTTGAAGTAGGTTGTACAAGTGGTGGACTATATTAATTAGTAACAACTATTTTTTTTTTCCAGTAAGATATGGCACCAAAAACAAATGTTACAAGGGTGGTTGTCTCAATTGACTATACTTACATTGATCAAAGGAATTGGTATTTGGATCCACATGGTGTGGAGGGTGCACAATTTCATAAGGTGCATCTATTTATTGCAAAGAAAGAGAATGACAGTCTATTTGAAGATGTTGGCGAAGTAGTGGAAGTGTCTATCTCTAAGGCCGATGGTCATCCACAGGTGGAATGCATTGATATTGTAGTCCCAATGAATCAAGAATTCCAATTATCTCTAGGAGCATATGCATTTTCATGCATGTCTCAAAATAAAGATGAGACAATGTTTCCTCGAGGATGGAAGATTGAAGAGTCAACTCAAGGTGTCATAGCAGATCAACTTCAAAGCTCCATCATAGCCACACTACAAGGAAAGAAGGTGAAAGCTTCATGACCACCCATAAACAAGAAAGTCAAAGTGCAAAAAGTAGCACCTAATGAGACTAGTTCTATTTTGGATGTAGAAAATGCATCTATAGCATCCTCAACACAAGGTTCAACATACAAGATGAGAATCGTGGATCAAGAAGCTCAAAGGCACAAGCCATGAAAGGACAAGAAAAACATAGAGGTGGAATGAATAAGTATATAATCTATTTCCCTTTTCAATATAAGGAGTTTGATATCCCTATTCAAAATTATTGGCTGGCTCCTAATCACTATAATGTACGTACTATTGATGGAAAACATGCTGACCATATGCTATTTGGTTTTTGCCAGAGTACAACTAAGCCTATAGCATGTGCATATTTAATGTCTGTTCAGAATGCAAAGGCAAAGAAGGGTACACCTTTGGCAATAGAAGAGGTATAAGAGAGAAAACGACAATATTATCATTATTGGATTCTTGATGGCCAACATTCAATTTATGCCACAAAAGTTTTGCTTCACAATAAACAAAAAAACAATGAGATATTACAAAGATCAATTAACGTGTATAAATTTTGAAAGGGTATTATTGTTGTAAATGCTCATCGAATGGTTGCAACTGCTATATCTACCATTTCAAATGATGATGCTAAAGAATTGTATGTCAAGCAAACTTAGAGTCAAATATTGTGTCATCTGTGAAGTCAATGGATCTATTCAGGATGACCATCAAGGATAGCAACTAGAGTTGCAGAGGGACATACATCTCGTGTTGGATGGGATGTAAGTGTCTTTCTTCTTCTTTCTTATTTTCTTTAATTTAACACTTGAGTTCAGTTTTCTCATTGGTCTTATATTTCTTTATAGAATTTTATTTGATTGGCAAGAATGAGTGCAGGAGCAAGTTGGATTGCTAAACAGGCACACATGGTTACATATTCCGATCAAGTTTATGATTGTTGGCTAGAAATTATTATAAGGCTTAAGGAGCGAGGAGAACAAGAAACTCCAACAACGGTATTCATATTTCTTTGTGGTCTTGAGTATTAGATGTAAAGATCATTCGAGAAGAAATTAAAGATGAGAATATTTTATGTCAAAGAGTGCAAAATATGGTGATGTAATTCATTTGTACGATCGAATCAAGCAACTCAAACAAGACAAACTCATTCAAGACGCACTTCTTGAAGGCTTCAATTCTTTGATGTGTAAAGATTGGGAGGAAATAGTCAGCATGTATAAAATCAATGATGCATTTTATAAAACCATTCTAATGCTATGTGAGCAATGGCTCAAAATTAGCTTGAAGCGTGGAACAAAAAAAATGGATTTTCCGGATGAAGTTATAAAATACATGCAATGGGCAATTCACCTTCACAAGGAGAAAATTGAGTCTCTTGATTTTGCATGCTCCATCTATGTGGTGAACCTACCGATGGAAGGAAATCTCTACTTGAAGTGCCACTTCAACAACCAAATTCCTATTGGCTTATGCATTTTAGACTTGACAAAACACTATGGGGACAACTTGCAGTGGAGTGAAGAGATATTTAGCAATGCTTCAGATGGGATGTTGGCTATTTTTGGAGGCTCAATTGATCCTAGATTTGTGTTTCTTGCATTTATAGATTTCTCGAAACTCGCAAACTTGCAATGTGCATTCTAGAGTATGGGAGATAATGTGAACTACCATTCTTGTGGTGCCTTGTATCACTTTCCATTAGCACCTTGCAAAGGAGCAATTCAATTCCTTGTGGTTATTGCCTTCATGGGACAAGGTAATGCATCGATCTGAAGACCTGAGAAGGAGATGAGAACAACATCCCATGCCAGTTGATTGTTCTTTGCTTCAAGTAGAAAAAGAAGGCATGTCAAATTTGCAATATTTGGAAGCGGAAAAAAGAGTTTTTGTCAAGCACTACATTCATACATATTGTTTTAAAGATCGCAAGCTTGTAAATATCTTTAGTGATGGCTCTCTGGTTACACAAGAAGGATTTTAAAAAAAAGACGTCATCTGCTTAGTTGAAGCGTGCAAGAGCAAGGATCTTAGCAACCAGGCTTCTCAAATTTTCTAAGGCCCATGATGATATAGAAATGTGGGCCGGCCTTCAAGATCAACAACCTACTTTGCAATCAGCTCACGATGTGCACATCAGATAAGAGATTTTTTCGCAAGAAGAAGGAGAAGAAGACCAACCTCCTTTGTCAATGGTGGCCTACTAGGAAATGGAAGGAGGTATGTTTTGAACTTCTTGTATATGTTAACATCTATTCTTGTTCATTTGATACTCTTAATGTTAGGTTTTGTTTTATGTAGTATTTTTTGAGTCCATCCTTTTCATATTCGAGGATTAAAGGTTTAACACTAGAATGGTAACACGACACTTTCATGTCCTTGGACACTTTTGTGTCCTATTAAGTGACCATTTTGCTTGAATTATTTGAAGAGTATGAAAATTAATTTCTAGGTTCTATATATCCACAAAGTTGGCTTATGAGCTGAAAAAAACTTAGCATTTTTTTCTGAGTATCGATCTCACCACTAACCTTACTCTTACACAACATTTTTGAACCTAAACTGTGTGAAAAAACGAGTCCTATTTTTGGTCTTTTTTCAATTTTTGGCAACTATACCACTCTAAACTTCATGTTTGTGAAGTTTAGATGGCTAGAGGTTACGCCTTCATAGTTATCAACATGTTTGGATGCGTGTAGGAAGAGCTAAGTGTTAAAATTGAAAGTTATGACCAATTTATAAGAATTGCATAATCCTGTTTTTTGGCCAAAATTAGCACTTTTATGATTCTTTTGGTGGCTTTCTTGATATCCAAATTCAATTTTGATTGTGTAAGTGTAATGTATAACATAAAGCTAATATTCCTTGAGATGATGCTAAAGAATTGTATGTCAAGCAACCTTAGAGTCAAATATTGTGTCATCTGTGAAGTCAATGGATCTATTCAGGATGACCATCAAGGGTAGCAACTAGAGTTGCAGAGGGACATACATCTCGTGTTGGATGGGATGTAAGTGTCTTTCTTCTTCTTTCTTATTGTCTTTAATTTAACACTTGAGTTCAATTTTCTCATTGGTGTTATATTTCTTTATAGAATTTTCTTTGATTGGCAAGAATGAGTGCAAGAGCAAGTTGGATTGCTAAATAAGAACACATGGTTACATATTCCGATCAAGTTTATGATTGTTGGCTAGAAATTATTATAAGGCTTGAGGAGGAGAACAAGAAACTCCAACAACGGTATTCATATTTCTTTGTGGTCTTGAGTATTAGAGGTAAAGATCATTCGAGAAGAAATTAAATATGAGAATATTTTATTGTCAAAGAGTGCAAAATATGGTGATGTAATTCATATGTACGATCAAATCAAGAAACTCAAACAAGACAAACTCATTCAAGACGCACTTCTTGAAGGCTTCAATTCTTTGATGTGTAAAGATTGGGAGGAAATAGTCAGCATGTATAAAATCAATGATGCATTTTATAAAACCATTCTAATGCTATGTGAGCAATGGCTCAAAATTAGCTTGAAGCGTGGAGCAAAAAAAATGGATTTTCCGGATAAAGTTATAAAATACATGCAATGGGCAATTCACCTTCACAAGGAGAAAATTGAGTCTCTTGATTTTCCATGGTCCATCTATGTGGTTAACCTACCGATGGAAGGAAATCTCTACTTGAAATGCAACTTCAACAACCAAATTCCTATTGGCTTATGCATTTTAGACTTGGAAAAACACTACGGGGACAACTTGCAGTGGAGTGAAGAGATATTTAGCAATGCTTTGGATGGGATGTTGGCTTTTTTTGGAGGCTCAATTGATCCTAGATTTGTGTTTCTTGCATTTATAGATTTCTCGAAACTCGCAAACTTGCAATGTGCATTCTAGAGTATGGGAGATAATATGAACTACCATTGTTGTGGTGCCTTGTATAACTTTTCATTAGCACCTTGCAAAGGAGCAATTCAATTCCTTGTGTTTATTGCCTTCATGGGACAAGGTAATGCATCTGAAGACCTGAGAAGGAGATGAGAACAACATCCCATGCCAGTTGATTGTTCTTTGCTTCAAGCAGAAAAAGAAGGCATGTCAAATTTGCAATATTTGGAAGCGGAAAAAAGAGTTTTTGTCAAGCACTACATTCATACATATTGTTTTAAAGATCTCAAGCTTGTAAATATCTTTAGTGATGTCTCTCTGGTTACACAAGAAGGATTTTAAAAAAAAGACGTCATCTGCTTAGTTGAGAGCGTGCAAGAGCAAGGATCTTAGCAACCAGGCTTCTCAAATTTTCTAAGGCCCATGCTGATATAGAAATGTGGGCTGGCCTTCAAGATCAACAACCTACTTTGCAATCAGCTCACGGTGTGCACATTAGATAAGAGATTTCTTCGTAAGAAGAAGGAGAATAAGACCAACCTCCTTTGTCAATGGTGGCCTACTTGGAAATGGAAGGAGGTATGTTTTGAACTTCTTGTATATGTTAACATCTAATCTTGCTCATTTGATACTCTTAATGTTAGGTTTTGTTTTATGTAGTATTTTTTGAGTCCATCCTTTTCATATTCGAGGATTAAAGGTTTAACACTAGAATGGTAACAGGACCCTTTTATGTCCTTGGACACTTTTGTGTCCTGTTAAGTGACCATTTTGCTTGAATTATTTGAAGAGTATGAAAATGACTTTCTAGGTGCTATATATCCACAAAGTTTCCTTATGAGCTGAAAAAAACTTAGCATTTTTTTTGAGTATCGATCTCACCATTAACCTTACTCTTGCACAACATTTTTGAACCTAAACTGTGTGAGAAAACGAGTTCTATTTTTGGCCTTTTTTCAATTTTTGGAAACTATACCACTCTAAACTTCATGTTTGTGAAGTTTAGATGGCTAGAGGTTAGGCCTTCATAGTTATCAACATGTTTGGATGCGTGTAGTAATAGCTAAGTGTTAAAATTGAAAGTTATGATCAATTTATAAGAATTGCATAATCCTGTTTTTTGGCCAAAATTAGCACTTTTATGATTTTTTCAGTGGCTTTCTTGATATCCAAATTCAATTTTGATTGTGTAAGTGTAATGTATAACATAAAGCTAATCTTCCTTGAGTTTTGGGGGACCTAATATGCTATATAGCATAGTATATGATGATAGTTGAGTTTTTTGATTGCTGAAGAATACGATACATTTTAGAGTAGCAAGTAAAACTTTGTCAATATTGCTAGTTTCTTAGGCCAATTGTGTGTATTTTGTAGGTAGTAACCATATCTAATCATAGACTACAAACTTGGATAGATATTGAGTAGTTTTTATGGGTTTCTAGAGGTCATAATGCTAAAGCAAGTTTTTTCATGTTTGCTGTATTTAGCACGTTATCATTGCCCCCAAGGTTCCAATTGTAAGAGATCCATTATCCTTTTGAATCTAAAGGCCCAAAGAAAACTAAGAAAACATGTATATAGTATCTGTATTGAGCGTCACTATAGAAACTTTGATGATAGGCCCGCAGAATGGCAAAAATACAACTTTTTTGAACCTATTTTTTTTAACCAAAAAACATTAGTGAGGTAAAAGCAACCATATGTTTTGGTCACCAACCCATTGAAGTTAACGGGGCATTTTATCTCATGTCCTACAAAAATTCCCAGTCTTATTTATATGCAATCAACCGTAAGAAATTGCGATTTTGGGCAAAATGCACTGGTCCATCAACTTTGGAGGCTTGTAGTGACCAAGGGATGAGAAAAATTACAAGTTTCTCATTTTTTCCATATGTAGTAGTTATTCAACTATATGCTCATGAAAGGATTTTCAAAATGAGTGGATCTACTATGGTTTTGGATTTTTTTCCCAAAACACTGAAAGGACACTTTTATGTCCTGTTAGGTTACCATTCTAGTGTTAAATGTAGAGAATAATCTTATAATTTTTGAGTGATGAACCCTTAGACTAAAAAGAAAACACTAGCCTAGACTTAAGAGCTTGAATTGATGAGATTTAGACCTCGTACTATCCCCTTTATTTTATACTTTCAAGGCTAGCATGGGTAGGTGAGCCATACATAGATCCCAATCTCAAGAAGTGTGTTAAATTTTCAAACAACCCCATATATCTTGGACAAGTGGTGGACCTTCCATGGAGCCTAATTCAAACAAGTGTCGTGATGAACCTTCTGTGGAGTTTAATTGTGGTAGACTTAAACCAATAGCTAGTTCCTTGCACTGGCTTGGACAAGTGGTAGACCTTCCTTCTATTAAGGTCTCTATTGAGAGAAGAATTAAATATACAAGAAGAGAGAGATTATGTAGGCATAGATTTGCAAATTTGTAGAAAAGGGAAACGTGTTGGATTAAAAAAATACCTCTCATTGTACGAGTGCCCAAAACATAGCTATATATTTCATCCAAAATTAACACCTTTGGATAAAGGCTTATATTTAGACATTAATTCAAGAGGTCATGGCTATGCATGTGCTGAGACTATTGGTCAACTTGAATGAGGAGACACATAGTTTGTTGATTATGATCTTATTTGATGTTTTCAAGTATTTATATGGATAGAAGTATTAATTACATAATATTGATTTTACCTGGAATAAACTCCTAAGTTTGACTTCCACATGTTTAAAATTGGTGATTTAAATTCTAGTGATTTTGGATAAACCAATGTTATTTGTGTTTTTTAGATTTGCAAATTGGGAAAGATAAGGCCCCTGTGGTTGCGTCCGCAATTGTTGAACCCCTTGATTCTATTATTTTTGACATGCCCAAGGTGGATGATATGTCTATACCACAGTCTGGTGATGTGCACCTTGAGAAAGATTGCAACAATGAGTATAAAGAAATGCCTACTCCAACAATACAACCTACTTCAATAGAGACTAAAATGTCTTCTCAAGAGCCATTTCCATTTGTTGCTACTTCATCTAGTGCAGATATTGAGAAATCCATACTCACAATTATTTTAGACTTAAATGTTTTGCTATTGAAACGTTTCCCTCAGCCATCCTCACACCACCAGTCAGTGCAACTAGATCCAGAAAGACATATTACACTTAGACCACGCTGCATCCAATTCTTGAAGACTATATTACAGAGGTTTAATGTTGCAATTTGGTCAACGGCTACTAGGAACAATGTGCTTCAAATTATTGAAGCACTAGAGAGCTTACCAAAAGGTACATTGCCTTTCTTTGGAATTTGGAATCAAGAAGGTTGTTACACTTGTCAAAGAAATAAAATTTTTAGACCTAACAATCCAACCGTTCAGGCAATGTTCAAGCCTCTAGATAAAATTTCCATGGGGTATGAATGTGGCCCCCACGAAGAACAATGCTTATTGATGACTCTCCTTACAACGGATGCATTTCCCCTACAAACAATTGTATATTTCCATCCCAATTTGATGGTGAAAAACTGGTTGACAATATGCTCTTGGAGGAGTTGCTTCCCTATACCCATTACCTCCAAAGAACTAGCATTCTCCTCAGATGACTCATCCTCAGACAAAGAGTAGTTTCTTGTTCTCCATTTGTACATCGAAGTCTCCATATCAAGGGCTTGTTGTCTACCCTACTTCATATCATACACAATTTTTTGTTGCTTGCCACCGGCCTTATGACTTGGGTGCAACTCAAGGGAACCTATCTCCCAATCTTTCCTGGCCTTCATAGCCATAAGCCAAGGTCTTCCAAGAATTAATGGGTAGCCCTCCCCCTTAGTTGGGATCACATAAGCATCAATTGAGACTACCACACCAAAAGCTAAAACCTTCACTCCATTAACCTTTCCCACACAAGACATCCTTACATTATTTGCCATCTTAGCCTGTAAGGAAGTTTGTTCGTTTACTTCCAAACCCAGCCTGTGCATCAATTTCTCTGTCATAACACAAATCTTGGCTCCACCATCCACATACACATTGGAGACTCGTTGACTCTTAATCTCTGCATCAATGACTAGCCCAATATCCTTCATTCCGCTTGCACTAATGGACCCAACTGACTTTGTCTTAGCCCTCCTAGTGCTAATCATCTTAGAACAGGTTCTATGCATCTTTGGGGAAATGTGGAGGAGTTGCTGCCATGAGATCGTTGGTCACTTACTCACATCTGCTATGAGGTCATAGGGTATGGATCCAACCCCAAGTAGAAAGTCCTATACTCCTATGTGCCTCCTTGACCTACTCTTCCTTTTCTTGTCTCCTATCACTTGGGAGGAACCCTCATTCCCTTTATCCGGCTCTGAATCTTCCATTTCATCATTTCTTTGTCTCCTAACTCTCTTTATTGGCATGGCAACAGCTTCCTGCATTTTTGCTTTCCCTTTATCCTTACCATAGTTAAGACTTATGACAGAGACAGCCCTATCCTCCCCGCCTGATGGTAGTGGAGGGACCTCTACTGGTGCTTGTGGTGGTGGACGAGGGGGTCTCAATATTTGAATTGGTGGAGCCACATGTGCATTTTGTCCATTTGGCGGCCTTGCTCAAGCAGGGGTGACTTGTTGGCAGGGAGGTCGTCTTTGATTACCATTTCCTTGATAGCATCGTGGGTGACGGCAATAATATATGCCGTGACCTACCTCTCCACAATTGTAAATGTACTCACGGATTTGCCTTTGTCCTTCTTGTCTATTTCGTTCATTTTTTGGCTAGGGAGCCTTACACCTTGAACCAAATTGATGGACAGGCTCTCTAGCTGATTGGTGATTTGTTGAAGCAGCTCTTGTTGAGAGGACTCTTGGTCTGTTGCTCCTGTCCCTGCTACTACCCTTGCCGTACGTTGAGCTATCGCTGGAGGCTCCATTCCTCCTTGTAGCTGAGCTTGGAACTTTAATTTCCTATCCTTCTCCCTTGCATAATTCATAGCTTTCTCAAAGGTGTCTGGGAATTTACCTTTTACCTTTTCTCGAAGGAGGGGGTAAAGCCCTGCTAGGAAACAATCCTTCTTTAGGCACGCTGGCACCCTTTCCCCTTCACCTAGTGATGCACACCACTTCTCCCACAGGTTGGAAAACTTCTCTTCATAGATTCTATAGTCATTGGGTGATGTTTTGTGTAGCTCTAAGAGTTGTCTCCATATCTCCTCTGGAGGCTCATGATGGCGAAATTCTTCAATGAAGGCCATTTTTATGGCTTCCCAATCTCTTCTTTCTCTGGGTGCCAAAGTTTAATACCATACTTTAGCACCTTCCCTGAAGACTAGTGGAAAGGCCCTTAGCTTTGTGACCTCATCATCCCTTGCTGACACTAAAAGTGTCATTTCCAAATTATCCAAAAAGTCTGAAGAAACCTCCCCAGGCTTACCATAAAAATTAGGGGAGGCCATAATATAACTGAGAGAGTACACAATTACATGAACAACTCCAATTTATTGAAAGTAGAGTATGATAAGTACAATTTGGAGCTTTAGCATAGCTAGCTCAAAATAGGATGAATATTGATACATCAAAGGAGTGGTGATAATCTAGTAAGGGTAGAAATACAGGGTGAGGAGAGCGCAAGATCTCCCCAAGTCTTTCAGCTCCAAACAATAAGGCTATTTTTCCTGATATAATAATTTCCTATCAATACATATATTAACACGCATATGATGCACAAATGGAAAGGAAACATCCGTGGATCATTATTGGCATCCATACCTACCCACTCAAATAGACTAGCTTAGTTGCACCATCTTTGGACCAATGAGCCTGATCAGCCACAGAAGGTCGGCACCTCGGATCCTTCTACTCTTCTTGACGTGTCTGTGAAGATGTAGGGGGTGATAGAAACACCTCTTACTATGCCAATCCTTTTTGCAAGTAGTAGTTGGATGCTATTGCCATAATCAGCAGGACGAACAAAAGTTACACCATTAATGTGCAAAAAATCACCAACAAGGACACTCTCTTTAGATTGAGATAACTTCTTGAAAATTAGCAACAAAGGTAAACGGGAAGGCTCTTCACCCGATCACCAAAGCACTTTGGACAATATCCAAAGAAATATTCACGTGGACAGGAGGTTTTCTTAGGACTGGTGGTGTCTGGATTCACAAAGTGCACTGAGAGCACATGCATACGAGTAGCAATCTTATAGGCCAGCCTCCGCCTCTTTGCTTCATGAGGGTCTAGGGGCGAAATTCATGGTTGTAGGTTTGATGTTGAAGTTGGTTGCTCACTGGCCTTTTTCTTACCAAAAGTGGTCATGTAGCCCCCACTAAATGAAATGAGACCAAACGTCACCTTCACGCTTGAGCACGTGCTACAGCTTTAGGCCACTAAGGTGTGGATGTGATCTTCCTTTTCTTAATTACCTTTTTTGGAAAGAGAGGTCTAGTAGTACTCTCTCTTCCTTTAATGTGCGTCACGGTACCTTCGTGTGTATTGATGTAGAGAATTTCAATTGTGTGTGCATCGGGGGTTAGTGGAGCATTTATAGGTTAAGAGGAAAGGTAACTCAAGCTCTTCTCCTCATTCTTGTTTGTTGGCGATGATCACGAACAAGGCAAGGAGAGGAACTTACTTCTTGAATGTCGATGATGCTACAGCCAGGCAACAAGATCTTGATGAAAGCTTTTCGGGCCTCTAGAGCCTCCTCCTCTTCTGTCCTCCGATTTGAAAATTCTTACGCCACTCGTCCATGTTGAAATTTCACACCTTCATTGTTTGTGAGCTGAAGGTCTATGTAGCCCTCCTCCATGGAGGCACCAAAATGAGGGCAAGAATGCGGAGCCATCACGGGGTGGCCTCTACACCTCCTTGCCGATCCTCCTCAATGGCAATGGGGCAGACAAATCCACCAAAACGATAGGGGGCACCACCTAGCTTGTGCGCGGCTAGGACGCAAGAGAGTGAGTAGGTAACACACTATGCAATGGACCATATGGAATGATTCTTGTCATGAGAGAGAGAGAGAAGGAGAGCGCTCTACGAAAACCCTAAATAAAAACATCACTCACTAATCCCCAAGAACATTGGAGAGGAAGAGAGTGGAACCATCTTGACCATTTGCATGATATTGAACATACACATAGACAAACAGCGAGCGAGAGAGAGAGAGAGAGAGAGAGAGAGAGAGAGAGAGAGAGTTA
Source organism: Adiantum capillus-veneris (assembly GCF_014529385.1). NCBI lineage: Eukaryota > Viridiplantae > Streptophyta > Polypodiopsida > Polypodiales > Pteridaceae > Adiantum > Adiantum capillus-veneris. The sequence continues at coordinate 18,296,987 of NC_140941.1, read as the reverse complement.
TGGGGCTGCATTTTAGGTATTGTATATGTATTCCATCACAAGAGAGAGAGAGAGTTATGGGGCTGCATTTTAGGTATTGTATATGTATTCCATCACAAGAGTGCTCGAGAGGGAGTTTCAGGGCTAGGAGTTCACATACCACCAAGTGATAAGCAATACATCATGCACAATAAGTAAGAGTAAGAACCACGAGAGAGATTTCTGGAAATATGGCATAATGAAACCATGTAACTATCAATACAAGACCATACTTACAATAGAGAAACTTAATGGGCAGCCATTGATACTCCAAGTGTAGGCATGAAGCTCAAGAACCAATGCTTAAGAGGTGGTGTGTGTAGTGTAGCCCTCTAGCAACTTGCTACCCTATTGTGTTGTCTCTTCCTTGTGTGTAGAAGAGGCCTCTTTATATAGGAGAGGGGAAGATTGATTAAGATGTAGTTAATTGCTAATTTCAATTAACATTTTCAAAGCGGATGGTGCAGTGATGATGAATCTCCTCCCCACCACTTTGGTTTTTTGCATGATGTCCAAGTGGTGACTAGGCCTAGAAAATTCCTTTAGCCATGTGAGTGGCCACTCTAGCTAGAGGCCAAATGATGTGTTAAGTGAGGTATAATGATGTACAAAGGTGAGAGAAAGAGGGGTTTTTACAAGGTTGGGTGAGAGAGAGTTGAGGGTAAAGTGGTTGTGTGTTTGTGGAAGTAGGGAAAACAGGGTAGGCAAACCTGTCACTGTGAGCTACCAACAGGGTCCCACGATTTTGGACATAGCTCCTCGCTCAGAGCTCCAAAAAATTAAAAAAATATTGTCGAAGAGATGAGCTCACGAGATACAACTTTCATTCACACCAGTCACACAAATTCGGGGTCGAGCTACGTGCTGAAATTCGAGCCAATAAACATGTATTTTCCACATCCCAAAAGTCTTTTTGATGGACCATATGACCTTACCTTTCCTTGTGCTTCCAAAGATGACTCATTGATGCCTTGTGTGAGCATGATGTATACCCATGACTCACCTTTGCAGCCATCCAAAAGAAGATGATGATAGAGATATGCAAATATAATGGAAATAGAAAATAGGAAATAACATATAGCAAAATGAAGGGAAAATAACTAGTGATGAGATAATAAATAGTAAAAATATTAGAAAAATAGTTAATGATGTGGAAAGTGTTCCTCACTTTTATTAAGGTAAATATGATGGGTTTTATTTATTTTTGAAAGATAAAATAGGAAAAACAAGTCAAATCTATTAGTAGGAAAAAAATGCTAAAGATAGAAATGCTAGAGGTGGTTCATACACTAAAAGCATTTGGATTCTTTGGAGAGGATACACATGAAAAATACCGAGTGGGGGTGTATGCAAAAAACCACCATCACCTATCTTCTATACGTTCATCAAGTCAATCTCGTGTAATAGTTGGAGGGATTCTAAATGTGGTAGTTTTGTCAGGTGCCACATTGCCCCTATGTGTGCTCATAGAAGCCCTATACTCCATTGATTCCATAGGACCTGTGTTCGAAAATTGCTCATGTCCAATAGAATATTTCACTCTGGTTCTCACTAGACTTACATGCCCAGTTTCTGGTCACGTGTGAGTAGTCAAGGTTTTCACTTCTTTTGGATTTACATAGTATTGGTGGAATGGTCCCCCAAAATATGTATATCGTTCTAACTCCTTACGATCAATAGGAGAGTATTTTCGGCCATACTTGTCCATTATGACCACTTGAATACTTCTCCCCTCTGTGTAAGTAAAATGGATAGTTTTTTACGGTCAGATGCGGGGTTCATCACATCTATAATAGAGTGTTTGTTCTCCGTTATTGAATTTATATAGCCCCACATAAGTGTTGTCTGTATTAAGCCGCTCTGTCTCATTGGTGCATCTAAGCACCATGTTTTGCTTATCCATTTTCAGTGGTTCATGTGCTAGCTCTTCATCTATCTTGTCCTTCCTGCCAATTATCCACCATTTGTCCACAATAAAGGGGTTGTAAACCACTAAGTACATCATTCCCTCTCTGCCAAAATATCAATCCCTGTCATAATCCACATCTACAAGGTCTTTCAACTGTCTTTGCTTAATCTCCAACTTAACACAGTAGCGGTCCATTCCATCCTTAAAGATTTTGTCCTTAAGCACATTTTCAGATTGAAACTTCAAGTGCAACAATTTTACATGAGATGTAGGTTGAGAAGGACCCACCCCCATGGAAGTTGTTTCCTTAGGGTTCAACTTGTTGGAGTCTTCAGTCATTAGGTTGTATGATATTTTTGAGACAAGGTGTCAAGAAAGATTTCCTTTAAAATGAGTTCTAAAGGATGCAGTGATCTTTGATTCACACTTCCTTTAGGGGAGTGATTGATCACTTGGTCTATGATGCTGGGATTCCTATTCTGGTACAATCGTTTTGATCGCAAATTCATGAAGATTTTGTATTGCAAGATCCAAACTGGGTTACCTCATTAGCTAGCCTAAATTCCCCGTTTTGATCTTACTTGTTGGGTAGTATTCTCTAGTACCTGCAATCTGTCAAAAAATGTTTGATAGCTATAAGTTTAGAGTCATTTCTTGTTAGTTCTAGCTATCAATTGACAAATTTCAACATGATTTTTCAATAGCACATAGTTTTACTCACAACATCATTCTGCAAACCTATCATCAAAGTTTCTATTGCCATGCTCAATACAAATAATATATGCATGTTTTCTTAGTTCCCTATTGTCCTTTAGGTTCATAAGGAGCCATGGAGCATGTCAAAAGAATAATACATCTCTTACCAAGTGGAATCTTGGGGACAAATATGAAGTGCTAAATACAGAAAACATGAAAAAACTGGGTTCAACATTATGAGTTGTAGAATCCCATAGAAACTATTCAATATCTAGCCAAATTTAATCCTTATGACTAGATATGGTTACTACCTACAAAATGCATGTAGTTGTCACAAGAAACTAACAATATTGAAAAAGCTATACTTGATATACTAGAATGTTTCGTTTACTTCTATAATTGAAAAAATCAACCATCGTTGTCTACTATGCAAAATAAGCTATTAGGTGCCCCAAAACTCAAGGAATATTAGCTTTATGTTACAATATGCGACATAGAAAATCAAAATTGCATTTGGATATCATGAAAGCCACCAAAAAAATCATAGAAGAGCTAAAATTGGCTAAAAAACACGATTCGACAATTTTTGTAATTTGGTCACAGCTTACAACTTTAGCATTTATTTCTCCCTAGAAGCATCAGGACATGTTGAGGACTACTAAAGATAGTTATCTAGCATTACAGACCTCACAAACATGAATTCTAGAGTGGTATAGTTGCAAAAAGCCAAAAACAAGACCCGTTTTTTCATACAGTTTAGGTTGTGAAATGTTGTGAAAGGACAAGGTTAAAGATGGAATTGATATTCCAAAAAAATGTCGAGTTTTTTTCATCTCATGAGACAACTTTCTAGATAGATAGAACCTCAAAATCCATTTTGAAACTCTTGACATAATTCAAGAAAAATGGTCACTTAACAGGACATAAAAGTGTCCCATTACCAACCTAGTGCTAAGCAAGCTCAAGATTGATATAAGAAGTACACAGATGAGAATCTATGTCTTGCTACTTTTGAAGAAGGAGACAAGGTTTTCCTCAAAGTTCCAGAGCATTCAGAAAGTCTGAAGATGGGAGAAGTTGCTAAACTTTCACCATGCTATTGTGGACCGTTTACCATTCTCAAACATATAGGTCAAGTGGCCTATAAGTTAGATCTTCCAGAGCACTCACGAGTTCATCATGTCTTCCATGTTAGCCGTTTACGAAAACAATTAGGACAGAATGATAGTGTCTTTCACACAGGTGTGCAGGTTGACCTTATCGAACCACCAAGCATTCCTCATGATCCCGAAAAGATTTTGGATTCTCATGAGCTTCGCACCAAACATCATGTCAGACGACAGGTGTTGGTAAAATGTCTAGATAGACCTGAAGAAGGTTCTACATGGGAGAATGTCTCCCCACTTAAGAAATATTTTCCTACGTTTGTTTTTGAGGACGAAAACAATTCTCCAAGGGGGGGGGGGGGGGGGGGAAGGGTAGTGTAAGCACATGGGTCCTATGGGGGAGGCCGCCGGCACGGCCGGACAGTGTGTACACTAGGGGGAGGCTATAAGATAGCACGGTTGGGTGGAGACTAGCACGCGCATTACCACCACCCTTTCATAACACGTCGAAAGAGCATTAGATCTGTGCAATTGGGAGCGAGGCTACACCCAACTTGCACATACACAAGAGTTTTGAGTTGATCCTTGCTATTTCAGAAAGTGAAGCTTTCAGGGATGGAGTTTGTTTCTTTTAAGTGTGTTTATAGCTTCAAATATTCTGTGACTTGCTTGATTTTGCTATGAACGAATCCTCACAGTCAGAGGCCCGTGCTTTCCTCCACAATTCATGACAATGGGACACGTTACCTGACCTGAAGTAGGCTAGGGTGAGTGTACAGAAATCTCTTTGAAAGTATCAAATAAAATATTCAAATCTATGGGGGAACAAGAGAAACCTGGGGTGCAATTTGATCTTGTCAAAACGCAAATATTTCAAGCCTTTATTATGTTTATGCAGTAGCAGTAAGCTGCTAAAAGGAGAGATCTTTCTTCAACCAAAGTGCTTCAATTAGTGGTAAAGAAATTGGACCAATCTAAGGGTAGATATGTAACAAAGTATTTTTGTGGGTATGTAAAGGAAATGGAGCTACATTGAGTGCCCAAATCAGAGATGGTACAATGTTTTGAGCTAGTCGTGGTTCCTAAGATCAGAGAGCATGTAAGGGGGAATTAGAAATGATCATGGGTGTACTTGGGAAGCATTCAAATTGTCCTTGAAGGAGGATTACTTCATGGAGAACTCCAAAAGCGTGCCAAAGAGAACACTTCTAGAGTGGGTAGCTAGGCCAAAGGGGAATTATCACCTTTTGAACTTCTAAGGGAATTTAAGTGTCACTATGATAACCTATGAAGGACTAAAAAGGCAACCTTAAACTCAAAAAAGACAAAAATATTTCTACAGGCAGCAGTCAAACATATTCAAGAGAAGCCTAGAGTTATTGCTTGAGGAGAAAGATGTGGAACAGGGCTTGAATATTGATTGGAATGAGTTTGAAGATGCAATTTCAGTGTTAGCCAAGCAACAACGACAAAGAGACAAGATGATCTACTTAACCCTACTTAAGCCCCAATAGTTCGTGAGACTCCTAGAAAGCCATAATTGTGGTTCCCATGCGTTGTGTCAACGATAAACGTAAGAAGGGTGCTCAAGGAACGTCCAAAGATGTGAGAGATGTCACCCAAAAAAGGCAAGGTAAAGGAGACGTTAATAATAAAAGAGTCCTCAAAATAGAGTAGCATGAGACGCAAGATTGACGGCCACAATACGAATAGCAAAAAGCTAAATCTTCTCGAAAAAGCTAACGCCAAAATAATAAAAACGATCGCGAATGCTTCACGAAGAAGTAGGACGAAGAAAGCTGCGTCAAGCTCAATTGCAGTAAAAATAGCATAACTTTCTGCTGCGAACTCCGATTGGCGCTTTTCTCGTTTTTCCAAATTTTGAGCAGAACACCCCGAAAAATTGAGATGAAGTTCAGGGTGTCATCAACAAGAAAACGTAATCAACGATTAGATTGATTAGCAATAAACGACACACAAAACACTAATTATATTCTTCTTAACACAAAACCACCACAGTTAACAAGAATCAACGCTCAAAAATAAAATTTGTAGCAATTTTGAATCTTACATGCGAATCGCATACACATACTGTTTTGTCACCATGAATTGAATCAGCGCGTGATCGCTACCGCTCTGATACCATGTTGAGATGTAGAGAGAAAGAGAGAGAGACGAGACAAGAGACACACCATATACGCTCCCAAAGACTGATTCATATTGAGGACAAGATACAAATATATAGGTGAGACCAAGTTGAGTAGAGTGATCCATATATAGCTCCAACAAAATTAACTTCAGGAGGATCTGTAGTCCTCTTTTGATGATAATCCTTTAGCATAACTTCAACAGCCTCCAAGGTTTCTGGATAGGGCATGTCTTGCAAGATGTCATAGACATTAGAAGAGGTGTAGCCAGAGGCCAAATTTCTTGGTTTGAAGGTCTTCATGGCAGGGGAGCCTGAAATCCTTCAGAATCAATAGTTATTTTCCCTTTCTCCCCTCCTCTAGGACCTTTTGAGGAAGAGGGTTGAGAAGAGGTACTTCTAGTATTGATGAGTGACCTAGGCGGTCTAGCATAAGAGGGGGTTTTGGGACCAGCCAAAGGAACCACCGTCTGAGATGGAGGTAGTACAGGAGGGGTAGTAGGTTTACCCATGGGTTTGCCAAAAAATTGTCTCCTAGGTATCAAGTTCTTGCTCCCTGGATAGGAAGGGATCAGCTCTACTGTGCCTTCTTTCAATGTTGGACACTTTTTGAAGAAGTGGCCTAATTTTCCACAATGGAAACAAGAGCCTGCTAAATTCCCCCATTTAAGGTACAAGACCACATTGCCTACTTCTTCCAGTTCTATTTCCAAAGAGGATGGAAATTCTTTGTCAGTCTCCCACAAGATGCAAGCTTTATTCCTGTTGGGGAGGTTAAAGTCGGGCTAAATAGAACCTTCCCTAAGGAGGCTAATATTTCAGAGATACAAGGCCACAAGTATGAGGGGAGATCTACGAGTTCTACCCACAAAGGGGCATTTACTCAATAGTTCTTCCTTGATGGTCCTGATTGGCTGCCATTGCAACACATTGACCACTTGCCCATAGAGGATCACAATAGAAGACGAAAGAAAGGATTTTTGATCCTCAGTCTTGAAGAAGAGCACCTCAAATAAGCCAGAACCAGAATAAAAGATTTTGTCCACCACTATTATCCTAAAGCCATGGTCAGTGAAGCCTGCAACCTCCCCAATGCTTGGGAGCTTTCCAGTAAATTAAAGAACTACAACCCTTGTTTGAAAGACGATGACCTGATTCCAGACTTTAGCAGAGTTCATAAATACCTTATGATGTCCTTTGATAGACGGGTCAATAGTGAGAGAGTCTTTAAGAGCAATGGACATGGCTAAGGGGTCAAACAGGACATTCTCACCACACAACACAGAAGAAGATGCTTCACCATTAGGGTTTAGGAGGAACACTTCCAGGAGGGACATGCTTCAAGGGTCAAGAGGAGACCTGAAAGGATGAAGGCGAGGCTCTGCTTCGAGGGATGGGAGTTGCAATAGCAACACTGCGAGGGTGATGGCAGAATAGAGGAACCTGCAGAACACAGGAAACCTCTACCCCATTCTTCTTCTTCTCTCTCTCTCTCTCTCTCTCTCTCTCTCTCTCTCTCTCTGTGTCTCTCTCTCGCTCTCTCTCTCTCTCTCTCTCTCTCTCTCTCTCTCTCTCTCTCTCTCTCTCTCACACACACACACACACACACACACACACAGGATGGAACTATCCTTGGACTTTCTTTACTCAAAACCCTCTAAAAGTAAGAAAGACGAGGCCATTGATATATCTGAAGCATATAAATGGAAAAATGTATTTGGGTGAGTATGTGTGGGCATGGACATGGTGTGGGTAATGTGGGCGAGGGTCTAGGTGTGGGTTAATCTCTAAGACTACAAAAATGGCCGGCTACCTTCTTTTCAAAGTGAGTCACGTTGGGGTCAAAGAGGTGGTATAGAGGTCAAGCATGGGAATGGAAGCTCCTGTGTTGAGGATTGCACACTCCACCATGGATGCCCATGTTGGGGCTGCCACCATTGTTTCTTGATGTTAATGTGGAAGCCCACCTCTCTTGTAGCATGTGTACAACAAGATTCAATTAAGGATGTCAATCAAATATTCTAATTTTGGTATTATAACGCAATGGTGCACAATAATTCATTCATTGATGTAATCAGGTGCTCACGATTGTATGCTTTGAGATGCTCTCATATGCTATTATGCCGAGAATGCTTATGCTCAACAGAGAAACCATGTTCTCAAGAGACTATGTTGAGAACACGACGGAGAGAGAGAGACAGACAGAGACACACACACACACACACACACACACACACACACACACACACACAGCATTATTCAAATTCGAACCTTGAAATTTTGAACAACCACACAATGGACCAAGAATGTGATTTGGTGTTGTACATTTTCTTGACATGGGAGATGATGATACATGTATGGATTACAAACAAAGAAAAGCCAAAGATAGAAAATTCCTACACTCAATTCATTTTTACAAATAAGCAAGTTGAGGTGAGTAATTCTTTTGATTCATATTACCTCCTCTGGAATGCCTAACAATAGCTTCATGAGGTCTTTGACATTTGCAAAATTGTCACCAAATGCGTTCACTTACATATACGTTGAGTGTTCCTGCTCCACTTACATATACGTTGAGAGTTGTGCTGACTATGGCTCCTAAAATTGTCCACAATGAGTTTTTGGGCACTCCCCCCTTGTGAAAGACAACCAATTTCATTGGTTTCTCCAAGTTTAAATTGGGAAATTATTTGTTGGATTTGTAAGTGTCGCACTTCCAAGTTTGAAGTTACGGCTATTGCTTTCGAAAATTAAAAGAGCTTCTGATTTGTTTATTCAGGCCAACAATTTAAGGAGCATCAAGATATGAATAAGCTTTGTTTCTATCGAGATAAATTTGTATTGCAACCCTAAATCAAAACTTGTTGCACAATTTGTGGACTTAACCGACCAATTGAAAAAAATGGATAGTAATGCGCCTTAAACATCCCTTTCCTTTTATGTTATAAAGGCCCCTAAGACGGGGTTATATGCTAGTTACTTGGTGAGCCAAAGGAACTTTTTCTCTATCTGGTTGTAGAATCGACCACATTGTAGGGTCAAATTAAACTAAAAAAACAAGGTCGTGAAAAGCTGTTAATAAAAAACGTTGTCTTGAATATAAAAGGAGCATCGCATCACAAGTTGGCAAGAAGGTTCGTAGAAACAGTTTGAAGACAGGGGTTCACAAAGGCGCAGCATTTTGGATATGGATCCACACAGTGCCAAGGTTGGGGATGGCCAGTCTGTAGGCCAAGCTCCTTCCTATTCATTCCAGTAGTACAAGGGTCGACAATGTCACTGTTTGCCCCATCGGCATATTGAGTCGGCCTTCTTTTGCAGTGAAGCCTCAATAGCTAATTATAAGCGTACTTGCACCTTCCCCGCATAGTGATCATAGCAGCTTTGTGTGCAACAAGACCCAGTGGCCAGCTGAACAGTATGTCAGCTTCAACTACGCATTACTGAGCTCGTTTCTGTTGGCGCAACTACTTATGGCCAGCATTATGCCGCTCCAAGTATAGCTCATGCAGATTCAACAACCCTGTGCCTCGGCCATTCTTCAATGTTCATGGAAATGATATGCAGTAGGTCCCCATGCCTAATTCTCAAGATTCACACCAATTGTTTCCGCACAGTTTGTCCATGCAGCATGCACAGCAAGCCGGGTAGAACGTCCGGATTAAAGGAGTACCGGAGACCTTTTAAAGCCCGGTTATAATACTTCGCAGATCGAGCTGGAGGTTACTTCGTATGCTTGCTGATATGATGAGCACTCTCAAAGATCATATATTTCGTGTGATCAGCCCATGACAGAGGTTTGTTCTAGTACAGATACCTACGCTGCCAACCAGGATCAAAAGAATAGTCAAGAGTAGAAGCGGAAGCTAATTCTTTTTAATCCACATAATGAGATTTGATGTTGGAGAAGCCAAAGAAAAAGGACTGTGGAGTATTGGCATTTTTGGAGACAGGTATACCAATATGTCAGCACCTATTAGTATCCAACAACAGTTCAAACTGCTGACCATTCAACAACTGGGTGGGATAGCAGAAACTTTACAAACAATATGGCCACTATTGCGTCTTGTAAAGAGATTCTCTTTCTAAACCACGTGCAGGCGGCAGCCAATGCGGCGTAGTTGAGATTAGCAACAACAATATACTACAGTGTTGCTCTTCATCAACTACATACGAAGCAAGGAATGCAGGTGGTGTGGGTTTGAACGCACAATAGTTACTGCTTCGGAGCTCCCTTCTTGCTAATAACAACGACTCACTTCCATGTATGCAACAACTCTCGAATCAAGTTCAGATGGCTGCAGATGGAAGACATCATTTTGGTATGCTATTCCAGGGCGGAGTGTGAAAATCTATTCACATCTTCTCAAAGGTCTTTTGTGCAGTAGGCGGTCAAGGTAGAAACTCCATATAGCAGCTATAGTATACCGAACGGGCCGAGTGAAATTATCTCCAGCAACGACTTAACATTCCATAGCGCATGGGATGCTACTCTTAATATATTGTATGAGTACGGAACCAATTTCAGCGTCAAGAAGACAAAGTTTGTCTATTGTTGAATGCATTTTGCAACCTCAAGATTCAAAAATTACTTTATTCAGTTATACACTCAATATATCATACATGTTGGGTGCCAAGCGGTCTCTTGTGCAAATACATTCCTCATTATGCTGCATCTTATCTCGGTTTTCTTGTAGAGATGAGACAACTTTCTTTGCATCTCTTACTGGCTTAGCATATAAGATCCATTACATCGACAAAAAATTGAGGAGGGTTGGCTGGGATGCTGCGGATTGGAGGGCCGCCAGGGCTTGAGAGGAGAGTTGGCCACATGGGGTGGTGCAGGTGGGTGACATCGATGGGACTGAACATATGGAATCTAGTGGTATGCAAAAAAGGGCTAGATTTCTCGCAGGCTTCACGTCGCCACCTCAATTGCATCATTAGTAGAACTACTAGTACCTTTGTCATAAGCATTGTCTTCTTCATCTTTTGGAGGGATCGCACCTAAACAGCCTTCAAGTTGCATCCTTTGATTAGAGATGGGGACACCAACCTCTAGGAAGCATGATACGTAACGCAGGTTAGTCAACAAGGAGGCAAGGAAACATAATTGCTAAGGAGGCAAGAAGACATAATTGCTGACCGAAACAGCTTACAACAGAGAGAGAGAGAGAGAGAGAGAGAGAGAGAGAGAGAGAGAGAGAGAGAGAAGGTAATATTGATCAGAGGACATAGAACATTAATTTACATCTGCGTGCTTTGTGTATGGCAGGGAGGACATATATTCACAACAATGTACGTTCCAATTACACAAGCGCAACAACACTGCAAGGTCCGTTATCTGCATCCAATTTTTTATGCGCATGCATTTCCTTGGCGCAACACATAAACGCTACGGGGAAGGGCACGGCTTCCATTTCTTATAATTTTTTGGAGAGACCACAGTGCCAACTCTCCACCATACCTTTGTATGGCACCTCTGTATGACGTACATTGTATACTTTGCACTGTCAGTCTGTGATGTTTCATTGCAAGATGATATGTTTAACTATTCACATTGCTTTTTTGTAGCTTGACTCAAATATCGGCCTATAGATTTGACAGTCAAAAAGCAGCAATACAACATTACAGGTCAGTAAAGCGCCTCATTTTTTATTGCAGTTCATTCATGCTTTATTTATTTGCTTGTTTTAGTAATTTTTGCATTACTTCCTTTGCTTCGGTTTATTTGGATCTCGTTTTCAAAACTATACACTCGATGTCGATCAACATCTGCACATGTTAGTTACACAAGCAACTCTTTGCAAACGATTTCTAGCCAATGCATCTGATGTATTACAATATTGAATACGCAAGTAGTGAATGCATGTGGTATATCATACTAGTGAATTCACCTTGTGCATCTTTATTTTATCTCTACATAATTGATATCATACAGCTAGGTGTCTAAATAATTGATTCCATACTATATATGTCCTCGTTTCTCCAACACTAGGTGTCAGTATGAAGTTCTGAAGACCTAGAAGATTATGGTCCAAGCATCAATAAGCTAGGGAGAAAACTGCAACCAACTTGAAACTAGCTTATTGTCCATATGCTAGGTCATGGTTTGAAATTATTATATTGTATAAAGATTGGAGCATGCTATATGACATCTTTTCTCACAATCTAGAAATATTTCCTTCCTACACGACGGCATACCTCAGATATATAGAGATAACTGAGATCGATAGACAAATGAAATAGACGCTCCTGCTGCCCCCACTTTTGTATTATTGTTGGGCGTTTTGTCATAAGAACGGCAACAACAAGACTTAGCAGCATTGCATCTACAGTCCATTACCAGTTCAAGATACCAACAACTAATGAATAGTATCCCCTCTCTATTCATGAGACCGATGAGCAATATTTGGACATGAAAGAGGCAAATATTATAATTATAGACAAGCTACTCATGTTAACCCAAATGACTTTTGACCTTATCATAAGAAAAAATGTCAACGTAACAAGCAGTACATTGGCAGATCCCTTTAGCAAAAAATGTGTTCTCTTGCTCGGTGATGTTGCCCAACTATCCACAGTTTGTAGTCACGCACGGGAGCTTTGTAACACATGCCATATCACAAGCTTGGTCCACTGGCTACATACAGTTTTGTACAAGATGTCATGCCCTGTAAGGCATGCAATAGACCCTGAATTGATTCAGTTCTTGACCATTATTCGTGAAAGAAAACCAGTCGTAGATGAGATCAATTGTACCTTGGGTGCATGTATTATAGATGAAGCTCATGTGCAGCAATACATCAACAATTCTACTACGATAATTAATCTGTACTCACAAATGAGACGTCCAACACTATAACAACCTTTCCTTGAATAATTTGTACAATCAAACTGACTTTGCAAAAGTTGAGATGAAGACGAACGCAGGTAACATAATAATGTCCTTCAGTACTAGCTTCTAATGTCCTTCAGTAATGGCTTCTAAACCCTAAGTTCAATGAGGTGGATTTGATCACAATTGGCATGAGCTGCATGATTGTTCTATAGATGTTATATAGCAAGGCCCACCAAGCAAGACTAGTTAATTAGGGGAATCAAAAAATTGGAGCTAGACTGTCACTGTAAAGAAACGCAGTGATGGTGAGAAAGAGGCGCATGAGCAGCTCAAGCATTTTATTGGATCCTGCAAGGCGCGTGCGACGCCAGGCTTGTTGGTGGAGACATATCTACATCTTCCTTCTAGTCTCTTTATGTCATTCTTGCGTTGGTATTCAGGGGGTGGCGGTGGCTACATCACAGCCGGCCGTGCTGCGAAATATAACATATCAGTCTAAGTGGCACTATAATTATTGTCCACTACCAATTCAACCTATTGTTTATTTTGTTGATGATACGACTTGTCAAGTAAAGGGTATTGGAGATTTATATCTTGGTACCTTATCTTCTTCCACTCAAATTTTGCGAGGATTAGTAATGTACCAGATCTTCAACGTAATCTTCTTTCAGTTTCTAGACTTGTTGATCTTGGTGTCTTTGTTGGATTTGATCATACCAAATGCCAAATTGAGAAAGATGGATAGACTATAGCCACTGCTCCTCGAAACGGTAATTTGTTTGAACTCTCTCTCTCTCAATGATGATGTAGCAAATGTTGTCAGCACTCCAGGTGATCATGATTGCAAAGTATGGCATCATTGTTTTGTTTTTGCTGATTTCTCAAAATTCTTTGATCTTTAGCATCGTGATCTTGTTCATGGCATGGATCTTAAAGCTCATCCCCATATGGGAATTTATGAGTTTTGTGCTTCTGGATAACATAATCGTAAATCCTTTCCTCTCAAATACAACTCATTCTCATGACATATTGGTTCTTGTTCATACTAATATATGTGTACCTCTACCTTCTTCGAGATCACAATTTCGCTACTTCATTACTTTCATTGATGATTTCTCACAGTATACGACTGTATTTCTACTTAGAAAAAAATCTGCGGCCTTATTTATTTCAAACAATTCCACAAGGATGTGGAACTTCACATTGGTCGTTGCCTTAAGAACCTTCATAGTGACAATGGAGGAAAATATTTTTATTGAGAGTTTATGAGTTACTGTGATGACAATAAAATTCATCATAAACATACTATTCCATATTCACCTCAACAGAACGGCGTTGCTTAATGAAAGAATCGCACTATTCTCAATGTTGTGAGATGTATGCTCATTCATTCTGGTTTATCTTGTGTTTTCGGGGCTGAAGCTACTTACAATATTTACTCATAATCATCTTCCTACTACTGTACATTCTTGTAAGATACCCATCATAGCATGGACAGGTGACATTCCTTTTGTATCTCATTTTCGAACCTTTCGATGTATTGCTTATATTCATGTTCCCAAAGAAACATGAACAAAGCTTGATGCTCCTAGTCTTAAAGTTATTTTTATTTGATATTTTGACACTTCCAAAGGCTACAAATTCTATGACCCTTCCTCTAAGAAAGCAATTGTAATTCATGCTTCTACTTTTATCGAACAGCTTATGGGAGCCTCATGTCCATGGATGATTCTGATGATACTAAATCATTGCTTCACATTTTTCCATTTCTGCCAGTTGATGAAACTCTTTCTACAGAGCAGCTTTTCTGTTCACAACCATCCATTCCGAATGTTATCAATGATGATATTGATATTATAATGCTTTCTCTACTTTTGAAGATCCCGTTACTTATAATGAAGGTATCTCATCACCACAAAAGGATCAATGGAAAGAGGCTATGGAAGCATAGTACAATTCTCTTATCTCTAAAGGTACATGGATACTAATTGAACTACCTCTTGGTCGTACAACTATTAAGTATAAGTGGATGTATAAGAAAAAAGTAAAAGCAGATGGATCTTTTGACAAGTTGAAGGCACATTTAGTTGCAAAAGGTTAATCCCAAGCAGCTGGTGTTGATTATCAAAAGACCTTTCACTACTACATTTGCCCCCTATAGCGACGGCTACAACGATAAATTTTCGTCGTATTAGCTGTTGAGCTTATATGTGAAGCTACTCAATATATAGCTTCTCTATATATGGCACCCAGGTCCCCTTTATATATACATCATCTCATGTGTGTATTCTACACACTTTAGGGTTCTATTTCTGTGCTCTCTCTTTCTCTTTCAACATGGTATCAGAGCAGTACGTTTTTGTTTTGGATTTCTCTGCTAATTGGAAATGATTTTGCAGAAACTACCCACTAAAAAGACCGGAATCGATGTGGTCTACAACTTTGCAGAAGAAAGTTTTTTCAAATTCTTCACCGATATTGAGTTATCGTTCGCGGACTGCGTACATGCTTGAAAAGCAACTTCCGCTTTTTGTTTTTGATTTCTCTACTAATTGAAAAAGATTTTGCAGAAACTATCAGCAGAGAGACGGGAATCGATGTGGTCTACATCTTTGCAGAAGGAAGTTTTTTCAAATTCTTCACCGATTTTGAGTTATCCTTCGCGGACTGCGTACATGCTTGAAAAGCAACTTGCGCTTTTTGTTTTTGATTTCTCTGCTAATTGAAAACGATTTTACAGAAACTACACAAGCAACAGACCGGAATCGATGTGTTCTACAACTTTGCAGAAGAAAGTTTTTTCAAATTCTGCATCGATTTTGAGTTATCGTTCGCGGACTACGTACATACTCGAAAAGCAACGTTTGTTTTTTGTTTTTGATTTCTCTTCTAATTGAAAACGATTTTGTAGAAACTACTCGCAAGAGAGAGATTGGAATCGATGTGGTCTACAACTTTGAAGCAGGAAGTTTTTTCAAATTCTTCACCGATTTTGAGTTATCGTTCGTGGACTGCGTACATGCGTGAAAAAGCATGTTCCGCTTTTTGTTTTTGATTTTTCTGCTAATTGAAAACGATTTTGCAGGAACTACCTGCCTAAGGGACCGGAATCGATGTGATCTACAACTTTGCAGAAGGAAATTCTGCACCGATTTTGAGTTATCGTTCGCGGACTCCATACATACGTGAAAAGCAAGTTTCGTTTTATGTTTTGATGTTTCTGCTAATTGAAAATGATTTGCAGAAACTACCCGCGTGAGGGATCGAAATCGATGTGGTCTACAACATTGCAGAAGAAACTAGCCACTGCAGCCATCGAAATCGATGAGAAACTAGTCGCTTGGGCCATCGGAATTGATGTGGTCTATAACTTTGCAGAAGAAAGTTTCTCTAAATTCTGCAAAGTAATTGATGTGGTCTATAACTTTGCAGAAGAAAGTTTCTCTAAATTCTGCACCGATTTTGGGTTATCGTATCGCGGACTGTGAATATGTTTGAAAAGCAAAATTTTACTTTTTGCTTTTGATTTTTCTCATAATTGAAAACTTCTCAATTATATTTTTTCTTCATCAATCATATATTTGTTACTGACGTAACTTTGCTGCAGAAGCCAGTTACATATCGTTCTGATTCAGTCGAGCAGTTGATGATCGTTCAAATTCTATCGAGCTACTGTTAGTACTCGTTCATTGATTCTCGTATAATTATTCTTTTAGAGATATAGTTTTGTCGTTTTATTGATAATTTCTCATTGATAACATAGTGGTTTTGATGGTACCATGATGATGTTTTGTTAGTACTTTGGTCATGGTGATTTTTGTTGATACCATGATGATATTTCATTGATACCATGGTTATTCTCGGTGATGCCATGATGATGTTTCGTTGATACCATGGTTATTCTCGGTGATTCCATGATGATATTTTGTTAATTCCATGGTGATTTTTGTTGATACCATGATGCTGTTTCGTTGATACCATGGTTATTCTAGGTGATGTCATGATGATGTTTCATTGATACCATGGTTATTCTAGGTGATGTCATGATGATGTTTCATTGATACCATGGTTATTCGCGGTGATACCATGATGTTGTTTCGTTGATACCATGGTTATTCTCGATGATGCCATGATGTTATTACGTTGATACAATGATTATTTTCGGTGATATCATGATGCTTTTTGTTGATACCATGATGATTTATTCATTTTTATTGATACAATGATGATGTTTTGTTAATACTTTGATGATATTCATTGATCACTACGTTGGTAAATGTTGTTTTATGTAGTATATACACATATCATTTGCATCACGTAATCACGCATCTTGTACTTTTACGTTCATACTCTATGTACCATATGTTTTCGTGCGTATATATGTCGTCAAAAGAGTGGCGTCGCGAACCATCTCTTATGGCATTGTAAACGTAAATTATTTTACAATACTTTTCATGACTATGTTTTTTTGAGTCTATGATCTATGTAGGATTCATCAAAGAATTGATTTTATGAAGACAAACTTGGTGACAATAAAAGATTTATGAAGATATGTTTGGTGTGTCATATTGATGACAACATGAAGATATGTTTGGTGATACGATAGTGATGACAAGCTACATAGCAGATTTCTGGAGACACTTCTGATTACGAGCTAATCGATAGCCTTTACACCTCTTTATTGAATCTTTGTATTCATTATTGTGTTTGATAGGATAGAAGTAATGTAACTCCTCATAAAACATTCATTGTAAAAGGAGTGATGTAGCTCCTCATAAAATATTCATTGTAAAAGGAGTGATGTAGCTCCTCATGAACATTTGTATATTCAATGATTTTTATAATATAACGGTGGGTGTATATAGAGCTGTGGGTTTTTTCCTTGATCCCCCAAGGGTTTTTTCATCTACAGTTAGGGACCCTTATTTGAGCGGGGGTGTTGAGCTTATATGTGAAGCTACTCAATATATGGCTTCTCTATATATGGCACCCAGGTCCCCGCTATATATACATCATCTCATGTGTGTATTCTACACACTTTGGGGTTCTATTTCTGTGCTCTCTCTTTCTCTTTCAACATTAGCGAGGGAAAAAGGCGTCGCTGTAGCCGTCGCTACTATACGTCACATAAACGAGGCATTTAACGGGGGCTATAGCGACAAGTTACCGTCGCATAAACAATAAAAATAAGACGTTTACTTTTCGTCGCATAAGCGACGCGTGGCAAAATGCATGGTATAAGCGGCGCGTGGCATAAGCGGCGAGATGCTTAAGCGAGGATTTTTTTCTTTTTTTTTAAAGACCGCATCAGCGACGCTTCGAACACGCAAAGACTATATGACGTGCAGGGTTTCATAAGTGATCTCTCTCTGCTCCCTCTCTCTCGCTCTCACACACACAGTACATACAACAATCTAACTCTAATGCTCTCTCTCTCTCTCTCTCTCTCTCTAGCTCTTCTACACACACATACAAACTCTAGATCTTGAGTGGAACACACACACCCACAAACTCTAACTCTCTCTTGCGCGCCGGTGTTCTTGCAAGTGTGATTGCTCTCGTTGCTCATACATTTGTTGGCATTTCGCATAGTAGTGCGGACGTTGATCGGACCGGTGCCCTTGTAAGCGATATAAGTTTACAATTTCGGCTTCAAGATGAATTATGGTAAACAGCTCTCTCTCTTTCTTTTTGCTAATTTTTTAAGTTATAACTTTATATTAAATAAAAAATAGACGATCATGTTTGTTTACTAAAATTATATATTAAAATAAAATAGTAGGCCCTCTAGCCAATATTAAATCTCAATCCCATGATTTCTGTCATGTAGCAGACGTTTCTATAAGTTCTAAATCGGCTCCCTTTGTTCAGTTAAGAAAAACGTTCTTGATGTATAACAGAAATAATTCTTGCGAACTTCGAAAATGATCCATTGGCCAGTCGCTTCAGATCTCATGAGCCATATAGCTTGCCAAGATGCCTCGTTGGCATGTGGACAAGCTATGTGGGCTCACGAGATCTCAAACGGCTCGCAAATGGGCCATTTTCAAAGTTCAAACACGCTGTATAACTTGTTCACATGCCTCATTTGCACGTGGACTCCATGCGTTAAAGCTCGCTAATCGACCATTTCTGAAGTCCATGATCAAAAAAACGCTCGTGGACTACTTTGGAAACGGCCCATTGGCGAACCATTTAAGATTCTGTGAACCCACATAGATTTTTCGCGTGCCAAAGAGGCATGTGGGCAAGCTATAGGACTCGCCGAGAGCTCAAACAGCTGACCGATGTATTTTTTCTGAGCGTTTTTGCTCGAGGACTTTGAGAACCATCCATATATCAACGAGTTGTTTGATCTCTTAGCGAGCTGTATAGCTTTCGCATATGCCTCATTGGTACAGGGACATTCCATGTGGGCTCACAAGAGCTCCAAAGGCTCGCCGATGGACCGTTTCTAGAGTCCAAAAAAAAAAAAAAAAAAACTTGTCCCTATTTCATACAACTCGGGACATGTGGGTTTAACATGAAAATAAAGAAAACTTGTTACATGTCGGTACTTGGTACTTGGTACATGTTGATACTTGGTACTTGGTACATGTCGGTACTTGGTACTTGGTACTTGCTTTAATTTGGTTGTAGGTTCCAGAAATTGGTACATGGTCCATGGTATTAATTGATCAATGTAACTTTGTGGTACTGTAATAAATTAACATGAAAACAATAAAACCTCTTTAGTGTTAGATTTGGTATAAGGTACTTGGTACTTGATTTGGTACTTAGTACTTGCAACTTGAAACTTGGTACTTGATTTGGTACAAGATATGTAGAATCTGACACTTAGCGTAAAATCTGTTACCTTTACAAAAAATATGAAAATAAAAAAGCTTGTTAATACTAGAGCCTAACATAGAAACCAATAAAACTTGTTAGTGTTAGATTTTGCAGTTGATTTAGAGTTCGGTATCAGGTTCCATAATTAAACTTGATAGTTGTCGTTGATGCATGGTACATGGTACATGGTACGTAACTTGAAACTTAGAGCGTATGATGCTTGTAGTTGGTGCATGGTACATGGTACGTAACTTGAAACTTGGAGCGTATGATGCTTGGTACTTTGAAACGTCATAGTTCAAATCTTCATCTTAAAAAAAACATTGGAAGCCTTTTTAACAATGTGTAAACCGACTGGGCGAAAAGCCACAAGCGGTGACCCAAACCAGGAGAACAACAACTGAACAAAAAGACTAACGTCCCTAGCGATGTTTCTTTTATATTCTTAAAGACTTGCACAAGAGTGCTATAAGATCAAAATGCCTTAATTTTGAGAAGTAGAGCAACTAACAGAAAACTTAGGACTAGGTTTCACATGCCACATCATCATTTGGTAGCACAATGACCATGATTTCAATCCATCTTTTTTTAAAATATATATAAAGACAAATAAATAACATTGAGATGGTTACTTAGGTTAATTATCTTATCGACAAATAATTAATTGTTTGACAATAGACAAACTCGGTGATGCAACAAACACATGTCAGTATATATCATCAGTAAGTTTATGTACATGTGTCCAAAATGTGTGGTGATCAATCCTCACATATACAAAACAAATCTCATCATCACATACGATGTAGCAATGCACACTTAAAAATACATATATAATGATCCCAAATATGCAAAAGAAATCTCTACGCAGGATCACTATGTGATCCATCACTACTGGAAGATTCACTATCATCGGTCTCATGATCGCTAGTGCCATCACCACTGTTCCGAACCGTGGGACTACGACTGTCCCCATCTCTACGATCGTCACCATCATGGCCAGTGATTGGGCCGCTGCTCCTCTCAGCCTCTCGATGTCGCCCCTCGGCCTCCTGTCGAGCCACCTCTGTCATATCAGCCTCCCCATGTTGCTCCTGTATTAGTTAGTGAAATAAAAAAAGAATATATTACAGTAACCATGAAAAAAAACTACAAAGCAAAACAAAGATATGTACAAGTGGATCTAGAGTGTCAGTAAGTGTTTGACACAAAGCACGATAGCCGCAGTATGTGGCGTACTCTATCTTTTGTGCCGTCGGTGCACGACCATAGTCTTTCGTCTACATTAAGACACAACCAAAGACTTATTAATTTTTGCATTCAATAATACTACCTTTAAAATTTAAAATGTGAATGGTCTATACTCACAAATGTGGCCACAAATCCATCCCATCCAATTCGCCCTAGTCTACATGTGTGACGTAAAGCTACTCTCTTTCTTGCTGCCTCCTAAGCAAATTTGAATAAACAAAATAACATAGATTAGAGAAAGTTAGAACCAATCTAGGAAAGTTCATATTAATTCTAATATATATTACCAAAGGCACACACCTTTTGTTGGGGAAAATTAATGCGTAGGTGCATCTCCTTGCGGAAGAATTGCCATGTCTCCATGCAAATGGTTGCCTTTCTCTTGTTTGACGACACCATACAATAGCGCCTGTTTATTTTTTAAATTACAATAAGCGTCATAATATACCATATAACTACTAGACTTCATTGTTTTGTTACTTTTATCGAATTTTTTATTTTGGTCATTTGATGAATGTCTCATGTTTTTATGGTAATTGAAATCCATATTTGGATCAATTAGAGGGTAGACCACCACCTCCTACTAGTGGTAGCCGGGGTGCACAGAGTTCCGATACTGCACATGAACCCGTTTACGATGATTTCTACTATGAGGAGCCTATTATATGCTGGTGTGCTCGTTGTTGTGGAATGTATCACAGGCCACGACGGGAGTGCTTTTCACATCAGATGAATTATGGTACTTTTGAGTGAGCACCACCACCTGAGGAGAGACATCGACCTATGGTATATTTATGATCTCCCTTTGTTTGATATTGGAGTTTTAAAAATAAAAGAGTAAAATATATAATGTAGCTAGATTATATATGTAGGTATCTTCACTTGATGGCGAGGATGACTTTACTACCAGTGGTGCATATGTCTCTTGCACACGGCACGGATAGGTCATTTGTCAGTTGTAGCTGGAGGTTTCTCGACATCCTCTACCTCCTCCATTGGAGGCTGAGATGGGTGGAGATCATCCACTGCCTACTCATTTACAAGATCTAGTACAGAGCTACGATCGTAGACGATACGGAGGCTGGCAAGGAGGACCACTTCGTTCAGATGGAGTGGTTTTTGGCTTTTGGGGAAATCGCTACATGATTGATCCGTCCACCATCAGTGGAGCGGGACGAAGCATCTTTATTGCACAGGATTTGTGCCCCCTCATTCAAAGGTCACCCTTGTGTCTTTTTGTGGACCTATATATAGATGGGGTCTATGGCATCATCTCACTCGCTACATCCAGAGCATGACTACTTATGGATTATGTCTCAATGCAGCCTCTCTTTCTGCTAGAGGGATTACACATGCAGAAGGCCAAAGACTCTATGTTGATGGAAGACCTTACTCTCAAGGAAACATAGCAGGTTTAATCAATAGTAGTTGAGGGAGAAGTGCAAGAACCAATTGCACATTTGTGGAGTGTGAGAATAGTCATGAACCAAGACACATGACTAGGGATGCACCAAGATATATAGTTGTCCATGCTATTAAATCATTACGTGCTGGTGATGAATTGCTAGTCAATTATGGATGGCATAGACCTCCACGAGCACCCTTAACAGATGAGGGTTAAGAGCTCATTGTATACAATTCCTAATGTTGTTTTGAACTCTTGTACCCTAATTCTACACTTTAATTTTCATTACGTTTCATGCTGTCGCTAATTTATTTTGATATTATTTTTTGTTGTTTCCAAATGTTAATTAATTCCATGCACATATCTCTCTCCTTTTATATATAAGCATGCTATTGATACAATCTTCTTTACCTTCAAATATGCAGATTCCAGATTATGACATCGATAACGTCACAAATCAACATTCACATGACGTATCTCAAATGTCAATAGAATGCATGAGGATCCTACGCAGGAGTGATCCTAATACGTATGCAAGACTAAAGGAACAATATTCTAAGGACTTTAATGGACGTAATGATATCTTTGATAATGACGATGGCATGGATGATTTTATTGAGGATTGGCATCAAAATGATAGTGCGAGCGATATTCCTAAAAACGAGAAGTATCTTCGAGAAGAAGCTCTAAAGCATATCTACGAAGGAAGCCAACTGACATGACTAAGTGCAATCTTACTTATTCTTAATCTTCAAAACCGTTTTGGATGGAGTAATGTATCCGTTTCAGCACTATTGAAGTATGTATACATCTAACATATTTGTTTGCTACACTCTAAACATTGGTGCTTGTTATTGATCATATTTTTAATCAACTTGCAGGTTAGTCTCTCACAAGTTCTTGCCAACAAGCAATTCCCTTCCTGCATCACACAATGAGGTGAAGAAGATGGTAAGTATTCTTGGACTTGACTATTCTTCTATACATGCATGTCCCAACGATTGTATTTTATATAGACATTAGTACCAGGACAATGTGACATGCCCAAAATGTCAAACGCCTCGTTATAAAGATGAGAAAGGTAAGGTCCCTAGAAAGGTATTGAGACATTTTCCCTTGGCTCCACGTATAAAACATATGTTTCAAAGTCCTGAATTAGCTAAGCTTATGACATGGGGAGCGGAGCACAAGAGCAAAGATGGAGTAATGCGAATTCCGCAGGATAGTCTTGCATTTGAGCATATTGATTTGCTATGGCCAGATTTTGCAAAAGAATCACGCAATTTAAAGATGGGTGTAGCATTAGATGGTGTGAATCCATTTTCTATAAAATCAAGTAAATGGTCTATATGGCCGGTGGTAGTTATCAACTATAATCTACCCCCATATCTTAGTATTAAGAAAGAGCATTTAATGCTCTCACTCTTAATCCCAGGAAAGCGACAAGTTAAAGACCTGAATGTATATTTGGCTCCTCTCATTGACGATCTTCAAGATTTGTGGAGAGGGATTGATGTCGTGGATATGTCAAGAAGCATTGGTGAAAGGCAGTTCATTGTTCGTGGGATTTAAGCATGGACTATCCACGACTTTCCAGGATATGGTTTTTGCTCAGGTAAATGGTTTAGATATATACATTTTATCATATGTTTTTTGTATATTTATTGTGCTAATAATCTTTGTTATGTTTTTCATGCAGGAATATGTACCAAGGGTTATAAAGCTTGTCCTGTGTGTGGTGATTGGTTGAGATCAACTTATAGCAAAAACCTCAACAAAAATATATATCATCGACACAGACGATTTTTACCTGAAGAGAATCATCTACGAAATAGAAGGCAAGCCATACATTTCAACGGGAAGGTAGAAGAAGGGAAATGTCCAATACCAAACACACCAAAGGATTGGTATCTAAAGTGGACTGTTGGGCCCGCTATCGATCCGGAGTCGGAGATCATAAGCGGTGATGATGATGACGCTGTGAAGGTGCGAGCCAGAGGAAAACGTTCTCTGGCTCAAAGTCCTTTGATATGGTACACTTTGGAATATTGGAAGGATTTGAAGATATGTCATCTTCTTGATCCTATGCATATATTTAAGAACGTTGGTCATTCGTTATGGCAACACCTCGTTGGCTTGAAAGACATAGTGGCAGCAAGAAATGACTTAAAGGATCGAAACTCAAAGCCTAATCTATGGCCACTTTCTGATGAAACTGGACGTGACACAACCTATGAGCTTGCCCCATGGGTACTCAGCGCAGAAGAGGTGCAGACTATCAACAAGAGGATTCAATTGATTCGTACGCCTACAGGATATGGAGCATCTTGTCGAAACATGTTCACTTTAGATGACAAGAGCTTGTCTGGTTTAAAAACACATGATTGGCACAATTTTGTGAAGGTAATGTTTTATCAATCTTCATAAGTATTTATTTTCTTGCATGTTTTGTTGATTGGATTAATCATGTATATAGCATGTTCTACCCCTTGTTATTGATGGATGTACTATCCAAGGAGTCCGAGACGTAATATATCGCTTTGGATCGCTTGCAAGGTATTTATCGCTCATTAAATTTTAGTGTAAAATTTTAGTTGATAAGTTCTTAATTCAAATATAACTTTAATATCTTCTTTCTTTTATTGATAGATGGATTACATCTAAAGAAATTGACAAAGGGTTAATTCCACAAAAGAAGCGTGAATGTATAGAGCTTATTTGTTTAATAGAGAAGGAACTTCCAACCTCATTTTTTGATATCCAAGTTCATCTGCTAATCCATCTAGTGGACGAGATAGAGCTTGCTGGTGTTGTTTCTACTCGATGGATGTTTTGGGCCGAGAGATTTATGAGAGTACTGGAAGGTTATGTACGTCAAAAAGCAAGACCAGAGGGTTCTATGGCGGAAGGATGGATACTTGAAGAATGCATGTATTATGTTTGTGAATATCTTGAGCAAACCGATTTTGAAGCTCCACACATATGGACAAATGCGTCTTCTTCTACCATGTCAGACGAGGTATTGTCTGGTAAGGGAGTCCCTATTCGACTTAAGATCCAAGATAATTTGGATATTTCTACTTTCATTGTCTATAATAGCGAATACATGCAACAATTTGTTGAGGAGTATGAGGAGAAACTTGCGAACCAACGAGTTGGCAGACGTAAAAGCAGGAGATCCAGACGTCAAACCAACGTAAATAACATCGAAGATGTACCTACTTTCATGGATTGGTTATACACCCGTATGCAACGGGCGGATAGAGATCATGAGACAATCTCAAGGGAACAGAGAGAGTGTATGATTGGATGTGAAAGAAAGGTGACTTTTGGGTTTTGAAAACTTTAAACTAAACAAGCAATATTCCTTTTTTTCTTATATCATTTATATATTGATCTAGGCTCGAATGTATACAAACATGTGGGCTTATGGTCGACATCTTCAAATAAAAGCTATTGACGACTTACGTCTAACTCAAGATTCTTCCGTTGTTGCCTCTTTCAAGCAATTATCACGTGCAAGTTCAAGAGACACAAATCTTGTTGATAGTGAACTGGGCTATGTGGGAACCATAGTCGGCATTTATGAAATATTGTATCGGATCTTCAAACAGGTGAATGAAATCCCTCTTCATACAACAATGACATGTAGATTTCTTGAAGTTATACATAATTCTAAAGTTTTGATTCGTGCATTTTGACAGGTGATTCTGAAGGTGGATTGGTTTCGTGTCGAGTATAAAGGCAATAGTGCTACAATGAGAAGAGAACCGTCTAAATTTTGGTCCGTCGACTCCTCAAAGTTAATGCGTGCAACAAGAGAGCCTTACATTCTGCCAACTCATGTTGAGAAAGCGTTCTTTTACAAGAACCCAGATTCTCATCCATGGTGGCAAGTTGTGCATGTCCAACCTAGAGGTCGTCAGTTGTTTGATAGCGTTGACCCTGAGGAAGCAAATCATGATGAATTGGTAACATCTTCGAATCTAAACACATCCATGTTAGAGACGTGTAGAATTTCCCTTGCCGATCATGATGACATTGTAGATGATGATAAGAACGACAACCATCCATACTCTGACACTACAGACACCGAAGAGGAAGAAATAGTGGATGTCGAGCACACGGAGGAAATGAATGTCAACACAGATTTAACGACAGAGGAGTTTGAAGAAGTAAACAAAGATAATGAAGATGAGATTTTATTGACGGTTAATCTCAGAGATGATGATGAGGACTATTAGCCATGCGTATCAACTCACAAATCAACCTATATTGGGTAAGATTTAATCTCGCAGCAATGATTTTTATTCTTTTAAAATCTTACTAATAAGGGTGGGTGGTGGGGAGTCTCGTGGTGATAGCCTCATATGGCTAGTGTCAGGGTTCGATTCCCTTCATACTCGTTTTTCTTTTTGTAGCTATGTACAAGGTAATCAAAACACGCCGCTGCTCAAGATACTAGGACGCTAGCATCGACAGTGAAGCCCATTTGAAAATCCTAGCATTTTGCATGACAGATCAACCCTGGCATTTTTGCACTGCAGACCAGTCCCGACAGCAGCAGAAGACAGATCATCCCTAGCATTAGCAGATTCCACAGCAAGATAGCAGATCAGCCCTAGCGTTTTTGCATCAGCATAACCATCCAGCATTTTATAGATCTACCGCGACGAAACCCAGATCTAGACCAACGTTTTCAGTTTTCAGCAATCAGACTCCGCTGTAGAATCATCGAACCTCGCAGACCTCACCTTTCCGCAGCAGTTCCTCACCGCATGGTCAGATCCACGAGCGTTTACAGTTTCAACCCAAAAAACGTAGATTTCAGCATCTACGTTTTCAGCGCATGGTCGTTGCATCGTCATCATCGACATAGAGTCAAAATTCAATGGATAAAGATTCACAGATTTCAGCCATAGCATTTTTCAGATTCCGATCCGTCTCGTTGTCATCCTGATCTTCGTCGACATTGTCGGCAAGTCCATAGCATATGATTGTTTATGCTTTGCTCAAGATAACTGCTCCGAACTGTGCTCAAGGTTCCTTTTAGTTCTTATGGAAGGGAGAGCCTTCCGATCTTAATTGAAAGTGCTATGATCACAAACAAAGTGAATGGACACTCTGCGTGCAAGTGTAGAGACTGAGAGATAGAGAGAGAAGAGAGATACGACACCAGAGACGTTGTAAAACCCTCCTCCAAAGGCCCCACTCTCGTCGGCAAGAGTGGTCTACTATTGATTGCACAAAGTGGTACAATGCGGATGCAATGGACTGATGCAACTTGGGACTATGCTGGTGACGACGACGACTTAAGGGCTGAAATCTGTGGTCTTCTATCTGCTGAATTTCGGGACTGTTTCGGTGGCTAAAAATGACTGTTTTGGCTGCATTTTCGAGGGCTGAAAATGGAGATCTTCTACAACCAGCTAGGGATGATTTGGGGCTGTTAAAAATGCTGATCTGCTGCATTTTTATTCTACTTAATTTGCATTTTTCTACTACTTGTATAGCTTCCCTCCGCAAGGGTGATCACCCAAGGTAGAGACCTCTCGTCGGCCAAGGGCCCTCGAGGTCGCGTCTCACGAAGTCGACTCAAGAGGACAAGTGACTGTGGAGGGTCTCGGAACCTACCTATGCATAGATACCCGTAACACTCTCCCCGCCTACGAGAGAGCACGATGTCCTCATCGAGTATATTCGATTTGAGCAAAATTGTAGCCTTGTCCCTATTGTCTGCTTGAACCGAGCAGGCTGCCCACTCTCTTGTAGACATGGATGTCACGTACATAGCATGTAAACTATGTCATAAAGCATGAGTTGTAGTCTCCCTCGAGACCTGCCAGTAAACAGACTCAACCAGATGCAAACGAATCGTAGACATTGCTAACTCATCAAGATCCTGCTAATCATCATCACGCATAGACTTAGGCTTCGCCGATAAACCATGCAAGGGTTTATCCTGCCCCAAATCCGCCAATGCAACAAGCATATGCTCCTTCCAAGCAACAAAATATGCACCATTAAACTCTGTCAGACCATAACGCTAGAAGTCAAATGAAAAATCAGCCATAATGCTCGCAAAAGAGCAACCAACAATGACTAGGAAATGTCAACCAGATCAGCCCTAAACTGGCTCGAATCGCATCAACAAAAGTCTGCAAATATGGCTCAAGACCTGATGCAAAATTGCACCAATAACCATGCAAAACCTTGCACAAAATCACAAGTCAATATGACTCAATCACGCATAAATATCTGAAAAAATTTTGGCAGATTCTCCTTTGTAACTGGATCAAAGTCTCAATAGTAAACCTCAAAGAGACAATAATATATGCCACAATGGCCAATCCGGGAATAAACTCGACCGGAATCACCTTACAAAGTCATACATATGAGCATACCCGCTCTTGCCGAAGTACCACTCAACGACACCTCAAATGACATACATGTGAGTGATGATTGCTGCCAAAATACCTTCCAATCGGTGACCAAATGTCTGCCATATAACTTTAGCAACATTTCACAAAACCTTGCAAGATCTGTCGCTATGCGCAATGCGAAATACGGCACACAAGGGCATACACAAAGTGACTCCAAACTCGAACCAAATGATGGCTGAAAATCACCTATCAAAGTGGGAGTAAACTCAACCACTAAACTGTCAAAGAGCAACCTGCGAATACGTAGAAGCTATGTCGAGAACCTGAATAAAATCCAACAGAGTTTCTTCTATAAATTGAGCCAAATCTCAAATAATCTCAGCCATAGAAATATACACAAATCCATATATGGCATACATAAAACGCCAAGACCATGGCAACATAGCTCACTCTCGCATGAGTGGCTCTCTGGACAAATGCATATCCAAAAACCTGTGTACACCTATGAATCTGCTGGTTGCTGTAGAAAGTACTCCGTGTGTGTGAGATATACAAAAAACAGTGTTTTTGGGACCCGAAAGGACACAAACAAACCTACTGCTGTACCTGCTGTAATTCAAAGCAGAATTTCAGCAAGTAGACATCGCCATCGCTTCCGGAGCATTCCAAAACCTTGACCTAGACTCCTGGATCATGTAGATCTCATTCTGTATAACGGAGCTACGCAAAAAACTGCGTTTTAGAGCCCAAAAATGGAAAAAAACGAGTTGCACATAGTCTTGAACCTGCTCCTGCTCCACTCTGTGATATGCAATGTCCTCTCAATGCAAGCTCCAATGCAAGATCTCTACCACAATAGCATCCAAGCACTCGAATGTCAAGCTCTCCTCCGTAGAGCACTTCTCTATCGAGCTCCACTGAGCTCAAAGCTCCTCTCACCAAGGAAGCCGCAACCGCGTCCTCGACCAAGCTTGACCACACCAAGCTCCTAAGCTCCAAAGACAATACGCCTCAAGATTCTCCCCATTGGAATTCCTCCCTTTGCATCGCTCTTGACTGTAACCTCCATGAAGTGCCAACCGTACGAGTAGCATAACCGTCATCAGTGTGCCCCCACTACTTACTTGGGGACCCCACGCCTGTAGGCCTGCTAGTAATTTAATCCAAAATTTCCTGGCATATAGCCCGCTGCCCGGTGTCGAATAACCCCATTCGGGCCAGTACCGGTTAAGGTATAATAGCATGTGCCTAATCACTCGCACAGCACAGCTCCCCGAATGAAAGGTGGGCTGGTGCTAATCGGAGCCTGCCCTCTTGCAATGCGTAGTCGTGTTTCATTCGAACTCAGTGGCTCGCCCGTCTCTTCGAGGGGAAACACATCGGCCATACATAACCTACCCCAGCATTGTTGTTCTTCTCGTACCTGCATATCTCACACTGCACCTTAGTTGTTTGCTGGCCCTCCGACTCAGCCCAATACCTCCTAGTTGTGGTACATCCCCGATTATGCGATCTAGGCCTTGGCTGCCTGGTATGATGTCGAGTCCACATGACTCGCTCCACATCCTCTTGCAACCTGCCTTGTCGCGGTGGGATCGAACGGCCATCTGTGGCCTGCATTTGTGCCAGCACTTGTCTTGCTACATTTCGTCTCTCAGAACCAGCAAATGGCTCTAACCCTTCGGGCTTAATCCCGCATCGGCCAAGTATATTCCAGTGTGTTGTCAGCTCAGTACCTCCGTGCATTTGGGTCATTCCGTAAACAAATGCATCCTCACATGGGTAACCTTATCCCGTGTCCCATATGCATATCTTCACGTTCAGTAGGTCACTATCCACAACCCCAAGCAGCCCTGCTTGCCACACATGACTTGGGCAATCGCATTTTTTAACACCCATCACCGAACCACGCGGCGATTAATCCCACTGGGTTTGCCTCAGCTAGCTTATGGCTCGCGTACACTAGTCTATAAGGCCCCTTCAGGGACATTGCCAATCGGGTCTCCATGACCTCTTTCGTGACCCAATGACCTTGCACCACTGTCAATTCATAACCCTAGTCACACCTTGCTGACCACCTTTCCCGGGTAATCCCACAATCATCCTTCTGATGTGTGCTCCAAGCCAGTAGGCTTGTTGCTCACCTTCCTGTTTTCCCGACCGCCATCTGGTCCAAGCTATTCGCAGCCATACTGGGAACACCATTCCTTGCAGTGTTGTCGAGCTAGAGTCACACTTGTGCGATTGGAACATGTAGTATATGTCCTCCCTGTCATACAAAAAACACGTACATGTAACTTTATGTTTTACTTCCTCTGATCAGTGCTACCTTCTCTCTCTCTCTCTCTCGTGTAAGCTGCTTAGGTCATCGATTATGTATTCTTGCCTCCTTGCTAACTAGCTCGCATTATGTATCGTGCTTCCTAACTGCACATGACAATGGGTATCTTGAGGTTGGCGCCCCTATCACCGAAGGCACCATATTATATCCGCTCATCAATAATCACTACAAGACGTCTCGCAGAAGTCCGTGCAGGTACCGACGAGATAGCGCTAATTTCTAAACTAAAAAGTGTTGAAATAATCCTCGTAAGAGACGCTGGTATCATAGCGTCGGTATGACCATCAGTATAGCGAGCATCAAAATACACATTTAAATAGGCGTCGGAATATGCAACGTAATAAGGACCGGTATTTATATACTAAATTTCGACGAAATAGCCCTATCGATGCTGATACCGACGACCAAAACCTGCAACTTATTTTTGTACAGAGAAGGCTGGTAACTAATGTTGCATGTAGTGCAACAAAAGAAAACAAACTTCTCTGCCCAAAGGAAGAGTGCACAGGCAACCGCACTCCACCTACAAGCTGAGGCTAAAGAGCGAGTGTATGGCAATTAGCAAAATTGTAAGAATAACATAACTTGTTAACATAATTAAAACATGAGTCAAACATTGTAAAACCATAAACATAACCTGTTTGCCATTCCATAACCATTACCATAACCTGCTTGTCATACGATAACCATAACCATAATAATCACACGATTGCTATACCATCATAGCAAAACCATAACCATCACCTGAACCAAAACCGTAATCATAACCTTGCACAACCATAACCAGAACAAAACCATAACCATAACCATAACCTTGCACAACCATAACCATTAGATGATTGTCATACCATCATAGCAAAACCATAATCTTAACATAACATCTGTGCCATACCATAAACCATAAACATAAGCACTACAAAATTGTACATATGCAAGCAATCACTGAGTGAGAAGACCCTCATGGTAATGCCTCCCAGTCGACATTCTCTCCCTCCTCCTGCACCAGTTGGGTCAAAAGGGCCACAAGTCCATGCTTGTATCCATATTTCTCCTCTCGGCATGTTGGAAGGCGCTTCACGGCGACTTCTTGCAATTATGGTTTAATCATTAGATAAATCTTCAAATAACATATGTATTATCAATAATTTAAAGAATACATATAATACTTACAAACTCATGTCGTAGCCTCCACTCCCAAGATGTGACGCTTCAACAAACTCCAAACGTGCTCTGGATGCATCTCTCTGCTGGTGAAATCTATTGGGATTGTCTTGTGTCTCTCGTGCAATCCCCTTCCACTCCTATGTGTCCAACCATGCCGGCTTGGGACTTCCATCATTGTACGTGTCTCTGGCCTCTGACTGATGGTGTGACATTGTGGACCTCACCACGCTCAAAATCCAGGCGTTCAAGACCTCATTGTACCCCTCTCCCGGCCTACACTCTCTCTGAATGGAGTGGACGATGTAATTCGCTCTCTCAGCATCGAGGTTTTTCCAAGTCTCCATCGCAGAGTGACCAAACTGAATCGTACACAGCTGCCGAATCCTCTGCCACATTTCCTTCCCGACCCTATCTGCCACAACAGTCCCATCCCTCCTCCTGTACACCTTGCTAAGATCATGCTCGTGAAGCCGATAATGTGGCTCTGGAATTAAAGTCACCTCTTGTAGTGAATGGCGATCCGTTTGGCAATACGGCAAGCCATAAAGCTTGCTCACAAGGCTTATGTCACCATTCTGTTGTCTATATGTCTGCGAGCGGTTTTCAGGCGATAAAATCGCTTTTCAACTCAAAAAACAACATAATGGTGATCCGTTTGCCAAATTGTCAAGCCATAGAGCTTGCCCACATCGCATATGCATTGTGGACAAGCTGTATGGCTTATTGTTTTGCTAAACGCCTCACCATTGTGTTGTTTTTATGCTATGTTAGGTTAGGCTACGTTTAGGTTATATGTTAGGTGAGATTATAGGTTAGGTTAGAGCTATCAACGGCATAATAGTCAAAAAAATAGAAATGGGCTTTGAATATGTCTCGTGTACTTCGAAAAATGCAAACAGACTTTGGTTAGGTTAGGTTATTGATTAGGTAGATGTTATAAGTTAGGTTACATTAAGTTAAGTTAGGTATAGGTTTTATGTTAGGTTAGGCATAATGATTATAGGTTAGGTTATTAGAGCTAGCATCAAATTAATAGTAGAAAAAATACAATCAGACTTCGAAGATGACTCGTGTACTTCTAAAAACACTAATGGACTTCGGTTCGGTTAGGTTATAGGTTAGCTAGGTAGATGTTATAAGTTAAATTACATTAAGTTAGGTTAGATATAGGTTTTACGTTAGGTTAGATTATAGGTTCTAAATAACAATTATATGTTAGGTTAGAGCTAGCATCAAATTAATAGTATAAAAAATGCAATCGGACTTGGAAGATGACTCATGTACTTTTAAAATACGCAAACGAACTTCGGTTAGGTTAGGTAGATGTTAAAGTTAGGTTACATTAAGTTACGTTAGGTATAGGTTTTATGTTAGGTTAGATTATAGTTAGGTATAACGATTATAGGTTAGGCTATAGCTATGGTCAAATTAATAGTAAAAAAAATGCAATCGTACTTCGAAGATGACTAGTGTACTTCAAAAAATGAAAACGGAGTTCGATTAGGTTAGGTTATAAGTTAGGTTACATTAAGCTAAGTTATCGTTATGTTATAGGTTAGGTTAGAGTTAGCGTCAATTTAATAGTAGAAAAAACACAATCGGTCTTCAAAAGTGCACACAGACTTCAAGAACCTTAATATATATTCGTTGAACAATAAAGACAAGATTATCGCTTTAAACGCTTCTTACTAATTTGGGCTTGGATTATCACAAAACTACATGCATTTCCTAATGATTGTATACTTTTTCGCAATGAGTATACAAACCTGGAACAGGGTCCCAATTGTGATCAAACAGGTACAAGAAGACACACAAGAAAATTCATCCGTACAAAGGTCCTTCGACAATTTCCTATCATTCCAATAATAAAGAGCAGGTTCAAGTGAAAGTCCATAGCCGCTTTGATGACATGGAACTCAAATACTAGATTGACAGATGATGTTATGCGGGTACCTGCTGACTCTCGTGCATGGAAGCACATAGAGGAAAGTTGGCCTACATTTAAGAACGAGCCTCGATGTATCCGCTTTGGTCTGGCAATGGAAAGAGTAAACCCATTTGGATTATGGAGTTATTCATCAAGCACGTGGCCTATTTGTTTGGTTAATTATAATCCTCCATCATGACTCGCTATCAAGAAGGGCCATTTGTTGTTGCAATTGATTGTCCCAGGAAAGTACAAAACAAAGAACATGGACGACTATCTGGCACCACTTATAGAAGAGCTCCAAATCTTGTGGATAGGAATCGATTTGGTTGATATGTCCCAACCAATCGGACGATAGAATGTACATGTGCAAGGCATTCTCATGTGGACCATGCACGATTGGCCAGGCTTCGGTGAGTGCTCAGGTAAGGGCCTTTAAAACCCTCACATGCATGTGATTCATGGCTATGTCAATGCTTTTAAATATTAATATGTGATGTTTCAAGCTTGAGTTACTTGGGCAATCATGCATGTCCGAAATGTGGTCCTCCACTTGGCTTTCGCTGATCAGAGCATTTGAGCAAGACAGTTTACGAGGAGCATGGTAGATTTTTTCCTGAAGGGCATGAGCTACGTGGACCAAACATATGCAAACATGACATGCATCCAATGAAAGCGAGCGATTGGAAAAACATGTGGCTGGAGAGGGGATATTGGATGCCACCTAGAATGAAAAGACTTTCTATTTTCCATGATCTCCCGTACTAGAGTAACCTGCTGATTAATTATTTGATCCACCCAATGCACATCTTCAAGAATGTGGGGGAGATCATCTGGAAGACCATCACTGGAAAAAGGGAGAGCACTTAGGCCCAAAGAAATGACCTGTAGACTGTGGGTCGAATGTCAGATATGTGGCCTCGACTTAAACCCAATGGAAAGTGGTATATACCAAAAGCTCCATGGGTTCTGAGTCGTGCAAAAGAGAAACAAGTGAAGAAGACTATATCTTCATTCAAGACTTGCACAGGGTGCATGTGATGTTTGAAAACGGCTTTTGCAAGAGATGAAAATCTCAGTGGTCTTAAGTCCCACAATTGGCATAAATTTTTACAGTTCATCTTACCAATTGCCATAAAGGGTTGTTTGACAAATGACATTAGAAGAACGATCTACAAAATCAGTGAGTTGGTACGCTGGATCAGCTCAAAAGAGATAAGAGAAGACAACATCGATGCAGCACGCTTAAATGCTATTGAAGCAGTGTGCATGGTGGAGAAGTACTTTCCAACAAACATTCTTACCTTCCAAATGCATGTACTTGTGCATGTGATCGATGAAGTTGCAGTTGCTAGGGCCGACCATAGCAGGTGGATGTTCTTCTTGGAGAGATTTATGAAGACTTTAAAGGGGTTTGTTCATCAAAGGGCTCGCCCCGAGGGTAGCATGGCTGAAGGATGGCTTGTACAAGAGTCTCATGTCCTCATAAGTGAGAGATGATTCTCTATGGCATAAATCTCATAGAGAATGAGAGATTAACTAATGAATTTTGCTAGGAAACCTTTTGTAAATCTCCTGTTATTAGTCTACAATGCACTTTATATGTTGTCATTTATGTAGCAGTTTCGTTGATTTGTGGTTTATATTGATTAAGAATTTCTTACGTAAACTAACCTATTTTGTGGGTTTTGCTTGTGTATGATTAGCCATGGCATTTGAGATGAGCCATACTCTCCTAGTTTTAGTTTTCCAGTCACTCCGACCGTCATGTCTCCCGAGTAGATGGGCTCGTTTTGGTCTCAGTTCACACTAGAGAAGATCGCGATGGCACAACACCTTTGGGGTGCAGGTACCTCTATACCTACTACGGTCGACCCTACACCCACCGGCACTAGTGTGGTCCCTACAACGAGTGGCCCCACACCTTAGTCTAGTGTTCCCCCTACTCCTAGGACTGGTGTGTCCTCTACACTGACGGGTGGTTCATCCTCGAGAGGACGTAGCCGTCATTTCGGAGGCGGTGGTTGCTCTGGTAGCGGTTCTATCGATGCGTTCACACCACTGAGAGAGCATCCACCACTCTCTTCAGTAGATAGTTCACCGATGGGCACACCACGTACACCTTGGGGATCACACGAGCATGATCCTAGGAAGGTGTACATGAGCAGGGATGGGGCTGTTGTGGCAGATAGGGTTTGAAAGGAAATGCGATAGAGGATTCAACAACTGTGTATGATTTAGTTTGGTCACTCTGTGATGGAGAGTTGGGAAAACCTCGATGCTGAGAGAAAGAATTACATCGTCGATGCCATTCAAAGAGAGTGCAAGCTGAAAGAGGGGTCTTGAACGCCTGGATTTTGAGCGTGGCGAGGTCCACAATGTCACACCATCGGTCAGAGGCCAGAGATAGGTACAATGATAGCAGTCCCAAGATGGCATGGTTGGATACAGAGGAGTGGATGGGGATTGCACGAGAGACACAAGACTCCCAATAGATTTCAGCAGTAGAGAGATGC
This sequence comes from Adiantum capillus-veneris, assembly GCF_014529385.1. NCBI lineage: Eukaryota > Viridiplantae > Streptophyta > Polypodiopsida > Polypodiales > Pteridaceae > Adiantum > Adiantum capillus-veneris. The sequence goes on along the minus strand of NC_140941.1, from coordinate 18,260,456 downwards.
AGCCAAAGCACGTTTGGAGTCTGCTGGAGCGTCACATCTTGGGAGTGGAGGCTACGATACTCTTTGATATGAGTTTATAAGTATTATACACATGCTTTAAATATTGATAACATATATGTTATTTGAAGATTTATCTAATGATTAAACCGTAATTTTGCAGGAAGTTGCCGTGAAGCGCCTTCGGACACGCCAAGAGGAGAAGTATGGGTAAAAGCATGGACTTGTGGCCCTTTTGACCCAGCTGCTGCTGTAGGAGGAGAAAGAGGACGTCGATTGGGAGGTGTTACCATGAGGGTCTTCTCACTCAGTGATTGTTTGCATATGTACAATTTTATAGTGCTTATGTTTATTGTTTATGGTTATGTTTATGGTATGGCATAGATGTTATGGTTAAGGTTTGACAGTCAACTTAAGATTACGGTTTTGCTATGATGGTATGACAATCATCTGATGGTTATGGTTATGGTTATGGTTGTGCAAGGTTATGGTTATGGTTTTTCTATGGTTATGGTTTTGTTATGGTTATGGTTGTGCAAGGTTATGGTTTTGGTTTTGGTTCAGGTGATGGTTATGGTTTTGCTATGATGGTATAACACTACAAGAGGTTGTGTGCTCTTGTGACGCTGTTAGCGACGAAAATACACTGGGTTTTAATAACCCCCGGCGTCGCTAAAACCGTCGCTAACAGCGTCGCTACGAGAGCGTCGCTATAGGCGTCGCTATATAGCGACGCTCATAGCGACGCCTATAGCGATGCTTATAGCGACGCTCTCACAGAAGAGTATAGCGACGCATATAGCGACGCTACAGAGCCATAAATAGCGACGCTTATAGCGACGCCTGAGAGAATATTTTTTTGGTGGCAGGGCATTCACCCATCAACCATATTGTACTTGATTCAGTTTTTAAAAAAAGTGCAAAAGTAGATAATAGACCCAAAATAGTCACCCACAAGACGCATTGTTTGCAAAATTGACAATTGTACACATCATAGGCAAACTGAATTGATTGGCAAATGTAATAATGACAATTGTACAACATCATAGGCATAAAGAATTGATTGGCAAAAGGAATTGCGGTGACAAATGTAATAATATACATGGTTCAAAAAGACGTATAAAATCCGTCTCATGATACATAAGCTACGAGAAACCCTAAACTAATGCTATCTAGCTACGGCTAAACTGACGTCGTCTAATCAGACGTCTCATCGCGTCCAAGCGGCGTATCTGTCGGATTCTGCAAAAAAAGACAATAAGACAGTTTTCAGTAAATATAAACATATAACGACATTTATAAAACAATACAAAAAATAAAAAAGAATAAACCCTAATACTAACCATGCCGCCGCGAGAACTGAGAATGTCCATCAGGGCGTTTAAGCCCTTCCTGCCTGCGTACTCGCGCTCGTACGGTGTGGGATCACGTCCTGTCATCGACCACTGTCAAAACATACAAAGATTTCATTATGTTAGAACTAAAAAACTCATAAACCCTAAACTATCGAACATGCATAAAGAGCAATGTGAAAAGACTTACAAAATCGGCCTCAAATGATGCCCATCCACCGCTCCCCAAGTGGTGCGAGCTCCCTGCCTCTACTCGCGCTCTGGCTGCATCCTTTTGTTGCTTCCACTTGTCGAGATTCTCGCGCGCTGCTTTCTTCGCATTCTTCCAATCTTCTTTGGCCAGCCAATCTGGCCTATTCCACCCATTCTTGATTGCTTTTTGCACTTCGGAACGCTTGTGTTTGCAGTATTCACGCATTCGAATCTTCATCAGGTCTTCATTGAAGCGCTGATCCCGTGTTGGAACGGGAAACTCATCATGAAGTATGCTGATGACTCTGTTTTTTAAATCACTTGGTACTTCACTCCATTTGTTTAGTATATAGTGTCTAAACAGCTGAGAGCAAAGACCACGCATGCGCGAGATCACCTTCTTGCCGTCATCATCCATGATGATGCCGCCGCTGATGTCGACGGAGTAAGGCAAGCCCTCTGGCCGGTGACGCGTGAACCTGGGTGTCCCGGCAGGGGTCTCTAGCGGCGTGTCGATGGGGGTACGGACGTCAGGTGTCTCCACCGGCGTCTGGGCGCCGAAGCGAGGAGTGTCGAGTGGGGTGGCTCCCGGCGGAGTAGGTAGAGGTGTGTAGCTTCTAGGAACAGTCAGCCGTGCAAAACCTGGCGTAGATGGCGATGTTGTGGCTGGTGTGGGGGCGGGCAAAGAAGGGGAGGGTAAAGAGCCTCGTCGAACACGAGGCGGTGTGGAGGCATCGGTGGCGGAATCCCCACAACAACCGCCACCGCCACCACTAGAGCACCGGTGTCTAGACGAGTGTGACGCTCGTCTCGTCGACGCCGAAGCTTCAGAGCGCGCCGAATGCTCCGAAAGAGAGGGAGATGCGGATGGTGTAGGAACGCGCGATGATGCGCCAGAGCGATGACGCTCCACGTACCACTGTCTCTGCTGCGGTGACAAAGAAGAAAGAAACTCCTCATCATCCATACCTGCATTAAACACACGAATATTTAAACTTAATATTGAATGAATAGAGTAGACAATGACGCAAAGACCATTAAATACAATGACGCAATGAATCGAGTGATAAAAGAGGCAAGTCGAAAACTCAGAATTTTCAATCAAAAAATGTGAGCGCGAGTAGAAAAGAGCGTTATACACCATGGAAGCTACTTAGAGAGCCAGAGCTTTTACAGCACGGAGCAAAATTGTTCAAATACAATATTTGTGGCTTTAAGAGATCTCTCTCTCATCCTCGCATAACTCAGCATAACTTCCTATATCTATATAGAGCTCTCCGTTTAAACACATATCCTCTGTTTCATTTTGTAGCTCCTCTGCATGCACCCCATATAGAGTAGTAGCATCTTGATGCTCGTCTGGCACCACCGCAGCGGCTTCTGATTGAGCATCTTCTCTGATCTCCTCCATTGATGTCGTTGTGATTGGTACATGGTAGCCTTCATACGTCCTTGCACTACGAGGGGCTACCTCTATGACGTACCACCAGTTTGATGTAGACTTTGTAGGATGAAATACTACCTGCCAGAGCCACATAACTTACATGAGAGCTTTCAAGCACATAACTTGTAAAAGGGGGATGTTAACTATTTATATACTTACTTGTTCACAATGCTCGGGTAGTACGAAAGTGTCTCTTAGGTCAGTCCATTTCTTAGTAGAATCCACCTCAAGAAAACCAGACTCTCCTCTACGCACAGTAGCGTTTCGACCCTCCATGATTATCTTGAACCATTGCACGTCGAACAAGTCGACAAAAAATCCTCTGTGATCGATCCTCAAAATCCCTTGCAGCGTGCCGAAGTAAGTGAGTTCCGCCACCACGGGATCTGCATCAGAGGAACGTCGTCGACTAGACTGTTCAAATTTTGCCATGATTCCACAATCTTGAGTAAAACGCTTTTTGTCTATTCGTTCCACCCTAAAATGTCGACCTTTACACCATGCTGCTGTGTATGACTTATACTACAACGAACAAAGATTATGAGTGGCCGTTCAAACGTTTATAAATAAAGTCACTTGCTAGTCGTACATTGCAAACTTACCTTGGTCGCGCAACCCCGAGAGTACTCCCACTCTTCTTCAGTCACTTCGTCACCGCATTGTTGTGCGCTTTTCAATTGGTTGTGCAACCATCTTAAGCTCATGAAGGTTGGTAGGCTCTCCAGAACCGCTGGATAGTGCATCGGTGGTCGTCTTCCCCGTCTCCACTCGATTCGTGCCCTTTGTCGCTCTTGCTTTGCATCCTCATACTGTGAAATCCACTTTTGCATCACTGGATTGTGAAGCATGCAAAATCGGTTGATTTTAGCCTCTAGATCTTCCGTCATCTTCTTCTCAACACCGAGATTGCACATGACAATCCCAGATATGCGCTCATCATCTATGGTTCGCCATAGCGTGTCCCGGGATTTATCAAATCCGTCTAGCCACTCTCCAATGTACACTAGGGACTCTGATACCAACCAACCTTCTGCCATGCTACCCTCCGGACGTGACTTTTGACGCACATATCCCTTAAGCGTTTTCATGAAACGCTCTAAGAAGAACATCCATCTGGAACGAACTGTGCCAGCTATTTCCACCTCATCAACTATGTGAACAAGAAGATGCACCTGAATGGTTAGTATTGTAGTAGGAAAATGTTTCTCAAACATGCACACAAGCTCCGCAGCATTTAGTTTGGCGAATGGTATGGAGTCTACGTCGATCTCCTTTTGTGAGATCCATTGCACCAGCTTTGCAAGTTTGTAGATTGTGTTACGGATGTCGAGAGACAAACATCCCTCAATGGCAACCGGTAAAATAAACTGTAAAGTATGTGCAGCAATGATATTAAAGTCCACATTTTATGCAATGATATTAAAGTCCACTATGAACGTACTTGACACATTTTATGCCAATCATGTGACTTCAAACCGGTAAGCTTTCCTTCTTTAGTAAAACACGTTCGGAGCGAGTGCATTACGCCAGTGGGGGTCCGCAAAGATCGAATGGCCTCTTTTACTTTGCGTTCTTGGGCTCCTGTGAAAATCCATGGTGCTTTAGGAAGTTTTATCGATCCATCAGACGCTGTTTGCGGCCAATATTGCTCCATACGATCCACATTTCTAAGGTCAACTCTGGCTCCCAAAGTATCTTTCTTGCCGGTCAAATGGTCCCATAGTAGATTACCCACATTCTTGAATATGTGCATTGGATCGAGCAAGTGATTGATCACGAGTCGGGGCCAGTATGGTAACTCGTACCATAGAGATAGTCTCTTCATCCCTGGAGGCAATCCGTCATCGCACATCTCCTTCTGCTCTAACCATGCTTGTGCAGACATCCTTGGTGGCTCTCTTCCCAAAAAGCCGTCGCGTAACACATGATTCTCCGGAAGATACGCTTGATGACCTTCGTAGATTTGCTTCTTCAGTGAGGGTGCCCTACGTGCATTCAGTCTAGGTCCACATGTGACACATGCTCTGTATCCGCTTGTTTGAAGCCCTGCATGTATACACATGATAATAGATCAACTATGGGGAAAAACAAGATTTACAGTGTCTGAGTGAGGAGTGTCAATAGATCACCTGAGCATTCTGTTAGCCCGGGATAGTCATGCATGGTCCACATTAGAATACCTCTGATCAAAGCATTCCGTCGTCCTGTGTGTCGGCTCATATCCACCACCTCTATGCCAATCCACAATTGTTGTAGCTCTTCCAATAGTGGACGAAGATACACATCCATATTCCCCACTTTATATCACCCTGGCACAATCAAGCTTAGCCATAGGTGCCCCTTCTTCGTAGTCAACCACGGGGGAATGTTGTAGTTGACGATGACAACGGGCCATACACTGTAAGATGTTGATCTTTGACCAAATGGATTTACGCCATCCATAGCCAGGCCTAAGCGCAAATTTTGAGCTTCCCTGGCAAAATTCGACCATGTTCCATCTATATGTTTCCAGGCTGCGCAATCTGCAGGAATTCGTAGCACACCATCCGAAGATTTATTCTCCTCATGCCATGATGCTAGGGCGGCCATGGACTTACATTCGAAGAAATGCTTGATGCGAGGAAGCAAAGGAAAATGTCGCAAAACCTTTTGTGGAATTTTTGTCCCGTGGAGATCTACTTGATATCTTTCGGAATCACATTTCGGACACTTCTCCATGTCTGTGTATTCCCCTCTGAAAAGAATGCAGTCATTAGGACAAGCGTGGATAGAATTGTAATCCATCCCCAAGTTTCGCAAAATCTTTCTTGCTTCATCTCGGGAATCTGGCATCACATTGTCAGCTGGTAGAATGTGCTCTTTCAGCAATCTACACAACATAAAAATATGATACAGTCGTGTAAAAATCTATCAGATCATTATACATTTAGAATTCTATTAAAGTAAACTAATTGTAATAGATCACCTGAAAAGCGCTGTGACGCTAGTGTCACTCCATCCAAACTTTGCCTGCATGGTGAGAAGAACCAGGAGTGCTTTCAATCTAGACATACGTGCTCCATTATACAATGACGTATCGGCTTCACTTTTCATATCATCATAGATAAGCCTTTCTGAATCCATGATCGTCTCGATCATTTCATCAATCTCGGGCTCAAACATTGCCTCGTTGGGAATGTACTCTGCATGATCATCCCCTGAGATGTCAGAGGGTACATCTTGTGGCCTCACATATGCTGCTTGACCAAAGCGCCTGCGAATACGTCTATTGGGTTGCAAGATTGCTGCTTGTTGGCCAGCGTCAGAGTCCGACGAGTTATAATTGGCAACAACTCGATCTATAATAGATGGATCGAACTCACCAAATTCGCGAACGTGCTGCAAAGAAACACGTCTTGTCCGTCGCACAGCATGCTTGCATTGATTACAAGGACATAAGACCCTCGTTGAGAGATAGGTGTTTCGGTTGGACGGTCCCACATCCTCGTCGCTACTCATAATGAGGATAAAAAACTTATAACTTGGACAACAAATTTAATATTCTATTGGCATTCTTCGTCTTATCTCTCTCTCTCTCTCTCTCTCTCTTTACCTCACATTCTCTAGTCATGTCCAATCCCCGCACACCTCGGTCTAGAGGTGCACGGAGATCAGAACCACCGGGTTATAATCTCGTCTTTATTGGTCAATACCTATATTTGTGGGTACAAGAAATCTACACACCCACGTCTACATGATACTGCATGTAGTGGACAAAATCCCTTTGCCTCTTCTCTAGCTGTAGCACTTCACTTCATCTTAACATCTTTTCACAGTAGATCTTTTCACTGTTCGTCTAACTCTAAACCCTAAACCGTAAGTAATTCTTGCGTGGACTCGATCTAACGTAAATAAGCATAAATCTAAATAAACGTAAATCTAACTAAAAATAAAGCTAAATCTAATTTAACGTAAGTCTAATGACTAGAGGTTGTTTAGATGGTCATTGTGTCGGGGATGTAGTGACTCTTGTCGCCCTAAAGATCCACCTTCTTCCCTATCTTCTGAAGACATTTCACCAGTACTTTTGGATCGACGGAGCCCACCATGAGTGAAGGCAGCAATACCCTATATTCCATTGAGGGCTTTCTTCACCCGCTTCATGCAGGCATCGCAGTCTATGGAGACCCGCATCTAATCTAATATAACGTAAATCTAAATCTAGCTTAAATAAACGTAAATCTAGTTAAAAATAAACCTAAATCTAATTTAATGTAAGTCTACATATAACCTAATCTTTAACGTCTTTTAAGATAGTTTCCTACGACGTTATAACTCTCTTCTTCCTGTGTGTGTGCGCGTGTGTGGATGTGTGTGCCAATAAAAAGAGATAAATGGTATAACCTTTCTATCACCCATGCCAAGTATGATAGATTGATTATGCCATTTCCCTCTTGAATAATAGGTCTTCAGTTCAACTCCTCGTCGGCTAGATCTTTAGGTCTTTTAATTTTAATTAGTTTCCTACGACGCTCCCTTAGTTTCTCTTTCTTTCTCTCTCAATGTGTGTGCGTTTTTTTGGATCGTATGCATGTTTTCTTTCTCTTTTCCTCTCTCAATGTGTGCGTTTTTTGTTTATGCATGTTCTCTCTCTCTTTTCCTCTCTCAATGCGTGCGTTTTTTGTTTATGCATGCTCTCTCTCTCTTTTTCTCTCTCAATGTGTGTGTGCATTCTTGTTTATGTATGTGTGTGCGTTTTTGTTTTTGTTTGTACTCTCTCTCTCTCTCTCTCTCTCTCTCTCTCTCTCAAAAACACTATGTGTGTGTGTATGTGTGTGTGTGAGAGAGAGAGAGAGGGAGAGAGAAAGAGGGGAAGGGAACATGAGAATGAGGAGAGGGAAGGAGCATACCTGGCTCTCCTTCCTCTCCTCGTGTGTGTGTGTGTGTGTGTGTGTGTGTGTGTGTGCGTGTGGAGAAGAAAAGAGAGAGAGAGAGAGAGAGAGAGAGAGAGAGAGAGAGTGAGGGAGAGCGTTACCTGCTCTTTGCTTGAGGGCGCCGAAAAACTCAGATCTGAGATCTGAGTTTTTGGGCGCGCTCGGTTATTTTTTTTACCCCAGCTGGCGTCGCTATGAGCGTCGCTATAAGCGTCGCAAATTTACAAATAAATTTGTGACGCTCATAGCGACGCCGGGAAAATTTTTTTTGAGCGTCGCTGTGTGAGCGTCGCTAATATGAAGAGCCTTTTGTAGTGTAACAATCGTATGATGGTTATGGTTATGGTTATGGTATGACAAGCAAGTTATGGTAATGGTTATGGTATGGAAAATAGGTTATGTTTATGGTTTTACAGTTTTTGACTCATGTTTTAATTATGTTAACAAGTTATGTCATTCTTACAATTTTGCTAATTGCCATACACTCGCTCTTTAGCGTCAGCTTGTAGGTGGAGTGCGATTGCTTGTGCACTCTTCCTTTGGGTAGAGAGGGATATTTTCTTTTGCTGTAGTACATGCAGCATTAGTTGCCAGCCCTCTCTGTCCAAAAAAAATTTGCAGGTTTTGGTCGTCGGTACAGGTGACGGTATCAGCATCGGTAGGGCCAACGGAATGAGCGTCGGAATTCAGTATATAAATACCTGTGCTTATTATGTTGCATATTTTGATGCCCACTATACTGATGGTCATACTGACGCTACGATACTGGCGTCTTTTACAAGGCTTATTTTATCACTTTTAGTTTAGGAATTAGCGCTATTTCGTCGGTACCTGCGCCGACTTCTACGCAACGTCTTCTAGTGATTGTGTTGTTTTTAGGGACACGAGATAATTTTAGCGCTTGAAAATCGCTTGCAAACATATAGACAACACCATGCGAGCCGTTTGGCAATGCGGCAAGCCATAAAGATTTCCCACAATGCATATGCATTGTAAGAATATCTATGGCTTGCCGTATTGCCAAACAGCTCGCCATGGTGCTATTTTAGGGCTTGAAAAGCGCTCGTAGACATATAAACAACACAATGGCGAGCTGTTGGCAACACGGAAATCCATAGAGCTTGCCCACAATGCATATGTGTTGTGGGTAAGCTTTATGGCTTGCGGTATTGACGAACGGATTGCCATTGTTTTGTTTTTAATATGCGTTGTGGATAAGCTGTATGGCTTGCCGTACAACTTACCCACAACGCATAACCTAACTTAACCTAATGTAGCTTTACCTAACCTAACCTAACATAACCTTGTGTAACTAAGCCTAACATAGATTAACTTAACCTAACCTAACATATAAGATAACCTAACCTAGCTGAACGTAGCTTAACCTAACTTAACCTAATGTAGCTTTACCTAACCTAACCTAACATAACCTAGTGTAACTAAGCCTAACATAGATTAACTTAACCTAACCTAGCCTAACTTAACGTAGCTTAACCTAACCTTACCTAATATAACTTAACCTAACGTAGCTTAACTTAATCTAACATAATCTAACCTAGCGTATAGCCGAACATAACAACCTAGCTTAACTTAACATAGCCTAACCTAATCTAACTTAACTTATAACCTAAACTTAACCTAAAACATAAAACCCATCAACTACATAATTTGAAAAACGACATAATCACTACGAGATTTCGGAGGTCATTTGGAGGGCCTTATAAGAAATTGTATTTCTCTCTCTAGAAAATGTTCCTAAAATATACTTGCACTTGTTGCGTACGTCCAAGAGGACAATTGAACACTCTGAAAAGTGAACTTAACTTTTCAAAAATCTTTGAAAACGGACCCTTTTTTATTCAATGCGTGTGTCGTACACGACGCTCATTCAATATAGCTTTCGTCATCATTGAAATTAAAAAATCACAAAATTATCAGTTGGTGTTGGAATTTAAAGTTTTTGATACCGCCAATTCGTCCAAAATGACCAAAAATTAAAAAAATGTCTATCTACTTTCCTCAATCTGACAACCAGAGATGGGAAAATTGTTAAAATACCCCTAAAAATGAGATTTTGCCTCCGATGCGCGCGGGATCATCTGAAAAATTCCGAATGGCCCTCCGCGCGCCATGAGGCACAAAATAAAAAAAGTGGATTAGGGCGCATGGGGGACCATCTGAAAAATTCCAAGTGATCCTCCGCACGCCGTGAGGCACAAAATAAAAAAAGTGGATCACGGCGCGCGGGGGACCATCTGGAAAATTCCAAATGGCCCTCCGTGCGCCGTGAAGCACAAAATTAAAAAAGGGGATCACGGCATGCAGAGGGTCATCTAGAATTCTCCAGATGGTCCCTGGCGCGCCACGATCCAAAATCTCATTTTTAAGGGTTTTTTGGCAATTTTCTCTCTCCGGGTATCAGATTGAGGCAAGTAGATAGGCGTTTTTCAGGTTTTTGGACGTTCCGGACGCATTCGCATTCGCGGTGTCAAAAGATTCAAATTCCAACATCAATTTATAGTTTTGTGATTTTTTTAAATTTCAATGATGATGAACGCCATATTAAATGTGCGTCGCCTACCTTATGAAAAAAATAGTCGCATTGAATGAAAAGGCGTCCGTTCTCAAGGACCACTGATACCCTTTTTATATTTTTCTAAATATCAATCTATTTTTCTATGTAACGTAAGCTCTTCTTTCATTGGAGGAGCACTTTTTTCTCTCTCTTCTAAAAAGCCCTCCAAAAGACCTTCGAAATTGTTGAGAGAGAAAGAGGGAGCACAGAAATAGAACCCCAATGTGTGTACAATACACACATGAGATGATGTATATATAGAGGGGACCTGGGTGCCATATATAGAGAAGCCATATATTCAGCAGCTTCACATATAAGCTCAACACCCCCATTCAAATAAGGGTCCCTAACTGTGGATGGAAAAACCCTTGGGGGATCAAGGGAAAAACCCACAGCTCTATAGATACCCACTGTTATATCATAAAAATCATTGAATGTACAAATGTTCATGAGGAGCTACATCACCCCTTTTACAATGAATATTTTATGAGGAGCTACATCACTCCTTTTACAATGAATGTTTTATGAGGAGTTACATTACTCCTATCCTATCAAATACAATAATGAATACAAAGGTTCAATAAAGAGGTGTAAAGGCTATCGATTAGCTGGTAACGAGAAGTGTCTCCGTGAATCTGTTGTGTAGCTTGTCATCAATATGGCATCACCAAACATGTCTTCATAAATCTTCTATTGTCACCAAGTTTTTCTTCATCATCAAATCAATTCTTTGATCAATCCTACATAGATCATAGACTCAAAAAACATAGACATGAAAATTATTAGCATCGTTAGTGAATATAATTACAGTCACAATGCCATAAGAGATGGTTCGCGATGCCACTCTTTTGACGATATATATACGCACGACAACATATAAGTATGAACGTAAAAGTACAAGATGTGTGATTACATGATGCAAATGACATGTGTATATACTACATAAAACAAAATTTATCAACGTGGTGATATCAATGAGTATCATCAAAGTATTAACAAAATATCATCATTGTATCAATAAAAATGAATAAATCATCATGGTATCAACAAAATCATCATAGAATAATCATTGTATCAACGAAACAACATCATAGTATCACCAAGAATAACCATGGTATCAATGAAACAACATCATGGTATCGCCGAGAATAACCATGGTATCAAAAAAACAACATCATGGTATCACCGAGAATAACCATGGAATCAATGAAATATCATCATGGCATCACCGAGAATAACCATGGTATCAACGAAATACCATCATGGTATCAAGAAAATCACCAAGATCAAAGTATTAACAAAACATCATCATGGTACCATCAAAATCACTATGGTATCAACGAGAGATTATCAATAAAACAATGTAAACTATATCTCTAGAAAAATAATTATATGAGAATCAATGAACGAGTATATCATATAGCAAAAGATCATGTACCAACAGTAGTCAATAGAATTTGGACGATCATCAATGGCTCGATTGAATCGGAACGATATGTAACTGGCTTCTGTAGCAAAGTTACGTTAGTAACAAATATATGATTGATGAAGAGAAAATATAATTGAGAAGTTTTCAATTATGAGGAAAATCAAAATCAAAAAGTAAAATTTTCTTTTCAAACATATTCGCAGTACGAGAATGATAACCCAAAATCGGTGCAGAATTTAGAGAAACTTTCTTCTGCAAAGTTGTACAGCACATCGACTCCGATGGCTCAAGCAGTAGTTTCTACAAAATCGTTTTCAATTAGGTGGAAAAAAAAACGAAAGTTGCTTTTCAAACATATTTGTAGTCAGAGAATAATAACCCAAAATCGATGCAGTACAATTGGTTTTTGATAAGAGCATAGTCGCTTGCTTTAGTTTCAATTGCTCTTTGACGGCGTTTACTCATATCCTCAAGAAATGTTCGGCTCGATAAGTAAGTGATAAAATAGTTAGTCCACTTAGGAACAGGTCACATTTGGAACAATGTTACATGAGGTATGGGTGTTTGTTTTTGACATTGAGGACAATCCTTTACAAAAGAATGAACATCACTCCTCATAGTTGGCCAACATACTCCAAGTCTCAAGATCCTTTGCATAGCTTGGTCTTTTGCAAAGTGAAATCCTACTATGGTAATATGTGCTTGACTCAGATATTGGGTTTTCTCCTCAGGATTAATGCACAACAACAATATTGCATCTCAATTTCTTTTGTATAGCCTACCACCTAGTAACGGATACATAGCCGATTTCTCAATTCATTCGATTGTGATAGGAAGTGGTATTGGCAAATTGAGCTATGGTCATCAACTAGATTGCTTCGTTAGCTCCATTTGTATTGAACTGAAGGGAGTCTGAGTCTGATAGATTCCTTGAGACCAAATGGGTAAAAGTCACATCATTTGACTTGATCACTGAATCTAGCATGCTCTAGCAATAACCATAAGTCAAGGAAATCTTCTATGTAGAGCATAGCCAACAATTGTCGCACTCTAGGTAACAACATTTCTTATTGGAAACCGCTGCAATAGCATGTGATCATCCTCTAGACTCTCACACCTCGAGGTGGAAGCATAGGTGATGGAAATTAGAGATAATCCTTTTCTTCACATCTAGCAAAAATAGCCCATGTTGACCATATCTTACAATCACTCAAAGAGATGACAGCCTAGAGAGGATCCCCATCAAAAACTTCTTCTGCTATTGTGATGGCACCATGTTTGACACACATATAGATCAAAGCACCAGGGCTCAAGCTTAAACCCATAGTAGAAGGGATTGTGGTGAAATCCTTTATGCAAGGAGGCTTCATTCTTGAGGGTCCATTTTGAGATCTCCCTCTCTCTTGAGTGTTCACTCTATGGCATAGCCTTGAGCTTAATTTTTATGTTTAAGAGGCTAGTGCTAGTCATTGTAATTAGAGTAAGCTCTTCTTAATTAATCTAATTCCTATTTTCTCATTATTCTTATCTTCTCTACGTTTCATTATGTCATGAAGTAGTATTACACTCTCATTATTCTAGATTTGAGAGAGGTATGTACTTCTTGCTATAAACCACTCCCATTCTTCTACAAGCATTCTATTTGTGATATTTAGCATCACTAATTAGGTTGATTAACTCCTGAACATTGCATATTTTTACCCTAGGTACATAAGGCAGTGTGTAAAACAAATTAGGTTTCTCAAGCTCATTTGGTGAGAGCTCTTGAGGTGTGTGGCTATGGAGTCCTTGAGTTTCTCCTTGCTCATGAGACTTGACTAACACTAAGACTAACACTAATCAATTATTCATTCTCTTTAACTATGCCTCTCTCATGCTTCTTATGATCTCCTATGATGCTTAGATTAACTAGATCCTAACTAATTAGTGGTTAATCCCTCTCTAACCTTGTGTGATTGCCCTCTTTTTATTGTGTGTGTGGTGTTCGATAGATCTATGTGTATGCGCTTGCGATTAGTGTGTTGCATGATAGGATTAGTTTTGTGTGTGTTTTGCAATCCTAGTGTGTGTGATTGGGTTGATTGGAGATGAAGAGAAGTGGATGTGGAGATTTCACTTCATTGTGGCTTAGCTCCTCCATTAGGAAAAGGATGGGGTATAGGAGGGACTCTTTATTTGCCATGAGATTATGGAGGTGACTAACATTTTGATCAATAGGGGTATGCCATGTGTGCAAGAATGGTGGGTGTGTAAGAGATGTGTAAGAGTGGTCAAAGGATACACTTTTCCTTTCAAAAAGGAGATGGATAATTTTATGATTTTTATCCTTTCATAATTTCCATATATGATCTTTGATTTGAGCGAGGACCATAGATTGGCAATCTACACGTCTAGCTCTTTCCATAGATATGCTACATGATATGGTTTTACCCGCTAGATTTTAAATTTCATTTTGGGGGAATTTTGAATTCAAATAACGAGCCGTTTTGCCTAGTTGAATTCAAAATTTTTCCTTTGATTACTTTCTTAATACTAAAGATTTGACTTCCTTAAACTGCAAAATAAAGAGGCCCTCCTAGACCCCATTCTCTTCCTAATGCCATAGGCCGAGAAGCTCACCTTGTAGAGTTAACCATTTGTGTTGCGATGATTAGCTCACCAATCATGTGACTGTTTCCATGCCCTAGCCAGGTATCTCATCCCTCGTATTGACAATTTTTTTGGTCATTGGAGCTATTTCAACGATGGGACCCCCAACACAAGAGATGTTGTTCCAATTCATCCCTACATGAGGATATAGAGAGATATTTCTTTGCATCGACTAAAAATAGTACAGAGCTTTTTGGCCCTGCTCTTGCTCTGCACATCCTACAATCAGTGCATTCCAAGAGATGACATTCTGGACAAGAAGCTCCTTAATCACTTTTTGTGCTTTGTTAAGCACACCACAGTTGGCATGTATATCGGCCAAGACAGTGCCACGCATGACATCTTGAACTTTTTTAACAACCCTTGACTAGCACTCTCATCATGAATTCTCTCACCCAAGGGAAGGCTTTCAAAGTGTTTGTAGTTCGTTGCTTCGAATGTTGTGAAAGGAAGCCAAAGCTTCCTTGCCACAGCCATGCTGAGCATAGCTTGCAATCAACACCACATTCGGCATACATGTGGAGAATACATACTTTTATCCATGTAAATTTCTTGTAAAAGGGTATCTTTAACCCTTGTTGCAATATCTCTACCAAAATTGAGCACCATCCTTGATACATTCAATGACTTCGTGTATGAGGAAATGATGTCACTAACGTTGATGCCAACATAGTTATCATTGAGATGCTAGCTCTCTTGCGATGAGTCAAGTCAAACTTGACAACAAAAATGATGGGGCCCTTGTACCTCATGTGCAATATGTTGAAGGAGTGTTGAAGGAGGCTTGGGAAAAGTGTTTGTGATGAGCTAGTGGGGCAAATCGCAGGCAAAGCTCCGAGCTGCTTTTGGGAACCTATGAACTGCTCGTGGATGACAACAAAAATGATGGCCTTTGTGCCTCGTGTCCAATATGTGTGAAGGAGTGTTGAAGGAGGATTGGGAAAAGTATTTGTGATGAGCTACTGAGGCAGATCATAGGCAAAGCTCCAAGCTGGTTCTAGGAACCTGCAAACTGCTTGTGGAGAAGACCGAATTGTTGCTGAGAGCAAGGCAAAATGCTTCTTTTATTTTATTCACTTGGAAATTGGTAGCTTTTGACGGTGTTGTTTTTTATAGAGCTTTTCATCGCAGTGGTTTTTTATAGAAGAGAGCAGTGATGTGGATTAACGAGAGGGCATGGATTTCAAATTGGCTCCTACTCTAACAAAGTAATGATACCATATTTTTCGACCATCGAGGTATCATTTCCATGGAGAACATGTATGAATCTGGTAAATCATCGTCTACTCCTTTAGATGGTTCCCCTGAAACAATCCTAGACAAATGCGCTGTCGAGAAATTTGCGGTCTTGCCAGGAAAGCACCGGGCTTATGGCTGTGAGAGTTTGTGAGAGAACTCAACAAAAACTATATGAAGGAGTTAAACCATAGATGCCATGAAGACTAGGGTTTGGAAAGAAGTGCAATCAAAGAAGACTCACTCTTTCTCTCTTGCACTCACACACACACAAAGAAAGAACGCAAAAGAGAATGTTAAAACAATACGAAGATGAAAACATCAAGGCTATGGTCATATCGTATCATGGGTAATATGAAAGGGTTAATGGATGAGTTAATGGCATTCAATCTTGGCTGACCAAATAGGCTACGAATTGTTCTTTGGAATTGTAGTTTTGTGCTTACCATAATATAGATATTTTGTCTAGTGATTGGGATTAATTGTGTGTACAAATCCTCTTGGTTCATAGCAAGATAACTACGATTACATCAAAAGAAAAATTATAGTCTATGAGAGGTAGTATGATGGGATCCGGTGATAGAAGTATTTCATTGAGCCTTTCAGGGCCGAAGAGAAACACTATACGTTGTTGAAAGTGTATTTTACGGCTAATCCATACGTTAATTCTAATAGATCGTACAGAGTGAAAGCGATAGAAATGATCATCATGTGGGTTATTCATCTAGGATAGTATGTGAGAAATGTAGATATGAGAGAAGTGAAGAGATGAGAAGTTTCCCTCCCAAGCCCTATTCTTGCCCGTAGGCAATAAGGATACTGCGGGGAGAGATGTACCTGTAGCAAGAGAACCTAGAGAGGATGAATTACTAAGAATGAGAGAGATAGGTTTGGTTAAGGAGATGAGATTAGATACATATATATATATATATATATTGGATTAGAGATGAAAATGAAAACAACAAGAAATCAAGAAAACATCAATGTAGAACACATCTTACTTGAAACCCTTCGGCACCATTATTGATGGGAGAGAGAAGAAGAGTGGATAATTCCACTTTGATTGATACACCAAGTGCAAGACCTTCTTTGATTAGATTTGATCTTCCAAGGTTAGCTTGTTGCAAGAATGGCTAGTCTCCCTCTAGGACAAAGTGTCGGCTTGGGCTTATGTTAATGGCTAAGTACAATTAGGCATTACTACTCACTCCCTCAAGAATTCCTCTCATCAATGGCTTGAATGCTTGAGTTCCTTCCAAGGAAGAAGAGGTACCCTTTTATAGGTGAAGGGAACCCCCAAGGGTTTACACAAGAAGAGAGGAGCCAGTGTGAACAGGAATTGGAAAAGTTGGAAATGAGTTGTCCCTGCATGATGTGGGCAGACTGCGGTCCAGTATTTTGATCATATCTCCTCAACCGTGGCTCCAAATAAAAAAGTAAAAAGATGGGCAAAAACTTCAGCTCATTAGCTACGATTTTCATTTTAAAATCGTTTTCCAATTCGGATTGGAACCTTGTGTAAAAAATTCATCAAGATAGGGTCCATTTATGGCAGCAAAAGTCTTCATGTGGTCTCCTTAGCCTAGACTTTCATTTAATTCACAAGGACACCTCATGCCATATGAAAGCATGACATTGCTCCTTGACAAAGTTTTGTAATCATACTTGCAATAATGCATTAAAATAAGTGTATCTTTGAAATCATGCCACCTAGTGTCCCACTAGGATTTGATTCTCTCCTAGTAGCTATTTAAAATGAAATATAAGAAAAGTATAGAAAATACGTAGAATATATATATATTGGAGTTTACCCTAGATATAGGATCTAGCTAGGGTGTGAGATGATAATGAAATAGTAGAAATAAAGAATCAATGCTTTTTGCCCCAAGTTAAAGAGGCGGAGCTATTGATGCTTTTCCCCTAGTATTTTCTGATGGTAAAGTAAGGATATGTTACCCTTGAGAAAAATAATAGGATGAGATAGAAGGCTTATTACTATACTTAAATATGCATATGTACACTATAGGAAATATAATTATGTATCTAAAAAAATACAAGATAGATCTTGTAGCATGCGTTCCCACTATGTACGTGTCACATCACGACATCCACCCCCTCTAAACCTGCACATCCTCCGGTATGTGCCACATTGTCGCTTTGTAAGATTAGACCTCTTGTACATCTTCCTTGTCTTCTTCTTCACTGGATGATTCCAGAGCTTCATGTTCACTTTGATCTTCACCTGTGTTTTTCTCTTCTTCCTCATCAATATCTTCTAGATCATTGTCTCCTCTTCTCTTAAACATTTTAATCCTTTTTCCTGCAATGGGAATCTTTACTTCTGTACCATCTAGTTCAGACAAGCTGTAAGTAGCATTTTCATGCACATGCTTTACAACATACGGTCCAAACTATCTTTTTGAGAACTTACGCATGACTGTGTGCTGGTTATCAAGGCTACTATCATACACTAAAACCCAGTCACCTTTGTCAATTGCTTTGCTCTTGAGTCGATGTAACTTATCAAAATAGTCCTTGTTTTTCAACCTTGCATTTTTTAGTCGTTCTTTTACAGCTTCAATGTCTCCAGGTCTTCTGTCTAGCTGCCTTATACGCAGTGCAAGGAGATCTTCCCTACTAAGCCCCTCTTGCCAAGGTAGTACATTCCATGTGGGAATTGTATCCTCAATCGGCATCACTGGCTTTTGACCATGCATTAGCTCCGCAGGCATGTAGCTAGTTACTTAGCTATGTGTTGTACGATCAGCCCATAAAGCATATGGTAACAATTTTGGCCACTCACCAACTCTTCCTTTGCAAGCCTTGGCCAAAGCTTTGATGATAGGAGGATGCCCTCTTTCACTCTTTCCATTGCCTTCAGGGTTGTAAGCTGTAGTAAGAGAAAGCTTGATCCCTAATCTAGAAAAGAACTCCCTTGCTTCTTCGGCATCCAATTCACCTCGATCTGCAGTGATTTTTCCCACACAACCATAACGGCAAATCACCTCATCAAGAAGGAATTTGCACATAGCTTTTGTGGTATTAGCTCTTAATGCTCTTCCTTCAACCTGGTTAGTTAGGTCCTCTCGTGCAAGAACCAAGTATCTCATCTGCGAGAGTCCTAAAGGCATCGTGACTAGATCCACAACCCATTTATAGTGCATGGCTAGTGGATATGTAGGGTGCAATCCATCACGATGTCGAACATTTGAATACATTTGACAAGTTACACATGACTCTACAAACTGAGATACATCTTTATACATACCCTTCCACCAGTATTTTTCTTTCAACTTGGAGAAGGTTGCCCACACACCCCTGTGTCCAGCCCATAGACTCTCATGAAACTCTTGCATGAGATTTACTTGAGTCTCTTTTTTACATATAACCCGTTGTGGTGTAGCACCCTTTTGTTTAGGATGCTTCCACAAGTAACCATCCCTTAAAAAGTACCCATATGCTTTCCTGCGTATCCTCTTGAATTCTTGTTCAGACCAATCATCCTGTTTTGTTAGAGTACTCAAGTACCTTCCAATAAAAAGCCAATCACCTTCATAAAGATCTTTCAAGAACAATTCAAGTGAATTAGTCATGCAGACATTGTTACCTTTGACATGAGAGATAGAATAGAATTTTGTGCCTACATCATCTCCCTCATCAATCATTTGTGACTCATCTTCATACCTTGCCCTTGATAGCATATCTGCCACTGTATTGTCTTTACCTGCAGTGTGCTTAAACTCGGGATTTAAGGACTTAATGTAGGCAATCCACCGCAACATAGCAATGTCTGGTGTTGAGCAGCTTGTAATCATCCCAAGAAGTGGTAGACAATCTGTTTCTACAACTACACATGCACCAATTAGGTACTCTTTCCCACTTTTCAAGGCTGTAACCATACCCCATAACTCTCTCTTTATCTGTGGATAGTTTCTTTGGCGAGCACTTAGTACCTTTGCTCCAAATCTTACCACATACCTGTGTCCTTTGTCATCTTGCCCTATTGCCCATCCAATCCCTGTAGGACTGGTATCTACTGTCACAATCACTGGCCTTTGACACTCATAGTCTACCTTTCTCAAAGTCGTTGCTGACTGGAGTAACTCCTTTAGCTTTTTCATGGATTTTACATGTGCTTCTGTCCATTTAAACTTTTGATTCTTTCTAAGTAGCTGATAAAGAGGATCAGCTACATGTGCATAATGTGGAATCCAAATAACATAGAAGACACATGCTCCCAGAAACCTTCTAACCTCAGTGATGCTAGTGCATGTTTCTTTCATTCTTTGGATGGCATCTACCTTTGATGGACAAGGTTTCCTACCATATGGCCCGCACATGTGCCCCACAATGAGCACTTCTTTGACACCAAACATAGACTTTTTCCCTGACAATGTAAGATTCACTTCTTCCAACCTAGACAAAATTTTATCACAATCATTTATGTGATTTACCACAAACCTGCGACATCCCTTGAGATCCAAAGCTTCATCTTTGTCACTTTCTTCACATCCTTTGATAGGCAAATCATCAATGAAAGGCATTGTGATTTGAGGAATAAAGTCACGTAAGACCTTATTCATCCCATTCATCATATGTGCAACCGAGTTGGTTGCTCCCTGTGGCAAGGTACACATCCTTACCAAACCCAAAGGTGTCCTCATGGTTTTCAAGTCTCTGCTTTCGATTGCAAGCTGAAATTGATCATACCCTGAGTAGAGATCCCCCATTGAGTAGATTGCCCTCCCTGCAAACGCCTCTGCAAATTCATCCACAATTGGACCTGTACCTACATTTCTAATTGTCACCTTGTTCAGTGGTTGCATATCTTGGATGAAGCGTAGAGAACCATTCTTCTTTGGAACTGTGAACCACCTGTTTGAGTATGGAGTACAAGAAGGCTCCAAGATTCCCATTTTGATTTTCTCATTCAGTAGCTCTAATAACTTTGGCAAATGAGCCTTTGGAACCGGAATAGGCTGCAGATTCCAAGGCACATGAGGTATTGTGAAAATTACCATAGGAGCTACAATATAAGTATCAACACATCCTATCTCATGTGGCTCAAATGCAAAAACCTTACCATGCTTTGAAAGCATTTCTTTGAAGCACTTTGTCTCCTCCTGTGTTAGAAACTCCTCACAACCAATCTGCAACTCTTGAAAAGACTCCTTTGTGAAGGTATGCCCGATCTTTTTAGGATTCCGCAAACTTGGTTGTAAAGAAGCCTATTCAATCTTTTCCCTGTTGTTGGGTGGTAAGGGTGAAGCTACTGGTTTCACCTTCTTTGCTACACTCTTGTATTTAGTTTCAGCATGGACCCTTCAGGACAACTGTTTGGCTTTCTTTAAAGGCTTCTATTACTTGATACATTTCCATAGAGCAAACTTCCACAACTTCATTTTCAAGATGCAAACTAGACCTCATTATAGCATCAAGCTCACCCATAGTATCTACAAAAGAAACTTGTTCACAGAAACCCAAAACATTTTCAGTAGTCTTTAGCAACCCACTCTTTTTCATGCCTATTTGTACATTATGCACATATTGCCTCTCATATCTCTTCAAATCTTCAAGTTTTGTAAAACATACTGATCCATTCCTTGTTACCAAGGAGCTCATCGAGAAAGTTTCACCTATTTTTGGATCAAGCGAGACCCTTTTTCTTTCTGTACCACTGCAATCCCGCTTTACAATGGTACTTGGCCAAAACCCATCATTTCTCTATGATCATGAAACTCTTTGCTTACCTTTGGTAGAGGATTTTCTCTGAGGTTGTCACGATTTTTTTCATGGTTTACACAGACTGTGAGAAATTGGATAGCTCGTTTACCATCTTTGCTACGTATTCTAGCATATGCTGAACCATCGTCCATTACCTTTGTTTCCATTCGAACTCCCACAATGTAGGGTTGTCCAAGGATGAGATGATATGAAGATGTATCCTGTACAAAGAAGTTTTGGTCAATATTTAGATCACCTATTGTTACCTTCACACCTGGACATGCTGCATACAATTCACTGGATGAATTGTTTGCCACTTTTACCATCCAACCATGATCTGTGTCCATCGACCATTTGCACTTGTTGTAGAGACTCTTTGACATTATGTTTATTTCTGAACCATGGTCAATCAAGGCAACAAATGGCTCTTCAAGATCACCTACCTTGACCAAAGTTTCTGTAGTAGCCCTGGCCCAATGACTTCATAAATAGTAACTCCTAGAAATATCTTCAACTTCTTCATCATCATTTGAGAAATGCACTTGCTTCACTCTCCCACTAGATTGGTAGTGATGCAATCTTTTCCATGAATGGGAAACCCCCCCATATATTTTTGCCCTTTTATCAAAATATTTTCCATTATATAAGTTACTTTTGATTTTTTTCTTCCTTTTTCACAAACGTTTTAGCCTTTATTAAATAAATAATACTTATGCTAATCAATCACGATGTAGCATAATAAGTAAGCTTTTTTTGTTGATCTCTCTTTTGACCTTATATATTAAATATATATATATTCTAGTATTTTCTAATATATTTTTTTCATGTATATATATTAGTCCACTCTACCAAATATTTTATTCACTAGTTTTCATTTTCAAACCTCAACCCCACTTTCAAATTTCAATAATACCTCCATCTAGATGATTGCCAATATTTTCAACACTCTAGGTCATGTTTTCATACACATAAAGGAGCTTACACTTGAAGGCAAGAGAGAAGTCCACTCAAAGGGGACCACCAAAAGACTTTTGCAGTCACAAATAATACATTATTTGACTGAATTTTTTAAGTAAAGAAGAACCCCGAATCTAAAGGAGCGTTCAACATGAAAGATGTAGCTCGTGATCTCAACTTTTAGCTCAATTTGTTTCAGAATTTTTGGAGTTATGAACACGGAGATATGATTTTTGTAGTGGACCCCAGTTTTCTCGTGTAATGGTGACACAGGCCATCCCCACTTTTCTTCCTTCTAGAATGGCTATGGTTCTACAAGTCTTCAAGCATGATTACAAGAGACAAGGATCTTTTAATGAGGTCTTGGCTAGTCTAGAGTAATTCTATCACCATTTTTGGAGGATCCATCCTCATCAACAAATATCCACCTTCGACAACCTCTCTTATAATTTTCTTACCTTTCTCTTCTCTCCCTAATAAGCTTATGTCTATCCAAAGCTAGACTATTGTAAATATTTCCTATCCTCTACATCCTACCCACATTCTCTCTTCTTCTCTCTCTATTGACGCTGGTATTTTAAATAATGAGGAGACAAGATGGGAGCCACAATCACATGCACCTCATTTTCCTAGTCACCAAAGTGGGACACTCACCTCAAATAGAAATATTGCTAAATCCTTCCCTCCTTCCCTATATAAGGAGGCCATGAGAGCTCACTTGGGGGGGAGATACACACACACAAATACCTATCCATACACACTCTTGTTCTACATGCTTGTAGCATGAACCCTAATCACATAATCACAACACCATCATCATCACCATCACCATGCATAAAAGATGAGTACCACACCACTTGTAATTAAGGGTTGAAGGCACAATTTCAAGAAGAAGAAGGGTGGACACACTCATGATATTCCTCGCCATCAACTCCCATCTCTCCATTATGCCTCCTACGATCTCGTTCCCTTCTCATTTTCCTGCCATACGCTACCTATTGTATTCATCTTTTGCAAGCAATCAACACACTCCATCTTGGTGCCATACTTTGTGTCGCTTTGGATACATCTCATTGTGAGTATGGTATATGCTTGTTCCTTGCTATTTTTTTGTTGCTTATGTTAAGGTGTGCGGATTCGCCACCACACACACACACACACACTCTCCCTCTCATATTCCTATCATCTTGCTACTTCCATTTTAAGGTGTGCGGATTCGCCACCTTTTGTATGAGAAGTGAGCATACTTGCATGTATCCCTGACCTCGTTATTTTACTTACTACATGCACGCGTAGCGAGCCCATTCTCACTCACTCACCACTCCTCTTACCTTATTCTCCGACCACCCCATTCCACATTTGGGCGTGGATCTTGAAATTGTTTTCCATGCATGCTTCATTGTGTATATGTATGCGTCCTAGCCGCATATCTTGCTAGGTGGTGCCCCTATTGTGTATTCCCCATGATGAGGCCATTGTGCATAGTCTTGGTGTAGAGGCCACCGGGTCTATTTTTTTCACTTTCGCCTCTCATTTGGTGCCCCCACTGAGGAGGGCTCTTGAAACCCTTCAGTTTACAAGACTGAAAACCCTAAACTATTGTGAATGGATGAATGAGTATGAAGGATTTTCTAGCTGGACGACAGAAGAAGAAGAGCTCCAAGCACAACTAGACGAACTCCGCATCTCCATCGAAGCTGGAGTGCCAGGCGTAATGGTAATCGATTTGAAGTGGGAGAGTCAACCAACACGCCAAACCCAGTGGATATACATAGGCCAAGTGCCAAGAAGAAAAAGGAGGAGGTGGAAACCATGTCCGCAACCTACAACCAACCAACAACAACAAAATGGAAGGAGCTCTGCACAATAGAGAATCAACACTATTCTACTTTGAGAATCGGGTAACTTAAGTCACCGAGGTAATTATCATAGTCAGTTTTCAAGTCGCACCTGATGCTGCAGCACAGATAACAGAAGCATTGGCTCACACTCTCACTAGAGAAACTAGGGATCTACTGAGTTTGTTTCAGGAAAGAACACCACCCTCTCCTACAAGCTTGGACAGTGACTAAGCACCTCTAAGCTTCACATGAATCAGGAAAACCTACCTCAAGACAGATCACACATACCAACACGTGTACGCTCAATCAAGGTAATATTGGACTTGAAGATTCACTACCAGCACGTCATCGACACCATGCCGGGTGGGGAGCGGTTTTTTGAGGTTCTGGCATCAGATCGGCCATTTGTTTTACCTTTGGTACAAGGCAATGTACCGTTTGAAGTTTTAATCTATGTCCTAGTATAATAGGGTATACACGCCTCCTTGTAAAGAAGAAATTTTTTTTTGCAAGTTAAGAAGTGTGTCTTTCTAGCTCTCTCTCAGTAATCATGGCAAGTGTAGCATTTCCAACCTTTACTGGTAAGGTGGGCGAGGATGCTGCAGACTTTCTAGACAACTTGGAAATAGCATGTGTCATCTCTGCGAGAGATGATGATGCTTCGCGCTTGCGCATCTTCCCACTTCTAATGAAGGTGGAGGCAAGATCATGGTACAATGCCTTGGCACAAGAAACCAAGGAACGGTGGGACTTATTAAGGGCAGCCTTTGTCAAGCGTTTTGGAGAGGGCACAACATCAGAGAAACTATGGCAATTGTTGACAGAGTTGAAGCAGGGAAGTATGCTGGAATACGCATCATATGAGTCAAAGTTTGTAGATTTATGGGGGCGATGGGTTGCATCGCTAAGAGAGGATGAGGGGGCACCTGATTTCCTAAAGAAGGATCGGTTTGTGGCTGGGTTATGGCCAACTCTTAAAGAGAAGGTGAAGGGAAGGTTTCCTGCTACGTATGAGCTAGCAGTTGAAGTGGCCCGCCTTAAAGACAAGAAGTTGCGCCTACAAGCCAGGAATATCGATGGAGAGGAAGCCGTTAGGACCCCACCACCTCTAGCACCACCTACAACAGTCGCCCAGAGGATTCAACCACAAGAACCAATTGAAGATCAGCAAGACCTGCTCAACCGAATCACCAATCAACTTGAGAATCTCTCAGTCCATTTGATACAACAAGGGCATGCACACAATCGCAACCAAGAGCAAGGGAGAAGACAACGAAGGCAAAAGCAAGAATACCATTGCTACAATTGTGGGGAGGATGGTCATGGCATGTACTACTGTCCACAACCAAGGAGGCAGAATTTCAACAGAGGAGCCAGACAAAACCAGGTTTCACCACCAAGAGCAAGACCACCACCACCAAGGGCACCACGACAAGCACCACCCGTGCAAATCTTACAACCACCGATTCAACCACAACCACCACCACCACCACCACAACCTCTCATTCCACCCTTACCCCCACCACCAGTTGGCAATCAAACAGTAAGCGTCATCAGTCTTGAAGGTAAGGGAAAGGAGAAAGTGGAGGAGGATAAGACCAAGGTTAAAGGAGTAGATGCTATTGGGGTAAAACGCGCTAGGCATGGTGAATCTTCTCAAAAGGAAGAAAAGATGAAGAATAAAGGGGAATCTAGCAAAAAGCCGTCCAAGTCACGATGTAAAATTGACATTGTAGATTTCTCTTTGGGTGAATGTTCTAAACCATATGATTTGGTTCAAGATGTTTCTGTGCAGGGCCCAAAAATCACCTGGCCCCAGTTACTCCACCTAGCACCTAGGGTGAGGAGACAATGGACAAAGATGGTTAACACGAGGCGACCAAAGCCAAAGATAGCTGGGGCTATCTCCGGGAGGAATCTAGACGACATACTACCAGTGATGGATGCTTACATAAAAGGGCAACACATCTCCAATATCTACATCGATGGTGGCGCACAAATATGCGTCATGAGTGAAAAAATGATGCACCGTTTGGGTTTAGAGGTGAGTCGGCCGGCACCATGCCGAGCCAAAATGGCAAATAATTTAAAAGCTCAATGTTTTGGTGTCATAAATGCAGTTAGGATAAAGGCATTCAACACCGAGGTAGATGTGGACATCTTTGTCATGCCACACAAAGGGGAGGGCTATCCTATCATTCTAGGGAGGCCTTGGCTTATGGCTATGAGAGCTAAGCAGGACTGGGACACCGGCATAATCCAGATGAAGGATGCAAAAGGGAGGCCAATACTTTACGACATGAAGATAGGTCAACAACGCGACATGGATCTAGAAACCTCCGAGGATGAGTTTTCTAGTGGTGAATCTTCAACCGCTTTAGAGGAGGAGTCAACAGTGAGTGAAGAAAGTGACAGTAGCATTGAGATGATGGGGATCATTCTCAAGGACCCTAAGAAGATGGAGCAACCTGATGCCTCATCATCAAGCCAAGGGGAGACACCAGGTATACAACCTCTGGTAGAAGCACGTAAGCTACATCAAATGCTCTCTAGTGAGTTGTGTGGGAAGGAGCGTGAAGATTATATTTTGATGGTAAGTAATTTTACCACATTCTTCATTGATGAATATGATAAAATCACTAGCATCACAGTAGTTCAACATCACATTAAGCTCAAGGAGGGAAGTAAACCTGTAGTGCAGAAGCTCAAGCGGCTAGGAGTAATTCAACAAGACGCCCTACTCAAAGAGGTGAGGAAATTGCTAGAAGCCGGTTTTATCTATCCTGTTGAAGACTCAGAGTGGGTTTCTCCAGTGGTAGTCACACCAAAGAAGAATGGTAAGTGGAGGGTTTGTGTTGATTACAAGCCTCTTAATGCAGCCACAAAGAGGGACCATTTTTCTCTTCCTTTTCAAGACGAAATACTCAATGAGGTAGCAGGACATGAGCGCTACACGGTATGTGATGGCTACTCAGACTACTTCCAAATTAGCATCGCTGAAGAAGATCAAAAGAAGACAACCTTCATCACACCATGGGGATGTTTTGCTTACAGAGTTATGCCTTTTGGTCTCACTAATGGTCCAGCCACTTTTCAGCGATATGTGACATTTGTTTTTCAGCCA
Organism: Adiantum capillus-veneris; assembly: GCF_014529385.1. Lineage (NCBI taxonomy): Eukaryota > Viridiplantae > Streptophyta > Polypodiopsida > Polypodiales > Pteridaceae > Adiantum > Adiantum capillus-veneris. The sequence continues at coordinate 18,233,023 of NC_140941.1, read as the reverse complement.
TTCTTTGGAAAATCAATCCGTGTTTTTGTTGATGACTTTTGCATCTATAGCTCTCGCTCTCTTCATTTGGAGAAAGTTTATGAAGGTCTAGCTAGGCTACAAGCTTTGGGTGGCCAACTCAATGTGGAGAAATGCCACATTGGTGAAAGCAAGGTTACTCTTCTTGGCCATGTGATCTCGGCCAATGGCATTGAAGCTGACCCAAGCAAGGTTCAAGCCTTGGTGGATTTGACCTCTCCCACCACAACAAAGCAATTGGTCTCTTTTCTTCAAAAGGTGAGGTATTTGAGTAGGTTCATTCACTTGCTCTCCCAAGTGGTTATCCCTTTACAACAAGTTGCCCATCAAGAGATCTTCACTTGGAGTGAAGAAAATGAACAACAATTCAATGAGGTAAAACAAATTCTAGCTTCACTTCCCACCATAGCACCTCCAAAGTTGGACGAGCCATTTTGTGTAAACCCTAGTGTTGGCAATGACACACTTGGGGCTATATTGATGCAAAAGGATCCTCAAACTTCTTTCATGCGTCCTATCTACTTCTCTAGTCGAATGATGACCCCATCAGAAAAGGGATACACGGCAGTGGAGCACATGGTGCTTGCATTAATGTTTGCTACCACCAAATTTCGCTCTTATTTATTGTCTAGACCATTCATAATCTTAACAATGGAAGAAGTATTTCCTTATGTAATGCAGCACATGGATGTTTCTTCTAGGATTTCCAAATGGCTCACAAGGCTACAAGAGTTTGACTACACAATGCAAGTGGAGAACTCCACAAGGGCCAGTCTAGGAGGTATTCTCACTCATCGCCACTATGAAAAGAAGCTAAAGTTAAAGCCAAATGATCAAGATATTACACCTGTGCTAGAAGTCCCTAAGGTAGAGGAGGCTCACTCTCTTTTCTTTGATGGAGCCTACAAGAGGAAAGTGGACAAAGCTGCAGCAGGCATTGTCATCTTCAACGAGCAAGGGGACAAGGTTTTCTCCATTGGGAATCTCTTGGATTGTCACTCTAACAATGAGGCAGAATATGCAGCTTTAACTCTTCGGTTAGAGTGGTGTGTGACACAGGGCATTCAACGGTTAAATGTATTTGGTGATGCCATGCTTTTAATAAAACAAATACAAGGAACTTGGGCTTGTAAAAATCATATCTTGCTAGGCCATTTGCTCAAAGTCAAGGAACGTTTAGGAAAATTTCAAGTTGTACAATTACATCATGTCCCTCGAGCAGAAAATCAAGAAGCAGATGCTCTAGCTAGAGAGAAGTTGCAAGATGTTTCAGTGGTGGGTGCTATCAAGTTGAAGCTGCCTCTCTTCCAAGGTGGCGATGCTATGCCTGACATCATGAGTTTCTTGGACACAGGAGAGTGTCCTAAGGATCTTACTAAGGGCCAAAAGCAGTGGCTTGTGCGCAAGGCAACAAAATACCGCCTTATCAATGACGACCTCTACTGCAAGGGTAAGGATCAAATTCTTAGGCGTGTACCTCTCTCTAGAGAGATCACTGAAATCATTTCAAGTTTCCATGATGGTGTTTGCGGAGGACACTTTGCACTTGACATCACTAGTAGAAAGATTCTACAAGCCGAGTTTGTATGGCCTACTCTACATAGGGATGTGCATCATTGGTGTAAAACATGCAAGGAATGTCAAAAGGCAGGGGATAGGAGGCTCACATATGAGCCACAGACTCCTATAATCTCATATGGACCATTTGAGAAATGGGGAATTGATGCTATTGGGCCTTTGCCAAGGAGCCAATCAGGTAAATTTTATATCATCATGGGTGTGGACTACATGGACAGGTGGGCTGAAGCAGTTGCCACCACCCGGATTACAGCTAAGAAAGTGGCTAAGTTCGTATTTGAAAACATTTGTTGCCGTTTTGGCACTCCTCTTGAAATAATTTCTGACAGGGGACCAGGTTTTAGAGGAGACCTTGTAGGAGAGCTAATGGAGAAGTTAGGTATCTCACGAAGACACTCAACTCCCTACTACCCACAATGCAATGGTTTGGTGGAAAAGGTAAATGGTATGATCTGCAAGATCATCACTAAGCATGTAAACAATCACAAAAGTGATTGGGACAAGCATCTTATGGCTGCACTTTGGGCTTATCGCACTTCATTTCGCACATCCCTTGGGTTCACACCATATCACTTGGTGTTTGGTAAGGAAGCCATTTTACCCATTGAAGTACAATTGGCTAGTCTCAGGGTGCTAGCTGGGCAGGTGGAACGTCCTAATGCTCATCTCCACAACCACATTCTTGATCTAGAGAGGCTTCAACTAGACAGAGAAGATGCTATCAACTATTATGCAGCACAGGCAGAGCAACGTCGACTTACCTTCAACAAGGGACTTAGGAAAAAAGGTCTCAAGAAAGGTATGTTGGTCCTACGGTATGATAACAGGTTTGACACTAGGAAGGATAAAAAGTTTTCACCCAGATGGGAAGGGCCATTTGTCATTAGAAAGCGCTACGCCAATGGCAGTTACCGATTGATGGATGCAGATGGTAGGCTCCACAAAACACGTGTCAATGGATGGAGGTTGAAGCAGTACTTTTTGAGATTTGATAAAACACCTATGATGGAAATCCCCGAGGAGGGAGACTCCTCCACCTCAATTGAAGAAGAATCAGGTACAATGCTAGAGGCATGAATACCTCTAGCCTTAGGGGGAGGGCTAATGAGGCAAGCTTTTCCATGCATGGGAACCCCCCCATATATTTTTGCCCTTTTATCAAAATATTTCCCATTATATAAGTTACTTTTGATTTTTTTCTTCCTTTTTCACAAACGTTTTAGCCTTTATTAAATAAATAATACTTATGCTAATCAATCATGATGTAGCATAATAAGTAAGCTTTCTTTGTTGATCTCTCTTTTGACCTTATATATTAAATATAAATATATTCTAGTATTTTCTAATATTTTTTTTTCATGTATATATATTAGTCCACTCTACCAAATATTTTATTCACTAGTTTTCATTTTCAAACCTCAACCCCACTTTCAAATTTCAATAATACCTCCATCTAGATGATTGCCAATATTTTCAACACTCTAGGTCATGTTTTCATACACATGAAGGAGCTTACACTTGAAGGCAAGAGAGAAGTCCACTCAAAGGGGACCACCAAAAGACTTTTGCAGCCACAAATAATACATTATTTGGCTAAATTTTTTAAGTAAAGAAGAACCCCGAATCTGAAGGAGCGTTCAACATGAAAGATGTAGCTCGTGATCTCAACTTTTAGCTCAATTTTTTTCAGAATTTTTGGAGTTATGAACACGGAGATATGATTTTTGTAGTGGACCCCAGTTTTCTCGTGTAATGGTGACACAGGCCATCCCCACTTTTCTTCCTTCTAGAATGGCTATGGTTCTACAAGTCTTCAAGCATGATTACAAGAGACAATGATCTTTTAATGAGGTCTTGGCTAGTCTAGAGTAATTCTATCACCATTTTTGGAGGATCCATCCTCATCAACAAATATCCACCTTCGACAACCTCTTATAATTTTCTTACCTTTCTCTTCTCTCCCTAATAAGCTTATGTCTATCCAAAGCTAGACTATTGTAAATATTTCCTATCCTCTACATCCTACCCACATTCTCTCTTCTTCTCTCTCTATTGACGCTGGTATTTTAAATAATGAGGAGACAAGATGGGAGCCACAATCACATGCACCTCATTTTCCTAGTCACCAAAGTGGGACACTCACCTCAAATAGAAATATTGCTAAATTCTTCCCTCCTTCCCTATATAAGGAGGCCATGAGAGCTCACTTGGGGGGGAGATACACACACACAAATACCTATCCATACACACTCTTGTTCTACATGCTTGTAGCATGAACCCTAATCACATAATCACAACACCATCATCATCACCATCACCATGCATAAAAGATGAGTACCACACCACTTGTAATTAAGGGTTGAAGGCACAATTTCAAGAAGAAGAAGGGTAGACACACTCATGATATTCCTCGCCATCAACTCCCATCTCTCCATTATGCCTCCTACGATCTCGTTCCTTTCTCATTTTCTTGCCATACGCTACATATTGTATTCATCTTTTGCAAGCAATCAACACACTCCATCTTGGTGCCATACTTTGTGTCGCTTTGGATACATCTCATTGTGAGTATGGTATATGCTTGTTCCTTGCCATTTTTTTTTTGCTTATGTTAAGGTGTGCGGATTCGCCACCACACACACACTCTCTCTCTCCCTCTCATATTCCTATCATCTTGCTACTTCCATCTTAAGGTGTGCGGATTCGCCACCTTTTGTATGAGAAGTGAGCATACTTGCATGTATCCCTGACCTCGTTATCTTCCTTACTACATGCACGCATAGCGAGCCCATTCTCATTCACTCACCACTCCTCTCACCTTATTCTCCGACCACCCCATTCCACATTTGGGCGTGGATCTTGAAATTGTTTTCCATGCATGCTTCATTGTGTATATGATGCGTCCTAGCCGCATATCTTGCTAGGTGGTGCCCCTATTGTGTATTCCCCATGATGAGGCCATTGTGCATAGTCTTGGTGTAGAGGCCACCGGGTCTATTTATTTCACTTCCGCCTCTCAGTAGCATCCTACCACAGCTCCATCATTCTCCTTATTTTGCAGTTGCATCCCTTGTGTCTTTGAGGTTTCCCCTTGAACCTGTGGACGAGAAACTTCAGCAAGAGTTTGCCTCTTCCTCTAGATGATGTCAATGATCTCCTCATGGAATTCACGCTTTGCAATGCCAAGAACTTCTCCCAGAGTAAACTCAATCTTGCTATTCAAGATACTTTCCTCCAAGACTTTCTTTAAATCTGTAGCAACCTCAATATCAGATTGTAGTTTATAAGTTGGGCCTTTTGTCTTACCTTTCGTTGGCTCTTTCTTCTTTCCTGTTGTAGACTCCTCCATGAGTACTTCAGGTGGAGATTCTCCTTGTGTTGAGGGTGTTTGAGAAGGCATTGAGTCGCTTCTTCCCCCACTTCTAGAAGCTCTTTTTGATGGTCCTTCATCAGCATTCTCACGTCTGCGCTTCTCTTCTACAATTGCCTCATTTTGTTGGCATTTTGTAATGTAGGCATGCACTGACAATGAGTCCACTGGATCATTCCATCCTGTTTCTAGACGTATGCAATCACCTGATTCATGTAGAATCTCTTTTTTAAGCTTTCCCTTTTTAGCTAATTGCATGACATTTGGCCAAATTTTACCATGATGGTCACTCACCTCTTCATCACAAAAATGTTCAATTTTTACTCCATAAGTAGCTGCCTCAACTGAAGAGGTGGCATGCTTGGTTGCCATATCTTCAACTAAGGTTTGCATTCCCCCCTTCCCAAAGTTAGTTCTCAAGGGTAGACCTGTCTCTCTTAAGTGGATTTTACCATCCTTAAAAAAGACAACATCTTTTGACAAAGCATCACTAAAATCATCACAATCCCTTCTTACATGGTCTGTACTATCACACCAAATACATCTATTAACAAACCCTTCTTTGGGCTGTTGTCTTTGCCTAGGAAGTGGCCCTGATGATTGTCCTTTTTCTTCAAGCTTTGCAAACTTCACCTTCAAGTCACGCATTCCCTTCACAAGCTCATCTAGCATGGACTCATCAAACTTAGGAGCGATAAAAGTAGGCTTTACCATTTTGTTAGAAGTTGAGGTGGAAGGACTTGTAGTGTTTACTACCATCTTGTCCCTTCTTCTTTGTCGTTTGGCAAGTAGTGAGACAGCACCTTCAACCTCATTCCAGTCGGTCTTTAGTCCTTGCTCAGCATCTTTATCTTCAAGAAGAAGCTCCAAATTTTCTTGAAACTCTTTACCTGCAGCTTGTAAGAAAAGATCTGTCTTCTCTGCATCTAGTGTGGCCCTTTCTGTCCTAGTGAGTTGTGCATAGCGCCGCTCAAATTCCCTAAGTAGCTCTGTTATTGACAGTCCTTGCTTTGGCTTGACTACCCATTCTAAGAATGTCCTTTTGGTCACTCTCTCTGAGTCCTCCATGAAATATTCCTCCTTTAAAGCTACTTTGAGTTCTTCCCAATTTCTCCCATGCTCATCTTTAATTGCCCTAACATGCTCCCTAATTTCTAGAGCAACAACTAGCTCAAAGCTTTGAATCATCTCACCTTCTGACACGCGATGCAGCTCCATCTCTTTCACATACTCGCGTAAGTACTTGGTTACATCTTTGCCATTGAACTGATCCATTCTGTTGACGACCGCTTGTATGGCCTTCGTTGCTGAAATCTCCCTTCTTTCAGTAGCATGTTGTTGTTGCATGAACATTGCAAATGCTTGAAACATTTGCATTGTTGCTGGGTCAAAATGCATACCCTGTTGCTCAACATGATCACCCATGGTTACCCACAAACTCTCACCCTAGCAGATTCGCGTCGGGTTCACCAAAAATATGTCGAGAAATTTGCGGTCTTGCCAAGAAAGCACCGGGCTTATGGCTGTGAGAGTTTGTGAGAGAACTCAACAAAAACTATATGAAGGAGTTAAACCATAGATGCCATGAAGACTAGGGTTTGGAAAGAAGTGCAATCAAAGAAGAATCACTCTTTCTCTCTTGCACTCACACACACACAAAGAAAGAACGCAAAAGAGAATGTTAAAACAATACGAAGATGAAAACATCAAGGCTATGGTCATATCATATCATGGGTAATATGAAAGGGTTAATGGATGAGTTAATGGCATTCAATCTTGGCTGACCAAATAGGCTACGAATTGTTCTTTGGAATTTTAGTTTTGTGCTTACCATAATATAGATATTTTGTCTAGTGATTGGGATTAATTGTGTGTACAAATCCTCTTGGTTCATAGCAAGATAACTACGCTTACATCAAAAGAAAAATTATAGTCTATGAGAGGTAGTATGATGGGATCCGGTGATAGAAGTATTTCATTGAGCCTTTCAGGGTCGAAGAGAAACACTATACGTTGTTGAAAGTGTATTTTACGGCTAATCCATATGTTAATTCTAATAGATTGTACAGAGTGAAAGCGATAGAAATGATCATCATGTGGGTTATTCATCTAGGATAGTATGTGAGAAATGTAGATATGAGAGAAGTGAAGAGATGAGAAGTTTCCCTCCCAAGCCCTATTCTTGCCCGTAGGCAATAAGGATACTGCGGGGAGAGATGTACCTGTAGCAAGAGAACCTAGAGAGAATGAATTACTAAGAATGAGAGAGATAGGTTTGGTTAAGGAGATGAGATTAGATACATATATATATATATATATTGGATTAGAGATGAAAATGAAAACAACAAGAAAACAAGAAAACATCAATGTAGAACACATCTTACTTGAAACCCTTCGGCACCATTATTGATGGGAGAGAGAAGAAGAGTGGATAATTCCACTTTGATTGATACACCAAGTGCAAGACCTTCTTTGATTAGAGTTGATCTTCCAAGGTTAGCCTGTTGCAAGAATGGCTAGTCTCCCTCTAGGAGAAAGTGTAGGCTTGGGCTTATGTTAATGGCTAAGTACAATTAGGCATTACTACTCACTCCCTCGAGAATTCCTCTCATCAATGGCTTGAATGCTTGAGTTCCTTCCAAGGAAGAAGAGGTCCCCTTTTAGAGGTGAAGGGAACCCCCAAGGGTTTACACAAGAACAGAGGAGCCAGTGTGAACAGGAATTGGAAAAGTTGGAAATGAGCTGTCCCTGCATGATGTGGGCAGACTGCGGTTCAGTATTTTGATCATATCTCCTCAACCGTGGCTCTAAATAAAAAAGTAAAAATATGGGCAAAAACTTCAGCTTATTAGCTACGATTTTAATTTTAAAATTGTTTTGCAATTCGGATTGGAACCTTGTGTAAAAATTTCATCAAAATAGGGTCCATTTATGGCAGCAAAAGTCTTCATGTGGTCTCCTTAGCCTAGACTTTCATTTAATTCACAAGGACACCTCATGCCATATGAAAGCATGACATTGCTCCTTGAAAAAGTTTTGTAATCATACTTGCAATAATGCATTAAAATAAGTGTATCTTTGAAATCATGCCACCTAGTGTCCCACTAGGATTTGATTCTCTCCTAGTAGCTATTTAAAAAGAAATATAAGAAAAGTATAAAAAATACGTAGAATATATATATATTGGAGTTTACCCTAGATATAGGATCTAGCTAGGGTGTGAGATGATAATTAAATAGTAGAAATAAAGAATCAATGCTTTTTGCCCCAAGTTAAAGAGGCGGAGCTATTGATGCTTTTCCCATAGTATTTTTTGATGGTAAAGTAAGGATATGTTACCCTTGAGAAAAATAATAGGATGAGATAGAAGGCTTATTACTATACTTAAATATGCATATGTACACTATAGGAAATATAATTATGTATCTAAAAAAATACAAGATAGATCTTGTAGCATGCGTTCCCACTCTGTACGTGTCACATCACGACATACACCCCCTCTAAACCTGCACATCCTCCGGTATGTGCCACATTGTCTCTTTGTAAGATTAGACCTCTTGTACATCTTTCTTGTCTTCTTCTTCACTGGATGATTCCAGAGCTTCATGTTCACTTTGATCTTCACCTGTGTTTTTCTCTTCTTCCTCATCAATATCTTCTAGATCATTGTCTCCTCTTCTCTTAAACATTTTAATCCTTTTTCCTGCAATGGGAATCTTTACTTCTGTACCATCTAGTTCAGATAAGCTGTAAGTAGCATTTTCATGCACATGCTTTATAACATACGGTCCAAACCATCTTTTTGAGAACTTACGCATGACTGTGTGCTGGTTATCAAGGCTACTATCATACACTAAAACCCAGTCACCTTTGTCAATTGCTTTGCTCCTGAGTCGATGTCGCTTATCAAAATAGTCCTTGTTTTTCAACCTTGCATTTTTGAGTCGTTCTTTTACAGCTTCAATGTCTCCAGGTCTTCTCTCTAGCTGCCTTATACGCAGTGCAAGGAGATCTTCCCTACTAAGCCCCTCTTGCCAAGGTAGTACATTCCATGTGGGAATTGTATCCTCAATCGGCATCACTGGCTTTTGACCATGCATTAGCTCCGCAGGCATGTAGCCAGTCACTGAGCTATGTGTTGTACGATCAGCCCATAAAGCATATGGTAACAATTTTGGCCACTCACCAACTCTTCCTTTGCAAGCCTTGGCCAAAGCTTTGATGATAGGAGGATGCCCTCTTTCACTCTTTCCATTGCCTTCAGGGTTGTAAGCTGTAGTAAGAGAAAGCTTGATCCCTAATCTAGAAAAGAACTCCCTTGCTTCTTCGGCATCCAATTCACCTCGATCTGCAGTGATTTTTCCCACACAACCATAATGGCAAATCACCTCATGCAGAAGGAATTTTCACACAGCTTTTGTGGTCTTAGCTCTTAATGCTCTTCCTTCAACCTGGTTAGTTAGGTCCTCTTGTGCAAGAACCAAGTATCTCATCTGCGAGAGTCCTAAAGGCATCGTGACTAGATCCACAACCCATTTATAGTGCATGGCTAGTGGATATGTAGGGTGCAATCCATCACGATGTCGAACATTTGAATACATTTGACAAGTTACACATGACTCTACAAACTGAGATACATCTTTATACATACCCTTCCACCAGTATTTTTCTTTCAACTTGGAGAAGGTTGCCCACACACCCCTGTGTCCAGCCCATAGACTCTCATGAAACTCTTGAATGAGCTTTACTTGAGTCTCTTTTTTACATATAACCCGTTGTGGTGTAGCACCCTTTTGTTTAGGATGCTTCCACAAGTAACCATCCCTTAAAAAGTACCCATATGCTTTCCTGCGCATCCTCTTGAATTCTTGTTCAGACCAATCATCCTGTTTTGTTAGAGTACTCAAGTACCTTCCAATAGAAAGCCAATCACCTTCATAAAGATCTTTCAAGAACAATTCAAGTGAATTAGTCATGCAGACATTGTTACCTTTGACATGAGAGATAGAATAGAATTTTGTTCCTACATCATCTCCCTCATCAATCATTTGTGACTCATCTTCATACCTTGCCCTTGATAGCATATCTCCCACTGTATTGTCTTTACCTGCAATGTGCTTAAACTCGGGATTTAAGGACTTAATGTAGGCAATCCACCGCAACATAGCAATTTCTGGTGTTGAGCAGCTTGTAATCATCCCAAGAAGTGGTAGACAATCTGTTTCTACAACCACACATGCACCAATTAGGTACTCTTTCCCACTTTTCAAGGCTGTAACCATACCCCATAACTCTCTCTTTATCTGTGGATAGTTTCTTTGGCTAGCACTTAGTAACTTTGCTCCAAATCTTACCACATATCTGTGTCCTTCTTTGCCATCTTGCCCTATTGCCCATCCAATCCCTGTAGGACTGGTATCTACTGTCACAATCACTGGCCTTTGACACTCATAGTCTACCTTTCTCAAAGTCGTTGCTGACTGGAGTAACTCCTTTAGCTTTTTCATGGATTTTACATGTGCTTCTGTCCATTTAAACTTTTGATTCTTTCTAAGCAGCTGATAAAGAGGATCAGCTACATGTGCATAATGTGGAATCCAAATAACATAGAAGACACATGCTCCCAGAAACCTTCTAACCTCAGTGATGCTAGTGCATGTTTCTCTCATTCTTTGGATGGCATCTACCTTTTATGGACAAGGTTTCCTACCATATGGCCCGCACATGTGCCCCACAATGAGCACTTCTTTGACACCAAACATAGACTTTTTCCCTGACAATGTAAGATTCACTTCTTCCAACCTAGACAAAATTTTATCACAATCATTTATGTGATTTACCACAAACCTGCGACATCCCTTGAGATCCAAAGCTTCATCTTTGTCACTTTCTTCACATCCTTTGATAGGAAAATCATCAATGAAAGGCATTGTGATTTGAGGAATAAAGTCACGTAAGACCTTATTCATCCCATTCATCATATGTGCAACCGAGTTGGTTGCTCCCTGTGGCAAGGTACACATCCTTACCAAACCCAAAGGTGTCCTCATGGTTGTCAAGTCTCTGCTTTCGATTGTAAGCTGAAATTGATCATACCCTGAGTAGAGATCCCCCATTAAGTAGATTGCCCTCCCTGCAAACGCCTCTGCAAATTCATCCACAATTGGACCTGTACCTACATTTCTAATTGTCACCTTGTTCACTGGTTGCATATCTTGGATGGAGCGTAGAGAACCATTCTTCTTTGGAACTGTGAACCACCTGTTTGAGTATGGAGCACAAGAAGGCTCCAAGATTCCCATTTTGATTTTCTCATTTAGTAGCTCTACTAACTCTGGCAAATGAGCATTTGGAACCGGAATAGGCCGCAGATTCCAAGGCACATGAGGTATTGTGAAAATTAACATAGGAGCTACAATATAAGGATCAACACATCCTATCTCATGTGGCTCAAATGCAAAAGCCTTACCATGCTTTGAAAGCATTTCTTTGAAGCACTTTGTCTCCTCCTATGTTAGAAACTCCTCACAACCAATCTGCAACTCTTGAAAAGACTCCTTTGTGAAGGTATGCCCGATCTTTTTAGGATTCCGCAAACTTGGTTGTAAAGAAGCATGTTCAATCTTTTCCCTGTTGTTGGGTGGTAAGGGTGAAGCTACTGGTTTCACCTTCTTTGCTACACTCTTGTATTTAGTTTCAACATGGACCCTTCAGGCCAACTGTTTGGCTTTATTTAAAGGCTTCTATTACTTGATACATTTCCATAGAGCAAACTTCCACAACTTCATTTTCAAGATGCAAACTAGACCTCATTATAGCATCAAGCTCACCCATAGTATCTACAAAAGAAACTTGTTCACACAAACCCAAAACATTTTCAGTAGGCTTTAGCAACCCACTCTTTTTCATGCCTATTTGTACATTATGCACATATTGCCTCTCATATCTCTTCAAATCTTCAAGTTTTGTAAAACATACTGATCCATTTCTTGTTACCAAGGAGCTCATCGAGAAAGTTTCACCTATTTTTGGATCAAGCGAGACCCTTTTTCTTTGTGTACCACTGCAATCCCGCTTTACAATGGTACTTGGACAAAACCCATCATTTCTCTATGATCATGAAACTCTTTGCTTACCTTTGGTAGAGGATGTTCTCTGAGGTTGTCACAATTTCTTTCATGGTTTACACAGACTGTAAGAAATTGGATAGCTCGTTTACCATCTTTGCTACGTATTCTAGCATATGCTGAACCATCTTCCATTACCTTTGTTTCCATTCAAACTCCCACAATGTAGGGTTGTCCAAGGATGAGATGATATGAAGATGTATCCTGTACAAAGAAGTTTTGGTCAATCTTTACATCACCTATTGTTACCTTCACACCTGGACATGCTGCATACAATTCACTGGATGAATTGTTTGCCACTTTTACCATCCAACCATGATCTGTGTCCATCGGCCATTTGCACTTGTTGTAGAGACTCTTTGACATTATGTTTATTTCTAAACTATGGTCAATCAAGGCAACAAATGGCTCTTCAAGATCACCTACCTTGACCAAAGTTTCTGTAGTAGCCCTGGCCCAATGACTTCGTAAATAGTAACTCCTAGGAATATCTTCAACTTCTTCATCATCATTTGAGAAATGCACTTGCTTCACTCTCCCACTAGATTGGTAGTGAGGCAATCTTTTCCATGCATGGGAACCCCCCCATATATTTTTGCCCTTTTATCAAAATATTTCCCATTATATAAGTTACTTTTGATTTTTTTCTTCCTTTTTCACAAACGTTTTAGCCTTTATTAAATAAATAATACTTATGCTAATCAATCACGATGTAGCATAATAAGTAAGCTTTTTTTGTTGATCTCTCTTTTGACATTATATATTATATATATATATATTCTAGTATTTTCTTATATTTTTTTTTCATGTATATATATTAGTCCACTCTACCAAATATTTTATTCACTAGTTTTCATTTTCAAACCTCAACCCCACTTTCAAATTTCAATAATACCTCCATCTAGATGATTGCCAATCTTTTCAACACTCTAGGTCATGTTTTCATACACATGAAGGAGCTTACACTTGAAGGAAAGAGAGAAGTCCACTCAAAGGGGACCACCAAAACACTTTTGCACCCACAAATAATACATTATTTGGCTGAATTTTTTAATTAAAGAAGAACCCCAAATCTAAAGGAGCGTTCAACATGAAAGATGTAGCTCGTGATCTCAACTTTTAGCTCAATTTTTTTCAGAATTTTTGGAGTTATGAACACGGAGATATGATTTTTGTAGTGGACCCCAGTTTTCTCGTGTAATGGTGACACATGCCATCCCCACTTTTCTTCCTTCTAGAATGGCTATGGTTCTACAAGTCTTCAAACATGATTAGAAGAGACAAGGATCTTTTAATGAGGTCTTGGCTAGTCTAGAGTAATTCTATCACCATTTTTGGAGGATCCATCCTCATCAACAAATATCCACCTTCGACAACCTCTCTTATAATTTTCTTACCTTTCTCTTCTCTCCCTAATAAGCTTATGTCTATCCAAAGCTAGACTATTGTAAATATTTCCTATCCTCTACATCCTACCCACATTCTCTCTTCTTCTCTCTCTATTGACTCTAGTATTTTAAATAATGAGAAGACAAGATGGGAGCCACAATCACATGCACCTCATTTTCCTAGTCACCAAAGTGGGACACTCACCTCAAATAGAAATATTGCTAAATCCTTCCCTCCTTCCCTATATAAGGAGGCCATGAGAGCTCACTTGGGGGGGAGATACACACACACAAATACCTATCCATACACACTCTTGTTCTACATGCTTGTAGCATGAACCCTAATCACATAATCACAACACCATCACCATGCATAAAAGATGAGTACCACACCACTTGTAATTAAGGGTTGAAGGCACAATTTCAAGAAGAAGAAGGGTGGACACACTCATGATATTCCTCGCCATCAACTCCCATCTCTGCATTATGCCTCCTACGATCTCGTTCCCTTCTCATTTTCCTGCCATACGCTACCTATTGTATTTATCTTTTGCAAGCAATCAACACATTCCATCTTGGTGCCATACTTTGTGTCGCTTTGGATACATCTCATTGTGAGTATGGTATATGCTTGTTCCTTGCCATTTTTTTTTTGCTTATGTTAAGGTGTGCGGATTCGCCACCACACACACACTCTCTCTCTCCCTCTCATATTCCTATCATCTTGCTACTTCCATCTTAAGGTGTGCGGATTCGCCACCTTTTGTATGAGAAGTGAGCATACTTGCATGTATCCCTGACCTCGTTATCTTCCTTACTACATGCACGCGTAGCGAGCCCATTCTCATTCACTCACCACTCCTCTCACCTTATTCTCCGACCACCCCATTCCACATTTGGGCGTGGATCTTGAAATTGTTTTCCATGCATGCTTCATTGTGTATATGTATGCGTCCTAGCCGCATATCTTGCTAGGTGGTGCCCCTATTGTGTATTCCCCATGATGAGGCCATTGTGCATAGTCTTGGTGTAGAGGCCTCCGGGTCTATTTTTTCCACTTCCGCCTCTCATTTGGTGCCCCCACTGAGGAGGGCTCTTGAAACCCTTCATTTTACAAGACTGAAAACCCTAAACTATTGTGAATGGATGAATGAGTATGAAGGATTTTTTAACTGGACGACAGAAGAAGAAGAGCTCCAAGCACAACTAGACGAACTCCGCATCTCCATCGAAGCTCGAGTGCCAGGCGTAACGGTAATTGATTTGAAGTGGGAGAGTCAACCAACACGCCAAACCCAGTGGATATACATAGGCCAAGTGCCAAGAAGAAAAAGGAGGAGGTGGAAACCATGTCCGCAACCTACAACCAACCAACAACAACAAAATGGAAGGAGCTCTGCACAATAGAGAATCAACACTATTCTACTTTGAGAATCGGGTAACTCAAGTCACCGAGGTAATTATCATAGTCAGTTTTCAAGTCGCACCTGATGCTGCAGCATAGATAACAAAAGCATTGGCTCACACTCTCACTAGAGAAACTAGGGATCTACTGAGTTTGTTTCAGGAAAGAACACCACCCTCTCCTACAAGCTTGGACAGTGACTAAGCACCTCTAAGCTTCACATGAAATTTGCGGTCTTGCCAGGAAAGCACCGGGCTTATGGCTGTGAGAGTTTGTGAGAGAACTCAACAAACACTATATGAAGGAGTTAAACCATAGATGCCATGAAGACTAGGGTTTGGAAAGAAGTGCAATCAAAGAAGAATCACTCTTTCTCTCTTGCACTCACACACACACAAAGAAAGAACGCAAAAGAGAATGTTAAAACAATACGAAGATGAAAACATCAAGGCTATGGTCATATCATATCATGGGTAATATGAAAGGTTAATGGATGAGTTAATGGCATTCAATCTTGGCTGACCAAATAGGCTACGAATTGTTCTTTGGAATTGTAGTTTTGTGCTTACCATAATATAGATATTTTGTCTAGTGATTGGGATTAATTGTGTGTACAAATCCTCTTGGTTCATAGCAAGATAACTACGCTTACATCAAAAGAAAAATTATAGTCTATGAGAGGTAGTATGATGGGATCCGGTGTTAGAAGTATTTCATTGAGCCTTTCAGGGCCGAAGAGAAACACTATACGTTGTTGAAAGTGTATTTTACGGCTAATCCATATGTTAATTCTAATAGATTGTACAGAGTGAAAGCGATAGAAATGATCATCATGTGGGTTATTCATCTAGGATAGTATGTGAGAAATGTAGATATGAGAGAAGTGAAGAGATGAGAAGTCTCCCTCCCAAGCCCTATTCTTGCCCGTAGGCAATAAGGATACTGCGGGGAGAGATGTATCTGTAGCAAGAGAACCTAGAGAGGATGAATTACTAAGAATGAGAGAGATAGGTTTGGTTAAGGAGATGAGATTAGATACATATATATATATATATATTGGATTAGAGATGAAAATGAAAACAACAAGAAATCAAGAAAACATCAATGTAGAACACATCTTACTTGAAACCCTTCGGCACCATTATTGATAGGAGAGAGAAGAAGAGTAGATAATTCCACTTTGATTGATACACCAAGTGCAAGACCTTCTTTGATTAGAGTTGATCTTACAAGGTTAGCTTTTTGCAAGAATGGCTAGTCTCCCTCTAGGAGAAAGTGTAGGCTTGGGCTTATGTTAATGGCTAAGTACAATTAGGCATTACTACTCACTCCCTCGAGAATTCCTCTCATCAATGGCTTGAATGTTTGAGTTCCTTCCAAGGAAAATGAGGTCCCCTTTTATAGGTGAAGGGAACCCCTAAGGGTTTACACAAGAAGAGAGGAGCCAGTGTGAACAGGAATTGGAAAAGTTGGAAATGAGCTGTCCCTGCATGATGTGGGCAGACTGCGGTCCAGTATTTTGATCATATCTCCTCAACCGTGGCTCCAAATAAAAAAGTACAAATATGGGCAGAAACTTCAGCTCATTAGCTACGATTTTTATCTTATAATCGTTTTCCAATTCGGATTGGAACCTTGTGTAAAAAATTCATCAAAATAGGGTCCATTTATGGCAACAAAAGTCTTCATAAGGTCTCCTTAGCCTAGACTTTCATTTAATTCACAAGGACACCTCATGCCATATGAAAGCATGACATTGCTCCTTGACAAAGTTTTGTAATCATGCTTGCAATAATGCATTAAAATAAGTGTATCTTTGAAATCATGCCACCTAGTGTCCCACTAGGATTTGATTCTCTGCTAGTAGCTATTTAAAAAGAAATATAAGAAAAGTATAAAAAATACGTAGAATATATATATATTGGAGTTTACCCTAGATATAGGATTTAGCTAGGGTGTAAGATGATAATGAAATAGTAGAAATAAAGAATCAATGTTTTTTGCCCCAAGTTAAAGAGGCGGAGCTATTGATGCTTTTCCCATAGTATTTTCTGATGGTAAAGTAAGGATATGTTACCCTTGAGAAAAATAATAGGATGAGATAGAAGGCTTATTATTATACTTAAATATGCATATGTACACTATAGGAAATATAATTATGTATCTAAAAAAATACAAGATAGATCTTGTAGCATGCGTTCCCACTATGTACGTGTCACATCACTACAGCGCTGCTCTTTGATGAGTGGTACCCTTTTTCACAGCTACAATGAAATCAAGTTCTAGAAGAATGATGAACCATCTCAGTATTCTTCCTCTGTTGCATGGCTTGTTGACCAAGTACAATAAGCCTTGGTGATCCACAAAGAACACAAATTTATTTTCTAATAGGTAGTGTCTATACTTTTTAATGGAATAGATCATTCCTAGTCCTTCCCTCTCGGTGGTGGTATAATTATTTTTCTCCATGTTCAATTGTGGACTAGCATAAGAAATAGGAGAATCGATTTTCCCGTCTCTTGGTTGAGCTAGTATACATCTGATGGCAAAATTGGAAGCACCTACATGTATGTGGAATATCTTATTCCAACCTAGTGCTTTCAATATTGTATCTGAAGTGAGAGCTTGCTTAAGCTTCATGAAGGATTCTTCACCCTCATCAATCCATTCAAAGTTTGTAATCAAGCTATACATGGGTTTTGCAATTATAGCCTACATGTAAATGAACCCTCTATAATATCCACAATGTTTATGAAGGCTTGAACCCCCTTGACTGTTGTTGGTCTAGGAAAATTAGTGATATATCCATATTAGTAGCCATGCCATTTTTAGACACTATATGTCCAAGAATTTTTCCTTGTCTAAGTAGCATTGTCAGTGACCGTGATCCCAAGTTTTACACTAGGTTGGTAACCTAACAGGATATAAAAGTGTCCTTTCAGGGTTTTGAAAAAAACCTCCAAAACCATAGTAGATCCACTCATTTTGTAAAATCCTTTCATGAGGTTATAGTTCAAGGCCTACTACACATGGAAAAAATAAGAAACTTGTAAAATTTTTCATCTTTTGGTCACACCAAGCCTCCAAAGTTGATGGACCAGTGCATTTTCGTCAAAACAGTCATTTCTTACACTTTGTTGCATAAAAATAAGATTAGGGATTTTTGTAGGACTTGAGATAAATTCCCTAGTTAACTTCAATGGGTTGGTGATCAGAACATATGATTACTTCTCACTCACTATTTTTTGTTTTGCCAAAATAAATAGGTACAAAAAAGTTGATTTTTTATCATTCTGCAAACATATCATCAAAATTTCTATAGCCACGCTCAATACAAATAATATATGCATGTTTTCTTAGTTCCCTATTGTCCTTTATGTTCATAAGGATCCATGGAGCGTGTAAAAATAATAATACATCTCTTACCAAGGGGAATCTTGGGGACAAAGATGAAGTGTTAAATACAGTAAACATGAAAAAACTGGGTTCACCATTATAAGTTTTAGAATCCCATAGAAACTATTCAATATCTAGCCAAATTTGATATTTATGACTAGATATGGTTACTACCTACAAAATGCATGTAGTTGTCACAAGAAACTAACAATATTGAAAAAGCTATACTTGATATACTAGAATGTTTCGTTTTCTTCTATAATTGGAAAAATCAACCATCGTTGTCTACTATGCAAAATAGGGTATTAGGTGCCCCAAAACTCAAGGAATGTTAGATTTATGTTACAATATGCGACATAGAAAATAAAAAATGCATTTGGATATCATGAAATCCACCAAAAAAATAATAGAAGAGCTAAAATTGGCTAAAAAACATGATTTGACAATTTTTGTAATCTAGTCATAACTTACAACTTTAATATTTATTTCTCCCTAGAAGCATTAGGACATGTTGAGGACTACTAAAGATATTTCTCTAGAATTATATACCTCACAAACATGAATTCTAGAGTGGTATAGTTGCAAAAAGTTGAAAAAAGCCAAAAACAGGACCCGTTTTTTCACACAGTTTAGGTTGTGAAATGTTGTGCAAGGACATTGTTAAAGATGGAATTGATATTCCAAAAAAATGTTGAGCTTTTTTCAGCTCATGAGACAAATTTCTAGATAGATAGTACCTCAAAATCCATTTTGAAACTCTTGACATAATTCAAGGAAAATGGTCACTTAACAAGACATAAAATTGTCCTAGGACATAAAAGTGTCCCATTACCAACGTAGTGTTAACAGTCACTTTTGGAGAGTTGTGTTTAAACGATTGGGTAAACAACTGAACCTTAATACAACAATCATCCAAAAATAGATGGTCACAATGAATGAGTTAACCACGTGATAGAGGATATGTTAAGAGCATACGTCAGCAGAAAATAGTCAGACTGGGAAGAATACTTACCTATCCTCGAGTTTGCCTACAACAGTGCTAAGCATGTCACAACTGAATTAGTCCTTTCATGCTCATGTATGGGTTTCAACCTAGGTCACCAGTTACGGTGGGGTTTGCAACCAAAAAACTCCAACAAGTTAAGGATTTTCTCCAAGACCACATGGATATGCTGAAACTCGCTCATCACAATGTCCGACAAGCACAAGATCGGTATAAGAAGTATGCTGATGAGAAACGTCGGCAAGCTACCTTTGAAGAAGGAGAGGAAGTATTTTTACGTGTGCCATAACATTCAAAAAGACCAAAAACTGGGCCAACACCTAAATTATCTCCACGATATTGTGGGCCTTTCAAAATACTCAAGCGAGTAGGTGATCGTGTCTACAAATTATTTCTACCTTCACATTCTCGTATTCATCCTGTGTTTCATGTAAGCCGTTTACGTAAGTGGTTACATGGGGACGACAATGTCATTGACCAGCAGATTTTGGTTGATTTTATTGAACCTCCTACCTTACCACATGAAACTCAACATGGTCTTGATTATCATGAGTTGCGTACACATCATCATGTACGTCAACAAGCCATAATCAAGTGGAAAGACTGACCTGAGGAAGGTGCCACTTGGGAAAACATTAGTGTTCTTAAGAAGAAGTTTCCCACCTTTGTTTTTGAGCAAAAAAACTCTTCTTAAGGGGGGAGTAATGTCAGGACACCGGCAAGGCCGGACTAGACAAGGGCAAGGCCGGGCTACGTAGTGTGCAAAGGGAGTCCAACTAGGGCAAAGGGCCCCGGGATATGCTATATAGTGGGTGGTTGTGTGGTGGGTGGTGGACTCCTAGGTTCTAGTTCCCTTGTCTAACAATATTGCTCACATTGCTGGCAAGCATAATCAAGTGGCCAATGCACTCTCAAGATGACCGAGAGTGAATGCGCTATTGATAGCAACTCCAAATGATCTATCTTCTATGGTAGATGTGTACGATATTGATTTCAATTTTAGAGATGTGATTTCAGCCATTGCACTAGGGAAGAAGGGAGAACCATTTACCCTACAAGATGGTTATCTTATCTATGGCAATAGAATATGCATTACTAACTCACTACGTGAGAAAGTAATGTATAAAGCTTATGCTCCTCCTTATGCGGGGCATAGAGGAATTCAATCTTCCCTAAAAGGGATAGAAACATATTTCTCTTGGCCTACCATGAAAGCAAACATACAAGAGTATGTTTCAAAATGTGTGGTATGCCCAAAGACAAAGTTTGATAGAGGGAATCAACATGGATTGCTTCAACCTTTGCCAATCCCTAAATCACCATTGGAGAGCATTTCCATGGATTTTATCTTTGTATTGCCCAAGTCTATCCATGGGAATACAAGAGTATGGACGATATGAGACATGTTTAGCAAACAAGCAAATTTCATACCTGTCAAAAAGACTATCAAGGCCCATAAATCTTCAAATACCATGGCTTGACAATGTATATAGTGTTAGATAGAGATCCTATAATGAGTAGTAATTTTTGGAAGGGTCTCTTTGAGGATTTAGGTACAAGGCTAAACTTCACCTTGGCCTATCATCCCCAAACGAATGGCCAAAGTGAAATATCTAACCTAACAAATCTTGATCTACTAAAAGCTTATGTCACAAAAGTGGATCAAAAGTCCCAATGGGAGAAGTACTTACCCTTAACACTAGGTTGGTAATGGGACACTTTTATGTCCTGTTAAGTGACCATTTTCCTTGAACTATGTCAAGAGTTTCAAAATGGATTTTGAGGTGCTATCTGTCTAGAAATTTGTCTCATGAGCTGAAAAAAACTCGACATTTTTTTGGAATATCAATTCCATCTTTAACCTTGTCCTTGCACAATATTTCACAACCTAAACTGTGTGAAAAAAAGGGTCCTATTTTTGTCTTTTTCAACTTTTTGCAACTATACCACTCTAGAATTCATGTTTGTGAGGTCTATAATGCTAGAGAACTATCTTTAGTAGTCCTCAACATGTCCTGATGCTTCTAGGAAGAAATAAATGTTAAAGTTGTAAGTTATGACCAAATTACAAAAATTGTCAAATCTTGTTTTTTAGCCAATTTTAGCTCTTCTATGATTTTTTTGGTGGCTTTCATGATATCCAAATGCAGTTTTGATTTTCTATGTCGCATATTGTAACATAAAGCTAATATTCCTTGAGTTTTGGGGCACCTAATACCCTATTTTACATAGTAGACAACGATGGTTGATTTTTTCAATTATAGAAGAAAACAAAACATTCTAGTATATCAAGTATACCTTTTTCAACATTGTTAGTTTCTTGTGACAACTACATGCATTTTGTAGATAGTAACCATATCTAATCATAAGGATCAAATTTGACTAGATATTGAATAGTTTCTATGGGATTCTACAACTCATAATGTTGAACCCAGTTTTTTCATGTTTGCTGTATTTAGCACTTCATCTTTGTCCCCAAGATTCCCCTTGGTAAGAGATGTATTATTCTTTTGACATGCTCCATGGACCCTTATGAACATAAAGGACAATAGGGAACTAAGAAAACATGCATATATTATTTGTATTGAGCGTGGCTATAGAAATTTTGATGATATGTTTGCAGAATGGTAAAAAATCAACTTTTTTGTACCTATTTATTTTGGCAAAACAAAAAATAATGAGTGAGAAGCAATCATATGTTCTAATCACCAACCCATTGAAGTTAGCTAGGGAATTTATCTCAAGTCCTACAAAAATCCCTAATCTTATTTTTATGCAGAAAAACGTAAGAAATGATTGTTTTGACAAAAATGCACTGGTCCATCAACTTTGGAGGCTTGGTGTGACCAAAAGATGATAAATTTTACAAGTTTCTTAATTTTTCCATGTGTAGTAGGCCTTGAACTATAACCTCATGAAAGGATTTTACAAAATGAGTGGATCTACTATGGTTTTGGAGGTTTTTTTCAAAACCCTGAAAGGACACTTTTATGTCATGTTAGGTTACCAACCTAGTGTTAATGGAGTAAACTTACAATAACATTGTACATACTTCCACGGGAAAAACACCTCTTGAGGTGATAGAGGGAAGATTGAAAAGTCCCCTGCTACTCAAGGTACATGGGAAGATTTGCTACACATGAACATAGCCAAGACTGCAACAATATTTCCAAAAGATTAAGGATGCTATATCCATCTCTCAGCAAAGGCAAAAGGCTGCTTCTGATAAGCACATAAGAGCCCTAGCCTTTAAACAAAATGCATTAGATGAAATTTGGACTCACAAAGGAGCCCTTTAAGGAGTTTGAGACTTTATCTCTCTCTAACAAAACAGGCGCATGGATAAATTTTTGCAGGAAAACTCCAAAGTTGGTAGAGGTTTGACAGTTAGAATGTTCTCTTCAAGCTCTATCTACTGATGTATAGCAGGCCATGAGATTCCTCATATTTTAGATTTTTTTTTTGATTCACTTAGATTTCAACTGAGTTGTTTTTTTTATGAGTCCAAATTTCACCTAATCAGTGGGTCTTGCTTAGGTTTCCCAAGACTTGATTAAGGCACACAATGGGCAATAATCCTACATGACACCAAAAGTACTATGCTAAGCTAGCATACTATGCTAAGTTAGCAAAAAGGTATTATGGTCCCTTTCAGATTCTTAGGCCAATCAATGAGATGACCTATCAACTTAAGTTTCCCAACCATCGGCTCATACACAATGATTTCCCTGTGAGCCTATTAAAGCCTTACAAAGGAGGGATGCCTCAAGAAGCAATCATTTAAGACCCACCGAAGATCAAGGACCAAGAAGAGGTGTTGGAGCCCGAGTCCATTCTCTGGAGACAAGGACAAGCTATTATGAGGGGATAAGACTATCCGACAATATCTTATCAAGTTTAAAAATTATCCTTTTGAAGATGCTAGATGGATGCAAGGCATACAGTTAAAGGATAACCTTAACCTTGTCAATTCTTACAATGATTCCCTAGAGTAAGAAAATGTAAATACGTTTAAATGAAACAAGTTTTTGTCATATAAGGCTCTCTTTTTGCTTATTGTGCCTAATTGTTAATAAGTATGCATGATGAGGATCATGTTTGTGGAGACAACGTCTCTTAAACACCAAGTAGAGTTTGTCACTCCACTATGGAAGATTGATACAGACTAATGTGTAGACATGCTTATGGAAGCTAAGGCTCTCAAGCACCAAATGGACTAGTTATCCATTCTGGAACGGTGTCGTAGGGTAAAATAGGGATCGTCTACCAGCTAGCACATGGACTAATAAAGACTAGTCTATATCTTCTCTACCTCATAGGCAGGGATGACTATGATTTTGAGAGAGAGGTAATGTCATAAAATCTAATATTTAATTCTCCCAAATGATTCTCTCATGTTAAACTGATCATTCAATATAGGGAATTACTATGGGAGTAAAAGATAGAATATTGGTAAGACTGACCGGTCTCTGTCCGGGATCCAAAGGGGGACACTTTGCAAAAGAGCAATGTGCTTCAATGGGGCTTAAAAGACCTAAGGTTCAACTCCATTAAGACTTCCATAGGGTAAGGTTTCTAAATACTATTCAATAGTCTAATGGCCAAAGTAGGGGAAAGTTGGATGGTCATGGGAAGACTAAAAAGTCTTCCCACATCCCAAGGAAGGAGGCTCCGAGCCTTAGTAATAGTAGGGGATGAGAGAGAAACACTCACACAATCCCAAGCTCTCCCCAAAGTGAAGAATGGAAACATGGTAGACTCCTAGGCCACTTGCCCCCAATTTCCCCCTCAAATCCTATTAGGATGGCCATAGAAGTGGACCAATGAGAACTAGGTTAGAGTAAAATTATTATAATTAATTTTAAATTTCTTGATAAAAGAACCAATAGAAATTAAGCTCCCTAGAAGACTATTAGACAATCTACCAAGGGGTCTAATGAGCATCCAGCAGCCCAATGGCTTGCTTGATTCCTATTGGCAAGAAGACTAAAAGGTCCAATGAGAGTTTAAATAAATTATTTAATTACCTAAATCTTTTGAAAAAAGGGAAAGGGATACACATGTCACAAGGCTATTACCTACATTTAAAATTTGCTAGTATGGCTGACTAGGAAAAAGAGATTGAAATGAATGTTGATAGTTTTGATTTTTCTAATGAAAGGGCAACTAATGATGCCCCTATGCTTGTAAACTATCTTGTGTCTAGGCTTCAACAAGCCTTTGACAACCCATCCCTCAAAGGTGAAGTGCTACAGCAATTGCGCACCCATGGTATTCTTTAAACTCCCCACCAACGAGAGAGAGTACCTAGGAGGGATCCTGGTGAGACTTCCAAAAGAGGACTCTCTTCGATAAGGGAAAAAGAGGAGGATCCATACCAAGGGCTCAAAAATTTACTACTTGATGAGGCATCTCCCACTGAAAGGAGAAAATAAGTTTCAACAGGAGAGCCCCCACCGAAAGAACGAGAAGGAAGTGAGTCTCTTGTCACCTCCATGGAGATGGATCCATGAAGATGGGGGACAAAACCCTGTCCAACACCCCCTAAACCAAGAATACCATCGCATACTTCTCTACACCATAATCCAAAGAAGGGAGAGAGAAAACAAGAGAAGAAAAAGGCGAGAAAGAGGTTCCCCTCTTCTCCATGTTCTTCCTTCTCTTCCTCTTCTCAAGAAAGTGATGGTGTAGACAAGGCTGAACAAGGGAAGAAAAGGCGAGAAAGAGGTCACCCTCTTCTCCATCCTAAAAGAAGAGGCCATAGGAAATCCTATTTTGCCTGGAAGAGGTTTTCCAAGCTCAAAAAGTTCAATGAGGGAGGAAAGAACACTTATTTCCTTACCTACAATGGCACTTTTGGTGCTACGGACAAAGTCTTGGCCTTTATCCAACAAATCAATGTGGCGTTTGGAGATGAGGGCTTCATCGAGTCCTCTAAGCTATGTCATGTAGCTATGCATTTTCAAAAGTCACCAGGCAATGTTGGTCTATAGCCTATGAGCAAACGATGAAGCTCCACAAACATGGAAAGCTTTAAGAGATTCCATCATGAAGTAGTTTTTTGGCTATCGATGCTAGAGACAAAGTACACACTAAATGGTGAAGCTTGAAGCTCTCTCCCTACGAATCTATCCACAAATATGTAGACACATTTTGAGATTTATACCTCAAATACAGTGTCTTAAAAAAGATGAATTTTGGGAAGCAAAAACAACAATTTGTGCGGCTTTAACAAAGAATATGGTGGAGTATGTTAGCTCCCAAAATCCACACACCATATCTGTGAGAATACACGATACCATGGTGGCTTCGAAAATCAACTTTCAACAAGGGGTTTAAAGAAATCTTAACCACATGCAAAACAAGTACCGTAACGAGCCTCAGGGGAAGGACAACGTCCAAAAGTCTCCTAAAGAACTACAACAAAGATAAGGAGAAGGGAGTCTATAAAGTCAAATATCAACTCTCTCCTAAAAAGCTAGAGTGTTATAAAAAAGGTAACCGTTTTTTGAAGTGCGGGGAGCAAGGGCATGGCCTATTGTGCTTGTCCCCACAAGAATATGCATAATGAGCCTCCTAAATCTACCTTGGTCAAAATTCAAGAAGAGGATGCTCATCAAAAAGGATCTCCTCTATGACATGCTTGGGGAAAGGTAAGAGAACATGATGCTTTCATTCTCTTTGACCATGGTTCTACTCACAATTTCATATCCAGAGAGTTGGCCACCAACCTAGGCATCCAAGCATATGAGATGGGAGACGTCCAACCTGCCGCCAATGGTGATTCCAAGGGGCAAGAAGCCTCAATCTCTCCCATAATTGGGAAATTGAGGCTCCATGTCCAAAGATATGTGAACAAGGAGGATTTGTTCATCTCTCCTATCAAGCATGAGGATGTAATCCTAGGGGCACCATCGTTTGATTGCACGGCTACCAATGTTAATTCCCTAAACGAAATATCTACTTTAGGTTCAAGAAAAAATATATGTACATAGATGCTAAGGTGATGGGTAGTACCACACCCATTGTACATAAGCAATCTTTCAATAAGTCAACAAAGAGCTCTATTTCCGTGCACATGATTTTTGTTAAAGATTCTCAAATAAACCTAATGTTTTAGCAAAAGATGATA
Source organism: Adiantum capillus-veneris (assembly GCF_014529385.1). Lineage (NCBI taxonomy): Eukaryota > Viridiplantae > Streptophyta > Polypodiopsida > Polypodiales > Pteridaceae > Adiantum > Adiantum capillus-veneris. The sequence goes on along the minus strand of NC_140941.1, from coordinate 18,206,606 downwards.
TAACCAATCAAAAGAAATTAGAGTTATCCAAGTTCCTCAAGGGATTTCAATATATTTTTATTGACCACATCCCTTGTGAATTACCTCCCAAACGAGGGGATGACGACCATGCAATTGAGATTCTACCAGGAAGCTCACCGCCTAATAAACCTCCTTATCGAGTTTCTCTAGCTCAACAAGAGAAGATTATGAAAAATTCTAAGAGTTGGTTGACAAAGGCATGGTTAGGCCTAGATCATCTCCATTTTGTTCACTAATGTTATTAGTGAAAAAGAAAGATGGAACATATCGTATGTGTGTCGACTATAGAGCACTAAATAGGATCACTATCAAGAATAGGTTTCCGATTCCACAAGTAGAAGACCTATTTGATAAGCTATAGGGGCCAACCTACTATAGTAGGATTTACCTAGAAAGTGGATACCATCAAATAAGGATAGTTGATCAAGACATTGAAATTACCGCATTTCGCACTACGTTTGTTCTTTACAAGTACATTTTCATCCCTTTTGGATTGGACTAATGCACCAACCACATTTAACCGCTTGATGGACAAGCTATTCAGGCCTTGCCAAACCTTTACTGGAATGTTCTTTGATGATATGATCATCTACTCTAATTCATTAGACGAACACATCTCCAGGTAATATTTCAAGTTTTACGAGAGAGTAAACTTTATATTAATCAAAAGAAAAGTGAATTTTTCTTACAAGAGATTTAGTATTTAGGTCACATAATCTCTCAAGATGACATCCACATGGATCCATCAAAGCTAGAGATATTAAAAGTATGTCCTAATCCAAGGAATCTGCATGAACTAAGAAGCTTTATAGGTATGTGTGCATACTTTAGACGCTTCATAGAAAAGTTCTCACAAATCACGGGACCATTACATGACCTAACAAAGAAAAACGTTAGGTATAAATGGTCCACCAAGGAGACCAATGCTTTCAAAAATCTTAAAGATAAGCTTATCTCTGAACATGTGCTTAGACTGCCATATCTCTCAAAGACATTGATGTCCAATGCAACGCCTGTGGTGATTGCAATGGTAATGAGAATGTTACAAATTTGCGAAACTTATTACTAATGCCAAAACTTGCTATGATATAAAATGAGTGGAATGTATATTAATTGTGGATTTTGTGGCTATTATATGCGGTTTGACTTTTGCAGGCCAAGATGCAATGATGCTTTCAAGATGCGGTTTGATAGGCCAAAATTGTAGTGCTTCGCATGCTCTCCATGCATATCTTTACGGCACGTCAATCCATTAGGAGAAGGATGGGGTCTAGAGGGACTCTTTATTTTCCATGAGATTATGGAGGTGATTAAGATTTTGACAAATGGATGCATGCCATGTGTGCAAGAATGGTAGGTGTGTAAGAGATGTGTAAGAATAGTCAAAGGATACACTTTTTCCCCCCAAAAAAGGGGATGGACAACTTTATGATTTTTGGCCTTCAATAACTTCTACATAAGATCTCCAGTTTGAGTGCATATTGTAGATTTGTAATCTAACACCGAGCTCTTTCCATAGATATGTTACATGATGTGGTTTTGCTCACTAGATTTCAAATTTCATATTGGTGGGATAATTTAAATTTAAATAAACTTGTTATTTTGTTGAATTCAAAATCTGTCCTTTGATTACTTTCCTAATAGTAGATATTTGACTCCCTTAAACTGCCTAATAAAGAGGCCCTTATAGACCCCATTCTCTTCCTAATGAGAGTACGAACAAGGTAGATATATAGATTAGTAGAAGTATTTTTGGCGGCTCGTTCTCCTGCTCTTGGATTCACCTCTAGATGTGCTGAGAGAGAGAGAGAGAGAGAGAGAGAGAGAGAGAGCACAGAAATAGAACCCCAAAGTGTGTAGAATACACACATGAGATGATTTATATATAGGGAGGACCTGCGCGCCATATATAGAGAAGCCATATATTGAGTAGCTTCACATATAAGCTCAACACCCCCACTCAAATAATTGTTGGAGCTATATATGGCTCACTCTACTCAACTTGGTCTCACCTATATATTTGTATCTTGTCCTCAATATGAATCAGTCTTTGGGAGCATATATGATGTGTCTCTTGTCTCGTCTCTCTTTCTTTGTCTCTACATCTCAACATGGTATCAGAGCGGTAACGATCACGCGCCGATTCAATTCATGGTGACAAAACAGTTTGTGTATGCGATTTGCACGTAAGATTCAAAATTGCTACAAATTTTACTTTTGAGCGTTGATTCTTGTTAATTGTGGTTGTTTTGTGTTAAAAAGAATATTATTAGTGTTTTTGTGGCGTTTATTGCTAATCAATCTAATGGTTGATTACGTTTTCTTGTTGATGACACCCTGAACTTCATCTCAATTTTTCGGGGTGTTTTGCTCAAAATTTGGAGAAACGGGAAAATTGCAATAGCACTTTTCATCCAAAACTTGTTCGTCTCCTCGAGCTCTTCGATTTGAGTTCTAGGTTTGCATCAATTGGAGTTCACAGCATAAAGTTATGTTGTTTTTACTGCAATTGATCTTGACGCAGCTTTCTTCATCCTCCTTCTTCGTGAAGCGTCTGCGATCGTTTTTCTTATTTTGGCGTTAACTTTTTTGAGAAGATGTAGCTTTTTTATATTCGTATTGTGGCCGTCAATCTTGCGTCTCACGCCACTCTATTTTGAGGACTCTTTTATTAATAATGTCTCCTTTACCCTGCCTTTTTTGGGTGACGTCTCTCAAATCTTTGGACGTTCCTTGAGCATCCTTCTTACGTTTATCATTGACAGAACGCAGTCCTCATATCTCTCTCATTCTCAATTGTGGCCTTCACCATATATGGTGTGCAGATTCTGCGATCTTATCTTATACGTTGATAGCCGTTTTTCGGCTCTTCGTAATTGCCATAGTGAGTTAACCCACCCTACCAAAATCATCCAAACACTATGGCTATCCCTACCCTTTCACTGTATATAGGTGTCTGTGAGTTAGGGGACTTTTCCCATATCTTCCTAAAAACCCTTAATTAGCTAATCACTGGGATAGTTGAGCCAAAAAAATAAAAAATATATAACAAATATAAGTATATTATGGCCCATTAATGTGTAAATATTTCATTGTATATAGGGCCTAAATAAATGGATTTTTCATAATTATTTTGGTATTTATTAAAATATTTCTACCTACGGTGTGTTATTTATGCTATGTACATTGACTCACCATTAACATATTTTTTCTTACCATTTTGCATACTCTTTATTCCATATAAAAATAATTCCATGCAAGCTTCTCTTATTTTTGGTGTAACAGCTCGAGCCCAACAAAAATCCAAAAAAACTAGTTTTATTTATGTGTATATTTTTTCACTATTGTGATTTTTCCTTCCTACATCTATTCTCTTTTCCTCTCATAAATTAGAACACCAAAAATATTTATCTTTTTATGGTAGACTTATAATGAGAGAGATTTATTTTGACCCCTTTATATATTTTCCACCTATATTATTTATATTTGACATGTACATATTTTTTTAGACCCCTAAATATTTAATTTTCTTAGTTGTACTATTCACTTATATCATGATCTCAACAATATCTTCAATTATAGACCTACCAAATAACGTCAAGGGTATGTGGCATGCATGCATGCACCATGGGGAGCTCACTCTTGGAGGTATTCAAAAGAATTATCCAAAGAAGAACCTTGTGCAGTGGAAAAAACAGTCGGTTTTGCTGAATTTTTAAAGATCACATGCTCCCCGAATTTGGAAAGGTGATACAAACAAAAGTTGTAGCTCATGAGCTGAGCTATCACCTCAAAGTTTTGCATATTTTTTTGAGCTACGAGCTGTGAGCTATGATTTTATTGGTGGACCCCAAATTGCCCATGCTATGCAGCCACACTCCCTCTTCCACTTTATCATTTTTCTCTTTCACACACACTCCTCACTCTCCTTCCCACTCCCAAACCTGCAACTCCCATGTTTTAATTCACCCTCTTCACCATTGCCACTTCTCTCACACCTCCATAGCCTTCATCCTCCATTTCTACACCCTATGTGTCCCCCTTTCTCTCTACATATATGTCCATATTACCATACCCTCTTCAGCTTTGTAAAGAACTTCAAAAAATCAACAAAAATACAAGGTTAACCTCTGCAAATGAAGGATTTATCATGAATCTTCCAAGGTTTGAAGATAACGTAGCTTCATCGACACGTGTTACTTCGTCATGCTGACCGCTTCTTCTACCGGTGCTGTAAAGAGGTGAATGTCAACTTCTCCAAGCTTCAACCTTGCTTTACAAGCTTATCCCTTCTCTAACTTTTCTCATCATATATCTCACCATTTGGTGAATGATTTTGTAAATAGTTTTTAGTGATAATTACTAACTACTAACCACTAACCTTATTGTAAAATGCACCCTCTACTAGAGTAGGCACTCCCAGATTATTCACTCCATCCTCTCTCCTTTCATCCTCAATAATTCTCTTCCCTTGAGCCCACATCCATGTGACTCAAAGGACAAGAGAGACCCACCCTCATTAAAATATATATATATATATATATATGCATAATCTTTTATTCCTTCAAATAAACTTGATTAGGCCTAATCCAAATCGGGGCTTCTAAAACCTATAAATAGAGCCCTTCTCTCCCTTGTAAATTATCACATGATCACACTACACCACACCATTCTCAACACATAACACACCACTCTTCAAGCCTAGTTGTGTAGAGTGTGTGCATTGTGAGTGCTCTATTCCATCACTACACATAGGTGCATGGAGAAGCTTGAAGTTAGGTATGCCATCCAGAGGAGTGGAGTGATACTATACTCTGTAATCACACTTGTAGCCTACTCTTGTCCATAAATAAGACTCATAGTTTTGGGTGCAATTGTACGCTGCAACTACGACTCTTCTCTCCAAATCAACTTGATAAGTTGGCTCATCAGGTGGTTGAAGGTATATTGTCCTTGAAGTTTGTTGTGCCATTTCATGCTTGGTGGTTTGAGGGCTTGTTAAATTGTTTGCCTAAAAGGTAAATTGTAAGAGGGTGCTCGGTGAGAGGGCTCCCGTGACCCTAAGACAATTTGTGTATTGGCAACAAGGTCAAGTTTTGTGTTGTTTCTCTATTTCTCATCAAGCTTTGTGTGCATCTAGTCTTTAAGGCTAAGATTGAGTTGCTCAAGTTGATTTGTGCTCTTTACCTCTCTCTGGCATGGTGAATGTTTGTGTTTGGTGTGTGTGGCTATCTTGCATTCCCCTCTCTTTGTGCGTTTGGGTACAAGGAGATATCACGTGCATCCTAGTTCGCATCTACAACTAGGTGGTTCCCCTTTTCTTGTTTGGTTTCTGGCTGTGGGTTGTTGTTGTCTCTGATTGTGCTTGCCTCAGTCCTAATAGAGCAGCACGGGATCCTCGAAGGGTGTTTAGAGGCCGCTCTTCTTGTTGCCCACCCCGGACCGCCTCAAATTGGTGCCCCCACTGAGGACGGCTTGTGTATTTTTGTGAAGGCTCAACCTTTAGCATAATCAAGTAGCTTGCATGAATCACGAGAATTTGTATGATCCCTTCATTCCCATTGCAATGCAGAAGGTACACATAATTGTTAGTAATAAGTTGCAATTTCAACGTGTAATTTGTAGAATTTTAGGTCCTCTTAGGTTGACAGAGATAAACGCATCAGTAAATCCTTTTATTTTGCCTCTCATTAGATACGACCTTAGTTTGGACGTCTATATTTTTGTTTTGTTTTAAGAATTAGCTCATGCATAGACCATGGATAATGGCCCATGAATAGAGGTTTTTCCCTTTCATTTCCCTCCACACATTAGAATAAACATTGCAATTAGTAGAAAAATCCATTTTCAACAACGTATGGTGTTCATGTTTGGTGCCCTAAGAGTAGGAGAAATTCTCGCATCACCAAACCCTGTCATCGTGCCTCTTATTGATTATCATAGGTCATTTGATGTGAATATTTTTATTTTGTTGTAGAATAGATTGCAATTTTGAAACATTATTGTGTAAATTTTTTAAGAAAGAAAAACAAAAACGTGTTGTCACTTTGAAACCGATTCAATCGAGGCCCAACGCCAAATGTCCGGATATCCTCTTTTCTTTGGAGAGCCTGGAGAGGATGCAAAATTATTTTTAGCAAATTTCAAGATGTCTTGTCGTATCAAGAGGATAGTAACTGATCAAGAACGTGTAGAGATGTTTGAGGTGGTCCTTAGGAAAGATGCTAGCACTTGGTTTGACTCTTTGCCTGAGGAAGTTAAAGGGAATTACACGGAAGTTGTGAATCATTTCAAGAGATACTTCTTTGATCCCCAAACACTCAAAAGCTATGGCAAGACATTGTTTCTCATAAGCAAAAAGACTTAGATGACTACTACTTGTACAAGCAAGAGTTTCTACGTCTTTGGGCTGTATGGCTGAGAAATGTTGTTAACCCTGGTGATGGTGCAGAGTTCCTAAAGAAGGAGAGGTTCATAGCCGGACTCTTTCCTGACCTTAGGATAAAAGTTGAGGCCGGTGCACCTGCTACCTTTGAAGCAGCTGAAACTAGGAGTGTTGAGAAATATAGGAAACTCAAGTGCTTAAGGGGGGAGGTTCCAATAGAATGTCTTAGACCCAAAGGTAGGTCACAACCATCAAAATCTAGGGAGCTTCCTGAGGTAACGGCGTAAGTGATTGAGAAGTTAAATGAATCTTTAAGCAGCTTGCAATTCACCTTGCACAAGAATTGTCCTTGGGCCCGTGGGGAGCCAGGGAGACCTAACTTGAATTACCCAGTGATGAATGCAGGAGAAGGAACTAGTCAGCAACCACGGCTTCTACAAAGGCCAAATGGAGCAAGACCACCTCCACAAGGAGTGGAAGGAGTTCCACCTTTGCCAGACCCAAATGTGCATGTAGTAGAGGTGACAAACTCAAATGAAGTTGACATGGAAGCAAATGACATTAAGCATGGCCGAGGAAAAGGTAAAGAGAAAGAAGGTGTCACATCACAAAGTGACCATGGACGAGAAAAGAAGGCAAAGGAGACCAAGGAAGCTAAGAGGACTCGATGTCGTATCAATCTCCAAGACTTCCCTCTTCGACATGGTATGGCTCCATACAACCTATTGGAAGACATGAGAGGTAAGGGTCCTGATATCTCATGGCCTCAGTTTCTTGCATTATGCCCACAAGTTAGGAGGGATTTAACAAAGGCAGTTACCACTAGGAGAAAGGTAAAAGAGAGTGTGCCTGTTGTAAAACTTGCACATGCTGAAATGAATGAGGATATTACACATGTGCTAGATTGTTACATCAAAGGAAGATTGGTTAGGAAAGGTCTAGTGGATGGGGGTGCACAAATTTGCATCATGACAGAGGGACTCATGCAAAAACTAGGCATGCATATCCATGAGACACCTGAAATTAAAGTCAAGATGGAAAACAATAGCAAAGCTAGGTGTGTAGGAATTTGTAAAAATGTCTCTATGGAGGCCTTTGGCATTAAGAAGGCAGTGGATTTCTATGTCATGTCTACCAAAGGAAATGGTTACCCATTTATCCTAGGGAGACCATGGCTAATTAAAATGCGAGCTTTGCAGGATTGGGAGAGTGGAAAGCTAATTTGCAGGAATGACAATCATAAGAAGGTTGTCTTTGACATGAAGGAGCAACGCCAAGAGGAGCTCCATGAAGAATCATCTCAAAGTGAGACGGAGGAAGACTGGACCGATAGCACTTCAGAAGGAGAGAGTAGCAGCAGCATTACTGAAGAGGAGTCTTCCATCAAAGTCATGGGGGTAAGGTTTAAGCCAAACAACCAAGAGACCTCTTGCCCAGGTTTGGAAGAGGTAGGTTCCCAAGAAAACCAAAAAGTGGAAGATGAAAGAATGCTAGAAGTTATGTTATCTACAACACTTACAAAGGATGAAAGAGAGGAGCTCAAAGGTGTGTTAAGGAAATATCCTAGGCTTTTCGCTAAAGACTACACCAATGTGCGTGGAGTAGAGGTTGTTCAACACAAAATTGAGTTGAAGCCATAGGCCACACCTAAGGCTCAAAAGCTACGAAGGCTAGGATTCATCAAGGAGCAGGCTTTACTCAAGGAGGTAAGAAAGCTTCTAGCAGCAGGTTTCATTTATCCAGTGGAGAATTCGGAGTGGGTCTCTCCTGTTGTTGTCACTCCTAAGAAAAATGGCAAGTGGAGGGTGTGTGTGGATTATCGTCCACTCAATGAGGCAACAAAAAGAGATCACTTTCCCATCCCATTTCAAGATGAGATACTAAATGAGGTAGCTGGTCATGAGAAGTACACTATGTGTGATGGCTACTCGGGTTACTTTCAAATAGGTATCGCATTGGAAGATCAGTTAAAAAAAACCTTCATCACTCCTTCGGGTTGTTATGCTTTTAGAGTCATGCCATTTGGTCTGACAAATGCTCCTGCAACATTCCAACGTTTCATGAACATGGTGTTTCAAGCATTCTTTGGAAAGTCAATTAGGGTGTTCATTGATGATTTTTGAATTTATAGCTCAAAATCATTGCATCTACAAAGGGTAGAAGAAGGTTTAAAGAAGCTCTATGACATGGGAGGTCAACTCAACCCCGACAAACGTCACATAGGTGAGGATGAAGTGATCTTGCTTGGTCACAAGGTTTCCTATAAGGCATTGAGGTGGATCCTTCAAAGGCAAAGGCTCTTATTGAGCTCCCTAAACCCAAGAATCTCAAAGAGGTCATCTCATTCATTCAAAAGGTGAAGTATATGTCACGCTTTATTCACTTAGCATCGGAGTTGCTTCATTCTTTGCAAAAGTTGACACAACAAGTAGAATTTGCATGGTCTTATGAGCTTGAAGAGTACTTTTGTAACATTAAAGTCATCCTGTCATAGCTACCAACACTCATGCCTCCTTGTTGGGAGTACACATTCTTTGTTAGCTCTAGTGTTGGGAAAGAAACAATTGGAGCGGTTTTGCTACAACAAGATCCCCATAGTACCCGGATGCGACCCATCTACTTTGCTAGTAGGGTCATGAATGCTTTGGAGAGAGGCTACACGGAGGCAGAACTCATGATGCTTTCTCTCATGTTTGCGGTGAGAAAGTTTAGATCCAACTTGCTACCATAACCTTTTGTAATTCTCACTGCAGAAAATTTGTTTCCTTGGGTGTCATCTCAAATGAATCTTAGCACTAGGATCTCAAAGTGGATTATGGAATTGCAAGAGTTCCAATACTCTTTCAAGGTAGAAGATAGTGTGCGTGCACAATTGGTAGGGATCCTTACGTATAGGGTACATGAGAAGGAGATTAAGGTGCCTGAAGTAAAGACCCTACCATTGCCACCACCTAAAAGTATTCCTAATGCTTTTACCTTGTTATTTGATGGAGCTTTTCGATGAGCCACAGGAAAACCAGGGGAGGGCTAGTATTGCTCAACCCAAGTGGGGAGGTGGTCATGCAAGAGAAGGTCAATCTACCATGTTCAACTAGCAATAATGAAGCAGAATATGACACACTACTTCATGGTTTAAAGATATGCATTGGCCAAGGTATACAACGTCTCATGGTAAAAGGGGATTCACTTCTCATCGTGAAGCAAATTTTAGGCATTTGGGCATGCAAGAATGAAAGCCTAAGGACAAAAGTTCATGCCATTCGTAGGATGTTTAATCAATTTGAAGAAGTGCAACTATATCATATTCCTAGGAAACAAAATGAAGATGCCGATTTACTTGCACAACAAGCAGTTACCTATGTTGAGAAAGAAGTATAGGTTATCATGGTGGCAGCAACTGTCAAGCAACCGAGATACCAGGGATTGGAGTCATCGACTCCCATTATTAGCTACATTTTGGAGGGTGAGTTTCCACAAGACTTCACGAAGACTCAGAAGAGGAGACTCATGAAAAAGGCAAGCACGTATCTCTTCCTAGAAGGATCCCTCTACCAAAGAGGGAAGGATCAAGTGTGCAGAAGAGTACCAACTATTGAGAAAATCCCAGCCATTCTAAAAGGTTTGCATGAGGAAGCGTGTGATGGTCATTTTGCACAGGAACTCAATGCAAAAGAGATTTTTCTTGCTGGATATGTTTGGCCAAGCTTGCACATTGATGTTCAACATTGGTGTAAAATCTGTCACAATTGTCAGATTAATGGAAACAAGCGTTTGTTACATGGTCCATGTCACTTAGTCCTTGCAAATGGTCCATTTGAAAAATGGGGCATTGATGCTATGGGTCCATTGCCTAGGACTAAAAATGGGAAATCTTATATCTTGGTGGCCATAGACTACATGACGAGATGGGTAGAAGCACAAAGTGTGGCAAAGGTAAATGAGAGGACAGTGAGAAAATTTGTCTACACTCACATTTGTTGTAGATTTGGCACACCTTTGGAGATTGTTTCTGATAATGGTCCAGGGTTTAGAAAGGGCTTGCTCACAGAGGTCTGTGAAGAACTTCACATTGTACATTGTCATAGTACACCCTACTATCCTCGATCCAATGGTCTGGTAGAAAACGCTAATGGTGTCATTGCAGGCATCATTAGAAAGATGGTGAGAAACAAGACAAAGTCGTGGGATGACTTCTTGGATGGTGCCTTGTGGGCGTATCGAACCACATATAGGGAAGCCATGGAGTTTACACCATTTCACTTAGTCTACGGTCAAGAAGCTTTGCAACCCATCGAGCTCAACATTCCAACAATGCAACTTCATGGCCAAGCAGCACAAGATGATCAAGAAGCATGGATGGATCAACTTCTTACCTTAGCTGAGCTTGAGTGGAAAAGAGAAGTAGCATACAAGTGCTACAAGAGGAAAGCTACGCAGGCGAAGGAGAAGCTTGACAAGAAACTAAAGGACAAAGGCATCAATGAAGGAGATCTTGTGCTAAGGTATGACAATCGACTCGATAATCGTTTTGATGCCAAATTTGAAACTAGATGGCAAGGGCCATACATAGTTAATGAGGCTTTCAATTCAAGTTACTATCAACTTATGGACTTGAATGGGAAAGAGCACTCCAGAAAGGTAAACGGGTATCGCTTGAAGCCTTATTTGAGTCACCTTCTACCAAAGGATCTACCAAAGATCTGTCAAAGGGCAACTGTCTCATGTAAGTATTGTTACATGAAGAATGAGTGTAACTTAAACCAAAATTCTGAGGGGCCAAACAATGAAGACCTCGTGAAGGACTCTGAAGCACTCTCTTTGGAAAAGATGCTCTATGATGGTACATGAATATACCATCATCCTGGGGGAGGGCTAATGATAGCCGTTTTTCGGCTCTCCATAATTGCCATAGTGAGTTAACCCACCGTACCAAAATCATCCAAACACTATGGCTATCCCTACCATTTCACTGTATATATGTGTGTGTGAGTTAGGGGACTTTTCCCATATCTTCTTAAAAACCCTTAATTAGCTAGTCACTGGGCTAGTTGAGCCAAAAAATAAAAAATATAAGTATATTATGGCCCATTAGTGTGTAAATATTTCATTGTATATAGGGCCTAAATAAAAGTATTTTTCATAATTATTTTGGTATTTATTTTAAATATTTGGACCTACGGTGTGTTATTTTTGCTATGTACATTGACTCACCATTAACATATTTTTTCTTACCATTTTGCATACTCTTTATTACATATAAAAATAATTTCATGCAAGCTTCTCTTATTTTTGGTGTAAATTCATTCCAACAAAAATCCAAAACAACTAGTTTTATTTATGTGTATATTTTTTCACTATTGTGATTTTTCCTTCCTACATCTATTCTCTTTTACTCTCATAAATTAGAACACCAAAAATACTCATCTTTTTATGGTAGACTTATAATGAGAGAGATTTATTTTGACCCCTTTATATATATTTTCCACCTATATTATTTATATTTGACATGTATATATTTTTTTAGACCCCTAAATATTTGATTTTCTTAGTTGTACTATTCACTTATATCATGATCTCAACAATATCTTCAATTATAGACCTACCAAATAAGGTCAAGGGTATGTGGCATGCATGCATGCACCATGGGGAGCTCACTCTTGGAGGTATTCAAAAGAATCATCCAAAGAAGAACCTCACAAGGACCTTGTGCAGTAGAAAACCCAGTCGGTTTTTTTGAAGTTTTAAAGATCACATGCTCCCCGAATTTGGAAAGGTGATACAAACAAAAGTTGTAGCTCATGAGCTGCACTTTCATCTCAATTTTTCTCATATTTTTTTGAGCTACGAGCTGTGAGATATGATTTTATTGGTGCACCCCAGTTTGCCCATGCTATGCAGCCACACTCCCTCTTCCACTTTATCATTTTCCTCTTTCACACACACTCCTCCCTCTCCTTCCCACTCCCAAACCTGCAACTCTCATGTCCTAATTCACCCTCTTCACCCTTGCCACTTCTCTCACACCTCCATAGCCTTCATCCTCCATTTCTACACCCTATGTGTCCCCCTTTCTCTCTACATATATGTCCATATTACCATACCCTCTTCAGCTTTGTAAAGAACTTCAAAAAATCAGCAAAAATCCAAGGTTAACCTTTGCAAATAAAGGCTTTATCATGACTTTTTCAAGGTTTGAAGATAACATAGCTTCATCGACACGCGTTACTTCGCCATGCTGACCGCTTCTTCTACCGGTGTTGTAAAGAAGTGAATGTCAACTTCTCCAAGCTTCAACCTTGCTTTACAAGCTTATCCCTTCTCTAACTTTTCTCATCATATATCTCACCATTTGGTGAATGATTTTGTAAATAGTTTTTAGTGATAATTACTAACTACTAACCACTAACCTTATTGTAAAATGCACCCTCTACTAGAGTAGGCACTCCCAAATTATTCACTCCATCCTGTCTCCTTAAATACTCAATAATTCTCTTCCCTTGAGCCCACATCCATGTGACTCAAAGGACAAGAGATACCCACCCTCATTAAAAAAAATAAAAATATGCATAATCTTTTATTCCTTCAAATAAACTTGATTAGGCATAATCCAAATCGGGGCTTCTAAAACCTATAAATAGAGCCCTTCTCTCCCTTGTAAATTATCACATGATCAAACTACACCACACCATTCTCAACACATATCACACCACTCTTCAAGCCTAGTTGTGTAGAGTGTGTGCATTGTGAGTGCTCTATTTCATCACTACACATAGGTGCATGGAGAAGATTAAAGTTAGTTATGCCATCTAGAGGAGTGGAGTGATACTATACTCTACAATCACACTTGTAGCCTACTCTTGTCCATAAATAAGATTCATAGTTTTGGGTGCAACTGTATGTTGCAACTACGACTCTTCTCTCCAAATTGACTTGATAAGTTGGTTCATCAGGTGGTTGAAGGTATATTTTCCTTGAAGTTTGTTGTGCCATTTCATGCTTGGTGGTTTGAGGGCTTGTTGAATTGTTTGCCTAAAAGGTAAATTGTAAGAGGGTGCTCGGTGAGAGGGCTCCCATGACCCTAAGACAATTTGTGTATTGGCAACAAGGTCAAGTTTTGTGTTGTTTTTCTATTTCTCATCAAGCTTTGTATGCATCTAGTCTTTAAGGCTAAGATTGAGTTGCTCAAGTTTATTTGTGCTCTTTACCTCTCTCTGGCGTGGTGAATGTTTGTGTTTGGTGTGTGTGGCTATCTTGCATTCCCCTCTCTTTGTGCGTTTGGGTACAAGGAGATATCACGTGTGTCCTAGTTCGCATCTACAACTAGGTGGTTCCCCTTTTCTTGTTTGGCTTCTAGCTGTGGGTTGTCGTTGTCTCTGATTGTGCTTGCCCCAGCCCCAATTGAGCAACACAGGAGCCTCGAAGGGTGTTTAGAGGCCGCTCTTCTTGCTTCCCGCCCTGGACCGCCTCAATGTCTTCTCGCAACAACATATGGCTATGAATATTCTCATCAACGGCTTTCCTTCTGGCTAGCGTTATGTTCCTCCTTTCCAAGGTCAAGGTTTTCCAGGCTAGAAAGCAAAGATGTTGTTAATTCTTGAAGGCGATGAACTCACCGATGTTGTTCTTGGAAATCATGTTTGTCCGCCTCATCCTGTTGATACGGATAATGATAACGTGCTTATCACTGAAGGACCTATATTTGAAGATTGGAATGTTGCCTATACGGATTCGCAACAACATGATAAAGCAGCTCGTCAATATATTCTTTCTGCTCTTACTGATTCCCTTTTGCTTGATATGTATGAACTTCCTACTTCCCACGACGTATGGAAGTACCTTATTGCAAACTTTCAGAAGAAATCTGTCACAAAAATACTTTATTTGAGAGGGTTTCTTAACAAGTTACAATATGAAGTTGGTACTGCCATGACGGGACATATTGAATCTTTCAAATCTACTATTAATCAACTTGATGTTGTCGGGGATCCTGTTCCACAAAAGCGACTGATTACACTTCTCCTTGATACGGTGAAGGACTCTTCTTATGATAACATTGTCACTATTATCTCTAATAAAGATGGTCTTGATTTCGACCAAGCCTGCATGTCTTTAATTGAATACTCTCAACGTCAAGAACGTTGTAATGCTGGTCATGATACAGCTATGATTTCATAAGAGGAGACTGAGTCACAACAGATGGAACGTGCTTTTTATGCTCGAAGGCGTCCACTTCAACGAGGGAACCGCAGAAATTTCCTAATAAGAAATCTTCTTACTGCAACATAAATGGCCATACTGAAGATGATTGTTGGGCACGTCAATATGAGGAAGAACACAATATTACCACAAAACAACCACGTTTATCTAGAGACTCTTCTTCTTCTTGTTGTGAATATTGTGGATGATCTGATCATCCCACTTATATGTGCTATAAGTGTCGATTTGACACAGATCAGAATAGAGCATATGCTACTGAACATCGAAACAACATTGCACCAGAAACAAGCTGCGTCCTATGGTCAGTTGCTCCAGACAGAATACTTCATATACCTGATGGATCACTTTTTATTGTCGATTTTGGTGCTACAGGAAATATGACATATCAATCTAAGTGGCTCCATAACTATCAACGTGTTGTTTATTTTGCTGATGATACTACTTGTCAAGTAAAGGATATTGGAGACTTATATCTTGGTAGCTTATCTTCTTCCACTTGAATTTTGCGAGGAGTATTACATGTACCAGATCTTCAACTTAATCTTCTTTCAGGTTTGCTAGACTTGTTGATCTTGGTCTGTTTGTTGGATTTGATCATACCAAATGCCGAATTGAGAAAGATGGACAGACTATAGCCAATGCTCCTCGAAACGGTAATTTGTTTGAACTCTCTCTCAATGATGCTATAGCAAATGTTGTCACTGCTCCAGGTGATAATGATTGCAAAGTATGGCATCACCGTTTTGTTCATGCTCATTTTTCAAAACTCCTTGATCTTCAACGTCATGATCTTGTTCATGGCATGGATCTTAAAGCCCATCCCCATATGGGAATTTGTGATTTTTGTGATCTTGGGAAACACAATCGTAAACCCTTTCCTCTTTCAAATACAACTCATTCTCATGACATATTGGATACTGTTCATACTGATATATGTAGACCTCTACCTTCTTCGAGATCACAATATTGCTACTTCATTACTTTCATTGATGATTTCTCAAGGTATACGACTGTATTTCTACTTAGACAAAAATATGAAGCCTTATCTGTTTTCAAACAATTCCACAAGCTTGCGGAACTTCAAACTGGTCGTCGCCTTAAGAAGCTTCATAGTGACAATGGAGGCGAATATGTTTCTCGAGAGTTTTTGAGTTACTGTGCTGACAGTGGAATTCATCATGAACACACTATTCCATATTCTCCTTAACAGAACAATGTTGCTAAACAAAAGAATCGCACTATTCTCAATGTTGTAAGATGTATGCTGACTCATTTTGGCTTATCGCATGTTTTTTGGGCTGAAGCTACTTTGACAGCAGTATTTATTCAGAATCATCTTCCTACTACTGCACCCTCTGGTAAGATACCCATCACAGAATGGACAGGTGACATTCCTTCTGTATCTCATTTTCGAACCTTTGGATGTATTGCTTATATTCATGCTCCCAAAGAAACACGAACAAAGCTTGATGCTCCTGGTCTTAAAGTTATTTTTATTGGATATTCGGACACTTCCAAAGGCTACAAATTCTATGAACCTTCCTCCAAGAAAGTAATTGTGAATAGTGATGCTGCTTTTAACGAACAGCTTATGGGAGGCTCACGGTCCATGGATGATTTTGATGATACTAAATCATTGCTTCAGGCTTTTCCATTTCTTTCAGAAGATGAAACTCTTCCTATAGACCAACTTTCCTCTTCACAACCATCCACTCCGAATGTTGCCAATGATGATATTGATATTTTTGTTGATCTGCCTATTGATTTTGAACATGGCTCATGTCATGTTTATGATGACGATATTGCTGATAATGCTTTTTCTACTTCCGAAGATCCCATTACTTATGATGAAGCTATCTCTTCACCACAAAATGATCAATGGCAAGAGGCTATGGAAGCAGAGTATGATTCTATTATCTCTAAAGGTACATGGATACTAACTGAATTACCTCCTAGTCGTACAACTATTAAATCTAAGTGGGTGTATAAGACAAAAGTAAAAGAAGATGGATCTTTTGACAAGTTCAAGGCGTGTTTAGTTGCAAAAGGTTACTCCTAAGTAGCTGGTGTTGATTATCAAGAGACTTTCTCACCAGTTGTTTGCATTACAAGTGTTCGAGTTTTATTGGCATTTGCTGCTCAATTTGATTTAGAAGCTCATCAAATGGATGTGCGAACTGCTTTTCTTAATGGTGACTTGGAAGAGGAAATTTATATGGAACAACCAGAAGGGTTTGTTATTCCAGGTAAAGAAGACCTTGTTGCTCAACTCCATAAGGCACTATATGGTCTCAAACAAGCTTCGCGAGCCTGGTATACAAAATTTGATCTTTTTCTCACCTCTAAAGGATTCATCTCTTGCTCGTCAGACCCCAACTTATACATAAAACTCCAAGGTAGCAGTTTTGTGCTTCTTGCTCTTTATGTGGATGATACCATCCTTGTTTCCAATGATTTGGGATTTCTTTAGCAAGTGAAAACTTTATTGTCTTCTGCATTTGATATGGTGGATCTTGGAGAGATTCACTCATGTCTTGGCATTCAAATCCAACGGAACCGTACAAAAGGTATTTTATTCCTTCACCAATCAAAGTTTATTGCAGATACTATTCAAAAATTTGGTATGGAATCTGCACATTCAGCCAACACATCTTGTCTTGCGAGTTCTACGAAGAACACTTCTGACAATGGCGGTCAACTTGTCACAAATCAACCTTATGCTATTTTGATTGGATGTCTTCAATTTGTTGGCATGAATACTCGTCCTGATATTCTGTTTTGCTTCTAATTATCTTGGACAACATCTTGCATGTCCTTCTCTTAAGCATTGGTCTGCTGCAAAGCGTGTATTGAAATACTTGAAAGGCACTACAGATTTTGGTTTAGTCTATCGTCGACAACTCACATCGGATTCTATGCAATCTCTTTCTCTTTTGGGTTACACAGATGCAGACTGGGCAAGATCACATTTATCTATGCGATCTACTAGTGGAAATTGCTTCTTTATAAATGGTTGTCTTGTTTCTTGGACCAGCAAGAAACAACGTTGTGTTGCAGTTTCTACAACTGAGTCAGAATATGTTGTGGCATCACTTGCAGCTCGTGAGTTGATTTGGCTTCGACAAATGCTGGTTGATATTGGTCACTCTTCTCTTTCTAGCACACCCTTGCGATGTGACAACCAAAGTGCTATTAGTCTTGCAAAAGACTATGTTCAACATAATAAGTCAAAGCATATTGATGTCCATTATCATTATGTCAGGTATGAAGTACGCAAAGGAACCATTATGGTTGAACACTGTCCAAGTGACCAGATGATTGTAGGCATTTTGACCAAAGGCCTCAACGAGTCACGTTTCATCCTCTTGCGCTTGGAGCTTGGAGTTGCTTCGGCCTCACTCTTTCTAGATTATCTTCTTTGCTATTGTAATATCTTTGTACAAATGACATTGTAATCTTTTAGGTACCATGCACTATGCACACTCCACATTTTCACATTGTGATATCTAAGTCACTTGAATATTTGTACATAGATGCACAATTTACTTTCACATCATCATCGTTGGTTCATATTTTCACATTGTATAGGGGCTTGGGTTTTTCCCTTGAACTCCCCAAGG
Organism: Adiantum capillus-veneris; assembly: GCF_014529385.1. NCBI lineage: Eukaryota > Viridiplantae > Streptophyta > Polypodiopsida > Polypodiales > Pteridaceae > Adiantum > Adiantum capillus-veneris. Next base: position 18,188,363 of record NC_140941.1, on the reverse strand, counting down.
GTTTTTTCATCCGAAGATAGAGACCTTTGTTTGAGTGGGGGTGTTGGAGCTATATATGGCTCACTGTATTCAACTTGGTCTCACCTATATATTTGTATCTTGTCCTCAATATGAATCAATCTTTGGGAGCGTATACGGTGTGTCTCTTGTCTCATCTCTCTCTATTTCTCTCTACATCTCAACAATAAGGGTCCCTAACTGTGGATGAAAAAACCCGTGGGCGATCAAGGGAAAAACCCACAGCTCTATATACACCCACCGTTATATTATAAAAATCATTGAATGTACAAATGTTCATGAGGAGCTACATCATTCCTTTTACAATGAATATTTTATGAGGAGCTACATCACTTCTTTTACAATGAATGTTTTATGAGGAGTTACATTACTCCTATCCTATCAAATACAATAATGAATACAAAGGTTCAATAAAGAGGTGTAAAGGCTATCGATTATCTCGTAATCAGAAGTGTCTCCATGAATCTGTTGTGTAGCTTGTCATCAATATGGCATCACCAAACATGTCTTCATAAATCTTTTATTGTCACCAAGTTAGTCTTCATGAAATCAATTCTTTGATCAATCCTACATAGATCATAGACTAAAAAAACATAGTCACAAAAATTATTAGCATCGTTAGTGAAAGAATTACATTCACAATGCCATAAGAGATGATTCGCGACGCCACTCTTTTGAAGACATATATACGCACGACAACATATAAGTATGAACATAAAAGTACAAGATGTGTGATTACCTGATGCAAATGACATGTGTATATACTACATAGAACGACATTTATCAACGTAGTGATATCAATGAATATCATCAAAGTATTAACAAAACATCATCATTGTATCAATAAAAATGAGTAAATCATCATGGTATCAACAAAAAGCATCATGATATCACCGAGAATAATCATTGTATCAATGAAACAACATTATGGCATCACCGAGAATAACCATGGTATCAACGAAACAACAATCATGACATCACTAAGAATAACCATGGTATTAACGAAACAACATCATGGTATCACCGATAATAACCATGGTATCAATGAAACAACATCATGGTATCACCGTGAATAACCATGGAATTAACGAAATATCATCATGGTATCACCGAGAATAACCATGGTATCAACGAAACAACATCATGGTATCACCGAAACTAACTATGGGATCAACAAAATATCATTATGACATCACTGAGAATAACCATAGTATCAACGAAATATCATAATGGTATCAACGACAATCACCATGACCGAAGTACTAACGAAATATCATTATGACATCACTGAGAATAACCATAGTATCAACGAAATATCATAATGGTATCAACGACAATCACCATGACCGAAGTACTAACAAAACATCATTATCGTACCATCATTATAGTTTGTGCAAAACCGTTTTTAGTTAGGAGGAAAATCAAAAAACAAAAAATAAAAGTTGCTTTTCAAACATATTCGCAGTCCGAGAACGATAACCCAAAATCGGTGCAGAATTTAGAGAAACTTTCTTTTGCAAACTTTCATGTACGCAATCCACCGACGATAACTCATAATCGGTGCAGAATTTGAAAAAACTTTCTTCTGCAAAATTGTAAAACACATCGATTTTAGTGCCTTTCAAGGATAGTTTCTACAAAATCATTTTGAGTCAGTAGAAAAATCAAAAAAAAAAGTGAACTTGCTTTTCAGGCATGTACGCAGACCGCGAACGATAACTCATAATCGGTGCAGAATTTGAAAAAACTTTTATCTGCACAATTGTAGACCAGATCACTTCCGGTACCTCTCATGGGTAGTTTTAGCAAAACCATTTTGAATCAGTAGAAAAATTAAAAACAAAAATCAATGTTTCTTTTCAGGCATGTACACAGTCCGCAAACGATAACTCAAAATCTGTGCAAAATTTGAAAAAACATTCTTCTGCAAGGTTGCAAACCACATCGATTTCGGTGCTTCTAGTGGGTAGTTTCTGCAGAATCATTTTGAATCAGTAGAAAAATCATAAACAAAAAGTGAAGTTGCTTTTCAGGGATGTACGTAGTCCGCGAACGACAACTCAAAATCGGTGCAGAATTTGAAAACACTTTCCTCTGCAAAGTTGTTAGACCACATCGATTCCAGTGCTTTGAGCGGGTAGTTTTTGCAAAATCATTTTCAATCAGGAGAAAAATCGAAAACAAAAACATATTGCTCTGATACCATGTTGAGAGAGAGAGAGAGAGAGAGAGAGAGAGAGAGAGAGAGAGAGAGAGCACAGAAATAGAAACCCAAAGTGTGTAAAATACACACATGAGATGATGTATATATATAGAGGGGACCTGGGTGCCATATATAGAGAAGCCATGTATTGAGTAGCTTCACATATAAGCTCAACAACATGTATGCCAGGAAAGTTGAACCAAGTTTTACAGAGCTGTGATTTCTAGTGCTTGGAAAGGCTACAACATGTGCTTTATAGGGCTCAAATCGGACAATAATTTCTTGACTTATAGCTTGTTTGATTTTTTTCAATCTTGAAAATCCACGAGTAGGGAAAATGGAAGTGGATATAACTAAAGTTATAGTTGCCTTGGAGTTGTTTTTCTTCAAGAAGGACACACCATAGCCTATGAAAGCTTGACCATGTTGAGCAAGCTCTAGGCATATATAAGAAGGAAATCTTAGCACTTCTATATGCTTTAGATTCATGGAAGCATTATTTACTCGAGACTCCTTTCATTCTACAAACAGAGCACCAAAGCCTTAAGTAATTCAAGATGCAAACCAAGATCTTTGACAAACAAATGAGGTGGGAAATTTTTCTTTCTCAATTTCATTTTCATATTGCTCACATTGCTGGCAAGCATAATCAAGTAGCCAATGCATTCTCAAAACTACCAAGAGTGAATGCAGTATCCATAGCTTGTATCTGTCTAGAAAGTTGTCTCATGAGCTGAAAAAAACTCGACATTTTTTTGGAATATCAATTTCATCTTTCACCTTGTCCTTGCACAACATTTCACAACCTAAATTGTGTGAAAAAACGGGTCCTGTTTTTGGCTTTTTTCAACTTTTTGCAACTATACCACTCTAGAATTCATGTTTGTGAGGTCTATAATGCTAGAGAACTATCTTTAGTAGTCCTCAACATGTCCTGGTGCTTCTAGGGAGAAATAAATGTTAAAGTTGTAAGTTATGACCAAATTACAAAAATTGTCAAATCCTGTTTTTTAGCCAATTTTAGCTCTTCTATGATTTTTTTGGTGGCTTTCATGATATCCAAATGCAGTTTTGATTTCGTATGTCGCATATTGTAACATAAAGCTAATATTCCTTGGGTTTTGGGGCACCTAATACCCTATTTTGCATAGTAGACAACGATGGTTGATTTTTTCAATTATAGAAGAAAACGAAACATTCGAGTATATCAAGTATAGCTTTTTCAATATTGTTAGTTTCTTGTGACAACTACGTGCATTTTGTAGGTAGTAACCATATCTAGTCATAAGGATCAAATTTGGCTAGATATTGAATAGTTTCTATGGGATTCTACAACTCATAATGTTGAACCCAGTTTTTTCATGTTTGCTGTATTTAGCACTTAATCTTTGTCCCCAAGATTCCCCTTGGTAAGAGATGTATTATTCTTTTGACATGCTCCATGGCTCCTCATGAACCTAAAGGACAATAAGGAACTAAGAAAACATGCATATACTATTTATTGAGCGTGGCTATAGAAACTTTGATGATAGGTTTGCAGAATGGTAAACATTCAACTTTTTTGTACCTATTTATTTTGGCAAAACAAAAAATAGTGATTGAGAAGCAATCATATGTTCTTATCACCAACGCATTGAAGTTAACTAGGGAATTTATCTCAAGTCCTACAAAAATCCCTAATCTTATTTTTATGCAACAAAACGTAAGAAATGACTGTTTTGATCAAAATGTACTGGTCCATCAACTTTGGAGGCTTGGTGTGACCAAAAGATGAGAAATTTTACAAGTTTCTTATTTTTTCCATGTGTAGTAGGCCTTGAACTATAGACTCATGAAAGGATTTTACAAAATGAGTGGATCTACTATGGTTTTGGAGGTTTTTTTCAAAACCCTGAAAGGAAACTTTTATGTCCTGTTAGGTTACCAACCTAGTGTTAAAGGAATCTGTGAAGCCTTGATCTTTAAACGCCGCATCGAATTGTTGGATACAGGCCAATACTTTGTCCGTAGCACCAAAGGTGCCATTGTAGGTAAGGAAAGAGATGCTCTTCCCTCCCTCTTTGAATTTCTTGAGCCTGGACGACCTCTCCCATGAGGCATAGGATTTTGTATGTCCTCTTATTTTTTATGGTTCAAAAGTTGCACCATCGCTTTCTTGAGAGGATGAAAAATTTGAGGAAGATGTGGAAGAGGATGACCTCTTTCTCGCCTTTTTCTTGCCTTGATCTTCTTTATTTGCACCATCGCTTTCATAAAATGAAGTGAATGAAGAAGATGGAGAAGAGGGTGTCCTCATTCTCGCCTTTTTCTTCTCTTGCTTTTTGTCATCCCTCTTTGAATTATGGTGTGGAGAGGTGTGCGATGGTCTTCTTTGTTTTGGAGGTGATGGAGAGCGTTTACCCCGCCGTCTTTGTGGAGCCATCTCCACTGAGGTGGCAGGAGACTCACTTCTTTCTCGTTGCTTTGGTGGAGGCTCTTGAGTTCTCCTTTGGGAAGGAGATGCATCATTGAGAAGTAAATTTTTGACCCCTTCGTATGGATCCTCTTCTTCTTCCCGAATCGGAGAGAGGCCTCTTTTGGAAGTCTCACAAGGAGGCTTCCTAGGTACTCTCTTGTCATGAGGGGGAGCTTGGAGAATCCCATGAGGATGAAGCTTCCGTTGCACTTCACTTTGGAGGGACGGATTGACCATGGCTTATTGAAGCCTGGAAACAAGGTAGTTAACAAGCATAGGTGCATCATTAGTAGCCTGCTCATTAGCAAAATCAAAGTTATCAACATTATTTTCACTCTCTTTACTATTGTCAGCCATTCTAACAACTTTTAGGTGTACTTTGGCACTTCAAGCCCTAGTTGCTACTCCTCTTTACCCCTTTAGAAAAAACACTCAAGCTATTGTACCCGTGGCTCAAATACCATTAATTGCAAGGAGTAGAAGAGAGGGTCGTTCAACACCAAAACAACACCAACTCCTATCAAGCTTCTGATAGCTCAATAGTGGTTAAGCCGTAGGCAAGACCCATAGGACTCCAGTATTAAGACCATAGCTCTCGATGGTGATTCCCCGTTATCTGCACGAAGGCAGGTGCACTACAAGGCTGAAAAATCCCTATTCTACCTACTCAAATTAGTAGTACCAACCCTTTATAGCTAGATTGAGGAACTCCCTTCTTGAGCAAGAACAGAGAAACCTTGTGCTTTGATACCAATGTAACATTTAATGGCCTAGTAACTTGTGTGGAGAAAAAAATAGCATTATCATAGTGAGAATTTCATTAGAATAGATTCCTAATGATATTTACAAGAGTGCTTGGATGGAGAGAGCAACAGAAAGTATAACACCTAGTTAGATAGCATGAACAATACTTCAAAAGAGAGTGAAATTAAGCTATTGACAACAGTTGAGAAACGGATTTACATGGAGCCGGTCCCCCCTCCAAAAGGCTTTGTATTATGGGTTCTCTCATCAAGAGAGACATTTTACAATACAATTCCTTGTGTTCCTTCAATACTAGCTAGTGCAATGAAGATGGAAACTTCAAGCAATAAGCAAAACACTTATAGAAAACAACATCAATTCCCTCATGGTCTCAGACCCAAGACCTCACACACCTTTGAAGATGGTGAGAGCTAGTGGGGTATGAGAGTAGATTGAGAGGAAGAAGGAGTAGTCTTACGAGAAAGATGTACATCTCCTCACATAATCACTCATATTAGCATAGCTTAGCTTAGTAACTAGCATGGTAGAGGAGATGAGCATGCATTGAAGCTTGGATCTTGGTTGGATTTCCATCACAAATCCAAGAGTTGTTGGTGTAGGCCTCCCTTCTCACAAGCTTGGAGTAAGTGATAAGCTTTCCATTAAAGCTTGAGAAGGAGAGAGACAGTCTTCTTACTCCACACATGGTCTAGTGTGAGTGTGTATGCAATAATGCCTTTGAAAAATCAGCCCCCGCTCTCATTTGGTCGACCCCTGTTGCTATTTCCTCATGATCACACCCTATTGGCCCATGCGAGGCTTAGCCAATGAAATTTAAGCAGCATAAGTGATATCCTTCTGGCATGTGTCCCCCTTTCCCCTTTTGTGAGAGATTTACGTAATTAATTAATGCAACTAAAATATCATTGGACCTCTTTGCCTCCTGGCCATTAGGAGTCAAGCAAGCCATTGGGTTATTGAATGCTCATTGGACCCCTTTGGGAGACTGTCTAATAGTCTTCTAGAGATCTTAACTATATTGGTTCTTTTGTTTAGTGTTTTTTAATTAATTAAACTAGATTTACTCTAGCCTAATTCTCAATGGTCCACCTCCATGGCCATCCAATAGGATTTGAGTACCCCTTGTGGGCATCTGGGCTAGGGAGCTGACATGTGTCCCTCTTTCCCTTTGTGTAAAGGAGCTTGTGATTGTGTGTGTGTGTGTGTTTCTCTCTCATCTCCTACTTCAAGGGCTTGCCACCTCCTATGTAGGGATGCATGAAGAATTTTTGAGCACACACAAAGCATCCAATTTTCCTATGCTTTTGACCCTTGGACACAACCTTTCAATTTTGGAACCTTAGCGTTTTGGAAGTCTTAATGGGCTGAACCTTAGGGTCTTTTAAGCCCATTGTTGCACATTGCTCTTTTGCAGATGCCCCGCCGCCTTTGGATCACTATTTTCCCTCCTTTGGATCCCTACTGTGGTCGTTCAGCCAGCTTAACCAATATTCTAGTTTTTTTCTCCCCTGACACTTCCCCATATTAAATGATGAGTTTAACATGAGAAAATCATTTAGGAGAATTAGATATTAGTTATTATGACAAATCCCCTCTAATGTTTTGCTCTAGGGCAGGTAGCATTCTTTGTTTCTGTAATCTGGCCTCCTGCCACATTAGTGGTAGGGCAATCATCTCATGCCCAAGGTTTTTTACCACTTCATCTGGAGTGATCATTAATAGGGAAACCGATTCCAACACTTTCAATTCATATTGCAGATATTCTTTGTATGAGGAGTCTTTGACTTATGAGATCCAGCATTGAATTTCTTCCTTGGCCAAATCCGAGATGGATATTGTGGCTCGATCTTCAGATTCTTGAGTTACTTTTTTTGTGTTTATACTTGGCACATCTACTTGGTGAGCTTCAAAAGTGGAATTCTCAGATCCTCTTGTTTGCCCAAATTTCACTAGGAAGGTTTGTTCAAGCTTTGCTTGTGCTACCCTTAGAGCCTCCAAATCTCCCCGAGCCTCTGCTTCTCAAATCTTCCCGAGCCTCTGTGAATTGATGCTGAAAATGGATTTTTGTAGTGCTCTATCTCCTGCTGTCATGATTTTTCTGTCATATTTTTCCTGAACAAGGGCCTCCTTTAGACCTTGGACCTCTTTGTTCAATGAGGTTGATCTAGCTGTCAAGATTGATGAGCTTGGCGTTTCTGAAGGGTTAAAAGCTCAGTTAGAGTCTTGCTGACCACCGCATAGGCAATCACAATCATAATTAATAGCCTTGTGACATATGTCCCCCTTTCCCATTTTGTGAAAGATTTAGGTAATTAAATAATTCATTTAAAATCCCATTGGACCTTTTAGTCTTCTGTGGCCAATAGGAATCAGGCAAGCCATTGGGCTACTAGATGCTCATTGGACCCCTTGGTAAACTGTCCAATAGTCTTCTAGGGAGCTTAATTTCTATTAGCTCTTCTATCAATCATTTTTCAATTGACTATAATAATTTTACTCTAACCTAAATATCATTGGTCCACCTCTATGGCCATCCAATAGGATTTGAGGGGAAATTGGGGGCCACTTGCCTAGGAGTCTACCATGTGTCCATTCTTCTCTTTTAGGAGAGTTTGGGAGTGTATGTGTGTGTTTCTCTCTCATCCTTTACTATTAGGGCTCGCACCCTCCTTCCTAGGGATGTGGGATGACTTTTGAATCTTCCCATGACCATCCAATTTTCCCCTACTTTGGCCATTAGACAGCTGAATTAAATTTAGGAACTTTAGCCTATGGCAGTATTCATGGAGTTGAACCTTAGGTCTTTTAAGCCCCATTGAAGCACATTGCTCTTTTGTAGACTATTCCCCTTTTTTATCCCTATTTTTCCTCCTTTTGATTCCTGATAGAGACCGTTCTAGCACTCTTACCAATATTCTAGCTTTTACTCCCCTGGTGCTACCCCATATTAAATGCTACCATCGAACATGAGAAAATTAAATGGGAGAATTAGATATTAGTTTTTATGACATTACCTCTCTTTTGAAATCAAAGTAGTCCACGACTATGAGGTAGAGAAAATAAAGCATAGTCTTCAGTCCAATTTCTAGCTGTGTTAGGAGTTTTTTGGAAGAAGTGATTGCGCATATGTACATACACATGCATGGTGCATCGAATAAAGGATTGGCCATTTTCTAGAGCCAAGTGGTTGCGTGGGGTCCACATGTATACAGGTAGGACAACATGTACATAGTGCATTGATTTTCACTATCACCACTACCAGTGTGTTTTTTCTATAATAATGAGGAGTTGGAAGCGCATAAACTTCTCAAGGAAGCTATCCACGGGACAACTAAATGAGGTAATCAGGTGCGTCAGATGGCATCTAGTGGCGTTAGGGGGTCGAATGGGGTCAATACTTGCACGAGGGTAAGTGAGGACACAACATGGGTGTTTTCTTGTGATGATTATGCAGAAAGGTCATCACGAGTACTATATTTGGGGGCCACTTTACGTGGTTGCGGGATGCATTATTGGAAAAAGTTGAGTGCCAAGTGTGTGGATGGATGTAAAAGGGAGAAAAAATGCACTGCGTGGCCAATTTTTGTCTTATTCGAGGTCCGTTTGAGGTCAACTAAAAGGCCAAAGATTCCCAAGGTATAAAGTGAAGTGTGGACACTGAAAAACCTAAGAAAAAGACCAGAAAAGTGTGGAGAGAAGAGGAGGAACAGCCGCAACTCAGTTTTTGCTGTCTTTGGAGCCTATTTTGGCCATAAACTGCTCATCCGAGGTCGGATTTGAGCACTTTCATATTGTAGACTGGGCTTTTTGGCCGCTCCGGATGCAATGACACTATGATTTTGCCAAATTTCTCAGTTTTTTCTGCCATTTTGGCTGTGTAAGTTTCTCATACGAGCGAAGTCTTTGCTCTGATTTGTGATGGTGTCTGGCATATTTCATCCATATTATGTGAGCTATTTGCCCCATTTTGGCTGTGTAAGTTTCTTGTGAGTGCAAAGTCTTTGCTCTGATTTGTTGGCTGTGTAAGTTTCTTGTGCGTGCGAAGTCTTTGCTCTGATTTGTGATGGTGTCTGGCATATTTCATCCATATTGTGTGAGCTATTTGCCCCATTGGTATTGGTCCAAGCTCAATTGTATCTAAAAATTAGAATATTCTTCTTTTGAGATGAGTTTTTTGTGTGTCTGTCTCTCTGTGGCGTTGAGTGGGCAAATGGATACTCTCTCTCCTCTCACTCCATTGGTGTGTTCCCTGTCTCGGTCACAGGTGGGTTGTGTATGCCAAGTGGTGCCCCATAGTGTGTGTGTGTGTGTGTGTGTGTGTGTGTGTGTGTGTGTGTGTGTGTGTGTGTGTGTGTGTGTGTGTGTGTATCATCCCAAGCGTGTGTGTCGAGTGATCATAGAGGCATTGTGTGTGTTTCCAACCCGCTCACATTCTTTTAGTGCCCTCACTGAGGATCTTCTCCTAGTACCTTGATCTTCGGGATTACAAGTTGCAGATTATAGATTATATGTTACATGCTACAGGGACGGGTACAGGTGATTTAGAGAGGTATAGGTAGCTGGAGTAGAGTGGTACACTGGCAAGTAGGAGTCACTTGCAGATTCCGTGGGTATGCATCATTTGGCGCCTGTTTGAGTGCATTGTCTGGTATTGTATGTTACTTGTGGATACTGCCATAGTACGCCCTTGGGGAGCCATATAACTTGGTTTTATTTGGCAGTCCCCACCATTTCTGAGACTTGGTCTGGAAGATAGTCATTTCGGAGAATTGAATATACGAGGTTTGCATAAGATTTTGTGAGAGGGTCAATAGCGTGAGGTTTTATTGAGCTGGGGGATTCTCAAATGTGAGATCCTTTCGGTGATACAAGTGGCTAGAGCACCCTTTTTGTGACCTTGTTGTAGGCTATGTACTAGTGATTCCTACTTGATTCTTGGGATCTATTGTTGGCAAGTTATGCATACAGATAGAGTCTATATATTTTGGTTTCTTACTGCTCTGCTTTTGGGGAAACTCTGCCAAAAATTTTCCAAGTTGTGATGGATGGTTTTTTGGTCTTTTGAGCCATTTATGTTGTCATGCTTCTCAAATTTTGGCAAAATCATAGGGTAAGTCAGGTGTGCCTTCTTGGGATGTGCATGGTTGGCTTTAATGGATGATCAAAATGGACCTCAATTCACTCCTTTTCATTTAACACAAAGAATCCAAATAAATGTTCATGTGTCTAGAAATATTTTTTCCCAACAGCACATAGTCTTTATGTTCGGGCCAAGAAGATTAAAAAGATACTGGAATGCCTTTTGCCTTTTGTAATTCTGATGATTAACTATGAAAACTCATTTGATGTGCATGTGTTTGTCCTTATCTAAAGTTGAGCTCCATTGAAGTTTTGGGGGATTGGGTCAGTAAAAAGTTTGGGTTCTTACACGTGTGTTAGAAGGGGTTCTCCATGCATTGAAACTTGGGTAGCCATGGCTTTCTCTTATCCGGAGTTTCATGGACTTTTTGGAAAAGATGGAGGTTTCCTGCATTAGCAAACAGATTCATGATCTTGCACAGATGTTACATCTTCTCCAAATTTGTTTGAAGAGTGATGCACGAGTTTGGTCCAAAGCATGTGAAGAGGAGTTGCATGCGGTAGATCCACCTGTTAGATTAAGTTGACACAATATACGGCATGGATTGGAAGTGGAGTTTGTTAAAACAGAAGATCCTGACAAAGTGTGGCAAGTAGTACACAGTTTGGTTCAAAGGGAAGATGAGCTAGTAGATGCATACATACCTAATTTTTCAATGGCATGGGAGCGGACGTGCAAGGCCTTAGCACCACAAGTACCCCCACCTCACATGATGAAGAAGGATAGGTTCTTGGATGGTCTCTGAGAGAATATACGTTGGAGAGTGGAGCTAAAGAAGCCTAGGATATATGAAGATGCACTAGAGGTAGCGAGGAACAGAGAGTGGAAGCTGAGAAGAATGAGTCATCTAGGAGTAGAGTCTTTGCCCAAGAGGTTTGAGTTTTAGCCTATGATTCTTTGAAAGGTCGCATGCCAGGGGTTCATCATGAACCAATGGTTTCTGTTACTCCTCAGGTTATGCCAGCAGTGCTCTTTGGATTAACACCTATGTGACCCTTATGTCCTCGGCCCGTAGGTTTCCCTTTATTCTAATGAGAGATCCTATAGCTCTAGGGCCATAGGAATAAGAGAAAATTTGGACTCTCAAAGGGGCCATAAAAGGAGGTTTGACTTTGCCCCTCTTGTCCAAAGTGGGAAACCCGATGAAGTACATAAATGCTTTGTCAAAACCTATCAACCAACATATCAATGGAAAGATCTTAGAAACTAGGTTCTACTCAGAAGCCCGACCAATTAGGAGTTGGTTTGTACAAGTTATGGCCTCCTTGCTGAAGCTAAAATGTGGGGAGAGATTTCATTTATAAGACGGACTTGTCATATAAAAAAATGGAATCTTATAGAATATAAGGAGTCTGATGGCATGCTATATATTAATGGATAGATATCTATGAGTACATTCTAAGTAACATGTTTTGATTTGATTTGAATTTTTTTTACCGTGTGTCCATTTTGGACAAGAGGGAGAAAGTCAAAGTCCTTATATTGGCCCATTTGAGAGTCCAAAAGCTCCCGAATGGTGTCAATGTAGAAGCTTAAGGGCCATAGATTGCTCAAAATTCCAATTAAGGATCCTATGGTCCTTGAGCCATACAACCACCATGATATCCATGTGGGTGCACTTGAATGGCTTAAGTGCTCTTTAACACATAGGCCACCCTCTAGCCCTAAGGTGATATGTTTTACTATATTCCATTTATAGAACCTATGGCCCTAGGGCCATAGGTACCCTTGAATGGCTTAAATTATCTTTAGAACATATTCCACCTTCTCGCCTAGGTAGTAGGTTTCCCTATATTACAATTATATATCCTATGGCCCTAGGGCCATAGGGTTCCCATGGTGGATTTATAGCTAACCTAGAATGACCTGACTTTTTCATTGAGATCTTTTACATTGACACTAACTCCCTCTATTTTAATCAAATTTCCTATACTCTTGGAGATATAGGCTGCCAATGTAAAAGCTCAAGGGGCATAAATTGACCTTTATATGTTTCTCTCTATTTTGATGTGAGATCCTATTGCCATAGGGTTCTAATGTATAATCTTTAGGGCCATAGGGCTGCCATGGTGCATATGCAGGTTCCCTTGAATGGCCTAAATGTTGTTTGGGAGATTTTACATTGACACGTAGGTGAACCTATGGTCCTAGGGATATAGGTTGCCCATACTATACAATGAGAGATCATATGGACTTGGGGCCATAGGTGCCAATCTAGAAGCGCAAAGGCCACAACTTGCCCTATATTTCAATTAGAGATCCTATGGCCCTAGGGACATAAGGCTTCCATGGTGCATATGTAGGTGACCTTCAATGGCCTAAATGTTCTTTAAGATATTTTTAGTTGACACCTATGTGATGGGCCCTAGGGTTCCAATGTAGAAGCTTAAGGGACAATAGGTTGCCCAATATTCCATTTAGATGTCCTATGGTAATAGGGCCACAGGGCTACCACGGTGCCCATGTAGGTTCCCTTGAATGGATATGAGTGTTCATGGAGGTGCTCTTGAATGGTTTTAAGTGGCCATGTAGGTGCCTTTGAGGGATTTTTCTTGAGGTTTTTTCTTAGCACCCTGTGGCACTAAGGACATAGTGCAGCTATTGTGTCTCTTTTAGTCATGCGGATGCCCTGAGGGGCTTAGGTACCTTTGCCAAGATTTAATTTAGGTGCCGGAGGAACTTGAAATATTCAAGGACTAGGTCCAGACGTCTCGTCCAATCGAGTTACAAAGCCATAGATATTTGAGTTCGAAGGTGCAGTGCATTTGCAGATTTGAGACGGATAGTCCAGATAGAGCTACGTGGTCCAAGACAGTTTGGAGTTGTGGGTGTGTAGTGATTAAATTATGGAGCATGTTGGTCTGGAAATGAGGCCATCGGCCATCATTATGGGTTTGACTAGGTTCTCCGAGGTAGAGCACTTCATATGGAATTGGCAAGAAGTCATTGCTTGTCAATTGGATACCCGTATAGAGATTAATTTCCAGGTTAAAGTTGATACCAGAGGGTGGAAATGTAGTTCCCAATAGTTTTTTCTCATTTTTGCTACCTTGGTTGGAGAGCTTATAAATCTCAAAATGCGGCAAGGAGCAAGTGATGTGAAGACAAAAATGATGAGTTTTGGTTGGTCTTGAGGGCTCGGCGATTGCAGCATTGTGCAACATTTGGCAAGCAAGGCAAAAAGGGCAAAAAAATGGAATGTTAAGGGGTTTTTTAATAAAATATTTAAAAATTTGAAGAGTTTGGGGGTGAAATCATGTGTCGCTGCCACCTCGCAAGGCACTAAGCCCACTTGCGAAAATTGGATCGTGCATCAAAGACTTTATAAGTTGGAGCATGACCCCTTTATGGAGTGTACAAGGGAGAGAGAGAGCTTCTCTCACCCCGTGGCTATGTAAGAGGCACCTCGTGGTGCTCCACATGGCCGTGGAGGCGGTTCTGGACCCTGTTTTGGTCCATAGAAGGCGGCGAGAAGTGGGTTGTAGTAGCGCTCGGGTGGCTGGTGGCACCTATGGGTAATGGGGCATAGTAGTTGATGATGTGGCATGCCTGTGGGGTGTATTCTCACACCCTTAAGGGGCAAGATGTCTTTAAAGTAATGGGGAGTCCCATTTAGCGACATCGCTAGTGCTAGGGGGACTGCCCCGCAAGAGTTGTAAGAGAGAGAGAGAGAGAGAGAGAGAGAGAGAGAGAGAGAGAGAGAGAACCCAAAGGGCAAAGCCAACGACCAATCAAAGAGGGCCATTCAAGCCGGACAAAGAATAAGGTTATGTGTCCATCATGTAGAATTAATACTAAGTGAACATGCCAAGTGGGTGCAATGCACAAAAATACAAAAAATGAGCTCGAGCTGGAATGCATGAGCTGGGAAGCTCCATTTTTTCTCTTTATTTGGACTTAGCCGCTCTTATAAAAGGAGCTGCACTTGAATTTTTAAGGGTTTTCTATTTTTGCCAATGGGTATTTTTTTTAACAAGGATTGTGCTCACTCAAGATTGTTGGTCGTGTTGATGCTAGTGGAATCCATAATTGATGTCTCTTGGCATCAATTTTCCCTTCCCCCTTCTCTTCTTTTCTTGTGTGCATGCGTTTCCGGGCATGTGTGCCCCCTCCCCCCCCCCCCCCTGTCGGGACAAGGGTAGGACCAGTCACGGCCAAGGGCCAGGATGGACATGCAGTCAAGGGGGTCCCTATATTTAGAAGTCCAAGGGCCTATATAGGGCAGGGTTGGGTGGTGATGAGCATGTTTCAGTCCCCTTACCCTTTCACTGGTATCAAAGCTCAGGTTGGAGGAGCCATGGAGGAGGGAGAACGGTTGCATGCACGCTTGTGCTCTCTCTCTCTCTCTCTCTCTCTCTCTCTCTCTCTCTCTCTCTCTCTCTCTCTCTCTCTCTCTCTCTCTCTCTCTCTCTCTCTCTCTCTCTCTCTCTCTCTCTCTCTCTCTCTCTCTCTCTCTCTCGGGTTGGGGGCGGGTTGGGGGCAAGCCCTCTTGCAAGGAAGAAGCTGCAAGGCCATGGGCAAGCGTCCTAAGCAGGACAAGCATGGACACAAGGATTCCAAGCCCATAACCCAGGAGCCAAGGTGTCCTTGACAGAAGGACTCTGTGGGAAGGCTTTCCTACACAGAGCCGAGAATTGGTAGAGCCGTGGAAACGAATCCTTGAGCGGGAGGATGCCATGGACTGACCTGCACAAAAATGGGTAGAGTTTGTCTCTTTAGGATCACAAGGCGGAGGTATGTCATAATAATCAATATCTAATTCTCCTAAATAATTTTCTCATGTTAAACTGATCATTTAATTTGGGGAAGTGCTAGGGGAGAAAAATCTAGAATATTGGTTAAGCTAGCAGACCGGCCACAGTAGGGATCCAAAGGAGGGAAAATAGGGATCCAAAGGGGGGGCCATCTGCAAAAGAGCCATGTGCAATAATGGGCTTAAAATACCCTAAGGTCAGCCCATTAAGACTTCCAAAATGCTAAGGTTCCAAAACTCAAAGGTTGTGTCCAAAGGTCAAACTTTGGGAAAATTGGATGCTTTGTGTGTGCCCCAAAAGTCTTTAGAAATCCCTACATAGGAGGGGGCGAGCCTTTCTTGTAGGGAATGAGAGAGAAACAAGCAGGGGATGAGAGATAAACTCACACAAACACACACAAGCTCCCTTTACACAAAGGGAAAGAGGGACACATGTCAGCTCCCTAGCCCAGATGCCCACAAGGTGTACCCAATTCCTATTGGATGGTCCTGGAGGTGAACCAATGAGAATTAGGCTAGAGTGAATCTACTTTAATTAATTTAAAAACACTTAATAAAAGAGCCAATGAGAATTAAGCCCTCTAGAAGACTATTGGACAGTCTCCCGAGGGGTCCAATGAGCATTCAGCAGCCCAATGGCTTGCCTGATTCCTATTGGCCAAGCGGCAAAGGGGTCCAATGAGAGTTTAGTTGAATTATTATATTACCTAAAGCTCTCACAAAAGGGGAAAGGGGGACACATGTCAGAAGGCTATCACTTTTTCTGCTTAATTGTCATTGGCTAGCCCTAGGGAGGTCCACTGAGAGGGTAGCATGAGCAAATAGCAAGAGGGGATGACCAAGAGAGAGGGGGGGCTGATTTTTGTAAGGCATTATCACACACACACTCACACAATCTCATGTGAGAAGTAAAGAAGACTCTCTCTCTTTCTTAAGCTTTAATGGAAAGCTTATCACCTACTCCGAGCTTGTGAGAAGGGAGGCCTACACCAACAATTCTTGGCTTTGTGCTGCAAATCCAACCAAGAGCCAATCTTCAATGCATGCTCATCTCCTCTACCATGCTAATTACTAAGCTGATCTATGCTAATATGAGTGATTATGTGAGAAGATGCACATCTTTCTCGTAAGAATACTCTTTCTTCCTCTCAATCTACTCTCATACCCCGCTAGCTCTCACCATCTTCGAAGGTGTGTGAGGTCTTGGTTCTGACACCGGAGACAATTGATGTTGTGGTTGATAAGTGTTTTGCTTGGTGCATGAAGATTTCATCTTTATTGCACTAGCTAGTCTTGAAGGAACACAAAGAATTGTATTGTACAATGTCTCTCTTGATGGGAGAAACCATAATACAAAGCCTTTTGGAGGGGGGACCGGCTCCATGTAAATCCAGTCCTCAACTGTTGTCAATAGCTTAATTTCTCTCTCTTTTGAAAGTATTGTTCATGCTATCTAGCTAGGTATTATGCTTTTTGTTGCTCTCTCCACCCAAGCACTCTTGTAATTCTCATTAGGAATCTATTCTATGTTCATGCTAATTTCCGCTACACACAAGTTTTTAGGCCATTAAATGTTACATTGGTGTTAGAAGCTAGACACACCCCACGGCATCTAACTATTCGGAGGATTATTATTTTATAACTATTCATTCATTGAGGAAAACCTGATTTTTCACCTTGTAAATATTGGGACTTACAGAAGTTTCCAGATTGTATCCTAGTTTTGATCGAGTAGATGGTTGATTTTGGAACTTTAGGGTTTGAGAATTGTAAGGTATATATACCACTTTTTGACCTTAATGAAAAAACCTTTTGTCATTTTTTGTAATAGACGCAAAAATGTGTTTGAAAGACTAATTGAAGTCCAAAAGTTACTGTGAGTGTTTCTGATAGATCTACAGAGCATCAGAAGCATTTCTGTCATAAAAAAAATTAATTTTAAGCCAGGAGACATCCTACGCGTAGGATGTCTACAAGCTAATCTAGGAGGAATTTTGGGATTTTGAGTTGACCAGTGTGTTCACAAGGTAGGTTTTACCCTAATTTCAACTGGAAAGTGGAAATTTAGCCATATCTTGACAAGATAAGGCCAGATAGACTGAAATTGCAAGACATCCTACCCAAATAGTGTCAAAACATTATTTTGAGACCAAAACCATAAGATAGCTGCATGAGCATGTCTTGCATGATATATTGAGTGACTGAAAGGGGTTTCACCTCATTTGGGTGAGGAAATTGGGTTCAAAGCGGACTTTAGCACTTTTGACTCAAAAAGGCAAGAACAGCTGAAATTTGGGACTTTTGAAATCCAAACCAAAATCTAAGCATACCACTCGGTTATTGACATCAAGGAGAAGCTGTGGGACAAGTCTAGGGTCAAACAGGCCAAAAAGACATCCTACGCGTAGGATGTCTTCTGAGTGATTTTGGATTCCAAACCCAATTTTGAGTATACCAAAGTGATCAGCAACTCAAGGGGAGCCTGGGCTTTGAGTTTGAAGCCATTCTGATGAAAAGGACATCCTACGCGTAGGATGTCTAAAGCAAGAAATTGAAGCCAGACTTTGATAGTGAGCATAACCAGGTGTTGTATAGCCTAAGGCCAAGCCTCCTAGTCAATTTTGGTCCAAATTGGAGTTGATTCGACTGATCAATATCAGCAAAACAGGTTGTCGGAACAAATTTTTGACTCATTGACCAGCTAATAGGTGTCTAAACCAAAAAGTAAAAGCAGTTGTAAGCTCAGCACAACAAGGGGAAAGCACAGTGCAAAAATCCAGGCAAAACACAACAGGAGACATCCTACGCGTAGGATGTCTATTGAGGCATACTGCAAAGAAAATTTGACCTGGCATAGACAGTGAGATTCTATTTGGATTAAGGGTTCCAGAACTTCTTTCAGAAGTGAATTTGGACCGTGTTTGCCCATTTGACGAAGCAAAGACTGAATTCAGACTTTTTCACGTTGTGAGCGGGATGAAAACACACACAACGCCTCTATAACGACCCGACACACACTCTTGGGAAGATACACACACACACACTAGGGGGCACCACTCGGCTTACACAACACACCTAGCCGAGACAGGAAACACACCTATGGAGTGAGAGGAGAGAGATTATCCACTTGCCCACTCCACATAGAGACACACACACACACACACACACACACCCAAAAAAGCTCAGCTCAAAAGAGGAGAATTTTTTATGTTTAGATACAATTGAGCTTGGGCCAACACCAATGGGGCAAATAGCTCACACAATATAGGTAAAATAAGCAAGATACAATCACAAACTAGAGCAGAAACTTCGCTCATAGGAGAAACTTACACAGAAAAACAGCATGAAAAGAGTGAGGAATTTGGAAAAAATGGATAGCGCCATCGCATCCAGAACGGCCCAAAACCCGAGTCTACAATGTCAAAGTGCTCAAATCCGACCTCGGATGAGCAGTTTACGGCCAAAACAGGCTCCAAAATGAGCAAAAACACACCTACGGCTGTTCCTCCTCTCTTCTCCACGTTTTTTCTGGTCTTCTCTCATTTTTTTCAGCTCCCACACTTAGCTTTATTACTTGGGCACCCTTGGCCTTTTAGATGACCTCAAACGGACCCCGAACATGCCAAAAACTGACCTCGCAATGCATAGTTATCACCTTTTTGCATCATTCGCACACCTGCCACTCAGCTTTTTTCCAGTAATGCATCTCTCCACCACGTAAAGTGGCCCCAAAAAGTGGTCCTAATGATGACCTTTCTGCATAATTCTCACGAGAAAACACCCACGTTGTGTCCGTCCTCATCCGCGTGCAAATATTGACCTCGTTCGCCCTCCTCACGCCACTAGATGCCATCTGACGCACCTGCTGACCTCACGTCATCGGCCCGCATATAGCTTCCTCGAGAAGTTTTACACGCTACTAACTCCTCCTTATTGTAGAAAAAACACACTAGTATTGATAATAGTGAAAATCGTTGCACTATGTACATGCTGTCCTACCTGTACACATGTGGGCCCCACGTAACCACCTGGCTATGAAAATTGGGTAATCCTTTATTTGATGCACCATGCATGTGTATGTACATATGCGCAATCCCTTGCTCAAAAAAACTCCTGACATAATTTGCCCATCCCCTAGCCTGCTAGATCATTCATGATCAGCAGTAGCAAAGAGAGATATGAGACTCGCCGCATCACAGGTCTCCTCATCCTTCACCAACATTGCTTGCTCCACAGACAGCTCATCTTGCTCCAGCATCATCAATCTAGCATGATACAATTTAAGATGCAATCCATTTACCCTTGACTTATGTAGAACACCATCCAGGTTAGCCAGCTGATATGTGCCATTTGGAAAACACTCCACTACCTTGAAAGGGCCTTCCCACTTAATTTGAAACTTCTTTTGGAAGGCGTTGTCCAGCTTACTATTGTAGCACAAAACCAAGTCATGTTTCTTGATACCCTTACTTTTGACCTTTTCATTTATCTTTGCCAAAGCCTTATCCTGCATCTGCCCATAATGCTCCAATGCGCTCATCCTATCCAACTGGACCTCTTGTAACTGCAAGAGCCTCTCTTTGAATGCATCACTAGGCGGCCCAAGAAACTTTTCTAACATCTTGACAGCAGGCAACTCTACCTCCAGAGGCAATAGTGCTTCCTTTCCATACACCAAATGAAATGGAGTAAACCCTGTACCTGTCTTCACCGAAGTACGGTAAGCCCATAATGCACTAGGCAATTCCAAATCCCAATTCTTTCCTTGGTGCTCTGTCACTTTAGAAAGAATTTGTACCGAATCACCATTGAATCTTTCATTTAAGCCATTACACTACGGGTAATAAGGAGTGGTATGCTGGTGCCTAATCTTCATCTTTGTGCATAAGAATTCTAGCAGTTTAGCTCTAAATCCTGGCCCCTTATCTTAAAGTAGCTCTAATGGCACCCCAAACTTGCAACATATTTCATCATACACAAATTTTTCCACATCCTTTGCAGTGATCTGTTTTACTGCTATAACCTCTGCCCATCTAGAGAGAAAGTCCACTGCCGTCTAGATATAGCTTTTGCCCCTGCTTGTGATAGGTAACGGGCCTATTGCATCAATCCCCCACTTTTCAAACACATTAAACGCCATAATGGTTTTTCGTAGCTCTGGCTTCAACACTCTCTTCCCAAATGCTTTTCACCTATTGCAAGACCTACACCAATGGTGAACATCCTTGTGCAAACTAGGCCATACATACCCCTCTTGCAAAATCTTATGCAAGGTGATCTTTAGAGCAAAATGGCCACCACATGCGCCTTCATGATTCTCTTCCAACACTCTGTAAAGCTCCTCCCGCCAAGGTACACGTCTCAACACGAGATCATCCCCTTTCATGTATAAGACATCACCAATCAATTTGTACCTGTATGCTCTACGCACAAAGCCATACTTCTTAGACTTCTGAATCTCCTTTGGAATCATTCCTGTTAGCAAAAACTCCTCTTCTTGAGCCAAACTTTCCCGGCCATGATAAAGAGGTAAATTGGTCCTCAACACGAATAGCTCCCCAATCATGCCTTGAGCTGCTTCATGTGCCTCTCCATTTAGAGCACGTTCAATGTGTCTGATGCTCCATGCTTCAAAGTTTTTTAACAGGCCTTTAATTCTAAAGCACCTTTCCTTCAATGAGGTGTTCGTGCTCTTCCACACACCCAGCACTTGCTTCACCACTAACAAGGCATCACCTTTTATGATCAACCTTTGAACCCCATGCTTCAAACAAATGTGTAATCCGGCTTCCAATGTAGCATATTCAGCCTCATTGTTACTATGCGCATCCAATTTGAACCCTCTCTTGCATACTAGCTTCCCCTCTGGATCATAAAGTGCTATACCCCCCGAAGCTGCATCATGGCTCTTTCTGTATGAACCATCAAAGAACAACACATGTGCATTGCTGATCTATGGCACTTCTTCAACTACCTTTCTCACCACCTCTTCCTTAACAATAAGGGGATTCTCCTTGTAGGTCAACAAATCAGCTAGGGTAGCCCTTGTACTATCTTCCACTAGAAAAGAGAACTCAAACTCTTGCAGCTCAATTACTCATTTCTTCACCACATTTGACATGTCAATACCATTAATTAACTGTGGCAAAAAGGCATAACTCGTCAAGAAAACAAAAGGCCGTGGTAGCAAGTAATGACGAAATCGTCGACAAGCAAATATTACACTGGCCATCACTAGCTCTACTTCCGATAACCTTCTCTCCGCTACCAACTTCACTCGGCTTGCACAATACACTGGACTCATATAATGGCTGCCCTTCCCCTTTTGCAATAGCATGGCTCCAATGGCATCATCCCCTATTGATGGATTTACATAAAAAAAATTCTCCCAATCAGGAGCCTGCATGGCTGACAACCCCCCTAACACCTCTTTCACCTCTTGAAACACTTCTTCACACTTGTCATCCCATTGCAATGGATCATGCTTTGCCACTTGCTGTAATGGATAAAGAAGCTGTGAAGACAATGGAATAAACCGTGCCATGTACTTCACTTTGTGTATAAAGGTTGCCAATTGCTTCGTACTCATAGGTGATGGAAGAAGAATAATAGACTTCACCTTATCTGGATCAGCCTCAATGCCATTTTCTGACACCATATGGCCCAATAACTTCACCCTTGGCTGTGCTAGATGACATTTCTTTGGATTTAGTTGTCCTCCACATTCATCATATCGAGCCAATACCATCTGCAGCTTCTCATGGTGATCAGCCCTACTGCTATAGACACAGAAGTCATCCATAAAAGCTTTAACACAACTACCAATGAATGGTTCCAACACCCAATTTGCTCTCTCTTGGTAGAAGGAAGGTCCATTTGACAACCCAAATGGCAATACTGTGTAGAAATAGCAGCCCCATGGCGTAATAAAAGTTGTCTTTGTGCGGTCTTTAAGAGCAATCTTCAATTGAAAATAGCCTGAAAAACCATCACACACACTGTACCTCTCATAACCTGCCACTGAATCCAAGATTTGATCGATGAATGGAAGAGGATATGGGTTCTTCTTAGTGGCTACATTTAAGGATTTAAAATCCACACAAATTCTCCACTTCCCATCCTTCTTTGGACTGACTACAACTGGACTCACCCATTCTGTGGTCTCCACTGGAACTATGAACCTTGCCTTCAATAACTTGTCCACCTCTACCCGCAAGGCTTCCATTTGCTCTTGACCCATCCTTCTTAGCCTTTGCCTCACTGGCTTAGCACCTTCTTTCAGCTCTATATGCATCTCTTCACCCTTGAACCCTCTGATCTCTTCATATGAAGTATTGAACAAATCAGGAAAACTAGCCAGTATATGCAAATATATATCCTTCTCCATAGCTGAGAGGTCTCCACTAATCATTTGCATCATTAATTCTTGCTTCTTTGACAACTCGACCTTGGTTTGCATCAGCCCTTCAATCACTTCATAAGGCCCTTCACTTTCATCTTCAACCTCATTCGCAAATGCAACTAAAACAATCTCCTGGATTTCTTTGTCCATCAAAAGAAATGCAACATCAGCATCCTCATCACTGCTGGTAGTGCTATCACTGTCCTCATCTGTCACCGTGGAAGAGTCTTCATCACTATACTCATCCTCATCTTCATAAAGCTCCTGTAATCGTTTCCTTGTGTCCATATTATAAACCTTCTTGGTACCTGTCTTTCCATAGAGGCTAATCGTACCATGTCGCCAATCTTGAACAGCTCCCACTGCACGTAACCATGGTCTTCCCAATATAATAGGATATGCTCCCAACCCTGCTGGAATCACATGAAAATCAACCACTGCCTTTGCATCATATGCCTCCACTCCTAAGCTCTTGATGGTTTGCCAATCTGATCCGAAAACCTGACACCCCAGCCATTGTGAGACCCATCTTCTCAACGCATGAGTGTGTTATGATGCATATTTGGGCTCCGCCATCCACATAACCTTGTCCCAAATTTTTCCTTTTATGCCACACATCTACTATTGGACAAATGTCTGGTAGCTCGTCCATTGCCAACACCTTCACTGAACCTCTCTCTGGCTCTTTTTCCATTGGGTTAACCATCCTCTTCCACTGTCGCTTTAGCTTAGGCACCATCTCTATAAGCTGCCCAAAAGTAACATCTGCCTTCATGCTCGTCAGATCCTCCTTCAAGTCATAGCTTAATTGCCCATCCCCTAGTGGAAAATCTGAAACATGAAACTTTCGACGAGCTCTCCTTTTCCTCTTGGCCTTGACATCCTCGCCTTCATGGCTCTTTCCTTTCTTCTTACTAGGACCTCGGGCACTTCTTCCTTCCTTATCCTCTGTGGTCCTCTTCCCAATAGGCATCACTAATGTATCCTCTAGCTTTGATGCCTTCTCCAAGGTGATTACACTTAGCACTTTTGTCTTTCCCTTTTCCTCCTGGGTTAGTCCACTGGTTCCTTCGTCTCCCTTGATTTTGATGCCATAATCATTTGACCTAGTTAGCACCTGTCTTGACAATGGATACATGTCTCCCCCCATCCTTGGTGGCTTATCACATTGCGGGCTGATGTGACCCAACTCTCCACAATTATAACATGTGGGCGTCTGCCTCCAAAACCTACCATTGCTTTGTCCAACTCCATTCCTAGGCCTTTCTTCACCTCCTTGCTGATTTGTAAACCTCCCTTGACCTCGATTATTTCCCACTTGACCTAGCATGTTTAGGCTGAGATTCTTCATCAAATCTACCATTTGCCTCATGTCTTGCCTTAGCCCATCATCTTGCACTGCTGTAGTGACCACTGCTGGCATAACCTGAGTAGTAACAGGAACTACTGGTTCATGATGAACCCCTGACATGCGCCCTTGTAAAGACTCTATAGGCTGAAATTCAGACCTCATTGGCAAAGACTCCACCCCTAACTGGCTCATTTTCCTCATCTTCCACTCTTTGTTCCTTGCTACCTCTAGTGCATCCTCATATGTCCTAGGCTTCTTTAGCTCCACTCTCCAACGTATATTCTCCCAAAGACCAGCCAAGAACCTGTCCTTCTTCATCATGTCAGGCGGGGGTACCTGTGGTGCTAAAGCCTTACACATTCGCTCCCATGCCAATGAAAACTTACGTATGTACGCATCTACTGGCTCACCTTCCTTTTGCACCAAAGCCTGTACTTCTTGCCACACCTTGTAAGGATCTTCTATCTTCACAAACTCCACTTCCAACCCATGTCGTAGATTGTCCCAACTCAACCTTACAGGTGGATCAGCCACACGCAACTCCTCTTCAAATGCTTTAGACCAAACTCGTGCATCACTCTTCAAACAAATTTGGAGAAGGCGTAACATTTGCGTAGGGTCATGAATCTGGTTGCTAATGCAGGCAACCTCCATCTTTTCCACAAATTCTTCCACATCTTCATCACTTCTTCCATGAAACTCCGGATAATAGAAAGCCATGGCTACCCAAATTATGATGCTTTGAGAACCCCTTCGAACACACGTGCAAGAACCCAAAACTTTTCACTACCCAATCCCCAGAAACTTCAATGGAGCTCAACTTTAGATAAGGACAAACACATGCACATCAAATGAGTTTTCATAGTTAATCATCGGAATGACAAATTTCATGAAGATCAGAACACATGTCAAATTTCATGAAAAGTGGTTCGGGGACCTCCATTATAAGAAATTTTCACCCCATTTTTAGCTCATTCTCACTATTGACTTTGTGGAGAGAGCTTCTGCCACCTAGAGCGGGCCGACCTTCCAGCAGCTTCTACGATGCGCACGACTACCCGAGGAGCTCTAGACATGAGAGGTAGACTCACCACCTTGAGCTTTTCGCGCATGTTTGTCATTATGTCGCGAAAACTAGCGTAGGGGTCACACACAAAGCGAGCGGTAGAGACCTACAAGTAGAGACGGCAGCCTAACAGCTAACCTGAAAGCAACATGACTTCATCGGCAGCTTACCCTAGTCGAGGAGACCAGTCCTGGATGTTCAAAGGCAATAGGAAACCGTCGAAAAAAACCCTAATTCCTAGAAACCCGCGAGAGACCACCAAATGGGAAATCGGCGAAACGGTGACCAAATGCTACCAAAATTCATGGGCAAGAGCATCTGGACATGCTCGACAAGTCTATATGACCCGCATGACCAAAAAGTGACCGGAAGCGGCACTAAACTTCAGAAACGGCATCAGACACACAAAGCATCAAATTGCACTTGCGGCCAAACTGCAAGTCTGTTTGCCACCAAACTTTACGAGTAGCCTTCCTCAACCATAAACAACCAAGTCCTATGGTGGTAGATCACCACAAATCATCGAAGGTATGTAAAAACAGACACGGGTGCTTCTAGAGCGACAAATTGCCAAATGGAGCTCCGGTGAAGCCAAAGTCGACAAAAACCAAACGGCAAGAATCCCCAAGGGATCGAGAAGCTATGGAGACCAACATCAAGAAATTTCATCGCCATAAAGCACTCCAAAAGTCAGAAAACGGCTCGGAGGCTGTGAAGTCCCCACAGGGAGTTATTCTCTATCCATTTGACTTTTTTGTTGAAATTAGGCTCAAAAGGGACATAGGGGGACCAAGGGCAATGTTGCAGGAGCGACTCACACACCCATGAAGTGCATGCAAACACTACCTAGATCAACATAATGTCAATCGAGGACACAGATGACATGATAGGCATACGGAGGAAATCTCTTTAGCTTGTCAGTTTGAGACCATCCTACACATACAACACTCTGGAAGGCCAACTAAACCACAATCAAGAACCTCACTGCTCTCAACTACACCACCTAGCCAAATACACACATATGGAAGGTAACTCACCTAATCATGTCAGATTCGTACGAAACTTAACACTAGAATGGTAACATGACACTTTTATGTCCTTGGACACTTTTGTGTCCTGTTAAGTGGCCATTTTGCTTGAATTATTTGAAGAGTATGAAAATGAATTTCTAGGTGCTTTATATCCACAAAGTTGCCTTATGAGCTGAAAAAAACTTAGCATTTTTTTTGGACTATCGATCTCACCATTAACCTTACTCTTGCACAACATTTTGAACCTAAACTGTGTGAAAAAACGGGTCCTGTTTTTTGGGTTTTTTTCAATCTTTGGCAACTATACCACTCTAAACATCATGTTTGTGAGGTTTAGATGGCTAGAGGTTAGGCCTTCATAGTTCTTAACATGTTTTGATTCTTGTAGAGAGAGCTAAGTGTTAAAATGGAAAGTTATGACCAATTTACAAGAATTGCATAATCTTGTTTATAGGTCAAAATTAGCACTTTTATGATTTTTTTGGTGGCTTTCTTGATATCCAAATTCAATTTTGATTGTGTAAGTGTAATGTATAACATAAAGCCAATCTTCCTTGAGTTTTGGGGGACCTAATATGCTATATAGCATAGTATATTGTGAAGGTTGAGTTTTTGATTGCTGAAGAATACGATACATTTTTGAGTAGCAAGTATAACTTTCTCAATATTGCTAGTTTCTTAGGCCAATTGTGTGTATTTTGTAGGTAGTAACCATATCTAATCATACACTACAAACTTGGCTAGATATTGAGTAGTTTCTATGGGTTTTTAGAGGTCATAATGCTAAACCCAATTTTTTCATGTTTGCTGTATTTAGCACTTTATCATTGCCCCCAAGGTTCCAATTGTAAGAGATCCATTATCTTTTTGACATGCTTCATGGCTCCTTTTGAATCCAAAGGCCCAAAGGGAACTAAGAAAAAATGTATATAGTATCTGTATTGAGCGTGACTATAGAAACTTTGATGATAGGTCCGCAGAATGGCAAAAATGCAACTTTTTGGTACCTTTTTTTTTTGCCCAAAAGAAAATTAGTGAGGTAAAAGCAGCCATATGTTTTGGTCACCAACCCATTGAAGTTAACGGGGCATTTTATCTCATGTCCTACAAAAATCCCCACTCTTATTTATATGCAATCAACCGTAAGAAACTGCTGTTTTGGGCAAAATGCACTAGTCCATCAACTTTGGGGGCTTGTAGTGACCAAGGGATGAGAAAAAATACAAGTTTCTCATTTTTCCATATGTAGTAGTTATTGAACTATAAGCTCATGAAAGGATTTTTCAAAATGAGCAGATCTACTATGGTTTTGGAATTTTTTTGCAAAACCCTGAAAGAACACTTTTATGTTCTGTTACGTTACCATTCTAGTGTTAAGGAACACCATCCCCTCACTAGGATACACTTGTCCCTAAGCTTCTACACTCAAAACCCTCACTCTAAACCCATCTGCAGAAAATGCGTAGGATGACAGAGCACAATTTTGAAAGTGCCCGAAACTCAAATTTATGAGTACCTATGCGTAGCTTATGTCGCCATGATTCTATAGACTACTAGCACGCAGAAAACAGACATCGTTTGATACACTTACGACCACAAACAGCTCGTAGATGCGTCGGCGTGTGCACTTTGTCTCGCGTGGAATGCTTGGCGTTGTCGCGTAGCTCTCCGCGAGCCTACACCAATGGTGCAGCCGGATCTCCAATGTGTTGAGCAAGCCGGGCGTAGCGAGAGGATAAAGCTCACACTCACCCTCTTTCTCTCTCACACACAGTAGACGGCAACGCTAAAGTTTTGATTATGATTAAAGTCTCCTTTTACAAAATGACATAGGTACCTTATATACTAAGGCTACCTTAGGTTTAACCAAAATTGGGGTTGAAAGGGTCAAATGGCTTTGTATTTACAATCTGAAAGTGCCATTGCACCCCGGCTTCTGAAACTAGAATAACTACTCATTACAAATGACGTTTATAGCCATAATCCGCAGCATTTCATAACTCGCAAAAGATAAGACTTTGGTACCAAACTTGAGTTATGTTGTGTTGTTGACCCAGCTGTCAACACTCCCCCCTTTCGCGTTCATGTCGTCCCCGACATGACCTGATTGTCGATGGCGATGTGGTCTTTGCTATTATTTTGGCTTCATTTGTTGCACTGCTGGTACCTTTGTCGAGCCACAACAAGAACTATGATCCATTAGAGTGGGCATCTATCATCATAACCATTCATATTTTGAGATCCTCTAATTACTTTTATGTCTGCTCTTCTTCATTGGGGACTTCTTTGTTCCTGTGCAATCATGTTGTTAGTGTTGTCTGCACCTTTGTCATTGTAGGCCATTCTTCAACTTGCCATTGAGGAGAAGTATGCTATGATCTGAAATTGGTGCTCCAATTCATTTGTCAATTGATTTGAGTAGCATTTCCTTATTGTTGATGTAGAAGGAATATGTACAAGAGGATGGTGATAGGCGTCTTTAGATTAGGGTCTAAAACCTGGATGACCAAAGGGAAAAAACATGGTGGGAAAAAAAATGCCTTTGGTATACGCTCTTATTGGAGTTGAGCAGTTGAATGTGAAATACATGTTCATGAAAGGTGAGTGCTTGGGTGAAACACGGAAAGAGTGCCTAATGCAAGTGCCAATTATGGGACACTCTATATGCATATGAGAAATTTTTCACCAAAAGCATGCAATGTGAAAGAAGGAGATGATGGGTGTTTCGAGGAATAAATGTAGCACATGTGACATCAAAAGATGTCTCAATAGCTTCCACCTTTCCAAGAATGGTTGTCGATGTAGAAGTTTCTCCACTCGTATCTCACTGTGCTCAGTATGTGAGTATCTTTTGGACCTTCTCCTTCACTTCACCAGACTTAAGTACTTAGACTTCGACTCTTTTGCTCACCTATACCAACATGAGCGACACAACGTAAATATGCTCAACTCTTCCAGATTGAGCAGTACCTAGAATAGCTAAGATTCTTAGACCACGGAGAATATTACTTGAAGCTTTGGGACTAACACCTCACTCATTTTGTGGTTTAGCTATTCGACTCTGACTTGTATGACTTGTCGGTTGCATCTTGGCAGTGCTTTGTGACAAGTTCTTCGGTTGTTGTAGTGGCTGCTGAGACATACTTCGTGAAGTTTCATCGTTTTCATGTACCTTCTTCTCTTTGTAGTGCTCAGGCCTCTCGTTAGTCTTTTCTTCATGTGGATTATGGATTTTTTAATTTTTTCTTAATAATAAACAAAGAAAATCTTAAAACAACTCAACAAAAGAAAAATCATTCAAATAGAAATCTAAATGCTATGTACACTATACACATGTCCCTAGGGGATCATATATGGATTTTGTCCCCATACTCCTCTGTAACACTACTATGAGGGCATATACTCTAAATTTCATAAAAACTTTATCACAATAAAACGCAAAAATTCAATGCATCTCACAAAACATTTCCCTCTAATAGTCATAATGTTAGGTCCGCATTCACATTGCCTCCCCCCTTCCTATTTGGAGTCATCCTTTACAGGGTATCGCAAAGGGTATGTGTTGTGCTTGGGCAATTAAAAGTTGTGCCTATGCAGGCCTTGTAATGTAGCCCTATTATGCATACACAGTCAATGCATGGAAAAGATTTATGTTGTGCAAGATGTGGGTATAAGCAATTTTCTTATTGGCATTTGTTGGCGAGGCTTCCTATTCTAAGCAATGTAATGGTCTTTGAAGCTCCTGTATCGTTGCTTGATTGAAGCGAATTGCTCTCTTCTAACTGTACTGTAATCGTAGGAAGAATTGTAAGAATTCAAGCGGTGATGCACTGACAGCAGTTTTGTTGTTCTTCTTTGGGACCCATTTCTTTGCGATTATTGGCTGTTTTGTTGCTGACACTCGTTTGGGAACCCATACTTACCCATGCTTCATTTGTGTTTGAAGAGACTTTTTTGGGATCCACCTTTTTGTTGTGTGAGTCAATAGTGGTCTTTGCTTCAGCCCTTGTACGCTTGGTTGGGGACGGGATTTAGGCTTTGAAAGTTGATACTGTGGTTGCTTTGGAATCCAAATAAATTCATGACTTTTTTGTGCTTGAATCAACTTCTTTGGAGCCCAAACTTGAGTTGTGAAAGCTTGCGACTTTGTGATATTCTTACCCGTTTGTGCACGCTTTCCTTGTTTTTGTTTTGGTGTTGGATCTTGAGATTTGTCATTAGAGATCTTTGTCTTCTTGATCCATATCTGTTTTTGGTCGATCTGGCTTTTTGGTATCCAGATTTGTCGAGCTTTTTGGCTTTGAATTGTTGTTGTGTTCTTTTGACCTGTCATGGTTGTTGCTGAAGGGGTGGGTGATAGTGATGGCCTGAGTTGATGATAGGGGATGTCGTAAAATTCATCACTATCGCTACTATCCTCAGCAAGGTTGACATCTTGTACTTTCCCTTGATTTTTTGGTTGGTAGTGGAAAGTTACTGTCTGTTTGCTCGTGGGTGGTAGTTTCTTGAGTACTTTTCTAGCCCATTGATTAGAGCATTGTTAGCTCGTTGCTCTGGTCGTATTCCTCCTAGCTGAGTCTTTGCATCCTTATTAGGAGCCATGTATGAGGATGCTTGTGGTGGTTTTGTTTTCCCCGAGAACTTTGGAATCCACTTTTGATGCACGTTATTTGTGTAGCAATGACATTGATTCCCGGGTCGTTGATCTTCTTGAAGCTCGAAGTGTTCTACAGAGTCATAGAACTCGTCGTCTTCTTCATCTTTTGATTCTCCACATTTCTTTGTTTGCTCTTTATGTCGAGAGCTTGTTGATGTCTGGTTCTCTTCGTTTTCCTAGATTACACTCACTGCAAAATAAGAAATGACATCATAGCCATTTTCATCACAAAACATTGTTGTGGGAGCATCCTCCATGACGCACACGTCTAGATTAGCCAAGATGTGTTCCCATCCAAAAGGCTCCAACTCTTCTTCAGGAAATGGTTCTGGGATGTAGTCCCTATCCTCTATAACCCGTTCTAGGATACATTCGTCACGTTTCAAGCTACCACATTGTGAAGCTCCACACATCCACAGTTCTGTAGGCTTACCTTACCAAGCTGGAAGTTGTGATGCTGCTACTGTGGCAGAATAGATCTCCTCAATCGGTGTTCTCATCACATCCCTATAGCTATGGTCCCTCAAGTTTACCTTTGTTATCGTTTCCATATGTCTCAGGTATATATGGTCATAACCCCAATCTTGGACCATTTTCAATTGTCGCATGAATGGTCTTCCCAGAATGATGACATAGTTGTTCTTCTTGCCAAAGTTAACAACAACAAAAGTGTGTTCATATTCAATGCCACAAGAAGTAATAAGTACTTTTTCTATCAGTCAAATGATCAAGAATTTGTTCCAAAATCCTGATGTCTGTACTGATGAATACCGAAGTTAAATCAACTCCAAATTGGACCAAATTTGCCTAGGAGGCTTATCTAAGGCTATATGATAGCATAGTATGGTCACAATAGAATTTTGGTTTCAAAATCATGCAGTAGACATCCTACGTGTAGGATGTCTTTTTGCTCAGAATGAACCCAAACTTAGACCAGAGATTCCCCTAGTCTTCAGCAACCCACTGGTATGCTTAGATTTGAGTTTGGATGTCAAAAGACCCCAAAACTAGCTATTCTTGCCTTTTTTAGTCAAAAATGCTAAAGTCTGTTCAATCTTCCTTTCACTGACCCAAATGAGATGAAATTCATCACATGCACTCAATACAACATTTAGAACATGCCTTTGGAGTCATCCTATGGTTTGGTCTCAAAAATTATGCCTTGGGCACAATTTGGGTAGGATGTCTGGCAATTTTCATCTTTTAACTTTGATCTTTCAAAATCTGGTCAAATTTCCACTTTCCAGGTGAAAATAGGGTAAAACCTACCTTCTGAACACACTAGTCAACTCAGAATTTCAAAATTTCCACCAGATCACGCTGTAGACATCCTACGCGTAGGATGTCTTTTTTCTCACAATGGACTTCTGTTTCTACCCAAGGTGCTTCTTGATGCATATAACAAGAATATGTGATCACAACAAAATTTGGATGTCAAAATTGCTCAGAATCACCACTTTTGGGAAAATATTTCTCTGAAAGAGTAACATCCCCTTAACTCTCAGTCTATATGTCCAAATGACATGAGCTTTGGTGTGTGTCCAACATAACATGCAGAATATGGGTATGATGTCAAAACTTGATTTTTGCTTCCAGAATCACTCTCTAGACATCCTACGCGTAGGATGTCTACTGATGAAATTTTTGGCAGAATTCATCCACGAGCATCCCCAAGTCTTGAGTATTACTTTTCAAGCATTCCTACTAGTTTTTATGCAAAATTGTGCTCAGAATCTTAAGTTTCTTGTTTTCGCGTTTTTGACACTCCGTCTTTGGTCTTTTGGGTGTCAAGATTTGGTCAAAACTCTAGTTTCAATGAATACTTAGGGTAAACCCCCCCTTCTGAACACACTGGTGCAGTCAAAATTTTCAAATTTGGTCTCCAGAACCCCCTTGAGACATCCTACGCGTAGGATTTCTATGTTTACAGAATTGCAGGTTTTCTTCACAAAACCCTTGCAAATGCTCTTTTATATGCACATCATCAGTCAGTCATACAAAAATATCCACAAACGCTTGTTTAATGCATTTTTACCCTCAAAAGCACACTTTTCCATGATTTCAAATGCAAACAAGCACTTTAGCAAATAATTCAGTGCTGAATAGCTCTAGATCAGGATTGGATCACTTACCTAAAGCTACTCCTACAAATCATATGGGGTTTTGCATCTATGAGTAGAAAAAAGCTTCACTGCCACACACGGACTAGTAAACGCTTTTATCACCTCACAAATCACTCGACCAGCAACAACTAATCTAATCCACAGATCCTAACTAAACCTATCTAGTCGTAGACCCTCGGCAAGACACACGCTTCCTTGCTATCCACTTGATCGCGGAATATCCTCTTCCGGATACACTTAAGAAAAACGCTTGCTTTAGCCGAAACTAAATCAAGCAACCATCACATGAGTGTTAGTAGGAAACCTACTTAGGTCCTTGTGTCCCCAGAAACGGCGCCAATGTTGCGGGAGCAACTCACACGCCCATGAAGTGCATGCAAACACTACCTAGATCAACATAATGTCAATCGAGGACACAGATGACACAATAGGCACACGGAGGAAATCTCTTTAGCTTGTCAGGCTGAGACCATCCTACACATACAACACTCTGGAAGGCCAACTAAATCATAATCAAGAACCTCACTGCTCTCAACTACACCACCTAGCCACATACACACATACAGAAGGTAACTCACCTAATCATGCCAGATTCGTACGAAACTTAAGGAACACCATCCCCTCACTAGGATACACTTGTCCCTAAGCTTCTACACTCAAAACCCTCACTCTAAACCCATCTGCGTAAAACGCGTAGGATGATAGAGCAGAATTTTGAAAGTTTCCGAAACTCAAATTTATGAGTACCTATGCGTAGCTTATGTCGCCACGATTCTATAGACTACTAGCACGAAAAAAAGAAAAATCGTTTGATATACTTACGGCCACAAATAGCTCGTAGATGCGTCGGCGTGTGCGCTTCGTCTTGTGTGGAATGCTTGGCGTTGTCGCGTAGCTCTCCTCGAGCCTATAGCAATGGTGCAGTCGGATCTCCAATGTGTTGAGCGAGCCGGGCATAGAGAGAGGATAAAGCTCACGCACACTCTCTTTCTCTCTCACACACAGTAGACCGCTGCGCTAAAGTTTTGATTATGATTAAAGTATCCTTTTACAAAATGACCTAGGTACCTTATATACTAAGGCTACCTTAGGTTTAACCAAAAATGGGGTTGAAAGGGTCAAATGGCTTTGTATTTACAATCTGGAAGTTCCATTGCACCCTGGCTTCTGAAACTAGAATAACTACTCATTACAAATGACGTTTATAGCCATAATCCGTAGCATTTCATAACTCGCAAAAGATAATACTTTGGTACCAAACTTGAGTTATGTTGTGTTGTTGACCCAGCGGTCAACGGGCAAGCACTGGGAGCACCAGCAATGAAAAAATCACCAGGAGACATCCTACGCGTAGGATTTCTCAAGGGCACTTTTGGACACAACCTCCACATTTTTCATCATGCACATTTTCTGAATGACATTTACAAGCTATCTACCAAGTCTCATCGCATTTGGACCAAATTTGACCTCATATGCATGAAAAAACGCAAAGTTAGGGCATAGAGGCAATGATGGGCCATAGACCTACCAAATCTTGTCCAAATCCCATGAAACTTGTACAACACATTCACCAACACATCAACAACCAATCTGTGTGGTCAGAAGGAAAAAATAATGAAATAGACATCCTACGCGTAGGATGTCTATTTGACTTTTTTGACATGCAAGGGATGTTTTATCATTCCAGATCCAATCACCTCATCATCAGGATCCCATATATCAAGTTTGAAGCCATTATAATCACTTCTGACCCCCCGTCTCAGAATGATTGGCCGAGGTTAAAGGAAGACAAGGAAGATGAGCTGCAAAGAGCACCAAAGGTGGCAACAAGACTGAAAACACGGCTAGAGCCAGTCCAAGGGGAGCAGCCCGAGCAGAAGAAAGGCAAGAAGGAGTTTTCTCAAGTGCCGTCCAAAGGAACAAGGTCACAAAAAGCGGCAAGACTAGAGAGGCTGATGGAGAGTTTTCAAGCGGAGAGAGCCCTCAAGGGTGATTTAAGTGAACTCTGGAAGCCTTCTCTAGAGTCTATGTCACGATCGTCCAGAAGAGTGCAAAGGGACCGATTTGAAGATTATATCAAGAATTTTGAGATTCTTGATGCTGCATCAGAGAACATTCCACATGTCCCTTTCATAGAGGAAGAAGTACAACAAATACGGTAGAAACTGCTGGATGAGCAAGAGAGCCACGAAAGAGAAAGAAAAACAAAAGTAGATAGGGACTTAAAGGGCAAACCTGCATCTCTACCAGCCAGCCCTAAACCCAGCCCACAGCCATCACCACCACCCTCACCACCTCCTAGCAGCCCCCCACCAGAAGATAAGGAGGCTGAAGACAAAGGAGAGGAACGGCAAGGAGAAGAGCAAGAGCAAAGGCAAGAGCCAGAGCCGAAAGAAGAGGCGAAGCCTCAAAGTGAGAAAAAAGAATTCGAAGATTCTTACTATGCATTTTTGGACCTGCTAGCTGCAGGATACACGAAGGAAGAAGCCTCCACAGTCGCATTCGACTTGGCGAGGACAGGGCCTAAAGAACAGATGCAAGGCAGCAGGCTAGTGGAGTTAAAGAAAATTGCTACAGACAAAGTGGATCTGCACCCGCCCTCCAATGACTGGGATGTGGTGATGACAAAGCTAATAGGATTGGGAGCACAATCCATGGCTTTAGAGAAAGAGATGACAACTCTCAAGGCCACTGAAGAAAAGATCAAAATGGAAGTAGATTCTCTGCAATCACAAAGTCAAAGGAAAAAGGAGAGAGAAGCTGACCTACAGGTCAGCTTAGCAAGAGCACTACAAAGCTGCCAAGCAATGGAGGAAGCTGATCAAGAAGCCGCAAAAATAATGCAAGCAGCTGAAGAAGAGTGTTAGCAGCTCAGCAATTCACTGCTAGATGTCGAGAAAGAAAGAGATAATCTGACACTACAGCTCGTAGAAGAATCGAAAGAAGTAGAAGCCATGAGGAACGCCAAGGAAAGAGCAGAGATAGATCAAGAAGCAAGCCAGGATGAGGTCTTAGAGCTTAAAGACCAACTCAAGGTCAAAGATCAGACCATCCAGAGGCTGCGAGCATCACCTGCTAGAGTCAGATCTACTAGCTCGACTCAAATCATGACTAAGAGTCAACTCTATGAAGAGAAAATGCAAGAACTTCAGAAAGAGCTGACTCTAGAGAAAAAGTAGAGATTGATGATGGCAGAAGGATCTAAAGTCATGCAAACGAGAATGGAAGAAGGCCAAAAAGCCCTGCAAGAAGAGAAAGCTCAAGGAGGCGTAAAGAATGAACGCCGAACTTAATGACCTCCTCGTGAATATGGGCAAAGAAGGTGAAACGGAAAAGCAAAAACTCCTCAGGCAAATTGAGGAGTTGAAAGGCCAGCAAGGAGGAGAGGCAGAGAGCACAGGGCCAGCCACCAATGAGGGCATTGACCTAGAAAATGTGGCAAATCCGGTGGACATGCCTATGCAAGAGGAAATCCTAGAAGGATCCTCTCAAGAGCCTCAGGATCTAACACAATAAGAGGAAGAAAAATTGCGTAAAGCAATAGAAGTGGAGCTTAGAGAAACCACAAAGGAAGCCTTGGAGTGGGAGCAGAGGGTCTTCAAATCTATGACCATTCAGAAGATGGACGCCAGCAACCTTAGGCGCGAGTGGCTTCAACCCTCTCTCCCATATCCATTGCTAAAATATGAGGCAGCTACCATAAACAAGCGGATCAAAGAAGAGCCAGTTGTACCTCTTTACAATGCAGATACCTCAAAACCAGAAGGGGTCAAGCTCATTGTGGATTCTCAGCCAAAGTAGAGGAAGACCTGTCTTACAAAGTACCCACAATACCTAATCCACTTGTTAGAGGCACCTAAAAATATCAGAGACAAACTCAGCTTCTATCCTCTACCAAGGATTAGGACGTTGGTGCAGCCAAATGCTGTCGACGATAGAAATGCGCACAAGCGGGGCTATGTAATCGAGCAGGTGCAAGCTTAGGTGATAATGCAGCTGTGAAGTGTGGCTGCAGCTAGGTGGAAGTGGAGATGTATGCTTGATGCGGCTTTTTAGGCCGACGGTATGCTGTAGATGGCCAAACAGGGAGATGGCCCTATATACCCGAAGTGGTGGTTTAGTGTGCCAAACTGTGGTGCTCGGTGTGCTTTTCGAAGCAGGTCCAGACGACTCGTCAAACAGTGCCCGTATGTGAAAGACATAGCAGTTTGAAATGGGGTGCGTTGCAGATCCTCGCCCAATTGGGCGGGTGCATGTGATTGGTCAAAGCTGATGCGAGTTGATATACTCGAAGTGCTCGAGTTGTGATGCATGCCGGTCTTTTCGGATTGAGAATCGGGCTTCTGGATGGAAAGTTATGGACAATAAAGTTTTGACGGGGGTCAGCTTCGAGGCGGATGGGCCGCATTGCCAAATGCGCCATTTGGTGTTTTCTTGAGCTCGCGAGGTGTCTGGTGGGTAGGATGTAGCATGTGATGCTAGTCGGAGTTGATGGCACGAGAATCGGAGTCATGGGCATCGAGACGGGGCCCAATTCAAATCGGCATGGCGGGAAGGGATCAGATGGTTTTCCTCATTTTGGGATGTGATATCCGAGGCCACAGGGCCAAATTGTGGAGAAGTGCGAAGATGGCGAACCCGAGCAAGTGGAGCACCGATCGTGTGCAAATGGAATACTTGAGCTTTCTTTGTTGTAAATAAAAAGATAAGAGGTGGCATTAAAAAAGAAAACGGATGGCTGGAGTTTGGGGGAAAAAACAAAGGGAAACTCAAAGGCTAAGAGGAGAACTTTGAGGGGGACAAAAAAACAAAGGAAAGTTGCAAGAGGCCAGTGCCGCCGGCGTCACTGCAAAAGAAAGATTTTTTTTCATTTGGACTTGGAAAAAGAAGAAAAGGGGGGAGGGGACGTTTTTCCGAAGAGGAGGGTTTTTGTCAAGGTTTCTTTTTCCTTGGGGCTAGACGGGAAGAAAAGGAGAACGGAAAGGAGAAAAGAGGGAAGTTTCGTGCGCTCGGCAATCGGAGCCGACACACAATGGTGAAGTGTTGTCCGTGAAGCGGCTTGAAAGGGCGAGGGCTTGGCAGAGGAGGAAGCTAGTGAGAGTTGCCAAGAGAAAAAAATGTTGACGAAGCGAAGCCAGAGTTAAATTTTCTCGTCGATGCGTTTGTCGACGTAGTCAAGTGGCGAGGGAGGCTTGTGCTCCTCTGTGTGAAGCAGGTGATGGCCTTGTTGCGACCAAGAGCAGGCCATATGATTTTGTACATGTGTTTTTGTTTTGAAGGAGAAGCTATGATTGCCGATTTTTGGCGTCGTCTTTCCCCCTTCCCCCCTTTCTTCTTTGCTCGTCTCCAGGGTGTGTGGTGTCGGTGTGTGTGAGCGTGTGCGCCCCCCTGGGCCCCCTGTGTGTGAGAGAGAGAAAGAGAGAGAGGTGTTGAGTTGTGGAAGGACTGGAAGCGGGCAAGATCGGTGTGGTAGCTGTCTGAGGATTGTGCAGAGCGTGTGTGCATTGGTCGAAGTGCAGGCGAGGCCTTGCTAGTGTGAATCGTTGTTTTTGAAGGTGTTTTCGAGAGGACAGGGGTGTTGTGAATACCCTGAGCTATATAGAGGCAGCTGTGTGTGTGTGTCCGGTGTGTTCCCCATTCCCCCTCTCCATCTTCTGGTGCCCCCACGGAGGAGCACGCTGATAGCTCCCCGGTGATGTGTTTCGAAGTAAAGATGTGGCAAAGCAGTGGTCAGATCTTCAGCGAAAGCGAGGATGCGGATGACTGGCTGGCAGATTATGAATTATTCCTACTGTCATTGCAGATAATAGGTGATGATGACATGGTGCATACGTTGCCCTTGGTGCTGTGAGGAAAAGCGAAGCTATGGTTTGATGATCTGCAGGCAGCAGACAAACAGATTTGGATAGGTTTTAGAGAGCGGTTTCTGCTACAGTTTCGCAAGGTCGTGTCAGTGAATGAAGTGGAAGCACAGATTAAAGGCCTGCCACAAGATATAAAAACCAACTTTGAGGTTTTTGTGGCTGAGTTTGAAGCTTGTTGGAGGCAATTGGTGGCTGTTACGCATGTGGTTAATGGAGATTGCTTCAAGATGGAAAAGTTTCTTGCGTGTCTGCATCCTGTGGTTGGTGAGAAGGTTGATGATGAAGAGCCACGAAGTTATGGTGAAGCGTTCCAAGTGGCCAAGGTCAAGAGCAAGAAAATAAAAAGAAAGATGGAGCTCTGCTTGCTTAAGCCGGTAGAGTATACGCCTATTGCAGCAGCAGGGTGTTCTTTGGGCCTGCCGAGGATGGTGCCAATGATGCGAAGTATGCAGCCTGTTGAGGTAAGGCCAATGGTGAATTTTTCTTGTTCGGAGGTGCCTGTTTGCAGGATGATAGTGCCAATGGTGGATGTGCTTGCCAACGAGGGCAAGCCATGTGTTCAAGAGAGACTGTGTGCAGCGAAGATGGTAGATGCCAAGTGCAGCTTGAGGAGATGGTAGAGTCTGTTCTTGTGGAGGGTTTGCTTGAGAAAGTGGCAGATTGTGGCCGAGATGCCAAGAGTTTGGAGCTTGATGATAAGAGTGTGCAAGGCCAAGTTGGCAGTGGTCAAGCCTTTGTGGAGCTTAAGAGTGAAGATGTAGCTACCGAGTCGGCCTATGCAAGTGGTGATGAGAGTTCGAGCTCGAGTTTGTGGGATACAGGTAGAGAGGACAAGTCCGCGTCCTATGGCGAGGAGACAGATTCCAGTGAGCTTGAAATGTGCAGGTAAAGCTACCCTGCTATGTACATGAAGATGTGATGGTTGCTACTGTGGTCGAAGAGCAGGTGATAGTGCCCAATCTTGAGGATGATAGTATGCAGGCAAAGGTTTTGTGTGGCACCATGCTAATGGTGATGCTAGTTAAAGTGGCCGTACAGTGGGCTTTGATAGTGAGACAGGTTCGGAGCTTGGCCGGGAAAGAGGAAGCTGTCATGGTTGTGGAAAGAGAAAAGGTTAAAGAGAGTGGTCTGCAAGAGGCATTGGGTGAGCCGTGTGGCTCTATGTGCAGGGATGAGATCGAGGAGCCATTGCTTGAGGCCGCCACAGGTTTGGGTGATGAACAGGTACTTTTGGCCATGGACAAAGAGAAAGAGCAGGTTATGGATGCGGCTAGGCCATCGAGGGAGATGTGCCATTGGGTGCTGAAAGCCATGCTTGTGAGTGCAGCGGTGCACAGGGCAGTACGCCAGTTGCATGAGTCCGTGGAGGGTGCCTCCACATTACATGGTTGGGAGGGAGGGTCAGGTTTGTCAGGTTTGTATGCTGCATGATGTTGGTGCCAGTGTTGGTGTGGCCGTTGGGCAAAGTGGTGAGCACGATAGTGCTCTTTTGAGTGCTTGGATGCCAGTGGCTGCGTGGAGCAATGAGGCTATGTTGTGTGCACTGTGGGTACACTATTGTGTTTGTGTTGGGGTGCAACACTATAGGGAATTTCTACCTGTGGATGGACAAGACCAGTGCCAGGTGTTTGACTCTAGTGGATGATAGTGGATAAAGCAGGGGGTTGGGCAACCCGCTTAAGGGAAGGCCAGCAGCAGCAGGAGCTATGTATATATTGTACATACAGGTTGTGGTGTGGTTTGAGGTTTGCTCAATGTTGGTGTGATTTGAGGTTTGCTCAGTTTTGGTGTGCAGTGAGTATGCTTTTGGTTGAACATAAATGTTCAACAAGGGGGTGGGCAATGATGGTGCAACCAAATGCTATCGACGATAGAAATGGGCACAAGCGGGGCTATGTGATCGAGCAGGTGCAAGCTTAGGTGATAATGCAGTTGTGAAGTGCGACTGCAGCTAGGTGGAAGTGGAGATGTATGCTTGATGCGGCTTTTTAGGGTGACGGTATGTTGTAGACGGCCAAACAGGCAGATGGCCCTATATACCCGAAGTGGTGGTTTAGTGTGCCAAAATGTGGTGCCCGGTGTGCTTTTCGAAGCAGGTCTAGACGGCTCGTCAAACAGAGCCTCTATGTGAAAGATATGGCAGTTTGAAATGGGGTGCGTTGCAGATCCTCTCCAGATTGGGCGGGTGCATGTGATTGGTCAAAGCTGATGCGAGTTGATATACTCGAAGTGCTCGAGTTGTGATGCATGCCGGTCTTTTCGGATTGAGAATCGGGCTTCTGGATGGAAAGTTATGGACAATAAAGTTTTGACGGGGGTCAGTTTCGAGGCGGATAGGCCGCATTGGGAAATGTGCCATTTGGTGTTTTCTCGAGCTTTCTAGGTGTCTGGTGGGTAGTATGCAACATGTGAGGCTAGTCGGAGTTGATGGCACCGGAATCGAAGTCATGGGCGTCGAGACGGGGCCCAATTCAAATCGGCATGGCGGGAAGGGGTCAGATGGTTTTCCTCATTTTGGGATGTGATATCCGAGGCCATGGGGCCAAATTGTGGAGCAGGGCGAAGATGGCGAACCCGAGCAAGTGGAGCACCAATCGTGTGCAAATGGAATACTTGAGCTTTCTTTGTTGTAAATAAAAAGATAAGAGGTGGCATTAAAAAAGAAAAAGGATGGCTGGAGTTTGGGGCAAAAAACAGAGGGAAACTCAAAGGCTAAGAGGAGACCTTTGAGGGTTAAAAAAACAAAGGAAAGTTGCAAGTGGCCAGTGCCGCCGGCGTCACTGCAAAAGAAAGATTTTTTTTCATTTGGACTTGGAAAAAGAAAAAAAGGGGGGAGGGGACGTTTTTTCCGAAGAGGAGGGTTTTTGTCAAGGTTTCTTTTTCCTTGGGGCTGGAGGGGAAGAAAAGGAGAACGGAAAGGAGGAAAGAGGGAAGCTTCATGCGCTCAGCAAT
Source organism: Adiantum capillus-veneris (assembly GCF_014529385.1). NCBI lineage: Eukaryota > Viridiplantae > Streptophyta > Polypodiopsida > Polypodiales > Pteridaceae > Adiantum > Adiantum capillus-veneris. Next base: position 18,146,583 of record NC_140941.1, on the reverse strand, counting down.
CGGAGCTGACACACGATGGTGAAGTGTTGTCCGTGAAGCGGCTCGTAAGGGTGAGGGCCTGGCAGAGGAGGAAGCTAGTGAGAGTTGCCAAGAGAAAAAAATGTTGTCGAAGCGAAGCCAGGGGTAAATTTTCTCGTCGATGTGTGTGTCGACGTAGTCAAGTGGCAAGGGAGGCGTGTGCCCCTCGGTGTGAAGCAGGTGATGGCCTTGTTGCGACCAAGAGCAGGCCATATGATTTTGTACATGTGTTTTTGTTTTGAAGGAGAAGCTATGATTGCCGATTTTTGGCGTCGTCTTTCCCCCTTCCCCCCTTTCTTCTTTGCTCGTCTCCAGGGTGTGTGGTGCCGGTGTGTGTAAGTGTGTGCACCTCCCCCGGCCCCCTGTGTGTGTGAGAGAGAAAGAGAGAGAGGTGTTGAGTTGTGGAAGGACTGGAAGCGGGCAAGATCGGTGTGGTAGCTGTCTGAGGATTGTGCAGAGCGTGTGTGCGTTGGTCGAAGTGAAGGCCTTGCTAGTGTGAATCGTTGTTTTTGAAGGTGTTTTCGAGAGGACAGGGGTGCTGTGAATACCCTGAGCTATATAGAGGCAGCTGTGTGTGTGTCGGGTGTGTTCCCCATTCCCCCTCTCCAACGTGGAAAGAGCAGGAAATTTTGCGAAGAAGCCAACCCACTTGGCTGAACTACCCCAAGCTGCCGGGCTTGAAGGCAGGTGAGAGAATAAGTGTCCAATACGTGGTGAAAACCCTAATGGGAGCCATAAAGTTGTTCACTGGCTCACCTGACCTTACATGCATTATGATGAGGAAAATCTGCAGAACCATTTTAGCAGTGTTCGAGACCTTCAAGCTAGGCTAGGTGACTGACAGCATCTTCTTCTTCCAGGATAAATATAGATGCGCTTATGATCTGTCAGGTCAGCCTTTCAAGGAGGTGATACATGCGTTGTATCAAAGGATAATGTTTCTACCATCCTATCACCTCCAGGTTTTCGAAGAGGCGTTCTACAGAGGCTTCTTCACCATAAATACTGACATTTTTGGCCCAACAATGTTGAACCTGCATGCCAGATACGAATGACTGCAGCAGATCAAGGCCATGTTGGGGACGACATGAGCAAGTAGGGAGGGAGTGTTAGAAGCTGGACACACCCCACGGCATCTAACTATTCGGAGGATTATTATTTTGTAACTATTCATTCATTGAGGAAAACCTGATTTTTCACCTTGTAAATATAGGGACTTACAGAAGTTTCCAGATTGTATCCTAGTTTTGATAGTTAGATCGAGTAGATGGTTGATTTTAGAACTTTAGGGTTTGAGAATTGTAAGGTATATATACCACTTTTTGACCTTAATGAAAAAACCTTTTGTCATTTTTAAAACAAGTTTTGAAGTCTGTGAGTGAGCGTACTGTGTACGAGAGAGAGAGTGTGAGATTCATCTTGACGCTATGTGTGCTCCGGTGGTCGGAATCGAGTGCGGAGAAGTGTAGCGTGTTTCCCCCGACGAGAGCTACGCGACGATTCCTACATTGAGTGCGTACGGTCCGGTTTTGCGAGTTCCTTCTAGGAGCTTCATCGGGTGTTTGGGTGAGCATACATTGTCCGATTTTGCATTGCAGCATATCCATGCATTCACATTGAGTAGAACTACACATTAGGCACTTTAGATTTCGGAAACAAAGACTTGCAGATTTCGGCCAGACATCCTACGTGTTTCTGCACCAGGTGTTTTGGGTCAGGATTTTGGTTCATAGACCTTAGGGAGAGCGACCTATTAGTATTAGTAGGGTATCCTTCAAGTTCTATGGTGTTTCGAGATTGTTTGATGGGTGTTTGACTCTAGAAAGCGTTGTAGGAAGTTTCCTCTTATGCACTCTTGAAGGCTGTGACTTAGACAATTGGTAGAGACCTGTGTAGGAACTAGTTAGGAGTCGGTCGAGTATAGGTTGACACCTTATGCTTGCTTCCATGCGCCTGTGGGCCGAGCTTCTTCCTTAGCTAACATTACATGTAAGGTGAGTTCTCGCTCTGCTGACGTCCGTCGCGACGTATCAGAGCACAAGGTTTCTCTTTTCTTGCTCAAGAAGGGAGGTCCTCAAGCTAGCTATAAATGGTTGGATTATTAATTTCCTGTGAGTAAGTAGAATAGGGAATTTTCAGCCTTGCAGTGCGCTTGCAGTTAACGGGGCATCACCGTCGAGAGCTATGGTCTTAATAGTGGAGTCCTACGGGGCTTGCCTACGGCTTAACCAGTATTGAGCTATTAGAAGCTTGAGAGGAGCCGATGTTGTTTTGGTGTTGAACGACCCTCTCTTGTATTCCTTGCAATTAATGGTATTCGAGCCACGGGTACAGTAGCTTGAGTGCTTTTTCTAAAGGGATAAAGAGGAGTAGCAACTAGGGCTTGAAGTGCCAAAGTACACCTAAAACGTTTACACCTAAAAGTTTTTAGAATGGCTGAAAATAGTAAAGAGAGTGAAATTAAGGTTGATAGCCATCAAAAAGAAGAGGCCATAGGAAATCTTATGCCGCGTGGAAGAGGTCGTCCAAGCTCGAGAATTTCAAAGAGAGAGGGAAGAGCATCTCTTTCCTTACCAATGATGGCGCCTTTGGTGCTACCGACAAAGTCTTGGCCTTTATCCAACAATTTGATGCGGCGTTTGGAGATGAGGGCTTCATGAAGTCCTCTAAGCTACGCCATGTAGCTATGCACTTTCAAAAGTCCACCAAGCAATGGTGGTCTAGACTATGAGCCAACGGTGAAGCTCCACGAACATGGAAAGCTTTAAGAGCTTCCATTATGAAGCAGTTTTAGGCCACCGATGCCAAAGACAAAGTACTCACCGAATGGCGAAGCTTAAAGCTCTCTCCGTATGAATCCATCCACAAATATGTAGACAAGTTTGGGGACCTACAACTCAAAGCCATTGTCTTCAAAAAGTTAGATTTTGGAGAGCAAAAGCAACAATTTTGTGTGGGCTTAACCGAAGAAATGGCGGAGTATGTCAACTTCCAAAGGCCACGTACCATATCGGCGGTAATACACCATACTATGGTGGCCTCTCGAATCAATTTCCAAACGAGGGCTAAAAGAAATAATAAGCCCACGGAAAACAAGGGTTCCAACGAGCCTAAGGGGAAGGACAATGTCCAAAAGTCTCCTAAGTGCAACTCCAAAAAAGCTAAAGAGAAGGGAGTTTACAAAGGTAAAAAAAAACTCTCTCCTGAAGAGCTTGAGCGTTACCGCAAGGATAACCGGTGTTTCAAGTGTGGAGAACAAGGACATTCGTACCGCGCTTGTCCCCAAAAGAACAACCGCCAAGATCCTCCTAGAGCTACCTTGGTTGAAATCCAAGAGGAGGAGACTCAGCAAACTCACCACAAAGGATCTCCTCTATGCCATGCTTGGGGAAAGGTAAGAGAACATGATTCTTTTATTCTCTTTGACCCTTGACCCTGGTTCTACTCACAATTTTATATCTATAGAGTTGACCACCAAGCTAGGCATACAAGCCTATGAGATGGGAGATGTTCTACCCGCAGACAGTGCTTTCAAGGGGCAAGAAGCTTCAGTCACTCCCTTAATCACGAAATTGAGGCTTCATGTCCAAAGCTATGTGGACAAAGAGGACTTCTTTATATCTCCTCTCAAGCATGAGGATGTAGTCCTAGGGGCACCATGGTTTGAACACCTGGCTGCCAATGTTAAATTCCCTGAAAGGAGAATCTCCTTTAAGTTCAAGGAAAAAGACATGTATATAGATGCTAAGGAAATGGGTAGCACTATCCCCATTGTACATACACCAGCTTTCAACAAGTCAATAAAGAGCTCTATTTCCGTGTACATGATTTTTGTTAAAGATTCTCAAAATGAACCTAATGCTTTAGCAAAAGAAAATAAAAGCAACCAAAAGGAATTAGAGTTATCCAATTTTCTCAAGGGGTTTCAAGATGTCTTTATTGACGACATCCCTTGTGAGCTACCTCCTAAACGAGGTAATGATGACCATGCAATTGAACTTCTTCCAGGAAGTTCACCGCCTAACAAACCTCCTTATAGAGTTTCTCAAGATCAACAAGAGGAGATTATGCGGCAAGTGCATGAAGTAGTTGAGAAGGGCATGGTTAGGCCTAGCTCATCTCCATTTTGCTCACCTGTGCTATTAGTGCAAAAGAAAGACGACACATATCGTATGTGTGTCGACTATAGAGCACTAAATAGGATCACTATCAAGAATAGGTTTCCCGTTCCATGGGTAGAAGACTTATTTGATAAGCTACAAGAATCAACCTACTTTAGTAGGATTGACCTAAAAAGTGGCTATCATTAAATAAGGATAGTTGATCAAGACATTGTAAAGATCGCATTCGCACCACATTGGTCTTTACGAATACATTGTCATGCCTTTTGGCTTGACCAATGCACTAGCCACATTCAACCGCTTGATGGAGAAGTTGTTTAGGCCTCATCGAACCTTCACTGGAGTGTTCTTTGATGATATTTCATCTACTCTAATTCATTAGACGAACACAAGCAACACCTCCAGGTAATATTTCAAGTTTTAAGAGAATAAACTTTATGTTAATCGAAAGAAAAGTGAATTTTTCTTGCAAGAGATTCAGTATTTAGGTCACATTATCTCTCAAGATGGCATCCAAATGGATCCATCAAAGTTAGAGCTAATAAAAGGATGGACTAAACCAAAGAATCTTCATGAACTAAGAAGCTTTATAGGTATGTGTGCATACTATAGACGCTTCATAGAAAAGTTCTCACAAATTGCGGGACCATTACATGACCTAACAAAGAAAAGCGTTGTTGGGATTAAAGCCCAAGTGGCCTCTTATGTGGATATGGCTGGCCGCCCGCCTAACTCACTTACCTCTAACTCTTTGTATATACTAACATATTCTTTGTGAATACTAAGGATTTGGGAGATAACCCTTCTAACAGTTCTCTGCGTACTGTACTGTGTAAGCTCACTGTGTGTGTGTGTGTGAGAGAGTCGACCCACGCTCCGCTCCGTGACTTCAATTGGTATCAGAGCCTTGGTTCAATGCGGATTTGCGCAATCGCGCGCGCGTGCACTTTTTCGGCAGATTCTGGATCCGGAGTTCGAAAATTCACACTCGGCGTTCCGGGAGCGTTTTCAACAGGTGACCTGGAGCGTTTTCAGTAGGTGACTTGGAGTTTTACCCCCCTTTCGAAGCCGTTTATGCCCTCAGAATTTCGTTCTGAGCACTATAGCAGAAGATAGATTTCAGCCGCAAAGAAATCCGTCTTGTGTAGATTGGCAAGCAGGAGGTGGTCGACATCAATATCGACATCGACATACATCACTTATTCGTCTTCAGAGCATCATCTATAGACCAGGTACACATATATATCATCAGATATATATATTGCAGTCTGCATTGCTACTTCTTGTGCTTGCCAGGTTCCAGGGGAGGTGTGGCCATACGATGGCTTGACACCACTGGCATGTATTGCAGATTGATGTACTGTGATTGTGGGTCTGCTAGTTGTGAGTCACGCTAGCAGACAGACCGCCGCAGCGGTCATAGGACAGTGATTGGTCTGATATAGGATGTATGCTAGTTCTGGGCAGTTTGTTGAGCCATCTGAGAGGGTCGTGTGTGAGGCTTTTTGAAGCCAAGCACTGGGGGCTGGGTTACCCAGTGTGAGGTGGATTAGGTTGTTGGAGTTCCCCTCTACACGCATCCTCTTCGGCGACTTTTATCCCTTAGGATGTATGACTTTGTGTAGACACTGGATTGCATCTTATGCGTCAGGCCGTTGAGGCATTGTTCAGGGTTCAGTCTTGAGACAGATACAGGTTCTGTCATCGCCCAGAGAGGAGACAGTGTATGCTTACAGGATTTGTCACTGGTCAGCTATTTAGGATTGTTTTTTGAGCTATCTTTTGGTTCCCAGAGCTCAGTTTACAGGGGAGACTCTGTCAAAAATTTTCAAAATACTGACAGTTCCTGAGGAGAGGTGTTCAGCTTGTTGATTACAGCTTGTTTACTGTGTACAGAGGCCAGTTTACAGGGGAAACTCTGCCGGATTTTTCTCAGGAGTAAACAGTTTGGCAGATATGGCATCTTCTCAAAGTGAGGCTCTTTACAACATAAAGAAGCTAGATGGCACAAACTTTCCATTTTGGAAGAAGCAGATTTGGCAGGTTTTGGTGTAGAAAAAACAAGTGAAGCCACTGAAGCTCAAAGGGGAGAGACCAGAATTTATGGCTGAAGATGAGTGGGAAGAGCTTGACGAGTTAGCTTGTTCCACAATCATGCTGACACTGGCAGAAAATGTTTACTTCAATGTAGCAGAAGAGACTACAGCGTATGGCGTATGGCAAAAGCTATGTGATATGTACGAGAAACAAAGTGCTGCTTCTCAGATTTACTGGCTCAAGAAATTGGTGGATTTGAAGATGAAGGAAGGGACAGCCATGTCAAATCATCTGAATGAATTTCACTCAATTTTCAGCCAGTTAACAGCACAGGAGATAGTCTTTCCAGATTTAGTGAAGGCTATGTTTCTCTTAATCACTTTGCCAGACAGTTGGGATACTTTTCATACAGCGTTAAGTAATTCTGTCGCGCCAGAAGGTCTTACAAGTGCCAATGTAGAAGGCAGCTTGCTCACAGAGGAAGTGAACAGGAAGAACATTGACAAAGGCAAAGGCAATAGTGCTTTGGTCGTTCGAGGGAGACAACAGTTTAAAGAGAAGAAGGGTAAGAAGGCACAAAACCGAAGTAAGTCTCGTGATTCGAAGTCAAAGGATGACATAGAATGCTACCATTGTGGCAAGAAGGGTCACATGAAGCGAGACTGTACGAAGTGGAAACAAGAAAAAGGCAAAACAAAGAGTTCTGAGCAAGATGAAAAGAAGAGTTCAGTGAAGATTGAAGAGGTGAATGTCATAGGATCTGGTTCAGACAGTGATTCTGGTATAGCAGCTGGTGACATCTTCCTTACAAGCAATCTTGATTCTGTTTTCTTGACTGCAGAGGATGGACATGCTATGAGTGATTGGATTATCGACTCAGGGGCATCTTTACATGTTTCTCCGCACAAAGAGTGGTTTACATCATATGTGGCTACTAAAGATTATGTCAGACTTGGCAATGAGCAGGTTTGTGACATACTTGGAGTGGGAGATGTGCAGTTGAAGTTTCAGAATGGCTCTTATTTATGGCTCAAGAATGTCAGACATGTTCCAGCAATCCGAAAGAGCTTGATTAGTACAGGGAAGTTGGATGATGCGGGTTATGTGACAGTTTTTGGGAACAGCGCTTGGAAGATCTCCAAAGGTTCGATGACTGTAGCACATGGCAGCAAGTCAGGAACTCTGTACACTTTACATGTTTCAGAGGTTAAAAACCATGTAATTAATGTGATTGAGCAGCCAAGTGTGTCACTGTGGCATCGTAGGTTGGGACATATGTCAAAAAGAGGAATGGAAATACTTTCTCATTATGGTTATTTGCCTGGCTTTTCATTTCAAGATTTCGAGTTTTGTGAGCATTGTGTTTATGGTAAGCAAACACAGGAACCGCACAGATCAAAGAGGAATCGTAGGGACGAACGGTTAGCTCTTGTACACAGTGATCTATGCGGACCAATGCCTAGTTTGTCACTAGGGGGAGCAGCGTACTTTTGTACATTCATAGATGACTATTGTCGCAAAGTATGGGTTTACTTCTTGAAGCACAAGGATGAGGTGCTCAAGGTCTTTAAGACATTCTTGCAGCTGGTGGAGAATCAGAGTGGTCAGAAGCTGAAGTGCTTGAGAACTGACAATGGTGGAGAGTATGTTTCCAAAGCTTTTCAAGACGTTTGTGAAGCAAAAGGGATTAAGCGGGAACTTACTGCACCATATAATCCTTCACAGAATGGGGTTGCAGAACGTATGAATAGGACCATACAAGAGAAGGTCAGAAGCATGTTGTCAAATGCTGAGTTGCCTGATGGATTTTGGGCGAAAGCAGTGGCTACAGCAGTCCATTTGATCAACAGGTCTCCTAGTAGGGTTCTGGATAAGAGTGCAGTGGCCGAGATGCTATGGACAGGCAAGGCACCTTCGTATAAGCATCTCAGAGTCTTTGGTTGTGAAGCTTATAGCCATATTCCTAAGGAGTTCAGAAATAAGTTAGAACCAAAGAGCAAGAAGTGTATATTTCTTGGCTACGGAGAATCGGGCGAGATGGGTTACCGGCTTTGGGATCCTGAGTCCAGAAAGCTTATTCGTAGCAATGATGTGCATTTCAATGAAGCCAAGTTTCACGCTAAGCCAGAGAAGACAGAGGAGATCAGAAGAGTTGTCTTCAGGGAAGATGGACCTAGTGCTAGCACATCAAGACAGCATGGTCAGGCTCAGGAACAGCCTATAGTGGCTAGAGAGGCAGAATCAGTTGTGGTGAGACGTTCTGAGCGTGTCTCCAAACCACCTGATCGTTATGTGCCATCTCTAAATTATGTCATGCTCACAGATTGCGGAGAACCATCTTGTTACAAGGAAGCATTACAAGTGGTTGACTCGAAAAAATGGCAGTTGGCCATGCAGTCAGAGATGACAGCTCTGCATAAAAACCAGACATGGAAGTTGGTTAAATTACCACAGGGCAAAAAGGCTCTACCTTGTAAATGGGTTTACAGGTATAAGATCACCGCTCATGATAGTCAGCCAAAGTACAAAGCAAGGCTTGTTGCCAAGGGCTTTAAGCAAGAACAAGGCATTGACTTTGATGAAGTCTTCTCTCCAGTGGTCAAGATGACTACATTGAGATGCTTTCTTGCATTGGTTGCTATATTGGATTTGGTGTTGCACCAAATGGATGTCAAGACAGCGTTCTTGCATGGTGATTTAGATGTGGAAATTTACATGCAGCAGCCAGAAGGGTTTGTTGAGAAAGGCATGGAACATTTGGTATGCCAGTCGTTAAAGAGTCTTTATGGCTTAAAACAAACACCGAGGGCATGGTACCATAATTTCCACCAGTTTATGCTTTCTCAAGGCTACAAACGTAGTGAGTTCTATCACTATCTATATACAAAGAAGGCTAAGGATGGCAGTTGGCTGATCCTTATTTTGTATGTGGATGACATGTTGATTGCTGGCAAACACTTGGAAGAAATTTCAGCTTTGAAGTCAAAGATGGCAAAATCGTTTGACATGAAAGACATGGGTGAGGCAAGTCATATACTTGGTATGCGCATTGAGAGAGACAGATCAAAGAAGTTGATTTGGTTATCTCAAACAGAGTATATTGACAAGGTTTTGCAACGTTTCAATATGGAGAAGGGAAAGGCATTGAGTGTTCCATTGCCACCATATGTGAAACTTAGCAAACAAGATTGTCCTGTGTCTGAGGAAGAAAAGGCTGAAATGGATAAGGTTCCATATGCGTCTGCAGTGGGTAGTTTGATGTATGCAATGATTGCTACACGTCCGGATATTGCATTTGCAGTGGGAGTGGTTAGCAGATATATGTCAAATCCCGGCAAGAAACATTGGGAGGCAGTGAAAGGTATCATGAGATACTTAAAACATACAAAGAGTATGCGCATATGCTATGGTAGTCAGGATTTGAGTGTCAGAGGATACACTGACTCAGATTATGCAGGAGACTTGGATAAGAGGAGATCTACATCAGGCTATGTCTTTACATTGGCTGGAGGTGCCATATCATGGCGATTTCGATTACAAGATTGTGTTACGCAGTCTACTACAGAAGCTGAGTATGTTGCAGCAAATGAGGCATGCAAAGAAGCTATTTGGCTTGGTAGATTGGTTGCAGACTTGGGAATCAATGCAGATATGCCAGAGTTATATTGTGATAGTCAAAGTGCTATACAATTGGCAAAGAATCCAGTGTTCCATTCGAAGACTAAGCATATTGATGTGAAATATCACTTCATTAGGGAAGTACTTGAAGACAAGCAGATACAATTGGTGAAGATCCGCACCAAGGACAATCCTGCTGATCTACTCACAAAGGGACTTCCAGGAGAGGGCTTTGTGCATTGTCGTGAGTTATTGGGCATTGGATAGATGGCAGCCATGTAAATCTTTGTACATTTATGTTCATAGATTTACAGTTACTTAAAGTGCCACATTGGACTTTAAGTGGGAGGTTGTTGGGATTAAAGCCCAAGTGGCCTCTTATGTGGATATGGCTGGCCGCCCGCCTAACTCACTTACCTCTAACTCTTTGTATATACTAACATATTCTTTGTGAATACTAAGGATTTGGGAGATAACCCTTCTAACAGTTCTCTGCGTACTGTACTGTGTAAGCTCACTGTGTGTGTGTGTGTGAGAGAGTCGACCCACGCTCCGCTCCGCGACTTCAAGCGTTAGGTATACATGGTATGCTAAGGAGAACAATGCTTTCGAAAAACTTAAAGAAAAGCTTATCTCTCAACGTGTGCTTACACAACCGGATCTCTCAAAACCATTTGAGGTCCAATGTGATGCTTGTGGTGATTACCTTGGAGTGGTTTTGCTTCAAGAAGGGCACGCCATAGGCTATGAAAGTCGAAGGCTCGACCCTGTTGAGCAAGATCTAGGCATATATGAAAAGGAAATCCTTGCAGTTCTACATGTCTTAGACTCATGGAAGCACTATTTATTGGGGACTCCTTTCATTCTGCGAACGGATCACCGAAGTCTTAAGTACTTCATGATGCAGACCAAGCTCTCCATCAAACAAATGAGGTGGGAAAATTTCCTTTTGCAATTTCATTTTCATATTGCTCACATTGCTGGCAAGCATAACCAAGTAGCTGATGCACTCTCGAGAAGGTCGAGAGTGAATGCGGTTTCCATAGCACCTCACAATGATCTATCTTTAATGATAAATGAGTATGCTATTGATCCCGATTTTAGAGATGTGATTTCAGCCCTTGCATTAGGGAAGAAACAAGAACCATTTACTCTACAAGATGGTTATCTTCTCTATGGCACTAGACTATGTGTTACTAAGTCACTACGTGAGAAAGTAATGTATTAATCTCATGCTCCTCCTTATGCGGGGCATACAGGGATTCAATCTACCCTAAAGGGAATTGAAACATATTTCTATTGGCCTACCATGAAAGTGAACGTACAAGAGTATGTTTCTAAACGTGTGGTATGCCAAAAGACAAAATTTGATAGAGGGAAGCAACCTGGATCAACCCTTGCCAATCCCTAATTCACCATGGGAGAGAATATCCATGGATTTTATCTTTGGATCACCTAACTCTATCCATGGGAATACAGGAATATGGATGATAGTTGACAGGTTCAGTAAACAAGCTCATTTTATACCTGTCAAAAAGACTATCAAAGAAGAGGTGCTGCAGTCCGAGTCCATTCTCCAACATGAAGACAAGGTACTAAGAGGCGATAAGACTATCCGATGATATCTTATTAAATTTAAGAATTATCCTTTTGAAGATACTAGATGGATGCAAGGCATACAGTTAAAGGACAACCTAAACCTTGTCAATGCTTAGAATGCTTCCCAAGGGGTAAGCAAATGTACAAAATGTTAAAAATGAACAATTTTTTGTCTTATAAGACTCTCTTTTTCTTTATTGTGCACAAAAATGAAGTAGTATGCATGCTTAGATCAAGTTTGCGGAGACGACGTCTCCCAAACACCAAGTAGAGCTTGTCACTCTACTTGGAAGATTGATAGGACTAATGTGCATACATGCTTGCGGCAGCCTCAGGCTCTCAAGCGCCAAATGGACTAGTCATCCATTGTGGAATGATGTCATAGGGTAACATAGGGATCCTCTACCCGCTAAGAAAAGGACTAATGAATATGCTTTATCTTCTCTACCCCATAGTCGAGGATGACTATGGGGTAGTCATCTCGACTATCGTTTCAAGACAGAGGTAATTTCATAATAATCAATATCTAATTCTCCTGAATGATTTTCTCATGTTAAACTGATCATTTAATATGGGGAAGTACCTGGGGAGAAAAAGCTAGAATATTGGTTAAGCTAGCAGACCGGCCAAAATAGGGATCCAAAGGAGGGAAAATAGGGATCCAAAGGGGGGGCCATCTGCAAAAGAGCCATGTGCAATAATGGGCTTAACATACCCTAAGGTTCAACCCATTAAGACTTCCAAAATGCTAAGGTTCCAAAATTCAAAGGTTGTGTCCAAAGGTCAAACTTTGGGAAAATTGGATGCTTTGTGTGTGCCCCAAAAGTCTTTAGCAATACCTACATAGGAGGGGGCGAGACTTGCTTGTAGGGGATGAGAAAGAAAGTCACACACACACACACACACACACACACACACACACACACACACACACAAGCTCCCTTTACACAAAGGGAATGAGGGACACATGTCAGCTCCCTAGCCCAAATGCCCACAAGGTGTACCCAATTCCTATTGGATGGCCTTGGAGGTGGACCAATGAGAATTAGGCTAGAGTAAATCTAGTTTAATTAATTTAAAAACACTTAATAAAAGAACCAATGAGAATTAAGACCTCTAGAAGACTATTGGACAGTCTCCCAAGGGGTCCAATGAGCATTCAACAGCCCAATGTCTTGCATGATTCCTATTGGCCAAGAGGCAAAGGGGTCCAATGAGAGTTTAGTTGAATTATTATACTACCTAAAGCTCTCACAAAAGGGGAAAGGGGAACACATGTCAGAAGGCTATCACTTATTCTGCTTAATTGTCATTGGCTAGCCCTAGGGAGGTCCAATGAGAGGGTAGCATGAGCAAATAGCAAGAGGGGTCGACCAAGAGAGAGGGGGGGCTGATTTTCGCAAGGCATTATCACACACACACTCACACAATCTCATGTGTGAAGTAAATAAGACTCTCTCTCCTTCTTAAGCTTTAATGGAAAGCTTATCACCTACTCCGAGCTTGTGAGAAGGGAGGCCTACACCAACAATTCTTGGCTTTGTGATGCAAATCCAACCAAGAGCCAAGATTCAATGCATGCTCATCTCCTCTACCATGCTAATTACTAAGATAAGCTATGCTAATATGAGTGATTATGTGAGGAGATGTACATCTTTCTCATCAGAGTACTCCTTCTTCCTCTCAATCTACTCTCATACCCCGTTAGCTCTCACCATCTTTGAAGGTGTGTGAGGTCTTGGGTCTGAGACCGTTAGGGAATTGATGTTTTGTTTGATAAGTGTGTTGCTTAGTGCATGAAGAAGTTTCCATCTTCATTGCACTAGCTAGTCTTGACGGAACACAAAGAATTGTATTGTACAATGTATCTCTTGATGGGAGAAACCATAATACAAAGCCTTTTGGAGGGGGGACCGGCTCCATGTAAATACGGTCCTCAACTGTTGTCAATAGCTTAATTTCTCTCTCTTTTGAAAGTATTGTTCATGTTATCTAACTAGGTATTATGCCTTTTGTTGCTTTCTCCACCCAAGAACTCTTGTAATTCTCATTAGGAATCTATTCTAATGAAATGCCCACTATGTTCATTCTAATTTCCGCTACACACAAGTTTTTAGGCTATTAAATGTTACTAGGTACATCTTTTTTGACACAGGGTCGAGCCCCGGTTCATGGCAGAGAGCCCTGGAGATGGCGATTCTTCCTCGTGCAGCTTTGCTCCCGCCATCATTACAGAGATCGTATATATTTTTTTATTGTATTTTTTTTAAAACAAAAACGTGCCCTAATTTTGGGCAACCCCCCTACTTAAAGGCTTTGGCCCACGGTTTCAGTCGAGAGCATTCAACAGGTTGGGGCTCTGTGCAACGCCATGGCCAATCAACTTCATGGCAAGGCAGCCATGGTGCAGGGTTTTGCCATGGTGGGCCCGAACACAATCCTTCGAGCATATTAGGCATGCAAGACGCAAGAACGAGACTGGAAAACATCCGGTTTATAGCATGCAAACCTTCAACAATATCCGAATGTCACTAGATCTGCAAATCAAGGTGTGTTTTGGGCGGTTGCTGAAAGCCGTAACTGGCCTATTAACACATGCACTTGGCAACACAAAGTGTTAGCCAGCTTTCAAGAAAAAACTCGACAAATAGCATGTTCTAAAGATGCTCCAAGGGATGTGCTCATGGTTTGACTGGACCAAGGTTCAACAAGAGCACAAGGATTCAGAATAATCCACAGGTTTGAGGTTTCATTCTTTTAAGGTTTCCTCGTTTTATGTATGATTTAAATTGCAGGAGATATTCCAGAAATTTGCACATGTTAATTCTTGCTTCAAGAATTATTCTTGTCCAGTCAAGGTATCAATGAATGATGATGCATCACAGGTTGCTTCTTTGCCGATTCTTGCAAAAAAAAATTATATGCATGGCATGTCCATTATCCATGAAGCACGAATTCTTTCTCTCTCATTCAATTTAGACACTCCAATAAACCGATTTGTGCCTTACATCGGTTGTTAATTTTTGTTCTCTTCTCGCTGTGCTGTCTCGAGACAGAGTAAAGCATGATTTATGGGAGCACGGCTCCATGCATTGGAAGCATACTCACTTGCAAGCTATTGCACCGTGATAGGGAACATGTAATATAGGTACATGAAGTATCGTGGAAAAATAATTGACATCCAGAGCTAGAAGTTGAATGCAGTGTTGACCACCATATTAATTTTTACAATTCCAACTCGTCAAGCAAAGATTGCTTGAAACAAACGCCTTCAATTAATGCATCTTGTACTACGCCTCGCCACATTCGGTCTATGCTATGAGCATACAAACTTGGGATGGACTTGACACAATTCTTGCAGGCTATTTCACTACGTGAAAGGTGGGCGTATATGATACAAGGGACGTATCTCTACATATGATCGCTGCCACCGGTGCAGCAGATACGGATAGGGTTATGCGCCATTATTTAAGCGAGTTTTATTCCCCAGAATATCGGGCCAACTCGTTAGAGCAATGACCAAGAAATAGGGATTCAAGGAATTGGCACAATAGGGAATATCTGCTCACAACATCCCTACCAGTCTAAACTGTGCAAGGCACTTCAGAATCCCTACCAGTCTAAATTGTGCAAGGCACTTCAGAATCCCTACCATTCTAAATTGTGCAAGGCACTTCAGAATCCCTACCAGTCTACGCTGTGCAAGGCACTTATAGTTTTGGTTCTCACAGTTGAGGCCATCACTCTCCACAAGGGCTTAAACTTTTGCATGCAAGGCATGCTAGGGCGATGGATTCAATTCTACCGCTTCATGCATTACGCTTCCGCTATCACACTCGCACCTTTGTCAAGGACAAACTAAGGATGGATTATTAATATGATTGTTGGCTGCTATCAACACACAACCACACTAAAAAGAACATAATATTTTGACTTCTTTCACATGCAAAGTGCCATTTTAAGTCATTTTTCTAAACTCATGACCCCATACATGGTAAGAGGGTCAAGCTGTGAATTATGTTTCTTTTCCCTCTCTCGATGAGAGTGGTATACAAGTAGATTGTTGCATGCTTATAGGATAAGCTACAAGTCTGGCATAAGATGCTTCAGAGGACACAGATTGGGCACAACATATACAAACTTGTCACTAAAGGAAAGTTCCTCAGTCCAGCATGCTATTCTTCTCTCTCTTTTTCTTCTTTTTCTCAAGAATAATGAAAACTTCCTAAGAAGCTTTTCATACATGTTTTGTTTGGAAGTCAGCATGAGCCAAGGTGCTCTAACTCTCAGCTAGCAATGGGCCAAGATGCCATTCACATTAGTTTTCATCGGTTTATCGATTGAACACTAGTTGTCGTAAGAGCTAGGAGCCACACACAGGCTGGCTAAGAGCCGTTGTCAGATCTTGGGTAATACCCAACTATTTCCATTCCTTGGGTGATTGTACATGTTCTTAGGATCAAATAGATTTTCCCAGTGGAGTACACATCGAACATCTTGAAGTTAATGAACGAGCAAGAGTCTTGTCATTTCGGAGGATTAGGGTGTCATTTTTGCACTATATGTTTCTAGTGAGATGCTCAAGTTGCATTTTTGATACTCTTGCACTAACATCAGCTGAGCTATACCATGGAGTCTACAGGCAGCAAATAGTTGATATAGCATGGCTTTTAATACGAGCTAGGCATCTCACTTGTGTGGATTTCTTTCTCTCTCTATAGCACTACGAGTGTTTATGGCATCACAGTTTTGGGGTACGACCCAACGGATGCTTGCTAAATCACCCCATACGCATTGAGGATCACAATTTGATCTTTTATACTTTCAAGGAAATAATTCCGCAATCTACCATGCGATAGTGGGAAAATTCAACTTTTTAAGTTGGTTCTCATCATTCTGTACACGGTTAACTAGGTTGGTTATCGATACCTGCTAGTTGCGCAATTCTACAAAGGTTCTTACCAAGGCGTTTGACTACGTAGCTTCTACCCAACGGGTTTGGATTGTGAAGGCAACACCCAGGGTTTCTAGTGCAATGTTGCTTGTTTTTTCACACGTGGACAACGTGTTCCTCTGTATTTGAATACGGGTAAGTGAACATTCAGTTCAATCTCCAGGTACGCATCTATTGATTTGGTGTTATTCCAGTTTTTAGTATGGATTTCTTGGTTTTTTCAAGCCGTTTCAATACACTTGAATATTTCAGGGCCATGCCAAGGGCATGTCAAAACAAGTATTTTGGGCTATAGTGTCCAAAGTACATTATGTTGTTATTAATCCACTTGTAGGATTCAATTTGGCACATGTTATCACATGGGATACAACACGGTCTAGGGACTCAAGGAGTTTGGTTTAGCCAGTGTGGAGCAAAGAATGAGGGTCCCTCTCACTTCTGGCACGAGTGTTTAGAGTTACCTCCACACACAAGTACATCTTGTACTTGAAGGATGTTCTTTTTTACACATCCTTACATGAGACATATTCCACATGTGGAGAATATGAGTCTCTGGCCTGACACTGGCACCATTATTTTAAATATGTGTCACAATAAAGTCCCTAGGTGCTAGTCACATCTGTTTTCTAAACCATTTTTAGCACGACGTATGAGGAGCAATGTCACGGCCAAAAATAGTCGGATACTCAGAATGACTTGTTCAGCTACAAGTATTGCTAAACAACATTACATATGGTTTTTTGTACATATAGCAAGGCTATAAGTTGTTAATGAAAAATTTTCATTGTCTGTACCAAGAAGTGATCAATGTTTCACCTTCTATTGTGATTCAGACATTTCAGCAAGGCTTGCAAAACATTGCAACTGAAAATTTTAAGTTTCTTTTCAGAACTATTTACATTCCTTTTTGATGTGTGCTAGGCGCATCACATTTGCCATAAGTATTGGCAAGGATCACCATGGATAAACATGTTTGGATCTAGTTTTTGCTAAATGCATGCACACTAGGAATTATGGGCCCTAGTGTTTAGCAAAGGCTGATTTGGAGCGGCATGCATAATTCTCATGTTCTTGCTTATGAAGCATTTTGCACTCCATGTGCACTATCTCTATGTGATTACTTTTGGGTCTACTTATCACCAATAGAGGTCATGGCTCGGTTTGGGTGTTTGTTGATTTTTCAAGTTAACCACGATGGTTATTCGGGAAATTGTTGATTCCTCAACAATGTTATACGTTATTGTGATTCCCCATTTACCAATCATTTGGGAAGACTATCTATAAACCGTGGGGGAAACACACCTCAGTACTGTTAAAATCCAAGGGGATTGGAAGATTACAAAGTGTAATCTTGGGCTAAAGGATATGCAACGTGTGTACATTAGCACCAAGCAATCCAATTAATAAGCATTTATTGCTCTTCTCGGAGTTTACTTACTATCAGTTAACGCATGTTGCGACTAGGTAGTCTCTTCATGTATAAGTCAGGTTCTCAACCTTGGACACTCGTTAGGGTGGGGTTGTTTACTAATGATGAAATATGGAAACGAGTCAAGGACTTAAACTTGGCTGATGCGTTATGTCCGCAAGTTACTTTCATGGAAAGTGAGAAGAGGTACTCTTTTTGGTACATCTTTCTTGTGATAAAGTAGTTTACCACGCTCATGAGTGTTCTAAATGGAGTACACACTATGTTTGGATAGGAACCGGTACCATGAGATGTTTACAAATGGACAACAATGTAGAAAAACCTCTTGGTTTCATTGAACCTCCTACTGAACCGGGTTCCGCTCAAATGAACCGTTGGATCCATGAGAGATGTTACAGTAGAAAAATTTAATATTCTTATGAAGATACCATCACTTGTGTTTTCGCGGATGAAAATGCTTCTCCAAGGGGGGAGTAATGTCAGGACAAGGGTAGGACCAGTCACGGCCAAAGGCCAAGATGGACATGCAGTCAAGGGGGTCCCTATATCTAGAAGGCCAAGGGCCTATATAGGGCATGGCTGGGTGGTGATGAGCATGCTCTAGTCCCCTTGCCCTTTCACCCCCCCCCCCCCCCCGCCCCCGAGGTTTGTTATGC
Source organism: Adiantum capillus-veneris (assembly GCF_014529385.1). Taxonomy (NCBI): domain Eukaryota; kingdom Viridiplantae; phylum Streptophyta; class Polypodiopsida; order Polypodiales; family Pteridaceae; genus Adiantum; species Adiantum capillus-veneris. The sequence goes on along the minus strand of NC_140941.1, from coordinate 18,128,151 downwards.
AGAAGGAGATAGAGAGAGGTTGTGTGCGTATGGAAGGTTGTGAGTTGGGTAAAACGGAATGATTGGGTTTGTTTGGTGCATTGCAAAGCCTCTGTGCATATGGTTGTGTGTAATCAGCGGTTTTGTTGTGGACAATGTCAAGTTTTGAAGGTGAACTCTAATGTATTGGGGTGCTCTATATACCTTGGGCTATAGTGAGGCATTGTGTTGTGTCTTGGGTGTGTTTCCCTTTCCCCCTCTCCATCTTCTGGAGGAGTTGTTTGATGCTCCGATTTGAGCTATAAAGCAATGTTTGGTAGCTGACAAAGCGGATGGTTGATGGTCGAAGTGTTTGGTGGTCGAGTTTGAAGCTGGCAAAAATGGTGGAGCCAAGTTTTAGCCCTATATTTACATGTATTGAGGACCTCGAGGATTGGTTATCAGATTTTGAGCTATGGTTGTTGTCCATGCATATCTGGACGGATGCCAAAAAGCTGCAGACGGTGCCGCTGTTGATGTGCAAACGGACCAATATTTGGTTTGATGGTTTAGAAAGTAGTGATCAAGGATCATGGCTAGAGCTGCAAAATCAGGTTCTCAAGTGGGTTTGAGAAGTGATTACTCCAAAAGAAGCTAGCACAAAGTTGAAGGCAGTACGTGAGGATGCAAGTAAGGATTTTTTCATTTTTCTTGAGAAATTTGAAGCTGGTTGGAGGCAGTTAGAGATTGTTGCTGGGATGAAAAACAATTGGTATTTGAAGCTGTCAAAGTTGCTAGAGTGCTTGCATCCCAGGTTTAGAGAAAAGGTGGAGTATGGTGCAGATACATACGAGGACATGGTCTCTTTGGCCAAGATGAAGAGTATAAAGTTAAAGTGGAAGCTGGAATTTGTCATGTTTAATCCTACAGATTATGTGTCTATTGCGGCGGTACGAGAGTGTTCATTGGTCCAACCAAAGGTGGTTCCGATTGTTCGAGAGGTAAGGCCTATGGTTGGTTTTTCTCCTTGGAGGTTTCTAGTTTATGATGTGCATATGCCAGTGGTGGACGAGCTTCTCAACAAGGATAAACCCCTTGTCCAAGAGAATCGGTGTGCTAAAGAGGTAGCAAATGTTGGGTTTTTGGAGCAGCACAAAGAGGTAACGGAGAATTTTCTTATTCAGATTGTGCATAAAAAGGTAGTAGATTCTAGTAAAGTTTCCAATACCAAAAGCTCAAAAAGTGAACAAAGAGTGTGTGAAAAGCCAAGGTGGTGGACACATTTTCATGGAGCAGAAAGAGGATGAATATGCAAACACGAAGTCAACCTATGGCAAGGATAATCTAACAATAGTTTGATTTCACAAACTATTGAACCATACAATGGATCTATAGACTTGTGTAAATAACCTCATATCATGTGTACATTAGATACCAAGTAGATAAAGTTAAGATTATATTGACATTTAGATATGACACTGACAAATAGTATATTGCATCTTATTATCAAAGAATCATATACAAGGGTTATCTATCACTAATAAAAATACTTGAATAGTGGACAATCTTCTATTATTGCTCCAGTGGTTGTTGTAATCCCAAGGAAAGAATCTCTTACCCATCACCATCCAAGAAACACAAGCAGAGAAGAGAAGACAGGTGTCAACGACTCCCTCCCCTTGTTATTGGTGTCAAAAAGTACAGCAATTATTATCATCATAACATAGATCAGATGTTAAGTTTAAAGAATGAGCAATTTATTTCCGATGATGTTTATATCATTAGTTTCCAAAAAAATCGAACAACATCTCCTCTGTAAATTGGATCAATTTTCAAAATTCCAGTCTACTACGATCTTATCCGAGACCCCCACTTAAGGATTAAGGCTCTTGCAGCATTCATTGAAATAACTTCAAAGTAAACATTTGTTTAAAAAATTATGCATTTTTCACCAAGAAAAGACAGCCTCAAAAAGTACTTTACAATTGTGAATTCACCACTATATACTTACCTTCATCAAAACTGAGTTCCTGCATACAAAGATAGAAGTACATGTCTATAGGACCATTTTGCTAGGCAGATGTTAAAGTTGGGCAGCATGCTATTTATATACAAATTGTATTTTCAAAAAATCCAATCATTACCACTTCTTCCAAGGTCCTTACCAGAGGCATAAGCATATCTATAAAAATAATTGAGCTCAAAAAGATGAATAATACCTCAAGCTAGTAAGTGAAATTTCAAAATTAACCCAATATATGTAAACCAGATTTGAGTGTCGAGTTGCAATTCATGGGGGTCTAAAACCATGTTTATGCTCATCCCAAAAACCAGATGATGTTTAATCTCAGCATAAAGTAGAAATCCACAAGAAATACCTACAATCCAGAGTATTTTCACTGTGAAATGCTAGTAAGTTAAAAGGCCAAAATACCAGTAGCTAGAAGTTCAGCAACTCAAAGAATAAACCTAGGTGCCAGCAATTTCCTTGTGTTTCTAATCATTATTTCAAAAATTTACAACCCGCATCCAATCAATATGTAACTAGCATGTAGAAATGTATCACCAAAAAGTCTAATGTTCGTAGAGAATCAACCCCAATTTCCTAGCTTCCATAATTGGATGTTGTTCTTCTAAATCCTTCAAGTGATAATGTATGCCTATCCTCCATTGACTAATATCAAACCTCCGCCAAATTTGGAGTTTGTTTGCAAAAATTTATCCATGCGCCCGTTTTGGTAGAGAGAGGTAAAGTCAAACTCCTTAAAGGGCCCCTTTGTGAGTCCAAATTTTGCCTAATGAGAGCAGAAACTTCGCTCATAGGAGAAACTTACACAGAAAAACAGCAAGAAAAGAGTGAGGAATTTGGAAAAATGGACAGCACCATCGCGTCCGGAACGGCCCAAAACCCCAGTCTACGATGTCAAAGTGCTCAAATCCGACCTCGGATGAGCAGTTTACAACCAAAACAAGCTCCAAAATGAGCAAAAACACACCTGCGGCTGTTCCTCCTCTCTTCTCCACGTTTTTCTGGTCTTCTCTCAGTTTCTTTAGTTCCCACACTTAGATTTATTAGGTGGGCACCCGTGGCCTTTTAGATGACCTCAAACGGACCCCGAACATGCCAAAAACTGACCTCGCAGTGCATAGTTGTCACCTTTTTGCATCATCCGCACACCTGGCACTCATTTCTTTTCAATAATGCGTCTTGCAACCACATGAAGTGGCCCCAAAAAGTGGTCCTAATGATGAACGTTTTGCATAACTCTCACCAGAAAACACCCACGTTGTGTCCGTCCTCATTCGCGTGCAAATATTGACCCCGTTCGCCCTCCTGACGCCATTAGATGCCATCTGACGCACTTGCTTACCTCATGTCGTCAGCCCGCGGATAGCTTCCTTGAGAAGTGTTACGCGCTACCAACTAATCATTATTATAGAAAAAACACACTGGTACTAGTAATAGTGAAAATCGATGCACTATGTACATGTTGCCCTACCTGTACACATGTGGGCCCCACGTAACCACTTGGCTCTGGAAAATGGGAAATCCTTTATTCGATGCACCATGCATGGATATGTACATATGTGCAATTGCTTGCTCCAAAAAACTCCTAACAACGTAAAAAAGTATAGACATTACCTACTAGCAAACAAATTTTTGTTCTTCGTGGACCACCAAGCTTTATTATACCTGGTCAACAAGCCATGCAGCATAGGAATAATAGTGTGATGGTTCATCATTCTTCTGGAATTTGATTTCACTGTGGTTGAAAAAAAGGTCACTACTCATCAAAGAGCAGATCATTTGTCAAGGATTGTTTTAGGGGAACCTCCTAAAGGAGTAGATGATGATCTACCAGATGCATATCTATTCTCCGTGGAAATGATACCTCGATGGTCGAAAAATATGGTGTCATTGATGACCACTTCCTATTACAATCTGATTAATTGAGAAATTGGTTATGTATCAATTACTAGCTGGTAGGCTATACAAAAGAAACCAAGTTGGAATATTTCTCTTATGCATTAATCTTGAAGAGAAAAATCAATACCTAAGTAAAGCACATGTTACCATAGTAGGACTTGACTTTGCGAAAGACCAAACTATGCAAAGGATCTTGAGACTTGGAGTATTTTGGCCAACTATGAGGAGTGATGTTCGCTCTTTCGTAAAGGATTGTCTTCAATGTAGAACACAAACGCCTACACCTCACTTAACATTGTTTCAGATATCACATGTTCCTAAGTGGAGTAATTATCTAGTTACTTAATTATCAAGCTGAACATTTCCTGAGGCAATTGAAACTGAAGCAAGAGACTATGCTTTCATTGGTAACCAATTTTATCGGAGAGGTAAGGATCAACATTTGCGTCTTTGTGCAAATGAAGAAGAATATATTCCTATCATAAAGCAAGCACATGCCGGATTAGCTAGAGGTCACTTTTCTAGTGAGACCACTGCAATAGCAATCTTGATGGTAGGCATATGGTGGCCAATACTTCTAGCAGATGCCAAAGAATATGTTCAAAGATGTGATGCTTGTGTTGGGTTATAAAGCCCAATGTGGTCGCCCAGGTAAGTGGACAGGCCGCCAGGTACGTACACATATTCTTTTGTAAAAACCTAATAAGAACTCACTATGCTATTTTATTGGATTTTTGGTTTTTTTTTAAGTTTTTTATTTTTGACTAATATACAAATAAATGAAATGAAAGTGAGCGAAAAAAATAAATGAATTTGAATTGAAATGAAATGAAATTTAAAAGGAATGAAAACGAAATGGAATGAAATTGAAAAGAAACAAAATGAAATGAATACAATAGAAAGTCAATGACAAAAAAAAAAGGAAAAAAAGCTCCAAGGCAGGCCGTTCATAAAAGAGAGCAAGAAGACAAGATAAAAAGAGAGGTCCCCCCCCTTTTTATTGGTCTTCTTGTAGCTTAATTAATTGTGTGTGTAGAGGTGCATTCACGTGTGGGTGTGGGTGTGATTAAATAACAACATTCACGCGTACAAAGGAGTGAAACGAGAGAGAGAACGTTAGAAAGAGAGATGTTGCATCCACGCAATTAGAGAGAGAGTGAGAGAGAGAGAGGGGGAGGAGAGAGAGAGAGTTAATTATCACGATTCGGGAGAGATAAAGAGGGAATTAGAGAGAGAGTGAGCGGGTGGGAGTGTGTGTGGGTTGTGTTCACGTGGAGCGAGACAAAGAGAGAATTTGTCGACCAGTGGGAGAGAAAAGAAGAAGAAGAGTATTTTAATGTCGAAGGAAACTATCCCAAAAGACCGTAAAGATCTATTCGACATGAACAGTTCATGCACCGAAAGGTACGCTCAAGAACAAAAAAAAGCCAAATTTAATCTGAAAATTAGCCGAAACGCGAAAAATCACTCAAAAATCCAAAAAAATCCCAGAAATCTTAGAAAATCATCAACAATCATAATCCAACATTTTTGACACACATAAGCACACAAAAAATAACACGTTTTATCGAAAATGCCATTTATGAGAAAATCATCAACCCGGTCCTCGAAAATAGCAAAACGCTCAAAACTCGACCAAGGAGGGCAAAAATATGCTCAAAATCATGCCGTAAATATTCACACAAAGCAGCTCGTAAAGATCGCAAGATATCAAATTTTTATGGAATTAAGTAAATATTAGCTAAAATTTACCAAAAAACTAAAAATTTATCCAAAAAATACCCTTTTCTTTTTGGAAAATTCTCCACACATAGGGAATTAGTGCTTTCAAATAAAATCACAAAAATCACATCAAATCAATTGCCAAATAGTTTGATCAAAAAAATCTAAACTAGCAAAATTAGGTGAAAATCTAACGCATTTGAAGTGTATAAATGCCTGTTTTCAGCTCAAATCGTCGCAATTAACCATTACACACATCAAATATGCAACCAAATTTAAATTAATAATGCACATTAAGCACTTTTTAGGCACACACACTAATAATTGGCAGTTTTTACCAATCTTTAGGTGCGCACACAAAAAGGTAAATCTTGTCGAAATTGCAATGTGATTTAACAAATCTTTAGTTGGACATGGCCATAACACAAACCAATCATTACAAATGAAAAATCATTAAGCACACATGGATTTTTAGGTGCACAACCAAGGGCAAAATAGTGTACACACACCTAAAATTAGGCATACACACACTCAATTAGAATGCACACACACTTGATTTTAGTGCACACACACTTGGAATTGACCATTCAAGCATGAAATTAGATCAATTAGGCACACAATTAGCAACACACTTTTACCAATTAGCAATTAAACTTGTCAATTTCATACGCGACCAAATTTGGAAAATTTTGGTATTACGACGGCATGAAAACGAACAATCCAAAAAATTCCAAAGCAACATAGCATCAACATTGCATTGCAATAACATAGAATCAACATTACATTGCATCATGATGGACTCTCTATACAATTCTACACATCTTTAGATTCTAGGGAGGTTCAGAATACCATCTTGATTACCTTTCTAATGAAGGTCGATTGAACGGTTGAAAGCTCAAATCCTTGGTAGCCAATTAGTGTGTAAGCAAGCAAAATTATTCAATTTAGAAAGGGGTTAGCATGCATTGAGATAGCCAAACATCATTGAGCAGTGAGCATACAATTTTGTTCAGAGCGGGCCAAAACGATACCATAAACTCTTTAGATAGGCCACATATGATATTTCTCATTTGGTAGTTTCTTTAATGCATATAGGATCTTAGCTCATTGAGTGGTTGCTCTAGTCTCAATGCAGGTGACTCCTCAATGCATGGATCCACAACTTCTAGCAGCGTTTGAATTGCATTAATCCTTGTTTGTGATACATCAAACCGAACATTCAAGAGATCATCATAGTATTTTTTTGTCATTGCCAGAATGTCAGAGCCCTCAGACAATGGAGGCCCTTGTGCACAATAAAAAGAGAACTAGTCTTATAAGACAAAAACATTTCTCATTTAAAATGCATTTACATATGCTTACTCTAGTGTAGCATTGTAAGCATTCACAAGGCTCATATTATCCTTAAGCTAGGTTCCTTGCATCCATTTAGCATCTTTAAAATGATACTTCTTTAACTTAATAAGATATCATCAAATAATCTTACAGTTTCTTAATACCTTGTCTTCATGTCATAGGATGCATTGAGAGTGAAGTACTTCTTCTTGATCTTTGATTTTTGGAGGGTCTGCAACTATTGCTTGTTTTGGTGACTCTCTTTTGTAAGGCTTATGTAAGTTCACATCGAAAACATTGTGCATGAGCCAATGGTTGGGCAACCTCAATTGATAAGCCATCTCATTGAGTGGCTTACGAATTTTAAGGACCACATTATCTTTTTGCTAGTTTAGTATCATACTCTTGGTGGTCCATAGGACTCTTGCCCTTAGTATGCCTCAGATGAGCCTTGAGAAACTTTAGCAAGACCCAATTATTTTCCTTAAAGGCTAAGTCTCTTTTGTGCTTATTAGCAGCAATCCTTTTTGCCTTTCCTGTGAGATGGATATAACCCCTTTAGTCTTTGGAAAAGATTCTTGTAGGTCTCAGCTATATTCATGAGCAAACAAGATCTTCCCATGTACTTGAAGTAGTAAGGGACTTTTCGATCTTCCCTCTTTAACCTTGAAAGGTGCTTTCCACAATGAAGTATGTACAATGTCATTGTATGAATACTCTATAAGAGGTAGGTACTTCTATCATCGAGAATGTTGATCTACTTCCATGACATAGCTTTTAGTATATTCAAGGATCATTAGATTAGTTATTTCACTTTGGTCATCCATTTGTGGATGATAGGCCGAAAGAGAAATTTAATCTATTTCTTAGATTCCAAAAGAGACCATTCTAGAAATTATTGGTCTTTCTAGGATCTTTGTCCAACACTATGGGTGTTGGAAATCCATGATGCTTGAAAATTTTGAGATCTGAAGAGGGTTGCCATTTGATGTGCCTTAATAGTATTTTTTGACAGGCATAGAGTGTATTTTCGTGTTAGGCCTGTCGACTAAAACAATCCAAGTTACTTCCCTCGATCAATTTTAAACTTTTGGTATACCACACATTTCGAAACACTCTTGTATGTTTACTTTGCATGGTAGACCAATAGAAATATATCTCTACTCCTCAAAGATCATTAAACTATGGAATCCCTCTTTGCCGCGCATAAGGAGAAGTATGGGATAGATACATGACTTTCGTATTGTATAGGTGATTAACACATAGCCTATTGCCGCTTGGAAGATAACGATCCTTCAAGGTGAATGGTTATTTTTTCTTCCCTATTGCAAAGGTTGTAATTACATACTTAAAGTCTTGGTCAGTAGCATACTCATCTATCATAAAAGATAGATCATTGTGAGTTGCTATAGACACCACATTTACCCTTGGTCGTTGTGAAAGTGCATCGGCCACTTTATTGTGCTTGCCAACAATGTGAGCAATATAAAATTTAAATTGCAAAAGAAAATTTTCCCACCTCAGTTGTTTGTCGGAGAGTTTGGTTTGCATTGTCAGGAGTTTTTTGGAGCAAGGGATTGCACATATGTACATACACATGCATGGTGCATCAAATAAAGAATTGCCCATTTTCCAGAGCCAGGTGGTTACGTGGGGCCCACATGTGTACAGGTAGGACAGCATGTAAATAGTGCATCGATTTTCACTATTACTAGTACCAGTGTGTTTTTTCTACAATAATGAGGAGTTGGTAGTGCATAAAACTTCTCGAGGAAGCTATTCGCGGGCCGATGACATGAGGTAAGCAGGTGCGTCAGATGGCATCTAGTGGCGTCTGGAGGTCGAATGGGGTCGATCAATAGTTGCACGTGGAGAAGTACAGACACAACGTAGGTGTTTTCTTGTGATAATTATGCAGAAAGTTCATCATGAGGACCATCTTTTGGGGCCACTTCACATGGTGGCGGGATGCATTATTGAAAAAAGTTGAGTGCCAAGTGTGCGGATGATGCAAAAAGGTGACAACTATGCAGTGCGAGGTTAGTTTTTGGCATGTTCGGGGTCCGTTTGAGGTCAAATAAAAGGCCAAGGGTGTCCAACATATAAAGCTAAGTGTGGGAATGGAAAAAACTGAGAGAAGGTCAGAAAAAACGTGGAGACAAGAGGAGGAACAGCTGTAACTATGTTTTTAGGGTTTTGGAGCCTGTTTTGGCCGTAAATTGCTCATCCGAGGTCGGATTTGAGCACTTTGACATTGTAGACTAGGGTTTTGGGACGTTCCAAATGCGATGGCGCTGTCCATTTTTCCAAATTCCTCAATATTTTTCTGATGTTTTGGCTATGTAAGTTTCTCCTATGAGCGAAGCTTCTACTCCAATTTGTGATTGTATCTGGTACAGTTTACCCATATTGTGTGAGCTATTTGCTCCATTGGTGTTGGCCTAAGCTCTATTGTATCTAAACATCAGAAATTATCCTCTTTTGAGCTGATTTTTTGGGGGTGTGTGTGTCTCTCTCTCTCTATGTGCGGAGTGGGTAAACTGATAGTCTCTCTCCTCTCGCTCCATCGGTGTGTTCCCTGTCTCAACCAGGTGGGTTGTGTAAGCCGAGTGGTGCCCCATAGTGTGTGTGTGTGTGTGTGTATCTTCCCAAGAGTGTGTGTCAAGTTGTTATAGAGGAGTTCTGTGTGTTTCCATCACGCTCACATTCTTTTGGCGCCCCCACGGAGGATCTTCTTCGAGTACCTTCGGCCTCGAGCTTACAGCTTCGAGATTCAGGATTGCACATTGCAAATTACAAGTTACAGGTACATGTAGCTAGAGTACAGTGATATACTAGCAGTGGTGGCACTTACAGTTGTTGTGGGTATGCATCACTTGGCGCCTGTTTGAGCGCATTGTCTGTTGGATTGTACGTTACTTGTGGAAACTGCCATTGTACACCTTTGTGGAGCCATATTTGGTTTTATTTGGCAGTCCCAGCCATTTCTGAGATTTGGTCTGGAAGATAGTCATTTCTGAGACTTGACTATACGAGATTTGCATAAGCCTTCGTGTGAGGGTCGATAGCGTGAGGTTTTATTGAGCTGGGGGATTCTCAAATGTGGAGATCCTTTGGTGATACAGGTAGATGGAGCACCCTTTTCGTGACCTCACCATAGGCTATGTACTAGTGACTCCTAATTGATGCTCGGGTTCTATTGTTGGCAGTTTATGCATACATATACAGTCTATATTTTGGGTTCTTAATGCTCTACTTCTAGGGAAACTCTGTCAAAATTTTTCCAAGTTATGATGGCTGGTATTTTGGTCTTTTAAGCCATTTATACTGTCATGCTACTGAAATTTTGGCAAAATCAGAGGATAAGTCAGGTGTGCCTTCTTGGGAGCTGCATGGTTGACTTTAATGGATGATCAAAATGGCCCTCAATTCACTCCTTTTCATTTAACTGAGAGAATCAAGATAAATGTTCATGTGTCCAAGAAGATTGTTTCTAGCAGCGCATAGTCTTTATGTTCGGGCCAAGAAGATTAACAGAGATACTGGAATGTCCTTTGCCTCTTGTAATTCCGATGATTAACTACTATGAAAACTCATTTGATGTGCATGTGTTTGTCCTTATCTAAAGCTGAGCTCCATTGAAGTTTCTGGGGATTGGGTAGTGAAAAGTTTTGGGTTTTTGCACATGTGTTCAAAGGGGTTCTCAAAGCATCGTAACCTGGGTAGCCATGGCTTTGTCTTATCCAGAATTTCATGGAAGAAGTGATGAAGATGTGGAAGACTTTTTGGAAAAGATGGAGATTGCCTGCATTAGCAACCAAATTCATGACCCGGTGCAGATGTTATGTCTTCTCCAAATTTGTTTGAAGAGTGATGCAGGAGTTTGGTCCAAAGCATTTGAAGAGGAGTTGCGTGGGGCTGATCCACCCGTAAGGTTGAGTTGGGACAATCTGAGGCACGGATTGGAAGTGGAGTTTGTGAAGACAGAACATCCTGACAAAGTGTGGCAAGAAGTACAGGCTTTAGTGCAAAAGGAAGGTGAGTCAGTAGATGCGTACATACGTAATTTTTCATTGGCATGGGAGAGGATGTGCAAGCCCTTAGCACCACAGGTACCCCCGCCTGACATGATGAAAAAGGATAGGTTCTTGGCTGGTCTTTGGGAGAATATACGTTCGAGAGTGGAGATAAAGAAGCCTAGAACATATGAAGATGCACTAGAGGTAGCAAGGAACAAAGACTGGAAGTTGAGGAAAATGACCCAGTTAGGGCTGGAGTCTTTGCCCATGAGGTCTGAGTTTCAGCCTATAGATTCTTCACAAGGTCGCATGCCAGGGGTTCATCATGAACCAATGGTTCCTATTACTCCACAAGTTATGCCAGCGGTGGTCACCACAGCAGTGCAAGATGATGGGCTAAGGCAAGACATGAGGAAGTGATGGATTTAATGAAGAATCTCAGCCTAAACATGCTAGGTCAAGTGGGAAAATCAGCCAGGAGGTGAAGAAAGACCTAGGAATGGTGTTGGACAAAGCAATGGTAGGTTTTGGAGGCAGATGCTCACATGTTATAATTGTGGAGAGTTGGGCCACATCAGCCCGCAATGTGATAAGCCACCAAGGATGGGGGGAGACATGTATCCATTGCCAAGATAGGTGCTAACTAGGTCCAATGATTATGGCATCGAAATTAAAGGAGATGAAGGAACCAGTGGATTAACCCAAGAGGAAAAGGGAAAGACAAAAGTGTTAACTGTAGTCACCTTGGAGAAGGCATGAAAGCTAGAGGATACATTAGTGATGCCTATTGGGAAGAGGACCACAGAGGAAAAGGAAGGAAGAAGTGCCCTAGGTCCTTGTAAGAAGAAGGGAAAGAGCCATGAAGGCGAGGATGTCAAGGCTAAGAGAAAAAGGAGGGCTCGTCGCAAGTTTCATTTTTCAAATTTTCTACTAGCAGATGGGCAATTAAGCTATGACTTGAAGGAGGGTCTAACACGCAGAAAAGCCGATGTTACTTTTGGGCAGCTTATAGAGATGGTGCCTAAGCTAAAGCGACAGGGAAGAGGATGGTTAACCCAATGGAGAAAGAACCAGAGAGAGGTTCAGTGAAGGTGTTGGCAATGGACGAGCTACCAGACATTTGTCCAATAGTAGATGTGTGGCACAAAAGAAAAAATCTAGGACAAGGTTATGTGGATGGTGGAGCTCAAATATGTGTCATAACACACTCATGTGTTGAGAGATGGGTCTTATAGTGAATGGGGTATCGGGCTTCCAGATTAGATTGGCAAACCATCAAAAAGAAAAATGTTTGGGTGTTGTAAAGAGCTTAGAAGTGGAGGCGTATGATGCAAAGGCAGTGGTTGATTTTTCTGTGATGCCAGCAGGGTTGGGAGCATATCCTATTATATTGGGCAGACCATGGTTACGTGCAGTGGGAGCTGTTCAAGATTAGCAACATAGTACAATTAGCCTCTATGATTGGGGAGCTATTTGTGTTGAGGACCAATTTACCTCTTTATCATGGCCGGGAAATTTTGCCTCAAAAAGAGGAGTTTTTGCTAACAGGAATCATCCCAAAGGACATTCAAAAGTCTAGGAAGTATGGTTTTTTGCGTAGAGCATATAGGTACAAATTGATTGGTGATGTCTTATACATGAAAGGGGCTGATCTCGTGTTGAGATGTGTACCTTGGCGGGAGGAGCTTTATAGGGTGTTGAAAGAGAATCATGAAGGCGCATGCGGCGGCCATTTTGCTCTAAATATCACCTTGCATAAGATCTTGCAAGAGGGGTATGTATGGCCTAGTTTGCATAAGGATGTTCAACATTGGTGTAGGTCTTGCAATAGGTGTCAAGCATTTGGGAAGAGAGTGTTGAAGCCACAACTACGAAAAACCATTATGGCATTTGATGTGTTTGAAAAGTGGGGGATTGATGCAATAGGCCCATTACCTATCACAAGGAGGGGCAAAAGCTATATTTTGACTCCAGTGGACTACCTCTCAAGATGGGCAGAGGCTATAGCAGTAAAAGAGATCACTACAAAGGATGTGGCAAAAATTTTGTATGATGAAATATGTTGCAAGTTTGGGGTGCCACTAGATCTACTTTCAGATAAGGGGCCAAGATTTCGAGCTAAACTGCTAGATTTTTCGTGCGCGAAGATGAAGATTAGGCACTATCATACTTCTCCTTATTATCCGCAGTGTTATGGCTTAAATGAAAGATTCAATGGTGAGTTGGTGCAAATTCTTTAGAAAGTGACAGAGCACCAAGGAAAGAATTGGGATTTGGAATTTCCTAGTGCATTATGGGCTTACCGTACTTCCGTGAAGTTAGGTACAGGGTTTACTCCATTTCATTTGGTGTATGGAAAGGAAGCACTGTTGCCTATGGAGGTAGAGTTTCCTATAGTAAAGATGCTATAAAAGTTTCTTGGGCCGCCTAGTGATGCATTCAAAGAGAGGCTCTTGCAGTTACAAGAGGTTCAGTTGGATAGGTGGAGCGCATTGAAGCATTATGGGCAGATGCAGGATAGGGCTTTATCAAAGATAAATGACAAGGTCAAAAGTAAGGGTATCAAGAAGCAAGACTTCGTTTTGCGGTACAACAGTAAGCTGGACAACACCTTCCAAAAGAAGTTTCAGATTAAGTGGGAAGGCCTTTCAAGGTAGTGGAGTGTTTTCCAAATGGTACATATCAGTTGGCTAACCTAGATGGGATTCTACATAAGTCAAGGGTAAATGGATTGCATCTTAAATTATATCATGCCAGGTTAATGATGGTGTAGCAAGATTAGCTGTCTGTGGATGAAGCAGTGTTGGTGAAGGATGAGGAGACTTGTGACGCTGCGAGTCTCATATCGCTTTTTGCTGCTCTGCTGATCATGAATGATCTAGCAGGATAGGGGATGGGCAAATTATGTCAGGGGTTTTTTGGAGCAAGGTATTGCGCATATGTACATACACATGCATGGTGCATCAAATAAAGAATTGCCCATTTTCCAGAGCCAGGTGGTTACGTGGGACCCACATGTGTACAGGTAGGACAACATGTACATAGTGCATCGATTTTCACTATACCAGTAGCATTGTGTTTTTTCTACCATAATGAGGAGTTGGTAGCGTAAAAATTCTTGAGGAAGCTATCCGCAGGCCGATGACATGAGGTAAGCAGGTGCGTCAGATGGCATCTAGTGGCGTCTAGAGGTCGAATGGGGTCAATAGGTGCACGTGGAGAAGTACGGACACAACGTGGGTGTTTTCTTGTGATAATTATACAGAAAGGTCATCATGAGGACCAGATTTTGGGGCCACTTCACGTGGTGGTGGGATGCATTATTGAAAAAAGTTGAGTGCGAGGTGTGCGGATGATGCAAAAAGGTGACAACTATGCAGTGTGAGGTCAGTTTTTGGCCTGTTCGGGGTCCGTTTGAGGTGAACTAAAAGGCCAAGGGTGCCCAACTAATAAAGCTAAGTGTGGGAACTGAAAAAACTGAGAGAAGGCCAGAAAAAACGTGGAGAGAAGAGGAGGAACAATCGCAATTGTGTTTTTGGGGTTTTTGGAGCCTATTTTGGCCGTAAACTGCTCATCCGAGGTCGGATTTGAGCACTTTGACATTGTAGAATAGGGTTTTGGTCCATTCCGGACGCGATGGCGCTGTCCATTTTTCCAAATTACTCACTCTTTTTCTGCTATTTTGGCTATGTAAGTTTCTCCTATGAGCGAAGCTTCTGCTCCAATTTGTGATTGTATCTGGTACATTTTACCCATATTCTGTGAGCTATTTTCTCCATTGGTGTTGGCCCAAGCTCTATTGTATCTAAACATAGAAAACTCTCCTCTTTTGAGCTGAGTTTTTGGGTGTGTGTGTGTGTGTGTGTCTCTCTGTGTGGAGTGAGTGAACTGATAGTCTCTCTCCTCTCGCTCCATTGAGTGTTCCCTATCTCGGCCAGGTGGGTTGTGTAAGCTGAGTGGTGCCCCATAGTGTGTGTGTGTGTGTGTGTGTGTGTGCATCTTCCCAAGAGTGTTTGTCGGGTAGTTATAGAGGCGTTCTGTGTGTTTCCATCCCTCTCACAGCGTCGTGAAGTTCTTGAGGCTTTGTGATCCATTCGTAGGATGAATGGAGTCCCCAAGAGATAGTGTTTTCACGTGTGTAGGACATATAGAATAGCTAGTAGCTCTTTTTTGTATTTTCCCAATACTAAATTATCAACGTTGAGTCTTTGACTCTCATATGCTATGGCATGCCTTCTTGAAGCAAATAGCTGCAAGGTAATCACCACAAGCATCACATTGGACCTCAAATGGCTTTGAGAGATCTAGTAGTGTGAACACACGTTGAGAGATAAGCTTCTCAAAATCTTCTTGCACTTTTGCAGTCCATGAATACTTGACGTTCTTTTTTTGTTGAGACATGTAATGGGCCTGCTATTGGCAAGAATTTTTTCTATGAAGCATCTATAGTATGCACACATACCTATGAATCTTCGTACCTCTTGTAGATTCCTTGGATTAGGCCATTCTTTTATTATCTCTAACTTTGTTGGATCCATACGGGTGTCATCATTAGAGATAATGATTTTTTAGAAACTAATCGCTATAGGCATCGGAATTGATGTAGTCTACAACTTTGCAAAAGAATTTTTTTCCAAATTCTACACCGATTTTGAGTTATCGTTGGCGGACTGTGTACATGTCTAAAAAGAAACTTTCGCTTTTCGTTTTTGATTTTTCTCCTAATTGAGAACGGTTTTCCAGAAACAGCCCGCGAGGGCACTGAAAATCGATGTAGTCTATAACTTTACAGAGGAAAGTTTTTTTCAAATTTTGCATTGATTTTGAGTTATCGTTGGCGGACTGTGTACATGCCTGAAAAGCAACTTTCATATTTTGTTTTTTGATTTTTCTCTTAATTGAGAACAATTTTGCAGAAACTATTCGCTTGAGCCATTAGAATCGATGTGGTCTACAACTTTGCAGAAGAAAGTTTCTCTAAATTGTGCACCGATTTTGGGTTATCGTCTCGGACTGCGAATATGTTTGAAAAGAAAAATTTTACTTTTTGCTTTTGATTTTCCTCATAATTGAAAACTTCTCAGTTATATTTTTTCTTCATCAATATATATTTGTTATTGACATAACTTTGTTGTAGAAGCCGGTTACATATTGTTCCGATTCAGTCGAGCTGTTGATGATCGTCCAAATTCTATCGAGCTACTGTTGGTACATGATCTTTTGTTATATGATATACTTGTTCATTGATTCTCGTATAATTATTTTTCTAGAGATATAGTTTACGTCATTTTATTGATAATTTCTCGTTGATACCATAGTGATTTTGATGGCACCATGATGATGTTTTGCTAGTACTTTGGTCATCGTGATTTTCGTTGATACCATGATGATATTTCATTGATACCATGATTATTCTCAGTGATGCCATGATGATATTTCATTGATACCATGGTTATTCTCGGTGATTCCATGATGATATTTTGTTGATTCCATGGTGATTTTCGTTGATACCATGATGATATTTCGTTGATACCGTGGTTATTCTCGGTGATACCATGATGTTGTTTCGTTGATACCATGGTTATTCTCGGTGATGCCATGATGTTTTTTCGTTGATACAATGATTATTCTTGGTGATATCATGATGTTGTTTCGTTGATACATGGTTATTCTCAGTGATACCATGATGTTTTTTCGTTGATACCATGGTTATTCTCTATGATATCATGATGTTGTTTTGTTGATACCATGGTTATTCTCGGCGATACCATGATGTTGTTTCGTTAATACAATTATTATCCTATGATGCTTTTCGTTGATACCATGATGAGTTATTTATTTTTATTGATACAATGATGATATTTTGTTAATACTTTGATGATATTCATTGATACAACTACGTTGATAAATGTCGTTTTATGTAGTATATACACATGTCATTTGCATCACGTATCATGCATCTTGTACTTTTTATGTTCATACTTTATGTCCACATATGTTGTCGTGCGTATATATGTCGTCAAAAAAGTGGCGTCGCGAACCATCTCTTATGGCATTGTGAACATAATTATTTCACTAACGATGCTAATAATTTTCATGACTATGTTTTTTGAGTCTATGATCTATGTAGGATTAATCAAAGAATTGTTTTCATGAAGACAAACTTGGTGACAATAAAAGATTTATGAAGATATGTTTGGTGATGCCTAGAGCTGTGGGGTTTTCCCTTGATCCCCCAAGGGGTTTTTCATCCACAGTTACGGACACTTATTTGAGCGGGGGTGTTGAGCTTATATGTGAAGCTACTCAATATATGGCTTCTCTATATATGGCACCCATGTTCCCTCTATATATACATCATCTCATGTGTGTATTCTACACACTTTGGGGTTCTATTTCTGTGCTCTCTTTCTCTCTCTCAACACTTGAAAGGTTACCTGGAGCTTATATGTGAAGCTACTCAATATATGGCTTCTCTATATATGTCACCCATGTCCCCTCTATATATACATCATCTCATGTGTGTATTCTACACACTTTGGGGTTCTATTTCTGTGCTCTCTTTCACTCTCACAACACTTGAAAGGTTACCTGGAGGTGTCACTTGTACTCTTAAGAGAATCTGGATGGCGAAAAGATTTTTGTCCATCATGAGTTTGAATGCATCTAGACCATTTGTCAGGCCAAAACTTGTAAATTGTCAAATAGATCTTTTACCCGCAACACGGGAAATCTATTTTTGATAGTGATCTTATTTAGTGCTCTATAGTCGACACAAATATGATATGTGTCATCTTTCTTTTTCACTTAAAGAGATGGTGAACAAAATGAAGAGGAGCTAGACCTCACCATCCGTTTTTTTTCATCAATTCATGCACTTGCCTCATGATCTCGTCTTGTTGAGCTTGTGAAACGTGATAAGGAGGCTTGTTATGCGGTGAGATTCTTGGTAGGAGTTCAATTGCATGGTCATCACCCCTAATTTTAGAGGTAGATCAGTAGGGATGTCATCAAAGAAAACATATTGGAATCCATTTTAGGATTCTCTTGGGGCAATGACAATAACTATGGCTTTTCTCCCCACACTTAAAACATTTGTGGTCCTTACAAAAAGCTTCTATCTCTTTAGGAGAGAGTTTATATTTACCTTTGTAAACTCCCTTCTCCTTGGACCGATTGTTGTTGTTGTTGGAATTTGGGCATTAGTTTTCCTCTTGGTATGATTTTTGTCTTTATTTTCCATGGGCTTTATATTCCATCTAGCCCCTTGTTGGAAATTGATGTACGAAGCAACCATGGTCTGGTGGATTACGTTGGTGATAGAACCAGGCCATTGAGAGTTGACATACTCAGTCATCTTTTTGGGTAATCCCGCACAAAATTGTTGCTTTTGCTTAACAAAGTCTATCTTTTGAAAGATAGTAGCCTTGAGATGTAAATCCCAAAACTTGTCCACATATTTGTGGATAGACTCATGAGAGGAAAGCTTTAAACTTCACCATTTGGTAAGCACTTTGTCCTTTGCATCACTTGCAAGGAATTGCTTCATGATCAAAACTCGTAGAGTTTTCCATGTCTTTGGGGCTTCGTTGTTGCCAAGAAGGTTAGACCACCATTGACGAGCCAATATTTAGAAGTGCATAGCTACATGGCATAGCTTGTATGACTCCGTGAAGCCCTCATCTCCAAAGGCCGCATCAAATTGTTGGATAAAGGCCAATAATTTGTCGGTAGCACCAAAGGTGCCATCACGGGTGAGAAAAGAGATACTCTTTCCTCCTTCTTTAAACATCTTGAGCTTTGTGACCTTCGCCATGCAGGGTAAGATTTTCAATTTCCTCCCCTCTTATATTCTCTAGGATAATAGCCATAGATTTCATCGGTAGAGGAGGAAGGTGAATAAGAAGGAGAAGAGGGTGACCTCTTTCCTGCACTTTTCTTCCTTTGTTTTTCATCTCTTCCCTTTTGGAGTGACGAGGAGAAAGACTATGGGTTAACCACTTCCTCTTGGGAGGAGTTGGAGATTGATTAGTCCACCATCTTCGTAGAGCCACATCTTTGGAAGAACTTAGAGATTCGTTACTTTCTCGTTCTTTCGATTCCTCCTCTCGTATGGGAGAGAGTCTTCTTTTGGGGGTGTCATCAAGAGGCCTCCTACGCTCTCTCTCTTCTTGGAGAGGAAAGGAAATCCCATAAGCACGAATTTGTTGAGTAGATTTGGCTTGCAAAGCGGGGTTGCTTATAGTTTGCTACAACCTAGTGACAAGATAATTAACAAACATGGGGGCATCATCATTAACACCTTCATGTGCAAAATCAAAGTTATCAATGTTCATTCTACTCTCTTGGTCATTGCGAGCCATGTTAATTTAACTTATGTGTTTACTTAGTGTATGCTTTGGCACTTCAAAACCATAAGTTGCTACTCCTCCTAGTCTTTGAAAATAGACACTTAAGTATATACACCCATGGCTCGAATTGTTTAATTATAGAGAGTAGTGGAGTGAGTCTAACATAGAAAAGTTGTCGAGGGATAGCTCCTTTCAGACTTCTTATGGCTCAATAATGGTAAAGCCATACGCATTTCTAAAAAGACTCCATTATTAAGACCAAAGCTCTTGCCGAGGTGTGCACCATATCCCACATAGTGGGCTCAACAAAATCGATAATAAATCCCAGTCCCACTTACCCTAATATAATTAACAAAATTAACCATTATTAGGATACTTAAGAACCTCTCTTGTTAAGCAATAAAAGAGAAACCAGCTGCTATGATACCCAATGTAATGGAAATGGATTATGAACTTTGAGAATAGCGGAACTAGCAAATTAGGTGAATCACTTTTGTGAGATTACTTTGTGAGCATAGGGGGTGAGCTTAATTGATGGTAGCAACATAAACATGGCACTTAGCTAACTTGGCATGAACAATACTTT
This sequence comes from Adiantum capillus-veneris, assembly GCF_014529385.1. Taxonomy (NCBI): domain Eukaryota; kingdom Viridiplantae; phylum Streptophyta; class Polypodiopsida; order Polypodiales; family Pteridaceae; genus Adiantum; species Adiantum capillus-veneris. The sequence goes on along the minus strand of NC_140941.1, from coordinate 18,108,252 downwards.
TGCAAGAGAGAGAGTTCAGAGAACATGACAATAGTTGAGGACCAGATTCATATGGAGCCGGTGCCCCCTTCAACAGGCATTTGTATTAAAGTTTCTCCCATCAAGAGAGACTTGGTCTAAGGTGTGTGTGTGGTTTATATCCCCCTAGCACCCCCCCTTGCTTTCTTGGGGCGAGTTGGAACTTTTTGACATGATGCAAGCTCATTGGACCCCTCTCCCCCTAGCCAATCACATGTAGCATGCAGTCAAGTACATGGGTAGTCTTTTGACAAGTGTCCTCCTTACCTCTTAGAGAGAGAGAGAGAGAGCTTGAAAATATCTAGATATTTGTTGGATGGAACTAGAAGCTCATTGGACCCTTCTTTATCCCAACCAATAGCATTAAATCACACCATGTGGTTAAGTTTAGTGAGAGTCTAACATGTGTCCCGTGTGCCCTTTTAGAAAATGGATGCCCATTGGGTGAGTGGAAGGTTAGGTCAACGATTCCCCTAAGTTTGGGACTTTCATGCATACAAAGCTTTTCAAGAAACTTCCTCATTAAGTTTGTAGGGTCTCATTTTGACTCAAGCACCTTACCCCCCATGCATAGGAAGCTTCTCAAGTAACTTCCTCTTTACGTTTGTAGGGTCTCTTTTTTACTCAATCATCTTACCCCCCATGCATAGGAAGCTTCTCAAACAACTTCCTTATTAAGTTTGTAGGGTTTCTTTTTTACTCAAGCACCTTACCCCCCATGCATAGGAAGATTCTCAAGCACCTTCCCCATTAAGTATGACAAGTATCTCAAGTACCTTAGTCATCAAGCATGACAAACACCTTAGATAGAGTTCCCACCTCAAACTTATCCCTAGCTTGCCTAAGGTCAAAGGCAAGTTTAGGTCGGGGGCTCCCACCTCAATCTCAGCCCTAGCTTGCCTAAGGTCAAAGGTAAGTTTAGTTCGGGGGCTCCCATCTCAAGCTCAACCCTAGCTTGCCTAAGGTCAAAGGTAAGTTTAGGTCGGGGGCTCCCACCTCAAGCTCAGCCCTAGCTTGCCTAAGGTCAAAGGTAAGTTTAGGTTGGGTTCCCACCTCAAGCGCAACCCTAGGACTTTTAAAACTAACCATTGGAGGTATTTAATGAAGCTAACCCTATGGTATTTTAAGCTCCATTAGATGCACATTTCTCTTTGGTAGACTACCTCCTTTTGGAATCCTATTGAGATGTAAACATCTCTCCTCTTGGTCCCCTACTGAGGTAAGTCTAGAAGTGCTTATTGCACATTGCTCTTTGATAGACCATCTCCTTTTGGACCCCTATTGAGATGTAACCATCTCTCGTTTTGGTCCTGTGTTGAGATAGGTCTAGCCCGGGGAGGTCACCTAATAAAAATGAAACCTATCATGTGAGCTCAATAGAAGGGTATTTAAAGTTCTTAAAACTTACATGAATATATATACATAAGGGCATTATTTTTTCAAATTTGAAATAAGCTTACAGATTTTATAAGAAAAGGGTACATTATATTCTTAACAAAATTCGTAGATAAGGGGTTTAACAAACATGTCTTGAATGCACTTGATATGGTAGTTTTACACATAGTGAACCCCCCGAGAGATCTAGAAGCACATGTCTCTATTCTAAATCTTGTTCCTATTTATTCTCCCACATTAAATGATCAATTTAATATGAGAAAGTCATTTGGTAAAGTTAGATATTATGTATTATGATGTAATATTATTCGCTATTTCCTTGAGCAGTTGTTCTTCTCTTTGTACCCACATTAATGCAATGTCTCTTTGTTGTGATTGCTCTAGCTTTAGCTCAAGTTCAAGATCTTTATTCTTCTTTTCCAAAGCCTTATATACTTAATTGGTACCTTTATATATCGCAAAAATGCTGCGTGATCACTGAAACTTTTCTCTGAATATTGCAGTGAAGCATTCTCTACGTTGAGTTGCACTTGGATCTTTTGTACTGACAGAGTTGTGGTTAAGAGTTCATTTGTTACCTCTATCAATTGTTGGTCTTTGATCTTCAAGGCATCTGTTAACTTGTTGAGAAGTTCATTGAGCTCCTCCATTTCTTTTCGTTGCTTCTCTTTGGCTAGTTGGTGTTGTTTGGCTTCAACTCTCAGCTCTTGGATTTGTCTCTGTAGATCTAAGATGACATTCATTTTTTCATCTAATTCTTCTTGTAAAGCATCGATCACCATCTCCTACTCTCTAGCCTTAGCACTGTGGCTAAGTGCTGCTGTTCGCAATTTCTTAGTCATTTCCTACATCTAGTTGGCATATTCATTAACTTGCAGGATGACTTCCTCATTCTTCTGCCAATCTTCATTTTTTGTAGCCTACCTAAATGTTTCAACGGTCTCTGTGTGTGGCTGCCTTGGGTAATTTGGTTGCTTGAGGCCTTGTGGTTGCCTCTGTGGTTTCTTGATGGGTGGTTGTAGAAGGCGTGGCCTCTATTTCTGTTGCTTTGGGTTGCTCAAAACTTGCTGCCTCCTGTGGTTCAGGCTCCTTTTTTGTGGCTTCCTCGCCCTCAGTGGGTCTAACTGCTGGTGAATGGGGAGAGCTTGTCATCGGATGGTCTGTTTGTTCTGTAGCGGGTGAGGTAGGCTTCAGAGACATTTCCTCCTGATAGTGTTGTGCCGCGCTCTATGCAATAGCCTCTGCTTGAGCTTGTTGCTTTGCTACTCTTCTTGTTCTTTTATCTTAGCTTCTTGAGCTTCTTTCAACTTGAATGCTTTTGCCTCTGCATACATTCCTTCAAAAATATCTGTGCGATCCTCTACTTCTTTCCTTGCAGGGTTCTTAGTTTGAGGACCCCTTATCTCCTTAGGAACCCACTTTTTTGGGTCCTCTTCTGCAGCTTGGTGGCTTTTTTTGTAAGTGTGTTTCTCTCTTTTTAACCTCGCCTTTTTCTACTGAGGTTCCTCTTGGTGTGCAACCACTATTTTTTTCTTCATCTCTTCTATTTTGGCTCGCCTGTCCTCATTGTCTCAGCTTTCGATGCTATGTGCTTCATGAGAGCTTTCAGCCGACTCTTCATCAGATTTGTAAACTCTCTTTGTCGAACGGGTGGTTCTTGGGGGTGGCTGTGCAAACACAATCCATGTACTCTAATGTAGGGTAGGTGGAAAATTGTCTAACGTGCCAATAGCATGGTATGGTTTTCTTGTTAATACCTGAGGTGCACCCAGATACCTCAGGTGCACCCAAATATGTGATCTTACCCTCTTTCTTGTCCCCCTTCAGTGTAGATAGCACATACTGAGCATGATCAATTGGTTGCTTAGTTGTCGACTTCAAAACTTGTGTGAATGTAGTCACAAATGCATGATTAGGTGTTGTGTACCTTGGCGGTTTCTTTGCTAGAAAATGGAAGTGCTGATGATATAATCGTGCTGGTTCTTTCACTTGCTTCTGGATGAGGTAGGAAAAAGTTACAGCAGTAGTCTCCTTGGTGAAGGTGCCTGCTATCTTTCTGCCTCGAGCCCTCATTGTCATCCCCTTTGTTGGCAACTTCAAAGCCTCGGCCACAATTTCCTTTGGGATCACTACTTCGACTTTATGCCCTTGTTGGTTAGTAATTTGGGCTTATCCATCTTCCTTAATTGTAGACAAGAGCTCATAGGCTTTTTGGAAGTCTACGCCGCATGGTCCTTGGTCGTAGAAATCCATGAGGCCGAGCCTTCTATTGGCCTCCTTTGTGTATGGCTTTGCCACGATATCATAGATTATTTTTGGTAGTAGTTACAGTTCTATTTGATGTCCTTCTTCGCTTTTAAACCTACTTGTGAAAATCGTGGTATTGTTCTCTTCAAGCTGTTCTCTAGACATATATGTTTTTTTGGCTGTCTTTACCGAAGAGGGGTCCTAGTGGTATGGTGGCAGCTCTTGCAACTTCTCTTTTTGAGAGACCTTGTTCTTGGCCTTCTGTGCATCTTGCATTGCTCTTAGTTCCCTTCCACCCCTCCTAGATGGCGTACTCCGAGATGACTGTGTGAATGGGTTGAACAATCGTGCCTATGCATAGCCTTGGTTGGCTCTACCATGCTTTGAAGGTCAATGTAGTTAAAACCATTATGCTGTGCAAGTGTTGGATCTTGAGTAATTAGCTCAAGGTTTTCTGACGTCGAGGTTTTTTTTGTTGTCTCTCAAAGAGAAAATCTTGTAGCTTGTGTTCTCTTTGCTTTATTGTACCGTCAGGATGCTTTTGCATACTGATTTCCTAAGCTACTAGTGTTAATAATGATGGTTGTTGCGCTTTTACCCACCATTGGTATCTTGGTTTGTCATGGTTAGAGTGTTTTGGTTGAGTACTTTGCAACTTAAATCTCCATTTCTTGATCGGTTTTACAATTTGCGCAGAAGACAAGTGCTCCTTTGTCCTCCAGATCCATTTCATGTTAGGTTCCCTGCTGGAAGATGTTCCTCTTTTGTGATTTGAACCTTGGAACCATCTTTGGTACAATAGATGATGTTTTAGGTACCCACATTTGAATCAGCTTGTCCTTAAGTTGTGCTTTTGGTACCCAAATTTTCCTGACTCCTTGGATGCTATTTGTAGCATTTTCTTGTCTATAAGATGGAGAAGATTGGTTGCTTTGTGGTTTGCTCTGCTGTTAACTTCCTTTCCTTTCCTCCGTGCTTGGTGCAATTGGAACAATGAGTTGTTTGCCTTTATGTGATAGCTTGAGTTCAATGGTATCCCAATCTGGTACTACTTGTACGTCCGCATCCATGAGATTCCAAGAACCATTGTTTCATTCATGTGTTCATCGAGTAATCATACAAACTGATGAGGGCATGAACATCCATGTACTATCACATTTTAATTGACAACTCCCAATGTTGGTGTTGGGTTCTTCTCGCATTCTTTGATAGTCGCTATTCCTGCTGTCAAAGACTGACTTGTTTCTTTTTTGTATGTAGAATAGCTGACTTCATTTACTAGAGCTCCATTGTTGGCCAATGCATTTGTGCTATGATTGTTCAGTTGTACTTTGATGAGAAGGTCCATTCCATCTAGCCATTCATCATCTATTGACACTCCATCTTTGTGTAGTTCCCATAGTCGATCATCTAGTTCCAGAGTGTTGATGAAAATATGTATTTGTTTTTTTTTATAACAACTTTCCTTTTGAATACCCAAAGCCGAGCTTCCTCTTGAGATTCATCAATAACATGCTGTCGTTTTATCTTTCTTTGCTTAGCTGCATGCGTCCTTTCTAGCAATTCACTGGTTAGTGGCAAATTGTACTTCTTTAAACATCATCCACTAAGTCAATTACCTATTGGTTCACCATCTAGGGTGGACAACTTAACTGCTCTACTTGGAGTTACATCCTGAATGATACACTGTCCGCTTCCCTTTTTATTAACTTGGGAATGTGTTTCTTAAGGGAATAGATTAAAACTAAGTCCGATTTTTTTAAGATTTTTGTAATTAGATGAAAATCAAAAAAATATTTCTGTTTTCGCTTTTGTGCATAGATGTGAGCTACAGCTGTTAGCCTATGCTCATCAAGATTTTCTGAAGCCTCTCTGACAATTCATGTCCAGTTCACTCAAGATCCTTTGCTACCCTTAGTGCCGGCATTAGGAATTCTATTGGCAGTATGGCATCAAGACCATAAACAAGGTTAACACTAGAATGGTACCATGACACTTTTATGTCCTTGGACACTTTTGTGTCCTGTTAAGTGACCATTTTGCTTGAATTATTTGAAGAGTATGAAAATGAATTTCTAGGTGCTATATATCCACAAAGTTGCCTTATGAGCTGAAAAAAAAATAGCATTTTTTTTGGAGTATTGATCTCACCATTAACCTTACTCGTGCACAACATTTTTGAATCTAAACTGTGTGAAAAAAAGTGTCCTGCTTTTGGCTTTTTTTCACTTTTTGGCAACTATACCACTCTAAACTTCATGTTTGTGAGGTTTAGATGGATAGAGATTAGGCCTTCATAGTTCTCAACATGTTTTGATGCTTGTAGGGAGAGATAAGTGTTAAAATTGAAAGTTATGACCAATTTACAAGAATTGCATAATCCTGCTTTTTGGCCAAAATTAGCACTTTTATGATTTTTTTGGTGGCTTTCTTCATATCCAAATTCAATTTTGATGGTGTAAGTGTAATGTATAACATAAATCTAATCTTCCTTGAGTTTTGGGGGACCTAATATGCTATATAGCATAGTATATGATGATGGTTGAGTTTTTTTATTGCTGAAGAATACGATACATTTTAGAGTAGCAAGTATAACTTTCTCAATATTGCTAGTTTCTTAGGCCAATTGTGTGTATTTTGTAGGTAGTAACCATATCTCATCATAGACTAAAAACTTGGCTAGATATCGAGTAGTTTCTATGGGTTTCTAGAGGTCATAATGCTAAACCCAATTTTTTCATGTTTGCTGTATTTAACACTTTATCATTGCCCCCAAGGTTCCAATTGTAAGAGATCCATTATCCTTTTGACATGCTCCATGGCTCCTTTTGGATCCAAAGGCCCAAAGGAAACTAATAAAACATGTATATAGTATCTGTATTGAGCGTGACTATAGAAACTTTGATGATAGGTTCGCAAAATGGCAAAAATGCAACTTTTTTGTACCTATTTTTTTTGCCCAAAAAAAAATTAGTGAGGTAAAAGCAACCATATGTTTTGGTCACCAACCTATTGAAGTTAACGGGGCATTTAATGTCATGTCCTACAAAAATCCCCACTCTTATTTATATGCAATCAAATGTAAGAAATTGTTGTTTTGGGCAAAATGCACTGGTCCATCAACTTTGGAGGCTTGTAGTGACCAAGGGATGAGAAAAATTACAAGTTTCTCATTTTTTCCATATTTAGTAGTTATTGAGCTATAAGCTCATGAAAGGATTTTTCAAAATGAGTGGATCTACTATGGTTTTGGAAAATTTTCCCAAAACCCTGAAAGGACACTTTTATGTCCTATTAGGTTACCATTCTAGTGTTAAAGGGTGTAGCATTCAAAGCTATTTTGAACGAAACTTGATAAGCCCATAGAGAAACATGGAGAAATAACCACTTTAGTCAATCCGAAGCTAAGAAGTTTATTTGTATGCTCAGCTTGTCCATTTGCTTGTGGGGGGTAGGGAGCTGATTTGTTATGGATGACTATAAATTTGTTAAGCAGATACTCAATTACCTCATTGAGGAAATGAGTTCCCCTATCACTGACAATTTCTTTTGGCGGTCCATATCTTGTGAACACATACTCATATAAGAATGCCGCGGTGGTTCTGGCATCATTCTTTTGAGTTGCTTTAGCCTCAATCAACTTTGTCAAATAGTCCGTAGCTAGAATGGTATATTAATCTTGGGTTCTATAAGCAGGTGGTTGTATTGGACCAACAAAGTCTATACCCCATTTTGCAAAAGCTCTAGCCCCCATAATTGGCCTTAAGGGCATGATATTTACATGGGTTGGCATTTTAGCTCAATGACATGCATCACACCTTTGAACATATTCTTTGGAATCTGCAAAAAAGAGTTGGCGACCATATGCCTACCATTAAGATTGCTCTTATGGTGGTCTCACGAGAAAAGTGACCTCTAGCTAATCCAACATGTGCTTGTTCTATAATGGGAATTTAGGAAATGTTCGTCTTTGATAAGTAAGTAGCTAGATAGTTACTCCACTTAGGAATATGCGAGATTTGGAACAATGTCACATGAGGTATGGGTGCTTGTTTTTCACATTGAGGACAAGTCTTCAGAAAATAATGAACATCGCTCCTCATAGTTGGAAAAAATACTCCAAGTCCCAAGATCCGTCGCATAGTTTGGTCTTTTGCAAAGTGAATTCCTACTATGGTAATATGTATTTGACTTAAGTAGTGGGTTTTCTCCTTAGGATTAATGGCTAAAAGAAATATTCCATCTTGATTTCTTTTATACAACCTTTCAACTAGTAATTGATACATAGCCAATTACCCAATTAATCCGGTTGTAATAGGGAGTGGTATTTGTGAATCCACTTGAGCTACGGTCATTAGGGATACCATGTTTTCTGACCATCGAGGTATCATTTCCATGAAGAACAGATATGTATCTTGTAGACCACCGTCTACTCGGTGGTTCTCCTGAAAAAATCCTTGACAAATGACCTCTTCTTTGATGGGTGGTGCCCTTTTTCACAACTATAATGAAATCAGATAATTCCATAAGAATGATGAACCATCTCACTATTCTTCCTATGTTACATGGATTGCTGACCAAGTACAATAGGGCTTGGTGGTCCACAAAGAACCAAAATTTATTAGCTAATAGGTAATGTCTATACTTTCTTACGGCATATTTAATTACTAATCCTTCCATTTTGGTGATGGTATAGTTTTTATTTGCCATATTCAACTATCGACTAGCATAAGAAATAGGAAAATCAATTTGTTTGTCTCCTGGTTGAGCTAGTATACACCCAATGGGAAAATTGGAAGCATCTACATGTATGTGCAATATCTTATTCCAATCTAGTCCTTTCAATATTGGAGGTGAAGTGAGAGCTTGCTTCAGCTTCATGAAGGATTCTTCACACTCATCAGTCCATTCAAAGAGTTTTATCAAGCTATACATGGTTTTTGCAATTATAGCGTATATGTAAATGAATTGTCTGTAATACCCACAATGTCCCATGAAGCCTTGAACCCCCATGGCGGTTGTCAGTCTAGGGAAAATCAACAATAACATGAATTTTATCCATATCAGTAGCTATGCCATTTTTAGACACTATATGTCCAAGAATGTTTCCTTGTCTACCCATGAATGTGAACTTTTCAGGATTTAAGAAAATCCTATAAAGTCTACACTTTTCAAATACCTTTTTGAAGTGTTCAAAATGATCAGCCCGAATTGATGAATGTACACATAGATCATCCACATATACTTCCAAGAAATTCCGTAGATATTCTTTAAAAGCATGGCTCATCAATCTTTGAAAGGTGGAAAGAGCACTAGTCAACCCAAAAGACATAACCCGATAGGCAAAAATACCCCATTGAGTTGCAAAGGCAGTTTTATGCTGATCTTTGGGGTCAACCAAAAGTTGATTGTATCCCAAAAATCCATCTAAAAATCTATAAGCTTCTTTTCCTGCAACTCATTCTAAAACATGCTCAGTGATTGGAAGAGGAAATTTGTCTCTAATGGTAGCTGCATTCACTTTCTTGAGATTGACACACACCCGTAATTTTTCATTTTTCTTGGGTACTACCACAATTGGCAAAACCCAATCTGTGTGTTCACTTTCATAAATGAATTTGTCTTCCTTTAGCTTTTCTATCTCTTCTTTGATGTTTTTGACAAATGTCTCATTATATGTGTATGGCCTCTATCTACTTGGTTTTGCATCATCTCTCATGGGTATGATATGTTGACAGATTTCTGGATCAACACCCTTGAGATCCCTATAAGACCAAGAAAAGATATCTCGGTATTCTTTCACTAATCTTAACAAAATCTCTTCTTCTTCTTTTGTCAGGTCATTTGCAATGTAGGTAGGTCTAGGCTCTTCTCTTGAATCAGTCACATCTATCTTTTTTGCATTTTCAGGTCATTTAGAGGACTCACCCTATTTTTGTAGATCCCTGACAGGTTGTGAAATGGGAATGGCATATGAACTTTGAGAATAGTTGAATTAAGAGAATTAGAGTTAGCATTTTTGTGAGATTACTTGAGAACTTGGATGGTGAACTTAATTGATGATAGCAACATAAACATAGTACTTAATTAACTTGGCATGAACAATACTTTTGCAAGAGAGAGAGTATTAGAGAACATGACAATAGTTGAGGACCGGATTTACTTGTAGCCGGTCCTCCCTCCAAAAAGACTTTGTGATCCATTTGTAGGATGCATGGAACCCCAAAGAGATAGTGGTTCCATGTTTCTAGGGCATGTAGAATAGCTAAAAGCTCTTTTTCATATATGCCCAGGACCCGTTCATTGACATTGCACCTTCAGCTCTCATATGCTATGGCATGCCCTTCTTGAAGCAAAACTGCTCCAAGGAAATCACCACAAGCATCACATTGGACTCAAATGGCTTTGAGAAATCCGAAAACATAAGTACTAGTTGAGAGGTAAGCTTCTCTTTGAGCTTGTCAAAAGCATTTTTTTCTTTAGCTGTCCATGAGTACTTAACGTTCTTTCTTGTTAAGTCATGCAATGGTCCTGCTATTTGAGAGAATGTTGCTATGAAGTGTCTACAGTATGCACACATACCAATAAATCTTCTTAGCTCATGTAGAATACTTGGATTAGGCCATGCTTTTATTGCCTCCAACTTTGATGGATTTATAAATATACCATCAGTGACCTAAATATTGAATCTCTTGTAGGAAAAAACTACTTTTCTTTCGATTAATAAAAAGTGTATTCTCTCTCACAACTTGAAAGATTACCTAGAGGTGTCACTTGTAGTCCTCGAGAGAATTTGAGTGGCCTGACATTTTTTGTCCATCCTAAGTTTGAAGGTAGCTGGAGCATTTGCCAGTGATCGTATTTAGTGCTCTAAAGTCGACATATGTGATATGTGTCATCTTTCTTTTGCACTAAAAGTACTAGTGAATAGAATAGAGAGGAGCTAGGCCTCACCATCATTTTTTCCACCAATTCATGCAATTGCCTCATGATCTCCTTTGGTTGAGATTGTGAAACTCAATAAGAAGGTTTTTAGGAGGTGTGATTCCTAGTAGAAGCTCTATTGCATGGTCTCATCATCCCCTTGTTTTGAAGGTAGCTCACTAGGGATGTCATCAATGAAAACATCTTGGAATCCATTTAGGAAACTAGAAAACTCTAATTCCTCTTGATTCCCTTTATTACTACTTGTGAAAACATTAGAACCATTTACAGATTCTCTAACAAAAATCATATATCTAAACATAGAACTTTTCATTGACTTATCAAAAGCAAGCGTATTTACCAGGGATATGGTGTTCCCCGACTCATTAGCATCTATGTTCATGCTCATTTCCCTGTAAGTGAAGTAGATTCTCCTTTCAAGGAACTTCATGTTGGGAGCCATGCGGTTGAACCATGGTGCCCCTAGGATAACATCCTCATGTTTGAGAGCTAAAAAGAAGTCTTCTTTGTTGATGTAGCTTTGGATATGAAGCCTCAATATCCCAATCAAGGGAGTAACAAAAACTTGTTATACCTTGAAAGTTGTATCAGTAGTTACAGTATTTCCTATCTCAAAATCTTGAATGCCCAACTTGGTGGAAAACTCCATTGATATGAAGTTGTGAGTAGAGCCAGGGTCAAACAAGTTGAAGGCATCATGGTCCCTTACTTTCCCCCAAGCATAGGAGAGGAATGATCCTTTGCAATGAGTATCCTCTTTTGGAGCTTCAACCATGGTAGCTCTGAGAGTGTCATTGCAAATGTTTCTTTTGGGGAAAGAACGATAACCCTGTCCTTGCTCCCCACATTTAAAGCAATTATGGTCTTTTTGAAATGCCTCTAATTATTTGGGAGAGGGATTATTTTTACCTTTGTAAGCTCCTTTCTCCTTGGCCTTGTTGTTGTTGGTGCCGGTGTTGCCTTGGTAAGATTTCTCTTCGCTTTAGATTCATTTCAATCCTTGTTTTCCATGGGCTTGAAATTTCTTCCTGCCCCTTGTTGGAAATTGATCCTTAAAGCAACCATAGTGAGGTGGTTCACTTTTGTGATAGTGCTAGGCCATTGTGAGTTGACATACTCAGCCATTTCTTCAGGTAATACCACACAAAATTGTTGTTTTGGTTTGACAAAGTCTATCCTTCGAAAGACTATAGCTTTGAGATGTAAATCCCAAAACCTATCTACATTTCTGTAGATGGATTCATTGAAGAGCATCTTGAAACTTTTCCATTCGGTGAGCACTTTGTCATTGGCATTGCTTGTAGGGAATTGATTCATGATGGAAACTCGTAGAGTTTTCCTTCTCTTTGGGGATTTTCCATTTCCACGAAGGCTATCCCATCGCTCCCGAGGTGTGTACCATATCCCACATAGTGGGCTCAGCAAAACCGACTATAGATCCCAGTCCCATCTACCCTAGTATAATTAACAAAATCAACCATTAATAGCCTACTTAAGGACTTCTCTTCTTAAGGAATAAAAGAGAAACAAAATGCTATGATACCAATGTAATGGGAATGGCCTTTAAACTTTAAGAATAGCAGATTTAAGAGAATTAGAGTGAGTATTTTTGTGAGATTACTTTGAGAGGTTAAGGGTGAACTTGAATTATGGTAGTCATAGCCGTTTTTTGGCTATTCAAAATTGACATAGTGAGCTACCTCACACTACCAAAATCACCCAAACACTGTGGCTATCCCTACCTTTTCATTGTACATAGGCGTGTATGAGTTAGGGGACTTTTCCCATATCTCCGTAAAACTCTTAGCTAGCTAGTCATTGGGTTAGTTGAGCCAAAAAAGTAAAATAGATTATGACCCATTTGTGTGTAAATATTCCATTGGATATAGGGCCTAAATATAAGGATTTTTCATAATTATCTTGGTATTTATTTAAACATCTCTACCTAGTTGTACGTTATTTGCCTATGTATGCTATGTACTTTGACTCACCATTACCACAATTTTCTTACCATTTTGCATACTCTTTTTTTTTTATATAAAAATATCTTCACACAAGATTCTCTTATTTTTGGTGTGAATCCACTCCAAGGAAAAACTTCAAAAATACCTTTCACCATCAGTTGTTGCCTTTCACTAAATTCATATTTCCTAGAGGTATTTTTTCTTATCTCTTGTAAATAAATATACTTCAATAAAAACAAATGAGGGTCCCTCATTTGGTTCCTTATATTTCCATATATCTCTTTTGTTCATTTTATATTTATATATAGGTGACACTATTCTAGATTCCACGAATTGTTTATAGACTAACATGTTTTTTCATCATATCCATATATTACTTTTATGCATAATCCACAACCATACATATTTTCAAACCCCTAATAATCAATTTAGTCATGCTCTCATTCAAGGAGGGGCTCACCTTTAGAGCCATATGCAAATTCAACAAAAGGGGAGCAACTGAAGACTTTTCTGTGAAGAAAAATAGGTATTTTGGTGGGATTTTTTATATCCATCTCCACTCTGAATTTGAAGTGGTGGTCAAGTGATAAAATGTGGACCAAGAGCTGAAGAATCACCTCAAATATTTTGGTGATTTTTGGAGTAACCACCGGTGAGCTAGGATTTTTTGAGTGGACCCGAGTCTGCCCACTTTTCTCACAAGTAGCCCATAGTCTTCTCACACCTCTTTCCACACTTCTACACACACACACACACACACACACACACATCCTCTCAATCCCTCACTCAAACTTGCACCTTTCATGGTTTCTCTCACCTTCTTCACCATTAAACTCCTCTCTTACTTCCATAGCTCTCATATGAGCTCTACATGTACATACACCATCTCTATGCCTCTTTCTATTATCTCCAAGGTACAATTCCATCTTACCGGTTCTCTATATACATAAAATTCAACATGTAAACCATGATTAACCTCTGCAAATTGGAACATGTCATCAACGGAATTTCCATTTTCATCGCGGTAATCAACCTTGGCGGGGGTGGCATAAAGAAGAGAAGAAGAAGAAGAGGGTCGGTAGTCATTCTGAGAACCTACGCAAGTAAGTCCAAACCTTCTTTAAACTTCACCATCACAAGGGTTTCCTCACTTCATTCAATCATCTTACTTCAAACATCCATCTCATTCTACCCATTGTAAATGCAACATTAATTTTCTAGTGATTACTAACACTAACCACTAACATATTAACACAAAATAGCCATTGACCTAACCATGAAAGACACCTCACCTCAAGACATGTGCATAGTAACTCTCTCTCTCTCTCTCTCTCTCTCTCTCTCTCTCTCTCTCTCCTTACTAAAAACTTTACTTTCACCTTATCTACCATCAATGATGCTCTTTTTTGAGTTCACATCCATGACTCAAGCAGACAAAGATGGCCCGCAATGTTTTGATATTCAAAAAAATCATAAGCCTGATTTGTTAGCTTGTAAATTAGGATTTCCAATAATCTTAATGAGGGGTCTCTAACCTATAAACAGACCCCTCTCCTTCTTGTAAAACAACCTCCAATACCTCACATAGCACCCCAACACTCTATGCGTGATGAGAGACTTAAGCGTAGCAACCACTTTGTGAGCTTCACTTTTGGTGTTTGAGAAGCTTTCAAACTACACATTGCAAGTGAGAAAGTGTAAGTTCAAAAATTTCAAAACCACAATTGTATATGGTCCTCCATCATCAATAAATTGAGGTTTGGTGCATCAAAGGAATGATTCCATGAGTCACAGACAAGGTATTACATAACTTCCATTCCTCTCTCTCTCTTCCCTTTGCTCTAGCTCTCCTTGGTCCATTTTGTGTGTGTCTTGTTGTGAGGTTGCTTGTGTGTTTTTTGTGGCGCATCTTCTTGGTTGTGACAAAATCTCTCTTGCATCCTAGTTCGCATACCATAACTAGGTGGTGCCCCTATCTTGCTTGGGTTTGGCTATGGTTTGTTGTTGTGTTTTGCTCGTGGTTGAGCCAACCCCAATTGAGCAGCACCGAATCTTTGAGGGATGTTTAGACGTCGCCTCTCTTATTGCCCACCCCGGACCGCCACAATTTTGGTGCCCCCACAGAGGAAGGCTTGTGTAAATTTGTGTAGGATCAACCTTTAGCATAGTCAAGTAGTGTGCATGAATCACGAGAACTTGAACGATCCTTTCATTCCCATTGCAAGGAAAAAAGTACACATAATTGCTAGTACTAAGTTTCAATTTCAACGTGTAATTCGTAGAACTTCAGGTCCTCTTATATTGGCCAAGATAAATGCTTCAGTAAATCCTTTTATTTTGCCTCTCATTAGGTACGACCTTAGTTTGGACATCTATATTTTTGTTCTGTTTAAGCATTAGGTTATGCATAGAAAATGGACAATGGTCAGGAATAGAGGTATTCCCCTTCCATTTCACTCCACACATTAGAATAAACATTTTAATTAGTAGAAAGATCCATTTTCAACAACGTATGGTGTTCATGTTTGGTGCCCTGAGAGTATGAGAAATTCTTGCATCACCAAACCCTGTCATCCTACCTCTTGTTGATTATCATAGATCATTTAATGTGCATATTTTTATTGTGTTGTAGAACAGATTGCCATTTAGAAAACATTATTGTGTAGATATTTTTAAGAAAAAAAAAGGTGCGTTACTTTGAAATCAATTCAATGGAAAGTCAACACCAAATGCCTAGATATCCTCTTTTCTTTGGAGAGCCTGGAGAGGATGCAGAATTATTTTTAGCAAATTTCACGATGTCTTGCCGTATCAAGAGGATAGTAACTGATCAAGAACGTGTAGAAATGTTTGAGGTGGTCCTTAGGAAAGATCCTAGCACTTGGTTTGACTCTTTGCCTGAGGAAGTTAAGGGGAATTACATGGAAGTTTTAAAACATTTCAAGAAATACTTCTTTGATCCCCAAAACACTCAAAAATTATGGCAAGACATTGTTTCTCATAAGCAAAAAGACTTAGATGACTAATACTTGTACAAGCAAGAGTTTCTACATCTCTGGGCTCTAGGGATACGAAATGTTTATAATCCTGGTGATGGTGCCTAATTTCTAAAGAAGGAGAGGTTCATAGCCGGACTCTTTCCTGATCTTAAGGTAAAAGTTGAGGTGGGCGCACCTTCTACCTTTGATGCAACTGAAACTAAGAAGTATAGAAAAATCAAGAGCATAAGGGGAGAGGTTCCAATAGAAGTTGTTAGACCCAAAGGTAAGTCACAAGCATCAACATACAGGCCTATCAATTCACCCTGCACAAGCTGTAGGTCCAAAGGGACAAGCAAAAAAGTCAGAAGAGAGAGAGTCACAACCTAGGTGAGTCTTGGAATGTTGGAATTGCGGAGAGTCTAGACATGGGATGTATAATTGTCCTTGGACCCATGTGGAGCTAGGGAGACCTAACTTGAGTTACCCAGTGATGAATGCAGGTGAAGGAACAAGTCAACAACCAAGGCTTCTACAAACACCAAATGAACCAAGACCACCTCAACAAGGGGTAGAAGGAGTTCCACCTTTGCCAGATCCAAACGTGCATGTGCACTGAAGAAGCAAACCTACGAAGGTCATCAAGCGTATCTTCCAAAGAATCATGTGTTACACGATGGCATTTTGGGAAGAGAGCCACCGAGGATGTTTGCACAAGCATGGTTAGAGCATAAGGAGATGTGTGATGACGGATTGCCCCCAAGGATGAAGAGACTATCTCTATGGTACAAGTTACCATACTGGCCCCGACTCATGATCAATCACTTGCTCGATCCAATGCACATATTCAAGAATGTGGGTAATCTACTATGGGACCATCTGACTGGCAAGAAAGATACTTTGGGAGCCAGAGTTGACCTTAGAAATGTTTATCGTATGGAGAAATATTGGCCGCAAACAGCGTCCGATGGATCGATAAAACTCCCTAAAGCACCATGGGCTTTCAGAGGAGCCCAAGAACGCAAAGTAAAAGAGACCATTTGATCTTTGCGGACCCCCACTGGCAAAATGCACTCGCTCCGAACGTGTTTTACTAAAGAAGGAAAGCTTACCGGTTTGAAGTCACACGACTGGCATAAAATGTGTCAAGTATGTTCATAGTGGAGTATATCATAGTGAGAATTGTGTAGCAAAGTCGTGTGTGGACTTTAATATCATTGCTGCACGTGTTTTGCAGTTTATTTTACCGGTTTCCATTGAGGGATGTCTGTCTCTTGACGTCCGCAACACAATCTACAAACTTGCGAAGTTGGTACAATGGACCTCACAAAAGGAGATCAATGTAGACTCCATACCATTTGCCAAACTAAACGTTGCGGAGGTTGTGTGCATGTTTGAGAAACATTTTCCTACTACCATGCTAACCATTCAGGCCGTGCATCGTCTTGTTCACATAGTTGATGAGGTGGAAATAGCTGGCACAGTACATTCCAGATGGATGTTCTTTTTAGAACGTTTCATGAAAACTCTCAAGGGATATGTGCGTCAAAAGGCACGTCCGGAGGGTAGCATGGCAAAAGGTTGGCTGGTATCAGAGTCCCTAGTGTACATTTAAGAGTGGCTAGATGGATTTGATAAATCCCAGGATACGCTATGGAGAACCATAGATGATGAGTGCATATCTCAAATTGTCATGTGCAATCTCGGTGTTGAGAAGAAGATGACGGGAGATCTAGAGGCTAAAATCAACCGATTTTGCATGATTCACAATCCAGTCATGCAGAAGTGGATTTCATAATATGAGGATGCAAAGCAAGAGCGACAAAGGGCAACAATCGAGTGGAGACGGGGAAGACGACCACCGATGCACTATCCGACAAGTCTAGAGAGCCTACCAACATTCATGAGCTTAAGATGGTTGCACAACCAATTGAAAAGCGCACAATAGTGCGGTGAAGAAGTGACTGAGGAAGAGTGGGACTCCTCTAGGGGTTGCGCAACAAAGGTAAGTTTGCAATGTACGACTACTAACTTTCTAGATGTTTGAACGGCCACTCATAATCTTTGTTGGTTGTAGTATAAGTCATACATAGCAGTATGGTGTAAAGGTCGACATTTTAGGGTGGAACAGATCGACAAAAAACATTTTACTCAAGATTGTGGAATCATAGCAAAATTTGATCAGTCTAGTCGACGACGGTCCTCTGATGCAGATCCTGTGGTGGCGGAACTCACTTACTTCGGCACGCTACAAGAGATTTTGAGGATCGATTATATAGGATTTTTTGTCTTGTTCGACGTTCAATGGTTCAAGATAATCATGGAGGGTCGCAACGATACTGTGCGTAGAGGAGATTGTAGTTTTCTTGAGGTGGATTCAACTAAGAAATGGACTGACCTAAGAGACACTTTCGTACTACCCGAGCATTGTGAACAAGTAAGTATGTAAATAGTTAACGTGTGTTTTAGAATTTATGTGCTTGGAAGCTCTCATGTAAGTTATGTGGCTCTGGAAGGTGATATTTCATCCCACAAAGTCTCCATCAAACTGGTGGTACGTCATAGAGGTAGCGCCTCGTAGTGCACGGACGTATGAAGGCTACCATGTGCCAATCATAGTGGCATCAATGCAGGATATCGGAGAAGATGCTCAGTCAGAAGCCGTGGAGGTGGTGCCAGATGAACATCAAGCTGCTACTCTCTATGGGGTGCATGCAGAGGATCTACAAAATGAAATAGAGGACATCTGTTTAAACGGAGAGCTCTATATAGATATAGGAAGTTATGCTGAGCTATGCGAGGATGAGAGAGAGATCTCTTAAAGCCATAAATATTGAATTTGAACAATTTTGCTCCGTTTTGTAAATTCAGAGTTATGCACTTGCCTCTTACATCACTCAACTTGAATAGAAGAAGAATGCTTTCTGTTGCTGCTAGCCTTTGAACATTCCAAAGCTACAAGAACATTCAAGTTATTGTATGATTCTCCAGCTCTTTAACTATTTGCGTCATTGCGTCATTGTATTTATATGCTTCATTCCATTACTGTATTTAATGGTCTTTGCATCCACTCCAGGTACGTATGCTGTAGGTATGTTCTCATAAGCAGAGACGACGAGCACCTCATCCTCTCTCTCTCTCTCTCTCTCTCTCTCTCTCTCTCTCTCTATCTATCTATCTACTTGTCCATGTTTTCTACTTCATTCATTCAATATTAAGTTTAAATGTTCGTGTTTTTAATGCAAGTATGGATGATGAGGAGTTTCTTTCTTCTTTGCGCGGCTGACTGCCATTCCCCACAGCTACACACCGCTAGCTACTCCTCCAGGAGTAACTCCAGTGGACACTCCTCGCTTCGGGGCTCAGACTCCAGTGGAGACACCTAGCGTCCATACCCCCGGTGACACGCCTCTAGAGACCCCTTCCAAGACACCCAGGCTCACACGTCAGCAGCGAGAGGGCTTGCCTTACTCTATCGACTTCAGCGGCGGCATCATCTTGGATGATGACGGGAAGAAGGTGATTTCGCGCATGCGCGATCTTTGCTCTCAGGTGTTTAGACACTACATACTAAACACCTGGAGTGAAGTACCAAATGAATTAAAAGACAGAGTCATCAGCATGCTTCATGACGAGTTTCCCATTCCAACACGGGATGACCGCTTCAATGAAGATGTGATGAAGGTTTGAATGTGCGAATACTGCAAGCATAAGCGTTCCGAAGTGCAAAAAGCAATCAAGCATGGGTGGAACAAACCAGATTGGCTGGCCAAAGAAGATTGGAAGCATGCGAAGAAAGAAGCGCGCGAGAATCCTGACAAGCGGAAGTAACAAAAGGAGGCAGCAGAGCACGAGTAGAGACAGGGAGCTCACACCACCTGGGGAGCTGTGGGTGGGCATCGTTTGAGGCCGATTTTGTAAGTGTTTTCGCATCTATGTTCGATAGTTTAGGGTTTATGGAATTTGAAATTCTAACATAATGGATTCTTTGTATGCTTTGACAGTGGTCATTTACAGGACGTGATCCCACACCGTACGAGCGTGAGTATGCAGGTAGGCAGGGCTTAGACGCCCTTATAGACATCCTGACTTTTCGGGGTGGCATGGTTAGTATTAGGGTTTATTATTTTCTATTTATTGTATTGTTTTATAAACGTCGCTAGCTATATGTTTATACTTACAAAAAGCTATCTTATTGTTTTTTTTGCAGAATCCGACAGATACACCGCTTGGACGCGATGAGACGTTTGATTAGACGACGTCAGTTTAGCCATATCTAGATAGAATTAGTTTCTTTTTGTCATAGCTTATGTATCATGAGACCATGTAACTATGTATGTTTGAAAACCATGTATATTTTTTAAATAATGACAATGGTTTGTAACTATTACATTTGCAATGATTAACAATCAACTGATTTTGCTGCTGTGTACAATTGTCATTTATTTACTACATCTAAATCTTCATGAGACAATACGTATTTCTCTATGTCCAACAGAGGCTGAAGTTTGTATTCAAGCACTAAATTTTGAACCTGCAATTCTACATTTGTATTAGCCAGCTGCTCTATTTCATTGTTGATCTTACCTTCCAAAGTCATGGTCCACTCTCTGAACAGTCCCAAGGACAGTTTCACCTTGGCCAATTCATCTTGATGTTTCCTCACAACATTTTGCATTTCTTCTTTATGCTGACTCTTCAAATTCTCCATCTATATAGTCAAATTCTTGACCATATCAACCTGTTCCTGCAATAACACCTGAGCTGCCCCTGTTTTGGTCATTGCCTATACTTGATTATCCACCTGTATCTGCTATTTCTGCACAAACTTCTTAACTTGTGCCAACATCTTCACAGCCATGTGAACATCATCAATGTCCCCCACTTCCTGAGCCTTAACATCATATCCACGATCAAAATCTAACTGCCTAACTACCTTGAGCATATGATTGTCCACTTTCCTTTTCTTTGAAAAAGTGAACAACTTTCCCAACTTAGTGGTTTTCTCTTTGTCCTTATTACTCATGATAGGCCTAACCCTGATTGCACTAGGGACCTTGTAAGGAAAACTAAACACTGCTGCCAAAAATGCAGAAAGTCTACTACAGTTCTGAGCTCTCCTTTTATCTGACATATACACCTCGGCAGAAATCTTATCAAACAGCCAATTAGCCCAAGTAACTTTGGCCCCCTGTTCTGCAAAGCACAATGGTCCATAATTCTCTTTTGACATGTAATCAAACTTAATAAAAAAGCACAACCTTTCAAGGTACCACTTTAACTGCTCCCTTCTGATATAATGAACATTCATAAGCATGTAGTATTTTTTTTTACCTTAAGTGGGACCACACTCATTTTTCAAAAAAAAATCAAAACACTTAGGGATGGTCGTTCTCCCTTTTGATGGTAACTTAAACACCTTAGCTACCAAATCAGGGGTAAGAGAGATAGTACTGGAAATCATACCCTTTGTTTTCTTGATGATATCAAGCTGAGCCTTGGAATAATAGTTATTCCTCCAGTCGTCCTTCAATTCGATGGTCTGCAACCATGCAAGATTTGATTCAACTGTCAAATCCAACTGCACCTTAAAATCCGTGAAAGGCTCCATGAGGGATTGCTCGATCTTGTGGCTGCACTACGAGGAGTACCCACGGGTGTATCCTCATCTCCACACACTTCTTCCTCGTCCGCGCTGCTTACATCCACATTCACAGCTTTCGCCTTTGCATTGCAAACACCTTGGTGGTTCATCTTGCTCCAACTCAGGCTGCATGGCACTACTTTGCTTCCCGTGCAACATCGCTGTAGGTGAACGCAGAGGTGGTGTGTAATGGAGAAAATTAGGCGTCCACGTGCGGTAAGTATGAGAGCGATAGAAGCGATTGATGGTGCCTTCGATTAGCACACCCTCCACTAAGAATACCCGTTGCACAAGGGATTCACTTAAGGTGAAGTTATCCCTCACTTTGAAATGCTTTTTTAAATTGTCCTCCTTAAAAGTTCCGATCCAAGAACATCCAATTTGGAAAATTCCGACACACAAAAATCCGATCTGGCAAGCATATCCGATATGAGAAAATCCTTCTCTAGATGCTGCACTCACCCAATTGTGGAACCTTACAATCTGACTCTGATAACGTGTTGGTGCACCTCTCTGGGTGACATAGTCAGAATCAACATTCTTCAGAAGCACATTCCTTGGAAAAATTAAAGAAGTCTCATACCTTTTATCTACACTGTATTCTAAAAACTGTTCAGGGAGAATCAATCGTGCTAAAGGCCAATCCAAATGTGTTGGTTTCCCTTGAAATTTTTTCAGTCTGAACCCATTAACAGGTTTTTCAACTCTTCTGCCAAAAATATTAGCAACTATAAATGTTCCTTGGCCCATATCCTGAACAATTTTATAAGGACCAATATATCTTAAAGTGAGCTTGCCTGGATGTGGGTCCCAATCTAGAGTTATACAGCATAACCCAGTCTCCCACCTAAAAAGCTTTAAACTTAATATTCATGCTTACCCAAGCCTTTGTCCTTGTTTGAATCACCTCAGAGATATATGAACTAATCAATCTGTCTTCTTCCAGCTGCATCAAATACTTACTCGTATACTTCACTGAAAACTTAGGGCTCATTTTTTGAGCACTGATTCAAAGACTCGGAACTAGAAATTCCATAGGAAGTACAGCTTCCAACCCATAAACCAATTTAAAAGGAGTCATTCTTATTGTGACCTCGAAAGATTTCCTAAAAGACCATAATGCTGAATCCAGCTTCTGATCCCAATCCTTCTTATTGTCCTGAACAATTTTCTTCAATATCCTCACCAATGTCTTATTTGTACTTTCAGCCTGTCCATTAGCTTGAGGATGATAAGTTGTGGACTTATTGTGCATTATCATGTGAGTTTTTGTTAACTCAGTAATCACTTCATTTAGAAAATGACTACCTCTATCACTTACCAACTCTACAGGACATCCAAATAGACTCATAATATTGTGATAGAGAAACTTACTAGCACTATCAGATTTATTGTCTTTTAGAGCCACTGCTTCAACCCACCTGGTGCAATAATCAGTAGCTACCAAAATGTACCTACATCCCCTACTGGTGGTACACTTTAAATGTCCCACAAAGTCCATACCCCACTTTTGAAAAGGTTCAAGAGGTAAAATAGTGTTAGGACACGGGTCCTGTACCCTAAGAACTAGGCTAGGCAAGGACTACGGCCAAGGGCCAGGCTAGGCAGTGTGGACAGGGGATCCATCTAGGGCAAGGGGCTAGGAGCCCACCTATAAAGGGAGGTTGGGAGGAGGATCCAAGAGAGCCTAGTTGCCTAGTTTCTTATATTGGTATCAGAGCTTGGGACTCTCTTCCACTCTCTATCTAGGCGTGGTCATCTTTGGCTCCTAAAAGCATGCCCCTTTGGTGAGAACCGTTGCTTTCTAAGCCTTTTTCCAATTTTAGTCGGGCTCCTTGCCAAGTCCGGCAGTTCTTCCCATTTTGGAAACCACTGTGTGGTGCATGAAATCGGGGGGAGTTAAGCTTGAAGGGAGCACCCTGTGGAGGAGGGGGAAGATATACGAGGTCACGGCCGTAGCCGGCCTGTGCAAGAAACAATCTCCTCATCATCTCCCTCGTCAAAACGTGCGCGTTGCCTGCGTTTTCTTCTTCAAGAATTTGCCTCCTTTTCACATGGCAAGGCCATTAAGTAAAACAAGTTGGAGTCTTGGCCACTCTCAGCGGCCCTTCCCACGAGTACATTAGCAACTCAAGGTAGTCGGGCAATCCAGAGCACGCTTAAACCGCTGAGGAAAGCCCCTCGATCGTCACGGCTTCAAATTTTACTCGCATACTGCAGAAAATTCCAGAACCTGCGTGTTCGGGTGGAAAATAAACAACCACAATTCATTGTTCGGCAAGACTAATCAGTATTCCGAGCAAATCAGATTCCGACTGATTTTTTGTTTGCATACGATGCAAATCCCGTCATCGGCTGCTCTGAATTGATTTGCGTTTCAAAGGCGTCCTCGGTTCCAAATCAATTATTGATTGCTCGATGTTCAGTTAATTCTAGCAATCTGCTATAAGTTTGATTAAGTGCTGAGACGATTCATGCTACGACACGGAGTAGCTATACTTTGCAAGGGCGACCAACATCAGGTACTGTTTTCTCTTTTGTTCGCACAACACAGATTCGCCATGAGTGCGGAAATTGATGATCAACACATGTTTGACTTCGAATATATATCGAATGGGCTCCACATGTGGATGTCATGGGGCCGGATACTCTAACGGAGAGTACCCTCGTGGCAACAGGGATGGATGGTGCAAACCCAGATGATCCATCTCTGTCTCCTCGTTTGTCAACCCCTCCTCCACAGAGCGTGTTGGACATGCTAGAGGATGAGAGTCAATTGCCAGATGCCAGGGAGTTTGTCACTCGACAGGACTGGAAAACTTTTGATGCCCGATTTTGCAAGCTCGCTGTCAGGGTTCAAATCTTGGTTACACGAGTAGAAAATCTTACACAATTAATTTACAGAATGCTACCAGAATCAGCTCTCCACTTGCTAGCAACCCAGGGGGTTGCCAATTTACCAGTTATGACCAAAGAGGTCCAACATGTCCACAATACTTCGGTTGTCGGAACACATCGGGGCAGGACCAACGGGGTCAAGAAACGCCTATCACCATCCAAATTTCAACGTGAAAAAAGTAAAAAATTATTCTTTATTTGCTTAGGAACACATTAAAAAAAGCAATGCCCACATGTCAGAAAACTTCAGCATGATGCATGAGTTTGTGCTTTGACATAAACTCCAGTTTTGGTGCACGACACCGTAGCTATATGGCTTTTTCAATATGTTATGTGTAGCCATTTTCTCATAATTCAATATGGAATTTTCAGCGTATTGTACGTTTTTTTAATTTGGGTACTATTAAACCCCAATTGTTTTCTGCCACAGTCATTTTTGGCACGACCAGTCACATCATCTCGGCTTATATGATCTGCCAAAAACATTCTGAGATGCAGGCAAGATCACTGAATTAGGGTGTATATGATACACGTGTCCTACAACTCACCCTTTCCATTTACGTCGGACAGTACCCAAGTTTGGGGCACCTACATTATTCAGGGTATCATCTCATCGGATCCTTACCAGTCTATTCGGTGTAAGGCACTTACGATGTTGACTTCAACGGTTATCACGGTAGCCACGGGCTCTAGTTTTTGTATGCAAGGCATGCTACCCAGATGGTATACAGTACGCTCTTACAAATCACTCTGTCAAGGACACTATTAGTTATGCATTGTTTCCCATAATTTTCGCTCCCTATCCAAGCACACAAAACAACCTCCAAACTTTTACTGGATTCACAACCCATACACGGTAGACACTCAAATGGTTGCATGCTTACGGCATGCTAGCTAGGTGGATTCCATTCTACCGCCGCCGGAAAAATGCTTCCGCTCTCACACCCGACACTTTGTCAAGGATAAGATACGTTCTGGATTGTTTTTGGGGTTGCTGTCAACATACAACAACACTTATTTCATAGGCAACGTGCCCATGCTAAGTCATTTTCAAACAATCATGACCCCTACAAGGAAGGTAGATCAAGATGTGATACCTCTCTCAATGAGCGAGTCATGTCGGACACTTGTGGAATGCTTATACGATAAGCTGCAAGTCAAGCATAAGATGCGTAAGAGCACACAGCTTGGGTGCACACTCTAAAATTTAAGGCAAGTTCCTCAGCCCAGCATGCTCTTCTTCTCTCTCTCTCTCTCTCTCTCTCTCTCTCTCTCTCTCTCTCTCTCTCTCTCTTTACGGGAAACATGAAAATCTTCTAAGAAGCTTTTGATACATGTTTTGCTCGTGAGTGAGCGTGAGCCAAGGTGCTCTCACTCTCAGCTAACACGTGGCTACGATGCTACTCAAATTAATCTTCATCAGTTCGTTGATTGAACACTATTTTGCATAAGGTCTATGAGCCAAACAGGCTAAGAGCCGATGTTAGGATAAGGATAAGACCCAACTATTGGCATTCTTTAGGTGATTGTTGGCAGGATATACCCAAGGAAGTACACATCGACGTTAATGGACAAGAAAGAGTCTTGTCATTACGGATATTTAGGGTGTCATTTTCACACTATAGGTTTCTAGTACGATGCTCACGTTGAGTTTTTGATACTCTTGCACTTACATCAGCTGATCTATACCATGGAGTCTAGAGACAACACACAGTTAAGACAGCATGGCTGTTAATACGAGCTAGATATTTGACTTATGTGGATTTCTTGCTCTCACTATAGCACTACGGCGTGTCTATGGATATACTTTTTGGGGTAAGACCTGGCGGGTGATTGTTACATCACCCCATAGGCATTAAGGATCACAGTTTGATCTGCATTGAGGATCAGACTTTGATCTCTCCCAGTTAGACTTTCTAGAAAAGAATTCTGCAATCTATCACGCGGTAGCAGACAAATTCAACTTTCCAAGTTGATTTCAATCATTACATACACGGTTAACTATGTTTGTTAGTGTTACCTGCTAGTTGAGCACTTTCTACAAAGGGTCTTACCAAAGGGTTTGACTATGTAGATTTTAACCAAAGGGGTTGGATTGCAAGGGCAACACCCATGGTTCCCACTGCAACCCTGTTTGTTTTTTCAGGTAGGAGATGTGCTCCTCTCCATTTGAATACGGGTAAGTGAACATTACGTTCAAATCTCCAGGTACGCATCTATTGATTTGGTGTTATTCCATTTTTAGTATGCTTTGCTTGGTTTTTCAAGACGTATAAGTACGCTTGAATGTTACAGAGCCATGCCAAGGGCATGTCGGCACAAAGTATTTTGGGCCAAGTGTCCAATCTATTTTGTTGCCTTATGCTGTTACGAACCTACTTGTAGGGTTCAATTTGGCACATGTTGTCACATGGGATACAACATGGTCTAGGAACTCCAGGAGTTCGTTTTAGCCAGTGTGGAGCAAGATAATGAGGGTCCCTCTCTCTCTTTTCGCGGAGTGTTTTGCAGTTCCTCCACACACAAGTACGTCTTGTACTTGAAGGATGTTCCTTTTCACACATCCTTATATGAGACATATTCCACATGTGGAGAATATGAGTCTCTGGACTGACACTGGTGCCATTATGTCAATTATGTGTCGCGACAAAGTCCCTAGGTGCTGGTCACATCTGTTTTCTAGACCATTTTTAGCACGACGTATCAGGAGAAATTTCGTGGCAAAAAATTGTCGGATACTTAGAATGACTTGTTAAGATACAAGTACTGCTAAAAACCATTACAAATGGTTGTTTATACATATAGCAAGGCTATAAGCTGTTAATGAAAAAGTTTCATTGTTTGTATCTAGAAGTGATCAATGTTTCACCTTTTATTGTGATTCAGACGTTTTAGCAAGGTTTGCAAAAGATTGCAACTAAAAGTATCTAGTTTCTTTTCAGAACTATTTACATTCGTTTTATTGCATGCTAGGCGCATCACATTTGCCATACGTATTGGCAAGCATCATTATGGATATACAGGTTCGGTTAGTTTTTGCTAAATGCATGCACAGTAGGTGCTATGGGCCCTAGTGTTTAGCAAGGGCTGATTTGGAACGGCATGCATATTCCACAGATTGTTTCTTATGAAGCATTTTGCACTCTATGTGCACTATCTCTCTGAGATTACTTTTGGATCCACTAAATCACCAATAGAGGTCATGGATTGATTTGGGCGTTTGTGGATTTTTTTTCAAGTCAACCACAATGGTTACTTCGGACATTGTTGATTCTTCACCAATGTTAAACACTACTGTGATCTCCCGTTTACCAGTCATCTGGGACGACTGTCTGTAAACCGTGAGGAAAACACACCTCAGTACTGTGGGTTATCCAAGGGGATAGGCAGATTACAAAGATTACAAAGAGTAATCTTGTGCTAAAGGATCTTCTAAGAGCATACGTTAACACAACGCATTTCGAAATAGATTATTTTCTCCCTATTCTAGAATTTGCTTAAGTACGATTTTCGACTTTGAACACCTCTTTTGGTGGGGTTGGAGATTGTGTCAATACTTTCATACGTCAAGGACTTACCAGGTGTGCTCACAGAGCATGTTGGCAAGTAACCTTCATTAGGGATGAACATGTAACGGACTGATCAAGATACTCAGGCGAGTAGGAAATCTGGCTCACAACTGCATGGAAAGTTACGCCAAGGTTTCCTTGCATTATTCTAGTACCTTCAAAAGATCTAAAAACTGGTTATGCCTTTGAACAACTCTTAGTTGTGGTTCCTCCTTTACAGTACTCAAGTGAGTTATAAATGGAGTTACCAATTAAACCCAAGTGACTCTTAGTTGTAGTTACTCCTTTACAGCACTCAAGCGTGTTATAAATGGAGTTACCATTCAAATCCAAGTGGTTGCAAACGGACAACAATGTTGAAAATCAAGATATTCATCTTGGTTTCATTGAACCTCCTCACTGCACCAATTATCGATCATACAGACAACTGGCTCACTTATGGGACGTCAATAAAGAGAACACCAGTATTCTTAAGAAGATGTTACTACTTCTATTTTCGAGGACGAAAACTCTTCCTTAAGGGGGAAGTAATGTCAGGACACGGGTCCTGTACCCTAAGAACTAGGCTAGGCAAGGACTACGGCCAAGGGCCGGGCTAGGCAGTGTGGACAGGGGATCCGACTAGGGCAAGGGGCTAGGAGCCCACCTATAAAGGGAGGTTGGGAGGAGGATCCAGGAGAGCCTAGTTTCCTAGTTTCTTATGATCTTTCATTCTATCTATGGCATTTGGCTGACCTATCTTCTAACAAATCACACAGCTTTTAGCATACTCATGAGCATCTTTTAACATAGTGGGCCACCATAATCTAGCTTTTTCTCCCTAGAAAAATGTCCTCTAGCTGTTCCTCAATGAGCCTCTTGTAAAACAGCTCTTTTTTCAAAGTCTGGAATGCACCTTGGGATTACCTTATCAAACCCTTTTCTATACAATGCTCTTGCTATTACAAAAAATGGTCGACTCTTTAAAGCAAAATTTCATCTCCGATCTCTTGAAAATCCGTTTGGTATTGTAGCATCTATCAAAAATATGAGCAGTTGATCATACCATGATTTAGAAACTGAATTCTGAACATCAAAAGGATCAGTATCTGGTAAATCATCAGAAACCCCTGTTGGTTCCTCTCCTATATCAATTCTACTTAAATAATCAGCCATGGCATGCTCTTTGCCAAGAGTGTGCACAGTGACAAAATCAAACTCCTGCAACAACAACATCCATCTTGCTAATCTGCGTGTTAGCAATGGCTTCTTAATCAAGTAAACCAATGCCTGATGGTCCACATGAAAAGTAACTCTGTTGCTCAACAAGTAATGCCTGAATTTATTTAAAGCATAGACCATACTAAGAGCTTCCCTTTCTGTCACAACATAATTTCTCTCAGCTGATGTTAACACCCTACTAGCATAATAAACAGGTCAGAACCATCCCTTAACGTTTTCTTGCATAAGGACATCACCAATGGCCATATCCGAGGCATCAACAAAAACATGAAAAGGTAATGACCAATCAGGAGGTTGTAATATTGGTGCTACAGAAAGCATCTTCTTTAACATCTGTAATTAATTCCCTTGAGGTTTAACCCACACAAAAGATATATTCTTCTTTGTCAAATGAGTAAGAGGCATACAAACATTGGCTAAATATCTGACATATCTAGCATGCCATTTCACTTGACCAACAAACCTGCTAACTTCCTTAACATTAACTGGAGCTTTTGCTACTTTAATCTTCAATCTTCTTCTCATCAATAAACATCCTCATCAATAAACATCCCTTCATAAGAAACCACATGACCCAAAAGTACTCCACTCCGAACAGCAATAACACTCTTGAAAGGGTTAAGACACATTTTGAATTTTCGACACCGTTCAAAACACAAACTCAGATGTTGCAAATGAAGGTCTTTCTTTCCAAAGACAGAAAAGTCATCCACAAAGACTCTCATGAAATCCCACAAATATGGTTCAAATGTTTTATATGCTGTAAAGTTGAATGATGGTGGTCCATTTTTGAGTCCAAAATTCATCATTGTAGATGCAAAAGCACCCCACTCAGTTATTAAAGCTGTTTTGTGTTGATCCCCTTCAGCCACCTTAATCTGATTATACCTAGAGAATCCATCCAAAAAGCTATACATTTCTTTGCCTGCTATAGCATCCAATATAGCATCACAAAATGGCATTGGGAAAGGATCAGTAGTAGTGGTTGCATTCAAATTTCTGTAATCAACACAAACTCGGATTTTTCCATTCTTCTTGGGAACCACAATGATTGGTGACAACCATGTAACCTCATGAATGGGTTTGATGAAGCCAACAGCTAACAACTTATCAATCTCCTGTTTAACTTGTGCTACAAAATTTGGGTTCATTCTATACCTTTGTTGCAAAATCGGAATTACATCCTCCTTTAGATTAATATGATGTTGATGAAAACCAGGATCTATACCTTTCACTTTAGAATAATCCGAGGCAAAAACATCTTTATACTCCTTTACTAGATGGAACAACTCATGCAAAAACTGTCCATCCACATGAATACTGACCTTGACAATATTAAGATCCTCTTAAGTACCCAAATTAAGGTCCTTTAGTTCATCTTGCTTAGCTCTAGCTGATGCTCCAAATCTTTTAATATAAATCTTCTGATCCAAATCCCTTGCTTCCTTTTCCCCTGTAGCAGCAGCACCTCCCTAGTAGTAGGAACTAAAGTCCGATCCACCAACTACACTAAGTCAGGTCTACGAATTGTCTGTCCAGGTACTAATTCAGAATCTGCTAACTCCTCCTCTTCCTTTTTCTCTAAGATACCATTAACATCAACTTCAAAGGCTAATACAATGGTTGGATTGGCTCTTAAGAATGCTTCTTCTCCATCATCTGCCAGTTCTTCTGCCAAATTGATGGACTAAGCATACAATGGTCGTTCCTTGAAAGGAATATTCTTTCTCCCCAACATAGGGATTGCAATTACCTGCTTTCTTTTTTTTATGACAACTTTGTTTTCTCCCCGATCCTGCTTAACTTTAGCCAATCTGAACCAAGGCCTTCCCAATAACATATCATAGGAGGTATTACCATTCTCCATTTTCAACACAACAAATTTCACCAAAAATTTAATTCCTCCAATGTAAATAACTTGCTCCCTTAGAGTCCCCAAGGGTTGAACTCTCCTATAATCTGCCATCTTTACCTAAAAGGGTGCTGGCTCCAGTTTACCTAATTTCATCTTATGGTAAATAGACTCATCCAATATGTTAGACTCGAGATCCGCCATCTAATAACTTCTTCAAACGAAGTACTTTGAAATACCGCCTTAATCACTGGAACCACAAAATCCACATCGGCTGGATCAACATTATTGACAATAGTCTCTAGTATCTTCTTTGTTGAATCTGAAGATTCTTTGCCTAACAATCTAGTCAACAACTTGTCTTTGAATACTCGAACCAAACACAATAACTCATCCAAAGAAAGCTGTAAGAGAGAGTTTATTAATACCTCAGACCAATTCTTATCATCCTTGGATACTGAAGGTTTCTCAAAATGCTGCAGTAGTATATCCTCTTCACTATCAGAAGGAATGTCATCCACCTTCTACTAATGTTGTTCCCTATGAACATGTTTTTGAACTTGATCTCGGATTCCCTTTTGCTCCTTCCAGTCAATAGGACCTTTGCCCTTTGATCTAGTAACTTCCATAACATCTATCTGCTCCTGTTCCCTAGTTGAAGTACAATCACCAGCGCATTCATCACAATGCTCTTGCATTTTCTGCTTTTGATTTTCTTCCACTAACTCCTCTATTGGTTGTTGCTCAACAATATCAATGATAATGACATTGGCTTGAGTAGGTGGTTGATTTTGTTGTTGAGGCTCTGGGTTAACTTGTTGATTATCCTGATTATAAAGTACCACTGGTATTCCCCTCTCCTCTCGATGTTTCACCCATAAATCACAATTCAGACCAACCCAATGGTCTGGTGCACCACAATACAGACATGGCATAATACCTGGTGGTCTTCTTTGGTTGTTATCCTGATTTCTCCAAGGTGGTCTCCCCCTGGAAGGAGCAGGATAACAACCAAAGAAATGGTGGTCTTTGAAATGGTGGTCTCCCCCTAAAAGGAGCAACCTGATTGGTTTCAGCATCATTTCTCCCTCTTCCTAGATTAGAAGTCTATTGTGGGGATGATACCAACACTGGGCTGTCTTATGTCCTTCTCTTTCACAAATCTCACAATATTGCTTCTCCTTGGGAGCCACAATGGAATACCCAATTTTCTTCAGCTCAGTGATTAACTCCTCCCCTTTTCCTTCTGTTCCTTTTTCTGCTTACTGCCCTGCTTATTCTTCTTATGTTTCACTTTACTACTTTTAGCCTACCCCACTAGCTCTCTCCATCTTTGAAGGTGTGTGAGGTCCTGGGTCTGAGACCGTGAGGGAATTGATGTTGTGTTGATAAGTGTTTTGCTTAGTGCATGAAGTTTCCATCTTCATTGCACTAGCTAGCATTGAAGGAACATAAGAAATTGTATTGAAAAATGTCTCTCTTGATGGGAGAAACCATAATACAAAGCCTTTTGGAGGGGGGACCGGCTCCATGCAAATCCGGTCCTCAACTATTGTCAATTGCTTAATTTCTCTCTCTTTTGAAGTATTGTTCATGCTATCTAGCTAGGTGTTATGCTTTTTGTTTCTTTCTCCACCCAAGCACTCTTGTTAATCTCATTAGGAGTCTGTTCTAATGAAATTCTCACTATGTTCATGCTATTTTCCGCTACACACAAGTTACTAGGGCATTAAATGTTACACTATCTCTAAGTACCATAACACCGACCATCATGCACTTTAGTATTGCACACACCCACACCAATAGGCCGGTGAGGGCCTGCTCCTCATGCCATGTGTTTAAATCATCACCCTTTTGGGATGTTGGCCTCATCGACCTCCCTCTCAGCTCGCATCGGTTTTGTTAGGGTTTGCCTCTTGCTTGCCAGAAACTGGCTCAATCATGTGTCCGCTTTTTCCAAGAGTGTTACATACACACACACAAACTCTCTCTCTCTCTCTCTCTCTCTCTCTCTCTCTCTCTCTCTCTCTCTCTCTCTCTCTCTCTCTCTCTCTCTCTCTCTCTCTCTCTCTCTCTCGCACATGCGCACGCACACACCCACACACAAACACACAAACACACACAAACACAGACACACACAATTGCGCACATACAATGCTAGCTATGACAGTAACATGCAACCTGTTTATGGATGCACTCCATCATCTTCAATTTTTGAAATTGTTTTGGAGCTACTGATATAAGGAAGTGTGGTCTGCAAGGCTATCCTTTGCCAGGTCTAGAGAAACAAACAGGTAGGTGCTTATGCACCTACGCAGTATACACATGATTTTGGTTTTTTAAATTATAAATAGTAATACGTTTTCAAAGCTTTTGTTTTTTGGAAAAGGACAGTGTTTATTCTCAACTAAACTGATATTGAAAAATGAGGTTTGCTATCTTGGACCTGCACCTACTCAGTGGGTGTTTTTATTTTTTTATGCTCATGAGTTGGAGATAAAAAGCAAAATTTTCGATTCTCTAAAAATTGGTCTATCTTTATTATTAAGCATACAGGTATGTATTTTGGGAAAATTTTGGGTCAACATTTGAAGAACTTTGATCGTTATGTGATTGCATTGACCTGGCTACTTACCTACACATAGTTCATAGCATAGATAATTTATTGAAATTTCTGAAAATTACATATGATGTAATATGCTTGTGGATCCTGAAGTCCATATACATATCATCAGACATTTAGCAAGATTATTGGGGTCATAGTTCATCCAGCAGCGAAGATCTTCCCATATAATTTAAGTAGTAAGGGACTTTTGGATCTTCCCTCTTTAACCTCGAAAGGTGCTTTCCCAATAGAAGTGTATACAATGTCATTGTACGCATACTCTATAAGAGGTAGGTACTTCTATCATTGAGAACATTGATCTACTTCCATGACATAGGCCTTTAGTAGATTCAAGGATCGTAGATTAGTTATTTCACTTTGGTCATCCATTTGTGAATGATAGGCCGAAAGAGAAATTTAATATACTTTCCTCAAAGAGACCCTTCTAGAAACTAGTCATTTTAGGATCTTTGTTCGACACTATGGATGTTGGCAAGCCATGATACTTGAAAATTGAGATCTAAAGAGGGTTGCCATTTTATGTGCCTTAATGGTCTTTTTGACAGGCATAGAGTGTGTGTTTTTGCTAAGCTCGTCGACTGAAACAATCCAAGTTGCTTCCCTTGATCAAATTTCCATTGCCAAGACAGGTGCTAACTAGGTCAAATGATTATGGCATCGAAATTAAGGGAGACGAAGGAACCAGTGGATTGACCCAGGAGGAAAAGGGAAGGTCAAAAGTGCTAAGTGTAGTCACCTTGGAGAAGGCATCAAAGCTAGAGGATACATTAGTGATGCCTATTGGGAAGAGGACCACAGAGGATAAGGAAGGAGGAATTGCCCCAGGTCCTAGTAAGAAGAAAGGAAAGAGCCATGAAGGTGAGGATGTCAAGGCCAAGAGGAAAAGGTGAGCTCGTCGAAAGTTTCATGTTTCAGATTTTCCACTAGGGGATGGGCAATTAAGCTATGACTTGAAGGAGGATCTGATGATCAGGAAGGCAGATGTTACTTTTGGGCAGCTTGTAGAGATGGTGCCTAAGCTAAAGCGATAGTGGAAGAGGATGATTAACCCAATGGAGAAAGAGCCAGAGAGAGGTTCAATAAAGGTGTTGGCAATGGATGAGCTGCCAGACATTTGTCCAATAGTAGATGTGTGGCATAGAAGGAAAAATTTGGGACAAGTTTATGTGGATGGCGGAGCCCAAATATGCGTCATAACACACTCATGCGTTGAGAAGATGGGTCTCACAGTGGCTGGGGTGTCAGGTTTCCGGATCAGATTGGCAAACCATCAAAAAGTAAAATGCTTGGGTGTTGTAAAGAGCTTAGAAGTGGAGGCATATGATGCAAAGGCAGTGGTTGATTTTCATGTGATGCCAACAGGGTTGGGATCATATCCTATTATACTGGGCAGACCATGGTTACATGCAGTGGGATCTGTTCAAGATTGGCGACATGGTACGGTTAGCCTCTATGGAAAGACAGGTACCAAGAAGCTTTATAATATGGACACAAGGAAACGATTAGAGGAGCTTTATGAAGATGAGGATGAGTCTAGTGATGAAGACTCTTCCACGATGACAGATGAGGACAGTGATAGCACTACCAGCAGTGATGAGGATGCTGATGTTGCATTTCTTTTGATGGACAAAGAAATCCAGGAGTCTGGTTTAGTTGCATTTGCGAATGAAGTTGAAGATGAGAGTGAAGGGCCTTATGAAGTGATTGAAGGGCTGATGCAAACCAAGGTTGAGTTGTCAAAGAAGCAGGAATTGTTGACACAAATGATCAGTGGAGACCTCTCAGCTATGGAGAAGGATATATATTTGCACATGCTGGCTAGTTTTCCTGATTTGTTCATTAATTCATATGAAGAGATCAGAGGGTTCAAGGGCGAAGAGATGTAGAGCTGAAAGAAGGTGCTAAGCCAGTGCGGCAAAGGTTAAGAAGGATGGGTCAAGAGCAAATGGAAGCCTTGCGGGTAGAGGTGGACAAGTTATTGAAGGCAGGGCTCATAGTTCCAGTAGAGACCACAGAATGGGTGAGTCCAGTAGTGGTCAGTCCAAAGAAGGATGGGAAGTGGAGAATTTGTGTAGATTTTAAACCCTTAAACGCAGCCACTAAGAATAACCCATATCCTCTTCCATTCATCGATCAGATCTTGGATTCAGTGGTAGGTTATGAGAGGTACAGTGTGTGAGATGGTTTTTCAGGCTATTTTCAATTGAAGATTGCTCTTAAAGACCGCACAAAGACCACTTTTATTACGCCATGGGGCTACTATTGCTACACAGTATTGCCATTTGGGTTGTCAAATGGACCTTCCTTCTATCAAGAGAGAGAAATTTGGGTGTTGGAACCATTCATTGGTAGTTGTGTTAAAGCTTTTATGTATGACTTCTGAGTTTATAGTAGTAGGGCTGAAGACCATGAGAAGCTGCAGATGGTATTGGCTTGATATGATGAATGTGGAGGATAACTAAATCCAAAAAAATGTCATCTAGCACAGCCAAGGGTGAAGTTATTGGGCTACATGGTGTCAGAAAATGGCATTGAGGCTGATCCAGACAAGGTTAAGTCTATTATTCTTCTTCCATCACCTACGAGTATGAAGCCATTGGCAACTTTTATACACAAAGTGAAGTACATGGCACGGTTTATTCCATTGTCTTCACAACTTCTTTATCCATTACAGCAAGTGGCAAAGCATGATCCATTGCAATGGGATGACAAGTGGGAAGAAGTGTTTCAAGAGGTGAAAGAGGTGTTAGGGGGGTTGTCAGCCATGCAGGCTCCTGATTGGGAGAAAGTGTTTTATGTAAATCCATCAGTAGGGGATGATGCCATTGGAGCCATGCTATTGCAAAAGGGGAAGGGTAGCCATTATATGAGGCCAGTGTATTGTGCAAGCCGAGTGAAGTTGGTAGCAGAGAGAAAGTTATCGGAAGTAGAGCTAGTGATGGCCAGTGTAATATTTACTTGTCGACGATTTTGTCATTACTTGATACCATGGACTTTTGTTTTCTTGAAGAGTTATGCCTTTTTGCCACAGTTAATTAATGGTACTAACATGTCAAATGTGGTGAAGAATGGGTAATTGAGCTGCAAGAGTTTGAGTTCTCTTTTCTAGTGGAAGATAGTACAAGGGGTACCCTAGCTGATTTGTTGACCTACAAGGAGAATCCTCTTATTGTTAAGGAAGAGGTGGTGAGAAAGGTAGTTGAAGAAGTGCCACAGATCAGCAATGCACATGTGTGGTTCTTTGATGGTTCATACAGAAAGAGCCATGATGCAGCTTCAGGGCGTATAGCACTTTACGATCCAGAGGGGAAGCTAGTATGCAAGAGAGGGTTCAAATTGGATGCTCATAGTAACAATGAGGCTGAATATGCTACTCTGGAAGCCGGATTACACATTTTTTTGAAGCATGAGGTTCGAAGGTTGAGCATAAAAGGTGATGCCTTGTTAGTGGTGAAGCAAGTGCTGGGTGTGTGGAAGAGCAAGAACACCTCATTGAAGGAAATGTGCTTCAGAATTAAAGGCCTGTTAAAAAAGTTGGAAGCATGGATCATCAAACACATTGAACGTGCTCTAAATGGAGAGGCACATGAAGCAGCTCAAGGTATGATTGGGGAGCTATTTGTGTTGAGGACCACCTTACCTCTTTATCATGGCCGGGAAATTTTGGCTCAAGAAGAGGAGTTTTTGCTAACAAGAATCATTCCAAAGGAGATTCAGAAGTCTAAGAAGTATGGCTTTGTGCGTAGAGCATACAGGTACAAATTGATTGGTGATGTCTTAAACATGAAAGGGGCTGATCTCGTGTTGAGACGTGTACCTTGGCGGGAGGAGCTTTACAGAGTGTTGGAAGAGAATCATGAAGGCCCATGTGGTGGCCCTTTTGCTCTAAAGATCACCTTGCATAAGATTTTGCAAGAGGGGTATGTATGGCCTAGTTTGCACAAGGATGTTCACCATTGGTGTAGGTCTTGCAATAGGTGTCAAGCATTTGGGAAGAGAGTGTTGAAGCCAGAGCTACGAAAAACCATTATGGCGTTTGATGTGTTTGAAAAGTGGGGGATTGATGCAATAGGCCCGTTACCTATCACAAGCAGGGGCAAAAGCTATATCTAGACGGCAGTGGACTTTCTCTCTAGATGGGCAGAGGTTATAGCAGTAAAACAGATCACTGCAAAGGATGTGGAAAAATTTGTGTATGATGAAATATGTTGCAAGTTTGGGGTGCCATTAGAGCTACTTTCAGATAAGGGGCCAGGATTTAGAGCTAAACTGCTAGAATTCTTATGCACAAAGATGAAGATTAGGCACCAGCATACCACTCCTTATTACCCGCAGTGTAATGGCTCAAATGAAAGATTCAATGGTGAGTCGGTACAAATTCTTTCTAAAGTGACAGAGCACAAAGGAAAGATTTGGGATTTGGAATTGCCTAGTGCATTATGGGCTTACCGTACTTCGGTGAAGACAGGTACAGGGTTTACTCCATTTCATTTGGTGTATGGAAATGAAGCACTATTGCCTGTGGAGGTAGAGTTGCCTGCGGTCAAGATGTTAGAGAAGTTGCTTGGGCCACCTAGTGATGCATTCAAACAGAGGCTCTTGCAGTTACAAGAGGTCTATTTGGATAGGATGAGCGCATTGGAGCATTATGGGCAGATGCAGGATAAGGCTTTGGCAAAGATAAATGAAAAGGTATCAAGAAACATGACTTGGTTTTGCGCTACAACAGTAAGCTGGACAACACCTTCCAAAAGAAGTTTCAAATTAAGTGGGAAGGCCCTTTCAAGGTAGTGGAGTCTTTTCCAAGTGGCACATATCAGCTGGCTAACCTGGATGGTGTTCTACATAAGTCAAGGGTAAATGGATTGCGTCTTAAATTGTATCATGCTAGATTGATGATGGTGGAGCAAGATGAGCTGTCTGTGGATCAAGCAGTGTTGGTGAGGGATGAGGAGACCTGTGATGCGGCGAATCTCATATCTCTCTTTGCTACTGCTGATCATGAATGATCTAGCAGGCTAGGGGGTGGGAAAATTATGTCAGGAGTTTTTTGGAGCAAGGAATTGCACATATGTACATATCCATGCATGGTGCATCGAATAAAGGATTGCCCATTTTCCAGAGCCAGGTGGTTACGTGGGGCCCACATGTGTACAGGTAGGGCAGCATGTACATAGTGCATCGATTTTCACTATTACTAGTACCAGGTTGTTTTTTCTATAATAATGATTAGTTGGTAGCGCATAACACTTCTCAAGGAAGCTATCCGTGGGCCGACGACATGAGGTAAGCAGGTGCGTTAGATGGCATCTAATGGCGTCAGGAGGGCGAACGGGGTCAATATTTGCACGCGATTGAGGACGGACACAACGTGGGTGTTTTCTGGTGAGAGTTATGCAGAAAGTTCATCATTCGGACCACTTTTTGGGGCCACTTCATGTGGTTGCGAGACGCATTATTGAAAAGAAATGAGTGCAAGGTGTGCGGATGATGCAAAAAGGTTACAACTATGCACTGCGAGGTCAGTTTTTGGCCTGTTCGGGGTCCTTTTGAGGTCATCTAAAAGGCCACGGGTGCCCACCTAATAAAGCTAAGTGTGGGAACTGAAGAAACTGAGAGAAGACCAGAAAAAACATGGAGAAGAGAGGAGGAACAGCCGCAGGTGTGTTTTTGCTCATTTTGGAGCTTGTTTTGATCGTAAACTGCTCATCCGAGCTCGGATTTGAGCACTTTGACATTGTAGACTGGGGTTTTGGGCCATTCGAGACGTGATGGTGCTGTCCATTTTACCAAATTCCTCACTCTTTTTATGCTTTTTTTCTGTGTAAGTTTCTCCTATGAGCGAAGTTTCTACTCTAGTTTGTGAATGTATCTGGCTTATTTTACCCATATTGTGTGAGCTATTTGCCCCATTGGTGTTGGCCCAAGCTCAATTTTATCTAAACATCAGAAATTCTCCTCTTTTGAGCTGAGTTTTGTGTGTGTGTGTGTGTGTGTGTCTGTGTGGAGTGGGCAAGTGGATAGTCTCGATCTCTCCTCTCACTCCAGAGGTGTGTTCCTTGTCTCGGTCAGGTGTGTTGTCTAAGCCGAGTGGTGCTCCATAGTGTGTGTGTGTATCTTCCCAAGAGTGTGTGTCGGGTCGTTATAGAGGCGCTGTGTGTGTTTTCATCCTGCTCACAACGTCATAGGTCATTCCTAATCCTTTCGTGTTGGTGGTGGTGGTGTAATTCTTTTTGGCCACGTTCAACTATCGGCTAGCATAAGATATAGCAAAATCAATTTTCTCGTTTCCTCGTTGAGCTAGTATACACCCTATGGCAAAATTGAAAGCATCTACATGTATGTGGAATATCTTATTCCAATCTCCTGTTTTCAATATTGGAGCTGAAGTGAGAGCTTGTTGAAGCTTCATGAAGGAGTATTCACATGCTTCAGGCTACTCAAAGTGTGTAATCAAGTTATACATGGATTTTACGATTATGGTGTACATGTAAATGAACTGTCTATAATATCTACAATGCCCCATGAAGGCTTGAACCCCCTTGACTATTGTTGGTCCAGGCAAATAAGCAATAATATGAATTTTATCCATATCAGTAGCAATGCCATTCTTAGACACTATATGTCCAAGAATTTTTCCTTGTCTACCCATGAATGTGCACTTTTCACGATTTAAGCAAATCCTATAAAGTCTACATTTTTCGAATACCTTTTTGAGGTGTTCAAAATGATTAGCCCGGATTGATGAATGTATGCATAGATCATCCAGATACACTTCCAAGAATTTTCTAAGATATTCTTTAAAACCATGGCTCATCAATATTTGAAAGGTGGCAGGAGCATTAGTTAACCCAAAGGGCATAACCCAATAGGAAAAAGTATCCCATTCCATCGCAAAAGCAGTTTTATGTTAATCTTTTGGGTCAACCAAAAGTTGATTGTATCCCAAAAATCCATCTAAGAAGCTGTAAGATTTCTTTTCTGCAACTTGTTCTAACACATGCTCAGTGATTGGAAGAGGAAAGTTGTCCCTAATGGTAGTTGAGGTTGACACACACTCATAATTTTCCATTCTTCTTGGGTACGACCACAATTGGAGACACCCAATCTGTGTGTTCAATTTCATAAATGAATTCGGCTTCCTTTAGTTTCTCAATCTCTTCTTTCATCTTCTTGGCAAATGTTTCATTGTATGTGTATGGCCTTTGTCTACTTGGTTTTGCATCATCTCTCATGGGTATGCTATGTTGATAGATTTCTGGATCAGCACCCTTGAGATCCTTGTAAAACCAAGCAAAGATATCTCGGTATTCTTTTAGAAATCTTAGTAAAATCTCTTCTTCTTCTTCTGTTAGGTCATTTGCAATGTAGGTAGGCCTAAGCTCTTCTCCTGGTTTTGCCAAATCTATCTTTTTTGCGTTTTCAGGCCCTTGGTAGGACTCGCCTGGTTTTCGTAGTTCTCTAACAGGTTGTTCTACTATGATTTTTTGGTCTTGGAGAGTATATTTTTTGTAATGGGATGGAACACTCATTACATCTTTACCATCCTCTTTTGTGGTTTCCATTTTGTTTGTATATATCTCCTTTAGAGATTTTTTCAACTCTTGATATTTTTTTTTCCGCTCAACTGATATCATGGTTTGCTTCTTGCCCTGTTTATTTGGCTTTGGTTGAGTATCCTTCCTTGTTTTTCTCAATGTTTTTGAAATTTCTCAATTTTGTTTCAAGAATTCTGCCTGTGATTTTGTCCTTGACACAATCATGTGCATCTATCTACATTAAGAACTGC
Source organism: Adiantum capillus-veneris (assembly GCF_014529385.1). Taxonomy (NCBI): domain Eukaryota; kingdom Viridiplantae; phylum Streptophyta; class Polypodiopsida; order Polypodiales; family Pteridaceae; genus Adiantum; species Adiantum capillus-veneris. Next base: position 18,067,106 of record NC_140941.1, on the reverse strand, counting down.
GTTATACTGGAGATTGATGGCATAGGTCTTATTTTCACGTTTCTTGTGTCTCATTTTTGTCTATACAATTTTTGTCTTCTCGATTTTTGGTTAGGAAATTCAAAAAAACTTATCCTCCCCTCCTTTCAGGAGTAGCTTAGCTCTCACATGTTCTTTTTCTGACCCTGAATCCTCTAAGGTAGCTGAGTGTTCTTGTAACTCACCTGCTGCATCGTTTTGGAGGTCTAAAAAGACTTGTTGAGCTTTCATCAAGTCCTTGGGTTCTTCAATTTCATCCTCAATCTGGAGGGTTGAAATCATTTAGATGGGAATTATGTCGTAGCCATCCTCATTGCAAAATTGAGTAGGCATAGACGTATTCACACATCCATCCATTGTTGCTAAAATTTGAGTCCACTCAAATGGCTCAAACAAGTGTTGTAGAAAGGGTTCAGGTACATAGGCTTCGTGTGTACAATCCATTTCTAATGTACATTCTTCTCTTTTTAATCTTCCGTTTTCTGAAGCTCCGCACATCCAAATAAGACTGTCTTTGTTTAACCACGAGGGAAGCTTGGTTTTAGCCGAAGAGACTGAATCGAACTCTTGTATGGGTGTTTTCATGACATCTCTATAAGTGTGTTGTTTTAAATTAACCCTTGTTATAGATTCCACTTGCTTCAAGTAAAGATAGTTGTTTCCCCAATCTTGGATAAGCTATACCTGTCGCATGAAAGGTCTTCCCAATATGATTTTGTAATTGAGTTTCTTCCCAAAGTCTACTATGGAAAAAGTGTGTTGATATTCAGTCCCACATGAATTAACTATCACTTTTTCTAGCAGTCCTAAGGGTCTTTCAATATGTCCGTCAGCCAATTGCAATTTCATTCGAGTTTGTCTAATGGATGGCTGTCCCTAGGATTCCCATATTTCTTTTATGGTTATGGCTATGCCTGCTCCACTATCCAATATTTCCATGGTTTCAATGTCATTATATTTCACTGGAAGGGTGATGTTTCCTTCTTCCCCTTCATAATATTCTCCACCTTTGTTCATTGGAACAAATCAAGTCTCTTTGTTGTCCATTTTGTTTTTCAAATTTTCCAAAGATTTTGGGATTAGCCCTGCTATCCCACCTTCTCTAGGATTTTCTGTAGATCATTCCATAAATATGGTCTGAGTTTTAATAGCTCTCCCAAAGTAAGAGTGCATTGGATGAGTGTAGAAATGATTGAATGAATGTTTTCTACTTCTAAGGTGTGTTATGCTCTTTTTACTTGAATGGTCTTGCACACTATGGATTCATCTTCATTATCTCCCAAGTAAGAGGGTATTGTTTTCAAGGTCAATGGTTTAGAGATTCTTGAAGCTTCAGATTTGCAACCCCCATACAAGGACTGTACATCCATGTTTATATCAGGAGGTAGGTTTTCTAACCAAACTTCCTCTATAGGAGCTAACTTTAGAGTTAGGCTCCCATAATTGATCTCTCAAAATTTTTCCCATTAGTGTCCTGGCCAATCTTCCTCTACAAATGGAATCCCGTCTAAGGCATCTTCGATCTCCAGCACTATAAGTTCTGGCTCTTTTGTTTCAAGGTGGGGTTCTACCACCACTTTGGATTTTTCTTAAATGTCTCTTGCCACAAGCTCCTCAGGTTTCGCCATACTTTCGAGCTTGGGTTTTTGTTTTTCTAGCATTTCTAGCATGATTCTTACCAAATTTTATTAAGCTTCAAGCTTAGCTGCCTCCATGTCTAAATAAGGATAGTTTTTCCATTTGTTTTTCATGTTTTGGCCCACTTTAAGTCTCTCTTGATAGGCTTCCAAGGCTGCATTAATAGGATAAAAAATTTTATCAACCAAAATTGATCCACGGTTGTTTCTTTGATTTTGTTTCCAGGTTCTTTCACCTTTTCCTGGAATAGCTATTTTGCTTTCTTCTTGATTTCAGTTCATTGTTTTTTTTTCTTATCTCATACCTTTTGTATTCTCCGAATCATCAGAATCATCAGAGGAGTTATGTTTCTTTTTCTTAGCCTGGGCTCTAGTGATTACCTTAACTCGAACAAGTTGTTCACTCTCAGATGAGCTACTAGGTATCACTTGGACTATGTTTACTACTATTTTCTCCTTGTTTAAAGGATTTTTAGGACAATCTTCTGGGAAGTGTTCTCCATTTTTGCAACATTGTATGCAATAATCTTCAACTTGTTTGAGGTTCTTGTCAGGATCTGGGAATTCATTTTTCCAATGATCATGTGCACCACAGTTATGACAGTTTCCCATTCTTGGCTTCACCATGGGTCTTACCATAGGAGGTCTAACACTTTGATTAGCTACATAATACATTGGTGCGAGCTCTGGTGGAGCATAAGTCACAAGTTCTTCCATTGGTGGTGGATGTAACTATATCAATCTCCTTCTACCATTACTGTAGATGGACTAGGCTCAACATAGGGTGTAACAGGCACTAGTGCTTGTTCATCTATGGCTCCCTCTGAATGCATGTACTTTACAGGCACTGCATTATGTCCTAGATACGGAGGTTGTTGACCCAACACAGGTTGAGGTCTTTCCATACCCATTGATGGTCTTTGAGCTGGTGCCATGTTAGGCTGGTATCTGTACATGGCTTGTCCTTGTGGCCTCATGGGAACGTACTAAATATTCCCATCATACTTTGGTTGAAAATAACACTTATTAGTCTCATGGTTGGTCCATTTATCCTGGATTGCATACCATTTTTGCGGTCTAATTGATTGTCCATGTTGAGGTATCCCTGATCCTGGTCCTGGTCCCCTCATAGGTGCTTTTTGCATGTTATTCATCATGTCCTTCATCCATTTGAGCATGTCTTCTATGGCTGAAAGTGGTGTTGCAGATGTTGTCCCCACTTGAGTTGGTTTAGTGGATGGTGTTTTCTCACTTTGGTTATCCTTGGGGACATCTTCTTTATTGAAAATATCACAATTCTCTCCTAAGTTAATAGCATCTGACACACACTCTTCTAGGGTTGTATGCTTGTTGCTATAGAGTATAGCATGAAGTTCCTTGTTTAGCAGTCCCTCTAGAAACAATGATACTAGTCGTTCTTCTGCAGGTATCTATAGCCATGCGCATCTCGCAATGTATTGTTTCATTCGTGTTGCACAATCCCTAACAGACTCACGATGTTTCTGTATAAAGCTGTAAATTTGAGCTACCGTATTGTGTTTAATCCCCATTTTTGGAACAAGCAGTTACAAATCCTTGAGCTAATGTGTTTAAGTCCATGATTGAACTTGGTGGAATGTTTTGGAACCATTTTAATGCTATTCCTTCTAATGTCATTCCAAACCCCTCGAATTGAGTATGAGAATCGAATATGTGTTCCGCTCTTAGCACTTGCTTCAAGCTTTCTAAGTGGTCACATGGATCCCCTGATCGACTGTATTTTCTGACCCATTTTTGAAAATTAGTTGGTCTGACGCGTTTATTTGGTTCAACTCCCGGTCTCCTGGAAATTGTTCTTGTTCCGAGTCCTTCAAACCAGTCTACTGGAAATAGTGACTTATATAGCCCTGGACTGGCCTTAGTGTCACCTGATTTTCTGCGTGATGAGGTGGTTTTTGGTTTCTTAACATTACTCTAAGATGATCTCTCACAGTGTTCATATCCTGGAATTGTTTTTGGTCCTTGTCTCAATATCCAATCCCTTATGGAATACCCTTGGTATTTGGTTTTTTCTACCTCCTCAGGAGTCATCATATCAAAGTTTTTGTTATAACAATCCCTAAACAGGTAGGTTGGTTGGTTTGTTGATCCCTTATCCTTGATCTTGAAGATATAGATGATCTTCATGGCCGTCAGTTGTCCTGATTTGGCATGCCAAGTCCACAAAAGATCTTTTACGTTTTTATCCTCCCAACAATAGACTCCAATCCTAGGATTATCACTACTAAGCCAATTCAAGGGCTTCAAATCAACTTGATCATATCCCTCGAGCTATAAATTTGGTCGTCCTTCTTTTGCAGCCATATCTGGAATTATGGTGTTTACTTCTAAACACCATTTGTCTATCACGTCAGGGTCTTTGATATGTAAATAGTGAGTTCTGTTTTGATCCATGTACATTTTTCCTTGTTTGTTTGCCTTGGTCTCCTCTTCAAACTCAATACCATGGTCATCAATGCAAATAGCATACTCTTCGTTAGGATCCAGGTAAACCTGAGCTCCATGGCGATTAGTCTTATAAAAAGAGGGTTTATGCTTATAGCGCATTGTCGTTCCCGTCTCCGAGTGAGTCGAATAGAAAGACATTTTGGATGTAAAATTTTAAAAAATGTCTAAGACTTCTTTAGAGATAGTGTTCATGCTTTCTTCAATGCATACTCTACTGGAGGTTTCTTCACGTATGCCGTGATTTCTAGTACACGACCAGATATAAGGTTCATATAGACTTATGAAGCCCTAGATAGAGTACCTACCTTTGGATTGACTTGTTGTCAATTTCTTCCACTTGACTGGATTGCACTTCCTGTCAAGCTACCGATTTCTCATCTGCAACCTGATTCCTGTATAAATTTGATCAAGTTATAGCTATTATTCTATAAAGACAGTATAGCTTTTGCTAGCTATTGTGATTGTTCTATGTGTATCACTGCAAATCAAGATAACTGAGTCAACAGTTGCAATTTCCAAACTCGACGTTGGTAAAATCAAAGGAATAATTTGCAACTCAAAACTGAGTGAACATGTACTAATTTGGATCCGATTGAACCCAAAATTGCCCGGTGGCTTTGTAGTATGCTGGCCTAACACTGTGCAAGCTCAAAACTCAAAATGCGTGGCTCTGTGTAGCAGTAGTAAATAATCGTGATTATTTACTTTTGTCACTTCTTTGCACTTTTTGGACTGATTTGCCAAGTGTACAACCTGTTTAGGTCCTTGGACAAGTTTCAACAAGTTCGGACAAAATCTGTTTAAGTTTATTAACTCTTTCGTGTTCTTAGAATCTAATTTCAAGAATCTGGCCTAAGTCTTACTTTTGTGATCCAAATTACACCAAAATTGATTTGTGTGGTCTACTTGATATGCTTGACCTTGTGGTATGCCCAAATATGCAAGATTGTCAATTTTTTGAAGCAAATAAATAATTGTGATTATTTACTCTCGCTATTTTTTTGTAAGTTTTTGTCCCAATATTGACACAGATCTGTTAAGAACTGCAGCTTAAGGTCTCTAGCCAAGTTCCATCAATTTTGAACTATTTTTGGTCAAATGATTATCAATTTTCTGTCCATAGACTGACTTTCCAAATTTGGTCACAATTTATAATCCAATGATCCCAATCTTACCAAATTTGGTTTTGGGGCTTATTATAACATGGTAAAACCAGTGATATGCTAACTTAGTCAAAAAAGTTAAAAAATGGGGCAGATAAATAATTGTTATTATTTACAATTGATAATTTTTTGCATGTTTTTAGTCAACTGAGCATGTACACATGTTTATCACATCAATACAAACCTATGAATCAAATTTCATTGAGTTTGGACAATTTTTTCCCAATTTACACTCAAGTTTCAGAAAGTCAGCAAAAACTTTAGTTTTTACCCAATTTTTTACTAGTTTGGTGATCCAAATCTTTTGTGCCTTGAAAAAGTTGTTTATACACATGCAATGAGTCACTCATATCAACCCTAGTCAAATTTGAGCTAAAAGTAAATAATCACGATTATTTACTTTATACCCAAAATGAACAATTTTTTGCACTTTTTTCATGGACAATCTTTTCATGAGTTGTTTTAACACTAGGTTGGTAACCTAACAGGACATAAAAGTGTCCTTTCAGGGTTTTGAAAAAAACCTCCAAAACCATAGTAGATCCACTCATTTTGTAAAATCCTTTCATGAGGTTATAGTTCAAGGCCTACTACACATGGAAAAAATAAGAAACTTGTAAAATTTCTCATCTTTTGGTCACACCAAGCCTCCAAAGTTGATGGACCAGTACATTAATAGTCATTTCTTACGTTTTGTTGCATAAAAATAAGATTATGGATTTTTGTAGGACTTGAGATAAATTCCCTAGTTAACTTCAATGGGTTGGTGATCAGAACATATGATTGCTTCTCACTCACTATTTTTTGTTTTGCCAAAATAAATAGGTACAAAAAAGCTGAATTTTTACCATTCTGCAAACATATCATCAAAGTTTCTAAATCCACGCTCAATACAAATAATATATGCATGTTTTCTTAGTTCCCTATTGTCCTTTATGTTCATAAGGAGCCATGGAGCATGTCAAAAGAATAATACATCTCTTACCAAGGGGAATCTTGGGGACAAAGATGAAGTGTGAAAAAACTGGGCTCAACATTATGAGTTGTAGAATCCCATAGAAACTATTCAATATCTAGCCAAATTTGAACCTTATGACTAGATATGGTTACTACCTACAAAATGCATGTAGTTGTCACAAGAAACTAACAATATTGAAAAAGCTATACTTGATATACTAGAATGTTTTGTTTTCTTTTATAATTGAAAAAATCAACCATCATTGTGTACTATGCAAAATAGGGTATTAGGTGCCCCAAAACTCAAGGAATGTTAGCTTTATGTTACAATATGCGACATAAAAAATAAAAAATGCATTTGGATATCATGAAATCCACCGAAAAATTCATAGAAGAGCTAAACTTGGCTAAAAAACAGGATTTGACAATTTTTGTAATTTGGTCATAACTTATAACTTTAATATTTATTTCTCCCTAGAAGCATTAGGACATGTTGAGGACTACTAAAGATAGTTCTATAGCATTATAGACCTCACAAACATGAATTCTAGAGTGGTATGGTTGCAAAAAGTTGTAAAAGCCAAAAATAGGACCCGTTTTTTCACACAGTTTAGGTTGTGAAATGTTGTGCAAGGACAATGTTAAAGATGGAATTGATATTCCGAAAAAATGTCAAGTTTCTTTCAGCTCATGAGACAAATTTCTAGATAGATAGCACCTCAAAATCGATTTTGAAACTCTTGACATAATTCAAGGAAAATGGTCACTTAACAGGATATAAAAGTGTCCCATTACCAACCTAGTGTTAAGCCTATGAATCAAGTCAAAACTTAGTTTGACCTAAGATGTCAAGAAAAAGTAAATAATTTGAGTTTTTACAAACTCTTGAAATTTTTACTTCAAGGTATCCTTGAACTTACCCACTCGTGCATACAACTTTTAAGCATATTCTCCAGTCGGATTGAGTGGTTTGGAGTCTTTTCGTGCTATTTCTAGCCGTAGACCTGAAATTGTGCAAGCTCAAATAAAATTCACAATGATTATTATTGAGAGACCAATGTTCTGAAATCCACCTCGGATCCTACTTACACTAGTCCTAAGTTCTCATGCAATGGGGTTGTGCAAAATGTCCACAAACACTCCATTTCTTGTTTTTTATGGTTTCATGAGCATTGATCTTAAGACTTGTTTCGTCTATCAATCATTCTCCTGAGCATTGATCTTAAGACTTGTCTTGTCTATCAATCATTCTCAAAATCCTTATCTACTTCTACAATCCTACAATCCTAAAGGCACTCTTTAAGTACGATTACTTCCAAGCTACCTCTACACAGCAAAAGACGACAATTTTAGGCTATGCGGTTTCTAAAAGAAAATTTTTACTCTAGGAGATCCTAGAGGAAGTTAAAGGATAACTTCACAAGACTATCGTGTTTTTCCCTAGTCTAGGTCTCTTTGATCCCCGGCAGTGGTGCGAAATGTGGGACGTGCGTCTAACCTCACTATCCTATCTTATTGCAGTTTTAGCAAGAACCACGATTAACTTATCAATCCATGGGGTGAAGCTAACTTGACTAGTGAATAGAGGCTACAAAGAGGTTGTCAATATCTTGAAAAACAACTAACAACTCACATCTAGCTCAAGCTACACTCAAGTGAATGAAATCAGCAAAAGCCACTTGCTCATCGGCAAACAAATCACATCCGATACATCATTAAATGACATCCAAATGTAGAAAAACTTCTAGGACACGTTTATAAGACCTAAGAACACATGCTTATGGTCTCAAACCCCACTTTAAATCAGGTGTCAAAATCACGATTATTAATAGTAGTGGATTTTTTACCTAGCAATGATGCCCCAATACCCCGCCTATAGTTAGTTTTTGATTTTGAAGTGTAATTCCTACTTATGATGAAATTAGGCCGCGTGTCGGCGATGCCAAAAGCTACGAAATACTGTGATGTGTTTACGTCAATGCGTAGAGCTCTTACCTGCGGTTGCAATGCAGCAAACACGGCTGCAATGTGACAACCGAGGAGGGAGTACAAAGCACGAGAAGGAAAGAAGTGAGCACCGTTAGCTCATGCTATGTATTAAATTATCCAAAACTCACTAAACAACTTACAAAAAATGGCTTTTATACCTTAGCCAAGGTTTTTGGTGGTCAAAGCTAATAATCTGGGAGCTCTTACTAAAGATAGCTAATGAGAGGTTGATACAATCTGGAAGCTTATAGCCCCGTCTCATCAAATTACAAGGTTTATCAAAAAAATAGGAGTTACAATATTCCCAATTTATAAAAAATAATAAGTATTTTTACATGGGAGCTCCGAAAAATGGTAACCATGTTAGCTTGCTACTAATAAGTATCCTATGGTCCAAAGGACATAATTTTAATATATACTCATCATGAAACAACCACTTGTAGATCCATGTGGCCCTAAGGTAATAGGATGTATATTTACTCAGCACAAAAGACCTACGTAAAGCATCATATAGCCCTACGTTCATAGGATGTTTACATACTCATCGTGAAACACCTACATGTAATACACTATAGATGTATACATACCTATCACGAAACATCTAGATATAGCACCCTATGGTGCTAAGTCCATATGATGTAAATATACTCATCGTGAGACAGATATATATAGCACTCTATGGCTCTAATGTCATAGGAAGTATACATATTTATAGTCATTAGACACCTACATATATACTCACCACCATATGATGAACTTTAGGAATCTATATGTACTCTTTACAAAATACCTACATATAATAACCTTTGGCCCTAAGGCCATATGATGTATATGTACTCACTATTACAAATTTTGGAAGGTTAACCCTCCTAAGGAAATATGGGTGGCTTTTGGTGCATCTACATAGAGCACACTATGACCAAATGATTTTTTTCCGCTTGGTTTCTTATTAGCTAACATAAACAACAAAGAAACCTATGGCCATAGGATTGTCAATGTAGAAGCACAGAGCAATTGCACTAACACACTTTTCGTATGAATGTCAAGATACTTTGTGATGGTCCTCTTTACAAATATTTGTAGAAACCTTCTTGTAGGTATAGGTTCTAATCAAGGTGATAGAGTATACATGTTTGTAGCCACACACCATTGTGAAATAAACCCAAATGCATATTTCTCTGGCATGCTTATTGGGGAAGGCAATGTATCAGTGTCAGTTAATTTTTGTTTTGAAAAGAGAGCACTTATTCCATTCTAAACAATGGATGCATTGACAATGGTAGATTCTTCTCACAGTATGTGAAATGGAGTATTGGGTTGCCACAACATATGAATGAGATGCAATACAAAAGGGTTTCTATGTCTAAGGCCCACAAAGGAATGGGAGCATTGGAGGCACAATATGACACTGGAATTAGCTACAAGGAAGTTAGTAAGGATAAAAGGATTCAACTTTGAGATGAAAGAAAAGCACATGTAGTAGCCAAAGGTGTTGTCATGTATGTATTTCCATTTGATTTTGTAAGCTTTGTCAAGCTAGTGAAGATAACATTGGTATTGGTATTGAAACACCTATGCTAGTGAGGCTAGTATTTCTACAGAATTTGATGTATGCAACACCAATTTATTTTGTTGGCCTATCAAGCATCCCTATCATCTATCCAATTTGTTTCGACCATAGACTGTTTTTCTAGAATGTATTGTCAATATGCCAATAGATATAATGTCATGGATATGCGCATTGAGTTTTTGGGACAAATTTTGCAAAATAGAACCAACTATGTGTATGATCCAATGTTGACTTCTTGGCATGAGCTACCTAGCTAGGGATGGAAACACTCACACAGTTAGTGAGCTAATTATGGCAACACAAATGGTTAGCTCTACAAGCTGAGATTATTGGCCTAGGAGGAGCTAAGCCACAATGAAGGGCAATCTCCAAATCCACTTTTCTTCACCTCTAATCAATCCAATCACACACACTATGATTGCAGGACGCACAAAACACTAATCCTATCATGCAACACACTAATCGCAGGCACACACACATGGATCTATTGAGCACCACACACAATCAAACCTACATGCACACACAAGCAAGGGAGGGCAATCACACAAGACTAGAGAGGGATTAATCACTAATTAGTTAATATCTAGCTAATCTAAGCATCATAGGAAATCATAAGAAGCATGAGAGAGGCATAGTGGAAGAGAATGAATCATTGATTAGTGTTAATCAAGTCTCAAGAGCAAGGAGAAGCTCAAGGACTCCATAGCCACACACCTCAAGAGCTCTCACCAAAGAGTACTCTCAACAAATGAGCTTGAGAACCCCACTTTCTTTTACACACTGCCTTATATACCTAGGGTAAAAATATGCAATGTCCGGGCATCCAAGGCCTTTAGGGCTCCATCACTTACTGAATTTTCTACCTAGGCACACTACTTGACTTGTTCTTTACAACTTGGAACTCCCATTGAGCCCGAAACACATTCAAATATTACAATGGCTTGAAATATATCGGGAATTTACAATACCTGACCATTTTGGAAAAATGTGAAAAATGTGTAGCTCCAATCTTCACTGCTTCTTTGTATTCATCGTCAATGTGAATTCGTACGTCTTTGGTCTTTAGCAGCTTCTATTAACTGATGTTGACTCAGTTAACAGTGACCTTGGCAAGGCGTATGCCCACCCATACCTCTCTAGAATCTCAAAAGTCCTACCATCAAACTCTACCTAGAGTAAAGAAATAAAATTTTGGCAAACTAGGGAGACTTTTACCTCGCAAGATTGGTCTAAGTTTACCTAGCTAGGTCTATCCTCCCCAACAGTGATGCCAATGTTGGCGGATACACCGCGAGCGGACGCTAGCATAGAGAAAGCAAGACCAACAACTCTATGTCAGCCAAGGAGGGAGCTTAACCCATAGGCGCATGGAAACAAGGAGATGGATGTCAATCACGTATACGACCTTCTAAGACAGTCTCTCCTCAAGGAAACCAAATCTAGACATCCTATGCACTTGTGAATAAAACTCAACCTACAATGCTCATGCTATCCAAAACTAGACCAAATGCACTCCAAAAGTCACAAAACTCATAGCAAACACTCTTCTCATCAAGAGGTAATTACCCTATGGACTCTGAGATGATATCCTACCTAGAACCACCCCATGCGACAATCACCTATAAGGACACGTAGCAAAAGCAGGTCACCACTTTTCAATTTGTATGATACTAATATGTATCTCTACTGGCTGTAAATCCATAGGTATAAAGAAATCACCAACTAGACACACGATTTGCAAGAAAACGCACCCAGAATCTTGTAGGAGCTTGCTTTGCAAAATGACACCAGAATCGTCTAAGCTTGGCATTGGATTGAAGCCCGGGCTATTGCTAACGCATTGGTGGTGTCTCTTTTGCAATGCAGGCTTTGTAGAGTGCATAGGAAAGAGAAGAAACCTCTCTCTGTCTGTGTGTGTGTGTGTGTGTGTGTGTGTCTCTCTCTCTCTCTCTCTCTCTCAGACACAAGGTACCGTAAATGTGAGATTAGATTAATTCAAAAGTTATCTTAGGGTTACAAAAATTGGCTTATATACAATTCCTCCTTAGAGGCTCATTCCCACAAAGAATATTTACTGCTTAAACCAATACAAAATGTCACTTTGTTTCTAAAAAATAGTGACACAAAAAGTTGGAAAAGGGTTCTTCTTTGTTGAGCCGTCAACAATGACTTTTCCCATATTGGTTTACCTTGAATGCTTGATTTGTGAATTCTTAAAGAAACAAGGAAAATTGTCTGCTTGCACTGCTTCTCTAGCAACTACATCAAACTTTGACCTATCATTTCTCCGCCACCGTGATTTTTATTGACAAATTGTGAATACCTCTTGACTCCATAAAGTCTACACTATTCTTTCAGACCCTGGCGAGGCCAAGAAAACTCTACTTGGCATGCCTACCAAGGCACTCAACCCGGGCCCACAACTCACCCCTTTCAAATCATCAACTTGTCCTAATTTTTCCTTTTAAGCTTTAGTTGATGATCCAAAAAGATTTGCATCCACCAGAACTTGAGCACTTTAAGCCTATTCCTTTATATCAGCTCTGTCCATTTATCTCCACTTGCCCTATCTATTAGGGATCTACAAGGCCTTCCAAATTTAGACATCCATAACTTTAACCGTTTAGCCCCATTTTAGGAGCCATCTATACAATATTTTAGCATCTCAAACACCACATTTTGACGCACAATACTAGCACTTTGGACAAATTGACCTACCATAATAATTGGCCTATTTTGGAGCCTTCTTGACCTAAAAGACTACATCAAGCATACATCTTGACTGCCCTCTACTTGTCCAAGATATTCATACCTTCTTTAGCTATTTAGCTCTCACTTGTGGAGACCCCAATCATTGCAATTCTAGAAATTTGGACACATTGACCTGGCATCCTAATTAGCCCATTTTGGAGCCTTCTTGGCCTAAAAGACTGCATCAAGAATACATCGTAGTTGCCCTCTACTTGTCCAAGATATTCATACCTTCTTTAGCTATTTAGCTCTTATTTGTGGAGACCCCAAGCATTGTAATACTAGCACTTTGGACACATTGACCTACCATCCTAATCGGCCCATGTTGGAGCCTTCTTGGCCTAAAAGACTGCATCAAGCATACATCCTAGATTCCTTCTACTTGTCCAAGATATTCATACCTTGTTTAGCTATTTAGGTTGCACTTGTGAAGACCCACCCCAAGAATTGCAATCTTTCTACTCATATCATCGACAAGCTTTGGTTGCACCATCATCGTCCAACCCCTTTGTTGAACATTCATGTCAACCACAAATATGCTTATTGGACTTGAAACTTGCAGCATCAAATTGGCAACAAAGCACACTTGCAAATCACAACCATGTTGTGTGCCCATCGCCATATAAGCTTGGTAGGTGGGTGGAGTCAACTTTGTCTCTTTGTGATAGAGCCACGAGCCGTAGCCAGGTATTATACGGGTTGACAAGTGAATGTGAAAGGATGTTCCTCCTCGACATAGCAGTAAGTCTGGAATGTATGAAATTTTTTATAAAATGTACAAAAATAAAAAATAAAAATTTCAAGTCCGGCTTGACTTGCAAAAACAAAAGAATGGATGCATGAAAAAAAAATCAATAAAAGACGGGAATTAAAAAATTTTAAAAAGTGAATGAAAATTTAGGCTATGACTTCCACTCTCTATAGTATAGGGGTTGATAGGTTTTACCTCTGTAGAGATTTGGCAACAGAGAAGGGAGTTTTCCTTGTTATTAATGGTGATAAATTATAGTTTGGTTTAGGATAGTTTGTAGTTATTCTATTAATTAATCTCTAGTATTATTTATTACTTAGTTGCCTATTGGGGAGGTTAGGGTTTTTTATTGGTAAATCTTTATAAAAACTGTTAGTGTGAGTATATAGATTTACTAGTGCTAGTTGGTTTATTCGACTATGTTTACTGCTTATTAATTTATCGCTCACTATGTTATTACTTGACTAAAATGCAGAAAAAGTATGATGCTGTAATGTGTTAAATGAGAATAGACTTACTACAATTAGTTTTGGTGTGTTTTGTTTTAGGATATTGTGCTCACAAGGGCGTTCGTAGTTAAGGAGGGGAGCCAGTTTTTTTTCAAAGTGTAGCTGCGAAGTTGTGGAGCTGCAGCAATTCCATAAGTTCATTTCCAGTGTCGAAGATATTTTCTTATTCATCGAGGACGACTTCACAGTGGGGGAGAAATGTAGACCCCTAGTTATTTTGAAAGTTTTGTATCAAACTTGGGTTATTTGGGGATTTTGCATAGGCATTTAGTTGCATAAGCATGTTCATGATTGCATCTATATATGCATAATTTATGTTAAAGTTTATCAATTTTCTTTTGTGTTAGTTTGCTAGTATGCGAGTCTTACAAAGATAGGTCACTTGAGTTAGCTAGGGTCTAGAGGTTATTGAGATACTGATAATGTTTAATTTTTTATGTGTCATGGTTGATTAGGTACTAAGTTTAAGTTTTTACTGGATCGACCTATCGCTTTGGTCAGGAGTGAATTGTAAGAGAGACCAAATTAGATAAGTAAGATCTCTTAGGATTTTCCTTAAGTCATTAAAAGTTTCTTCTTTAGAGACAATTCTAGCAGTGAAGAGAGAAAGAGAGATGAAAGGGTTATTTTATCCTTTGCCAATCCGTGATAGAAAAAAACACGGTAGAGTGTATGTCAACCAGTCGATATTGTAAGATCCCAGTTAGATTTTGAATTTTCCTTTGAGGAAAGTGGGAAATTTACACTAGTTTTAGTGTAATTATCGATTAAAGCTTCGATTTTGACTTAAAGACCGTTGACATGGTGACCTTCAAAGGAATAGAGAGAGGAGGGTCTTATGCTCATCACTCCTAGTTGGAGTAAAGAGCTAGGTAGGATAGATCTTTGAGGCCACATGGGATAGTCCCTACAAGGTTAAAATGTTTTTTTTTTTAAGTGTGTGGGAATGGGGCTTAAGGGAGACCATTTTAAAAAAGTTTAAATTACGCATGGTCGTTTCTTGAAAAAATGACGCGAGGTCGCGAGACTGTGCAGGAGAGGGGGTGCCGACGGGGGCGCAGGAGTAGTTAAGGGGAGGAGAGAAAGTGCGAGCCCATGAGGGCCGGAAGGTCTGCACTGTGTGTGTGCAGAGCATAGGAAGAGACAGAGGGATGGAGAGAGCAAGACAAAGCCCAGGAGGGCTCTGTAGAGGAGGCATGAGAGCCAAGGATGCCGAAAGAGCCCGAGTGAGAAGCATGGGAGGCCATTTTGTCGCAGGCTTGAGGTCTCTAGGCCGTGAGTTTCGAGACTAAGCAAGAAGAGGGAGGAGTGCAGGTAGTTGGATGACGCCACAGAAAGGGGGATAGAGAATTCCTGTGCGTGTGTGTGTAGTGAGATAGAGAGAGGTAATACCCTGTACAACTAGAGAGAGAGAGTCTGGACTTACCTATTTGTGATGTTATTAAGAAAGTGAGAGATAGAGAGAGACCTACCCACTGTAGTGCTAGTGTGAGAGAGACAGGGATTTTTGGGTATTCAACAAGTAGAGAGAGAGAGAGTCCGGGCAAGAAATGAAGGGAGAGGGAGTCCGATAGGGCTACCCTTTGTGTGTGCCTTGTTGTAGTGTAGAAGTCTTGGAACGCCAACCCTTTGTGTGTGCCTTGTTGTAGTGTAGAAGTCTTGGAACGCCAGAGAGAGAGGGAAAGAGACTGCGTCTGAGTGTGTGGAGTGAGATATTAGAGAGAGATCAATTCCCTGTAGTGCTAAGCTAAAGAGATATATATATATATATATATATATATATATATATATATATATATATATATAGAGAGAGAGAGAGAGAGAGAGAGAGAGAGAGAGACATTTCGTTTTGGATTTCGTTTCCTGTGTGTGTATATGTAGCATTAGAGAGTGAGAGGGAAACAAGAATTCCGCAACGAGTGAGCGCCAAAGAAAGAGTAAGACATTGTGTGTGTATGGGAACCAGACAGAGATAGAGATTGTACTCGTTGGCAGTGCTGGAAATTGCAACCCTTCCCACCCTTCCTTAGGGGTTTAGCCCTGCACATGCATGGCACTTTTGTGATAGGCCTTCCTAGTGAAGAGCATGCCATTTAGAGGCCCCTTCCCAATAGACGGGTCATTTGAAAATAAGGCTTCACTAGGAAGGGCAAGTTTTGAAAATTCCCTTCAAAGATAAATTCTATAAAATAGCCCAAAAAAAAATAAAGTAGAAGGTTGCTTAGTTAAAACATGAGCCTAAGTTCTAAGGTGTAACTCGGATGTGCTGCATTCAGGATTGACTCGTTTTAGTTTGAGCTTTGTGGTGGTAGGAAGTTTCTCCGATAGATTATAATTTGTTGTCGTGTTTTGTCTTCCTATCCATTGGACATGTTGGGGTGGGGTGGCAAGGACCTCGATGTGGTGGCATCCGCTGCTCAAGATCTGTGTCCAAATATATTGTTTGTAAGATCCTAGTCTTTAGGTGTTTATGCTCGTTGTGGCATGTGATGCACATGGGGTTTTCATGGTCTGTAATGGTGGGTTGCGGGTCCATATAAAAGCCAAGACACTTGTAGTGTTTTTCTTCTTTAATATAAATAGCTCCTATTGAGAATTGCTTATATATTAGAAAAAAAAACAAATCCTAATCTCTAAGGTGGTAAAATATAAGTTTAAATTTATTAAAATTTGAATCCCACCACCTAAATCAAAGAAGAGATAACACTTTTTATATGTTATTTTTAATTAAGACATTCAAAAAATCAAAATGCGTCAAGATTTGAGAGTGGCAGCTCACTAGTTATGCTTTTTATACGGATGTAGATGCTTTGCAATGCAAATTTTGATGCAACCAGACTTGTGATGTGTGCAACGTGCATGATGATTCTAGAATCTAGCGACCTCTAAGCTCCTCCTCTAATGTCCTAGCCTCTAGCGCTTGTGTGAACAAAATTGAGTTTAGGCATGAATCTTTTAAAGGAAATCACTACAAGAGGTTGTGTGCTCTTGTGACGCTCTTAGCGACGGAAATACACTGGGTTTTTATAACCCCCGGCGTCGCTATAACCGTAGCTAAAAGCGTCGCTAAAAGCGTCGCTACGAGAGCGTCGCTATCTGCGTCGCTATAGGCGTCGCTATAGCCGTCGCTATATAGTGACGCTTATAGCGACGCCTATAGCGACGCAGATAGCGACGCTCTCACAGAAGAGTATAGCGACGCATATAGCGACGCTACAGAGCCATAAATAGCGATGCTTATAGCGACGCCTGAGAGAATATTTTTTTGGTGGCAGGGCATTGAATGCCCTGCCACCCATCAACCATATTGTACTTGATTCACTTTTTAAAAAAAGTGCAAAGGTAAATAATAGACCCAAAATAATCACCCACAAGACGCATTGTTTGCAAAATTGACAATTGTACACATCATAGACAAACTGAATTGATTGGCAAATGTAATAATGACAATTGTACAACATCATAGGCATAAAGAATTGATTGGCAAAAGGAATTGCGGTGACAAATGTAATAATATACATGGTTCAAAAAGACGTATAAAATCCGTCTCATGATACATAAGCTATGAGAAACCCTAAACTAATGCTATCTAGCTACGGCTAAACTGACGTCGTCTAATCAGACGTCTCATCGCGTCCAAGCGGCGTATCTGTCGGATTCTGCAAAAAAAGACAATAAGACAGTTTTCAGTAAATATAAACATATAACGACATTTATAAAACAATACAAAAAATAAAAAAGAGTAAACCCTAATACTAACCATGCCGCCGCGAGAACTGAGAATGTCCATCAGGGCGTTTAAGCCCTTCCTGCCTGCGTACTCGCGCTCGTACGGTGTGGGATCACGTCCTGTCATCGACCACTGTCAAAACATACAAAGATTTCATTATGTTAGAACTAAAAAACTCATAAACCCTAAACTATCGAACATGCATAAAGAGCAATGTGAAAAGACTTACAAAATCGGCCTCAAATGATGCCCATCCACCGCTCCCCAAGTGGTGCGAGCTCCTTGCCTCTACTCGCGCTCTGGCTGCATCCTTTTGTTGCTTCCACTTGTCGGGATTCTCGCGCGCTGCTTTCTTCGCATTCTTCCAATCTTCTTTGGCCAGCCAATCTGGCCTATTCCACCCATTCTTGATTGCTTTTTGCACTTCGGAACGCTTGTGTTTGCAGTATTCGCGCATTCGAATCTTCATCAGGTCTTCATTGAAGCGCTGATCCCGTATTGGAACGGGAAACTCATCATGAAGTATGCTGATGACTCTGTTTTTTAAATCACTTGGTACTTCACTCCATTTGTTTAGTATATAGTGTCTAAACAGCTGAGAGCAAAGACCACGCATGCGCGAGATCACCTTCTTGCCGTCATCATCCATGATGATGCCGCCGCTGATGTCGACGGAGTAAGGCAAGCCCTCTGGCCGGTGACGCGTGAACCTGGGTGTCCCGGCAGGGGTCTCTAGCGGCGTGTCGATGGGGGTACGGACGTCAGGTGTCTCCATCGGCTTCTGGGCGCCGAAGCGAGGAGTGTCGAGTGGGGTGGCTCCTAGCGGAGTAGGTAGAGGTGTGTAGCTTCTAGGAACAGTCAGCCGTGCAAAACCTGGCGTAGACGGCGATGCTGTGGCTGGTGTGGGGGCGGGCAAAGAAGGGGAGGGTAAAGAGCCTCGTCGAACACGAGGCGGTGTGGAGGCATCGGTGGCGGAATCCCCACAACAACCGCCACCGCCACCACTAGAGCGCCGGTGTCTAGACGAGTGTGACGCTCGTCTCGTCGACGCCGAAGCTTCGGAGCGCGCCGAATGCTCCGAAAGAGAGGGAGATGCGGATGGTGTAGGAACACGCGATGATGCGCCAGAGCGATGACGCTCCACGTACCACTGTCTCTGCTGCGGTGACAAAGAAGAAAGAAACTCCTCATCATCCATACCTGCATTAAACACACGAATATTTAAACTTAATATTGAATGAATAGAGTAGACAATGACGCAAAGACCATTAAATACAATGACGTAATGACGCATATAAATACAATGATGCAATGAATCGAGTGATAGAAGAGGCAAGTCGAAAACTCAGAATTTTCAATCAAAAGATGTGAGCGCGAGTAGAAAAGAGCGTTACACACCATGGAAGCTACTTAGAGAGCTAGAGCTTTTACAGCACGGAGCAAAATTGTTCAAATACAATATTTGTGGCTTTAAGAGATCTCTCTCTCATCCTCGCATAACTCAGCATAACTTCCTATATCTATATAGAGCTCTCCGTTTAAACACATATCCTCTGTTTCGTTTTGTAGCTCCTCTGCATGCACCCCATATAGAGTAGTAGCATCTTGATGCTCGTCTGGCACCACCGCAGCGGCTTCTGATTGAGCATCTTCTCTGATCTCCTCCATTGATGTCGTTGTGATTGGCACATGGTAGCCTTCATACGTCCTTGCACTACGAGGGGCTACCTCTATGACGTACCACCAGTTTGATGTAGACTTTGTAGGATGAAATACTACCTGCCAGAGCCACATAACTTACATGAGAGCTTTCAAGCACATAACTTGTAAAAGGGGGATGTTAACTATTTATATACTTACTTGTTCACAATGCTCGGGTAGTACGAAAGTGTCTCTTAGGTCAGTCCATTTCTTAGTAGAATCCACCTCAAGAAAACCAGACTCTCCTCTACGCACAGTAGCGTTTCGACCCTCCATGATTATCTTGAACCATTGCACGTCGAACAAGTCGACAAAAAATCCTCTGTAATCGATCCTCAAAATCTCTTGCAGCGTGCCGAAGTAAGTGAGTTCCGCCACCACGGGATCTGCATCAGAGGAACGTCGTCGACTAGACTGTTCAAATTTTGCCATGATTCCACAATCTTGAGTAAAACGCTTTTTGTCGATTCGTTCCACCCTAAAATGTCGACCTTTACACCATGCTGCTGTGTATGACTTATACTACAACGAACAAAGATTATGAGTGGCCGTTCAAACGTTTATAAATAAAGTCACTTGCTAGTCGTACATTGCAAACTTACCTTGGTCGCGCAACCCCGAGAGTACTCCCACTCTTCTTCAGTCACTTCGTCACCGCATTGTTGTGCGCTTTTCAATTGGTTGTGCAACCATCTTAAGCTCATGAAGGTTGGTAGGCTCTCCAGAACCGCTGGATAGTGCATCGGTGGTCGTCTTCCCCATCTCCACTCGATTCGTGCCCTTTGTCGCTCTTGCTTTGCATCCTCATATTGTGAAATCCACTTTTGCATCACTGGATTGTGAAGCATGCAAAATCAGTTGATTTTAGCCTCTAGATCTTCCGTCATCTTCTTCTCAACACCGAGATTGCACATGACAATCCCAGATATGCGCTCATCATCTATGGTTCGCCATAGCGTGTCCCGGGATTTATCAAATCCGTCTAGCCACTCTCCAATGTACACTAGGGACTCTGATACCAACCAACCTTCTGCCATGCTACCCTCCGGACGTGCCTTTTGACGCACATATCCCTTAAGCGTTTTCATGAAACGCTCTAAGAAGAACATCCATCTGGAATGAACTGTGCCAGCTATTTCCACCTCATCAACTATGTGAATAAGAAGATGCACCTGAATGGTTAGCATTGTAGTAGGAAAATGTTTCTCAAACATGCACACAAGCTCCGCAGCATTTAGTTTGGCGAATGGTATGGAGTCTACGTTGATCTCCTTTTGTGAGATCCATTGCACCAGCTTTGCAAGTTTGTAGATTGTGTTACGGATGTCGAGAGACAAACATCCCTCAATGGCAACCGGTAAAATAAACTGTAAAGTATGTGCAGCAATGATGTTAAAGTCCACGTTTTATGCAATGATATTAAAGTCCACTATGAACGTACCTGACACATTTTATGCCAATCGTGTGACTTCAAACCGGTAAGCTTTCCTTCTTTAGTAAAACACGTTCGGAGCGAGTGCATTACGCCAGTGGGGGTCCGCAAAGATCGAATGGCCTCTTTTACTTTGCGTTCTTGGGCTCCTGTGAAAATCCATGGTGCTTTAGGAAGTTTTATCGATCCATCAGACGCTGTTTGCGGCCAATATTGCTCCATACGATCCACATTTCTAAGGTCAACTCTGGCTCCCAAAGTATCTTTCTTGCCGGTCAAATGGTCCCATAGTAGATTACCCACATTCTTGAATATGTGCATTGGATCGAGCAAGTGATTGATCACGAGTCGGGGCCAGTATGGTAACTCGTACCATAGAGATAGTCTCTTCATCCCTGGAGGCAATCCGTCATCGCACATCTCCTTCTGCTCTAACCATGCTTGTGCAGACATCCTTGGTGGCTCTCTTCCCAAAAAGCCGTCGCGTAACACATGATTCTCCGGAAGATACGCTTGATGACCTTCGTAGATTTGCTTCTTCAGTGAGGGTGCCCTACGTGCATTCAGTCTAGGTCCACATGTGACACATGCTCTGTATCCGCTTGTTTGAAGCCCTGCATGTATACACATGATAATAGATCAACTATGGGGAAAAACAAGATTTACAGTGTCTGAGAGAGGAGTGTCAATAGATCACCTGAGCATTCTGTTAGCCCGGGATAGTCATGCATGGTCCACATTAGAATACCTCTGATCAAAGCATTCCGTCGTCCTGTGTGTCGGCTCATATCCACCACCTCTATGCCAATCCACAATTGTTGTAGCTCTTCCAATAGTGGACGAAGATACACATCCATATTCCCCACTTTATATCGCCTTGGCACAATCAAGCTTAGCCATAGGTGCCCCTTCTTTGTAGTCAACCACGGGGGAATGTTGTAGTTGACGATGACAACGGGCCATACACTGTAAGATGTTGATCTTTGACCAAATGGATTTACGCCATCCATAGCCAGGCCTAAGCGCAAATTTCGAGCTTCCCTGGCAAAATCCGACCATGTTCCATCTATATGTTTCCAGGCTGCGCAATCTGCAGGAATTCGTAGCACACCATCCGAAGATTTATTCTAGTCCTCATGCCATGATGCTAGGGCGGCCATGGACTTACATTCGAAGAAATGCTTGATGCGAGGAAGCAAAGGAAAATGTCGCAAAACCTTTTGTGGAATTTTTGTCCCGTGGAGATCTACTCGATATCTTTCGGAATCACATTTCGGACACTTCTCCATGTCTGTGTATTCCCCTCTGAAAAGAATGCAGTCATTAGGACAAGCGTGGATAGAATTGTAATCCATCCCCAAGTTTCGCAAAATCTTTCTTGCTTCATCTCGGGAATCTGGCATCACATTGTCAGCTGGTAGAATGTGCTCTTTCAGCAATCTACACAACATAAAAATATGATACAGTCGTGTAAAAATCTATCAGATCATTATACATTTAGAGTTCTATTAAAGTAAACTAATTGTAATAGATCACCTGAAAAGCGCTGTGACGCTAGTGTCACTCCATCCAAACTTTGCCTGCATGTTGAGAAGAACCAGGAGTGCTTTCAATCTAGACATTCGTGCTCCATTATACAATGATGTATCGGCTTCACTTTTCATATCATCATAGATAAGCCTTTTTGAATCCATGATCGTCTCGATCATTTCATCAATCTCGGGCTCAAACATTGCCTCGTTGGGAATGTGCTCTGCATGATCATCCCCCAAGCTGTCAGAGGCTACATCTTGTGGCCTCACATATGCTGCTTGACCAAAGCGCCTGCGAATACGTCTATTGGGTTGCAAGATTGCTGCTTGTTGGCCAGCGTCAGAGTCCGACGAGTTATAATTGGCAACAACTCGATCTATAATAGATGGATCGAACTCGCCAAATTCGCGAACGTGCTGCAAAGAAACACGTCTTGTCCGTCGCACAGCATGCTTGCATTGATTACAAGGACATAAGACCCTCGTTGAGAGATAGGTGTTTCGGTTGGACGGTCCCACATCCTCGTCGCTACTCATAATGAGGATAAAAAACTTATAACCTGGACAACAAATTTAATATTCTATTGGCATTCTTCGTCTTATCTCTCTCTCTCTCTCTCTCTCTCTCTCTCTCTCTCTCTCTCTCTCTCTCTCTTTACCTCACATTCTCTAGTCATGTCCAATCCCCGCACACCTCGGTCTAGAGGTGCACGGAGATCAGAACCACCGGGTTATAATCTCGTCTTTATTGGTCAATACCTATATTTGTGGGTACAAGAAATCTAGACACCCACGTCTACATGATACTGCATGTAGTGGACAAAATCCCTTTGCCTCTTCTCTAGCTGTAGCACTTCACTTCATCTTAACATCTTTTCACAGTAGATCTTTTCACTGTTCGTCTAACTCTAAACCCTAAACCGTAAGTAATTCTTGCGTGGACTCGATCTAACGTAAATAAGCGTAAATCTAAATAAACGTAAATCTAACTAAAAATAAAGCTAAATCTAATTTAACGTAAGTCTAATGACTAGAGGTTGTCTAGATGGTCATTGTGTCGGGGATGTAGTGACTCTTGCCGCCCTGAAGATCCACCTTCTTCCCTATCTTCTGAAGACATTTCACCAGTACTTTTGGATCGACGGAGCCCACCATGAGTGAAGGCAGCAATACCCTATATTCCATTGAGGGCTGTCTTCACCCGCTTCATGCAGGCATCGCAGTCTATGGAGACCCGCATCTAATCTAATATAACGTAAATCTAAATCTAGCTTAAATAAACGTAAATCTAGTTAAAAATAAACCTAAATCTAATTTAATGTAAGTCTACATATAACCTAATCTTTAACGTCTTTTAAGATAGTTTCCTACGACGTTATAACTCTCTTCTTCCTGTGTGTGTGCGCGTGTGTGGATGCGTGTACCTTTCTATCACCCATGCCAAGTATGATAGATTGATTATGCCATTTCTCTCTTGAATAATAGGTCTTCAGTTCAACTCCTCGTCGGCTAGATCTTTAGGTCTTTTAATTTTAATGAGTTTCCTACGACGCTCCCTTAGTTTCTCTTTCTTTCTCTCTCAATGTGTGTGCGTTTTTTTGGATCGTATGCATGTTTTCTTTCTCTTTTCCTCTCTCAATGTGTGCGTTTTTTGTTTATGCATGTTCTCTCTCTCTTTTCCTCTCTCAATGCGTGCGTTTTTTGTTTATGCATGCTCTCTCTCTCTTTTTCTCTCTCAATGTGTGTGTGCATTCTTTGTTTACGTATGTGTGTGCGTTTTTGCACTCTCTCTCTCTCTCTCTCTCTCTCTCTCTCAAAAACACTATGTGTGTGTGTGTATGTGTGTGTGTGAGAGAGAGAGAGAGGGAGAGAGAAAGAGGGGAAGGGAACATGAGAATGAGGAGAGGGAAGGAGCATACCTGGCTCTCCTTCCTCTCCTCGTGTGTGTGTGTGTGTGTGTGTGTGTGTGTGTGTGTAAAAGAAAAAGAGAGAGAGAGAGAGAGAGAGAGAGAGAGTGAGGGAGAGCGTTACCTGCTCTTTGCTTGAGGGCGCCGAAAAACTCAGATCTGAGATCTGAGTTTTTGGGCGCGCTCGGTTATTTTTTTTACCCCAGCTGGCGTCGCTATGAGCGTCGCTATAAGCGTCGCTATGAGCGTCGCAAATTTCTTTGTAAATTTGCGACGCTCATAGCGACGCTTATAGCGACGCTCATAGCGACGCCGAGAATTTTTTTTTTTGAGCGTCGCTAATATGAAGAGCCTCTTGTAGTGAATGAGGAGATAGCATTGAGGCTCAAGGAAACAAGTCACGATCTCTCTCTCTCTCTCTCTCTCTCTCTCTCTCTGCATTTCTGGCCTCTGCATGGCTTCACACGAGAGATGAACACTTTCTATGTACACTTCTTTCTCTGTTTGCGCCACCCACTGCCCTCTCTCCTACTTGCAACTATAGCATGCAAGTAGGAGCATGCCCATTGAAGGGCCACTATATGCCAAGAGAATCTCGCACCACATCTTGGACCCTAGCCTCTATCCTTGCACAAACTCCTGGATCATGTTGTCCATGCCTTTGTTGCAATAGACATTGACCAAGACACCTTCCTCTTTCTTCCTCTTAGAGGGCCGTACCTTGTTGAATTGCCTCCCTCCTCTTCCTTTTGTCAGAGGGCCTCACCTCACAAATGTCCCTCAAACTTGCACTCTCTTGCATACTCTGCTTGTGGCACATGTTGGCTAAAGTGAGTGCTCTCAAGATGTGTGTGTGTGTGTGTGTGTGTGTGTGTGTGTGAGAGAGAGAGAGAGAGAGAGAGAGAGAGAGAGAGAGAGAGAGAGAGAGAGAGACGTGAAAATTAATGGTGATTCTTTTGGGGGGAAGAGGAGCCCTACGTGCATTCAGTCTAGGTCCACATGTGACACATTCTCTATATCCGCTTGTTTGAAGCCCTGCATGTATACACATGATAATAGATCAGCTTGAGAAAAACCAAGATTTACAGTCTCTGAGTGAGGAGTGTAAATAGATCACCTGAGCATTCTGTTAGTCCGGGACAGTCATGCATGGTCCACATTAGAATGCCTCTGATCAAAGCATTCCGTCGACCTGTGTGTCGGCTCATATCCACCACCTCTATGCCAATCCACAATTGTTGTAGCTCTTCCAATAGTGGACGAAGATACACATCCATATTCTTCACTTTATATCGCCCCGGCACAATCAAGCTTAGCCATAGGTGCCCCTTCTTCGTAGTCAACCAAGGGGGAATGTTGTAGTTGACGATGACAACGGGCCATACACTGTAAGATGTTGATCTTTGACCAAATGTATTTATGTCATCCATAGCCAGGCCTAAGCGCAAATTTCGAGCTTCCTTGGAAAAATACGTCCATGTTCCATCTATATCTTTTCAAGCTGCACAATCTACAAGAATCCGTAGCACACCATCCAAAGATTTATTCTCCTCATGCCATGATGCTAGGGCGGCCATGGACTTACATTCAAAGAAATGCTTGATGCGAGGAAGCAGAGGAAAATGTCACAAAACCTTTTGCGGAATTTTTGTTTCGTGGAGATCTACTCGATATCTTTCCGAATCACATTTCGGACACTTCTCCATGTCTATGTATTCCCCTCTTAAAAGAATGCAATCATTAGGACAACCGTGGATTGAATTATAATCCATCCCCAAGTTTCACAAAATCTTTCTTGCTTCCTCTCGGGAATTTGGCATCACATTATGAACTGGTAGTTGTGCTCTTTGAGCAATCTACACAACATAAAAATACCTGTACAATTGTGTAAAAATCTATCAGATCATTAGACCTTTAGATTTTTATTAAAGTAAACTAATATATTGAAATAGATCACCTAAAAAGCGTTGTGACGCTAGGGTCACTCCATCCAAACTTTGTCTGCATGTTGAGAAGAACCAGGAGCGCTTTTAATCTAGACACATGTGCTCCATTATACAATGGCGTATCGACTTCACTTTTCATATCATCATAGACAAGCCTTTCTGAATCCATGATCGTCTCAATCATTTATTCAATCTCGGGCTCAAACATTGCCTCGTTGGGAATGTGGTCTGCATGATCATCCCTCGAGCTGTCAAAGGCTACATCTTGTGGCCTCACATATGCTGCTTGATCAAAGCGCCTGCGAACACGTCTATTGGCTTGCAAGATTGCTGCATGTTGGCCAGCATAAGAGTCTATTATATATGGATCGAACTCGCCAAATTCGTGAACGTGGTGTAAAAAAAAGCGTCTTGTCCGTCGCACAGCATGCTTGCAATGGTTACAAGGACATAAGATCCTCGTTGAGAGATAAGTGTTTCGGTTGGACGGCCCCACATCCTCGTCACTACTCATAATGAGGGAAAAAATCTTATAACCTGGACAACAAATTTAATCTTCTATTGGCATTCTTCGTCTTTTATCTCTCTCTCTCTCTCTCTCTCTCTCTCTCTCTCTCTCTTTGTTCACACTATAAACTACCTCACATTCTCTAGTCATGTCCAATCCCCACACACCTCGGTCTAGAGGTGCACGGAGATCTGAACCACCGAGTTATAATCTCGTCTTTATTGGTCAATGCCTTATATTTGTGGGTACAAGAAATCTACACACCCACGTCTACATGATACTGCATGTAGTTGACAAAACCCCTTTGTCTCTTCTCTAGCTGTAGCATTTCACAGCGCCTTAACATCTTTTCATAGTAGACCTTTGTTTGTAGCATGCAGGTACGCCATTCTTGCAATGTAGCTGATGTCTGCTCAAGGAACTTAATTCTTAATCTAGATTTGACGGGATGTGGTGTGTGTATGTGTGTGACCCTTGGAATTGTCATCTTGCATCACTAATTTCTGTGTAGGCTCAATTTTCTCTTCCATTAGCTGAACATGACGGCTTATTGTATGGTAGCAGCAATCGAACATGCAGGTGGAATTGCTGGTCCGCATGGACTGTCGAGGCTGTGAGCGCAGGAAATTTTCTTGCCATTTCTTCTAACCTTATCTGCCACGATTTCCTCGCCATTTCTTCTAACCTTAAATAACATTAATCTAATCCAATATAACATAAATAAACCTAAATCTAATCTAATATAACATAAATCTAAATGTAATGTAAATAAACCTAAATCTAATCAAACGTAAATCTAACTAAAAATAAACCTAAATCTAATTTAATTTAACTTAAATAAACCTAAATCTAATTTAACGTAAGTCTACATCTAACCTAATCTTTAACGTCTTTTGGGATAGTTTCCTACAACGCTAAAACTCTCTTCTTCTTGTGTGTGTGTGTGTGTGTGTGGGTGTGTGTGTGCTAATAAAAAGAGAAAAATGGTATAACCTTTCTATCACCCAAGTGTGGTAGATTGGTTATGGTAGTTTCCTCTTGAGTTCAACTCCTCGTCTGCTAGATTTTTAGGTCTCTTTAATTAGTTTCCTACGACGGTAAATTAAACTCTCTTCTTCTCGGGTGTGTGTGTGGGTGTGTGTGCACGCCAATAAAAAAAGGAGAAAAATGGCATAACTTTTCTATCACCGAAGTGTGATAGATTGGTTATGCCATTTCCCTTATGAATAACATGTCTTGAGTTCAACTCCTGTCGACTACATCTTTAAGGTCTCTTGGGATACTTTCCTACGATGTTAAGACTCTCTTCTTCTTCTTCTTCTCTCTCTCTCTCTCTCTCTCTCTCTCTCTCTCTCTCTCTCTCTCTCTCTCTCTCTCTCTCAATGTGTGTGTGTATTCTTTGATTATGCATGTGTGTGTGTGCGTTTTTGGTTTATGCATGTTCTCTCTCTCTCTCTCTTTTCCTCTCTCAATGTGTGTGTGCTTTCTTTGATTATGCATGTGTGTGTGTGCGGTTTTGGTTATGCATGCTCTCTCTCTTTTCCTCTCTCAATGTGTGTGTGCTTTCTTTGTGTATGCATGTGTGTGTGCGTTTTTTGTTTATGCTTGTGATCTCTCTGTCGTTCTATCTCTCTCTCTCTCTCTCAAAAACACAATGTGTGTGTGTATGTGTGTGTGTGAGAGAGAGAGAGAGAGAGAGAGGGAGAGAGAAAGAGGGGAAGGGACCATGAGAGTGAGGAGAGGGAAGGAGCATACATGGGTCTCCTTCCTCTCCTCCTGTGTGTGTGTGTGTGTGTGTGTGTGTGAGAGAGAGAGAGAGAGAGAGAGAAGGAGAGAGAAAGAGGGGAAGGGAACATGAGAGTGAGGAGAGGGAAGGAGCATACCTGGCTCTCCTTCCTCTCCTCGTGTGTGTGTGTGTCTGTGTGCATGGAGAAGAAAGAGAGAGAGAGAGAGAGAGAGAGAGAGAGAGAGCGCGTTACCTTGCTTGCTTGAGCGCGCATCGAAAACTTAGATCTGAGATCTGAGTTTTCAGACGCTCTCGGTTATTTTTTTAGCCATGTCGACGTCGCTATATGCGTCACTATAGGCGTCGCTATGTTACTTGTAACATAGCGATGCTCATAGCGACGCCGTGCTTTTTCATTTTTTAGCGTCGCACTACGAGCATCGCTACTATTAAGCACGGCTTGTGGTGCAATTTTTGAAGCTGAAACTGTTACTGTTTTTGAGATTATGGAGAAATGATGCAACATTTAGTCTTTTTAGAGTGAACAGTAATTGTAGTTATTGAACTTTATTTTGTCATGATGTTTTGATCAAGGGATTTGTGAATCCGAGTCGGATTTCTACGAGATCCACCACCGGGGCGTGCCATGTGTTGATAGGGTGCGTATTTAGCTGTAGTACTGCTCAGTCGAAATTTTCGATGTTGACTTTGAAAATCGAAATTTTTGATTTTACTCTGATCGGGTTTTCGGAATTCTTAAGTCGGATGTTCATGTTAGTTAGAGCAGCTATAACTGGTTGGGGATATAGAAGTAGTCGCAGGTAGAAAGGAAGGCAGATGTATGAAGTTTGACAAGGAGAAGATTTCTGATGTTTGAATCTTGTTTGATTTCTTGTTATTTCTTGAGTCTGAAATGTTTGTGAAACTTCCATAGTGTATCTAATTCTAAATTTGGTGTCGTTCTATCTGTGTGATAGTATGTGTGAGAATGCAAACCTTTGTGTTGACAAGTTGGTCTTTTCTATTGGAGGATAAGCTGTTGTTACCAATTTTTGACTCTTGGTATTGGGCACTGCACACGATTCTGTTTCACTTGTAATGGTGCATTTGTGAAAAAAATGAGATACTTGGGATTCCGATTAAGTCAGATCTTGCGCCATTTGGGGTGCTATAGTTTAGGATTAGCTAGGAGATCCTTGAGCAGTCTTTCTTTGATTTGGAGGACTTCGAATTTAATGATAGAATAATGGAGATCTTGCTAATGCAACAGTTCATTCATTGTGGAGGATGTGAGTAGATTAACATTGATTAAGTGTATAATCCGTTCTTCACATTGCATTGCCTCCTTTCAAATGCTCTTCATTTCCTCTTCTATCTGCTTATGCAAAATAGCCTCCTCCTTAGCAGTCAGGCTTTTTGGAGTAGTGGAAGGTTCTGCTTCTACTGGAGAAATTTCAATCTCAAGAAGACTGGCCTCTTCTATTGTTGGCACTTCTAGATCCATGAACTGAAGGGTTTCCTTATCTTGCATTGTAGAAGTGACTGGCTTATCTCCCGACATGGTTGGATGTTGAAAGATGCCTTCCAAGTCTTTCTATTCTCATCCAACTAATCCAACGGTCTCCTTAAGAACCTAGAAGTGCACAATTTTTCCACTTACTTGCTACTCCCAAGCGTATTTTACCAGATTGATAAATAAAAGTTTGTGATTTTCTTACTCTCCTATATTCTGTAGTCCAACTAGGCCAACAGTCCCTGAACTAACATCTAAAGTACTTTAATTACTACTAGGCATCTTCAACAAAAATCCTTTTATAAACAATTTTGACATGTTCACAAATAATAATAAAAAATCCTCTACTTTATCAATTTTGCAACAAGGTTCACCATTCTGAACTCATACAGATCTTAATTTATTTGCGAATACACACATATACCCACTTCATCATGACACAGTGGATTTCATGAACCAAAATATTTGTATTGAAAATAATGAATTGTTCAATTCCCAACCCAATGCTTATTCTAAAAATGATTATGCCAACTTTGCAATCATTGCTTTTGACTTACAGACTTTTGCCAAATACTTTCAAACAACTGAAGTTTGCTTTTGAAGTATGAATCTGCTTGTTAACTTTATTGATGCAAAATGCAAAAATTTCATTTATGCTTCCATTCTTGAAAAGTGGCAAACAGTTATGATTTTATTATTTTAATTTTATTATTTCTTATTTTTTTAATTCACGACTCGACTAACCACAAATTGCTTTTGCCCTCGACGTCAATGTTGATTTTCCCGTTCATCAATCTTCAGTTCGGTACGTCTTCGTCGTTGGCTGCTCTTGCTTATTCGGGAATTTGAAATAATTCTCTTTCATAGACACACAGTAGCATGCTGCCAATCTCCCACTCCCCTCCTTGTACTCTTGCTTAGCATGTAGCATGACAAATCTCTCACTCTCTCTATAACTTAACACCAACGAGCAGGCTTGGAAATTGAAGGGTGCCCTTGTCCTTCCTAGGGAAGGGGAATTCCCTTAGTTGGCCTTCGGAGAGGAAGGGCCATCATACACTTTTCCTGTCATCATGCAAGGCAGAAATGCACCAGCCCATCACTCGATACCCCTTAATTTTCTTGGTCCTATGAAATATTCACTTGCTTTTGGCATATCTTTTGTTGTTCCATACTTAAGAGGAGCTAGCATTAGGTATTCTTTAATTAAATTTTATGGTCAGTAAATTTTTAGAATATTGGTATATTATACTTTAGCTGTGACAAATTCAAATGAGGTTGACATGGAAGCAAATGGCATTAAGTGTGGTCGAGGAGAAGGTAAAGATAAAGAAGGTGTCACATCACAGAGTGACCATGGACGAGGCAAGAAGGCAAAGGAGACCAAGGAAGCTAAGAGGACTCAACGTCGTATCAATCTCCAAGACTTCCCTCTTGGACATGGTATGGCTCCATACAACTTGTTGGAAGACATGACAGATAAGGGCCATTTTTAGCAAGGCAAGTCCATGAAACCTATAAAAAAGAGGAGGCGGCTCTTTTTTTGCTCTCTCTTTCATTCATCTTCTTCTCTCCCGGGAAGAGAGCGAGAGGCCTTAAGCTTTTTAAACCAAGCTTGCATAATCCACTTAAGCCAACTCTCTCAAATCTCCAGCCATCATAATCCTAAGCTCTAAACCAGATCCTTAAGCTCTAAACCCAAGCTTCCATAGTTCGTTCCAATATTATCTAATCCTAATCTAAGACGCCTAAGCCCATTGGAATCCAAAATTAAGCCATAATTCTAAACCGCAATCCTAAGCAGAATAGCTTCAGCCTTCAACCTAAGCCATAATCCTCAAGCCCGATAACCTTAAGCCAAATCGGAACTCCTAAGGCCATTGGAATTCGAAGCTTCCATAGCCATAATGAAAGGAAAATCAACTCTCTCTCAACCTTCAAGCCACAGAAGGAAAACAAAGCACATCAAGGCAGTTTTTTGTAGACCAATTAAGGCAAACAATTTTATTTGGTATTGTTTCATCGGACCAGACTTTATCATCATTAGTGAAGATTGATTTTCTTAATTAGCACGTGGATTAATGTAGGTTAATCCATGTAAAGAGCCAAAACTCCTCCATTAACATTTGATTAAATAGGGATACTGGTAAGTATTTGATTTGAGTTATCAAGCTGCAGAATTAAATCAAACTGTCTATTTAAAGCTCTGTCCTCATTAATTGTGTCTTCTGCAACACTTCCTCTCGCACCTCTCACAGCTAGAGGCCCTATGCCTTCTTGGCTCACCTTTCGAACACAAATCCCCCGGCACGTTTGTTGTCACTCCCAATAAAAATGGCAAGTGAAGGGTGTGTGTGGATTATTATCCGCTTAATGAGGCAACAAAAAGAGATCACTTTCTCCTCCCATTTGAGGATGAGATACTAAATGGGGTAGCTGGTCATGGGAAGTACACTATGTGTGATGGCTACTCACGTTACTTTCAAATAGGGATTTCTTTGGAGGAACAATTGAAAACAACCTTCATCACTCCCTGAATTTCCATTTTCATCGCGATAATGAACCTTGGTGGCGGTGGCATAAAGAAGAGAAGACGAAGAAGCGGGTCGGTAGTCATTTTGAGAACCTACGCAAGTAAGTCCAAAACTTCTTCAAGCTTCACCTATCACAAGGATTTTCTCACTTCATTCAACCATCCACCTCATTCTACCCATTGTAAATATAACATTAACTTTCTAGTGATTACTAACACTAACCACAAACATACTAACACAAAATAGACATTGTCCTAACCATGAAAAACACCTCACCTCAAGACATGTGCATAGCAAATCTCTCTCTCTCTCTCTCTCTCTCTCTCTCTCTCTCTCTCTCTCTCTCTCTCTCTCTACTAAAAAATTTACTTTCACCTTATCTACCATCAATAATGCTCTTTTTTGAGTCCACATCCATGACTCGAGCAGACAGAGAAGGTGCACAATGTTTTGATATTCAAACAACTCATAATCCTGATTTGCTAGCTTGTAAATTAGGATTTCCAATAATCTTAATAAGGGGTCTCCAACCTATAAATAGGCTTCTCTCCTTCTAGTAAAACAACCTCCAATATCTCACATAGCACCCCAACAGTCTATGTGTGAGGAGAGACTTAGGCATAGCAACCACTTTGTGAGCTTCACTTTTGGTGTTTAAGAATCTTTCAAGCTACACATTGCAAGTGAGAGAGCATGAGTTCAAAAATCTCCAAACCACTATTGTATATGCTCCTCCAACATAAATAAATTGATGTTTGGTGCATCAAAGACGTGATTCCACGTTGAAATATTCGTCCTTCCACTTGTGCAATACGGTTTGGTGAATTCAAGGTGACTTGTGTATTTTGAGTTTCTATCAGTTGATCTTGTTTTTAGAAAGTGTTTTAGTGTGTTTTCATTGCCAATTTTGTGTCCATTGTAAGAGGGTATTGTGGTGAGAGTTCTGCCACCCCCTAAGAGAATGTGTGTGTGTTGGCAATGTTTAACATTCACTAAGCATTGAGTTAGTTTCATACAAGCTCAATGATACAATCATAACGAATCATCTCCATTTTCAAGTCACAGACAAAGTATTACATAAGCTACATTCCTCTCTCTCTTTGCCCTTTGCTATAGCTCTCCTTGGTCCATTTTGTGTGTGTCTTGTTGTGAGGTTGCTTCTGTTGAGCTTATATGTGAAGCTACTCAATATATGGCTTCTCTATATATGGCACACATGTCCCCTCTATATATACATCATTTCATGTGTGTATTCGTTGTGGTCTACAACTTTGCAGAAGGAAGTTTTTTCAAATTCTATACCAATTTTGAGTTATCGTTCGCGGACTACGTACATACCTGAAAAGCAACTTTCGCTTTTTGTTTTCGAGTTTTCTCCTGATCAAAACCGATTTTGCAAAAACTACCCGGTATAGGGACCGGAATCGATGTGGTCCACAACTTTGCAGAAGAAAGTTTTTTCAAATTCTGCACCAATTTTGAGTTATCGTTCGCGGACTGCGTACATACCTGAAAAGCAACTTTCGCTTTTTGTTTTTTATTTCTCTGCTAATTGAAAACAATTTTGCAGAAACCACCTGTGAGAGGAACCGGAATTGATGTGGTCTACAACTTTGCAGAAGGAAGTTTTTTCAAATTCTGCAGAAATTTTGAGTTATCGTTCGCGGACTGCGTACATACCCGGAAAGCAACTTTTGCTTTCTGTTTTTAAGTTTTCTCTTGATTGAAAACGATTTTGTAGAAACTACTCGTGCAACGGACTGGAATTGATGTGGTCTAAAACTTTGCAGAAGGAAGTTTTTTCAAATTCTGCACCTTTTGAGTTATCGTTCGTTGACTGCTTACATGTCCGAAAAGCAAGTTTCGTTTTATGTTTTTGATTTTTATGCTGATTGAAACGACTTTGCAGAAACTACCAGTGTAAGGGACCGGGATCGATGTGGTCTTCAACTTTGCAGCAGAAAGTTTTTTTTCAAATTCTTCACCGATTTTGAGTTATTGTTTGCGGACTGCGTACATGCTTGAAAAGCAACTTCCGATTTTTGTTTTTTATTTTTCTGCTGATTGAAAACGATTTTGCAGAAACTACCCGCATGAGGGATCGAAATCGATGTCGTTTACAACTTTGCAAAAGGAAGTTTTTTCAAATTCTGCACCGATTTTGAGTTATCGTTGACGGACTGCGTACATGTCCGAAAAGCAAGTTTCGTTTTATGTTTTTGATTTTCCTGCTAATTGAAAACAATTTTGCAGAAACTACCTGAGCGAGGGACCGGAACCGATGTGGTCTACAACTTTGCAGAAGGAAGTTTTTCCAAAGTCTGCACTGATTTTGAGTTATCATTCACGGACTGCGTACATGTCCGAAAAGCAAGTTTCGTTTTATGTTGTTTTATTTTTCTGGTAATTAAAAACAATTTTGCAGAAACTACCTCTAAGAAGTAGCAGAATCGATGTGGTCTACAACTTTGCAGAAGGAAGTTTTTTCAAATTCTGCACCGATTTTGAGTTATTGTCCGCGGACTGCGTACATATGTGAAAAGCAAGTTTCGTTTTATGTTTTGATTTTTCTGCTAATTGAAAACGATTTGCAAAAACTACCCGCGTGAGGGATCGGAATCGATGTGGTCTACAACTTTGCAGAAGAAACTAGCTGCTGCAGGCATCGGAATCGATGAGAAACTATTCGCTTGAGCCATCGGAATCGATGTGGTCTATAACTTTGCAGAAGAAAGTTTCTCTAAATTCTGCACCGATTTTGGGTTATCGTTCGTGGACTATGAATATGTTTGAAAAGCAAAATTTTACTTTTTGCTTTTGATTTTTCTCATAATTGAAGACTTCTCAATTATATTTTTTCTTTATCAATCATATATTTGTTACTATCGTAACTTTGCTGCAGAAGCCAGTTACGTATCATTCCGATTCAGTCGAGCCGTTGATGATCGTCCAAATTCTATCGAGCTACTGTTGGTACATGATCTTTTGTTATATAATATACTCGTTCATTGATTCTCGTATAATTATGCTTCTAGAGATATAGTTTACGTCGATTTATTGATAATTTCTCGTTGATACCATAGTGATTTTGATGGTACCATGATGATGTTTTGTTAGTACTTTGGTCATGGTGATTTTCGTTCATAGCATGATGATATTTCGTTGATACCATGGTTATTCTCGGCGATTCCATGATGATATTTCGTTGATTCCATGGTGATTTTTGTTGATACCATGATGATTTTTCGTTGATACCCTGGTTATTCTCGGTGATACCATGATATTGTTTCGTTGATACCATGGTTATTCTCAGTGATACGATGATGTTGTTTCATTGATACCATGGTTATTCTCGGTGATGCCATGATGTTTTTTTTTTTATACAATGATTATTCTCGGTGATATCATGATGCTTTTCATTGATACCATGATGATTTATTCATTTTTATTGATACAATGATGATGTTTTGTTAATACTTTGATGATATTCATTCATCACTAGGTTGATAAATGTTGTTTTATGTAGTATATACATATATCATTTGCATCATGTAATCACACATCTTGTACTTTTACGTTCATATTTATGTACCATATGTTGTTGTGCGTATATATGTCGTCAAAAGAGTGGCATCGCGAACCATCTCTTATGGCATTGTGAACGTAATTATTTCACTAACGATGCTAATAATTTCATGACTATGTTTGTTTGAGTCTATGATCTATGTAGGATGGATCAAAGAATTGATTTATGAAGACAAACTTGGTGACAATAAAAGATTTATGAAGATATGTTTGGTGATGCTATATTGAAGACAACATGAAGACATGTTTGGTGATGCGATATTGATGACAAGCTGCACAGCAGATTCACGGAGACACTTTTGATTACAAGCTAATCGATAGCCTTTACACCTCTTTATTGAACCTTTGTATTCATTATTTTATTTGATAGGATAGGAGTAATGTAACTCCTCATAAAAACACCTCTTTATTGAACCTTTGTATTCATTATTGTATTTGATAGGATAGGAGTAATGTAACTCCTCATAAAACGTTCATTGTAAAAGGAGTGATGTAGTTCCTCATAAAATATTCATTGTAAAAGGAGTGATGTAGCTCCTCCTGAACATTTGTATATTCAATGATTTTTATAATATAACGGTGGGTGTATATAGAGCTGTGGGTGTTTCCCTTGATCCCCCAAGGGTTTTTTCATCCACAGTTAGGAACCCTTATTTGAGAGGGGGTGTTGAGTGAAGCTACTCAATATATGGCTTCTCTATATATGGCACCCAGGTCCCCTCTATATATACATCATCTTATGTGTGTATTCTACACACTTTCGGGTTCTATTTATGTTTTCTCTCTCAACAGCTTGTGTGTGTTTTGTGGCACATCTTCTTGGTTCTGATAAAATCTCTCTTGCGTCCTAGTCCGCATACCATAACTAGGTAAGGCCCCTATCTTGCTTGGGTTTGGCTGTGGGTTTGTTTTTGTGTTGTGCTTGTGGTTGCCCCAGCCGTAATTGAGCAGCACGGGAACCTTGAGGGGTGTTTAGAGGTCGCCTCTCTTGTTTCCCAGCCCCGACTGCCTCAGTAGGAACATAAACATGATACTTAATTATCTTAGAATGAATAATACTTTCGCAAGAGAGAGAGTATTAGAGAAAATGACACTAGTTGAGGACCGGATTTACTTGGAGCCGGTGCCCCCTCCAGAAAGCGTTTGTATTATAGATTCTCCCTTCAAGAGAGACTTTGTTACAATACAATCTTTGTGTTCCTTGTGACCTTGTTGATGCTATGAAGATGGAAACATTCATGCATCACGAGCTTAGCATAAAATTTGGCAAAACCATTAACTATCCGAAGGCCTCAAACACCTTTGAAGGTGGAGAGAGCTAGTGGGAAATGAGGGTAGGGAGGAGGAAGAAGAAACATTCCATAGGAGAAAGAAATAGTTCTTTACTTATCATCACCCTTGTTTCTTAGCATAGCATAATAGCATAGTAATGAAGTTGAAGAACATGGCAAGCTTAAGCATTTAAGCATGGCTCTTGGTTGAATTTGCATTCTGTAGCCAAGAGTGTTGGTGTAGGCTCTCCACTTCTCCACAATCTTGGAGAAGGAGATGCAGCTCTTTCAATTTGCACTCCACACAGTGAGAGAATGTGTGTGTGTGTGTGGGAGAGTATACCCCCCCTCTCATGTGGTCCACACCTCTCTCTTTCTCTCTCTCTCTCTCTCTCTCTCTCTCTCTCTCTCTATATATATATATATATATATATATATATATATATATATATATATATATATATATATATCACGTATTATTTTATTATTTCATTTGGACATATCCTCTTTTTCCTTTTTGAGACAAAGGACTTAATTATGTATTTCTATGTATTTAAATTCTCATTGGACCCTTTTAAAACCTAACCAATAGAATTCAAGCACATCATGAGGGCCCACATGTGGAGGATCATTTGAACATGTGTCTTTTATACTTATTAAGTCATTTGGTTAAATTGAATACTTCAAGGACTTAGTCAATCAAGCAAGCATGTGTCTTTGATTCTTATTAAGTCATTTGTTTTGAATTGAATACTTCAAGCCTTAGTCAATAAAGCATGGACGTTCATGCCTCTTGAGAATTCATCTTTGAATTTAACATTTCAAAAACCTTAGTCATTTAAGCATAAAAATCACCTCAATCTTTGGACAGCAAGCTTTGGGCAAGGTTCCCACAACCACTTTAAGCGTCTTAGCACCTCGTGCTTAGGTACGATTCCCACCTCGAGGTAAGGTCAAAGGACATTTTAACACTAACTTTTGGAGGTCTTTAATGAAGCTAACTCTAAGGTCTTTTAAGATCCATTAGATGCATATTTCTCTTTGATAAACTACCTCTGTTTGGACCCCTTTTGAGATGTAACCATATCTCCTCTTGGTCCCTTGCTGAGGTAAATCTAGAAGCAATTATTACACATTGCTCTTTGGTAGACCACCTCCTTTTGGACCCCTATTGAGATGCAACCATTTCTCCTTTCGGTCCCCTGTTGAGATAGGTCTAGAAGCACACACATATATATATATATATATACACTAACTCTTGTTCCCCTTTTTTCTTCCCATATTCAGTGATTAGTTTAATATGAGAAAATCATTTGGTAAAGTTAGATATTATATTTTATGATAGGTTGTTTGACTATAATTTTTTGATCTTAGTGAGTATGTTTCTTGTAATGGGATGGAGCACTCATTACATCTTTACCCTCCTCCTCACTGGTTTCCATTTCAGCTTTATATCTCCTTTAGAGCTTCCTTCAACTCTTGATATTTCTTTTTCCGTTCAACTCGTGTCATGGTTGAATCTTTGTCTTGGTATTTAGGTTTTTCTTGAGTTTGTTTTGTTGTTTTTCTCAATGTTTTTGACATTCCCTATTTTTTGTTTAAATGATATCTACTAGTGATTTTGTCCTTGACACAATCATGTGTATCTATCTGCATCAGAAATTCTATTCTACTGGAGAGTGATGGCATAGGTCTAGCTTTCAAGTTTCTCGTGTCTCTTTTTCCTCTATACCATTTTTGTCTTCTCGGTTTCTAGTTAGGAGAGTCAAAAAACTTTTCCTTCCCACCTTTCATGAGTAGTTTAGCTCTCACATGTTTTTTTTTTTACCTCGAATCATCTGAGGTAGCTAAATGTTCTTCTAGCTCATTTGTTGCATCATAGTAGAGGTCTGAAAAGACTTGTTGAGCTTTCATCAACTCCTTGGGTTCGTGAATTTTGTCTTCAATGTGAAGGATTGAGATCGTTTTTATGGGAATTATGTCATAGCCATCATCATTGCAAAATTCAGTAGGCATAGATGTATTTACACATACACCCATTGTTGCTAAAATTTGAGTCCACTAAAATGGCTTGAACAAATACTCTGGAAAGGGTTCAGGTACATAGGCTTCTTCTATGCAATCCCTTTCTAAGATATATTCTTCTCATTTTAAGCTCCCATTTTTTGAGGCTCCACACATCCAAATAGGTGTGTATTTGTTCAACCATCATGGAAGCTTAGTTTCAGCTGAAGAGACTGAGTTGAATTCTTGTATGGGCATTTTCATGAGATATCTACAGAGACTTGTTTTTCCAATCCTGGATAAGTTGTACATGTCGCATGAAAGGTCTTCCCAATATGATTGCGTAATTGAGTTTCTTTTCAAATTCCACTATGGCAAAAGTGTGTTGATATTTAATCCCAGAGGAATTAACTGTCACTTTTTCAAGCAATCCTAGGGGTCTTTCGATGTGTCCATCAGTCAATTGCAGTTTCATTCGAGTTTGTCTAATGGCTGGTTGTCCCCATGATTCGCATACTGCTTTCGTGCCTATGGATATGCCTGCCCCACTATCCAGTATTGCCATGGTTTCTATGTCATTATATCTCACTAGAAGGGTTGTGTTTCCTTCTTCGCCTTCGTTGTATTCTTCGACTTTGTTCATTGGAACACATCTCCTCGATTTCAGCCCGTTGTTTCTGTTTCTCATCTCATACCTTTTTTTTCTACTTCTTTTGGTCTTTTGAGAGGAAATTTTTGTATTCTTCGAATCATCAGAGGAGTTATGTTTCTTTTTCTTAGCCTGGGCTCTGGTGATTACCTTGATCGGAACAATCACAGATGAGGTACTACGTATCACTTGGACTACACTCACTACCATTTTACCGTTGTTTAAAGGATCTTTTGGACAATCTTCAGGGAATTTTCTTCCCTTTTTGCAACATTCGATGCAATAAGCTTCAATTGGCTTGAGGTTATTGTCAGGCTCTGAGCATCAGGCTCTGAGCATTCACTTGATCAATGATCATCTGCACCACAGTTATGAAAGTTTCTAGTTCTTTGCTTAATCATGGGTCCTACCATAGGAGGTCTAACACCTTGATTAGCTCCATACTACATCAGTGCAAGCTCTTCTGTAGTATAAGTCACAGGTTCTTCCATTGGTGGTGGATGTGAATTATACCAATCTCATTCTATCATTACTCTATATGGACTAGGCTCAGCATAGGGTGTAAGAGGCACTAGTGCTTGTTCATCTATGATTCCCTATGAATGTATGTACTTTACACACACTGCATTATGTCAAGGATATGGAGGTTGTTGACACAATAAATGGTCTTTGAGCTGGGGCCATATTAGGCTGATACCTGTACATGGGCTATCTTTGTGGCCTCATAGACACATATTGAACATTCCCATCATACTTTGGTAGGTAATAGCACTCATTGGGCTCATGGTTGGTCCATTTACCCTTGATTGCACACCATTTTTGCGGCCTAATTAGTTGTCATTGTAGAGGTATCCCTTGCCCTAGTCCCCTCATAGGTGATTTTTGCATGTTATTCATCATGTCATTCATCCTTTTGAGCATGTACTCTATGGCTGGAAGAGGTGCTTCAGTAGCCATCTTCTTTTTTGAAAATATCACAACTATCTCCTAAGTCAATAGAATTTGACACACATTCTTCAAGGGTCATATGCTTCTTGCTATACAAATAGCATGATGTTATTTGTTTAGAAATCCTTCTAGAAACAATGATACTAGTCACTCTTCTGCAGGGATCTCTAGCACAGGGCATCTTGCAATGTATTGCTTCATTTGAGTTGCACAATCCCTAACAGACTCGCCTCCTTTCTGTTTGAAGCTATAGATTTGGGCTACTGTATTGTGTTTGATCCCCATTTTGAAACAAGCATGTACAAATCCTTGAGCTGAGGTATTTAAGTCCATGATTGACATGGGTGGAATGTTTTGGAACCATGTCAACACTTTTCCTTCTAATTTCATTCCAAATCCCTGCAAATGAGTATGGAAATCAAATATGGGTTCTACTCTTAGAACTTGTTTAAAGCTTGCTAAGTGGTCATATGGATCCCCAAATCCACTGTATTTTTTGACCCATTATTAAAAATCAGCTAGCTTGACACGTCTATTTCGTTCAACTCCCGGTCTCCTGGTAGTTGGTCATGTTTCGAGTCCTTCAAACTAGTATGTTGGAAATAGTGACTCATGTAGCCCTGGAATGGCTTTAGTGTCACCTGGGTTTCTTCATGATGAGGTGGTTTTTGGTTTTCTAACGTTACTCTCAAAAGCTCTCTCTGCGAGTTCGTCTCTTGGA
Organism: Adiantum capillus-veneris; assembly: GCF_014529385.1. Classification (NCBI taxonomy): domain Eukaryota; kingdom Viridiplantae; phylum Streptophyta; class Polypodiopsida; order Polypodiales; family Pteridaceae; genus Adiantum; species Adiantum capillus-veneris. The sequence goes on along the minus strand of NC_140941.1, from coordinate 18,025,567 downwards.
ATAGTTTATGTACCTTGGTCCAATATCCAATCCCTTATGGAGTACCCTTGGTATTTGGTTTGTTTCACCTCCTCAAGAGTCGTCATAAAAAAGTTATTGTTATAACAATCCCTAAAAAGGTAGGTTGGTACATCTGCTAATCCGTTGTCCTTGATTTTGAAGATATAGATGATTTTCATGGGTATTTGCTGTCCTAATTTGGCATGACAAGTCCATAGCAGATCTTTGACGTTTCTATCCTCCCAGCAATAGACTTCGATCATAGGATTATCCGTACTAAGCCGTCTTAAAGGTTTCAAAAATCAACTTGATCGTATTTACTTCTAACCCCCATTTGTCTATCACGTCAGGGTTTTCAACTTGTAAATATTGAGTTTCGTTTCTATCCATGTATATTTTTCCTTGTTTGTTTGCCCTGATTTCCTCTTTAAACTCTATGCCATGTCATTGATGCAAATAGCATACTCTTCATTAGGATCCAGGTAAACCTGAGCTCCATGGCTGAGATTGATGATCTTTTTGGTCGACTGAGCATGTACACTTGTCTGCCACATCAATATAAGCCTATAGATCAAGTTTCATTGAGTTTGAACAAAATTCTCAATTATACTCAAGCTCTTGAAAGTTAGTACATAATTTATTTATTTTTAGTTTTTGGTCAATTTGGTGATCCAAATTCTATAGGTCTTTATAAAAGTTGTTTGCACACATGCATAGAATCTCTGGTATCAACCTTGGTCACTTTGGAGCTGAAAGTAAACTAGAGTGATTCGTCAGCGTGCATAATCGGAAGTGGTAGAAGCATCGAGGCATTGAAGAAGAGTATATATTAGTAAAAAGAACATAGAAGTGAAAGCTGAGAGAGAGAGAGAGAGAGAGAGAGAGAGAGAGAGAGAGAGAGAGAGAGAGAGAGAGAGAGAGAGAGAGAGAGATTGTTTTTTTTTTCCGAAAAATCTTGTTAGCGCAAGGAAGTAGAAGCCACTCGTACGTGCAAAAATGTATATACTGTTTCCATCTCATGCAAGCACTGAACAAGAGTATACATCCGTGAAGAAGAATGAAGAAATGAAAGGTGAGAGAGATAGGGAGAGAGAGAGAGAGAGAGAGAGAGGGAGAGAGAGAACGCTTATTATTTGTTTTGCAGAAATGTTGTTACGCTAAGTGAATGTAAGTCATTGAAACGATTTGATGTAAATAGCATGCCAAAAAGTTGATGCATTAAGAACGGAACTAAGCAAACGATAGTTGAGAAGGCTTTGAATGTAGCATGCAATAACTTCTTTACAATGAAGTGGACAGAAGTTCTGCGGAGAAGAGGAGGAGGACTAGGTAACAACACATATCAGTGGGAGTTTTTGATGCAAGAAGAAAGGTCTATATTGGTAAGATGCTCTTCAGAGTTGCGCATGAGTGTATTCCAAGTGATGTAATGTGGATGCCATGGGGTAGGTGGCCGAACTGGCCATGGAATGAACTCACTCCATTTATGCATGTAGTGTCTGAGGACCCGCTCTTGCAAATGTGGGTAAAGATAGTATTGCAACATGTACATTCCAGTCTGGAATTTTGATTGCTGCTCAATCAGATCAATTGGAGTTGTCGTACCCATTCTAAACTGAAAAGAAACAGCATTTAAATCAAAGAAGTTGATAAGTTGTCATGTCTGTCATAGTTTGAATTTAAAAAAAAATACATTGTTGTAGCCAATGACCAACGTTATATGACAAAGACAGTGGTGAAGAAAACAATGAAATGAAGATGGCAGAAGTTCGCAGCTATATCTTCTTGTTTTTTTTCAAAAAATAATATTTTCTCAACCTTGGTGGATGTCCAAAACAAACGTTACAACCTAATGTAGTGGTTGTTTTGTGTTTCTTAATATAGAAATGTTCTAAGTTTCTGGATTTATGTATATTGGTACTGGTTGCTAAAGTGGTAATTTCAAAATTGTCCTTGAAAGGACTATGTGCCTGCATGTCCGCTTGCATTCTCCTCGAAGGATTGTGCTTGTGCTGGCTAACGCATTTATGGACGTTATTCGTAACTTTGATATATCTCCTATCGTTTTTCGTGCATCGTATACTATAGACTATGTATTCTTCCCATGACGCTACTTTTTCTAAGGTGGAAGGCCGATGCTTGTCTCTGGTTGTTGATGAGTGTCTAAATCTGCAGTCCATGCAGATTGTTTAGGCCAATAAAAAAATGACGGTGCTGTGGATAAATGAATTGAAGCTAGTGATACTTGTTATCCATACTTACCTTGGTCTATTGCAACTGGCTCATATGGAGACGCTGGTGTTGGAATTAGGGTTGCAGAGAAACACACACAGCTTGGAGAAGACGAAGGAAGCTCAAGGCACACAATAGAGAGTGTGTTACTTAGTGTTCAATGGAAAGATAGATAGCCCTAGAGTGATGGGTGTATATACAATGCACGGGGGAAAAAACCTCCTAAAGAGGGAAAAAATGCCCCGGAGGTCCTAGTGTGTTCACACACATCACTACCACATGTATATGGTAACAAATCCCCCCTGGAGTGATGCGGTGAACGAGAGCTGGCACATGAGTAAAGGGAAGTGCCATGCTCTGAGGACTGGATCAGTCCACAAAGGGGAGTAAGCCCAAATCTTTGCGGAAAGCTTCAAGCTTCTCACGAGACAATGCCTTTGTGAAACGATCTGAAAGGTTGTCCCGTGTTGGCACATAAGCCAAGATGATCTCTCCTGCTGAGAGCCTCTCCTTGACATAGTGGTAATGCACCTCAATGTGCTTTGTGCGAGCATGAAAAACTGGGTTCCTCGCAACTGCCAATGCGCTCTGACTGTCAGTGTAGATAGTGTTGGCAGTGTCCTGTCCAACACCCAAATCAGCCATAAGGCGTCTGAGCCATACACACTCAACCGTAGCTGTGAAGACTGCCCTGTACTCAGCCTCACAACTCGAAGTGGCCACAGTAGGTTGCTTCTTGCTTAACCATGATATACATGAACTTCCAAGCATGAAACAAAAACCACTTGTGGAGACTCGCGTGTCAAAACAACCAGCCCAATCTGAGTCCGAAAAAGCATGTAAGTCTGGCGGCAATGATCCCCCCTTGGGATAAAACAAGCCAAGATGTAAAGTGCCATTAAGGTAGCGGAAAATCCTCTTGCTAGCCTGCCAATGCTTAGACCCTGGGCTATGCATAAATCTGCTGACCTGTGAGACTGCAAACTGAATATCCGGCCTCGTGTTGCATACATAAACGAGGCAGCCAACAGTAGTTTGGTAAAGAGTGACATCAACAGGATCGCCAGCATCATGTAGACTCAACTTCAAACCTGTTTCCATGGGAGTGGCAATAGGTTTGCTATCCTCAAGTCCAAACTTACATAGCAATGTCTCTATGTAACTTTTTTGACACAAGGCAATACCACCATCACACTTCTTAAACTGTATACCCAAGTAATGATGCAACACCCCCAAATCTTTCATCTTGAAAGTAGCATTCAAATCAGCCTTAAATTCAGCAATATGTCTCTCATTTGGTCCAGTGATCATCAAATCATCAACATAAAGAACCACGATGAGAAATACATCACCCTCACGCTTTATATACAATGTGCTTTCTGTTGGACTGTTACGAAAGCCTTGTTTGACCAAATGAGTGTCAGCTTTCTCATACCAAGCACGAGGAGATTGCTTCAACCCATACAAAGCCTTGTTACATTTGCACACTTTGTCCTCTTGTCCTTTTATGACAAAACCGCGAGGCTGCGTTACATAAACTTCCTCAAATATGTCACCATTCAAGAAAGCAGTAACAATGTCTGATTGATGTACATCCCAACCAAAATGAGCTGCCAATGCACATAGAAAATGCAAAGTAGTCATACGACAAGTGGGAGCAAAAGTCTCTTCATAATCTATGCCTTTTTGGTGTGCATAACCCTTTGCAACAAGTCGAGCCTTATGGCGATCAATCTCACCATCCGGCTTGCGTTTCAACTTGTAAACCCACTTCGTACCAATGGCCTTTTTTCCAGGGGGAAAATCACATAAAGTCCATGTGTCATTTTCTATAAGTGCATCATATTCTGATTGCATGGCAGCCATCCAATTTTCTGAATTCTGTGCTTCATCAAAAGACAGAGGCTCCTCAACATCATGTGAACTAGACATAGCCAAAGCATAACAATCTGATGCATAAGATGCATGGCGAGAGCCTGAACAAGTACGACTAGACAAAGGTGCATCCAATTTACTGTCACGCAAAGTGTGCACCAGCCATTTTGGCATACCTCTAGCCTGCTCATTTTCAGCCCTTTCCTCATCAAGTACATCATGTACATCTGCATCAGTAATAGGCTGATCTAAAACATTTTCAGAAACCCCCATAGGCTGTACATTTGCCTCATTGGAACTTACATTCGTATTTCCACCACTGAAAAGAGGCAACAAAGTGTCATAAATGTCCCGTGAGCTTACATTACTGTCTCTAGTACATGATAGCAAGGGCTGAACAGAATCTTCCACAAACACTACATCCCGAGAAACCAGAATACGTTTTGTTTGTGGATGATACAACCTGTAACCTTTGCTTTCAGCAATATAACCCACAAAAATACATTTGACAGCCTTATCATCCAATTTTCTGCGCTGCACTTGTGGCACCAAAGCATATGCCAAACAACCAAAAACATGCATGTGCTCAATAGAAGGCTTTCTATCATGCCATGCTTCATATGGAGTAATAGACTGTAAAGCTTTCGTAGGAAACCTGTTAAGTACATAAGTGGCACACATGATGGCCTCAAGCCAAAAAGAATGCGATAAAGCTTGACTTTTGACCATACATCATGCCATTTCGGTCAGTGACCTGTTTTTCTTCTCAGCAACACCATTTTGCTGAGGCATATAAGGCACTGTACATTGGTGTTTTATCCCACAACTAGCCAGAAATGCATTAAATTCATGAGACATATACCCCCCCCCTCGATCGGAACGGAGGGTGCCCATAGTACATTTCGACACATTTTCAGCCATAGCCAAAAATTGTTTGAAGCACATAAAAATTTCGGACTTCGCTTTAAGCGGAAATACCCATGCATGCCTGGAGTAATCATCAATGAAAGTCACGAAGTATAGGTAATTGCCCAAGGACGGAGTTTGCATGGGCCCACAAACATCACTATGCACAAGCTACAACCAGCATGTGGCCCTAACTGAACCATCCTTTGGAAACTTAGAACGCTGCATTTTACCCAGAATACAGCCTTCACAAACATGTTTGACAGGTGCTTCAAGAGGCGGCAAAGAAGCAACCATATCAGATTTCTGCAAACGCAGCAAACTGGCAAAATTCAGATGACCAAAACGTGCATGCCAAAGTTTTGCATCTGAAATAGCCCTTGAATCTACAACAGCATTTGCAAAATTTTGTCCACACTTGTCATGCAAAGTGAGCTTATACAGCCCACGGCACAAAAGCCCAGATGCAACAATTTCATCACCAAAACTGAGATCATGAACTGTACATCTGTCATCCACAAATTTGACTACAAGTCCAAGTCTAGCAAGTGCAGATACAGATAAGAGATTCTTCTTTATCCCAAGTACATAAAGTGCATCAACAAGTGTGAAGGAACTGCCATTAGCAGCAGTGAGCACAATCTTTCCAACTCCCTGAACTGGATAAGAGGCGTTGTTGGCACAAGTGACTGAATTCCCATGAGGGACAGACTCGAGAGAGGTAAACAATTCACGATGTGAGGTAATGTGCTTTGTAGCACCACTGTCGAAATACCACACATGTGAATCTGCAACAACTGACAAGCATGCATCATGGACAACAAGATTGTAAGTGCACTCTGCGCTAAAAGCCCATTCTGCATCAACATCAGCAACACAGTCTCCTTTCATAGAAGACTCAACAATGGCTGCATTTGTAGTGGAACCACCCTCTTTCTTCTTAGCCTCTTTGGCCTTCAACTTAGGACACGACTTGATCAAGTGATCATTGGCTTTACAATAATGGCAACACATATTCTTTTTGCCCTTATCACCAGAATTTCCAGACGAAGTACTGCCAGCAGAAGCATTAGGAACATAATTTTTGCCACTCGCAGCAGAACCATAAGAAGTGGTTGCATTACTGTTACCACCCTTTCTTTGAGAAGCAATAAAGGCTTGTTCAACTACACGCTGCCTAGTCCTATTTTTTCTAGAAAGTGACTCTTGCAACAGCAATGTACATAATGCATCAAACTTGACAACTTCAGGATTTCCTTGGGTCATCAGTCTCCAAGTACTAGCAAATGTCTGGTAGGAATCTGGTAAGGCATCAAGAACCGTCTGCATAAGGGAACTGTCTGAAATGACTTCACCTGTAGAAATAAGCTGCTCATTGATATCCTTGACACTAGCAAGGAAAGTTTCCATATCATCTTCCTCATGCATAATCTTCGACTCCATTTCTTTACGCAGCAAAGGAATTTTAGCCTCATTGTGGCTTGCATAAAGACCTGCTAGAATATCCCAAGCCTGTTTTGCAGATTTTGCAGAACGGATGTGAGGAAAAATGGTGCTCTTCACAGACAACGCAATCAATGCATGAGCCTGCGCATCCTTAACATCCCAACGAGCTTGTTCTGTCGTAGGCAAAACAACTCTAACAGCTGCAATCCTTGCAGCAAGACCTGCAACATCCTCAACATTGCCTACATCCTCAGAACCAGGACGTACATCAATGCCCTGCACAATGTTCCAGACACCCCGTGACACAAGAACATGTTGCATCATATAAGCCCACATAGGGTAGTTGTCCCCATCCAACCTGTCCTCAGCAGCAAAAATCTTGAACACATCTGTGTTGTTGTTGTCAGCCATGGTAAATGTTGCACCTGATGTGAAAACTGCCCGAAAATAGGAGAAACGGAGCGGGAACAACCTGTGCTATATAGCACAAACTGTAGAAGACTGTAAGGCACCTGTTATGCAGAAAACGACACTGAAAGAAATTCTGCACAAAATGACGAACTAGCCTGTGCATTACTGCATGTAGTGGAAACGGAGGCCGAAATGAGCCCAAATCAAATTTCTGAGCAGGCGGAGGTCTTCGAGGTCTCCCAAAATATTTGTCGACCTGCGAACGCTCGCCAAAGCTCACTGAAATTGGAGAAAGTGAGCAGGCCTGTGTTGGAGCAGCTGGCGACTAAGCCTGGGAGGACGTGACCTGCTCTGATACCAATTGTTGGAATTAGGGTTGCAGAGAAACACACACAGCTTGGAGAAGACGAAGGAAGCTCAAGGCACACAATAGAGAGTGTGTTACTTAGTGTGCAATGGAAAGATAGATAGCCCTAGAGTGATGGGCGTATATACAATGCACGGGGGAATAAACCTCCTAAAGAGGGAAAAAATGCCCCGGCGGTCCTAGTGTGTTCACACACATCACTACCACATGTATATGGTAATAGCTGGTTGTCCGTAATTTACTGCCTTGTGTTCACTGTAGTGCCATGCTACCTTCTGGATTGTGATAGGTGGATTAGTTGCGTCGTGCGTGTGGTTTGCCGGAGCCATGAAATTTGTCAAGATAGTGGCACAGTTTTCTTGAGAAGCTTTTGAAAGTTCAGCTAAATCAATGTTGTAACCAAACCAAAGCTGCTCCAGCATGTACAGTGTAACTCCTTCAGTTTTTGTGTCGAGGAGTTGTTGTGCTTCAACATTACGCAACATACTGTCATCATCCTCGTACTGGATGTAGAAGCAAGCTGGTTAGCGTAACAGACAGAAGGCATTATATTTTTCTTTTCTAATAGTACCTATTGTCATTCTGTCTGTGCTTGGTGTGACCATCGTTTGGTTTAGAGCTTTATATCTTGCGTCGCACTTATTCATGAAGTTGCGACGCTCTTGAAAAGTATGGAACCCCTTAATATACGCATGGGGTTTCTCGCCTGCTGAGTTAGCCAGTCTCATATGCTTAGGCGTGAGATAAAATCTCTTAGGTTGTATCGCTGGTTGCATTTCCTTTGCATTGTTCATGTATTGCTTAAAGAGCTTCACAGTAAGATGAGTGATTGATTTGCATGTGTATACATAGACAGATTCAAGATCAGACAAGCGTGCAAAATGTACCGTGTTGTGATCCATTGTTTGATTCCATTTCCTGTACGTAAAAATAATTATTTTGACGATCTGTTGCAGTATTTCTGAAGCATAAGATCCGAAAAATGTTCAAACTCAAATGAATGAAGTGAAAAGGGGAAGGGCAGTAGATTTACAAAAGGTGGATCAGAGTGAGTAGGCGTGATAGGGAAGATGTCTCAGTAATGCAACATATTGAACATGACAAGTGCACAGAAGAGAAGATAAGTAGTTAAACAGAAATTCCTGGTTTATATACAAGGCAGTTAGAAGGCGATTTCATCAGTTTAATAGAAAGAGGAATTGAGACTGAAGAGGGCGTAGGAAACATTCACGGCTAGAAGTTCAAAAATCTAGATGGTGTGAACATCTCTGGCATAGGGAGATGTAGTAAATGTAGCGAGGTTCGCTTAGTGACGCGTGATAGCATCACGTATAGAAGGCCAGGGGTGAAAACTTCTTTTACAATGAGCAAGACGTTGGTGTTGATTGTTACGCCTTGGGACTTGTGTCCAGTCATAGCGTAGGCGAGAGCTATTGGGAATGTGGATTTATGGTACCAGTGCCCATTGAATGTCTGTCTGCTATGCTTGGACCCTCGAAGTGTAAGTTCCTATTTGGATGTGTCGAGTGTGACTTTGATTGCTTTGACGCCTCCTTCTTCATCTTGGAGGATTTTGTCTAAGCAACATAGTGATCCATTGGCTACTCCAATTGTTAAGTCTATGTTCTCTGTTATCAGCGGCTTTGCTCATTCTACTATTCTGTTAATTGCATGGAAGTCGGGATCTTCAAGCCATGCTTGGAGCTCAGGGACGTTGTGTGCATTTGTCTTGAGGCCGATTTGGATGATGTGACTATGCTGATGGAAGCATTCCAAGAGAAGGTTATTATAATATCGAACGTCACTCTTGTGTGTGCAGATGATTGTCATATTCCTATCCATGTGTTGCTCTATTTGATCCTGCATTATGATGCGGTCATCGAGCGCAGCGTGGATCTCTTTCTTTGTGGGGAGCCAGACTCTTATTGTATTGAGGAACTCTATGAAAGAGATATCTTTTGCATGGCACACTGATCAAGACATAATGTACATAGTAGAAGTAGACCAATAAGTGGAGTTTGTGATGTGGCATGAGTAGAAATGATCACTTTGATGCCTGCAAACCGGCGGCAACTGTGCCAAATCACCGAACAAGAAGAGCTTTTTATCTTTGAATGGGTCTAGCAGTGTGTTGTTGGTGACATTCTTTGTCGTACTATGAGATCAAAAGTTTTCTTTGTCAACATAGAAATCTCGTCTATGATAATCATGTCTACTTGATACTGATGTATCTGTCATCAGTTTCGGAGATTGACAGGGGATACTATTGTGTGCGCAGTGGTATCTTGAATTGGTAATGGACAGTTGTTGCGATGTTGCTTAACCTTTGGCCGCTGCACTAGTCGAAGTAGTGAGTGTGACAGTTTTCCCGTGCATTATGAGTTGGCTTGTGATATATCTTATGAGGAAGCTTTTTCCACTGCCAGGAGTGCTTGTGATCACATGCAGTCCACCCTTTGCTGCTGAGAGCTTCTTGTAGATCTCTGCTTGTCCAGATGTCACTAACGCGCTCAAGACGTTTTGAAGCTCGTTTAGAAGGGCAGAGATACGAGAAGACGTGTCCTGTTGCTCGTAGTTTGGCTGCACATCTGGAGATTGAAATGAGGTAGCCTTTGTTGAGGATGTCTTTTGTAGTCATGTTGTGAAATTGGTGTGTTTGATCTGTTGTGAGCATATTTCGTTGTGTATACTCTCTGATTTACATCTCAAGGTCCTCATCTATCAGTATCAAATTTTTAAGTTTGCACTCAAGATAGTATGACCTGGACGTGTTCTCTGGTGAGAGCAGCTGGGATTCATTTTTGAAGGTGATGCTCTTTAGGAGCACGTTGTAAAAGAAAGCCTCCGGATGATGCCCTGGGTGGAAGTCTGTAAAACGGACCAGTCGGTGTTGCCGCTCCAGCGATTCGCTGTAGGTGTTTGCCTCTGAAATACTTTTTTTCCCTTCGTCACTATGTAATTCTTGTGGAAGTCGTAGAATGTAAGGTTCTCCAGAGTTTGTGGTTTTGCGTAGTACAGATCAACAGGGTGTAGCACGACATCATTGTTACGAGAAATGATTCGTTGTCATAGTGCCGGGGGTGATGAGTCGACGTATTGGACGGTATCACTCTTTGAAATGATTGGGATTTGCAAACAATTTAATGCCACTTATGTTGCTGAGATAGGTTTTGACAGTAAAGAGGCTTTTCACAGTGTCAAGGCAACCGAGGCCTAAGCGCTCTCCATCCTTTGAGCGGATGTTGAGATGGCCCATTGGTTCAGTTTTGAGTGCATACTTCAAGAGGTAGTAGGACAATGATGAATTGGTGACCCGTTGTATATTCATATGTGCACCCCATAGCAGAAGCAGTGTAGGGTGGTACGGTACGACATTTCTGTCTTCATGTTGGGGCCTGAAGTATTACCATCTGTGATTTTGTTCGTTGAAGACTGGGTTTGGATTTGGTTGCGCATGAAATGGAAACCCGTGTTTACATACTCCATCTCTTTGACAGTGGTAACAACTTGTACGGCACTTGTGAAGTTGTTTCCTGAGTACGAGTTGTCGAAGGTGGCTTACTTCTCGCAAATCTTCTGGCAAAACCATAGTGCTAGTTTCTGGCGGGATGTACGCAGTGATCTCAGCAGATAGTTTCTCTTTGTCTTCTTCATGCATCCACAGTATGAAATGAGCATGCAGTGATCCTCTATTTTGGACCTCATATCTAACCAAGTGGTGTTGCACACGGCCCAACACACCTTTTGCAAGTATATATTTGGACATAAGCATTTGGAACTTAGTGTGGAAGGTGAGGGCGCATTCAACTGAGCATTCTTTCCAAGTGAAGGAGGCGTTCAAATGACGTGCAATTAGCTCCATCGTGTCAATCTCATGCCATCTTGTGTCTGTGACCTCATCGGTAGTGAAAGTCAAGTAGAAATCAGGCATTCCCTTTTCGTCCACCATTGCTATCAAGTCCTTTAGGTTCTTGTGGTGCCATGAGCAGGATCCTGGCATGCTGGAAGGGGTGCTGTACCGAAGCACATGTCTCACAGTATCTTCATCAGTTGTTGTACGATTCGACTTCTTGTAGTTGTCAATGTCCCTTTGCAACAAGCTTGTGTGTGTATTGTTAGTTAGCATAAGTGCCTGCTTTAGTTGGTACATTATGAGCAAGTATGGATTGTACAAGGTGTAAACGGACAACAGAGTCAATGCACGTATCTTTACATATATATTGAAGTTGATTTTACCATCATACTGGCCTTTCGCAAAAGGGAACAGGAATGGAAACCCTGTTGACTTTATTGTGATGTCGTTCACGGAACTTGATGCGGCAGGCATGCCGTTGGGCTTGAAAGTAAATGTTCTCTCTAGAAATTTTTGACGGCCACGGAGCTCCAGAGAAGCAAATTCATAAGTATCGCTAGCAGTGAATGCTCTTCTTCTGGCTGGTTCAACAATGTTTTCAATGATACCAAACATCAAACTCGTGTCCAGTTGCGCCATCAGTGCAAAAGGTTCATTGTCTTGTTGTTGGTGAATGATCTTGCTCACACTATCTTGACTTAGTATCCAGAGGCCAAGCTTCTTATTCGGCCGTTCAACCACCATCGACATGTACTTCTGTAGTACAAAGTTGTTCTCAAGATTGAATGCAAGTATGTTTTCCACTTGTGATGTAGCTAGATCTTGCTCTGTGAAGGTTTTTCTATGCTCTTTACTCCATGATAGTAGAGGTTTATCTAATATTGAACGTCTGTCTAGTGTACCTCGTGCAATTGTTGTCACTGTTGAGATGGCATGGACAAATATGTCGATGACTCTCAGTAGCTGTATGTGAAGCTGATTTCCGGTCAATATTCTTTTGGTGTAGTCTGGAAGTAAGGGCACACAATATCTAAGACGTGCGCTTGATTTCTCAAAAGCGGAGCACTGCACCCATTGCGTTCCTATTTGTGTAGCCTCTAAGCTGGATACCAATAGACTCCTAGCAAACATTGCAATTGATGTCTCGTCTGGAGCTCGAGTACAATGAAAAGAGTCACTTATTTGGATAAAAACTGCACAACAAACAAAGAATATGCTTAAAGGTCTGATTGTCGTTGCTATGCCTGAACTCCATCGGTGTACTAAATTGACGATATCAATCGATGATTGTGAGCATGGTAGAAAGCTAGCCTTCTTCTTGATTGAAGTGCGATGTCTTGCTTTCGATCTGCTGAGGTGTATCCTATGCTTTCGGTGATGGTCCATTGAAGGCTTAAGTCGGGCTCAATCTTAATGGTTCAATGCGATGAGAACCTTGTGATATTTACTTACTATGTACTTGGTGCTCGATTGTGCTGTTGTGGGGTTTCGAATTGAGAAGAGGCAAGCGATAGCTAATTTCTTGAATGTCCCTTGCAAAGGATAAGTACGAAGCGTTAGAAACGTGATCGCACAATGCTGAAGGTTCTAAGAGTAATCTCATTATTTGTATGTGTTCTTTATCTCTTATGTTATAGAAAAAAAAGAAAACATGTTGGTTTCCCTGCACGGGGGAGTTTGCATAGTCCTCCCCAATTTTTATAATACGAGGGAACGTGCCATTCCCACGGCAACATGCAATTTTCAGTGTGTTCCTTTTTACTGTGTCCTCAGTGTTCAAGATTAAAATGTGGCACTTCTTACTCACCGCATGTTGGAATATGTCGCTGTTGCAAATGTAGAGGATTTGTGTCCAAGTTTCTCTTGATTTGTTTGCAGTGAAACACGGTAGAGTTAGGCCATAAGTAGTTCACCTGCACAAACAAGCTGAGTAAGGTAGTTGAAGGTGGACATACACACATAGTTGCTATGATTGCTACGTCGGGAAGGCGCAGAGGCTTTACTGCAGAAGAAGGTCAATTCGAATATGGCGATGAGGCAAACAGTGACATTCTTGACCTTCTACTGCTGGAATGAATAGGGAGGATCTTGGCCTACAGAATCTATCGTATTCAAGAATGCTCTCGCTATGTCAACGAGGTAGGATTTTTTTCTACGAGCGAGAAGGCCTAGTTATTATCTTGAACACTACTGCCATTTGTTCCAGTGAGACCCCTTTATCGTCAACATGCACACCCCCTGCTCGTGCAGAATAACTCTCCCCTCCTAGACGTTGCACAAGGTAGACATGGTCTGAAAACATCAGATAAGTTATCCAAGCAAGATGCACTAGCAAGCAATGAAGATCTACAGGACAATTGGCAGCATTGTGAAACAAGTAATCACCAAGCAAGCAATTAGAGCTGATAAGAGGGAATTGCTAGTAGTGTTATGCACAATGACTAGCCCTAGTCCGCTAACGCCATCTGCGTACTCGATGGCCCTCGAGGTCCTCCAACTACTCCTACCAACATCATACAGTAGATCGTATTTCATCAATGCTAGAACCATATCGTGCAACATCGCTAGAAACGCTGGAGCATGAATCAAAAACTTTGCAATTATCTTCATGTTTCTCTCTAAGTTGCGAAGAATTCTATTGGTCAATTTCTTTGTATCGTTTGTGTGGATATGCTTGATGAGGCGAATGATTGTATTGTTTTGTGGGTGAATATACTGGGTGTAAAACTTGCACATTCTCTATGGGGAAATCTCGGATTTTCCTTGGTTCTTGTAGGTATATACAGATAATACATTCACACTATTAATCAATCACATTGAGATTTGAACTTCGATTAACTACAAAGTGTGTTCTCTAAGCTGTGAAAAAATCTTGGAAATGGAAAACTTCCGGGGGTTTCAACTTGTTTCTCAAAACCATTTGTTTTGTTTTGAGGCTTGAAGATTTCAGGGATAAGAGGGGGGGTTTTTTGTAATTACATTTAGGAGACTTGGTCTCATGAGGCTCTAGTTTTCATCTCTTAACTTGAGTGATCAGTATCCGGGAGGTCGAATGTATAAGCTATCTTAATACGTTTCCCATTTTCATTGTTTACAAATTTATGATTGAGATCAACAGCGTGTCTCAGGAGGTATCATACTTGCTAGTGAAGGCATCAATGGAAGCATTTGTGGGACTCGAAATGCAGTCGAAAAGGTTTTGAAGCACATAGAGTCCGATGAACGATTGATGAAGTTGAGGCGGACTGAGTCGCCTGCTACTGATGAAGAAGAGGATCTTCATCATGGTCATATCGAAAAGTCTACCTTAGGAGCTCGTAACGATGCTCCATTTTGTTGGGGTCATGTCAAGGATAAGCTTAAAAATGAGGTGTGTACACTACCTCTGTGGAGTCTCTTGCTCTTTTGAAAATTCCAGACTCTTTGTTGTTTTATACAAGGTCTATAGGCTATTTTTGCACGAAGAGTATCCAAAGGCATATTATGTTGCTTTGATGCAAAGGCAACAAGCATGGCTGGCTCTTTGGTCGAGATTTATGTCAATGGAGAGAGAGAGAGGGAGAGAGAAGAAGAAGAAGAAGGAGAGTATTTTAACGTCATAGAAAACTATCCCAAGAAACTGATTTTCTATCGACGCAAGAGAGAGAGAGAGAGAAAGAGAGCGAGAGAGAGAGAGAGAGAGAGAGAGAGAGAGAGAGAGAGAGAGAGAGAGAGAGAGAGAGAGAGAGAGAGAGAGAGAGAGAGAGAGAGAGAGAGAGAACCTAATGGTCACTGGTCTTCGTCTTGCCAGGAGTTGTCGTGATTTGGGAGAGGAGAAGGCAATAGGCTCCTGATGTCAACCTGCCGGGAGTTGATGTGAGTTGGGAGAGGAGAAGGCAATAGGCTCCTGCTGTTTTTATTGTTAATATGACGGCGCAGCTTTTTACAGTACGTCGGCGCTGTTTTTTTTAGAGCTTTACACCGAGACGCGGTGCAGTCACGTGGGCTACTAAGGGGCCAAGGAGCGAAAAATTTCCACTTCGCTAACGAAGTAATAATCGTGATTATTTACTCTAGGCCTAAAGTGAATGCTTTTTTGAACTTTTTCATTGGATAGTCTTTTCATGAGCTATTTTAAGGCTCTGAGTCATGTCAAAACTTAATATGGCCTAAAATGTCAAGAAAAAGTAAATAATTTGAGTTTTTGCAAACTCTTGAAATTTTTATCTCAATGTTTCCTTGAGGCTTGAGCTTATCCACTGGTTTATACAACTTTTAAAGCATACTCTCCAGTTGCATTGAGTGGTTGACAGTCTTTTGGTGCTATTTCTAGCCGTAGACCTAAAATTATGCAACTTCACATAACAATTCACAGATGATTCCTTTGGAGTGACCAATGATTTGAGATCCCACCTCGGATTCTACCTACCCTACTCCTAGATTCTATTGCAATGGGGTTGTGGAAAGTGTCCACAAACACTTGTTTTCTAGTTTTTTATGTTTTTTTTAAAGTCTTGATCTTAAGACTTGTCTCCTCCACCAATCATTCTTAAAATCCTAATCTAATCCTATAATCCTACAAGGTACTTAGCGAGTACAATCTACTCCCAAGCTGCCTTTTCACAGCAAAAGACGACAATCTTTAGCTATGAAGTTCTAAAAAGAAAGTTTTTACTGTAGGAGATCCTAGAGGAAGTTAAACAATAACTTCACAAGACGCTCATGTTTTTTTCTAGTTTAGGTCTCTTCGATCCCTGCAGTGGCGCCAAACGTGGGACGGGTGTCTAAACTCACTCCTATCTTATTATAGACATAGCGAGAACCACGAATAAATTGTCAATCCATGGGACGAAGATGACTCAACTAGTGCATAGAGGCTACAAGAGGTTTTAAATCTCTTGGAAAACAACAAACAACTTGCATCTAATTCAGGCTACACTCAAATGATTGAAATCACCAAAAGTTAATCGCGCATGGGTAAAAAAATCACATTCGTTACAGCATCAAATGACATCCAAAGGTAACAAAACTTCTAGGACATGTTTATAAGACCTAAGAATACGTGCTTATGTTCTCAAATCTCACTTTAGGTCAAGTGCAAAAGTCACAATTATTTATAGCAATGAGTTTTTGGCCTAGTCGTTTTTGACCCAGAATGCATCTAAATTCTTTGCAATGATGCCCCAATACCTTGCCTATACTTTGTTTTTTATTTTAAAGCTTAAGTTTCTACTTATGATGAGATTAGGCCACGGGTCGGCAACACCAAAAGCTACGAAATACCGTGAAATACTTACGTCAATGTGTAAAGCTCTTACCTGTTGCAACGCAACAGACACAATTACAATGTGACAACCGGGGAGGAAGTAGGAAGCGCAAGAAGAAGAGAAGTAGGTGCCTTTAGCTCATGCTGTGTTTCTATTATCCAAAACCTATAAACAACTTACAAAAATTGGTTTTTATACCTTAGCCAAGGTTTCTGGTGGTCAAAACGAATAATCTGGGAGCTCTAACTAAAGACATGTTGATACAATCTGGAAGCTTGTAGCCCATGCTCATAAATTACAAAGTTTATCCAAAAATAGGAGCTACAATATTCCTAATTCCTCAAAAAAATAAATGCTTTTACAATGAAAGCTCCAAAAAAAGGTATCTGAGTTACCTTACTGCTAATAGCTTCACAACATTGAAGGAGACTACAACAAAGGATTCAGGCCATACTATTTGGACATCCAAAGTAAAAATTAAATGAGGATGGATTCATCACACCCATTGTATCTCTCTCTTGTATTTGACACCCACTTTATCAGTGATAACACATAACCGACATCGTTCCACCTAGTAAAACTTCAAAATTCAATTTAGTATCTCTTTGTTTAGTAGAGGCCTTTGGCATTAAGAAGGCAGTGGATTTTTATGTTTTGTCGACCAAGGAAAGTGCATATCCATTTATCCTTGGAAGACCATGGCTAATGAGAATGAGAGATTTGGGAAAGTGGAAAGTTGATCTGCAAGAATGAAAATCATAAGAAGGTTTTCTTTGACTTGAAGGAGCAACATCAAGAGGAGCTCCATGAAGAATCATCACAAAGTGAGATGGAGGAAGAATGGACTGATAGCACTTCAGAAGAAGAAGATGGTGGTAGCACTACGGAAAAGGATTCTTTCACCGTCATCGGAGTAAGGTTTAAGCCAACCAACCAAGAGAACTCTTTTCAAGGTTTGGAAGAGCTAGGCACTCAAGAGAAACAAAATGTGCAAGATGAAGGAATGTTAGAAGGTATGTTGTCTACAACACTTACAATGGACGAAAGAGAGGAGCTAAATGTGTGCTAAGGAAGTTTCCTAAGCTTTTGCCTAAAGACTACACCGATGTGCGTGGAGTAGATGTTGTCCAACACAAGATTGAGGTGAAGTTGGGGCCATACCTAAGGCTCAAAAGCTACGAAGGCTAGGAGTCATCAAGGAGCAAGCTCTACTCAAGGAGGTAAGAAAGCTTCTAGCAACAGGTTTCATTTATCCAGTGGAGAATTTGGAGTGGGTCTCTCTGATTGTCGTGTAGCTCTTCTTCCATGACAAGAAAATGAGCAAAGGATTCCAATCACGTTTATTTGAATCCTACATTATTATTTAGCAGTAATAAGAGCTTGCTAACAAGCTAATTTTAAGTTAAAAGTATGCCACATGCGGCTCTAAGGGCCAAGAGAGGTCTTGGTAATTCTTAACATTGAGTATGATTGAACTGGTCATAGCTGGTATTCTCCTAATCAAAGTTGAAGTACTTGAAGTGCTCTATCATCATGTCTTTACGGCTCATCAATTAGAGCTACACAGAAAAAGTTATGGGAGTTTGAAGTTTGAGTCAACTGTAGATCTGTACAGGATTGGGTAACTACAGCTGAGGGGAAATAAATGAAATGAATGCATGGGACTAAAGTGCTCACTTTGTGGAGTGTGTGGTCTTTTCAGATCAATGATCGGAGTAACGGCTGCCAAGTTATTGGCCGTTAAAGATTCACCGGACGCCGGTTCCACACCAGTGCGGTCTGCTCGGTCGGTGTGCCATTTGGGAATTTTACAGCCTCGGAAAGGTTTGTATGCATTTTATGTAGTTTGAGAAGTCTAATTGGATTTGCGGCTTCGAAGTTTAAGTCGTGATGGTATTATTAGGTTAGGGCTCTCATCCTCGTCCGATGTCTATGCCTACTATGGTGCCATTACAAAGGCACAAAAAGCCCTTGATGAACTCAGAGTCCTAAATATCATCTAATAGAGGCCTTGGCTGGTATGTATGTCAAATGTGGTGCCCTTACAAGGGCTATAACCGTCCTATTATAATCAATATCAAGGGCCACCCAAAGGCAATCCCGCCCGCCCATTAAAACAAAATGGCCCTCCATGAGATGGCCACCCAAAACAAAGAAAAGGTTTTCATTGAGTGGAAACAAAAGAAAAGAGGAGAAAGGCCATGGCGAGGCAGCGGGCACTGAGCTCCGTAGGAGAAGGGGGACTCACGCTCGCCAGCACGAGGCTCGGATGAGCTCGACGAGGAGATGAGTTTTCCTCAGCAGGCCTAGGCGCCCTCATTCGAGCCAAAAGCCATCGGATTTGTTGTAGTCAGCAAACCACCATTGCCACATCACCAAGGGCCGCTACCCATTAGCGACACCCCTAATGGGTTGGCCATTTTTAGCAAGGAAAGTCCATGCAACCTATAAAAAATAGGAGGCGGCTCTTTTTTTGCTCTCTCTTTCATTCATCTTCTTCTCGCCTGAGAAGAGAGCCAGAGGCCTTAAGCTCTTTAAACCAAGCTTGCATAACCCGCTTAAGCCAACTCTCTCAAATCTCAAGCCATCATAATCCTAAGCTCTAAACCCAAGCTTCCATAGTTCGTTCCAATCTTTTCTAATCCTAATCTAAGCCGCCTAAGCCCATTCAAATCCGAAACTATGCCATAAATCTAAGCCACAATCCTAAACCGAATAGCTTAAGCCTTAAACCTAAGCCATAATCATTAAGCCGATAAACTTAAGCCAAAGCAAAACTCCCAAGGCCATTGGAAGCCGAAGCTTCCATAGCCATAGTGGAAGGAAAATCAACTCGCTCTCAACCTTGAAGCAGGAGAAGGAGAACGAAGCAGATCAAGGCAATTTTTGGCAGACCAATTAAGGCAAACGATTTTATTTGGTATTGTTTCATCGGACAAGACTTGATCATCATTACTTAAGATTGATTTTCTCAATTAGCACCTCAATTAAGGCAGGTTAATCCTTGTAAACAGCATAAACTCCTCCATTAACATTTAATTAAACATGGATACTGTTATGTATTTGATTTGAGTTATCAGGCTTTAGGATTGGAATCAAATTGTCTGTTTAAAGCTCTCTCCTCATTATTTGTGTTTGCTGCAACTCTTCCCCTCGCAGCTCTCACAGCCAAAGGCCTTGGGCCTTCCCGGCTCACCTTTTAAACACAAATCCGCTGACATTCTTGGTGAACCCGACGCAAAACGAGCCAAGGTAGGAGGGATGGATATTCTAGCAGAGTTGATGGAGTTTATTGAAGATAACAATTTCAATAGATTTGATAAAAATCTAGCAACTACAGATTTGCCAAAAATGTTGGGCTAAGTTCAAGGATGTTTGCAAGAAGTAAAAGCTATGAAGATAAAAAAGCATATGGATGATGCAATGGAGATGGCACTTGATGCCGTACATGAACAATGTGGTATTTTTCAAGGACATGATCCAGATGGACTCCTTGCATGCTATCAAGCAGAGATGAAGAGCCGAGGAGTTCTAGAAGATCGGATGATTTCGACCTTTGAAGAAGTGGTAATCTTCGGGTTGAAAGATAAGGTTCGACAACTTGTAGAAACATATCCTACATAGTGGGACTATTTTGCAGATAGGTTTGTCCACAAAAGCTCAAATATTATCGAGTTGGAAAAATGAAGAAGATTAATGAATGAAGCCAGATTGTTTTCTATAAAGAAGAAGGGGATCAGATGGACTTCCTTAATTATGATCAATTTTGGGATCATATTTTTGCAAGAAGTAAAGCAAAGGCAAATACAGCTGTGGAGGTAGCAGATTCAACTTCAAATGACCATATTTTGAGCAACCTAGCAAAGGTACATAATGAAATTAATGTTGAAACACAAATATATGATGTTTTTTCAAAGATTGCTCGCATGGAAGTTACCTCGGATAATAGTTCTAGTGAAGATCTAGACTGTAAAACAAAAATTTTACAAGCTACTGACCTTGGCATGGGATGCTCTCAAAAAGTATATCAAGAAGATGAGCCACTGCAGGTTTCTAATGGATCTATCAGCACTCTAGCTGAGCAGGACAGTAGATTTACTACAGATGATTCCATAAAAAAAGCTATTATATACACAATAGGTGATGAAGTGGCCGAGATTGTGGACCTAACACAAGATGAGCGGGAAGATGCCAAAGGACATATGGTTGCTCCTAGAATATGCTTGTTGATTTTATTATCATAGAAGAAGATTCCAGAATTGATGGTTTTTTGGCCCAATCTAATGGAGAAGGTTATAGCAGTATAGGAGAGCTTTGTGATTCATGTACCCCTTCAGAGTGGGTGCCTCATGAACCTTTTCAAAGTTATAATGGCTTGCTAAGTAGCATGGATGCAGATGAGGAAGCAAAGGACGATATTGAAGATTTCCTAGATCATGCTGATTGTGAACAGGATATTGACATGGATTTTACATATATGCTTATATACGGGCTGCAAGAGGAGCCAACTCCTATAGCTATAGCGTTGATGAATGTTGAGACTTCCAAGGGTGATTTTCCCGAGGACTTTATGGATAAAGATCTACAGGATAAAGCTATTTTACATTATCAAACTCAAAAACCAGGTAAAAATCTCTCTAATGATACAGGTCCAGAAAGTCCTAAGGTTTGCTAAATCATCCTTAATACTGCATAAAGTGCATAGCGTTTTTCATTTCTTTGAACAATGTGCTAAATGTGGCTGGATTTGGATACTATTATTAGTAATTCTTATGTCAATGATGTCCTGGCTACCAATAAAAGGGATTCATATTTATTTAATGCTTACTGGTAACGACCTTAAGTTACCAAAAGTTTATGAGATGTGGGTGTTGCACTATGCTTCAGGTGAAGCTCTAGTATATTGTGGAGCCCATCAATGCTATGTGATCTTAATGGTATTTGATCCAGGAGATTCGAAACATCTTCAAAAGCAGGTTCATTATGGATGAGTATTTTTGGGTATACATTGTGGTTTCTTTTTGCGAGATCCAGGAATAGTATATTTGGAGCAGAAATGCTTGAACTTGATCAATAGAGGAAATGTATGCTCATATGGATCTTATGCTACTCCACTATTGGGGCAATTTATTATTATCCCATTTGATCCTAGGAGCTACTGAAGAGCAGCTTGCAGATTCAAGGATATCATTTATTTTCCCTTAGCAGGTTACTGACAGTAGATTTGTTTTTTTTGTATGCTAAGACATAAGTGTTTTTGGTTATATGATCAATAATCTTACATGGCTAGCTTCTAGTTGACATCTTTGGACAATTGTTATAGTATCTTTACATCTTTTGAGATGGTTCTTCTACCAAAACTTGAAGTAAAGGACTTGATGACCATTCCGTGTGCAAACAGAATAAGGCATACTTGATCTTGACAAGGTTCCCTAAAGCGATCCTAATGATCAAGACGTGTGCATAAGTAACTGGAGCACTTGAGTCTGGCGGGGTTCACTAAACACATTTTTCATGATTGAATGCTTTGGATATACGACCACTATGGTTCAAAGATTTGTGATGGGACAGCTACCATATAATTGAGCTAGACTATTGATGCTATGACTTAAACCTTATTTTGTTTTACATGTCTTTACCAACTACATGAGCTTGATGAAAAGTAGCTTAAGGTGTTTATAGCAGATGCAGCTTGAAGGCCGGTTGGCACAGACCAGAGGCTGTGCAGATTCAGAGGGGTTGGATGTCGTGCAGCTCCACTTCCATGACAAGAAAATGAGCAATGAGATTCCAATCAGGTTTATTTGAATCCTACATGATTATTCAATAGTAATAAGAGCTTCCTAACAAGCCAATTTTAAGTTAAAAGTGTGCCAGATGCGGCTCTAAGGGCCAAGAGAGGTCTTGGTAATGCTTAACAGTGAGTATGATTGAAGTGGTCATAGCTGGTATTTTATTGATCAAAGCTGAAGTACTTGAAGTGCTCTATCGGCCTGTCTTTACGTCTCGTTGATTCGAGCTATGGAGAAAAGTTATGGCAGCTTGAAGTTTGACTAATTGCAGATCTGTACCGGATTGGGCAACTGTAGGTGAGGAGAGAAAAATGAAATGAATGCATGGAGCCTAAGTGCTCACTTTGTGGAGCACGGCGGTCTTTTCAGATCGGTGATCAAAGTTACGGTTGCCAAATTATTGGCCTTAAATATTCATGAGGGGTCAGTTCCACACGAGTCCGGTCCACTCGATCGGTGTACCATTTGGAAATTTTATAGCCTCGGCAAGGTTTGTATGCATTTTATGCAATTTGAGAAGTCTAATGGGATTTGCGGCTTGGCAGTTAAAGTCGTGATGGTATTATCAATTTAGGGCTCTCATCCTTGTCCGGCGTGTATGCCTACTATGGTGCCGTTACAAACTCACAATAAGCCCTTGATGAGCTCAAAGTTCAAAATATCATCTATAGAGGCCTTGGCCGGCATGTATGTCAAATGTGGTGCCCTTACAAGGGCTATAACCGCCCTATAATGATCAATATCAAGGGCCGCCCAAAGGCAATCAAGCCAGTGGCTGCCCCCCTTTAAAACCAAATGGCCCTCCATGGGGTGGCCACCCAAAACAAAGAAAAGGTTTTTATTGAGTGGGAAACAAAAGAAAAAAGGAGAAAGGCCACGGTGAGGCAGTCGGCAATGAGCTGCGCAGGAGAAGGGGGACTCCCGCTCGCCATCATGGGGCTCGGATGAGCTTGATGAAGAGACGAGTTTTCCTCAGCATTTCTAGGCGCCCTCATTCCAGCCAAAAGCCACCAGATTTGATACAGTCAGAAAACTGCCACTACCACGTCACCAAGTGGTGGTACCCATTAGCGACATCGCTAATGGGCTGGCCACTTTTAGCAAGACAAGTCCATGAAACCTGTAGACAAGAGGAGGCGGCTCTTTTTTTGCTCTCTCTTTCATCCATCTTCTTCTCTCCCGGGAAGAGAGCCAGAGGCCTTAAGCTCTTTAAACCAAGCTTGCATAACCCGCTTAAGCCAACTCTCTCAAATCATCAGCCATCATAATCCTAAGCTCTAAACCAGATCCTTAAGCTCTAAACCCAAGCTTCCATAGTTTGTTCCAATCTTATCTAATCCTAATCTAAGCCGCCTAAGCCCATTGGAATCCAAAATTAAGCCATAAATCTAAACCCCAATCCTAAGCCGAATAGCTGCAGCCTTCAACCTAAGCCATAATCCTCAAGCCAATAACCTTAAGCCAAATCGGAACTCCTAAGGCCATTGGAAGTCGAAGCTTCCATAGCCATAGCGGAAGGAAAATCAACTCTCTCTCTCAAGCTTGAAGCAGCAGAAGGAAAACGAAGCACATCAAGGCATTTTTTTGCACACCAATTAAGGCAAACAATTTTATTTGGTATTGTTTCATCAGACCAGAATTTATCATCATTAGTGAAGCTTGATTTTCTTAATTAGCACCTGGATTAAGGTAGGCTAATCCTTGTAAAGAGCCTAAACTCCTCCATTAACATTTGATTAAACAAGGATACTATTAAGTATTTGATTTGAGTTATCAAGCTGCAGAATCTGAATCAAACTGTCTGTTTAAAGCTCTATCCTCATTAATTATGTCTGCTGCAACTCTGTTCCTCACACCTCTCACAGCTAGAGGCCCTGTGCCTTCTCGGCTCACCTTTCGAACACAAATCGCCCGACACGTTTGTTGTCACTCCCAATAAAAACGGCAAGTGGAGGGTGTGTGGGGATTATCGTCCGCTTAATGAGGCAACAAAAAGAGATCACTTTCTGTCATAAAAACTAATATCTAA
Source organism: Adiantum capillus-veneris (assembly GCF_014529385.1). Lineage (NCBI taxonomy): Eukaryota > Viridiplantae > Streptophyta > Polypodiopsida > Polypodiales > Pteridaceae > Adiantum > Adiantum capillus-veneris. Next base: position 18,001,410 of record NC_140941.1, on the reverse strand, counting down.
CCAACCCAAATGATTTTCTCATATTAAACCGATCACTTAATGTGGGAGAATAAACAGGAACAAGGGTTAAGATATAGACATGTGCTTATAGAATTATCTCAACACGAGGCCAATGGTAAAGGAGCCCAAATGAGAGATGATCTATCAAAGAGAAAGGCTAACCAATGGATCATAAGACCTTAGGGTTAGCTTCATTGAAGACCTCCAATAATATGTGTAAAAGTCCTTTGACCTTAGGTAATGAGCTTCAGGCGCGGGAAGCCGACCCATCTCGAGGTGCTTGTCCTGCTTGTCATGCTTGATGACTAAGGTGCTTGAGATGCTTGAGGTGCTTATTGATTGAGATGCTTGAGGTGCTTGACATGCTTGAGATGTTAGGGTTGCACTTGAGGCGAGAACACAGCCCAAGCTTAAAGTGCTTAAGGGCCAAGCTTGTGGTGGGAAGTGGGCCTATGCATGAGGGGTGGAGGTGTCAAAAAGTCAAAGATTCAATCCCTACAAGGAGGGGGCGAGCCCTACATGAGGGGGGATGAGAGAGAACACCCACACACTCACACAAGGCATGCATGGTACAAAGAAAGCAAAAGGGACACTTGTCAACTTCCTCCTCATGTTGCCCTCATTGTGTGCCTGAAGCCTATTGGTTGGCCACCCAAGGGGTCCAATGATAATTTAGGGGATTTAATTAATTGATTTTGAATTTATCAAGTCCTCTCTCTCAAAGGGTAATGGGGGACACTTGTCTCAAGGCTACCCTTGCTGCTTGTAATGCCTCCTGCTTATGATTGGCTAGGTGTGGAGGGGTCCAATGAGCTTCAAGCATGAACTACAAGGGGGGGTCGACCCATGCAAGATAGGGGGTTGCTTAGGGGGTATACTCACCCACACACACTCTCATTGTGTGCTAGGCAAGGTGCAATATCTCCATCTCCTTCTCCAAGCTCCTTGAGAAGTTGAGAGCGTGCACCAACACTCTTGGCTATGGAATGCAAATCCAACCAAGAGCTATGCTTCAATGCTTAAGCTTTCCATCTTCTCCATCTTCATTACTATGCTATTATGTATGCTAAGCAAGAAGAGTGATGATAAGTGAGGAATTATTTCTTTCTCCTATGGAATACTTCTTCTTCCTCTTCCCTACCCTCATTCCCTGCTAGCTCTCTCCACCTTTGAAGGTGTTTGAGCTCTTGGGACTAAGGCTTGGGATAGTTAATGCTTTCCACAAAGTGCATGTTATGCTTATTGAAAGAAGGCTAATGGTTTATTGCAAGTAGATTAGTTACTTAATGCAAGTAGATTAATTTTATTGCAAGGTAGATTAATTGTTGCTTTAGGCACAAGTTGATGCATAAAAGTATACATCCTCATGCACTCAAATGATTTAGGGAACATAAAGACTAATGATGTTCACAAGCTCTTGATTGTTTTCAAGCTAATATTGATTGTTGATATTATGCAAAAGCTTGGTGTATGAACCTTCTATCTCCATACTGCCAAAGAGGTCTCTAGGAACACAAAGATTGTATTGTATCAAGTCTCTCTTAATGAGAGAATCTATAATACAAATGCCTTTTGGAGGGGGGATCGTTGGCTCCACGTAGATCCGGTCCTCAACTGTTGTCATATTCTCTAAAATCTCTCTCTCTCTCTCTCTCTCACAAAGGTATTGCTCATGCCTAGTTAATTAAGTGTTATGATTAAGTTTCTACTACCAATTAAGTCCACCATCTATGCTCTCAAAGTTGCTTACTCTAATTCTCTTATTTCCGTTATTCTCTAAGTTCATAGGCCATTTCCATCACATTGGTATCAGAGCATTTGGTTTCTCTTTTCTTGCTTAAGAAGAGAGGTCCTTAAGTAGCCTATAAATGGTTGATGTTGTTAATTATATTAGGGTTAGTGGAACTGGGATCTATTATCAATTTTGTTGAGCCCACTATGTGGGATATGGTGCACACCTCGGGAGCTTTGGACTTAATAATGGAGTCTTTTTATACTTGCCTACGTCTTTACCATTATTGAGCCATAAGAAGTCTGAAAGGAGCTAGCCCTCGGCAACTTTGCTATGTTAGACCTACTCCTCTACTCTCTATAATTAACCACTTTGAGCCGTGGGTGTAGATACTTAAGAGCCAATTTTCAAAGGCTAAGAAGAGTGGCAACTAAGGTTTTGAATTGCCAAATCATACTCTAAGTATATACATAAATTTTGTTAACATGGCTAAGAATAATCAAGAGAGTAGAACGAGCATTGATAACTTTGATTTTTCACATGAAGGTGCTAAAGATGATGCTCCCATGTTTGTCAAGTGTCTTGTTTCTAAGCTGCAACAAGCTATGGGAAACCCATCCCTACAAGGTGAAGTTTTCCAACAACTTGATAGTTATGGGATTCTCCAAACTCCCCCAAAAGAGAGAGCACCTGAGAAGTCTCTTCAAGAGATTTCCAAGAGAGGGCTCTCTACGGTGAGATAAGAGGAGAACCCATATGAATCGCTTAAACGATTACTAGCGGGCTTACCGCCATCCAAGAAGAAAGGTGAAGTCTCTACTATAGAGCCTTCCCCAAGAGAAGGAGAAAGAAGTGAGTCTCCCAATACTTCTGAAGATGTGGCTCCAAGAAGACGGCAGCCTCAACGATCTCCAACTCCCCTAAGAGAGAAAGATTTCCGGAAAGTCCTCCTCCTCGTTATCACAAAAAGGAAGAGAGGTACCAAAAGAAGGAAAAGGAGAGAAAGAGGTCACCCTCTTCTCCATCTTCATCACCTTCCTCATATTCCAATGAAGGTAGCGGCTCTTCTCTCAAAGAGCCCAAAAGGAAAGGCCATCGCAAGTCCTATCGGGTATGGAGAAGGTCCAAGAAGCTGAAAAAGTTCAAGGAGGGAGGAAAGGACACCACTTTTCTTACCTATGATGGCACCTTTGGTGCTACGGACAAGATCCTGGCCTTCATCCAATAGTTTGATGTGGCCTTTGGTGATGCGTACTTCATGGTGTTGAGCTTATATGTGAAGCTACTCAATATATGGCTTCTCTATATATATGTGAAGCTCAACACATGGAGTCCTCTAAACTGCGTCAGGTATCTATGCATTTTTAGAGATCCGCTCGTCAATGGTGGGCTAGCCTACAAGCCCAAAGGAAAGCTCCAAGGACATGGAAGGCTTTAAGAGCCTCCATCATGAAACAATTTCTGGCAATCAACACTAAAGACAATGTCCTCACAGAATGGAAAAGCTTGAAACTCTCTCCCTACGAGTCTATCCAGAAGTATGTAGATACGTTTTGGGATTTATTTCTCAAAGTCAGTGTCTACAAAAAGATAGGCTTTGAGGAGAAAAAGCAACAATTTTGTGCGGGTCTTTTTGATGAGATGGCCGAGTATATCAACTCACAAAGGCCTAATGCCATATCGGCGGTCATACACCATACTATGATCGCCTCTCAAATCAATTTCCAACAAGGGGTTAAGAGAAACTCTAATCCCATGGAAGTGAAGGATCAAAATCAGCCTAGAGGAAGGAATAATGCTCAAACTTCCTCCAAAGGCAACTCTAGCAACACTGATAACAAAGCTAAGGAGAAAGGAGTCCACAAAGGTAAGAATAGACTCTCTCCAACAGAGCCAGAGTATCATCGTAAGGATAAAAAATGCTACAAGTGTGGACAGCAAGGGCATGTCTATCGTGCTTGTCCCCAAATAAATGCACGCAACAATCCACCTTGAGTTTCTAAGCTGGAAACTCCAAAAGAGGATGCTCATAGCAAAAGGCTTTTGTTTTCCCTAAGCTAGGAGATATGTACATACATGTTTATGAGTCGGGTAGCATTCTATCCCATGTAAATATGCATGCTTTTCACAAGTTAATGACAATCTATGTATTCATATACATGATTTTTGTTAGAAAGTCTGTAAATGTATTAAATGTTTCAACCAATAACAAAAAAAAAAAGACGGGAATCAAGAGGAATTAGAATTTTCTGCATTCCTAACTGGATTCCAAAATGTGTTTATTGATGATACCCCCGTGAGCTATCTCCACAATGAGCGGACAATGACCATGCAATGGAGCTTTTACCATGAAGCCCACTGCCTAATAAGCCTCCTTATTGAGCTTTATAAGCTCCACAAGAGGAGTTCAAAAGGCAATAGCATAAACTGGTAAGTTTTGAGAGAGAGTAGGCTTTCCTCTAAGCAAAAGAAAAGTGGATTTTTTTTTAAAGAGATTCAATAATTAGGTCACATTATCTCTAAAGGTGGTATTTGTATGGATTCACAAGGTAGAGGCAATATTAAAAAGATGGCCTATCCAAGGAGTCTACATGAGTTGCAAAGCTCTAAAGGTATGAGTGCATAGTAGAGATGCTTCATAGGAAAAATTCATGCTTATAGCAGGTCCCATACATGACTTAACAAAAAAGAACGTTAAGTGTACATGGACTACAAAGAGAGAAAAATACTTTTGAAAAGTTCAAAGAGAAACTTATCTCTCAACTTATGTTTACACTACTGGATCTCTCAAAGCTATTTGAGGTCCAATGTAATGCCTGGATGCATGCCTTCAAGCAAAAATTGCTTCAAGAAGGGAATACCATAGAATACAATATTCAAAGACTCAAATCCAATGAGGGAATGCCGGACATATACAAAAGAAACTACGAGCTGTTTTACATGCCGTTGACACATGGAAGTACTTCTTGCAGACTCCATCCATGATACAAACCAAGCTCATCGACAATCAAATGAGGTGGGCAAGTTTCTTTTTGCAATTTAAATTTTACATTGCTCACATTGCTGGCAAACACAAACATGTAGCCGATGCACTTTCCCGATGGCCAAGGGTAGATAGGGTATCAATAGCAACTTACAATGAACTATGTTTCATGATAGTTAAATATGCTTCTAACCCAGGATTTAGGGATATATTAATAGCCTTTGCAAATTGAATAAAAAGAACCACTCACGTTAGAGGATGGTTATCTTCCATACCTCAATAGGCTATATCTTCCTCACTTCCCATGCTCCTCCCATATGCGGGGCCAAGAGGAATTTGAATTTATTCTTTTAGGAATAAAAGCATACTTGTATTGGCTTACCAAGAAACAAGACCATACAAGAGTATGTTTCAAAATGTATGGTATACCAAAATATGAAGTATGATAGAAGGACCATGAGAAGTACACTATGTGTGATGGATACTCACGTTACTTTCAAATAGGGATTGCTTTGGAGGAACAATTGAAACCAACCTTCATCACTCCTTGGGGTTGTTATGCTTTTATAGTTATGCCATTTGGCCTGACAAATGCTCCTGCAACTTTCCAACGTTTCATGAACATGGTGTTTGAAACATTCTTTGGAAAGTCAATTAGGGTGCTCGTTGATTTCTGCATTTATAGCTCAAAATCATTGCATCTACAAAAGGTAGAAGAAGGATTAAAATAACTTTATGACATGGGGGGTCAACTCAAACCCAATAAGTGACACATAGGTGGGGATGAAGTAATCTTGCTTGGTCACAAGGTTTCTTATAAAGTTATGGAGGTGGATCGTTCATAGGCAAAGGCTCTTATTGAGTTTCCATCATCAAAGAGTCTGAAGGAGGTCATCTAATTCATTCAAAAGGTGAAGTGTATGTCACGCTTCATTTACTTAGCCTCCAAGTTACTTCACCCTTTACAAAAGTTAACACAATAAGTCTAATTTTCATGGTCTCATGAGCTTGAAGAGTATTTTTGTAACATTAAAGTAATTCTATCAGAGCTACCAACACTCATGCCTCCTTGTTGGGAGTACAAAGTCTTTGTTAGCTCTAGTGTTGGGAAAGAAACAATTGGTGTTTTTTTGCTACAACAAGATCCCCACAGTACCAGGATGCAACCCATCTATTTTGCTAGTAGGGTTATGAATTCCTTGGAGAGAGGCTACACGAAGGTAAAACTCATGATGCTCTCTCTCATGTTTGCGATGAGAAATTTTAGATCCTACTTGCTACCAAAGCCTTTTGTAATTCTCACTGCAGAAAATTTGTTCCCTTGGGTGTCATCTCAAATGAATCTTAGTACTAGTATCTCAAAGTGGATTATGGATTTGTAAGAGTTTCAATACTCTTTCAAGGTAGAAGATAGTCTGCGTGCACAATTGGCAAAACCCTTATTGGACCCCTTTGCCTCCTGGCCAATAGGAATCAGGCAAGCCATTGGGATGCTAAATGCTCATTGGTCCCCTTGGGAGACTGTCCAATAGTCTTCTAGAGAGATTATTCTTATTGGTTCTTTTATTAAGTGTTTTTAAATTAATTAGACTAGATTTACTCTAGAGTAATTCTCATTGATCCACCTCCAAGGCCATCCAATAGGAATTGGGTACACCTTGTGTGCATCTGGGCTAGGAAGTTGACATGTGTCCCTCACTGGTCCCCTTGGGAGACTATCCAATAGTCTTCTAGAGATATTAATTCTTATTGGTTCTTTTATTAAGTGTTTTTAAATTAATTAGACTAGATTTACTCTAGCCTAATTCTCATTGATCCACCTCCAAGGCCATCCAATAGGAATTGGGTACAGCTTGTGGGAATTTGGGCTAGGGAATTGACACGTGTCCCTCATTCCCTTTGTGTAAAGGGAGCTTGTGTGTGTGTGAGTGAGTTTCTCTCCCATCCCCTACTTGCAAGGCTTGCCCCCTCCTATGTAGGGATTGATAAAGACTTTTTGTGACACACACTAAGCATCCAATTTCCCTAGTGTTTGGCCTTTGGATTTTGGAACCTTAGCATTTTGGAATTCTTAATGGGCTGAACCTTAGGGTCTTTTTGAGCCCATTGTTGCACATAGCTCTTTTGTAGATGGGCACCTTTTGGATCCCTATTTTCCCTCCTTTGAATCCCTATTGGGGCTGGTCTGCTAGCTTAACCAATATTGTAGCGTTTTCTCCCTTGTCACTTCCCCATATTAAATGATTAGTTTAACATGAGAAAATCATTTAGGAGAATTAGATATTGATTATTATGACATTACCTCTCTCTTGAAATCATAGTCGTCCTCGACTATGGGGTAGAGAAGATAAAGCATATTCATTAGTCCTTTTCCCTAGCCAGTGCTGGAAATTGCAACCCTTCCCACCCTTCCTTAGGGGTCTAGCCCTGCACATGCATGGCACTTTTGTGATAGGCCTTCCTAGTCAAGAGCATGCCATTTAGAGGCCCCTTCCCAATAGACGGGTCCTTTGAAAATAAGGCTTCACTAGGAAGGGCAAGTTTTGAAAATTCCCTTCAAAGATAAATTCTATAAAATAGCCCAAAAAAAATCAAAGTAGAAGGTTTCTTAGTTAAAACATGAGCCTAAGTTCTAAGGTGTAACTCGGATGTGCTGCATTCAGCATTGACTCGTTTTAGTTTGAGCTTTGTGGTGGTAGGAAGTTTCTCCGATAGATTATAATTTGCTGTCGTGTTTTGTCCTCCTATCCATTGGACATGTTGGGGTGGGGTGGCAAGGACCTCGATGTGGTGGCATCCGCTGCTCAAGATCTGTGTCCAAATATATTGTTTGTAAGATCCTAGTCTTTAGGTGTTTGTGCTCGTTGTGGCATGTGATGCACATGGGGTTTTCATGGTCTGTAATGGTGGGTTGTGGGTCCATATAAAAGCCAAGACACTTGTAGTGTTTTTCTTCTTTAATATAAATAGCTCCTATTGAGCATTGCTTATTTATTAGAAAAAAAAACAAATCCTAAGCTCTAAGGTGGTAATATGAGTTTAAATTTATTAAAATTTGAATCCCACCACCTAAATCAAAGAAGAGATAACACTTTTTATATGTTATTTTTAATTAAGACATTCAAAAAATCAAAATGCATCAAGATTTGAGAGTGGCAGCTCACTATTATGCTTTTTATACGGATGTAGATGCTTTGCAATGCAAAGTTTGATGCAACCAGACTTGTGATGTGTGCAACGTGCATGATGATTCTAGAATCTAGCGACCTCTAAGCTCCTCCTCTAATGTCCTAGCCTCTAGCGCTTGTGTGAACAAAATTGAGTTTAGGCATGAATCTTTTAAAGGAAATGAGGAGATAGCATTGAGGCTCAAGGAAACAAGTCACGATCTCTCTCTCTCTCTCTCTCTCTCTCAACTCATTTCTGGCCTCTGCATGGCTTCACACGAGAGATGAACACTTTCTATGTACACTTCTTTCTCTCTTTGCGCCACCCACTGCCCTCTCTCCTACTTGCAGCTATAGCATACAAGTAGGAGCATGCCCGTTGAAGGGCCACTATATGCCAAGAGAATCTCGAACCACATCTTGGACCCTAGCCTCTATCCTTGCACAAGCTCCTCGATCATGTTGTCCATGCCTTTTTTGCAATAGGCATTGACCAAGACACATTCCTCTTTCTTCCTCTTAGAGGGCCTTACCTCGTTGAATTGCCTCCCTCCTCTTCCTTTTGTCAGAGGGCCTCACCTCACAAATGTCCCTCAAACTTGCACTCTCTTGCATACTCTGCTTGTGGCATATGTTGTCTAAAGTGAGTGCTCTCAAGATGTGTGTGTGTGTGTGTGTGTGTGTGTGTGTGAGAGAGAGAGAGAGAGAGAGAGAGAGAGAGAGAGAGAAAGAGAGAGACCTGAAAATTAATGGTGATGCTAGAGGATCCTTATGCTAAACATGCTTGCGGCAGCCTCAGGCTCTCTATCAGGACACCAGCAGGGTCGGGCTAGGTGGTGTGGAACGAGGAGTCCAACTAGGGAAAAGGGCCAGGGGAATGCCTATATAAAGGGTTCTTGGGTGGTGGACTCTCAGGCTCTAGTCACCCTTGTCCTACATTGGTATTAGAGCATGGTCTATTTTGGGCAAGAGGGCATGGAGCCACTAAGAGATTTTTTCATGTGAAGGGCCACCTGCTAAGGGAGGAGCCAAAAACCGTTGACGCGGGAAGAGTGGTTTGTGCTGAGGAGTGAGGAGACCTCGACCTCGACCTCCACCATATTTTTCATGGCTAGGATTGGCGGATGCGCGCTGGAACGGGGAGCATATCCTGTCACTGTAGCGACGCCCAGAACGCAGCGCATGAGCATATCTCTCTCTCCCTTGCCCTTGCGGCGTTACAGGTTTCCATAAACAATTGTGGGCAGTGCGTTTTTCACACTAAAAGCGCCCTAAGTCCTTTGGCCTTGGGAAATTCCTCAATTAACTCAAGCTAGGGTGCGTGCCCACCCAGGCACCCACCCCATACATAAGGTGTTCAACGATTGTCGGTCGAGATTTGACATAAGCATTGGCAGGGTGGGCACACACCCCATACACAAGGTGTTCAACGATTGTCGGTCGAGATTTGACATAACCATTGGCAAGGGGCCACAGAATTCTTGGCAAACTCTCAGAATTTCAGAAATTGTAGAAATCGATAGAAGTTAAATTTCGACAGAGTTGAAGTTTCGAACCAGTATCTATTGCAACTTCTTTCTTCGGGAAGATTCAATCGTCTATGACGTTTCAAAGCAAACAATTACAAGTTTTTGTCGGCATCTTCAAGCCTAATTGATTCAACTATCACGAGCTCGTGAAATTCCATACGACGGGCTACTCTTGATTTTGAGGGAGTTAGCACGGTTACCATACTTTGCGAGTACTCCCAATATCAAGTATATCTTCAGAGTACTTCTTTCACATCATTGTGTAGCCATGGATTCGGATATCAATATGACATTAAATTTTGAGCAAAGTACTCCTGATCCTACCCATGATAGCCCGCGGCCAGATCCTCTCAAGGAGAGTACCCACGATGCTATGGCAGGAGAAGATACTTATGAATTGCTCGATATTCAAGAATTTCGTGCACTTCAGACACGCATGACAGTCATGGATCAAAATTTTAAAGCTTTAAATGAAAATGTTACTAAACGCTCCACATTAGTAATTCAATTAATGCATCAACAGTCTAAGAGTCCTGCTGACACCCACATGCATGAGCACGTTGGCACACAAGGGCAAGGCCCAACTACTGATACGTTGCATACTCTCACTGCCAAAGAGGTGGATGACTTGTTAAACAACTTTAAACCACCAGTCTTTAAGGGAGAAGACCGAGAAAGAAATAAGGATGCAGTGAATATCTTTCTCAACAAGTGGGATGGAATTCACGCCTTACAGCGTACTCCGGATGCAATCAGAGCTCTACAGACGAGCTTAACTCCGGAAGGCAACGCCTACAAATGGTGGATGTCTCTCAAGGAGAATAACATCATACCACATATTTGGGTAGCCTTTGAAGCAATGTTTAGCAAGGAGTTTTTTCCTACAAACGAGGCTGATAGGAATTGGACGGCTTGGAACACATGTTCCATGCGCTAATACCCATCACTCCTTAAATATATCTCTCACTATCGAGACGTTATACTCAAATTGGAAGGCTTGGATACCTTTCAACAAGTACGAGGGTTCATACGAGGTCTGACACCCGAGCTCAAGAAGTATGTCAAGACCCAAGACCCTAAAACACTTGAGGAAGCCATAGTGAAAGCACATATTCATGATGACCCTGATGAAAATAAAACACATAATAGTAATGTGCCTGCTAGTATACATGGTAATACAAGCACTCAGTATGGCCACAATAAAAGAAAATTTCTAGTTGCTAATTCAGATGCATCTAAAAAAACCAAGGGGTCTAGGGGTCCTCTCTCTCTTGAGGATTTTGATAAAGCCAAGAAAGAAAAGTTATGTTTTCAATGTTTAGGAAGAGGTCATGGCAAAAAGGATTGTCCCAAGGGGAGATATGCTACTCAGGGGAAGGAGAAATCAGTGCATGCGGGGCAACTGTTGCCTCTTGAGTCTTCCTCAAAATTCTCCACAGTGGAAGCAACACACACTGAGGTGGTGCATGAATGCTGTCTCACAGCTTCCATGTGGCAACAAACCTGTGGACCACATGAGTAAGTACGTATGCACGGATATCTGCAAGGGCACAAGGTGTGCATCTTGGTAGATGTCGACGGTGCTACTCACAACTTCATCAATTATGGATTGGTGAAAAGGCTCAAACTGCCTCAAACTCCGAGTACCCACCGCTACAAGGTAGCAATGATGAATGGACATGATACTGAAATATGGGATACTTAATGACGAGCTGTTCCATTGGAAGTACTAGAGTACTCTACTTGTTTGGATTTTCAGGTTATGAACATGGAAAGGGCTGATGTGGTTCTTGGTATGGAGTGGTTGCATAGCCTAGGACCATCACTGAAGTGTAGCTATGATCACAACAGCTTGATGTTTGAATCCCATGGCGCACATGTGTTGTTGTTAGGAGAAATATATATACCTTCATCACCACTGATTTGTACCGTTGAGCTTATGCAACTCATTTCTGATAATGAAATAGATCAGGTTTTCTTGTGTTACTCACTGTCTCAATTTCTTTCTAACATTGAGTCTGTTGAACATTCCTCAATGCGCATGCGTCTCTCTCCTCTATTCCACCAATTACTAATTCTAGACAAGCAAACGTTGCTAGTCAATTACAAAAATTATTAAAGGAATTTCAAGATGTATTTCCTAATGATTTGCCATCAAGATTACCATCGACACGATCAATACAACATAGCATTGACGTGGCTGCAGGCTGTAAACCTGCTAGTAACCACCTTATCGTATGAGTTACTCAGAGGTTACTGAGGTGGAACGTCAGCTTGCGGACTACCTTAGCAGAGGCTTTATACAACCCAGTTCTTCACCATGGGATTCGCCTATCCTTTTAGTAAAGAAAAAGGACGGCAGTATGTGCATGTGGGTAGACTACTGGTGCTTAAATGTTGTTACAGTTAAGAAAAAATACCCATTTTCAAGAGTAGATGAGTTATTTGATAAGCTAACTCATGCTCACATTTTTACAAAAATCAACTTGCGGTAAGGATATCATCAAGTCCGTATTCGGCTTGCCAATATACCTAAGAATACATTCCCAAATGGTGCAAGATCTCGCTTAATCGGCATCCCAAGTATCGCATCTCATTTACAAATGCACCATTACAAGTCAAACAGGATCGTCTGTAGTGCCCAATATCGAGAGTCAAAAATGGGCAACAACATCTTATTCTCCAACAAAAAAGACCAACCTAGCTTTACTACCCCAATTTCCACCAACTCCAAATAACCAACTGACAGAGTCATACATGGTGGATACACTCTTTTCGACTATAAAACTATTTTGGGGTATCCCAAATTTGGCATGCATTATGCTAGTAGATTTTGAAAAGATTCTCCTCACTTGTTTCCAAACCTTTCATAGGGAAAAGAAAACAAATGCTACATGGATTTCATTCCTCAAAGGTACACAAGGTATATGCTATGATCTCTCTGGTCAACCATCGTCAGAAATCCTTCATGGATTCTTGAAGAAGAACTCTATATGAGCTTTTTCACTTATAGATCAAAGCTCTTTAGCCCTGTCATCACAAACCTATAGGCTTGATTTGTCATCTATTCAGCAATGGAGCTCAAGAATGTAATTAACATGAAATCCATGTCCACCAAAGACAAAGACATGTGTATCAAGTACCAACAAGGTCTTGAGCATCAAACAAGAGAACAGTAATGTACGTGAAAGACACAACTTAGCACCCTTAGTAGTTGTGTCACGGACGACACAGGCAAGGAGGGGGGGAATTTCAGATGCTCAACTAACAAGAGCAGAAGAAGATAATCAAGTAGAACTCCACACATGTTTTCAAGCCTAATGATTGTGATCAAAGCCATTAGGCTTGAAAACATGTGTGGAGTTCTACTTGATGATCTTCTTCTGCTCTTGCTAGTTGAGCATCTGAAATTCCACAAACATATCAAGCAAACACACCAACTCAACAAGCAAACCACCAATTTGCCCAAAATTTGCATCTTGTGCTACTTTGAGAAGCACAACAATTTGGTCTTCATTATCTACACTGCATTTTATATATGTCATTTGTGTGTTTGCTTGTTGAGTTGGTGTGTTTGCTTGATATGTTTACTCTTCTGCCAATGGCTTTCATGTTTGTAATTCCATGCAGTCGCTTAACGTTATATTAAGCCCCAATTAGCTAGGAATTCATTTTTACATGCTGGCTAAGGTATAAAATCCAACTTTTATGACTTTAAGACCCACGTTTTGGATATTAAAGAGTATGCATTGTAGCAGATCACTGAGTGTATACTCTTTCTTCACTCTCTCTAATCTCTCGCTTACGATATTGCATTGTTGTTCTAAGCATACCAATGTGTTTGCAGATGAAAGGTCTCTATTTGAATGTAAGTTTATGATGATAAAGTTCACTTTTAGCTGTGCCTGTCTACGAGCTATTTTTTTTCCTATGTCTGTGGTTCTCTCTTGCTAGCATTGATATGGTGAGGCTTGGCATGCGGCCGACATCGAGCCAGAGGGTTAGGTATATTTTTTTCATGTTTTGGTATGCAAGATGACTATATAGCGAAAGATAATTGGAGGGAGTAAGTTTGTGGTTGGGTGAGGCCCTATGGAAGGGTGTTCTAGGTAAAATGTGAGACTAGGTTTTCCCATTATTGACCTAGGAGATGGTTTTGATTGTTTGCACGGTGCAATATTGAGTGGTTGGCCATTTGCTCGAGGTGGAAGCCTCTTAGCGGGTTGACATGATTGAATGTTTGCAGCATAGCTATCTGGCACTATCATATTATGTGAATACTCAGGGAAAAAAATTGGGTGGGGCACAAAGGCTCTTTGAGGTTTTCAATCTCAACAAGTGAACATATCAAGCAAGCACACCAACTCAACAAGCAAACCACCAATTTGCATCTTGTGCTACTTTGAGAAGCACAACAATTTGGTTTTCATTATCTACACTGCATTTTATATATGTCAACTGTGTGAAAATACTTTTGAGCCTATTGACTAGAGATGACACATCTTCTCCAAGCTCCATAAGCAATCCATAAAGTTGCATTTTTAATGCAATTTTAATGCACAAAGTTGTTGTCAAGCGAAGTGAGTAAACTGCCAAGAGCTTGCTTACCTTTAGTTGCAAATTGTGCTAGGCCTCGTGCAAGGCTGGCCACTAGTTGGTCAATAAATTACAAGTGTTTTTACCAAGTGTAAGACACTTTTCACAATTGTGAAACATCTCTTCACCAAGCTTGGAAAAAGTGAAGCTCTGAAAATTCTTTTTATTGCTTGTTGATTTTGACGATGTGTTGAAGATCACTGTGATGTTTATTTTAAGATGCTCTTTTACTGGCGAGAAGTGCTTCTGGTAAGTGGGTGCAAACTTTGACAAAACTCTTCATGGCATGTGAACTAGGTCCTACGGAGGCTAGATGTTGTGGAGTACTGCGCTTAGCCATAATGATGCCCAAGCCAAGGGAGTAAACCCCGTGAAAATGGCTTCTTTAAAAGGAAGGGGCAATCACAAAAGATTATTTTAAAGCTTAATTGCATGTCAATTTTGAGCTTAGCAGGTGCCGTGTATGGCATGTTGGCAAATGGTGATGGGGTGGGGGGGGATGGCGGGGCTTTCATTGGCTGCAGGTGCGGAGGTGGAAGCAGGTTGGCCAAGGGGTGTCGATGGTGTGAGGAGGGTGGGCGTAAGTGGCTACGAGCAAAAAGCGAACCCTTTTTTTCTGCAGTCGGCTGCTCTGAGCATCGCGGTCAGCGGGGTGTTGATGTCGGGGACACAACCACAAACAGGGCGACTGCAGATGATAGTGAAGCACCAGGGCAATGTAGGTCGAGCTGGACAACGGGGCTGATTGGAGAGCGGGATGTATGACGCATTGGATGACTGAGCTGAGGACGAGGCAGCAGGGTGACTGGATTGCAGGCTATGGAGGATGGTGAGGTTTGATTGGTGCTGAGTGCCGGCCGTTGAAGATCAGATGCATGTCTTTTGCCAATGTCTCTCGATGCGTGTGCGCCCGAAGGTGGGGCCGAGCAAGCAGGAGCACGGGGCTGGGCTAGCCTTTAAAACAAAAAAGGTCAAATATTGGTTTCCAAACTTCAGTTATAGAGAGCCTTTAGGAGGTGGATCCCACCCTGTTTGTCCACATAGACACACACACACACACACTTGGAATTAGTGAGTGAGATTAGGGCTCTAATCTCCTCAAATTTCAGAGTTTGAGCAGGCTATTAAAGCTCTGGTGGTATCCATATACCAACATAGTGAAAGATTTCTAAATTTCCAAGAACTTATGGAATTGTGCTTCTAGCTTTGAACAGGTACATACAATTCACCATTAACAATACATGGCATAAACATTAGAGGTGAGCAACTATGCCACTAAACGAGGGAGTCGTTAGTCCGAACGTTTGAAGTAATATTCTTTGTGGTCTAAATGTCTTAGCTATTCTAGGTACCATTTGAGCTAGCAGAGTTGAGCATAATTATGTTTTGTTACTCATGTTGGTACATGTAAGCATAAGAGTCAAATTATGTATATATGAGGTTTGGTAAATCAAAGGAGGAAGTCCAAAATACACTCACACACTATGTAGCGTGAGGTATGAGTGGAGAAGATTGTATGTCAAAAACCCTTCTTGGAAACATGGAAGTTATTGCGATGTTCTTTGATGTCACATGTTCTACATTTTCTCCTTGAAGCACCCATGAACTCCATCTTTCACATGGCATGATTTTGTTCAACAAATTTCTCATATGCATATAGAGTGTCCCGTTGTTGACACTTGAATTAGGCACCTTTCATTTGTTTCCCCCAAGCACTCACCTTGCATGAACAGATTGGACACCAAAGCAAAAAAAAAATCCGTCAGGTTTTTGACCTTTGGTCATCCAGGCTTTAGACCCTAATCTAGAAACCCTCATCATCATCTTCTTGTATATAATCCCTCTACGTCAGTAATGAAGAAATGGCTACCGAAATCAATCATCAATGACTTGGAGCAACATCTAGAGGTCTCCACTAGTTGTAAAGAGAAAGTCTTACCTTCAAGGACAATGAAAAATCTTCATCAATGAACGAAAACTTGGAGAATAGCATACTAAGACAACACCAAGTGATGAAAACTTTAGCAAGAGATCCATTAACAACAATCAGAAAAATCTCTCATAGTGCTTCAGAATGGGCACAATCTTGCAAAGGGCTAGCATTGTAATGGAACCAGAGGGACCATCCATCATCAAGTGAGACCTATAGAAGCTCAGTTCTACAAAGGAATGCAACACCAAAAGCCATCAACACGGCCAAGAGTGGAAACAAAGAAAAGACTAAGCAAGGAGATGTAAAATTGCCTTAGCAATTGAAGTCTAATACATAGATCAACAAGAATAGAGCATATATGAACCACTCAAGGCAGGGGGGAGCATCATCAATGACAAGAACTTCCCAAGCTCAAGACCAACCTTGAAGAAAAAGCTGAAGACAACCCTTACAACAAGATTACACATGGTCGTGTCAAGGGACAACATGAGCTAGGAAGGGGACAATGTTAGTGGATTGACCCAACAGACACCCACCTAGCCAAAAATATAGCCGAACATCACATGCGTACTCTAATATTTTTTTGAGCTAGTGTAGCTACTCTGTGTGTAAATCTTCATTCTAGAGTTTATAGTTGAAGATAGTGTATCCACCATGTATGACTCTGTTGGTTGATTATTTAGAGTTGGTGGAAATCAAGGGTAGTTAAGTGACGGGGTACTCATTTAGCTGAAGTATTTCTCAGTCGAAATTTTGGATATTGACTCTGCAAATCAAATCTGATCTGATTTTACTCTGATCGAATTTTCGGAATTCTTAAGTCGGATGTTCATGTTAGTTAGAGTAGTTATAACTGGTTGGGGATATAGAAGTATTCGTGGGAAGAAAGGAAGGCAGATGTATGAAGATGTATTAAGGAGAAGATTTCTGATGTCTGAATCTTGTTTGATTTCCTGTTATTTCTTGAGTCTGAAATGTTTGTGAAACTTCTATAGTGTCTCTGATTTTGACTTTGGTGTCATTCTATCTGTGTGTTAGTATGTGTGAGAATGATAATCTTTGTGTTGAAGATGAACCCGAACACATTTGGCAATCCTGTTGTATCTGATTTTGTTTGAGATAGAATTTGGGGTCATATGTGATCTTCTTGAATGATGATGTATGTCGGAGGGACACAGACGGACATCTTGAGTGTATTACACAAGGGCGCAGGCCCAAGCAGGCAATATTGATCCTTTTCAGTATGGCCCAATTATAGAAGAACCGCGTGAAATAGATGAGCCTAAGTTACAGGTAGGAAACCAGGTAGGAGAAATTTCACGAGCACCAGAGGGCAGGTAGGTGGGGCAAACTGTTGGAGCTTTACTCTTGACAACAAGATCTGCAAGAAGTAGAAGAATACTTCACTTTGACCCATTACAGGTATCTACTAGGAAAAGACCAAAGAGAGTACCCTCGTCCCCTCCCATGGCTCAACCACCTCCTAACCCCAAGGTTAAGGCAACAAAGTTCAGAGGAAAGTCTGGTGAGGATGCTGATTGTCATGTGGCCCAATTTGAAACCAAGTGGCAAGCAAGTGGACATGAGGCTATATATGGAGATGATATAAAGTTGCAACAATTTGCAACAACACTGGAAGGCAAGGCAATGAGTTGGTTTAGCCAATATGGAATTGTACACTTTGCAACCTATGATGCCTTCAGGGTTGCATTCTTGTAAAGATTCCAGAAGGAGAAAACTCCGACTGATATTTTAAAGAAATTCAGGGAGAGCAAACAAGGGAATATGTTGGTAGAATATTATGCTCAAAAATTCAGAATTTTGGTGGACAGATTACAGGGCAATGAAAGACCCACAAATGAGATTCTAGCAGGTTATTTCTTGAAAGGAATAAGAAAAGGATTAAAGAATGATGTGGCCAGCATTGACATTGTCTCACTTATAGGGTACATAAGAAGGAGATTAAGGTTCCTGAAGTAAAGACCCTACCATTGCCACCACCAAAAAGTATTCTTAATTCTTTTACCTTGTTCTTTGATGAATCTTTTTGATGAGTCACATGAAAAGCACGGGGAGGGCGAGTATTGCTCAACCCAAGTGGAGAGGTGGTAATGAAAGAGAAGATCAATCTACTAGGTTTAACTAGCAAGAATGAAACAGAATACAACACACTACTTCATGGTTTAAAGATGTGCATTGGCCAAGATATATGTCTCATGGTAAAGGGGGATGCACTTCTCATTGTGAAGCATATTTTAGGCATTTGGACATGCAAGAATGAAAGACTAAGGACAAAAGTTCATGCCATTTGTAGGTTGTTTAATCGGTTTGAAGAAGTGCAACTATATCATATTCCTAGGAAACAAAATGAAGATGCCAATTTACTTGCACAACAAGCAGTTACATCTGTTGAGAAAGAAGTGCAGGTCATCATGGTGGTACCACCTGTCAAGCAACCAAGATACCAGGGATTGGAGTCATTGGCTACCATTATTGGCTACATTTTTGTAATAGGACTAAATTTTGAAGTTCATAAAGTCGAAAAGAATGTAGTAGGCCATATCTTTCGTTTAGCACGATTTGAAAGATTGTTGATAGTCTATTAGATAGAGCTTATATGAATGATTTTAAGATATTAAGAGAGAAAATATACTCTCTTGTTTTTAAATAATACACCAAAGACATATTTCATAAAGATTAATGAATAACAGATAGTCTATCTATGAACAGTATAATAAAAATGTAATTAAAATTGAGATTTTTATTAATATCAATGTTTTATATTTATGTGTTTTAGCTCAAAATGCATGGTAGGCTTAAAATAATTTAAAAAAAGTAGTGGAGACCAAAAAATAGGGTTTTTAGGAGTCGCGACCTAAAAGTTGCGTTTTCAACCAAAGAAAGACGTTTTCAGCCTTGTAGAACACACCTGTTCCCGTCGTTTTGAGTACCTGGAAGCTTATATTCTGGGTTCGTATCACAAAGTTATGACAAAAAAAAAAATGTCAGCAGCAGCAGGGCAGTCTACAAACAACAACAGGTTAGCTTACAAACAAATATACACAGGTAATATCTCTTTTTTTTCATCCAATCAAGAAGTGATTATACTCTTTTATGATGGTACAAAATGATGTTTTGAATTTGATTATCATGTTGATTTGGTTGCATGAGTATGTTCTTTTGGCTATTTTCAATCATCGCTATTTTAAATGTTTCATTTATATAGAATACTTTATTTATCATTCATTGCTATTTTAAATGTTCCATTTATATAAATTACATGTAAAAAAATATTTGCACACAAATGCATGTTTAATATATTTTTTTAATCTTTTTAAAGGACTCTCAAGCATTATCGATAGTTTTAATGCTTCATTTACATAAATTCTATGCAAAAAGTCTAAATACATACAACTTGCATGTTAAATATTCTTTTGTATCTTTTAAAGAGCATTAATTATTATCGCTTTTTGATTGCTAATTTACATAAATTCTATGTAAAAAAGTGTGTGAGCACAATTTGCTAGTTCAATTTGTATACTTCCAATTTTTTAAATGTTTTTGAAGATTTTAAGTCGGTGTGTGCTTTGTTTGAATTAGTATGTTCGCACGGAGAAAAATATAAGTTAAAAATTCAATATATGCTGAAATGTTAAAGACCGTTAACATGTATTGTTTGGTCTGAATTAAGTTCTTATCCTCCGGGCTTTCAATTTTCCCTGCGGGCATCACCGGGCATATTCATTTCCCCGGCGGGACCGCTGGGTATATGCAGTCGCCCGGTGGGTCCATCGGGAAAATGAAAAATCTCGGCGAGCGTAATTATCTATAGTAAATAGTGTGCTAGCCCCGGTCTTTTAGCTACAAATCCTTGGGGAGTGTATCCGAGTGTCGGGTATTGTCATCTCCTTGTGATTTGACCTAAGGTTACAGAGTCACAGGTCCTTTTTTGGGCCGGACGTGATTCTTAATTCGGTAACCACTTCTAAAAAATTTTAATTCGTTTACCGACATAAAGGTACGAAACCAAAACGACTGAAAACTGGGGGAATCATGCTTATTGAAGAAGCGATTGGTCCAAATGAGGGCTGTAATTGGTTTTAGAAGATGAGAATATGTAAATGACTAGTCGATAGTCAAAGGTCGGATGTCCTCTACTAGTATACCGGGCATATAAAGATCCTTCAAGTCTTATATTTGAGTTGATTTACAATATAAGAGCTATAATCCTTGATTGGGTTAAAATAGATTTTATATATTGAATTGGTTGCATGGGTGGGCTTTAATACTTCACTGGATACGAGTAGTCCCCAATTGGGTGATTATATTGAAGATTTATTTGCGTTGATTCATGCATTGGTTTATACAGAGATTGCATTATTTATTACGATAGATTATTAGTGCATGAAATGACCAATTATATATTTTATTGCTTTCGTTTGTTTTTTTTTTCAAATGAAATTAGATGTGTCTTATTGTTTGCAAATCAAAGTGGACATATAAATAATCATTATAATAATAATTGTATAGAGAGATTCATAGCATTGTTATGGTTATTACGCCATGTATAGATTACATTGCAATGTGTATGGTTGCTCACAATATAAGTGATCGATATGTGGATTGACTAGCGTGCATTGAAAATCTCATATTGTGCATCATGGTTACTTTTATATTGAATGGTTTTTAAATTATAATATATATTGAAAATAAATAAAATGTTTTCAGTTTGTAACATCTTTTTCTTTTCTCTTCAATTTTAATTTAAAAGCTAAGCAATGGAACAAAATGTGGGGACAAGTGGTACGAAGAAGCCAAAGAATAAAAAGGCTCCTGGCAAAGAGTGGGATTCTGTTCACAACATCCACATACATGCCAGATAGTGTAGGAGATAGAAACCAGCCTTCTTTAACACTAGAATGGTAACCTAACAGGACATAAAAGTGTCCTTTCAGGGTTTTGGAAAAAAATTCCAAAACCATAGTAGATCCACTCATTTTGGAAAATCCTTTCACGAGCTTATAGTTCAATAGCTACTACATATGGAAAAAATGAGAAACTTGTAATTTTTCTCATTCCTTGGTCACTACAAGCCTCCAAAGTTGATGGACCAGTGCATTTTGCCCAAAACAACAATTTCTTACGGTTGATTGCATATAAATAAGGGTGGAGATTTTTGTAGGACATGAGATAAAATGCCCTGTTAACTTCAATGGGTTGGTGACCAAAACATATGGTTGCTTTTACCTCACTAATTTTTTTTTGGGAAAAAAAAATAGGTACAAAAAAGATGCATTTTTGCCATTCTGAGGACCTATCATCAAAGTTTCTATAGTCACACTCAATACAGATACTATATACATGTTTTCTTAGTTCCCTTTGGGCCTCTGGATTCAAAAGGAGCCATGGAGCATGTCAAAAGGATAATGGATCTCTTACAATTGGAACCTTGGGGGCAATGATAAAGTGCTAAATATAGCAAACATGAAAAAACTGGGTTTAGCAATATGACCTCTAGAAACCCATAGAAACTACTCAATATCTAGCCAAGTTTGTAGTCTATGATTAAATATGGTCACTACCTACAAAATACACATAATTGGCCTAAGAAACTAGCAATATTGAGAAAGTTATACTTGTTACTCTAAAATGTATCATATTCTTCAGCAAATAAAAAAACTCAACCATCATCATATACTATGCTATATAGCATATTAGGTCCCCCAAAACTCAAGGAAGATTAGCTTTATGTTATACATTACACTTACACGATCAAAATTGAATTTGGATATCAAGAAAGCCACCAAAAAATCATAAAAGTGCTAATTTTGGCCAAAAAACAGGATTATGCAATTCTTGTAAATTGGTCATAACTTTCAATTTTAACACTTAGCTCTCTCTATAAGCATCAAAACATGTTGAGAACTATGAAGGCCTAACCTCTAGCCATCTAAACCTTACAAACATGAAGTTTAGAGTGGTATAGTTGCCAAAATTTGAAAAAAGGCCAAAAACAGGACCCGTTTTTTCACACAGTTTAGGTTCAAAAATGTTGTGCAAGAGTAAGGTTAATGGTGAGATCGATACTCAAAAAAAAAATCTAAGTTTTTTTCAGCTCATAATGCAACTTTGTGGATATATAGCACCTAGAAATTCATTTTCATACTCTTCAAATAATTCAAGAAAAATGGTCACTTAACAGGACACAAAAGTGTCCAAGGACATAGTAACACAGAGGTTGAGTCTCTTTTTATATAAAGTATGTATGTTCCTGTTATCTTTTTGATAATTTATCCGTGTAGTGTCTCTTCTCGATCAGTCCAATGGCATACCTTTATGGCCTCAAGACCTTATCTGCCACACCCTCACTAGGATCCGCTTTTGACTAACAGAGACTGTTTTGGACGTGTGTTGGCTGGTATAGTGTCACTTGCGACATTGATGTAGATGGGCAGTGTTGAGAGAGAAGGAGAGAGCACAGAAGTAGAACCGCAAAGTGTGTAGAATACACACATGAGATGATGTATATATAGAGGGGACCTGGGTGCCATATATAGAGAAGCCATATATTGAGTAGCTTCACATATAAGCTCAATACCCCCGCTCAAATAAGGGTCCCTAACTGTGGATGAAAAAACCCTTGGGGGATCAAGGGAAAAACCCACAGCTCTATATACACCCACCGTTATATTATAAAAATCATTAAATATACAAATGTTTACGAGGAGCTACATCACTCCTTTTACAATGAATGTTTTATGAGGAGTTACATTACTCCTATCCTATCAAATACAATAATGAATACAAAGGTTCAATAAAGAGGTATAAAAGCTATCGATTAGCTTGTAATCAAAAGTGTCTCCGTGAATCTGCTGTGTAGCTTGTCATCAATATCGCATCACCAAACATGTCTTTATGTTGTTATCAATATGGCATCACCAAACATGTCTTTATGTTGTTATCAATATGGCATCACCAAACATATCTTCATAAATCTTTTACTGTCACCAAGTTTGTGTTCATAAAATCAATTCTTTGATCAATCCTACATAGATCATAGACTCCAAAAAGAACATGTCATGAAAATTATTAGCATCGTTAATGAAATAATTACGTTCGCAATGCCGTAAGAGATGGTTCGCGACGCGACTCTTTTGACGACATATATACGCACGACAACATATGGTACATAAAGTATAAACGTAAAAGTACAAAATGTGTGATTACGTGATACAAATGATATGTGTACATACTACATAAAACAACATTTATCAATGTAGTGATCAATGAATACCATCAAAGTTTTAACAAAATATCATCATTATATCAATAAAAATGAATAAATGATCATGGTATCAACGAAAAGCATCATGATATCACCGAGAATAGTCATTGTATCAACAAAACATCATGGCACCACCGAGAATAACCATGGTATCAACGAAACATCATCATGGCATCACCGAGAATAACCATGGTATCAACGAAACAACATCATGGTATCACCGAGAATAACCATGGTATCAACAAAACATCATCATGGTATCAACAAAAATCACCATGGAATCAACGAAACAACATCATGGCATCACCGAGAATAACCATGGTATCAACAAAACATCATCATGGTATCAACAAAAATCACCATGGAATCAACGAAACAACATCATGGCATCACCGAGAATAACCATGGTATCAACGAAACATCATCATGGCATCACCGAGAATAACCATGGTATCAATGAAATATCATCATGGCACCACCGAGAATAACCATGGTATCAATGACATATCATCATGGTATCAACTAAAATCACCATGACCAAAGTATTAACAAAACATCATCATGGTACCATCAAAATCACTATGGTATCAATGAGAAATTATCAATAAAACGACGTAAACTATATCTCTAAAAGAATAATTATACGAGAATCAATGAACGAGTATATCATATAACAGAAGATAATGTACCAACAGTAGCTCGATAGAATTTGGACGATCATCAACGGCTCGACTGAATCGGAACGATGTGTAACTGGCTTCTGCAGTAAAGTTACGTCAGTAACAAATATATGATTGATGAAGAAAAATATAATTGAGAAGTTTTCAATTATGAGAAAAATCAAAAGCAAAAAGTAAAATTTTGATTTTCAAACATATTCGCAGTCCGAGACGATAACCCAAAATCGGTGCAGAATTTAGAGAAACTTCCTTCTGCAAAGTTATAGACCACATCGATTCCGGTCTCCCATAGCGGGTAGTTTCTTCTGCAAAGTTGTAGAACACATCGATTCCGGTCTCTCACGCGGGTAGTTTCTGCAAAATCGTTTTCAATAAGCAGAAAAATAAAAAACAAAAAGCGGAAGTTGCTTTTCAGGTATGTACGCAGTCCGCGAGCGATAACTCAAAATCGGTGCAGAATTTGAAAACACTTCCTTTTGCAAAGTTGTAGAACACATCAATTCCGGTCTCCTTTGTGGGTAGTTTCTGCAAAATCGTTTCCAATTAGCAGAAAAATCAAAAACAAAAAGCGGAAGTTGCTTTTTAGGTATGTACGCAGTCCGCGAACGATAACTCATAATCGGTGCAGAATTTGAAAAAACTTCCTTCTAAAAAGTTGTAGACCACATTGATTTCGGTCTCTCACGCGGGTAGTTTCTGTAAAATCGATTTTGATCAGGAGAAAAATCGAAAACAAAAACGTACTGCTCTGATATCATGTTGAGAGAGAAGGAGAGAGCACAGAAGTAGAACCTCAAAGTGTGTAGAATACACACATGAGATGATGTATATATAGAGGGGACCTGGGTGCCATATATAGAGAAGCCATATATTGAGTAGCTTCACATATAAGCTCAACAGGGAGGCTATATGGTTATGGTTTCAAGATTTGGTTATGGTTATGGTTTTAAAATATAGTTATCGTTATGGTTTTAGAATTGAGCCATGGTTATGGTTTCAAGATTCAATTATGGTTATTGAGGTTATGGTTATGGTTTCATAAATTGGTTATGATTATGGTTTCAAAATTCTATTATGGTTATGGTTTGAGGTTATGGTCATGCTTATTTTTATGGTTTCAACATTTGGTAATGGTTAGATTTTAGCATTTGATTATGGTTATGGTTTCAAAATTTGTTTATAGTTATGGTTTTAGAATTTGGTTAAAAACATAGTTTGAGGTTATAGCTATCGTTTTAGAATTTGGTAAGAAATATGATTTGAGTTTATGCCTATAATTCTAGAATTTCATAATGGTTTTAGTATTTTGTTATGGTTATGGTTATGGATTTAGAATTCAATTAACATTATGTTTTGTGATTTACACAAAACATAACGTTATGGTTTGCAAGAAGTAATATAGTTACACAATGGTTATAGTTTGCAAGAATTCATATAGTTACATCTTGTGGATCTTGTCATGGTCAATATTTTCTCACAGATTTGTCGACTTTTCAAGAAAAACAAAGGTGAAGTTAGGCTTCTTTTGCACTCTCTCCTTTAAGTAGAGATGGTTTCTTTTGGTGTTGTAATACATATAACACCAACTGTGAGTCCTCTCGGGTGATTTTTCTTTCAAACTTTAGCACCGGTATGAACATCGTATGGGCACCGGTATGCACATATTAAATCTCAACGTGTATACTGACATGATGGTAACAATGCTCAGATTTTTAATAACTATTTTATTTTTGTCAATACAGGCGTCACTATTCGTGTGATGGGTGGTAGTAAACATTTTACTTGAAGAAAACGAGTTGTATTTTTCATAGATATTGAAATGGCAGCGACACTTGATGTTTCATAAATCGTTATGATTATAGAAAGATCAATCTCAAAGAATTTTGTTTAGACCCTTTTTATTCTCTTTTGATGAATATCAAAGAGTTATATTTTAATGATTTATTTGACTACAAATCTCAAACACTTACAATTTTGATGATTAAAATTTTTAAATTTTTAATCACGATGTTAAAGCTTATGCTTTGACAATTCATATTATTTCTCTTTTCTATAGATGTCAACGATAATGCTTCTTATGGTTTATCAAATAGCTATATTTTGATAATTTAATTTCTCTTTTGAGTGTAAATATTAAAGAGTTATAATTTTTAATGGTTTAATTATTATAGATAACTCATGTCAAGTTGTTATGATTTCTTGACTTATGTCAATTTTTTACATATGTATGTTGAAGAGTTACAATTTTGATAATTTATCAAAGCGATACATTTCAACAATTTATTTTTAAATACAAATATCAAAGATTTGTGATTTTTACTCATGATGAGTTCTTAGTAGATCGTTTGTAATTGAGATTGTAATTATAGAGGTGTTTAGTGATGCTATGATGTGTTTTTGTAATAACTTCAAATCGTTCATACCGATCCTCTATTATTAATGTAATTATTCTTTTATGGAGTTGTATCACGATGCCATGATGCGTTCTTATGATGATTAAAAGTCGTTCACACTATTGTTAATATTCCATGAAATTGTTCCATTATCCATGATGCGTTTTCATGATGGCTAAAAATCATGCGTTCTCATAGGGATTATAAATAGTTCATATTGGTCGTTTCTCATTGAGATCATAATTCTTCCATGGAGTTATTTTGTGTGTGCATTTCATAATGATTAAAAGTCATTTGTACTGATTTTTTTTGTTTAGATGATTATTTCTTTTTCATGATGTCATGATGTATTATCATTGTCACTCAAATGATTTTTTCCTCCATGAAGTTATTTCATGATTCATGATCATTACAAATTGTTCATACTAATTAATTATTATTAAGATATGAAGTTATTTCATGATACCATGATGCGTTTCCATGGTAATTAGAAGTCGTTTCCAATGATAGTTTATTACTGAAATGTTTTATTTCATGGAGTTGTTTCATAATGTCATGATACTTTTTTATGATGATTAGAAGTCGTTCTTACCAATCATTCCTCAATCAGGTAATTCTTCTTCTTTAGAGTTGTTTCATGATACCATGATAAATTTTTATAAGGATTAGAAGTCGTTTGTACAGATCCTTCATTATTGAGATAATTATTTCTTTATAGATTTGTTCCATGATACCATATTGTATTTTCATTGTCACCTAGACCACTTTTCTTTCATGTATTTATTTCAGGATACCATGATGTAGTTTTATGATGACTATAAATTATTTGTATTAATCATTTATTTTTTTGAGATAGTTATTATTCCATGGAGTTATTCCATGATGTCGTGATGTATTTTCATGGTGATTACAAATAGTTGGTACTGATATTTTTTCATTGAGATGATTAATCTTCCATGGAGTTCTTTCATGATGTCATGATGTATTTATATGATGATTATATTTCATTTGTACTGATCGTTTATTACTAAGATGATTCTTTTTTATTATTGATCGTTTATTACTCTTTTTACAGAGTTGTTTCATGATGCCATGATGTATTTTTATGATCGTTTCAGATGATTATCATTTTATGACGTTATTCTATGAGACATGATGTGTTTTCATGATGATTATGAATATTTCTTATCGATCATTTGTTATTGAGATGGTTATTATTCCATGGAGTTGGTTCATGATGTCATGATATGTTTCCATGATGACTAGAAGTAGTTTGTACTGATTATTTCTTGTTTTTTGTTACATAGAGTCATTTCAATACCATGGTATTGCTCCATGATGATTCATTATGATTGAAAGGATTATTGTTCCGTTGAGTCGCTTCATTATATCATGTTATTTTTTATGTTCATTTGTAATTATTGAGATGACCATTTTATGATGTCATGATATGGTATTTTTTATTATATTTTAAATGTTTATTATTGGATGGATTTATTCTATGATGCCATGAAATTCTTTCATAATAATTCATTATGATCCAAGTAGTTTTTATTTGCATAGAATTATCTCAAAATATGTTCTTCCAATTTAAATAATTATTATATTATGTCTTGTTCCATGATGACATAGTGTTAATCCATGATGATTTACTATGATTGAAAGAGTTTTTGCTCTA
Source organism: Adiantum capillus-veneris (assembly GCF_014529385.1). Classification (NCBI taxonomy): domain Eukaryota; kingdom Viridiplantae; phylum Streptophyta; class Polypodiopsida; order Polypodiales; family Pteridaceae; genus Adiantum; species Adiantum capillus-veneris. Next base: position 17,973,434 of record NC_140941.1, on the reverse strand, counting down.
TGGAGTCCCTTCATTATATCATGATATTGTATCACATTGATTCACAATTATTTAGATGTTTGTTGCAAGATGTCAATGCACTCTTTCATGTCATAATTGAAAGAGTGATGCCATGATGATTTTCCATGATAATGTCTTATGATTTAAACGATTATTATTCTATGGATTTGCTTCAGTATGCCATGATATTATTTAGTGTTTATTTGTAATGATTGAGATCATTGTTTCATGATGTCATGATATTGTTTTAATATCTTATCTCGTGATATTTTATTATGTTTCAGATGTTTATTTCTTTTGGATTTTCTCCATGAAGCCATGATGTTATACCATGATGATTCATTTATGATCGAGGAGATTTTTTAATTTCATGTTTTTGTTTCATGATAATTTGTTATCTTGGTGTTGTTCCATGATGCTATGTTGTTATTCGTGATGAGTCGTTATTTATCATGATGTCATGGATTTTGTTTTGTCCAACTATTTTATGATGCCATGGTATTGTTCCATGATCATTTGTTATGATTGAAAGAGCTATTACTCTATAAAGTTCCTTGTCATGATACTATTTTATATTTATTTACAATGGATTATATGATTTTTGCATGATGTCATGGGTTTTTTTCATGATATATTATGTTTGAGATATTTATCATTTTATGGATATGTTCCATAATGCTGTAATGTTATTGAATGATGATTTATTATCATTTATTATTACAAATATTATTCCATTTTGTTATTCCATGATTAATTGTTATGATTTGTATCATTATTATTTTATGATGATTTATTTTTTGTTATTTTTTATTACATTGGATAGATTTCATAGGTGTGTGACATTACCACCTACAAAGGTAATGAAGCAGCACTAGAAGGGGGATTTTTATAGGACAAACCTGCAATTTATCAGTACTGTTCAATAGCTTCCATGGTTGCCCAATCTATGTGTGTTGCAGTCCTGCCTCTTCGATGCAATCTTGTATTTGAGCTTGTGAGGGAGTGAATTAGGGTTTCCCCTTATCAAAATGGTGTGTGGGCTTCAATTTAGAAGCTCTTAAATCTCTGCAAACTCAGAAAATGGTCGCCGTGAAGGTAGAAGCTGTGTATTCGTTTCAATTGTTTGATGCTACGACTATGTAATTGGGGGCGAGGCTACATGATACCACCAAAGAGGTTTGGGTTTTTGTTGAGAATTGTGATTGTATGAGCATTGAGGTTTTATAGCTGAACATTTAGTGTTCCTAATTGCTCTTTTAAAGTAAAATTGGATGTGATTTGATGGTCCTTTCATCATAATCGCGACTACCAAAACAAGCACGTTCCAAGCACAATAGCAAAGAGGGTTTGTGACATTTTTTTCACGAACGCTCTTAGAGTTAAAACCATCTTTAGGAAGAGGGTTGGTCATTCTCCATAAACACTTTTTCATAAAGTGTTTGTGACTCTTATCATGAACTCCCATAGCCATAGGTTCCGCACCTTCCTAGCTAGACCGCACACATCCCGACAAGCTAGACCGCACACATCCCGACATTTTTTTGTGAACCTAACGCGAAGTTGCTGGGGTGGGAGTTTGTGAATTGATCTAGAAACCATGTAAGAAAATCAAGAGACACATCGGATGCACTTTGATCCTGCAGTCATGCAGAAGTTTCAAGCATTTGCCATGTACATGCAGCAGCAACAAGAAGCAGAAAGAAGCCATATTTCAACTACAAAAGTACTACAGTCCATTGTGAAGAGAATTGACTAGCTTGATGGCAAGGAAATCACAAAGTATCTACGATATTATATGAAGGAAATGGAGTTGAACCGAGTGTGTAAGGAAGACATGGTTCGAAATTTTGAGCTAGTTTGTGTCCTAGAGATCAGAGACCATATTAGGGCAATTCAAAATGCTCATGGAATAAATTGGGAGGAATTCAATCTTGCTCTAAAAGAAGACTACTTTATGGAGGACTTTGAGAGGCTCACCAAAAGAACTTTCTTAGATTGGGTTGCAAAGCCTAAAGAATGGATTTCTGCTACAGAGCTTCTCAGAGAGTTTGAGAGATGCTGTGCTCAATTATCACAAACTGAACAAGCTTCCTTAGATAGGGAGAAGGTAGAACTTTTTCTACAAGCAACGGGCAAAGAAATTGAAGAAAAGTTAGAGCTTCTCTTAGAAGACAAACATGTAGAGCAAGGTTTGAAGACAAGGTGGAATGATGTACAAGATGCAGTCTCCCTATTGGCACACAGACAACACAGAAGAGAAAAGATGGTGGTGAACAATGGTGCTTCAGTTCTTGCTACTGCTGAGAAGCATACAAAACCTTCTATTGTAGATTCTAAGGATGATGGGTCTATGCTTGAAGAACTTGTGAAGGGCATACATGAGCCGAAACTAAAGGTAGCAAGGCTTGAAGAAAAGGGGCAAACATCTAGACAGTCATCAAGTCAAAGACCTCAAAACAGAGAGGGATTTGTAAAAAGGTGCATCTGGTGTGACAACGCAGACCATCTAAGAAGGGACTGTGAAAGCTTCAAATATGCTTTGGGTAAAGATATTGTCTTCTTCAAAGAAGGGAAGATACATCTTAGTGAAACAAGGAAGCCCTTGGCGACCAACTTGGCAAAGGAGGGATGAAAAAGCTAATTGAGGACATGGAAACCAGTCATGCTATCTCAATGGTTAAAGCAACAGCATTTGGATTAAAGGTTGGTCAAGTCATGCTCAAAGGGTCAAAATATATTAAATATGTGAGTGAGGATGGTGAAGATGTTTGTCCATCGGTGATGGGGTATGAAGGGAAAGTTGACTAAAGAAGTGCTACATGAAGTAGGAGATTGTATCCGTCTTGAGACTGGGTGGAATGAACATGTAGATGCTTTGTCAGTGCATGCCTACATTGCAAAGTGTCGAGGAAACAAGGCACTTGTTGAAGAAAAACGAAGGAGAGAAAATGGGGATGAAGGCCCCTCAAAGAGGGCTACTAGAGGTGGAGGGAGAAAGAATTTGAGTCCCTCTCAGGAGCCCATGGCAAGGGAGCCTCCATCACAAGAATTACCAATGAGAGATGTTGCATCAAAGGAGAAGCAAGATAAAGAAAAGAGCAAGGGAAAAAGCCCATCATACAAGCTACAATCAGATATTGAAGCTGCCACAGATTTAAAGAATTTTTTTGATCCACTCGACACTAATGAGATCTGGGAAACATGCAAGGTGGAGTTTACATTGGGAGAAGTCCTTGGCATTGCAAAAAGAGAGTTCCACGAGGAAATCATTGATATCATAAGAAGGAAGCGACAAGCTTTAACGGATTCTATCCAATCAAAGGCTGAAGAGAGTGCTTCAAAGACATATGTGATACAAGTACAACAAATAGATGAAGATGAGAATTTTGTAAGCTGCTACCAGTCTTCGGGCGGCAGAAATAGGCATGTTAAATTTGAAGATGAAGATGAAGACGAAGCCACTATTCTACAAACCATTGGGCAAGGGATACAATAGAAACCTTGGTTAAGGTGGGAGATCTTGAGGAGCCTAATGTGGACCTGATAGACCATGGTTTATAGATTAACCTCATTTCCAAGAGTCTCTATATGAAGGGAAAGTGGCCAATTGATACTGACCATATGTTTTTGTGACATGGCACGTTCATAATGTGAAATTAAAGTATCTACCTCACTCTTAATGTTTATGATGTGTGGGACCAAATGCTACAATGTACATAGTGTGATATATGCGAAAATGAATGTCACGGTTGCAGTCGTGTACATACCTTGCCGGGCGGACGAGGCCCTACACCTGGCGCCATGGAATGCTTTTTCACATAAACATATGCCTAATTTGATTTAGGAATATATGAATGTCAAGTGTTTCGAAGTGGCACGCTCGTTTTGCCTAGAAAGTTCAATGCAGGCAATCTCGACCAAAAATAGCAGTTTCATGCACTAGCATGAAAGACGTATCCAAAGTGCTTACCAAGTTTGAAAATGAGGTTCAACATGAAATTTAAGCCCAATAGGATTTTCCCATAATTTTAGGGATTTTTCCCAGCTCGTTTGGGCTTTTTACGGACAAAAAGTGACATTTTTGGGCTAAAAATGGTCAAAAATAGCCTAAAAAATGCTCAAAAGCTCAAAATGCCACATCAAAGATGCTGGAATTGTTTCTCAAGTTGTGTGGGAATTTTTAGAGCCACGAATTAGCTCATTTGGGCACCTGAGCAAGGAGATACAGCCATTCCTTTACAGGGTGCTAGTACAGTCCCATGCTACTTCTACTACATGGTTGAGGCTGTGAGGCCTCCAATTAGGGTTTCCCCTCCTCAAATAACTACTTGGGCTTCTCCAATGAATTACTGAAGCTTCCATGAAATGGTCACGACGAAGAATCGAAGCGTAAATTTAGGGTTTTTAACAGGTCGAATGAGCACTGCATCTGTGCAATTGGGAGCGAGGCTACACCTAATCTTCACACACACAAGTGTTTTGAGTTAGGATTGGTTCTTTTTCAAAGTGGAGCTTTCATGGATGGATTTTTGTTCTTTTTTAGTGTATTTTTGGCTTCAAATCGTCTACGCCTTGCTTGATTTTGCAACGAATCCTCACAGTTAGACGCTCGGCGCTTTGCTAGTCGCACTGCGCACTTCTTGACACGTTTTTGGTGAACTCAACGCGAAGTAGGCTAGGGTGAAGGTTCAAAAGCTTCATTTGATAAGTATGGATCCTGATTTACCCTTGTAATTTTTTGTGGTAAAAGCGCACATTTGTAAGGCCCCCATTATGAGGAGAAGCCATTGTGCGTGAAGGAAAATCACTCACCGGAAACCAAAATTTTAACGGACAAGAATCAGGGGCAACTTTAGAGGTCTCAAGATATTCCGCCGGAATATTCCTTTTCGCCGGAATATTATGGCCGGACGGTGGCCGGAAAGTGGTTGGAAAACAACCGGTCGGTTGGCCGGTGCCCGGTAGTCAATGGCCGGTGGCCGATGGTCGGAAGTCAATGGCTGGTGGCCGGTGGCCGAATTCAATGGCCGGTGGCTGAATTCAAAAGTGGACTTGTCTTCTCAAGGGCGGCCACAGATGGACGGATTGGAGGGTACAATTTAGACTTATTCGCACAATGGCGGCTACACATGGCTGCCTCTCATAAGAGAGGGCAGCCCTTTTGGCCTATAAAAAGAGGCCATTTCTACACACATTTCATAGTGTGAAGTTGATGCAACAAGGTGAGTGTGAGGTAGTGAGACTGAAGCAAGGCGGGAGCTCCATTAAGGGTATAATCCCTTTGTAAACTACTTCTTGTTTTGAAGTACTAAATCCATTGAGTGGGTGCTTTCTCGTGGACGTAGCCCACATTGGGTGAACCACGTATATCATGTGTACTCTCTCTCTCTCTCTACTCTATAATCTCGTGTATGTAAATATATCTCTCTCCATTAAGTAAACTACTCAATTATCTATTTAGCTACGTCTTATTTCCTAACAACTGGTATCAGAGCAAGGTTTGCTCGTAGCTAAATTATCTCAAGGAAAGGATTCCTTGAATTGAGTGGGAGTTATGGCGGAGGCAGGGAAGCTCAAGATTAAGAAGTTCAACGGCAAAAACTACCAACATTGGAAGATGCAGATTGAAGACTATCTCTACCAGAAGGACCTCTATTTGCCACTAGGCGGTCTTGCGAAGAAGCCCACAACAATGGCAGATGAAGCATGGATTGTCCTTGATTGAAAGGCACTGGGAACAATCCGGTTAAGCTTGGCTTCAACTGTGACCTTCAATGTTTCGGAGATGAAGACCACGGAGGACTTGATGAAGTCACTTGACGACTTCTACGAGAAACCATCGTCCTCCAATAAGGTATTTCTTATGAAGCGCTTGTTCAATCTAAAGATGGCAGAGAATGGTTCAGTTGTAGAACACCTAAATTACTTTAACACAAACATAAGTCAACTTCGATCAGTGAAAATCAATTTCGATGACGAAGTGAGAGCTCTCCGTATACTATCATCTCTACCGGATAGTTGGGACAGCCTTGTGATGGCTGTAAGTAATTCTATCTCTGGCACAAATACTCTTAAGTTTGATGATGTTGTGGGTGTTCTCCTAAGTGAGGAAATGCAAAGGAGAAGCACAAGAGAATCATCAAGTGCTCCACTATTAGTGGAAACAAGAGGAAGGCCTAAGGAGAGGTTCAAAAACCAAAAGGGTCGTGATCGCTCAAGGTGGAGCAAGTCACGCACAAAGTCAGTTCTTGAATGTTGGAACTGCGGCAAGAAGGGCCACGTCAAGAAGGATTGCTGGTCCAAGAAGAAGAAGGAGACAGAGTCTCAAGACAACAAGGCAACACCGGAGGCCAATGTGGCAGGTAAAGTAGAGCAAGATGCTCTAATTCTCTTGACATTAGACAATGTGTCTAATTCCTGGATAGTAGATTCCGGGGCTTCATTCCATGCGACACCACACAAGCAACATTTCCAAGACTACACCAAAGATAATTTTGGGTATGTATACTTGGGAGATGATGAAGCTTGTGAGATTGTCGGCAAAGGTACATTTTCTGTCAAATCTGCTAATGGAAATGAATGAAAGCTTAAAGATGTTAGGCATGTTCCTTCTCTTTGTAAAAAAATAATCTCTATAGGAAAATTGGACGATGAAGGTCACAACATTGCACTCGGAAACAAACGGTGGAAGATCTCAAAGGGATCTTTGGTGGTTGCCAAGGGAGAAAAGGTCAGTACACTTTACTTGTGTACTGTTAGCACGCAACCTTCAGCTTGTGCAGCAACTACAGAAGTTGACAGTGCAGTGTGGCACTACCGGCTTGGGCATATGAGTGCCAAAGGAATGCAAATCCTTCAAACAAAGAAGCTTCTACCAGGTTTGAAAGAAGTGGACTTAGAGTTCTGTGAAGATTGTGTTTATGGTAAACAAAAGAGGGTAAAATTTTGGAAATCGGGAAATGAAAGAAAAAATAAAAAACTTGAGTTGGTTCATTCTGATGTTTGGGGTCCTGCAAGTACACCATCACTTGGTGGCTCATTGTACTATGTAACATTCATAGACGATGCGACTAGAAAAACATGGATTTATGTCATGAAGAATAAATCCGATGTATTTTCCATATTTCAAAGGTGGAAAGCCTTTGTGGAGAATGAAACAGGTACCAAGGTTAAATGCCTCAGATCCGACAATGGAAGTGAATATTGCAGCCAAGTTTTTGAAAGCTTTTGTGCTAGCAATGGCATTCAGAGGCAAAGGACAACCCCAAGGACACCTCAGCAAAATGGTATTTTGGAAAGGATAAACATGACAATCATGGAGCGAGCACGAATCATGCGGCTACATGCAGGCCTACCGCTTGAGCTTTTGGAGCAAGTTGTAAGTACGTCTGTGTACTTAATCAATCGGTCACCCTCAACGGCATTGGATGGGGGAGTTCCAGAAGAGGCATGGACAAGTAAACCGGTGAATTATGCATTTTTCAAAGCGTTTGGGTGTGAGGCTTTCATGCACATAGATAGAAGCCTAAGATCAAAGTTAGATGCAAAGTCCAAAAAGTGTTTCTTCATTGGCTATGGAGAAGGATACTTTGGGTATCGCCTATGGAATCCTGAAGATGGTAAAATCTTAAGGAGTAGGGATGTCATTTTTAACGAACAAAATATGTACAAAGATTACTTGGGAAGAAAACAAACAAAAGAAACAGGTGATGAGTACATGGAGCTTGAGGACGGTGACAACTCAAGGACTACAAACGGTGACAATGTGCAACAACGTCAAATGAGGAGCCTCAACCTATTCCCCGAAGATCTACAAGAGCAAGTAGACCTCCAGAAAGGTTTGTTCCTTCCTTCAACCATCTCTTGATCTTAGATTCTGGAGAGCCGGAATCATATGAAGAAGCTATGCAACATGAATCCAAAGAAGAATGGACGAAGAGCATGCAAGTGGAGATGGACTCACTACATCACAACCAAACATGGGAGTTGGTTGAGTTGCCTAAAGGTAAGTGGGCACTTCAAAAAAAATGCATATACAAGGTAAAGGAAGAAGAAGATGGGAAGAAAAGGTACAAGTCTAGGCTTGTGGTAAAAGGGTTTTCTCAAAAGAAAGGTATTGACTTCAATGAAATATTTTCTCCTGTTGTAAAAATGAACTCAATTAGGCTTGTCTTAAGCCTTTTGGCTGCTCATGATCTAAATCTCGAGCAAATGGATGTAAGTACGGCATTCCCTCTCTGTGACTTAGAGGAGGAAATATACATGCTTCAACCAAAGGGGTATGAAGTAAAAGGTAAGGAGAAAATGGTTCGCAGATTAAAGAAGAGCTTCAGTATGGTTTAAAGAAATCATCAAGACAATGGTACTTGAAGTTTGATCGATGGATGTTGGATCATGGATTCACAAGATGCAACTCGGATCACTACGTCTACACGAAGAATTTGGGAGATGGGAAATTCATCATCCTAATGTTGTATGTTGATGACATGTTGATTGCAAGTGCTAACATGCAGGACATCAAAGACCTAAAAGAGGAGTTGTCCAAATCTTTTTCAATGAAAGATTTAGGTGCTGCAAGAAGGATACTTGGTATGAAAATATCAAGGGATAGGATAAAGAAGACAATAAAGCTATCTCAAGAAGATTACATCAAGAAGGTACTAGAAAGGTTTGCAATGCAAAATGCAAAACCACTTTCTACACCTTTGTCTGGTCACTTTAAACTAACGAAGGATATGTGTCCAAAGACACAAGAGGAGATAGCCTATATGTCTAAAGTTCCATATGCTGCAGCGGTAGGTTCTCTAATGTATGCTATGGTCTGGACAAGGCCAGATATTGCACATGCAGTGGGAGTTGTGAGTAGGTTCATGGAAAACCCAGGTAAAGAGCATTGGCAAGCTGTGAAGTGGATACTTAGGTATCTAAAAGGGACAACAACAAATGCTTTGTATTTTGGAGAAACGGATATTTTTCTAGAAGGGTATGCTGATGCAGATATGGTAGGTGACAAAGATACTCGAAGGAGCACTACTGGCTATGTGTTCATGGTTGGAGGCACAACAGTAGTCTGGGCTTCAAAGCTGCATAAATTGGTTTCACTTTCTACCACGGAAGAAGAGTATGTAGCAATGACGGAGGCAAGCAAAGAAATTATGTGGCTTCACAGATTCTTAGAAGAGCTTGGATTCAAACAAGACAATTGTGTCTTGTACAGTGATAGCCAAAGCGCTATCCATCTTGCAAAGAGCTCAGCCTTTTATTCAAGGACAAAGCACATTTTGGTGAGATATCACTTCATACGCACTCTTTTGGAAGAGGGACAGCTAAAGCTACGAAAGGTGCATACAAGTGAAAATCCTGTAGACATGTTTACAAAGGTGGTCAACAAGGAGAAGTTGAGCTTTTTCTCATCTTCAATCGGCATTCAAGGATAAGAAGCCAGGATGGAAAGCAGCCACAGGTTTGGTTTGGAGATCAGTCTCCAAGTGGGAGATTGTTAAGTATGAAGCCTGATTTACCCTTGTAATTTTCTGTGGTAAAAGCGCACATTTGTAAGGCCCCCATTATGAGGAGAAGCCATCGTGCGTGAAGGAAAATCACTCACCGGAAACCAAAATTTTAACGGACAAGAATCAAGGGCAACTTTAGAGGCCTCAGGGGCGGAGGCCCCCGAGACTTTTTTTTCCCGCCGGAATATTATGGCCGGACGGCGGCCGAAAAGTGGTCGGAAAACAACCGGTCGGTTGGCCGGTGGCCGGTAGTCAATGACCGGTGGCCGGTGGTCGTAAGTCAATCGCTCGTGGCCGGTGGCCGAATTCAAAAGCGGACTTGTCTTCTCAAGGGCGGCCACACATTGGCGGATTGGAGGGTACAATTTGGACTTATTCGCACGAGGGCGGCTACACATGGCTGCCTCTCATAAGAGAGGGCAGCCCTTTTGGCCTATAAAAAGAGGCCATTTCTACACACATTTCATAGTGTGAAGTTGATGCAACAAGGTGAGTGTGAGGTGGTGAGAGTGAAGCAAGGCGCGAGCTCCATTAAGGGTATAATCCCTTTGTAAACTACTTCTTGTTTTGAAGTACTAAAGCCATTGAGTGGCTCCTTTCCCGTGGATGTAGCCCACATTGGGTGAACCACGTATATCGTGTGTACTCTCTCTCTCTCTCTACTCTATAATCTCGTGTATGTAAATTTGTCTCTCTCCATTAAGTAATCTACTCAATTATCTATTTAGCTACGTCTTATTTCCTAACATCATTGAAGGTCTAAAATCAAAGATTTAAAGCTATGGAGCAACAAGAGCAACAAGGGGTTCGGTTTGATCCAGTCACAATGCAAATGTTTCAAGCTTTTGGAGTGTTTATGCAGCAGCAGCAAGCTGCAGAAAGGAGGGAGCTCTCATTGACCAAAGCGCTTCAATCTGTGGCGAAGAAATTGGACTGGATATGTAAAGGATATGGAGCTTCATCGAGTGCCCGAAGCAGAGATGGTGCAAAGTTTTGAACTTGCTGTGGTTCCCGAGATCATAGAGCATGTAAGGGGAATTAGAAATGAGCATGGGACAACTTGGGAAGCATTAAAATTAGCCTTGAAGGAAGAGTGTTTCATGGAGGACTCCGAAAGGGTAACAAAGAAGACTTTCTTAGAGTGGGTAGTTCGGCCAAAAGAGGGGCTCTTGCCTACCGAACTGCTAAGGGAATTCGAACGCCGTTATGATCAACTTTCAAGAATTGAAAAGGCTACCCTAAACTCGGAGAAGACAGAGATCTTTTTGCAAGCCGCAGGTAAAGAGATTCAAAAGAAGTTAGAGCTACTACTTGAGGATAAGGATGCGGAACAAGGTTTGAAGACTGATTGGAATGAGGTCGGAGACGCCATTTCACTACTAGCTAAGCAACAACGACAAAGAGACAAGATGATAGTCAACCCTACTCAATCCCTAAGTGTTTCTAAATCCATCCTAGATGATATTGTCAAAGGAATGCAAGAGCTCAAGTTAAAGATTACAAGGCTAGAAGAAGACGGGAAACCATCAGGTCAATCTATAGGGCAATGACCGCAAACCAGAGAAGGCTTTGTCAATAGATGCATATGTTGTGATAGTACTAACCATGGAAGAAGGGATTGTGAAATTTTTAAAGACGCTTTGACAAAGGAGCTCGTTTTCTTTAAAGATGGAAAAATTCACTTAAGTGAAACAGGTAAGCTCTTGGGAACAAACTTTCGCAAAGGCAGGATGAAGAAGCTAGTTGAGGACATGGCATGGCTACTAGCCATGCCATCTCAATGGTTGAGGCAGCCGCCTATGGGTTGAAGGTGGATCCTATTAGAAGAAAAGGATCAATCAAGTTTGGAGAAGAGGAATCTAATGGCATTGGAGAGCTATGGCCATGCGCTATAGAGTCTGCTATGAAGGGTAAAATGACTACAGAGGTTTTACATGAAGCTAGAGATTGCATTTGGCTTCAAACAGGTTGGAACGACCCTATGGACTCTTTGTTAGTGCATGCATATATTGCCAAATGTCAAGAAAATGAGGCCATTGTTGAAGAGAAATGTAGGCGCGAGAATGGGGATGAAGGGCCTTCAAAGCGGGCAACGAGGAGTGGAGGTAGAAATGATACAGTGCCTCCTAGATCACCTTCCCCACAACAAATGCCTGGCCCGGAAGTGCCTATGCAAGAGGCCCCTAAAGACAAGAAGAAGGATGCAACAAAATCCAAAGCAAAGGGTCCGGCCTACAAACTCCAATCCGATATAGAGGCAGCGACGGATCTCAAAAAGGTTTTGGAGGAGAGGATTCTAAATAGTGAGGTGGAATTTACCTTGGGTGAGGTCCTTGGTATAGCAAAGCGGGAATTCCACAAAGAAATAATTGATATCATAAAGAGGAAGCGGTAGTCTCTTACTGAGTCTATCCATGTACAAGGTGAAGAAGATACATTAAATGCAGAGGGTGTACATGTCTATGGCAAACAAGGTGATGAAACTATTGTTGGATGCTACAAGTCTAGGGGAGGAGTAAAACACGTTCGCTTCTTGGATGATGAAGATGAAGTGGAGACCACTCACAAGAGCTACTACTTGAATAGTCACTGGGCAAGAGCAACTAGTGAGACGCTGGTAAAAGTGGGAGACTTAGAAGAGCCATACATTGCGTTGATAGATCATGGATCGGAAATTAACCTCATGTCAAAGAGTCTTTATCAAAAAGGAAAATGGCCAATTGATATAAATCATGGATGGATGATTCATGCAGAAAACAACTCATCAGGGAAGCTGTACAGAGCTTGTCCAAATGTAAAGGTGACTATTGGGGATATGAAACATGACCAAAATTTCTTTGTACAGGATATGTCTACATATCCTCTTATCCTTGGCTACCGTACATCACTGCTACTCGCATGGAAACCAAGGTGATGGATGATGGGTCAGCTTATGCAAGAATAAGGAGCAGGGATGGAAAGCGTGCAGTACAGTTCCTTACTGTTTGTGTAGACCATGAAAGGAACCGTGAAATTCTTAGAGAGCAACCCTTGACAAAGACAAACAAAGAGTTCAAGGACTACAGGGATATGAGGGTTTTTGGCCAGGTACCATTGTAGAGCAGGATTGCAATGGTACAAGAAGAGAAAGGTCCTCGCATGATGTATATGCAAAGGAAACATTTTCTACAGGTTTTGTAGGATTATCAGACTATGGATCTATTGCTTTTACAGAGTGTGAGGACTTAAAGCGGGGTGAACGACAACATGTAAATAGCGTACAAAGAGGTTTGAAGATGAATGGTTTGCTAGAAGATGGTGAATGGTTTGCAGGTGTGTTTGATGAGTGTTCTTTTGTGGATACTATGCAAGATTTGGAGTCTTTAGTGGATTGCAATTTGCATATGGGAAGTGAGGCCGTGAAAGTATGCTCAATAGAAATGTACAAATTCGTTGAGGATTTCAAAAACTCTCAAAGTGTTATGCACAAGTGGAGACCAAGTATAAGTCCGTGGAAAAGAAAGTGAAACCAGTGGCATTACCTCTACCAAAAGACTGCACAAATAAGATGGAACAAGCTGCTTTGCAACCTAGCCTTCGTGACCCAAGCAAGATTGGACACAAGCTCACAAAGGATTCTTTAAAACAGTTAAAGGTTGGTTGCGAGGACAGCTTGACAAAAGCTAAAGACATGCTTGCCAAACATGGAAAAGCTTTTGCATTTGAGCCTTATGAGATAGGGTGTGTTGATCCATCCATTGTTGCTTCTATGGTAATCTTCACTATCCCTCATGTACCTTGGAGCTTGAGACCTATTTCTGTTTCAAAGGCTCATTTGCCAAAACTCATTGAGTTGCTTAATGAGAAGATCAAGATGGGTATCTTGGAGCGTTCTTGTGCTCCATATTCAAATAGGTGGTTCACTGTTCCAAAGAAAAATGGTTCTTTACGCTTTATTCAAGATATGCAACCTGTAAATAAGGTGACAATAAGAAATGTGGGTATAGGGACAATTGTCGATGAGTTTGCAGAGGCATTTACAGGAAGGGCAATATATTCTATGGGAGATTTGTACTCAAGGTATGATCAGTTCCAACTAGCAATGGAAAGCAGGGACCTGACTACCATGAGGACACCCTTGGGTTTAGTAAGGATGTGCACCTTACCTCAGGGGGCAACGAATTCAGTTGCACACATGATGAATGGTATGAACAAAGTCCTACGTGACTTCATACCGCAAACTACAATGCCTTTCCTTGATGATGTGCCAATCAAAGGATGTGATGTAAGTGATAAAGATGTGGCTCTAGACTCGAGGGGGTGCCGAAAGTATGTGGCAAACCATATCAACGATTGTGATAATATCTTGTCAAGGTTGGAAGAGGTGAACCTTACCTTTTCTGGCCAAAGGTCAGTGTTTGGTGTGAAGGAAGTTCTTATTGTGGGACATATGTGTGGGCCATATGGTAGAAGGCCTTGTCCTACAATGAGTGATGTAATCCAGAGAATGAAAGAGAAATGTATAAATGTCACTGAGGTTCGAAGGTTCTTGGGTGCATGCGTGTTTTATGTTATTTGGATTCCGCGTTATACACATGTAGCAGAGCCTTTGTATCAATTTTTGAGAAAGAACAAAAAGTTTCAATGGGAAGAAATGCATACCCATGCCATGAGGAAATGAAAGAAGTTGTTGCTTATGTCTCCAAATTTGAGAAAATCAAACTATGAATGTGGAAGATATGTAATTGTGACAGTGGATAATAGCCCCACAGGAATTGGATGGGCAATTGGGCAAGATGATAATGATGGCAAGCAATATGTGGTGAGGTTTGGAGAAAAATTCCTAAGTGCTCGTCAACGCAACTATCCATAGGTAAAAAGAGAGTTATGGGGAGTAGTCACAGCTTTAAAATGTGACAAAGAGTACTTGATAGGAGAAAATGTAATAGTGGAGACTGATTGTCTACCCCTTCTTGGAATGATCACAAGTTGCTCAACTCCTGATATTGCTATGTTGAGATGGATTGCCTACATAAAGTCCTTGAACCCTGAATTTAAGCATATTGCAGGGAAAGATAATCCAGTTGCCGATATGCTTCCAAGAGCAAGGTATGAAAAAGAAGAAGACATGGCTGTCAAGGACGATGATGTAGGCACACAGCTCTATAGTATCTCTCATGCCAACGGTGATCATGTTTGCCTATCAAATGCACTTGAGTCGTTTACAGAGGACCTGTATCAAGGTGACTGGTTGCTCATTGGACGCTATGTGAGCACTTTGACAAGGCAAGAAGGGTGGACTGATCAAGAGTTCAAAGAGTACGTAGAGAGTCCTATGGATACTTTTTGAAAGATGGGTACTTATGGAAGCATCCAAAACAAAGAAATGGAATGCCAATGAGAGTCGTGAATGATAAGGACTCTCAAAATGAGCTTATGAAAAAATTTTATGAGAGTCTTTATGCTACACATAGAGGTGTAGCATATGAAAAAATTTTATGAGAGTCTTTATGCTACACATACACCTCTATGCTACACATAGAGCTGTATGGGCCACCTTTACTAAAATGAAAGAGAGGTATTGGTGGAAAGGTATGTATAAATATGTATCTCACTTTGTGGAGTCCTGTGAAACCTGCCAAATGTATTCAAATGTACGTCATCGTCATGGGTTGCACCCTACTTACCCATTGGCCATGCATTACAAGTGGGTAGTAGATCTGGTTACAATGCCATTGGGCTTATGGAAAATGAGATACATAGTGCTTGCACGAGAAGACTTAACCAATCAAGTTGAAGGTCGTTCTCTAAGAACAAAAAGCACAGAAGGGGTATGTAAGTTCCTCTTGGATGATATAATTAGCCATTATGGTTGTGTTGGGAAAATAACAGCGGACAGGGATGAGTTGGATGCTAACAAAGCAAGGGAGTTTTTCTCTAGGTTGGGCATTAAACTTGCTCTCACTAATGCATATAATCTTGAGGGAAATGGTAAATCGGAGCATAGGCATCCTCCTATCATTAAAGCTTTAGCTAAGGCCTGAAAAGGTAACATGGGAGAGTGGCCTAGGTTGTTTCCTTATGCTTTATGGGCTCATCATACAACTCATAGCTCGGTTACTGGTTATATGCCTTTTGAGTTGATGTATGGTCAGAAACCTATAATGCCAATTGAGGATGTAATTCCCACATGGAATGTATTACCTTGGGAAGATGGAATGAGTAGGGAAGACCTTCTTGCTTTGCGCATACAAGAGTTATAAAGAAGGCCCCAAGATATTGAGATTGCAGTAGCACGATTAAAAGATGCAAGGTTGAAGAATAAGGATAGATTCGACAAGAGGCATAGGCTTAGACCTAAAGCTGTTGAGGAAGGTGATTGGGTGTTGGTGTATGACAGTAGTCTTGAAAACCAACATTCAACAATAAGAAAGATTTCAAAGAGATGGTTTGGTCCTTATGTAGTTCAGCATGTACATGGGAATGCAACTTATACCTTGCATGAATTAGATGGGACAAAAATGAAGATTCCCATTGCAGGGAAAAGAATCAAGTTATTCAAAAGAAGAGGTGATACAGATCCCTTTGATTCACAGGAAGGTCAAAATGAAGTCTCTGATGAAAATTTTATGGATGTGGATGGAGAACAAGAGGATGATGCACTAGATTTTGTTGCAAGCGATGATAAAATCGGCATGTATGTTGACTTATATGAAGACTCAACCTGCAAAAGATATCTGTGGCACATGCCGGAGGATGTGCAGGTTTAGAGGGGGTGGATGTCGTGCCAGTCACCTTCATAATGTGAAATTAAAGTATCTACCTCACTCTTAATGTTTATGATGTGTGGGACCAAATGCTACAATGTGTGATATATGCGAAAATAAATGTCACGGTTGCAGTCGTGTACATACCTTGCCGGGCGGGCGAGGCACTACACGTGGCGCCATGGAATGATTTTTCACATAAATATATGCCTAATTTGCTTTAGGAATGTACAAATGTCAAGTGTTTCAAAGTGGCACGCTCGTTTTGCCTAGAAAGTTCAATGCGGGCAATCTCAACCAAAAATAGCAGGTTTTATGTGTTGGTGTAATAGACGTATCCAAAGTGCTTACCAAGTGGTAAAATGAGTTTCAACATGGAATTTAAGCCCAATGGGATTTTTCCACAATGTTAGGGATTTTTCCCAGCTTGTTTGGGCTTTTTACGGACAAAAGTGACATTTTTGGGCTAAAAAAGGATAAAAATGGTCAAATATAGCCTTAAAAAATGCTCAAAATAGCTCAGAATTCCACATCAATGATGCTGGAATTTTTTCTCAAATTGTGTGGGAATTTTTAGAGCCAAGAATGAGCTCATTTGGGCACATGATCAAGGAGATACAACCATTCCTTTACAGGGTGCTAGTGCAGTCCCGTGCTGCTTCCACTACATGGTTGAGGCTGTGAGGCCTCCAATTAGGGTTTCCCCTCCTCAAATAACTACTTGGGCTTCTCCAATGAATTACTGAAGCTTCCATGAAATGGTCACGACAAAGAATCGAAGCGTAAATTTAGGGTTTTTAACAGGTCGAATGAGCACTGCATCTGTGCAATTGGGAGCGAGGCTACACCTAATCTTCACACACACAAGAGTTTTGAGTTAGTATTGGTTCTTTTTCAAAGTGGAGCTTTCATGGTTGGAGTTTTGTTCGTTTTTAGTGTATTTTTGGCTTCAAATCGTCTATGCCTTGCTTGATTTTGCAACGAATCCTCACAGTCAGATGCCCGGCGCTTTCTTAGTCGCACTGCGCACTTCTTGAAAATGTGGATGATTATGGATGCAAAAAATTCATCCGGGGATCTCTATGGTGCTTGTCCAAATGTTAATGTAACCATAGGGGATGTGAAAGGTGAGCAAAATTTCTTTGTTCAAGAGATGTCAAGCTATTCTCTAATCATTGGATAACCATACATCATTGCAGTGTGACTAGAGACAAAAGTATTGGATGATGGATCTGGCTATGCTAGGGTCAAAAGCAAAGATGGAAAATGAGCTATTCAATTCTTGACAATTTGCGTTGACCATGAGCGAAATCGTGACAGCTTAAGGGAACATTCTCTACCACAATCAAGCAAGAAGTTTCGAGATCAAAGGGAGATGAGGGGTTTTGACCGAGTACCATTGTGTAGTGGGAGTGCAGTGGTACAGAAAGAAAAAGGTTCTCACCTAATCCGAAGGGAGATGAAGTTTTTTCTACAGGTGCCTTAGTAGCAAAGGATGGATCGATATCTTTCACAAAGCTTGGAGATTTAAAGAAAGGACAAAAACAATATGTAAATAGTGTATAGAGAAAATATTAAAACCATCAGCAATAGACTAAACCACAATCTGTAGTACCTTTCAAGTATTTCAATACACGCTTTGCAGCAATCAATGCTTAAGAGAAGGACGCGCAAGATGTTGTCCAAGATAATTAGCACCAAACAGAATATCGGGATGAGTGTTCATGCCCACAAACTGAAGACATCCAATCAAGTTAGCATGTTGATTTGTCACAAGTTGACAGCCATTGTGTTCTTCGTAGAGCTCGCAAGACAAGGTGTGTTCGCTGAATGTGCAGATTCCATACCAAATTTTTGAATAGTATCTGCAATATGCTTTGACTTTCAAAGTAATAAAATACCTTTTGTACAGTTCCATTGGATTTGAATGCCAAGACACGAGTGAATATCTCCAAGATCCACCATATCAAATGCAGAAGACAATAACTTTTTCACTTGCTGAAGAAATCCCAAATCATTGGAAACAAGGATGGTATCATCCACATAAAGAGCAAGAATCACAAAAGTGCTACCTTGTCATTTTATGTATAAGTTGGGGTCTGAAGAGCAAGAGATGAATCCTTTAGAGGTGAGAAAAGGATCAAATTTTGTATACGAGGCTCGCGAAGCTTCTTTGAGACCATATAGTGCCTTATGGAGTTGAGCAACAAGGTCTTCTTTACCTGGAATAACAAACCCTTCTGGTTGTTCCATATAAATTTCCTCTTCCAAGTCACTATTAAGAAAGCAGTTCGCACATCCATTTAATGAGATTCTAAGTCAAATTGAACAGAAAATGCCAATAAAACTCGAACACTTGTAATGCGAACAACTGGTGAAAAATTATCTTGATAATCAACACCAGCTACTTGGGAGTAACCTTTTGAAACTAAACGCGCCTTGAACTTGTCAAAAGATCCATCTGCTTTTACTTTTGTCTTATTAATAGCTGTACGACCAAGAGGTAATTCAGTTAGTATCCATGTAACTTTAGAGATAAGAGAATCGTACTCTGCTTCCATAGCCTCTTGCCATTGATCCGTTTGTGGTGAAGAGATAGCTTCATCATAAGTAACAGGATCTTCAGAAGTAAAAAAAGCATTATCAGCAATATCGTCATCATAAACATGACATGAGCCATGTTCAAAATCAATAGGCAGATCAACAAAAATATCAATATCATCATTGGCAACATTTGGAACGGATGGCTGTGAGAGGAAAGTTTCTCTATAGGAAGAGTTTCATCATCTGAAAAAAATGGAAAAGCCTGAAGCAATGATTTAGTATCATCAGAATCATCCATGGACCATGAGCCTCCCATAAGTTATTCATTAAAAGTATAATCACGATTCACAATTACTTTCTTGGAGGAAGGGTCATAGAATTTGTATCCTTTGGAAGTGTCAGAATATCCAGTAAAACTAACTTTAAGACCAGGAGCATCACGCTTTGTTCCCGTTTCTTTGGGAACATGAATATAAGCAATACATCCAAAGGTTTGAAAATGAGATACAGAAGGCATGTCACTTGTCCATGCTGTGATGGGTATCTTACCAGAGGGTGCAGTAGTAGGAAGATGATTCTGAATAAATACTGCTGTCAAAGTAGCATCAGCCCAGAAAACACGAGATAAGCCAGAATGAATCAACATACATCTTACAACATTGACAATAGTGCGATTCTTTCGTTCAGCTACGCCGTTTTGTTGAGGTGAATATGGAATAGTGTGTTCATGATGAATTCCAATATCAGCACAGTAACTCACAAACTCTTGAGAAACATATTTGCCTCCATTGTCACTACGAAGCTTCTTAAGGCGACGACCAGTTTGAAGTTCCGCAGCCTTGTGGAATTGTTTGAAAACAGATAAGGCTTCAAATTTTTGTCTAAGTAGAAATACAATCGTATACCTTGAGAAATCATCAACAAAAGTATTGAAGTAGAGATATTGTGATCTCGAAGAAGGTAGAGGTCCACATATATCAGTATGAACAAGATCCAATATGTCATGAGAATGAGTTGTATTTGAAAGAGGAAAGGGTTTACAATTGTGTTTCTCAAGAGCACAACATTCACAAATTCCCATGTGGGGATGGGCTTTAAGATCCATGCCATGAACAAGATCACGACGTTGAAGATC
Source organism: Adiantum capillus-veneris (assembly GCF_014529385.1). NCBI lineage: Eukaryota > Viridiplantae > Streptophyta > Polypodiopsida > Polypodiales > Pteridaceae > Adiantum > Adiantum capillus-veneris. The sequence continues at coordinate 17,953,497 of NC_140941.1, read as the reverse complement.
AAGTAGTTTTGAGAAATCAGCATGAACAAAACGGTGATGCCATACTTTGCAATCATGATCACCTGGAGCAGTGACAACATTTGCTTCATCATCGTTGAGAGAGAGTTCAAACAAATTACCGTTTCGAGGAGCAGTGGCTATAGTCTATCCATCTTTCTCAATTCGGCATTTGGTATTATCAAATCCAACAAATAGACCAAGATCAACAATGCTAGCAACTGAAAGAAGATTATGTTGAAGATCTGGTATATGTAATACTCCTCGCAAAATTTGAGTGGAAAAAGATGAGGTACCAAGATATAAGTCTCCAATACCCTTTACTTGACAAGTAGTATTATCAGCAAGATAAACAACACGTTGAACTGGTAGTGGATGATAGTTATGGAGCCACTTAGACTGATATGTCATATTTACTGTAGCACTAGAATCGACAATAAAAAGTGATCTATCATGTACATGAAGTATTCTGTCTGGAGCAACTGAACATAGGATGCAACTTGTTTCTGGTACAATGTTGTTTCGATGTTCAGTAGCATATGCTCTATTACGATCTGTGTCGAATCGACCCTTATAGCACATATGACTAGGATGATCAGATTTTCCACAATATCACAAGAAGAAGAAGAAGAGTCTCTAGATAAACGTGGTTGTTTGGAGGTAATATTGTGTTCTTCATCATATTGACGTGCCCAACAATCATCTTGAGTATGGTCATTTCTATTCCAATAAGAACATTGCTTATTAGGAAATTTCTACTGTTTCCTCGTTGAAATGGACGCCTTCAAGCATAAAAAGCATGTTCCATCTGTTGTGACTCAGTCTCCTCTTGTGAAATCATAGTTGTATCGTGACCAGCATTAGGACGTTCTTGACGTTGAGAGTATTTAATTAAAGACATGCAGTCTTGGTCGAAATCAAGACCATCTTTATTAGAGAGAATAGTAACAATGTTATCATAAGAAGAGTCCTTCAGAGTATCAAGGAGAAGTGTAATCAGTTGCTTTTGTGGAACAAGATCACCGACAGCAGCAAGTTGATTAATAATAGATTTGAAAGATTCAATATGTCCCATCATGGCAGTACCAACTTCATATTGTAACTTGTTAAGAAACCCTCTCAAATAAAGTACTTCCAATAAGGTACTTCCATACGTCGTGGAAAGTAGGCAGTTCATACATATCAAGAAAAAGGGAATCAGTAAGAGCAGAAAGAATATACCGACGAACTACTTTATCACGTCGTTGCCAATCCGTATAGGCAACATTCCAATCTTCAAATATAGATCCTTCAGTGATAATCATGTTATCATTATCCATATCAACAGGATGAGGCGGACAAACACGATTTCCAAGAACAACATCAGGGAGTTCATCACCTTCAAGAATTAATTAACAACATATTTTCTTTCCAGCGTGGAAATCCTTGGTCTTGGAAAGGAGGAACAAAACGCTGGCTGGAAGGAAAGCCATTGACGAGAATAGTCATAGCCATATCTTGTTGCGAGAAGACGTATAAGATAAGATCGCAGAATCTACACACCATATATGGTGAAGGTTGCAATTGAGAATGAGAGAAATATGAGGAATGCGTTCTGTCAATGATAAATGCAAGAAGGATGCTCAAGGAACGTCCAAAGATATGAGAGACGTCACCCAAAAAAAACATGCAAAAGGAGACGTTAATAATAAAAGAGTCCTCAAAATAGAGTGGCGTGAGATGCAAGATTGATGGCCACAATATAAATAGCAAAAAGCTAAATTTTCTCGAAATAGTTAACGCCAAAATTAGAAAAACGATCGAGGACGCTTGATGAAGAAGCACGACGAAGAAAGCTGCTTCAAGCTTAATTGCAGTAAAAACAACATAACTTTCTGCTGCGAACTACGATTGACACAAACCGAAGAGCTCGAGGAGACGAACAAGTTTTGGATGAAAATTGCCATTGCGCTGCGCTCCATTGCACTTACCCCATTTCTCCTAATTTTGAGTAGAAGACCCCCAAAAATTGAGATGAAGTTCAGGGTGTCATCACTACAAGAGGTTCTTCACAGTTGTGACGGCCTTAGCGACGGAAATACACGGGGATTTTTTTACCCCCGGCGTCACTATAAGCGTCGCTATGCACGTCGAAAAGAGAGCGTCGCTATATGCGTCTCTATTTGTGTCGCTATTAACGTCGCTATTAGCGTCTCTATATGCGTCTCTATACGCGTCTCTATTTGCGTTGCTATATAGAGACGCATATAGCGATGTAAATAGAGACGCATATAGAGACACAAATAGAGACGCTAATAGCGACACAAATAGAGACGCATATAGAGACGCATATAGAGACTCTAATAGCGACACAAATAGAGACGCATATAGAGACGCAAATAGCGACGTTGCAAGTCCAAAAATAGCGACGTATAGAGCGATGCCCGAGAATAAATTTTTTTGGTGGCAGGGCATACATTACCCTGCCACCCCATCAACCATTTTGAGCATAAAGTTTCCAAAACTAAGATGCAAAACTGACAAAAGTGAATTGACAAAGTAATAAATTGACAAAATTATATACATCATAGGCAAAATAACTTGATTATTAAGCTTTGATTAAAATGTACTAGCTACAACGCAGTTGTCATTAATTATTGAAAAAATACATTGTTGGCCAATAGTTACAAAATTGACGTACACACGTCATCTCCTAATATACGGTGTGAAAAAAATAAAACTAGTGCTATCTAGCTACGGCTACTTTGATGCCAACTAATCTGACGTCTCATTGCGTCCGAGCGGCACATCTGTCGGATACTGCAAAAAAAAAAAAACACAATAAGACTTTATGTAAGTATAAATAAATAATTACAAAACAATCTAATGTTTAGCTTATTATTAAAATATAACAAATGTAAGAGTGTAAGGTTAAATATTGCCCAAGTCGGAGCGATAACTCTGAATGTCCATAAGAACATTTAAGCCCTTTTTGTCCGCATACTCGCGCTTGTATAGTGTGGGTTCATGTCCAATCATCGACCACTGTCAAGAGCGCGTATGGCAAGCCGTAGATAAAACTGTAAGAAGAAACGCCAAATATACAAGCCGTTTTTGAAGTCCTTCGCGTTTTTCTACAAAAAAACGCAAACGGACTTCCATAAAGGCTTCAACACTTGCCCAAACCATCCATAGTTGATTAGGTAAGCTTTAGACAAAGTTAATAGTGCATATGGCAAGCTGTAGCCAAAACGGCAAGATGAAACGCTAAATACACAAGCCTTTTCTGAAGTACGTTTGTATTTTTCTACGGAAAAACGCAAACGAACTTTAGAAATGGCCTGTGCGCTTGTCCAAACAATCCATAGTTGATTATGTAAGCTTTATGCAATGTCAAGAGCGTGTATGTCAAGCCGTATGCAAAACCACAAGAAGAAACGCGAAACACACAAGCCGTTTCTGAAGTTCGTTTGTGTTTTTCTACGGAAAAACGTAAACAGACTTAGAAAATGGCTTCAACACTTGCCCAAACCATCCATAGTTGATTAGGTAAGCTTTTGGCAAAGTCAGTAGCGCGTTTGGCAAGCGATAGGAAAAACTGTGAGAAGAAACGACAAAAATATACAACCCATTTCAGAAGTCCGTTCACGTTTTTCTACGAAAAACACAAACCATCCATAGTTGATTAGGTAAGCTTTAGGTAATGTCAAGAGCCTGTATGGCAAGCCATAGGCAAAACCGTAAGAAGAAACGCTAAACATACAAGCCGTTTCTTAAGTCCGTTCGTGTTTTTTTACGAAAAAATACAAACGGACTTAAAAAATGGCTTGTGTGCTTGTCCAAACCATCCATAGGTGATTAAGTAAAGTTTAGGCAAAGTCAAGAGCATGTATGGCAAGCCATAGATAAAACCGCAAGAAGAAACGCCAAATATACAAGCCGTTTCTGAAGTCCGTTCTCGTTTTTCTACAAAAAAAACACAAACGAACTTCGGAAACGGCTTCAACACTTGCCCAAACCATCCATAGTTGATTAGGTAAGCTTTAGGCAAAGTCAATAGCGTGTATGGCAAGCTGTAGGCAAAACCGCAAGATGAAACGCTAAATCTACAAACCATTTCTGAAGTCCTTCGTGTTTTTCTATGAAAAAATGCAAACGGACTTCCAAAAAGGCTTCAACACTTGCCCAAACCATCCATAGTTGATTAGGTAAGCTTTAGACAAAGCTAATAGTGCGTATGGCAAGCCGTAGCCAAAACGGCAAGATGAAACGCTAAATACACAAGCCGTTTCTGAAGTCCGTTTGTATTTTTCTATGGAAAAACGCAAATGAGCTTTAAAAACGGCCTGTGCGCTTGTCCAAACCATCCATAGTTGATTAGGTAAGCTTTATGCAATGTTAAGAGCGTGTATATCAAGCAGTAGGCAAAACCGCAAGAAGAAACGCCAAACACACAAGCCGTTTCTAAAGTTCGTTTGTGTTTTTCTATGGAAAAACGTAAACAGACTTAGAAAATGGCTTCAACACTTGCCCAAACCATCCATAGTTGATTAGGTAAGCTTTTGGCAAAGTCAGTAGCGCGTTTGGCAAGCGATAGGAAAAACCGTGAGAAGAAACGACAAAAATATACAACCCGTTTCAGAAGTCCGTTCACGTTTTTCTACGAAAAACACAAACCATCCATAGTTGATTAGGTAAGCTTTAGGTAATGTCAAGAGCCTGTATGGCAAGCCGTAGACAAAACCGCAAGAAGAAACCGCAATGCCTTGTACCTATCCTTCTCAAGCTTGTACGAAAAAAACTTTTGAAATAAGAGACTTGACTCTAAATTTAAGGTCCTCCAAAATTTAGCTTTGTATATAGCGTTGTAAAGTCAAAAGTTTAGAGACATAAAGGAGAGTCTTAAAGAATGTTTACGAAAGCTTGAAGATGCGAAGGAAGAAGAGAGCCAAGCTCTGCTTGAAAAATAACACGCAGTCGAAGTGGCAATGGAGAAAGAATCACATGAAACAACACATAAGAAGATTGACACCAAGATATAGGCGGCCCTACAAGAATGTCGGCTACAAGAATCTCTTGGCCTCAAGGTCAACATTGGGGGGCTACACTTATTGTGGTGTACCGCGGAGGACACCCTTCAGGAAGAAATCACCAAGCTCAATGACATTCTTCAACCTATCTACATCAAGCCCGAAATTGTTGCTTGGATCAATGATACACATAGACATGTGCCACCCAAGCATTGCATACTCACTTTCAAGGACAAAGATGAGCGTATGAAGTTGCTACGTGAATCTCGTCTTCTCAAGGGAAAAAAGCTTTGGAATGCAGAAGAATGGACCATGAATCAACTCAAGAGTAAAGCAAGCAAGCTCAAGAAAATGCAAAAAGCATGCAAGCAAGGCAAATGGGTAGTCTACCAAGGTGGCAAAGCGATCATCCAGGAATTTCAAAAACCCAAACCTCTCCTCTCAGCTGACCCTTAGGTTTTTGTTCTCTCTTTTTCCCTACTCTACCCTCTTGATGGACCCTCAGTCCTTAACTGATATGTATCAGCCCGCACTGAGAAGCAATTGTTGTAATGTTGTTTTTTTATTCTCATGGGTCATATATGACCTCCGTGGACGATAATTCAATCTCTCTCTCTCTCTCTCTCTCTCTCTCTCATACTAAAACATTAGTTGAAAGAGCCATTGAGCTCGGGAGAGCTAGACGTCCACGATATCAATCGAGGCTCCATCAGAGAATCCAGTCTACTCTAGCGCGATATGAGAGATACCCATTACATCTATTTACAAAGGCGGACATTGACGAAGCTCTTCACTGACCGATGCACTACTTTCTCAGACAATGCCCAATGTTGGAAATTGATGAAGATGATGATGATTTTAGTCTTCCACTTCACTTTTATGTTTGTACTTAGACATTAGACTAGATCCACAAGGAGTTTATCGGATTGGTCTCATAAGTCATTTTGGCATTTTGAAGACGTTAAATATATCATTTCATTTCATTTCTTTATCTCTCTCTCTCTCTCTCTCTCAATGTGTATGTGTGTGTTCTTTGTTTACACATGTGTGTGTACATTCTCTCTCTCTCTCTCTCTCTCTCTCTCTCACACACACACACACACACACAGTGTAGAGAGAGAGAGAGAATGAAAGAGGGGAAGGGAACATAAGAGAGAGGAGTGGGAGGGAGCATACCTGGCTCTCCCTCCTCTCCTCATGTGTGTGTGTGTGAGAGAGAGAGAGAGAGAGAGAAAGAGGGGGGGTCGGGGGGGGGACAGGTATACCTATTGTGCAGAGAGCGCCGAAACTCAGATCTACAGATCTGAGTTTCGGGTGCCCTCAAATTATTTTTACAGGGTCGGCATCTCTATGAGCGTCACTATAAGCGTCTCTATGAACGTCGCTATAAGCGTCTCTATGAGCGTCGCTATAAGCGTCTCTATGGGCGTCGCTATAAGCGTCTCTATGAGCGTCGTTATAAGCGTCTCTATGAGCGTCTGTATAGTCTTTGTTATATAGCGACGCCAGGCTTTTTACCATTTGAGCGTCGCACTATGAGCATCGCTACATTGAAGGACCTCTTGTAGTGCATCAACAAGAAAACGTAATCAACGATTAGATTGATTAGCAATAAACACCACACAAAACACTAATCATATTCTTCTTAACACAAAATAACTACAGCTAACAAGAATCAACACTCAAAATAAAATTTGTAGCAATTTTGAATCTTACATGCGAATCACATACTCATACTGTTTTGTCACCATGAATTGAATCGATGCGTGATCGTTAACGCTCTGATACCATGTTGAGATGTAGAGAGAAAGAGAGAGAGACGAGACAAGAGACACACCATATATGCTCCCAAAGACTGATTCATATTGAGGACAAGATAAAAATATATAGGTGAGACTAAGTTGAGTAGAGTGAGCCATATATAGCTCCAACAGCTAAAGTGGCTACTGTGGTCACTATCATGTACATACCTATCCGGGGAGTCGTGGCTGTGGATGTGGCTCATTTGCATGGTTTTTTACTTGATAAGATTCCTAATTTAGGTTGACAATGTACATAGTCCAAGTGTTTCATGGTGGCACTCTCATCTTGCCTATAAAGACTGATGCCGATAAAAATTGCCAAAAATAGCAGCTAGCAGGCGTCGTTGTAAAATTGCATGGAAAGTGACCCAAAATGGTATATTAATAAAAAATGATGCTTATCTATTCTTTTTATGCTTATGCAAGTGATCCCACAAATTTAGGGATTTTTCTGACTCCGTTTGGGATTTTTCGCATAAAAAATGACATTTTTTGGGTCAAAAATGAGTTGAAAATGGCCTAGTTTTGGTGCAAAGTGGCAAAATGGCCCAAAAATTGACACATCAGCTCATATTTCCGTGGGAAGAGAGAGAAGGGGGATTTTTATAGAAAAATCCTGCAATTTATCAGTACTGTTCAATAGCTTCCATGGTTGCCCAATCTATGTGTGCTGCAGTCTCGCCTCTTCGATGCAATCTTGTATTTGAGCTTGTGAGGGAGTGAATTAGGGTTTCCCCTTATCAAAACGGTGTGTGGGCTTCAATTTAAAGTTCTTAAATCTCTGCAAACTCAGCAAATGGTCGCCGTGAAGGTGGAAGCTTGTGTATTCGTTTCAACTGTTTGATGCTACGATTATGTAATTGGGGGCGAAGGTACATGATACCACCAAAGAGGTTTGGGTTTTGATTGAGAATTGTGCTTGTATGAGCATTGAGGTTTTATGGATGAAAATTTAGTGTTCCTAATTGCTCTTTTAAAGTAAAATTGGATGTGATTTGATGGTCCTTTAATCATAATCTCGACTACCAAAACAAGCACGTTCCAAGCACAATAGCAAAGAGGGTTTGTTACATTTTTGTTACGGACGCTCTTAGAGTAAAAACCCTCTTTAGGAAGAGGGTTGGTGATTCTCCATAAAGAATTTTTCATAAAGTGTTTGTGACTCTCATCACGAACTCTCACAGCCATAGGTTCCACACCTTCCCAGCTAGAGCGTACACATCTCGACAGCGTACATGCCTGAAAAGCAACTTTCGCTTTTTTCTTCTTATTTTTCTCCTAATTGAGAACAATTTTGTGGAAACTATTCTCTTGAGCCATCGGAATCGATATGATCTACAACTTTGCAGAAGAAAGTTTCTCTAAATTTTGCACCAATTTTGGGTTATCGTTTCGGACTACGAATATGTTTGAAAAACAAAATTTTACTTTTTGCTTTTGATTTTCCTCATAATTGAAAACTTCTCAATTATATTTTCTCTTCATCAATCATATATTTATTACTGACGTAACTTTGCTGCAAAAGCCAGTTACATATCGCTCCGATTTAGTCGAGCCATTGATGATCCACTACAAGAGGTTGTGTGCTCTTGTGACGCTGTTAGCGACGGAAATACACTGGGTTTTTATAACCCCCGGCATCGCTAAAACCGTCGCTACGAGCGTTGCTACGAGAGCGTCGCTATGAGCGTCTCTATATAGAGATGCTCATAGCGACGGTTATAGCGACGTTTACACTGAAGACTATAGCGACGCTACAGAGCCATAAATAGCGACGCTTATAGCGACGCCCGAGAGAATTGTTTTTTGGTGGCAGGGCATTGAATGCCGTGCCACCCATCAACCATATTGTACTTAATTCACTTTTTAAAAAAAGTGCAAGGGTAGATAATAGACCCAAAATAGTCACCCACAAGACGCATTGTTTGCAAAATTGACAATTGTACACATCATAGGCAAAATGAATTGATTGGCAAATGTAATAATGACAATTGTACAACATCATAGACATAAAGAATTGATTGGCAAAAGGAACTGCGGTGACAAATGTAATAATATACATGGTTCAAAAAGACGTATAAAATCCGTCTCATGATACATAAGCTATGAGAAACCCTAAAATAATGCTATCTAGCTACGGCTAAACTGACGTCGTCTAGTCAGACGTCTCATCGCGTCCAAGCGGCGTATCTGTCGGATTCTGCAAAAAAAGACAATAAGACAGCTTTCAGTAAGTATAAACATATAACGACATTTATAAAACAATACAAAAAATAAAAAAGAGTAAACCCTAATACTAACCATGCCACCGCGAGAACTGAGAATGTCCAAGCCCTTCCTGCCTGCGTACTCGCGCTCGTACGGTGTGGGATCACGTCCTGTCATCGACCACTGTCAAAACATACAAAGATTTTATTATGTTAGAATTAAAAAACTCATAAACCTTAAACTATCGAACATAAAGAGCAATGCGAAAACACTTACAAAATCGGCCTCAAATGATGCCCATCCACCGCTCCCCAAGTGGTGCGAGCTCCCTGCCTCTACTCGCGCTCTGGCTGCATCCTTTTGTTGCTTCCACTTGTCGGGATCCTTGCGCGCTGCTTTCTTCGCATTCTTCCAATCTTTTTTGGCCACCCAATCTGGCCTGTTCCACCCATTCTTGATTGCTTTTTGCACTTCGGAACGCTTGTGTTTGCAGTATTCGCGCATTCAAATCTTCATCAGGTCTTCATTGAAGCGCTGATCCCGTGTTGGAACGGGAAACTCATCATGAAGTATGCTGATGACTCTGTTTTTTAAATCACTTGGTACTTCACTCCATTTGTTTAGTATGTAGTGTCTAAACAGCTGAGAGCAAAGACCACGCATGCACGAGATCACCTTCTTGCCGTCATCATCCATGATGATGCTGCCGCTAAAGTCGATGGAGTAAGACAAGCCCTCTGGCCGGTGACGCGTGAACCTGGGTGTCCCGGCAGGGGTCTCTAGCAGCGTGTCGATGGGGGTACGGACGTCAGGTGTCTCCACCGGCGTCTGGGCCCCGAAGCGAGGAGTGTCGAGTAGGGTGGCTCCTCGCGGAGTAGGTAGAGGTGTGTAGCTTCTAGGAACAGTCAGCCGTGCAAAACCTGGCGTAGATGGCGATGCTATGGCTGGTGTGGGGGCAGGCAAAGAAGGGGAGGGTAAAGAGCCTCGTCAAACACGAGGCGGTGTGGAGGCATCGGTGGCGGAATCCCCACAACAACCGCCACCGCCACCACTAGAGCGCCCGTGTCTAGACAAGTGTGAAGCTCGTCTCGTCGACGCCGAAGCTTCGGAGCGCGCCGAATGCTCCGAAAGAGAGGGAGATGCGGATGGAGTAGGAACGCGCGATGATGCGCCAGAGCGATGAAGCTCCACGTACCACTGTCTCTGCTGCGGTGACAAAGAAGAAAGAAACTCCTCATCATCCATACCTGCATTAAACACACGAATATTTAAACTTAATATTCAATGAATAGAGTAGACAATGACGCAAAGACCATTAAATACAATGATGTAATGACGCATATAAATACAATGACGCAATAAATTGAGTGATAGAAGAGGCAAGTCGAAAACTCAGAATTTTCAATCAAAAGATGTGAGCGCGAGTAGAAAAGAGCGTTAAACACCATGGAAGGTACTTAGAGAGCCAGAGCTTTTACAACACGGAGCAAAATTGTTCAAATACAATATTTGTGGCTTTAAGAGATCTCTCTCTCATCCTCGCATAACTCAGCATAACTTACTATATCTATATAGAGCTCTCCGTTTAAACACATATCCTCTGTTTCATTTTGTAGCTCCTCTGCATGCACCCCATATAGAGTAGTAGCATCTTGATGCTCGTCTGGCACCACCGCAGCGGCTTCTGATTGAGCAACTTCTCTGATCTCCTCCATTGATGCCGTTGTGATTGGCACATGGTAGCCTTCATACGTCCTTGCACTACGAGGGGCTACCTCTATGACGTACCACCAGTTTGATGTAGACTTTGTAGGATGAAATATTACCTTCCAGAGCCACATAACTTACATGAGAGCTTTCAAGCACATAACTTGTAAAAGGGGGATGTTAACTATTTACATACTTACTTGTTCACAATGCTCGGGTAGTACGAAAGTGTCTCTTAGGTCAGTCCATTTTTTAGTAGAATCCACCTCAAGAAAACCAGACTCTCCTCTACGCACAGTAGCGTTGCGACCCTCCATGATTATCTTGAACCATTGCACGTCGAACAAGTCGACAAAAAATCCTCTGTAATCAATCCTCAAAATCTCTTGCAGCATGCCGAAGTAAGTGAGTTCCGCCACCACAAGATCTGCATCAGAGGAACGTCGTCGACTAGACTGTTCAAATTTTTCCATGATTCCACAATCTTGAGTAAAACGCTTTTTGTCCATTCGTTCCACCCTAAAATGTCGACCTTTACACCATGCTGCTGTGTATGACTTATACTACAACGAACAAACGTTTATGAGTGGCCATGCTTGTGCAGACATCCTTGGTGGCTCTCTTCCCAAAAAGTCATCGCGTAACATATGATTCTCTGGAAGATACGCTTGATGACCTTCGTAGATTTTCTTCTTCAGTGAGGGTGCCCTACGTGCATTCAGTCTAGGTCCACATGTGACACATGCTCTGTATCCGCTTGTTTGAAGCCCTGCATGTATACACATGATAATAGATCAACTATGGGAAAAAACAAGATTTACAGTGTCTGAGTGAGGAGTGTCAATAGATCACCTGAGCATTCTGTTAGCCCGGGATAGTCATGCATGGTCCACATTAGAATGCCTCTGATCAAAGCATTCCGTCGTCCTGTGTGTCGGCTTATATCCACCACCTCTATGCCAATCCACAATTGTTGTAGCTCTTCCAATAGTGGACGAAGATACACATCCATATTCCCCACTTTATATCGCCCTGGCACAATCAAGCTTAGCCATAGGTGCCCCTTCTTCGTAGTCAACCACGGGGGAATGTTGTAGTTGACGATGACAACGGGCCATACACTGTAAGATGTTGATCTTTGACCAAATAGATTTACGCCATCCATAGCCAGGCCTAAGCACAAATTTCGAGCTTCCCTGGCAAAATCCAACCATGTTCCATCTATATGTTTCCAGGCTACGCAATCTGCAGGAATTCGTAGCACACCATCTGAAGATTTATTCTCCTCATGCCATGATGCTAGGGCGGCCATGGACTTACATTCGAAGAAATGCTTGATGCGAGGAAGCAGAGGGAAATGTCGCAAAACCTTTTGTGGAATTTTTGTCTCGTGGAGATCTACTCGATATCTTTCGGAATCACATTTCGGACACTTCTCCATGTCTATGTATTCCCCTCTGAAAAGAATGCAGTCATTAGGACAAGCGTGGATAGAATTGTAATTCATCCCCAAGTTTCGCAAAATCTTTCTTGCTTCATCTCGGGAATCTGGCATCACATTGTCAGTTGGTAGTATGTGCTCTTTCAGCAATCTACACAACATAAAAATATGATACAGTCGTGTAAAAATCTATCAGATCATTATACATTTAGAGTTTTATTAAAGTAAACTAATTGTAATAGATCACCTGAAAAGCGCTGTAACACTAGTGTCACTCCATCCAAACTTTGCCTGCATGTTGAGAAGAACCAGGAGTGCTTTCAATCTAGACATACGTGCTCCATTATACAATGGCGTATCGGCTTCACTTTTCATATCATCATAGATAAGCCTTTCTGAATCCATGATCGTCTCGATCATTTCATCAATCTCGGGCTCAAACATTGCCTCATTGGGAATGTGCTCTGCATGATCATCCCCCGAGCTGTCAGAGGCTACATCTTGTGGCCTCACATATGCTGCTTGACCAAAGCGCCTGCGAACACGTCTATTGGGTTGCAAGATTGCTGCTTGTTGGCCAGCGTCAGAGTCCGACGAGTTATAACTGGCAACAACTCGATCTATAATAGATGGATCGAACTCGCCAAATTCGCGAACATGCTGCAAAGAAAGACGTCTTGTCCGTCGCACAGCATGCTTGCATTGATTACAAGGACATAAGACCCTCGTTGAGAGATAGGTGTTTTGGTTGGACGGTCCCACATCCTCGTCACTACTCATAATGAGGATAAAAAACTTATAACCTGGACAATAAATTTAATATTCTATTGGCATTCTTCGTCTTATCTCTCTCTCTCTCTCTCTCTCTCTCTCTCTCTCTCTCTCTCTCTCTCTCTCTTTACCTCACATTCTCTAGTCATGTCCAATCCCCGCACACCTCAGTCTAGAGGTGCACGGAGATCAGAACCACCGGGTTATAATCTCGTCTTTATTGGTCAATACCTATATTTGTGGGTACAAGAAATCTACACACCCACGTCTACATGATACTGCATGTAGTGGACAAAACCCCTTTGCCTCTTCTCTAGCTGTAGCACTTCACAGCATCTTAACATCTTTTCACAGTAGATCTTTTCACTGTTCGTCTAACTCTAAACCCTAAACCGTAAGTAATTCTTGCGTGAACTCGATCTAACGTAAATAAGCGTAAATCTAACTAAAAATAAACCTAAATCTAATTTAACGTAAGTCTACATCTAACCTAATCTTTAACGTCTTTTGGGATAGTTTCCTACGATGTTAAAACTCTCTTCTTCTTGTGTGTGTGTGTGTGTGTGTGTGTGTGTGTGTGTGTGTGTGTGGGTAAACCTAAATAAACCTAAGTCTAATCTAATATAACATAAATCTAAATCTAACGTAAATTATGTTATATTAAAAACAAAGAACTAAACTAACAGGGATTATAAGAACCTTAAAACTGATTTAACACATAATTTTTCACATAACTCGGCAAGAGTTGGCATTCTCATCACTAAAGATGTGAGAGTTAACTTCCGGCGGTAACGCTGCCTCATCTCTATCCACATCTGACGACAGCAATTGGCCCTTTAGACCGTTCTTGCTCTTGTTACTAACTTTGAAGTTGCTGTTGAATGACTAGAGGTTGTCTAGATGGTCATTGTGTCGGGGATGTAGTGACTCTTGCCGCCCTGAAGATCCACCTTCTTCCCTATCTTCTGAAGACATTTCACCAGTACTTTTGGATCGACGGAGCCCACCATGAGTGAAGGCAGCAATACCCTATATTCCATTGAGGGCTTTCTTCACCCGCTTCATGCAGGCATCGCAGTCTATGGAGACCTAAATCTAATCTAATATAACGTAAATCTAAATCTAGCGTAAATAAACGTAAATCTAGTTAAAAATAAACCTAAATCTAATTTAATGTAAGTCTACATATAACCTAATCTTTAACGTCTTTTGAGATAGTTTCCTACGACGTTATAACTCTTTCTTCTTGTGTGTGTGCGCGTGTGTGGATGTGTGTGCCAATAAAAAGAGATAAATGGTATAACCTTTCTATCACCCATGCCAAGTATGATAGATTGATTATGCCATTTCCCTCTTGAATAATAGGTCTTGAGTTCAACTCCTCATCGGCTAGATCTTTAGGTCTTTTAATTTTAATTAGTTTCCTACGACGTTAAATTAGTTTCTCTCTCTTTCTCTTTCAATGTGTGTGCATTTTTTTGGATCGTATGCATGTTTTCTCTCTCTTTTCCTCTCTCAATGTGTGCGTTTTTTGTTTATGCATGTTCTCTCTCTCTTTTCCTCTCTCAATGCGTGCGTTTTTTGTTTATGCATGCTCTCTCTCTCTTTTCCTCTCTCAATGTGTGTGTGCATTCTTTGTTTATGTATGTGTGTGTGCGTTTTTGTTTTTGTTTGTACTCTCCCTCTCTCTCTCTCTCTCTCTCTCTCTCTCTCTCTCTCTCTCTCTCAAAAACACTATGTGTGTGTGTGTATGTGTGTGTGAGAGAGAGAGAGAGAGGGAGAGAGAAAGAGGGGAAGGGAACATGAGAATGAGGAGAGGGAAGGAGCATACCTGGCTCTCCTTCCTCTCCTCGTGTGTGTGTGTGTGTGTGTGTGTGTGTGTGTGTGTGGAGAAGAAAAAGAGAGAGAGAGAGAGAGAGAGAGAGGGAGAGCGTTACCTGCTCCTTGCTTGAGGGCGCCGAAAAACTTAGATCTGAGATCTGAGTTTTTGGGCGCGCTCGGTTATTTTTTTAGCCCAGCCTGCGTCGCTATGAGCGTTGCAAATTTCTTTGTAAATTTTCGACGCTCATAGCGACGCCGGGATTTTTTTTTTGAGTGTCGCTAATATGAATAGCCTCTTGTAGTGATCGTCCAAATTTTATCGAGCTACTGTTGGTACATGATCTTTTGTTATATGATATACTCGTTCCTTGATTCTCATATAATTATTCTTCTAGAGATATAGTTTACTTCATTTTTTTGATAATTTCTCGTTGATACCATAGTGATTTTGATGGTACCATGATGATGTTTTGTTAGTACTTTGGTCGTGGTGATTTTCGTTGATACCATGATGATATTTCATTGATACCATGGTTATTCTCGGTGATGCCATGATGATATTTTGTTGATACCATGGTTGTTATCGGTGATGCCATGATGATATTTCATTGATTCCATGGTGATTTTCGTTGATACCATGAGGATGTTTCATTGATACCATGATGTTGTCTCATTGATACCATGGTTATTCTCGGTGATGCCATGATGTTGTTTCATTGATACAATGATTATTCTTGGTAATATCATGATGTTGTTTCGTTGATACCATGGTTATTCTCGGTGATACCATGATGTTGTTTCCTTGATACCATGGTTATTCTCGGTGATACCATGATGTTGTTTCTTTGATACAATGATTACTCTCGGTGATATCATGATGTTTTTTTGTTGATACCATGGTTATTCTCGGTGATACCGTGATGTTGTTTCGTTGATACAATGAATATTATATGATGCTTTTTGTTGATACCATGATGATTTATTCATTTTTATTGATACAATGATTATATTTTGTTAATACTTTGATGATAATCATTGATACCACTACGTTGATAAATGTCGTTTTATGTAGTATATACACATATCATTTGCATCACGTAATCACGCATCTTGTACTTTTACGTTCATACTTTATGTATCATATATTGTCGTGCGTATATATGTCGTCAAAAGAGTGGCATCGCGAACCATCTCTTATGGCATTGTGAACGTAATTATGTCACTAACGATGCTAATAATTTTCATGGCTATGTTTTTTGAGTCTATGATCTATGTAGGATTGATCAAAGAATTGATTTCATGAAGACAAACTTGGTGACAATAAAAGATTTATGAAGACATGTTTGGTGATGCCGTATTGATGACAACATGAAGACATGTTTGGTGATGCGATATTGATGACAAGCTACATAGCAGATTCATCAAGACACTTCTGATTTTAAGCTGATCGATAGCCTTTACACCTCTTTATTGAACCTTTGTATTCATTATTGCATTTGATAGGATAGGAGTAATGTAACTCC
This sequence comes from Adiantum capillus-veneris, assembly GCF_014529385.1. Lineage (NCBI taxonomy): Eukaryota > Viridiplantae > Streptophyta > Polypodiopsida > Polypodiales > Pteridaceae > Adiantum > Adiantum capillus-veneris. The sequence goes on along the minus strand of NC_140941.1, from coordinate 17,937,218 downwards.
TCATATAACGTTCATTGTAAAAGGATGATTTAGCTCCTCATAAAATATTCATTGTAAAAGGAGTGATGTAGCTCCTCATGAACATTTTTATATTCAATTATTTTTATAATAAAATGGTGGGTGTATATAGAGTTGTGGGTTTTTCCCTTGATCCCCCAAGGGTTTTTTCATCCACAGTTAGGGACCCTTATTTGAGCGGGGGTGTTGAGCTTATATGTGAAGCTACTCAATATATGGCTTCTCTATATATGGCACCCAGGTCCCCTCTATATATACATCATCTCATGTGTGTATTCTACACACTTTGGGGTTCTATTTATGTGCTCTCTCTTTCTCTCTCAACATTGTCTATATGTTTGCGAGCAATTTTCAAGCGCTAAAATTGCCTCGTGTCCCTAAAAACAACACAATGGAAATACGGCAAGCCATAAAGCTTATCCACAAGGCATATGCATTGAGGGCAATCTCTATGGCTCTCTGTATTGCCAAAAGGCTCAAAATTGTGTTGTTTTTAGGACCGCAAGCGATTTTCAAGCCCTAAAATAGCTAAGTAGCCAACACAATGGAGATCCGTTTGACAAAACGGAAAGCCATAGACCTTGCCCACAATGCATATGCATTGTGGGAAAGCTCTATGATGCTTGCCATATTGCCAACAGTTGGCCATTGTGTTGTCTATATATTTGCGAGCGATTTCAAGCGCTAAAATTGTCTCGTGCCCCTAAAAACAACACAATGGCGATCCGTTTGGCAATACGGCAACCCATAAAGCTTTCCCACAAGGCATATGCGTTGTGGAAAAGCTCTATGGCTTGCCATATTTCCAACAGCTCGCCATTGTGTTTTCTATATTTCTACGAGCGGTTTTCAAGCCATAAGATCGCTTCGCAACTACTTTAAAACAACACAATGGTGAGGCGTTTGCCAAATTGGCAAGCCATAGAGCTCGCCCACATTGCATATGCATTGTGGGCAAGCTGTATGACTTGTTCTTTTGCTAAACACCTCATCATTGTGCTGGTTTTATGTTAGGTTAGGTTTAGGTTATAGGTTAGGTGAATTATAGGTTAAGTTAGAGCTATCGACGGCACAATAGTCGAACAAATACAAACGGACTTTAAATATGACTCGTGTTCTTCTAAAAACGCAAGCGTACTTCAGTTAGTTTAGGTTATAGGTTAGGTAGATGTTATAAGTTAGGTTACATTAAGTTAAGTTAGGTATAGGTTTTACGTTAGGTTAGATTATAGGTTAGGCATAACGATTATACGTTAGGTTAGAGCTAGCGTCAAATTAATAGTAGAAAAGACGCAATCGAACTTTGAAGATGACTCGTGTACTTCTTAAAACGTAAACGGACTTCGGTTAGGTTAGGTAGATGTTATAAGTTAGGTTACATTAAGTTAGGTTAGGTATAGGTTTTACGTTAGGCTAGATTATAGATTAGACATAACGATTATAGGTTAGGTTAGAGCTAGCATCAAATTAATAGTCAAAAAAACGCAATCGGACTTCGAAGATGACTCGTGTACTTCTAAAAATGCAAACGGACTTCGGTTAGTTTAGGTTATAGATTAGGTTTAGGTTATAAGTTAGGTTAGGGTTATGTTGTAGGTTAGGTTAGATTATAGGTTAGGTTAGAGCTAGCATCAAATTCATAGTAGAAAAAATGCAATTGGACTTGAAAAGTCACACAGACTTAAAGAACCTTAATATATAGTCATTGACCAATAAAGACGACATTATTACCCTATGGTCCTAATCTCCATGCACCTCTAGACCGAGGTGTGCAGAAATCGGGCCTGGCTAGAGAAAGTGAGGTTGTTAGAGCTAGCAAAAAATAGTTGGAAAAATGTAATCGGACTTCAAAAGTGCACACAGACTTCAAGAACATTAATATATAGTCATTGACCAATAAAGACGAGATTATTACCCTATGGACCTAATTTCTGTGCACCTCTAGACGGAGGTGTCGGGGATTGGGCCTGGCTAGAGAATGTGAGGTTGTTAAAGCTTGTCATGTACTTAGTAGTGTGTAGTTATAACAACTAGAGTGTTTTAATTATTTGTTGCATCATTGGTAGATAAAGTATGGACGATAGGATGGCGTGTCCTAGTGCGCATTGCAAGCATCAGATCTTTCCAAATTGAAAACTCTGCGACCAACACATACGCAGTCGAGTCTCTTTCCGATAGAGCAAGTACAAGACCTACGTTATCGATCTCATGGTCTAGAGATTGAAGGTCAAAGTCCGCAAGTAGACATTGCTCCAACTTCATCCTAGAGAGGACGATTTTGAAACGAGCAGCCACCGATAGAGTCCTCGCAACTAATACTTGAAGTGGCATTTCAAGAAGTAGAGATGGAGTAGATGTTGGACGCGTTCTTTGACATGGATTCCAGAAGGCGGCAATGTTGAATGCAGTGCTATGGACCAATCTCAGCCATACCGTTCATATGGACGGCATGATAGCAACGATGAGGAGGGCAAGATGATGCAAAGTCTTGCACGCATGCCACTCTACATTGGTGCAAAAATCTCAGTTCTTTGTACCACATTGTCAATGCTTAATTTATAGTCTAGGTCTGATGCCTGAGTCACACTGAGCTTTTCAGTTTAACATATTTATCCTTAGCATGGTAAAGTGCAAATTATAGTTTATATAAAGTGATCAAAGGGATGACTTGTTCATGTAACGTCAGGAAATCTTGCCATAAGGGAATCACATGCCCCCTACCCGTCTAGCCGCTAAAAATCTTCTTACTAATTTGGGCTTGGATTATCAAAAAATACATGCATGTCCTAATGATTGTATACTTTTTTGCAATGAGTATGAAAACCTGGAGCAATGTCCCAATTCTGGATCAAACAGGTACAGGGAGGACACACAAGGAAAATTTATCCCTACAAAGGTCCTTCGACACTTTCCTATCATTCCAAGAATAAAGAGCATGTTCATGTGAAAGTCCATAGCCGCTTTGATGACATGGCACTCAAATACTAGAACGACACATGATGTTATGCGGGTACCTGCTGACTCTAGTACATGGAAGCACATAGAGGAAAGTTGGCCTACATTTAAGAACGAGACTCGATGTATCCGCTTGGTCTGGCAATGGACAGAGTAAACCCATTTGGATTACGGAGTTCGTCATGGAGCACGTGGCCTATTTTTCTGGCTAATTATAATCTTCCAGTTGGATCGCTATCAAGAAGGGCAATCTGTTGTTGTCATTGATCATCCCACGAAAGTACAAAGCAAAGAACATGGACGTCTATCTGACACCACTTATAGAAGAGCTCCAAATCTTGTGGACAAGAATCGATGTGGTTGATATGTCCCAGCCAATTAGACCATGGAATGTACATGTGCAAGGAATTCTCATGTGGACCATGCACGATTGGCCAGGCTTCGGTGAGTGCTTAGGAAAGTGCCTTTAAAACCCTCATACAAATGTGATTCATGGCTATGTCAACGCTTTTAAATATTAATATGTGATGTTGCTGGCTTGAGTTACTCGGGCAATCATGCATGTCCAAAATGTGGTCCTCCACTTGGCTTCCGCCACTTTGAGCATTTGAGCAAGACAATTTACGAGGAGCATGGTAGATGTTTGCCTGAAGGACATGAGCTACGTGGACCAAACGTATGCAAACATGACATGCATCCACTGAAAGCGAGCGATTGGAAAAACATGTGGCTAGAGAGGGGAGATTGGATGCCACCTGATCACAAATATGGAGCTTTGTGGTCGCATGGGAAGCACTTCAGAGTGCAATGGATTGATGAAGAAAGGGTCACTTTTGATAGTGATGTTAGGGCAAGCTTCATCCAGGAAAGTAGAAGTAGTGCAAGGGATGAGAACACAGAGGCTAGCCAGCTTGAATACTTTGGCTACATCCAAGACATCTTAAATATTAGCTTTAAAAAGTTTGAGATGTTTATCTTTGATGTCAAGTGGTTCAAAGCTATTATCAGCGGCCCTAATGCAACTGTGCGCAAAGACAAGAGTGGATTGATTTCAGTGAGCTCTAGGTGGGTGTGGACAGATGTGCGGGATACATTTGTACTTCTGCAGCATTGTGAACAAGTTGTGTTCATACACGATCCACTATGGATAGAAAATGATGAGAATGATCTGTCTAAACCCTGCTGGCTCTATGTCGTTCAAGTTGCTCCACGTAGCAAGCAAGTGTGTGAAGGATTGGATGTTGAGATCAAAGAGGTGATTCACGAACAAAGCGCAGGACCGACTCCAACTTTATGTTTAGATTTTTAGGTGGATGTAGTGAAGCTGATGCAGAGAGCGACAAAGAAGTAGAGTTAGATGACGAAGATACATAAGTACAGATTGAGATAGACATCTTTCATACATCAGATCTCATAGAGGATGAGAGATTAACTAATGACTTTTTCTAGAAAAACTTTTGTAAAGCTCTTTTAATTAGTTTACAATACACTTTACATGTTTTCATTTGTGTAGCAGTTTCGTTGATTTGTTATATGTATTGATTAATCATTTCTTACATAAACTAACGTATTTTGTGGGTGTTGTTTGTGTATAATTATCCATGGCCGATGACGATGATCCATACTCTCCTAGTTTTAGTTTTCCTATCACTCGGGCTGGTATGTCACCCGAGCAGATGGGCTCATTTTTGTCTCAGTTCACATCATAGCAGATCGCGATGGCACAACACCTTTGGGGTGCAGGTCCCTCTTGACCTTCTACGACTGATCCTACGCCCGGGACTAGTGTAATCCCTATACCGAGCGTCCCCACATCTCAGTCTAGTGTGCCCCTACGCCTTGGACTCGTGTGCCACCTATAACGATGGGTGGTTCATCCTGGAGACGACGTAGACGTCGTTCTAGAGGCACTGGTTTCTATGGTAGCAGTTCTACCGATGCGTCCATAGCACCGAGAGAGCATCCACCACTCTCTTCGGTAGATAGTTCACCAATGGGCACACCATGTACACCTTGGGGATCACACGAGCATGATCCTAGCAAGGTGTACAAGAGTAGGGATGGGGCTGTTGTGGCAGATAGGGTCAGAAATGCCATGCGACAGAGGATTCGACAGCTCTGTACAATTCAGATTGGTCATTTTGTGATGGAGATTTGGGAAAACCTCGATGTTGAGAGAAAGAATTACATCATTGACGCCATTCAGAGAGAGTACAAGTCAGCAGAGGGGTATAATCAAGTCTCAAACAACTAAATTTTGAGCATGGCGAAGTCCACAATGTCACACTGTTGGTCAGAGATGAGAGACAAGTACAATGATGGAAATCCCAAGCCGGTATGGTTGGACTCACAGGAGTGGACGGGGATTGCACAAGAGACACAAGACAATCCCGATAGATTTCAGTAGTAGAGAGATGCAGCCTGAGCATGTTTCATTAGGAAAAATATGAACCCTCTAGGGGCCCTTTGGGATTAATGTTAATTAAAGGCCAGCCAATGAGAAGAGGGTGGTGGACACACTCTATGCCCTCAAAAATGTAGGGGGACAAAGTAGTCTTACACTTTTTAAATGGGCTCTTACCTAGTGAGAAGGTGGGGTGGGGGGGGGGGGGGGGGGGGGGGGGGGGGGGGGGCCATATGGAACCTCCAACTTCCCTCCTTTTTGATTCGGTTTTGAAAAAATCCCAAAAATTTGAAATTTTTCAAAAATTTCAAAACTCAAATTTCATCTTCTGAAAACCCCCCTAAAACTATTTTATGGTCAAAAAAGCATTTTTTGATCTCAAAAAGTCAAAACGTGCATCCAAACACCCTAAAATTCAAAATTTTTAAAAAACTTTTAAAAAATCTTTTTTTGCTATCCAGAGCTCCCCCAAAATTAGTTATTAGGCAAAAAGGGATTTTCTCTCTCTAGAACCCCTTTTCCAACCCCTCCTTGGTTGCAACCATCACACTCATCCTCTACTCCAACACTCTCTCTCTCTCTCTTTACACCATCTCCATTGCTGCAGCAAGGAAGCTTCTCTCTCCTTCCCTACCACCTTCCATTGCCACACCAAGCAAGGCTTATCCACCTTCTCCTCCCAGTGCCACACCAAGCAAGGGTTGTCCACCTTCTCCTCCCATTGCCACAAGGGTTGACCATTTTCTCATATCACTTTATCACACCTACTTTGTAGCAACAAGCAAGGTTCTTCTCCTCCTCCTAGTTGGCTTTGCTCAACCATGGCCAACTCTACTTCGCAAAGGCGACCAAAGGATGAGGTCACAGCACTTGCATGCCACAACACTAGAGGTGTAGATGATGAGTGGGTGCCACAAGAGTTCACCAAAGGTTCTTGGGTATACATGCAACCATCTGCTGTTGGCCCTCATCGTGTGCGGAATCGTGCAAACTTGGATCTTCATTGGAAAGGAAAGCTCCTTGGCTTCAAGAACCGCAAAGACAAGGGGACCATAGCCATTGTGCAACATGTTTTCTCAATGTCAACCATGCACTTGCAACAACCACCTCGATTTCCAACACATTGTAAGTACATGTTTTGAGAATACAAAGCTAGGTGTGAAATCACAGTGTAATGTTATTATGGATTCATACTTAACATTTGTCATGCATTTATAGTCATATTTCCATCCACGTTGGTGGAGGAGAAGCCTCTACATAGTCTCTCCGGCACATTCAATGCTATACATGCGGATATTGGAGCAATAATGTTCCCGCATCTTTGCCCAACCAAACTGGTTCAAAGAAGGATTTTCTTCTATTCTCACTCCTATATTGTCCCTACTTCTACACAAGCATTTGGAACGCTTGAACCCATCAAAGTAACTTCCTTATTAAGTATGGAGTGGCCGGTCCCAGATTTGTGGTCGGTAGCATCTTTCAAGAAAAAGATGATAATGGATGTCCAAAACTCTTTGAAATACTCTAAAGCTTCTAGGTCTGTGGGCTTGAGCTGGTGTTTGCCTATTCATTGTTTTGTGCACATTTTTAAAGAGTTTGGATTTGTGGAGACTACCACAATGCTTGTATGTAAAGATGCGCATTACGAGGAATTAGGAAGGCTTTTAGAAGAGGACTGGGGTTTTGTGGAGGGCATGCACAATGGGGACCAGTACCGTTGTAAGGTTGGAGCTTCAGGTATTGGAATGCACTATTTGAAATCCCGCACCTCCTTGTACATACGATTTCACTATGATCGTTGGATGTGCAAGCTTGGAGTGTGGACTCCCTTACAGAGTGTAGACGGCACTATTGCAAGCTTTGACATTGCAGTGAAGATTCCCAACAATGCTTTGGAGGCAGTCCAAGTGAACAAGCATTGGAATCTCAGTAATGTTCGAGAACATTTGGTTATATATTATGGGTTTTGAGGCCCTTCAACAAGCACAATTTCTTTTACAAGGTCACAAGGTGAGAATCCTTCCACCACATTTTCAATACATCATGGTTTGTCTATCATTAGATGCTTATTGTAATGAATGTCCGCAGATTGGGAAGAGAATGGAAGACAAATTGAAGGTCGAGGAGGACTGGGGGATAGATGGAACTATGCTATCGATCTTATAACTTTGTAACTCTTGCAATTTTCATATTGATCCCCGCTGTAATCAACATGATTTGCTTTGGCAAATCATGCCTTTGAATATAATTTTTTGCATTGGGATGAGAAATCATTTTTTGGTGAAAGTGCCTTTTTTTTTTAATGTCTTAAAAAAAGGGTACATTATAAAAGGGGGGCCACCTAACTCATTCACTATTTTCACTTTTGCAACTCCTGAGCTCCTCCACTCTCTATCCACACCCCAGGCTAAACATGGATGCTGCCACAGCCTCTGCATCTGTACCCACATCCACCCCTTTGTCACGCTTCATCCTCTTCCTCGAGGACACCAAATACAAAGGGAAGTTGGACCTCCACCCCTTTTTTACTCGTCTCCCTGACCTTGACGCCACAGTTGCCCTTCATATGGATGCATTTGAGGAGATTTCTGCGTTCATGGAGGAGCACATCATAAAATATTCTGTATCTATCCCCCCACATGCAGGGATCTGGGTGCCTTGTGATCTTTTGCGCTATATACACAAAGGTGATCGTCCATTCGCCAAGCGGTTGCAATGATTCCAAGAAATTGCAAGCAATGCAGGCCATTACTTGGACGAGCAATCCCCTGGGGTGTCAGCGCTCAAGAAGCGCAAGTTGGGGGTGGAGTACCTTTCTCGGCTCGCAACATTTATCTTCTTGGTGAGCGAGGAACCTGATTTGGAGGAGCTCTGCTTACCACACCTTCAAGTTGGGTCCTTTATCAAGGACACCAAGGAGCAGTAGGTTATCCCCATGAACCCTGCAGCGGAAGGAAAAGCACACCAGCTGGAGTACCCTAGGGGTCTTGAGGAAGTGGTTGAGAAATCCATAGTTGCGGCTGGCCCTAGTGACACTCCAGTGCCACTACCACTGACGGATGTGGCTATCCCAGAGGTAGAAATTAGCCGCTTCTCCTCAGTGTTAGTGGATAGGGAGGAGTTTGTGTTCCTGCATGATTTGGAAAAAGCATTTGGCCTGCGCATGGATGAATGCTTGAGCGTGCTATGCAACAGCAGCAAATGTCCCTTAGACAATACGCCAGATGCCCTAGAAAGAAAGCTCTTGCAAGATGGGGACTCTGTTGCTGACACTATTGCAATTGTATGTGCGGAGGTCCTGGCAGCAGAGCAGTTGCACGTGGCTGATGAAGATTTCCAAGCCACGCAAGCCAAGGTTAAGGCTGCTAGGATGCCTATGCCATTATGCAACCTCCCATCTGATGATCCAAAGCTTTTATCTGTGGTGCATGGGACCATTGACTTGGATGCAAAGGGCAACACGGAGGAGGATGACAAGGAGCAGGAGGTAAACTGTATCCTAATTTTCATGTTACTATTTTATCGTTCGTTGTCTTTTTTCTCAACCTTCATCGGTTTATGACAGGATGTTGTGGAGGTTGATGATTTTGCTGCAAGAACGGGTGGCAAGCGAACGGGCTTTGGACCTCAAGCTTCCCTTGCGCATTACCTCGGACAACTCCCCCCTGGCGATGTGGCCATTATCCATAATGAATTTACTCCCCAAGACCATTTTATGACTTGGTCGTTAAAAGCTTTGAGCAAGTTTTTGTGTTTGAGTACCATTGCTCAAACTGCGCATCAAGTGTTCCTAGTGCGTAGATCCCTTGTATGCACAGTGTTTGGCACTTGCTTTCGTGGTAAAGTGCTTTCCCAGATAGGGATACATGCTTCCATTGGCTCAATTGACCCAAATGCCATAGCGCAGTCCCTCTTGACTGGGGAGTTGCCTTACGCGCAAAATAGGCGCCAGGAAATGGTCAAAAAAATTCTGAACTCCTCAGATACATGATGTAAAATCACCGTGCTAGAAGGAATAAAAAATATTTGAAATTGTCTCTCTATATTGCAAATTCTTTTCAATCTGATTTGTCAATCTTGAAAATTGTTTCAATTGGTGATATGAATTGTTTTTTGACTTTGTTATTTCAAGGTATGTAATTGCAGTCAATTGGAGTATAATTGTGATTTTTAAGTACCCTAGGGGGTTAGATTAGCCTATAAGCTGCAAAAAATGCCTGGCCACAAGGGCGCGCAAATGGCCCATCCATCAGTTTTGGATGGGCCATTTGCGCGCCCTTGTGGCCAGGCATTTTTTTGCCCCTTATAGGCCAATCTACCCCTAGGGTACTTAAAAAGCACAAATTTATTGCAATGGATTGGTTTTGCAGCATTCATTTAAATGCAACCTTTTTATGGCAATTCCAGTATATGTTCACACTCAAGGACACTAGAAAAGCTCAAATCAATTATGAAATGAAGTTTCCAGCAAACTATCACTTGCTTTAGTTCTACCTACTACACCCTTGCACCAAAAAGTCAAATTACATTGGACACTTGGTTTCCCAATATGTTATTTGTTTTGATATCCTATAAGGAATTCAAAGCTTGAAATGACCAAAAAAAGGTGTCCATAAGGATCCATATAAAATATTGATGCAAAACCAATAGGTTTTAGTAAATTTGGTTATTTTAAGTACCCTTGGGGGTAGATAAGCCTACAAGGGGCAAAAAAAGGCCTGGCCACAAGGGCGCGCAAATGGCCCATCCATCAGTTTTGGATGGGCCATTTGCGCGCCCTTGTGGCCAGGCCTTTTTCTGCCCCTTGTAGGCTTATCTACCCCTAAGGTTACTTAAAATGCACAAATTTACTGAAATTGACTACAATTACATACAGAACTTGAAATTACAAAGATAATAGACAGAGTAGACACAACTGTTGATCATATTGTCATTGGAAAGTCAAATCATTACAAAGATAAGGGTGTGCAATACAAAAAGAGGGGTAACTTCGGCTAATGCTCGAAGTCTCGTCACAATCGTCGTGCAAGCTGCGTATCTTTTGGCTGTATTGTCACTCGCTTTGCATGAATGGCACATAGGTTGGTATCTTCCAACACTGAAATTATGTGGGCCTCTGCAGCTTCTTGAATAGCCTCTAGCACTATTGCTTGCATTCTATACTGATTTCCATAGCTTTGAAGCACTTCCTTCACAGTGCGAGCAAAGGGGGCGCGTCGAATCAAGAGCTCCGTCGTCTTCTGGTAGTGGCGGATTTTTGCAAATGCCCTTGCTATTTTTCGGCGCCGCTGCGGTTGTCTTGCGGGCACTTGCACATTTGCTGGCGGGCGACGTGAAGGCTTCTTGAAAAACTTAGACATGCGTCTGTTTACATGCTTAGGGGCTGGTTCTGCAACCTGTTCTGATTATTCCTCTTCCCTTGGTTGCCGATCTTGTCGTGTGGGGAGAGCTCCCTTGCCTTGAGGCAATGTCTTCCCCCCAACGGCCACTCGGTGTGTGCGCGGTATGTTTTCTCGCAGCCATGGTGTCTCACTCTCTCTTTCAGTGTCTGTATTGACAACCCGAGTCCTGGATGGTCCTGCTTGTGATTGGGGGCGCGACTGCTGCTCCCTATCGGACTCTGATGTTTGCTGGCCCTCTGCTTCTCTCCAGCGCTGGGCACGTTGCTTCATTCTCTTTCTAGGTGTTATATCTTGAGGAGGTGGAGATTCAACAGTCCTTGATGACTCTCGTGCCCTACCACCATGCCCACTACCAGAAGAGTTCCTGGAACGGCCAGGTGTTCGTGGCCATTTTCTTGTGCCTTTAAGCCATGACGGCTTCTCACATCCTTGGAGGGTGTTTTTGTTGGCAGGCGGATGCTCTTTCGCGGTTTGTTTGGTGTGCGCCATTTCGTTGGTAAGAGCTCACCTGTTCTTAAGAAATGAGTGATTTATGAGAGCATGCAATATTTATAAGGGCCCATTTAAAAAGGGCCCTATTCACACTAATTTTTTTAAAAGAAGTATTATTTTTTAAATAAACATGTCGCTAAGAGTTGGACCCTGCGTTCACGTTTAGTGACTCGCGCAGTATCCACTTTGATCCTTGTCGCACTCTGCATCGCTGCCATGCAGCATGCTTGGTGGGACCTTGCGACATTTGCCACTTGTTGCTATGCTCTTGACGACTCCATTTGCGCACTTCAATAGCAATCTTGGATTGTCGCGCACGCTCCATTGTGAGCTTACGAGCAAATGTTGTGCGAAAAAACCAGTTGAACATCTCCTCCAAATAATTGGATTGCACCATTCCACCACCATGTCGAGTATTTTTGAAGTACACTCCCCTTGCTCGATAATGGGACTTCTCCATGCCTTGAGTGCTAAAAATTTCAAGCGATCCATACTTGTGCATAAAAAATGCACCATGTGCAAACAAGATATGTTGTTCACATGAGCAAACGATCCACATTAGTAAATAAAAACAATCCCTTGTAATGAATACACCATGAATGACTTACCATGTAGTGTGTGATGTTATTTTCACCCCAAGAAAGGGTGAAGACCTTGGTAAAATCTGCCAAAGCTTCTTGAAATGATTGCCGTTGTTCTTCTGTTGTGCTGTTAAGGCTCATAAGCTTGACCATTTTATCAAAATGGGCCCAAAATTGCTTGCGCTTGTTTGCAAGCTCGCCATTTGAATCATTGTCAGTAGTAGCTTTGCATAACTCCTTCCAAAGCTCCCAAAGGTTACCTGCCTGCTGGTTGGAGCTGCTTTGAGCATCATATCGACTTGGCTTTCCTTGGGAAACTTTCTTCAAAAAGTGTCTAGCTTTTTGTCCACTCATTGACACTTGTTGAGCAATTTCATGGGCCTCCCCTGTGTTCTTTGCAGCAACTATAGACACATTTCCACCATGACAGCCAATGGAATTCAAGAGTACCTCCACTCTTTCGATCGCTTCCTGGGACTTTTCCAATGGTTTCATTGTGAAAGCATAGTCAATGTGGAGCTTCAATAGCCTATCAAAAATACGCATGAATGCGTGTAATGTACAAAAATGTACATTCGATAGAGGAAATCGAAAGATTGGATTCCAAGTGTGGTCCTTTTGATCACGGTCTGGGGCATTGAGCATGGGACATCTCAGAATAGACGCTTCCCATTCTCTACCTTCATCTCCGACATCATGACAATCTAACCCTTGTTCTCCATGCCCTTGCCATGGAAGCATGTAGCTGGCCTTTGCAGTGCTCTTATGTGATTTTTTTCCATTAGGTTTGTACCCTCGAGTGCAAAATGGACAAGGCATGAGAGAAGAAGCCCCTTGTTTGTAGCCAAGAAAACACTTTATGGTCTTCAAATCCCCACCTAAGTGCCACTCCACATCATAACTACCAAAGCCCTCAATCTCCAACTTCTGACCTGCAATTTGGGAGTGTATTACTTCTGTGATCCATGGAGTTCTCTAAAAAATCCACGAAAGTACTCCATTGGTCTCTTTGGGCACCTCAATAGCACCCAACCACCAAATGTCTTTCTCTGATTGCACGCTAAAAGATAGGGTGGGATATGGCTCGACTGAATCCCTTCGCTTGGTTTGCAGAAGGGCCTCGTTCATTAGAGTGACACTTAGCCTCTCTAACCTTCGGTCTTTCACTATTTGACACTCATCGAGTTTCAGCACAAAAGCGACTTTTGTGCCAAGCACTACAAAATAAATAGTGCTAAGACCTTAAACTTCAGCTTCTATGAAAAGAAAAATACCAAAGAAAAAAGTAAAGTGTGTCATCTTCTTCAAGTAACTCGTAAAATCTAAGCATGGCTTCTTGAAGCCTTCTAAGATCCACGAAAATATTGTTCCACATTGTGTAAGGAAAGCCCTTATTCGAAGGTCTTATGGATTGTTTCTTACCTTTTCCCCTTCTCTTTGTTGCGCACGAAGCATAAAGGGAAGTTGGCATTGTGTCCTCAATGTGTAGGTATGTCCCAATGCGGGAGAACACATCTTCGTTTGTGGCCTTCTTTGCGAGCTTGACCTTGTGAGGAACGGGAAATAGGTTTTCCACAATGCCATGTTCTTTGAGGGCATCCTTTAGGAGTTGAAAAATAGCCTAATAGGCTTTGGTGTTGATTTCAGCCTCATCACAAGCTTGTTGAACGTCATCATCATTAACCACATTTCTTAATTTACGCATAAGGTCCTTGGTGACTGCATCCTTAATGTGCTTACCTCCAGGTGATTGTAAGATAGAAATAACGTCCTCGGTATTGAGACAACTAGTGAGAAGGTTGACTCGATTATCTTGGCTTGTTCCACCGCATGCCTCCTGGATGAAGTTTCCAGCAACAAATAAACATAAATGTTAGAAAATAGTGTGAAGTAAGAATGTAGCATGCAAGTAAAGACCAAATCACCTTGTGGCTGTAACTCATCGTTTGCGTGCTCCTCCGGAATGTGCAAGAGTTTCAATGGATGAATATGGGCGTTTGCGTTCCCTTGCACCAAGGGGTGTTTCTTTCAAGTATGTGATGGTGTTGGTAAGCTTCTGGATGTGGGACTCCTTTTCTTGCATTTGTTGTTCAAGACTTTTAACTACCCTCTCCGAAGAGGCAACACTCTCTTGTAATGCGGTCGTCTTGAGGTGAAGAGCTTGACATTCGTGCATCCACATATGCAAAGAAGCACCTGCACCCATACACAGCCGCTTGCAATAGCCTAACAAGCCTGCTTCTCCCCTCCCAAGAAATTGACGAAATGTGGAAAGGCTATTAAACGGTGAATGGAAGCGGCTTATAGGATCGTAAGGGTACAAATGGCCATCCACCCAAATGTCAACATTGGTCTCACAAGCGGTGCGACGTTCCTGTGATGACCTTTGATCACCTTCACTAGTGGTCTTCGGTGCAAATGCCGTGGGTAAGCGAATATGTATGCTTTTGGTGTGCGGAGTACGTGGTGGTGGAAGCAAACCATTTGTGATGTCCGTGAGCACCATGGAAGCTGTTGCGTGAGGAAGCAAATGATGAAAAGATAGAGGGGGAAGGGTAGAGAGGCCGAGCAGGATGGGAGGAGAGAAGGAGGGAGGGAGGGGAGGGAGAGATTGGGGAGGAGGAGGAAGGTAGGGGCAGAGAGGGAGAGGAGAGGGAGAGGGAGAGAGGAGGGAGGAGGATGAGAGAACAAAATGTTTATTACTTTTTGGGGGAAAAGATTTTTGAAAAAATGGACTTTCTAAGCTTGTGGGTTAAAAAATGGGTCAAAAAATGATTTTTGGATATGTATATCTGTTGGGAGGGAGTTTTAAGTGAAAAAAAAATAAAAATGAATTTTTTTTTTAAAAGTCAAATTTTGACTCTTTTTGATCTACGGAATTGCTGATGTGGACACACCCCTATGCTTCCTTCACTTTAAAAAAAGCTAGAGAGAGAAAGAAACCTTTTAGGTCCACATCCTACATTTGTCTTAAAAAAAGGCTAGAAAAGCCTACTCAAAACTACCTTCTTCAATGCCCTTGCCCCCTAAACCCCACACAACATTAGTCTTAATCCCTAAAAATTAGGATTCCTTACAAGGCCCATGCAAGGTTCATATTTCTCCTAATGTGGAGTCTGCTGGAGCGTCACATATTGGGAGTGGAGGCTATGATACGCTTCAACATGAGTTTGTAAGTATTATAAGTATGCTTTAAATTATTGATAATAGATATGTTACTTGAAGATTTATCTAATGATTAAACCATAATTTTACAGGAGTTGCCTTGAAGCGCCTTCCGATACGCGAAGAGGAGAAGTATGGGTACAAACATGGACTTGTGGTCCTTTTGACCCAGCTGTGTAGGAGGAGGGAGAGGACGTCGATTGGGAGGCATTACCATGATGGTCTTGTCACTCAGTGATTGTTTGTATATGTACAGTTTGGTAGTGCTTATGTTTATGGTTATGTTTATGGTATGGTACAGATGTTATGGTTAAGGTTTGACAATCAACTTAAAATTATGGTTTTGCTATGATGGTATGACAATCATCTGATCGTTATGGTTATGGTTATGGTTATGGTTGTGCAATGATGGTATGGCAATCAGGTGATGCTTATGGTTTTGCTATGATGGTATAGGAATCATGTGATGGTTATGGTTATGTTTATGGTTGTGCAATAATGGTATGATTGTTATGGTTATGAGATGACAAGCAAGTTATGGTAATAAATATGGTATGGCAAACAGGTTATGTTTATGGTTTTACAGTTTTTGACTCATATTTTAATTATGTTAACAAATTATGTTATTCTTACAATTTTTCTAATTGCTATACACTCACTCTTTAGCGTCAGCTCGTAGGTGGAGTGCGGTTGCTTGTGCACTCTTCCTTTGGACAGAGAGGGCTGTTTTCTTTTGCTGCAGTACATACAGTGTTAGTTCCTAGTCCTCTCTGCCCAATTTTTTTTTGGAGGTTTTGATCATCGGTAGAGGTGACGATATCAACGTCGATAGGGGCAACGGTATGAGTGTTGGAATTCACTATATAAATACCGGTGCTTATTATGTTGCGTATTTCGATGCGTATTTAAAGGTTTATTCCGACGTCCGCTATACCGATGGTCATACCGAGGCTACGATACGGCGTCTCTTCCAACGCCTATTTCAACGCTTTTTAGTTTAAAAAGTAACTTCATTTCGTCGGTACCTGCACCGATTTCTGCATGATTATGTTATTCCATTATTACTCTTTATGATTCGTATGATTATTGTTTATGATGATTTATTACTTAATATTTAATATAACATTAGATAGATCATATAAAAATAAGAGATCCCCATGGTCAAACTTGTGTACCGACTTTGTATGTATATATATATATATATATATATATTACATGTATTTCATGTTAGGAACATTGTATTGTATATCATGGGTTGAATCTTGATTTAATGTATTTTTTATGAATCGTTTTTTAGGTGTTGCAAATCGTCTCCAAAGTCTGTGTATTCCCTAACATTGATATGATTTCTACCTTGTGCTCTATGATTCTATGATATTGACATATTATACACAACTCAAAGGCAAAGTGAAGTATTTTAGAGATGGTATACGCTCATCGAAGTTGAAGATGATCCAAAGCATTCTTAAAAGACAAAGTGAATTACTTTAGAGATGGCATATGTCTATCAAAGCTAAAGATGATTCAAATTATTCTTTGAAGAATTTGAAGAGTTAATCAAATCATTTCATTGAACCTTTTAGGGTATCATTCTATGTGAGCTCAACGGGGATCACTACAATAAAAAAATACCTACCCCGTGGATTTAGCATTATGGATTATTTTATTCAATATTTTCTCACATTTTTACATATAGAAGGGTGTTGAAAAAAAGATTGTAGTGAGAAATTCACAGTTAAGGGTTTTTAAATAGTCTTTGAAAGAACGTGATATATAGGTTTTATGTGCAATGACCCCCCCAAGTATGTGATGTCAGTGATGTTACTCCTTATAAACCTTTCTTTGTAAATTGAACAATATATTGATAGAATAGTGGGTACATACAGGGCTATGCATTTTTTCCTTTGGTCCCAAGGGTGTTTTTCATCCATAGTTAGGGACCCTTGTTTGAACAGGGCTCGTCATATTATATGTGAATCTACTCTAAATATAGCCGTGGATCCCCACATTCTATATACCATCATGTGTATATATTCTACACACTTTGGATTTCAACAGTCTCTACATGTTGTCTTTCTATGCTTCTCTTCCTTTGTCTTCTCAACATCTAACAATCTCCTCTTCTCTCGTATGAGGCATTTCATAGTACGTGAAAAATAAAGATGCTCATTCAGACCATCCAAAAGTAGATGGCCCAAATGAGCATCTTTATTTAAGCTGTGTGGTGGCAATATGGGCAATATACATGATAATACTAGTGGTAACTTATGCAGTGGTAGGCATGGATATAAATCCACACCTATTACTGTGTATATTAGTGTTGGACCACTACCGCGCTCTTTGTTGTCGCTATGAGTGTCCACACAAATATTTTCTTTCTATTTTCCTTTGCGAATTTGTGGTAATACTAGCACTTCTAAACTTTTCCTCTTATAAAGTCGGCAAACCATAGCAAATTTCTTTTGAACAATCACATTCGCTTTAACAATATAAGAAAATAGAGGTAAATTGTAAAAAGTATTGGTTATTTTGTAATTTTTTGTTTGAATCAATTTATATATATATATATATATATATATATACACATATATATATAGAGAGAGAGAGACAGAGAGAAGAAGAAGAAGAAGAAGAGAATTTTAACGTCGTAGAAAACTATTCCAAGAGACCTAAAAGATTTATCCAACGAGGAGAGTTAAACTCAAGAGAAGTGGCATAACCAATCTACCACACTTAAGGTTATACCATTTTACTGTTTTTATTAGCACACAAGAGAGAAGAAGAAATTTTTAACGTCGTAGAAAACTATCTGGAGAGACTATCCTTAAAATAAGCAACGCAGGGAGAGTGGGGTCGCAACCGCTAACAATAATCCGGGGTGAAATTCACAGTCCTATTAATGAAGACAAGGAAGGAAGAGAGTGCGACAGTGCCAAGAAGTGTTCTTGGCAGGGGCTCTATGATAAGGACCATCAAAGGCAAGGCAATAAATGTCTGGCGACCTCTCGGAGGGCAACAGAACTTTGCCGGGGGGAAGCGTCAGGCTATCACCACCGTCAAGATGTAGCGTCACGGAGGGAGTATTTGTGGCGTTTGGGCCGTGCAAGCCCAATCCACTGAAGCAGGGCCTCAAACCTTCTCTTTGTGGGTCGACCTTGAGCCCGTTTTGCTGTGCTTCCGAAAGGAAGTCCTCTTGTACGGCGGCACATAAGTCGAAGACAAAATGTGATAGATCCAATCCTGTATAAAGACCAAAAGGGGTATCAATGTAAACGGTCATTACCTTGATTATCTAAGATCGATTTAATGAAAGGAGCAAGGGCAGCTATGCCATGTGGTCACATGTGATTGGCCTCCTAAATGTGTCACCGATGGTAATTGCAAGATCTTAGATAATCAAGGTAAAGAGATGAGCCTGGTTTGTATGGTTCGTTGATCAGGGTCGAGGGGTAGCTCCCCCAGGCCGACCACCCCTGTTGCAGGAGCCCGTGGTGGAAGGCAAAAGAAGAGATTGGAATTCAGCTGAGCAGGGAACGAAATAGGGAAGACACCTAGGCCGAGCACTCCCCGGGCAGGGCGATCAACACCGGCGGTCCTCTGTGCACATCCAAACTGAACGTTGTGGAGACCGACACGAGCACCTGGAAATACGAAAATGTCTGTTGCGAGATACCCCCATGTAGAGCTTGCGAGATACCCCCATGGTGGACGTACGCGCATTCATTCGGACCTTCGCAGTTCTGCAGCAATATCCCTATATTATCATTTATGTCATCAAACTAGATATAGATATATTACATTTACGGACCGTCGTAGGACTGATCATGCGGACGAGATATAACAGTACAAGAATAACTTGCCCTGAATAGAGGGTTGGAGGCACATGCGGGGGAGGGGCATGGCGGTGCCGTGAAGGATGCTGAGCTCGTTGGAATGTAAACTGGGTCTTGGCTTCCGGGCGATGATAAATTTCTGATGATAAATTTCTAGCGCTGTTGCCTATGTGGCAGCAGTCACTGCCATTAAAAAGCTCAACGCTTTTCAAATCAACGGCGACTGCTAGTGCCACGTAGGGCACTAGCGCTCGAAATTTAACCGAAGATCTGGCTTCCAGCATTCAAGCCGTCCTGGCATTCAAGCCAAATGAGGCTCATTTCTGTGTCAATCATCATGGTGTACCGGTGACGCAGCTTTCCAATATGCATCTCCACGTAGTACTTGTTGTCATTGAAGCTAATCGGGCCCTGTGCATCAACCAGCTTATGATCAAACCTCGTAGCTGCTGCACATGTGCTTGCATTAGTAGTTAGCAGTTTTTGATCCGGTGATCTGAAGGGAGACGAGGGATGCTCTATGAGCCAGTTCACATGAGAGTGAGGTTGGCAACTTGCCAACCGGCAACTTGCCATGCCAAGTTTCCATGGAGATTTAGCAGCACATTAGAGAGAAGAGAGAGTGTTCTTTTTTAAGACAATTGGAGGGAAAAGGTCCGTGAGAGAGAGGAGAGAGAGAGTCAAAAAGGTTTGGTCTTTTCTAAATTCGAAGGGGGTCACTTTTTCAAATTTTGTCCTCTAGTGTGGTTTCCTTTGTGCTCCAACCCCTTGACGTAGAGCCCAATTGCAACTTGTTGGCAACATATTGCCCATTTTTTTTGGAAACCATTCATGGGAACTTAAAAAGTTCGCAACATGTTACCAACTTGTTGCAAACCTGGTGCTCATGTGAACTGGCTCTATGTGCCGCACCTCGCCCACCATCACGATCCGTGGATTCCCAGCCCGTACCTTCTCCAAAATCCTAAATGGCGAGGTCGTCCCACTAATATAGCGCAGCGCGTCCGGTTGTGCCGTAGTCTCCGCTGCCTCCTGAAAACCAACGATATAATGACATAACAATAGAAGGAAGCTACGGGTACATCTCTTTCTCACCATCATTCTTCCTCTCCTGATCACAGACCGCTGCGTTTCTTTGCAAAGACAGCCTACAGGAAAGATTTTAAAAACTCCAGTTTTTCGATTCTCCTTTAAATACTCAAATTTTCAAAACATCGCTTGCTGGTCGTGGAATTCATCGATTCCAATTAATCTTGTCATCCATTCATGAATAAAACCCAACATGTGGAGCAAGCGCTACGTTGTCTGGTGGACATCTCTAGTTCTATCTCTCTTTTCCCATCCTCACTCTCACCAGAGTCCAAGCTGTCTCAAACGAGTATGTGCGCACGATTTTGCAAAAAGGTCCATTTTGAAGCATCTTTTTGAATGTTTTCTTTTCTTCGTGTTTTTCTCAATTGCGACGGCCCAGAGCCAGCATCCATCTCTCTCTCTCTCTCTCTCTCTCTCTCTCTCTCTCTCTCTCTCTCTCTCTCTCTTTGTGCATACGCATGAGGTGAGTGGCAGACAAGGGGCAAAGGCTGAGGGCTGTGGCGCGAGGGGGTAGAATTGGTTTATATATTTTACTGTATGGGTTGAATCCGTTTGCAGCATTGTGTGACTGCTCCAGTGGTTAGGGGAAATCTAAAGAGGTAATCGGAGTTCATTTGTTGTGCGTTCGAGCCTGCTCCTTTTTGGAGAGAGAGAGAGAGAGAGAGGAGTCCTTAGAGGTATGAATGGAATATGGAAGAATCTATAAACGAATGATTAATATAACAAAGCTACCAGTATGTACTAACAATAGTATATATCGTGCATCTCTCTCTCCTCAAGAAGATTTAGAAATTTTCTCATGTAGGGAAACAAAGTCTTTTTCAGTATTTTTCATACAATGTATAACATCATGAGTTTATTCTCCACAGGCACCACAAAACTAGATAGGCACGATTGGCGGCAATTGGCGATCCCCTCCGCCAATCGTACCTAGTTAGGTATGCGGTACCTCCCTCCACTACAAGAGGTCACTTGAATTCCGGCGCCACATTATCGGCGTCACTGAAGGGGGTCGGTATATGTGTGTGTATTTATGGAGGGAGCTAAGTTTTTTTCTAAATTTGATTTTCAAATTTTCGACGCCTCTTTTGGCGTGTATTTCGACGAATGCGCATACCAACGCCTCTTTCGATGGCTGTACCGATAGCTCTACCAACGGTACCTGCGAAAATCGAAACCGCGGGCTTTCTCTGTGCATTTCTCTTAGTTCTTGTCCGTTTTCTCAAACTCTCCTCTTCCCCATCTCTCATAGATCTACTGCGATAGATGACATCGGAGGTGCTAATCTTGCTTGTGGGTTACCGCATAACATTAAGGTAAGATTTTGCGCATTTTTGCAGGTTTTAGGATTTTTACAACAACTTTCATTGCTCAAATAGGACGAATGTGAGTTCTCAAACCTTTAAATGCATATTAAATTTATTTAAATTACTTTGTATATTAAGAAAAAAAAATTTCATGCTTTAAACTTTCAATACTTTAAAAGAAATCAGGATTTGTTATGTGCAATTTCATTTTAAATTATGAAAAAAATTGTTTAAGTATATGAAAAAATCTTGTTTTGAAAGAATTTTTTATTGAATTATGTCGTTTTTCAAATTATGTAGTTGATGGGGTTCATGTTTTAGGTTAAGTTTAGGTTATAAGTTAAGTTAAATTAAGTTAGGTTACGTTAAGTTAAGCTACATTTTTATGTTATGTTATACGTTAGGTTAAGTTATATTAAGTTAGGTTAAGTTAAGTTATGTTAAGTTAAGTTATGTTAAGTTACCTTATATGTTAGGTTATGTTAAGTTAATCTACGTTAGGTTTAGTTATGCTCTGTTATGTTATGTTAAGCTATGTAATTCGACAATACGGCAAGCCATAGAGCTTACCCACAGCACATATTAAAAACAAGACAATGACGATCTGTTCATCAATATGGCAAGCCATAAAACTTACCCACAACACATATGCGATGTGGGCAAGCTCCCAAGCTTTTAGTATTGCCAACGGCTCGCCATTGTGTTGTTTATATATCCGCGAGCGGTTTTCCAAGTCCTAAAATAGCACCATGGCGAGCCCTTTGGTAATACGGCAAGCCATAGATCTTGCTTACAATGCATATGCATTGTGGAAAAGCTTTATGTTTTGTGGTATTTGTTGGAGCTATATATGGCTCACTTTACTCAACTTGGTCTCACCTATATATTTGTATCTTGTCCTCAATATGAATCATTCTTTGGGAGCGTACATGGTCTCTCTCTCTCTCTCTCTCTCTCTCTCTCTCTCTCTCTCTCTCTCTCTCTCTCTCTCTCTCTACATCTCAACATGGTATCAGAGAGGTAACGATCACACGCCAATTCAATTCATGGTAACAAAATAGTATGTGTATACGATTCGCATGTAAGATTCAAAATTACTACAAATTTTATTTTTTGAGGATTGATTCTTGTTAACTGTGATTGTTTTGTGTTAAGAAGAATATGATTAGTGTTTTCTGTGGTGTTTATTACTAATCGATATAATAAATCATTGATTACGTTTTCTTGTTGATTTGTTTTTTGACACCCTGAACTTTGTCTCAATTTTTGGGGGTCTTCTGCTCAAAATTTGAAGAAATGGAAAAAGCGCAATATAGCGTAGCACAGTGGCACTTTTCATTCAAAACTTGTTCATCTCCTCGAGCTCTTCGATTTGAGTTCTAGGTTTGCGTCAATCGAAGTTCATAGCAGAAAGTTATGATGTTTTTTCTACAAATTGAGCTTGACGCGGCTTTCTTCGTCGTGCATCTTTGTGAAGCGTCCGCAATCGTTTTTCTAATTTGGTGTTAACTTTTTCGAGCAAATTTAGCTTTATTCATATTGTGGCCATCAATCTTGCGTCTCACGTCATTATATTTTGAGGATTCTCGTCTCACGTCACTCTATTTTGAGGACTCTTTTATTATTGACGTCTCCTTTTTCTCTGCTTTTTTGAATCACATCTCTCACATCTTTGGACGTGTAATGAGCATCCTTCTTGCATTTATCGTTGATAGAACACAGTCGTCGATCATATTTCTCTCGTTCTCAATTGCAGCCTTCACTATATATGGTGTGCAGATTCTGCGATCTTATCTTATTCATCTTCTCACAACCAGATATGGCTATGACTATTTCGTCAACGGCTTTCCTTCTGGCCAGTGTTCTGTTCCTCCTTTCCAAGGCCAAGGATTTTCAGGATGGAAAGCAAAGATATTGTTAATTCTTGAAGGTGATGAACTCTTTGATGTTGTCCTTGGAAATCGTGTTAGTCCGCCTCAGCCTATTGATACGGATCATGATAACGTGCTTATCACTGAAGGACCTATATTTAAAGATTGGAATGTTGCGTATACGGATTGGCAACGATGTGATAAAGCAGCGCGTCGGTATATTCTTTCTGCTCTTAGTGATTCTCTTTTTCTTGATATATATGAACTGCCTACTTCCCACGACGTACGGAAGTACCTTATTGCAAACTTTCTGAAGAAATCTGTTACATAAATACTTTATTTGAGAGGGTTGCTTAACAAACTACAATATGAAGTTGGTACTTCCATGACGGGACATATTGAGTCTTTTAAATCTATTATTAATCAACTTGCTGCTGCCGGTGATCCTATTCCACAAAAGCATCCGATTATACTTTTCCTTGATACGGTGAAGGACTCCTCTTATGATAACATTGTTACTATTCTCTCTAATAAAGATGGTCTTGATTTTGACCAAGCCTGCATATCTTTAATTGAATACTCTCAATGTCAAGAACAACGTAATTGTGATGCGACACGGGAGAGCAAAATACATTGATAATGAACAAAGAATATACAGAGTACGCAGAGTAAAAAGATGAAATAAAGAGTCTGTATGGATATAAGGTAATCATTACAAGAAGAGCATAGCTCGTTCCATAAACTCCTGACCACCCCTGAGCTATCTCAATCTCACTCGCAATCACACTCTCACTCTCAATCACAACCTCAATCTCAATCTTGTGCACAATCTCAATCTCAATCTCAATCTCAATCACACTCTCACTCTCAATCTCAATCACAATCACATTCTCAATCTCAATCTCAATCTCATGATGGCAACAACCATCATAATTGGAATCGCAACACGATCACAATCCCAATATCATGGTACCTTGCACAGATCCTGTTTCACACATTGCTCTCAGCATCGTTTACAAAATAGCCAAAAAAACATACTCGTGCAACCAAATCAACATGATAATCAAAGTAAAAAAATATAATTATGTACCATCATAATCTCAATTGCAATAGTCCACCATGAATCAACAAATCAACTGAATCTTGGTTGATAGCAAGGAGAGTTGTATGTTGTTGTCTGTCTAACTGTCCTTCTGTATACTGTTGGAGCTATATAGAGAGTCCACACTTATGCTATATATAGCAAGGAGTCCCCACTATATATGTGTACTCAGTGTATACTCTACATACACTTTGGGGCTTGCAGATGATTGTGTCATCTCTCTCTCTTCTCCCTCGTCTCGTATCGCTTCTCTGTTCAACATGGTATCAGAGTAGGCCGAAAAATTTATTTATTTTTTGACAAGAGCTAAGTATCGATCCTCTTTTGATTTGATTTATTATACGCTTTATAATTGTATTGATTATAATATCTACGACTGGCTTCTGTCTTCACTCTCCGCAAGCTTTTTAAAGTCTACAGCTTGATGTGAGAAGAAGAACATGATTGATATTTACATCAACGGGCTATGTCCGCTTGATATGTGTAAATGTTATACCAGCGCTATATAGTGCTTTCGGAAGTTTTCAGTAGCAAGCATAATAAACAAGACTTTGCAGAAGCAGCTAGTAGAACCAGGCCGTGATGACCATAAACGCTAAAGCAGATAACAAAGAAGTAGTGCTATTTTGTTTTCCTTTGAAACATTGCCTGTAATAAACTTGAAGAGACGAGATGCTGAGAGCAGGCAGCAGCGAGCAAAGCTAGGTGGTGACATATTTAAGAAGATATCGCATGAAAGCTGTCGTATGCCTGAGGCCGGAGCATGCAGCTTTTAAATATGTTTTCTTATCTTTAACTCGGTTTGTTTGGTCTGCCTGAGGGAGGCACAAAAGCTCTACGAGCTTGGAATTCAGAGCAAGCCTTGATTGGTAATGCGTGTTCGTGCAGAGAAAAGCCAGCCGGAGCTGCAGGTAGATCTCGTGCGAGATTGGTTTTCCCTAAGATCAGGGTCAGCAGCGGCTATAAGGCCTTGATTGGTCAGGCAGCCTCCTGGTGCTGTCTGCTTTTGTCCACGTGCTCTAGTGAATGATTCAACATCGCGTTATTTTGAGTAATGCCGGCCAGTGATAAAAATAACCAGCGCTGCTTTTTGGATGTATCGACTGCCGAAGCTGGCGCGTCACCTGTCTTTGTGTCGAGCCTACTTTTAAAGTTAGAGTAACAATAAATCTTGCTATTATTATCAATAATAAAAGCATTGTGTACAGATACGGTAGATAGAAACGACTTGAGTTGCATGCCTACTGACATAAAAGGCTTTTCTTGCGTCTATATAGCTGTAAATTGTGCAAAGAATATTCCTTGGCTATCGATGTTGTGGCAGGGTTTAAGAGCACGGAAGCATGTCGCTTCTGCGAGCGAGTCTCCCAACATAATTTTTCCTTCCTCGTCACTAGGGACTGCCTTGTAGCCACCTCGACCTTGCCATATTGAGATTGTATGTTTGGACATCAGAACATGTAATTTGTTGCTATAAAACTCGTTTCAATTTGTCATAAATATTTCACGTAATTTTATGATTGTCTTATGGGATCGTATACTAACGTGTGTGATGGTTTCATCTGAATCATTGATGTAGAGATGACAAGATTTACCAAGCCATTATCTACTGACTAATCGTTGTCTTGAGGTTTTGTAGATTTTGCAGAAAACTAGCTTCTCTGATGCCATGGCACGTAAAGCCATGATGATTGCTATTTCAAAGTTATTCTGAGCGTCTCCAATGCCATGTTGAATATTGTGATGCCATGGTATGTAAAGCCATGATGATGACAACCAGCTGTTGAGATCTTGGGGGCTCCAATCATGGTATGTAAAGTAATGATGATGAATACTATTTTCCAGTCTTTATTTGATTTGAAGAAAAACATCTCTGTTTCCATGGTATGTAAAGCCATGATGATTGCTATTTCAAAGTTTTTCTCAGCGTCTCTCTAATGCCGTGGTGAATACCGTGAAGCCATGGTACGTAAAGCCATGATGATGTTTACTATTTTACAGCTTTTATTTGATTTGAACAAAACGTCTCTGATGCCATGGTACATAAAACCATGATTGCTATTTCAAAGCTTTTCTGAGCGTCTCTTATACCATGGTAAATACCGTGATGCCATGGTACGTAAAGCCATGATGATGCCATGGTGAATACCGTGATGCCATGGTACGTAAAGCCATGATGATGACAACTGCAAGTTGTCGAGATCTTGGGGCCCCCAATATGTTCATTACATCTCGGATTTGTATATATGTGTGCACATGTGATTACATTAATATTACATTTGTTTCTATGTCATCTGCACATGTGATTGCATCAACATTATGTTTGTTTGTATGTCGTCTCTAGAGTGCCGTCGCGAACCGTCTCTAAGGACAATGTGATATGATTATTTCTAACCTTCACATTTTCATATGTTTCTTGAGTTGGTATTGATTATAGGATGAAAATCACATTAAGCAGCATATACAAGGGATTAAAGACGCTAAAGCTGCTCTATCATTTGCAGCACAAGAGTGATATAGCTCCTGCAGTTAAAATTTTTTAAATTGTTTCCATTAGAATTTTTATGAGCTTTCATGGCAATTGTTGTGTATTATGGAGTGATGTAGCTCCTTGGGAACATATTTTGTAAACTTGAAAATTTAATAATACAACAGTGCATGTATATGGTGCTGTGGGTTTTTCCCTTGCATCCCCAAGGGTTTTTTCATCCACAGTTAGGGACTCCTATTTGAGTGGGGGTGTTGGAGCTATATAGAGAGTCCACACTTATGCTATATATAGCAAGGAGTCCCCACTATATATGTGTACTCAGTGTATACTCTACATACACTTTGGGGCTTGCAGATGATTGTATCGTCTCTCTCCTTCTCCCTCATCTCGTATCGCTTCTCTCTTCAACATATACTACACTGTTGCTGCCTTCTGTTTGTTTTCATCATAACTTTTACAAACAAACTCAGAACAGAGCAATCAAGGTACTCAAAACAACGGGAATAGGTCAAGTCTACAAGGCATCGTGCACAGAATTGCGAAAAACGTCTTTATTTGGTTGAAAACGCAACGTTTAGGTCGCGACTCATAAAAGCCCTATTTTTGGGTCTCCACTACTTTTTCAACTTATTTTAACCCTACCCATGCATTTTAAGCTGAGACACATAAATATAAATCATTGATATTAATAAAAATCTCAATTTTACTGTTCATAGACAGACTACATTCTTTTCGACTTTAAGAACTTCAAAAATTAGTGTTATTACATTCTTTCCTTATCAAAATTAACTCTGTCCTCAGAGTTGGAAAGAGAGGTGTTCAACATTCTAAGAGGCATCTTTTACATGATACATCTCACTTAATGAAAACTTCAAGAAGAATCCTACTTCTAAGCTGTCTAACTCTACAATCAAATTGGTTTCTAGTTTGCCTTCGTATCTTTTCTTTAGAACAAGATCTAAAAAAATAAAGTTTGTTGGCATTCTCACAAAATTTGATATTTCAAAGAGGAATTTACAAACACACATAAGCAATCATGATAATACAAGTTACCCTTATGTGAATAAAATTTTCTCTCAAACATCCCTCCCACATGAGAATTTAGATAAGAGATATAATGCTAAAGTAGAAACTCATTATTTACTTCATGTTTTCTCAACTTCCTAAATTCACATGCCACAACTCGCCCCTCTTGACATAAGACACATCACATTTGTTCCCCGCTTGCATCACATGTTATCACAAAAGGTTTCTAAGTTTTAAAATGTTCAAAATATAATTTTCAACCCTTACTTTCAATGTTTCAAATACAATTTTAAAACTATCTCCTTCTTTATGTCTGATCTGGTCGTATCCAAATCGAAGGTCAAACTTTGAAAATACTTGTGCACCACTAAGTTGACTCATCAGCTCATCGATATGCAGAAGGAGATATTTATTTTTAAAGGTTCGTTTATTGAGCCCCTAGTAGTCAATGCACAGTCTATAAGTCCCATCCTTCTTCCTTTGGAAAAGAACAGGGCTACCCGAAGGAGATACACTAGGCCTGATTAACCCTTTCTTTAGCAAGTCATCAAGTTCGAGTTTTAGTTCTTTAAGTTCATCTATATTGAATCTGTAAGGGGCCCTAGAGTATGGTTCAGATCCTGGATAAAGTTCTAGCCCATGTTCTAATAATCTAGGAGGAGGCATACCGGGCGGATCATCACGAAAAACATTGTTGAACTCATCAAGAAGCTTTTCCACATACTCTAGATTTTCTCCCCCCCTTTTTTTTTGATTCATCTTTTAATCTACTTACAAAAATTATGAATGTCTAACACCCTTGTGGAAATCCCCTTATCAATTTCATAACGAAAATTAGAATAGACTTAGAATCCCCTTTTCTTCTCTATTCCCCATTAGAAATTTATTTATTTATTTTTCTTCAGAATCAATCAAAATGTAAATTTTCAGTCACCCAAACCATATCAATAATTACATCATGCACCCATGTGTATGATATTAAAAAAATCGCCCTTATGATTATCATTATTAAAAAAATGATATTTTTTAAATTAATTCTTTTGTGAAACTTTTATTATCATTAAATAAGTCCACAAGTCTCTTGATTTCTCAGTTTAATTTCAGGTTTAATTTCTCAGTCAATTTAGACGATAAGAAGCAATAAATACTATCCGAATCAATTAAAAAATTCAAATTTAAATCTCAACGTTTACGCATAAATTCGATCACAGAAGCTTTGAAAGGACGTATATACCAAAGGCATAAAGTATCACAAAGAAGAGCTAGATGACTTACCTTTATTGTCCACATCGCCAATAGTCTCCAACTGAGCCATCTTGATAGGTATTGCCTTATCGGTCACTTTCCTCCAGCATTCGAAACTCTGGTGGTCTTGTACTCTATATTGAAAGCATAATCCAAATCTTCGAGTTCTTCAATCCACGCTTCTAAATCTTTGCATGTTTTTCGTAGACCATCAAAATCATTGAGCTTAGCCTTCTTGAAGAATTATTTGACTATCGCCTCTCCCGCTTCGAAGTCCTCATCATCGTCATCGGTTCTTTTTTTGCTTCTTCTCCTTTGATCATTTACGTCCACTTTTATCTTTTTCTTTTGTCAATCGTTTCTCGCATTCTTTCATTGATGTCACAGAATCAAAACTGCTCTGATACCACTTGTGACACGACACGGGAGAGCGAACTACATTGATAACGAACAAAGAATATACAGAGTACACAGAGTAAAAAGATGAAATAAAAAGTCTGTATGGATACAAGAAGAGCATAGCTCGCTCCATAACCTCCCGACCACCCCCGAGCTATCTCAATCTCACTCTCAATCACACTCTCACTCTCAATCACAATCTCAATCTCAATCTCAATCTTCTGCACAATCTCAATCTCAATCACACTCTCACTCTCAATCTCAATCTCAATCACAATCACACTCTCAATCTCAATCTCAATCTCATGATGGCAACAACCATCATAATTGGAATTGCAACACGATCACAATCCTAATATCATGGTACCTTGCACAGATTCTGTTTCACACATTACTCTCTGCATCATCTACAAAATAGAAAAAAAAAACATACTCGTGTAACCAAATCAACATGATATAATCAATTAAAAAAATATAATTATGTACCATCATAATCTCAATTGCAATAGTCCACCATGAAGAAACAAATCCACTTCTTAGTTGATAGTAGGGAGAGTTGTATGATGTTGTCTGTCTAACTATCCTTGTGTATACTACACTGTTGCTGCCTTCTATTTGTTTTCATCATAACTTTTACAAACGAACTCAGAACAGAGCAATCCAGGTACTCAAAACAACGGGAATAGGTTTGGTCTACAAGGCATCGCGGACAGAATTGTGAAAAACGTCTTTATTTGGCTAAAGAGGAAACGTTTAGGTCCTGACTCATAAAAACCCTATTTTTGGGTCTCCACTACTTTTTTAACTTATTTTAACCCTACCCATGCATTTTAAGCTAAAAGACAAAAATATAAATCATTGATATTAATAAAAATCTCAATTTTACTGTTCATAACAGACTATTCATCTTTATCAAATATGTCTTTAGTATATTATTTTAAAAAAAAGAATATATAGTCTCTCTTAATATCTTAAACTCATTCATATAAGCTCTATTTAATAGACTATTCAACAATCTTTCAAATCATGCTAAACGAAAGATATAGCCATTCTTTTCGACTTTATGAACTTCAAAAATTAGTCCTATTATAGTAATGCTGGTCATGATACAGCTATGATTTCACAAGAGGAGACCGATCAGTCACAATAGATGAAACGTGTTTTTTATGCTCGAAGGCGTCTGTTTCAAAGAGAAAACCGCAGAGGTGGCCGTCGTGGTAATATTTTCTCTCGTCTCAAATTTCCTAGTAAGCAATGTTCTTACTGCAACAGAAATGGCCATACTGAAGATGATTGTTGGGCACGTCAATATGATGAAGAACACAATATTACCATGAAACAACCATGTTTATCTAGAGACTCTGCTTCTTCTTCTTGTGAATATTGTGGTCGATCTGATCATCCCACTCATATGTGCTATAAGCGTCGATTCGACACAGATCGTAATAAAGCATATGATACTGAACATCGAAACAACATTGTACCAGAAACAGGCTGTGTCCTATGTTCAGTTGCTCCAGATAGAATACTTCATGTACGTAATGGTTCACTTTTTATTGTTGATTCTGGTGCTACAGGAAATATGACATATCAGTCTAAGTGGCTCCATAACTATCATCCACTACCAGTTCATGATCAACGTGATGTTTATCTTACTGATGATATGACTTGTCAAGTAAAGGGTATTGGAGATTTGTATATTGGTACCTTATCTTCTTCCACTCGAATTTTGCGAGGAGTATTACATGTACCAGATCTTCAACGTAATCTTCTTTGAGTTGCTCGACTTGTTGATCTTGGTCTCTTTGTTGGATTTGATCATACCAAATACCGAATTGAGAAAGATGGGCAGACTATAGCCACTGCTCCTCAAAACGGTAATTTGTTTGAACTCTCTCTCAATGATGCTGTAGAAAATGTTGTTACTGCTCCAGGCGATCATGGTTGCAAAGTATGGCATCACCGTTTTATTCATGCTGATTTCTCAAAACTCCTTGATCTTCAGCGTCATGATCTTGTTCATGGCATGGATCTTAAAGCTCATCTCCATATGGGAATTTGTGAGTTTTGTGCCCTTGGGAAACATACTCATAAACCCTTTCCTCTTTCAAATACAACTCATTCTCGTGACATATTGGATCTTGTTCATACTGATATATGTGGACCTCTACCTTCTTCGAGATCACAATATCGCTACTTCATTACTTTCATTGATGATTTCTCACGGTATACGATTGTATTTTTACTTAGACAAAAATCTGAGGCTGCGAAACTTCAAACTGGTCGTCACCTTAAGAAGCTTCGTAGTGACAATGGATGCGAATATGTTTCTCGAGAGTTTGTGAATTACTGTGTTGACATTGAAATTCATCATGAACACACTATTCCATATTCACCTCAATAGAACGGCGTTGCTGAACGAAAAAATCGCACTATTCTCAATGTTGTAAGATGTATGCTGACTCATTCTGGTTTATCTCGTGTTTTCTGGACTGAAGCTACTTTGACAGTAGTATTTATTCAGAATCATCTTCCTACTACTGCACCCTCTGGTAAGATACCCATCACAACATGGACAGGTGACATTCCTTCTGTATCTCATTTCAGACCCTTTGGATGTATTGCTTATATTCATGTTCACAAAGAAACACAAAGAAAGCTTGATGCTACTGGTCTTAAAGTTTTTTTTATTGGATATTCAGACACTTCCAAAGGATACAAATTCTATGACCCTTCCTCCGAGAAAGTAATTGTGAATCGTGATGCTACTTTTAACGAACAGCTTAAGGGAGGCTCATGGTCCATGGATGATTCTGCTGATACTAAATCATTGCTTCAGGCTTTTTCATTTCTTTCAGATGATGAAAATCTTCCTATACATAAACTTTTCTCTTCACAGCCATCCGTTCCTAATGTTGCCAATGATGATATTGATATTTTTGTTGATCTACCAATTGATTTTGAACATGGCTCATGTCATGTTTATGATGATGATATTGTTGATAATGCTTTTTCTACTTCTGAAGATCCCGTTACTTATGATGAAGCTATCTCTTCACCACAAAAGGATCAATGGAAAGAGGCTATGGAAGCAGAGTACAATTCTCTTATCTCTAAAGGTACATGGATACTAATTGAATTACCTCCTGGTCGTACAGCTATTAAGTGTAAGTGGGTGTATAAAACAAAATTAAAAGGAGATGGATCTTTTTACAAGTTCAAGGCATGTTTAGTTGCAAAAGGTTACTCCGAAGTAGCTGGTGTTGATTATCAAGAGACCTTTTCACCAGTTGTTCGCATTACAAGTGTTCGAGTTTTTTTGGCATTTGCTGTTCAATTTGATTTAGAAGCTCATCAAATGGATGTGCGAACTGCTTTTCTTAACGGTGACTTGGAAGAGGAAATTTATATGGAACAACTAGAAGGGTTTTCTATTCCAGGTAAATAAGACCTTGTTGCTCAACTCCATAAGGCACTATATGGTCTCAAACAAGCTTCGCGAGCCTCGTATACAAAATTTGATGTTTTTCTCACCTCTAAAGGATTCATCTTCAGACCCCAACTTATACATAAAACGCCAAGGTAGTAGTTTTCTGATTCTTGTTGTTTATGTGGATGATACCATCCTTGTTTCCAATGATTTAGGATTTCTTCAGCAAGTGAAAAAGTTATTGTCTTCTGGATTTGATATGATGAATCTTGGAGAGATTCACTCGTGTCTTGGCATTCAAATCCAACGGAATTGTACAAAAGGTTTTTTTATTCCTTTGACAATAAAATTTTATTGTAGATACTATTCAAAAGTTTGGTATGGAATCTGCACATTCACCCAACACACCTTGTCTTGCGATCTCTACGAAGAACACTTCTGACAACGGCGATCAACTTGTCATAAATCAGCCTTATGCTAACTTGATTGGATGTCTTCAGTTTGCTGGCATGAACACTTGTCCTGATATTCTGTTTGCTGCTAATTGTCTTGGACAACATCTTGCACGTCTCTCTCTTAATCATTGGTCTATAGCAAAGCGTGTGTTGAAATACTTGAAAGATACTACAGATTTTGGTTTGGTCTATCGACGACAACTCATATCGGATTCTATACAATCTCTTTCTCTTTTGGGTTACACTGATGCAGACTGGGCAAGATCACATTTATCTATACGATCTACTAGTGGAAACTCCTCCTTTATAAATGGTTGTCTTGTTTCTTGGACCAGCAAGAAACAACGTTGTGTTGCAGTTTCTACAACTGAGTCAGAATATGTTGCGGCATTACTTGCAGCTCGTGAGTTGATATGGCTTCGATAAATGCTGGTTGATATTGGTCACTCTCCTCTTTCTAGCACACCCTTGCGGTGTGACAACCAAAGTGCTATTAGTATTGCAAAAGACTATGTTCAACATAATAAGTCAAAGCACATTTCTGTCCATTATCATTATGTCAGGTATGAAGTATACAAAGGAACCATTATGGTTGAACACTGTCCAAGTGACCAGATGATTGCAGACATTCTGACCAAAGGCCTCAACGAGTCACGTTTCATCCTCTTGCGCTCAGAGCTTGGAGTTACTTCGGCCTCACTTTTTCTATATTATCTTCTTTACTATTGTAATAGATTTGTGCATATGACATTGTAATCCTATATGCGCTATACACACTCCATATATGCACATTATGATCTTTGAGTCACTTGTATATCTGTACATAGATACACAATTCACTTTCACATCAGCATCACTGGTTCATATTCTCACATTGTATAGGGGCTTGGGTTTTTTCCTTAAACTC
Organism: Adiantum capillus-veneris; assembly: GCF_014529385.1. NCBI lineage: Eukaryota > Viridiplantae > Streptophyta > Polypodiopsida > Polypodiales > Pteridaceae > Adiantum > Adiantum capillus-veneris. The sequence continues at coordinate 17,903,043 of NC_140941.1, read as the reverse complement.
CCCAAGGGTTTTTTAATCCAAATATAGAGACCTTTGTTTGAGCAACTTGGTGTCGCCTATATATTTGTATCTTGTCCTCAATATGAATCAGTCTTTGGGAGCGTACATGATGTGTCTCTTGTCTCGTCTCTCTCTCTCTCACTACAAAAAAATCTATCATTGACGCATATATCGATGCACCGTGTCGATATAGACGTCCTTGTGAACCTGTCGCTATTTGCATCGATATCTGCATGGAAAGGATTTATTTGCGACGCCGATATCGGCGTAAATAGCGACGCAGATATCGACGACCATAACAGAAAATAAAAATCTTGGGCAGAGGGCAGGTAGCCTGGCCTGTGCCCAGTGAAAATATGGACACAGCCACCACAGCCAGACTTCCTGCCCTCTGCCCAAGAAAGCGAGCAGCACCAAAATCAACCGTGCTCCCATAGAAAGTTCGGCAGAGTTCCCTTCTTTTTTACATAAACTTGTCAAAAAAAAAAATCATATATACGCCTCCTACATGCTATCCATGTAGGATCTCACATGAGATTTAAGGCCAATGACCATAACGAACCATAACCATAACTTAAAAAGCATAACCATAATGAACCATAACCATAACTTAAAAGCATAACCATAACTTAAAACCATAACTGACCAATATAACCCCTTTGATCATAACTAGAAACAAGATTAACAATAACCATAAGCATAACCAAAAAGTTAAACATAACCATAAATAAAACTTGAACCATAACTATATATGTCTATACAAGAATAGAAGAAATAACCATGTCTATACAATGACAATGACAATAACCATGAGGGTCAGGAAAACAATAACTGTTTGAACAATAATCATAACCATATATATGTCTATACAAAAGGAGACACAAAATCGTGTCTGTGTCTCGCAAAGCATATATATGATATCCGGTCCACTCATGACTAGGTTTCACAACCTGCACATAGGACAACTCACAAAATTAGTATTGATATTACTTCACATATACTTACTTAATTAAATTAACTCACACATATTAACGTCTCACCTCAAGCGATCAGCGAGAATGTAAGGCCGCCCAGCCGACGGGCTCTCCTGAAGCATCGAGATCATTCAATACTTCATAGATACCTCTGTGATATCCATCTGACTCCTCCTGACGTGTCGGGGATCGATGCATCGCAAGATTCTGCATTTATACAAAAATCAGAGTAATAAGAATACATGATTCATCGTGTTTTAAGAAAAGCCGTAGTTAAGATTGGATTAGAAACTCACAAACTCATAGCGAAAGGTGTCGAAGCCTTTGTTGCCAAGATGAGATGTCCCCCTGGTCGTCTGTCGTATCTGCCCGGCCTCACGCTGCTGTCTGAACCACCTGGCCGTTGTCTGCTCATCCTCCCTGATCTACAACCACATCTCGTGTGGGATGCCCGAAGGCTTCGGTGAGCCTGTCCTGAAAGCCTTCCGAGATGCATCTCGTCGATGTTTCACGGTGTCCCGTGCAACACCCTTGATCCACCTCCTCGGAACAATGTCAAAACCCGGAGCAGGTTAATTTAATTTTAAATCAACGTCTTCACACAAACACTTAAAGGCCTAGGCCTCGACGAGTGAGGCATCATCGATAAGATCTTGCACCATTTCATCGTCTATCTCTAATTGCAAACATAACTCTACCCCAACTTGTTCTGTCAGATTTTCTTCATCCATTGCATCTTCATCTACAAGTGTCAATTCTGGCTCGTCTACGTCATCCCTCGTATATCTGTCAGCTTCCTCTGCCATACCTTTGTCCATCTCATCTAATGTCACAGTAGTATGGACGTCGCCTGACTAACTTTCCTCCAAGAGATCTTGCCATTCAAATACTTGTTTATTTCTTGGAGCAACCTGAACCACAAACCACCATTGTCGCTCTCGAGGGTCCGATACAAAGACCACTTGCTTGCAATGTTCGAGGAGAGAAAATGTGTCGCTCGCATCTGTCCAAACCTTTGTAGAATCTATTTGCACAAGTTTGTTTCCATCTCTGCGTACCGTTGCATTGCGACCAGAAGTAATCACCTTGAACCACTTCACATCCAACAAAAACATCTCAAACCGCCTGAAGCTTACTTTCACGATATCTGACACCATACCACAGTAATCTAGTTTGCTAGTGCTCTTATTCGTGTCTCTGGCACTAGCCCTGATCTTTTGCATGAAACTAACCATTCCCCACTGTCAAACGTGTTTCTTCTGATGTCAATTTGTTGTGTTCTGAAATGCTTTCCATGCGACCACAGTGCCATGTATGTATGATACTTCAAGTCACATCCAATAGCGAGCTCTTCCTCTTCTAGAGATATGGCTTCTCCGATCTGTCGAGCTGCTCTCACTGTCTTGTCCAACCATGCCATTGTAGGGAATTCAGGTAGAGGAGAGAGATAGTCTGGCAAGGGTAAACCTGTAGTCGTTCGGCTTCGCCTGAAATCCTTTCTATTGTGTCTCTCTTTCTCTTCTTCGTACCTTTCAAGCCATTTTTGCATCGGTGTTGAATTTAGTATATAGAACTTCATGATCTTTTCTTGCATGGCGTCGTTCATTTTCTTTGGCACCCCTTGCCCTTGCGGCTCCTCTCCCACCAGTCTTGCATCCTCCTCATCGCTCCACAGTCGAGGCATTTCTGGGTCAGAAACGGATAGAAATTCGGTTTCCAATGGAACCACAACGAAACATGCTTTTTATCCTAGTAATAATAGGGAATTGCCGCAACGCTTGAGCTGACACTGTCTTGCCAACTGCATCTTGTTTGTAGCGCATTGCTCCACACTTAAGACACGACAGACAATCTGTGAATTCATTACGAAAAAGAATGCAATCATTTGGACATGCATGAATCTTGTTGTAGTCCAAGCCAACTGAGGTCAATAGTTGCTTTGCGTCTGGCCTGGAAGGAGGCATTTCATTGCCAGCCGGGAGAAGTTTCTCCCGCAACAACCTGTTTAAGCCACATTAAATTAAAAATCTCTCCAAGCACGTCACCGTTGCAATCAAAAAATCTCTTTTGTAAATTACGTACCTAAACAAAGCAGTGACGCTTGCATCTGACCACCCGTACATTGACTGAAGATTCAAAAATGCCAGACAAGTACGAAGCGTCGATATTTTGGCGCCTTCATAAATTTGTTGACGTGCCAACTTCCTCAACATGTCTTCAAGAGATAGGCGCACGGCTTCTGGTGCTGTTTCGTTAGCGTTCTTCTCACTTGTTTGGAAGAAGGCATCTAGCATCTCCTCCATGCCGTCGTCTTCTGTCTGTAAGTCCTTTTCTGCTTCCATCCTTGGCTCTATATTGGTCGGATATTCACGCATAATCCTTTTTCTCTCTCTCTCTCTCAGATGTAGGTGCTATGTTGCGAAAATCAATGCCCGTTCTGTAGGAGTCGTATCGTAGATTCTGTACGGTTTCTTTAGCAAACTCTCCGTACTTGTATACATGCTCATTACATATCCTACGCTTGCGCAGGATTTGATACTTGCAGAGTGTGAACAAGCATGCAATCTTTTCCTCCATGTTAGTTGATGACGTTGCCACTACAATGATTATGAATGTTGTTTTAATATATATACTCCTCACAATGTAAACTACCTCGCATTCTCTAGTCTTACCTAATCTCCGTACACCTCGGTCCAGAGGTGTACGGAGATCAGGACCACCGGGTCAAAATCTCGTCTTTATTGGTCAAATCCTATATGGGTAGACACATGCGTGCACTCCCAGGTGTACATGGCAATGCATGTACGTAGCGGGCAAAACACCTTTGCCTCTTTTAGTTCCATAGTTTCTTCAACATCCAACGGCTACCTGTTTCTTCTATCCGTTTGACCTACGTCTTGCCATACGCGCTCTTGACATTGCTTTAACACTACCTAATGGACTACGGATGGTTTCGGTAGGCGTAGAATCAGTTTCCGAAGTCCGTCTATGTTTTTCCGTAGAAAAACGCAATCGGATTTGACCTATGGCTTGTGTATTTGGCGTTTCTTCTATCCATTTGATCTACAGCTTGCCATACGCGCTCTTGACATTACCTAAAGACTATCTAATCATCTACGGATGGTTTCAATAGGCATAGAAGCCATTTTCGAAGTCCGTTTGCATTTTTTCGTAGAAAAACGCAACCGTATTTGACCTACGGCTTGTGTATTTAGCGTTTCTTCTATCCGTTTGACCTACGGCTTGCCATATGTACTCTTGACATTGCCTTAAGACTACTTAATGGACTACGGATGGTTTCGGTAAGCATAGAAGCCATTTCCGAAGTCTATTTGCGTTTTTCCGTAGAAAAACACAACCAGATTTGACCTACGGCTTGTGTATTTGGCGTTTCTTTTATCCGTTTGATCTACGGCTTGCCATACATGCTCTTGAAATTTCTTTAAGACTACTAAATGAACTACGGATGGTTTCGGTAAGCATAGAAACCATTTCCGAAGTTTGTTTGCGTTTTTCCGTAGAAAAACGCAACCGGATTTGACCTACGGCTTGTGTATTCGGCGTTTCTTCTATCCGTTTGACCTACGGCTTGCCATACGCGCTCTTGACATTGCTGTAAGACTGCTTAATGAACTACGGATGGTTTTGATAGGCATAGAAGACATTTTCGAAGTCCGTTTGCGTTCATCCGTAGAAAAACGCAACCGGATTTGACCTACGGCTTGTGTATTTGGTGTTTCTTCTATCCTTTGACCTACGGCTTGCCATACGTGCTCTTGAAATTTCCTAAAGACTACCTGATCGTCTGCAGATGGTTTCAGTAGGCATAGAAGCCATTTCTGAAGTCTATTTGCGTTTTTTCGTAGAAAAACGCAACCGGATTTGACCTACAGCTTGTGTATTTGATATTTCTTCTGTCCGTTTAACCTACGGCTTTCCATACACGGTATTGACATTGCCTTAAGACTACTTAATGGACTACGAATGGTTCGGTAGACGTAGAATTAGTTTCCGAAGTCCGTCCGCGTTTTTCCGTAGAAAAACGCAATCGGATTTGACTTACGGCTTGTGTATTTGGCGTTTCTTCTATCCGTTTGACCTACGGCTTGCCATACGCGCTCTTGACATTGCCTAAAGACTACCTAATGGACTACGGATGGTTTCGGTAGGCATAGAATCAGTTTCCAAAGACCGTTTGCGTTTTTCTGTAGAAAAATGTAACCGGATTTGACCTACGGCTTGTGTATTTGACGTTTCTTCTGTCCGTTTAATCTACAACTTGCCATACACGCTCTTGACATTGCCTTAAGACTACCTAATAGACTACGGATGGTTTCGGTAGGCATAGAAGCCTTTTCCGAAGTTCGTTTACATTTTTCCATAGAAAAACGCAATCGGATTTGACCTATGACGTAGAAGCCGTTTATGAAGTCCGTAGAAAAACCCAACTGTACTTCAAAAACGGATTTTATTTTGGGCGTTTCTTCTATCCGTTTGACCTACGGCTTGTTATATGCCCCCGCCCAACCCTTTTTGAGGAGGAAGCTTGTCCCTAAGAGCAACGATGGCGCTGTTGTTGCTCCCTAGAGGACTTTCATGTGTAAAGGTGAGAGTTGAGCTTCGAATGTATTTTGAGATGGTCAAATGAAGTCATAGGCTGCATCAGATGATCCAGGTCACTTTGCCTCGACATGCACAACGCCCGGTCAGACTATTGACCATGGAGGAGATTGATGAGATCCGCCAACGACAGATGGATCCCAGCTAGCTGTTTTAGCCGTTTAGTCCACACCCAGCAGTTTAGGATTCCATAATATTTTATTTTGTCATTTTGTCATCTTTTTACTCTGACTTTGTATCAGATCCACCACATTGTAACTTTCTTGTCTCATAGGTCACTTTGGCCTTTTAAAGACGTCAATATAACATTTCATATCATTTCTCTCTTTAATTTTAATTTCCTACGTGCATACATTAATTCTCTCTCTCTTTCTCTCTCTCTCTCTCTCTCTCTCTCTCTCTCTCTCTCTCTCTCTCTCTTTCCTACACACACACACACACACACAATGTAGAGAGAGAGAGAGAGAGAGAGAGGTTGGGGGGGGGGGGGGGGGGGGGGGGGTGACATAATATCTGCGCAGCAGGTTTCGGCCATGATTTGAGCAGGCGAAAATGGCCCCTGCACGCGTGAGTTTCTCTTTTTTTTCCCAAATTTTTTAGCGTCGATATAACCATGGATGGCTGCGTCGATATAAGCGTGGCAAATAAAGCCTTTCCATGCGTATAGCGGCGCTCATTGCGACGCATATATCGACGCCTATATTGACGTTCTCTAATTCTGTCGATATATGCGTGGAAAGGCATGGCCGTCGATATATGATGGGTCGATAACTTCATGTTATGTTGTAGTGTCTCTCTACATCTCAACAGTATTGCCAAACGGTTCGCCATGGTGTTGTCTATATGTTTGCGAGTGATTTTCAAGCGCTACAATTATCTCTTGCCCCTAGAAACAACACAATGGCGATCCGTTTGGCAATATGGCAAGCCATAATGCTTGCCCACAGGGCATATGCATTGTGGCAAGCTCTATGGCTTGCCATATTGTTAACGGCTCACCATTGTGTTGTCTATATGTCTGTGAGCGATTTCGAGGCCATAAAATCTCTTTACAACTCTAAAAACAACACAATGGTGAGCCGTTTGCCAAATTAGCAAGCCATAGATCTTGCCCACATCGCATATGCATTGTGGGCAAGCTGTATGGCTTGTCGTTTTACTAAACGCCTCACCATTGTGTTGTTTTTATGTTCGGTTAGGTTAGATTAGGTTTAGGCTATAGGTTAGGTGAGATTATAGGTAAGGTTAGAGCTATCGACGACATAATAGTCAAAAAAATACAAACGAACTTCAAATATAACTCGTGTACTTCTAAAAACGTAAACAGACTTCGGTTAGGTTAAGTTATAGGTTAGGTAGATGTTATAAGTTAGGTTACATTAAGTTAAGTTAGGTTTAGGTTTTACGTTAGGTTAGATTATAGGTTACGCATAACGATTATAGGTTAAGTTAGAGCTAGCGTCAAATTAATAGTAAGAAAAACGCAATCGAACTTCGAAGATGACTCGTGTACTTCTAAAAATGCAACGGACTTCGGTTATGTTAGGTTATAGGTTAGGTAGATGTTATAAGCTAGGTTACATTAAGTTAGGTTAGGTATAGGTTTTACGCTAGGTTAGATTACAGGTTAAGTATAACGTTTATAGGTTAGGTTAGAAATAGAATCAAATTAATAGTAGAAAAAACGCAATCGAACTGCGAAGATGACTCGTGTACTTTAAAAAACGCAAACGGTCTTTGGTTAGGTTAGGTTGTAGGTTAAGTTTAGGTTATAAATTATGTTACATTAAGTTATGTTAGGGTCATGTTATAGGTTAGATTAGATTATAGGTTAGGTTAGAGCTATCGTCAAGTTAATAGTAGAAAAAATGCAATCGGACTTCAAAAGTGCACACAGACTTCAAGAACATTAATATATAGTCATTGACCAATAAAGACAAGATCATTACCATGTGGTCCTAGTCTCCCTGCACCTCTAGACCGAGGTGTACAAGGATCAGGTTTGGCTAGAGAATGTGAGGTTGTTAGAGCTAGTAGAAAATAGTTGGAAAAATGCAATTGGACTACAAAAGTGCACACAGAATTTAAGAACTTTAATACATAGTCATTGACCAATCAAGACGATATTATTACCCTCTGGTCATAATCTTCATGCACCTCCAGACCGAGGTGTGTGGGGATCAGGCCTAGCTAGAGAATGTGAGGTTGTTAAATTTTGTCTTGTACTTAGCAATGTGTAGTTATAACAACTAGAGTGTTTTAATTATTTGTTGCATCATTGGTACATAAAGTATGGAAAATAGGATGGCCTGTCCTTGTGCGCATTGCAAGCATCAGATCTTTTGAAAACAAAAAATCGACGACAAACACATACGCAATCACGGTCTCTTTCCGATAGAGCAAGTACAAGACCTGCGTTATCAATCTCATGGTCTGGAGATTGAAGGTCAAAGTCTGCAAGTAGATATTGCTCCAACTTTATCCTAGAGAAGACGATTTTCAAACGAGCATCCATCGAAAGAGTCCTCCCAACTAATACCTACAGCGGCATTTCAAGAAGTAGAGATGGAGTTGATGTTGGACGCGTTCTTTGACATGGATTACAACATAGAAGGCGACAACATTGAACGCAGTACTGTGGACCAATCTCAGTCATCCCATTCATATCGACGGCATGATAGCAACAATGAGGAGGGCGAGATGATGCAAAGTCTTGCATGCATGCCGCTCTATACTGGTGCAAAAATCTCAGTTCTCCGTACCGCATTGGCAATGCTTAATTTGCAGTCTGTCTACAGTTTCTCTGATGCCTCAATCACAGAGCTTTTCAGGTAAACATATTTATCCTAAGCATGGTAAAGTGCAAATTATAGTTCATATAAAGTGATCAAAGGGCCGACTTGTTCATGTAACTTCACGTTGCTGAAGGAGAAAATCTTACCAGAAGGGAATCACATGTCCCCTACCCGTCCAGATGCTGCTAAAAAGCTTTTTACTAATTTGGGCTTTGATTATCAGAAAATACATGCATGTCCTAATGATTGTATTCTTTTTTGCAATGAGTATGCAAACTTGGAACAGTGTCCCAATTGTGAATCAAACAGGTATAGGGAGGACACACAAGGAAAATTTATCCCTGCAAAGGTCCTTTGGCAGTTTCCTATCATTCCAAGAATAAAAAGCATGTTCAGGTGCAAGTCCATAGCCACTTTGATTACATGGCACTCAAATACTAGATCGACAGATTATGTTATGCGGGTACCAGCTAACTCTCGTGGAGGGAAGCACATAGAAAAAAGTTGGCCTACATTTAAGAACGAGACTCGATGTATCCGCCTTGGTCTAAGCAATGGACGGAGTAAACCCATTCGGATTATGGAGCTCGTCATGGAGCACGTGGCCTATTTTTTTGGTTAATTATAATATTCCACCATGGCTCTGTATCAAGAAGGGCCATCTGTTGTTGTCATTGATCGTCTCAATAAAGTACAAAGCAAAGAACATGGACGTCTATCTGGCACCACCTATAGAAGAGCTCCAAATCTTGTGGACAGGAATCGACGTGGGTGATATGTCCCAACCAATCGGACGAGGGAATGTACATGTGCAAGGAATTCTCATGTGGACCATGCACGATTGGCCAGGCTTCGGTGAGTGCTCAGATAAGTGCCTTTAAAACCCTCACACACATGTGACTCATGGATATGTCAATGCTTTTAAATATTAATATGTGATGTTTCACGCTTGAGTTACTCGGGCAATCATGCATGGTCGAAATGTGGTCCTCGACTTGGCTTCCACTACTCTGAGAATTTGAGCAAGAAAGTTTACGAGGAACATAGTAGATTTTTCTTGAAGGACATGAGCTACGTGGACCAAACATATGCAAACATAACATGCATCCATTGAAAGCGAGCGATTGGAAAAACATTTGGTTGGAGAGGAGAGATTAGATGCCATCAGGAATGAGAAGACTTTCTATTTTCCATGATCTCCCCTACTGGAGTGACTTGGTGATTAATCATTTGTTCGATCCAATGCACATCTTCCAGAATGTGGGGGAGATCATCTGAAAGACCACCACTGGAAAAAGAGAGAGCAAGGACCAAAGAGATGACCTACTGGCTGTGGGGTGAATGCCAATCTTAGTGGTATCAGTGGTCTTAATTCTCACGATTGGCACAAATTTTTACATTTTATCTTACCAATTTCCATAAAGGGTTGTTTGACAAATGACATTAGAAGAGCAATCTACCAAATTAGTGAGTTGGTACGCTGGATCAGTTCAAAAGAGATAAGAGAAGACAACATGCATCACCCTTAAATGCTATTGAAGCAGTGTGCATGATTACTAAAGAGGAAGAGGAGATGTCAAGGGGTTGCAATTGGCATGTACATTTCACAACTTCCTTTTTGAGCTCCACATTAAAATTAGTTTTCTTTAATAACTTTTAGTCTGTCTCAATTTTGTGGTTGCAGTATCACAAATATGGAGCTTTGTGGTCGCATGGAAAGCACTTCAGAGTGCAATGGATCGACGAACGAAGGGTCACTTTCGATAGTGGTGTTAGGGCAAGCTTCGTCCAAGAAAGTAGGAGTAGTGCCAGGGATGAGAATACAAAGACTAGCCATCTTGAACACTTTGGCTACATCCAAGACATCTTGAAGATTAGCTTTAGAAAGTTTGATATGTTTATCTTTGATGTCAAGTGGTTCAAAGTTATTCTAGCGGCCCTAATGCAACTGTGCGCAAAGACAAGAGTCGATTGATTCAAGTGAACTCTAGGCGGGTGTGGACAGATGTGTGGGATACATTCGTACTTCGGCAGCATTGTGAACAAGTTGTGTTCATACACGATCCACTATGGATAGAAAATGATGAGAATGATCTGTCTAAACCCAGTTGGCTCTATGTTGTTCAAGTTGCTCCACGTAGCAAGCAAGCGTGTGAAGGGTTGGATGTTGAGCTCGAAGAGGTGATTCATGAACAAAGTGCAGGACCGATTCCAACTTTAAGTTTAGACTTTGAGGTGGATGTCAGAATTGAGCAATTGTCTGGACCTAGAGATGAGGTGTCAACTAGTGAAGCTGATGCGGAGAGCGACCAAGAAGTAGGGTTCGATGATGAAGATACAGAAGTATAGATTGAGATAGACATCTTTGGTGCATCAGATCTCATAGAGGATGAGAGATTAACTAATGACTTTTTCTAGGAAACCTTTTGTAAAGCTCTTTTTATTAGTCTACAATATACTTTATATGTTGTCATTTGTGTAGCTGCTTTGTTGATTTGTTATTTGTATTGATTAAGCATTTCTTACATAAACTAACATATTTTGTGGATGTTTTTTGGGTATGATTAGCCATGGCTAATGACGATGAGCCATACTCTCTTAGTTTTAGTTTTCCAAACTCTCCGGCCGGTATGTCACCCGAGCAGATGGACTCGTTTTTGTCTCAGTTCACACCAGAGTAGATTACGATGGCACAACACCTTTGGGGTGAAGGTCCCGCTAGACGTACTACAGCCGACCCTACGCCCGGGACAAGTGTGTTCCCTACACCGAGCGGCCCCACACCTCAGTCTAGTGTGCCTCCTACACTTAGGACTTGTGTGCCCCCTACACCGCCGGGTGGTTCATCCTCGAGACGACGTAGCCATCCTTCTAAAGGCGGTGGTTGTTGTTGTAGCGGTTCTAGTGATGCGTCCAGACCACCGAGAGAGAGTCCACCACTCTCTTCAGTAGATAGTTCTCCGGTGGGCACACCACGTACATGTTGGGGATCACATGAGCATGATCCTAGCAAGGTGTACAAGAGCAGGGATGGAGCTGTTGTGGCAGATAGGGTTGGAAAGGAAATGCGACAGAGGATTTCAGATCTCTATACGATTGAGTTTGGTCACTCTGTGATGGAGATTTGGGAAAACCTCGATGTTGAGAGAAAGAATTACATCGTCGACGCCATTCAGAGAGAGTACAGGCTGACACAGGGGTACGATCAAGTCTCGAACAACTGGATTTTGAGCGTAGCAAGGTCCACAATGTCAGACCGTCGGTCAGAGGTGAGAGACAGGTACAATGACGAAAGTACCAAGCCGGCATGGTTGGATGCAGAGGAGTGGACGGGGATTGCATGAGAGACACAAGAGAATCCCGATAGATTTCAGCAGTAGAGAGATGCAACCAGAGCACGTTTGGAGTCTGCTTGAGCGTCACATCTTGGGAGTGGAGGCTACGATACGCTTCGATGTGAGTTTGTAGTAATACATATGCTTCAAATTATTGATAATATATATGTTATTAAGAATTTATCTAATGATTAAAGCATAATTTTTCCATGAAGCGCCTTTCGACACGCCAAGAGGTGAAGTATGGGTACAAGCATGGACTTGTGGCCATTTTGACCCAGCATCACGAGGAGGGAGAGGATGTTGATTGGGAGGCATTACCATGATGGTTTTCTCACTCAGTGATTGTTTGCATATGTACAGTTTTGTAGTGCTTATGTTTATGGTTTATGGTTATGTTTATGGTAAGGCACATATATTATGGTTAAGGTTTAATAGTCAACTTAAATTATGGTTTTGGTAAGATGGTATGACAATCATCTGATGGTTATGGTTGTGCAATGACGGTATGGAAATAGGTGATGGTTATTGTTTTGCTATGATGGTATAGCAATCATGTGATGGTTATGGTTGTGCAATGATAGTATGGCTGTTATGATTATGGTATAACAATCATGTTATGGTAATGGTTATGGTATGGAAAATAGGTTATGTTTATGGTTTAACAATTTTCGACTCATGCTTTAATTATGTTAACAAGTTATGTTATTCTTACAATTTTGCTAATTGCCATACACTCGCTTTTTAGCGTCAGCTTGTAGGTGGAGTGCGGTTACTTGTGCATTCTTCCTTTGGGCAGAGAGGGCTGTTTTCTTTTGCTGCAGTACATGCAACATTAGTTCCCAGCCCTCTTTGCCCAAAAAAAAAATTGCAGGTTTTGGTCGTCGGTACAGGTGACGGTATCACCGTCGGTAGGGGCAATGGTATGAGTGTCAAAATTTAGCATATAAATACCGATGCTTATTATTATGCATATTCCAACTACTATTTAAAGGTGTATTGCGATGCCCGCTATACCGATGGTCATACCGATGCTACGATACAAGCATCTCTTGTGAGGCTTATTTCAGCGCCTTTCAGTTTAAAAATTAATGCTATTTCGTCGGTACCTGCGCCGATTTCTACGTGATGTCTTGTAGTGCTCACAGAAGCTCATGATGTTGAGATAAGTCACAATGTGGGAATTATTGTGAGAATTTGTCCAAAACTTCTTGTGCTCTCTCTCTCTCTCTCTCTAATCCTTTGCTTCTATATTACATTATCGTATATTTTTACATCTTTCGAGTTCTCTTTCCATCTCTCACAACACATTAATGAATTCTTCCATTTCCTTTGAAAGTGTTTAGGCAATTCAAGGTAATCCTCCATAAGTCTGAATGACTCCAAGGCAAAGAATAACTGAAAGAAGACTTATCAAACACTATAGAGTTTCTAGCACTCCAAACGAGTATCAACATCCCAATTATGATATATAATAAGCATACTTGAAGGCTAGGTTTCTCAGTCTTAACCAAACAAAAAATAGGCTTAAACTTGGTAATATTTATGCGAATACGATATTATACACATATCTTGAAGAGCCTACCACCGAGATTGTGGATGGTTACAATTCAAAAATAGAGATTTCATGGTTTCTATTTGATTGCATTTGATACATTATCCTTGTAAAATATTTTTCGTAGCCAACACAATGGGTAGAGCCCCATTTAAAGATACTGAATGCTTTCTTCCCCAATAACAATGTAGGTGGTTTTTTTTTAAAGCCCTGATAGCATGATTCCACCCCTTAAGGGTTCCTAGTATATATGATTCTTCCATCTCAAACAAGATTAGAGCATACAGTTTTCTATGATTGCACTAACATATTGCTTGTTTGTCCACAAAGTTAAAGGGCGATAGTACAGAACAATTTATCCTAGGACTTCATATCCCAAGTCCCATGAAACTATACGATCGCTTTGTCTACCAGACACCACAACAATCTAGACCAGCATGTACCAGAATTGAGCATATGTTTAATGAGAGTAGATCTCCTAGCAGTCATGTAATTTCCAAGCCACCTAAGTCAACATGCGCAGGTCATATGGTCTCAAGCAAGCTTTGCAGGCCTGGTATAAAAAAAATAATCTTTTTCTCACCTCTAAAGGATTCATCTCTTACTCTTCAGACCCCAACTTATACATAAAGTAACAAGGTAGCTATTTTGTGATTCTTGCTCTTTATGTAGATGATACCATCCTTGTTTCCAATGAGTTGGGATTTCTTCATCAAGTGAAAAAGTTATTGTCTTTCCCATTTGATATGGTGGATCTTGGAGAGATTCACTCATGTCTTGGTATTCAAATCCAACGGAATTGTACAAAAGATAATTTATTCATTCAACAGTTAAAGTTTATTGCAGATACTATTTGAAAATTTGGTAAGAAATTTGCACATTCAGCCAACACACCTTGTCTTGCAAGTTCTACGAAGAACACTTCTAATAGTAGCGGTCAGCTTGTCATAGATCAACCTTCTGCCAACTTGATTGTATGTCTCCAGTTTGTTGGCATGAGCACTCATCTTGATATTTTGTTTGTTGCTAATATCTTACACAACATCTTGCATGTCCTTCCTTTAAGCATTGGTATACAACAAAGCGTGTCTTGAAAACTTAAAAGGAATTATTGATTTTGGTTTGGTCTATCCACTACAAGAGGTACTTAATAGTAGCGATGCTCATAGTGTGACGCTCAAACATGAAAAACCACGGCGTCACTATAGGCGTTGCTATGTTACAAGTAACATAGCGACGCCTATAGCGACGCCGCCAGGGCTAAAAAAAATAACCAAGAGCGTCCCAAAGGAGAGGAAGGAGAGCCAGGTATGCTCCTTCCCTCGCCTCACTCTCATGTTCCCTTCCCCTCTTTCTCTCTCCCTCTCTCTCTCTCTCTCTCTCTCTCACACACACACACACACATTGTGTTTTTGAGAGAGAGAGAGAGATAGATAGAGAGAGAGCACAATCATAAACAAAAAATGCACACACACATGTATAAACAAAGAATGCACACACACATTGAGAGAGGAAAAGAGAGAGAGAGAGCGTGCATAAACCAAAAATGCACACACACATGCATAAACAAAGAATGCACACACACATTGAGATAGGAAAAGACAGAGAGAGAGAGAGATAAAACAAAGAGAGAAAGACAAAGAGAGAGAGAGAGAGAGAGAGAGAAGAAGAAGAAGAAGAAGAAGAGAGTCTTAAAATCGTAGAAAACTATCACAAGAGACCTTAAAGATCTAGTCGACAGGAGTTGAACTCAAGACCTGTTATTCATGAGGGAAATGGCATAACCAATCTATCACTCTTCGGTGATAGAAAAGTTATACCATTTTTCTCCTTTTTTTATTGGCGTGCACACACACCCAAGAAGAAGAGAGTTTAATTTAACGTCGTAGGAAACTAATTAAAGAGACCTAAAGATCTAGCCGACGAGGAGTTGAACTCAAGACCTGTTATTCAAGAGAAAAATGGCATAACCAATCTACCACAGTTGGGTGATAGAAAGGTTATACCATTTTTCTCTTTTTATTGGCACACTCCCCCCCCCCCCACACACACACACACACACACACAAGAAGAAGAGAGTTTTAACGTTGTAGGAAACTATTCAAAAGACGTTAAAGATTAGGTTAGATGTAGACTTACATTAAATTATATTTTGGTTTATCTAAGTTAAATTAGATTAGATTTAGGTTTATTTTTAGTTAGATTTACGCTTGATTAGATTTAGGTTTATTTACGTTAGATTTATGTTTATTTACGTTATAGAAGATTAGATTTAGGTTTATTAATTTAGGTTTATTTACATTATATTATATTAGATTTAGGTTTATTTACGTTATTTACCTGTTATTGAAGAGGGAATTGGCATAACCAATCTACCACACTTGGGTGATAGAAAGGTTATACCATTTTCTTCTTTTTATCGTTTAAGATAAGGTTAGATTTAGATTTTCGTGTAGGCGCAACTTAGAGAGCTGCCGACGCTTGGAAGAAATGGCGAGAAAATTTCCTGCGCTCACAGCCTCGATAGTCCATACGGACCAGCAATTCCACGTGCATGTTCGATTACTGCTACCATACAATAAGCCGTCATGTTGAGTCAATGGAAGAGCAAATTGAGCCTACACAGAAAATTAGTGATGCAAGATGACGATTCCAAGGGTCACACACACACACGCCATATCCCGTCAAATCTAGAGTAAGAATTAAGTGCCTTGAGCAGACATTAGCTACATTGCAAGAATTGCGTACTTGCATGCTACAAACAAATATCTGCTATGAAAAGATGTTAAGCTGCTGTGAAATGCTACAGCTAGAGAAGAGGCAAAGGGGTTTTGTCCACTACATGCAGTATCATGTAGACATGGGTGTGTAGATTTCTTGTACCCACAAATATAGCCTGACCAATAAAGACGAGATTATAACCCGATGGTTCTGATCTCCGTGCACCTCTAGATTGAGGTGTGCGGGGATTGGACATAACTAGAGAATGTGAGGTAGTTTACAGTGTGAACAAAGAGAGAGAGAGAGAGAGAGAGAGAGAGAGAGAGAGAGAGAGAGATAAAAGACGAGGACTGCCAATAAAAGATTAAATTTGTTGTCCAGGTTATAAGATTTTTACCCTCATTATGAGTAGTGACGAGGATGTGGGGCCGTCCAACCGAAACACCTATCTCTCAACGAGGATCTTATGTCCTTGTAATCATTGCAAGCATGCTGTGCGACGGACAAGACGCGTTTCTTTGTAGCACGTTCGCGAATTTAGCGAGTTCGATCCATCTATTATAGATCAAGGTTTTGCCAATTATAACTCGTCGGACTCTGACGCTGGCCAATAGGCAGCAACCGAATAGACGTGTTCGCAGGCGCTTTACTCAAGCAGCATATGTGAGGCCACAAGATGTAGCCTCTGACAGCTCGAGGGATGATCATGCAGACCACATTTCCAACGAGGCAATGGTTGAGCCCGAGATTGGTGAAATGATCGAGACGATCATGGATTCAGAAAGGCTTGTCTATGATTGATGATATGAAAAGTGAAGCCGATACGCCATTGTATAATGGAGCATGTGTGTCTAGATTGAAAGCGCTCCTGGTTCTTCTCAATATGCAGACAATGTTTGGATGGAGTGACACTAGCGTCACAACGCTTTTCAGGTGATCTATTACAATTAGTTTACTTTAATAAAACTCTAAATGTATAATGATCTGATAGATTTTTACACAATTGTACCGTATTTTTATGTTGTGTAGATTGCTCAAAGAGCACATACTTCCAACTGATAATGTGATGCCAGATTCCCGAGAGGAAGCAAGAAAGATTTTGCGAAACTTGGGGATGGTTTACAATTCGATCCACGCTTGTCCTAATGACTGCATTCTTTTCAGAGGGGAATACATAGACATGGAGAAGTGTCTTCCGAAATGTGATTCCGAAAGATATCAAGTAGATCTCCATGGAATAAAAATTCCGCAAAAGATTTTGAGACATTTTCCTCTGCTTCCTTGCATCAAGCATTTCTTCGAATGTAAGTCCATGGCCGCCCTAGCATCATGGCATGAGGAGAATAAATCTTCGGATGGTGTGCTACGGATTCTTGCAGATTGTGCAGCCTGGAAACATATAGATGGAACATGGTCCGATTTTTCCAGGGAAGCTCGAAATTTACGCTTAGGCCTGGCTATGGATGGCGTAAATCCATTTGGTCAAAGATCAACATCTTACAGTGTATGGCCAGTTGTCATCGTCAACTACAACATTCCCTCGTGGTTGACTACGAAGAAGGGGGACCTATGGCTAAGCTTGATTGTGCCGGGGAGATATGAAGTGAAGAATATGGAGACGTGGAAGACGGATTTGATAAAGCTTGGGACACGCTATGGTGAACCATAGATGATGAGCACATATCTGGAATTGTCATGTGCAATCTCGGTGTTGAGAAGAAGATAACAGAAGATCTAGAGGCTAAAATCAATCGATTTTGCATGCTTCAGAATCCAGTCATGCAGAAGTGGATTTCAGAATATGAGGATGCAAAGCAAGATCTTCAAAGGGCACAAATCGAATGGAGACGGGGAAGACGACCACCGATGCCCTATCCGACGGGTCTGGAGAGCCTACCAAAATTCATGAGCTTAAGATGGTTGCACAACCAATTAAAAAGCGCATAACAGTGCGGTCAAGAAGTAGATGAGGAAGAGTGGGAGTACTCTCGGGGTTGTGCGACCAAGGTATGTTTGCAATGTACGACTAGTAACTTTCTAGATGTTTGAAGAGCCACTCATAATCTTTGTTGGTTGTAGTATAAGTCATACACAGTAGCATGGTGTAAAGGTCGATATTTTAGGGTGGAACGGATCGACAAAAAGAGTTTTACTCAAGATTGTGGAATCATGATAAAATTTGAATAGTCTAGTCGACGACGGTCCTCTAATGCATATCCTGTGGTGGCGGAACTCACTTACTTCGGCACGCTACAAAAGATTTTGAGGATCGATTATAGAGGATTTTTTGTCGACTTGTTTGACGTGCAATGGTTCAAGATAATCATGGAGGGTTGCAACGCTACTGTGCATAGAGGAGAGTTTGGTTTTGTTGAGGTGGATTCAACTAAGAAATGGATTGACCTAAGAGACACTTTCGTACTACCCGAGCATTGTGAACAAGTAAGTATATAAATAGTTAACATCCCATTTTAGAATTTATGTGCCTGGAAGCTCTCATGTAAGTTATGTGGCTCTGTCAGGTGATATTTCATCCTACAAAGTCTGCATCAAACTGGTGGTACGTCATAGAGGTAGCCCCTTGTAGTGCACGGACGTATGAAAGCTACCATGTGCCAATCACAGCGGCATCAATGGAGGAGATCGGTGAAGATGCTCAGTCAGAAGCCGTGGAGGTGGTGCCAGATGAATATCAAGCTGCAAGCATAAGAGTTCCGAAGTGCAAAAAGCAATCAAGCATGGGTGGAGCAGACCAGATTGGCTGGCCAAAGAAGATTGTAAGCATGCGAAGAAAGAAGCGTGCGAGAATCTCGACAAGTGGAAGCAACAAAAGGAGGCACCCAGAGCGTGAGTAGAGGCAGGGAGATCGCACCACTTGGGAAGCGGCGGGTGGGCAAAACTTGAGGCTGATTTTGTAAGTGTTTTCGTATCTATGTTTGATAGTTTAGGGTTTATGGGATTTGAAATTCTAACATAATGGATTCTTTGTATGTTTTGACAGTGGTCGTTTACAGGACGTGATCCCACACCGTACGAGCGTGAGTACGTAGATAGGAAGGGCTTAAACGCCCTTATAGACATCTTGAGTTCTCACGACGGCATGGTTAATATTAGGGTTTATTCTTTTCTATTTATTGTATTGTTTTATAAACGTCACTATATGTTTATACTTACAAAAAGCTATCTTATTGTTTTTATTTTCAAAATCCGACAGATACGCCGCTTCAACGCGATGAGACGTTTGATTAGACGACGTTAGTTTAGCCATAGCTAGATAGCATTAGTTTCTTTTTGTCATAGATTATGTATCATGAGACTACTTTTATGCCTCTATTTGAAAACGATGTATATTTTTTAAATAATGACAATGGTTTGTACCTATTACATTTGCAAAGATTAACAATCAAGAAATTTTGCCTATGTACTATACAATTGTCATTGATTTACTTTCATCAATTCACGCTTGTCATTTTTGTATCTTTATTTTGCAAATAATACATACTATGGATGATGGAGTTAATGGTTATATTGTCTTGTGGGTGACTATTTTGGGTCTATATTTACCTTTGCACTTTTTCTCAAAGATAAATAGACAAGTGAAACATTCAATATGGTTGATGGTTGAATGCTCTGCCACCAAAATGTTTTCCTCTCGGGCGTCTCTATGACCGTCGCTATATAAGGCTCTACAGCGTCGCTATTGATGGCCCTGTAGCGTCGCTATAGTCATCGCTATAGGCGTCGCTAGACGTTTATAGCGACGCTTATAGTGACTGTCATAGCGACACGAATAGAGACGTCCTGGTATCGACGCTCTTAGCGACGCCGGGGGTTATAAAAACCCAGTGTATTTCTGTCGCTAAAAGCGTCACAAGAGCACAGAACCTCTTGTATTGATCGACGACAACCGACATCGGATTCGATGCAATCTCTTTCTCTTTTGGGATACAGCGATGCAGAGTGGGCCAGCTCACATTTATTTATGCGATCTACTAGTGAAAATTTATTCTTTATAAATGGTTGCCTTGTTTCTTCAACTAACAAGAAACAACGTTGTGTTGCAGTTTCTATGACTGAGTCAAAATATGTTGCGGCATCACTTGCAGTTTCTGAGTTGATCTGGCTTTGACAAATGCTGGTTGATATTCGTCACTCTCCTCTTCCTAGTAAACCCTTACAGTGTGACAACCAAAGTGTTATTCGTCTTGCAAAAGAATATGTTCAACATAATAAGTCAAATTAAAGCACATTGTTGTCTATTATCATTATGTCAGGTATGCAGTATGCAAAGGCATCATAATGGTTGAACATTGTCCAAGTGACCAGATGATTGTAGACATTTTCTCAACCTGAGTCATAAAAAGCACTTCTATGATTCATAGTCGATTTGGCCCTCAGAGCATCTTGATAATTCAAGACACAAATAAGTCGTATTTTTTTCCGTTTGTTTAATGAGAGACTCTTTATTTATTCTTGAAGCGTCCCCACAACCAGAGACGTAGAGACCTAGAAAGGATCCCTTCTGAGACGATGAAACTAAGCATGAATCTGTTCTAGGTTTTCTAACTAGCTCTGTTGATGAGCGTGTATAGTTACAGTGTTATATGGGTTTGCAACTAGTTAAGTTCGTGCTTGTCGTAGGAGTGATTGGCATCTCAAACGTGTGTGATACAAGTATCTACATCTGAACTGTGTGCATGGTGAGCCTGAAGGGAGTCGTCGGCCTCTTCAGCGAGCAGAGGTGGCGGAAAAAGCAGTCGAAGTGTGCACCCCTCTTGCTTCCACAAGATTCACATGCAAGCTTTATGGTTAAGCGTAGAGACTCAAAGACGCGATAAGCCTCTCCGATGCCTGTTTTCTTCAATAGCGCTGCCATAAATATGACGTAAATCGGTGCTTTGACTGTGGAGGTTAGCAAGAGCAGCCATCAAGCTCTCGCATGAAAGATTTAGTCTGATTCAGCACAGTGCTAATGCTTGCAATCAGGAGAGTCAAGATAGAGTTTGTAGCAAGGAGTTTTGCATGAAAGCTCTCGTCTACCAGCTAATTGGGGTGGTGCTAATGCCTGCAATCAGGAGAGTCGAGATGTTGAGAGAACGGTTAAAGCAAAAATAGGGGCAAAAAGCAGAGGCGAGCTTCTGATCCTTGTCTCGTGAACCCAAGGATCATGGCACCGCAAGAAACCAGAAGAGGCGAGCTGCTGAGCAAAGAAAATTAGCTGAGGGTGCAGAAAAATACAGAATTAGAGCGAGTTTTATCTATGGCGGTGGAGACTCGCGGAGCTCAGAAAGAACGCAATATCTTTTTGTTGAAATAACGTGATCGATATCTTGTTCTTAGTGTGGTGTGCACTGCTACAGGAGGCTAGAGAGAGAGAGAAGAGTTCGAACTGGAAATGCCTCTTCCAGTCGGCAGCCCCTGCTTATATTAACCACCCTTAGTATCTGCCAAGATGGGGTCTTCTGCAAGCACCCCACACGACTACAGCTACCCATCACACTTCCCCCCTTAGGGGAAAAAGAGGTGGACTGCTGTGTTAGAGCTGGTCCCTTCCAACGCCTCATTTGGGGGGAAGGACGTACATTTTGAGGGACTGAAGAGTTAGGGGCTTGAAGCTACAGAGAAGTAAGGTTTCATCCGAATCACATGGGCTGTTGTTATTGATTGATCACTATCGCGTCATCCGAATCACATGGGCTGTTGTTATTGATTGATCACTATCGCGTCATCCGAATCACATGGGCTGTTGTTACTGATTGATTACTATCGCGTCGAAGGCGATATGTGTTCTCCTTGAGTCTTTGAAGGACGGTGTAGGGGCCAATCCATCGATGCATGAAAGATTTTGAGAGGCCCTTTCTTCTCACAGGGTAGGATAGGCTCACCTTATCATGCTCGTTGTAGACTTGAACATGTCGACCCTCGTCGTAAAGCTTCTTTTGTCGCCTTTGGGCTTGTAAAAGGTTTGCGTGCATGGCGCTTCGGAGAAGAGGCTGAGTGGTAGATAGGAATGCCATCCAATCAATGGCATCTTGTTTGGTGGGAGTAATGTGGACTGTGGCCAGGTCTGGTGGAAACTGAGGATCTCGGCCATACATAGCTTTGAAGGGACTAACTCTAGTGGAGGCTTGTACTGTTGTATTGTATGCATGCACGACGAATGGGAGGGTTAGATCCCAATGTAGGTGCATATGGTCAACATATGCTGCCAGCATCTGCTTGATTGTTTTGTTCAATCCCTTTGTTAGACAATTTTTTTGGGGATGATAGGGTGAGGTAAACACCTGTGTGATTCCTAAACTTTTAGCGAGTACTTGCATAACCTCACTTTTGAACTGCCTTCCGTGATCTGACAAGAGTTTTCGGGGACAACCGTGGCGAAAAATCACGTTCTAGAGAAGGGTTGTTGGAACCGTGGAAGCTGTGGCATCTGGTAGATCTTGATCTTCACACCACCTAGTGAGATAATCTGTGATTACCCAAATGAATTTATTACCTAAGACTGATGTCGAGAAAGGGCCAATAAGATCCCATCCAATCAAGTCGAATGGTGCTGAGAGTGTTATAGGTGATAAGTAGCCAGGTCTTTGATTTCTTGACAGGTAGTGCATTGTTGAAGCCTCTTTGAAAGAGTTTGTCGCATGCTGGGCCAATAATGCTTCAGCCGAAGGTTATGGAGTACTTCGTGAAATCCAAGATGCCCGAACAGTGGATGTGTATGAAAATAATCCACATAATGATGTTGCAACTGTGTTGGTATGTACAGTCGTGGTTGACAGCCTCTCTGCACATAATACAGTAATCCATCGATTATCATAAAGCGAAGCTGATGTGGGTGGAATGTGGATGATTTTATGTGATGAACAATTTCTTGCACCCTGGGGTCGTGTTGTTGGAGAGGTCTAAGTGTGTCGAGATGAAGGGGCTGATCTTCTTCTAGGCTTTGAGCATGCTGAATGTGGACAGTAGGGGGGTTCTAGACAGGCCATCTGCAATATAGCTTGTGGATCCTTTTCGTTACCTGATTTTGAAGTGATATTCTTGTAGGGCGAGAGCCCACCTGAGAAGACGCCCTGGGGGACGTGATTTTTGAAGAAGAGGAATAATAGGCTGATGATCTGTTTCTACTGTGACTTTGGTTCCATGCAGATATGGATGAAATTTTGCGGAGGCCCAGACGAGCGCAAGTAGTTCTTTCTCTATTGTAGAAAAATTGAGTTCGGGTTTGGTAAGAGCTCGGTTGATGAACGAAATAGGCTGCCGGCGACCATGATTATCCTATTGTAGAAGAGCAGCTCCTAATCCCAGATTTGAAGCATCTATTTGAAGTAGGAAGGGGCGTTGAAAATTGGGATGGACTAGCATAGCTGATTGCTGAATGTCTTGCTTCAACTGATCAAAACTTGTTTGGCATGATTGAGTCCACTTGAAACGGGTCCTTGTTTTGAGGAGTAGACGTAATGGCTGGGTGATCTAGGCTAGGTGTGGGACAAAATGGAGGAAAAGTTTGCCATCCCCAAAAAACTTTGCAGTATTTTGACATTAGTTAGAGGGGGGCAAGAAGAGATAGACAAAACCTTGGCTGGATCAACTTGGACTCCCTCTGCAGAGACCATATACCCTAGAAATTTTAGTTTTGTAGAACCCCACCTGCACTTGTGGAAATGTAATTGCAGGTTGTACTTGTGGATGAGTATGAGAAATTCATATAGCACAGTTAGATGTTCAGCCCATGATTTGGTATGTATTAAGATGTCATCTAGGTAGAGGATGATGACCTCCTGTTGTATGAGGTCATGAAAGATGTGGTTTTCTATCTATTGGAAATTAGTACTACCTGTGCGCCTGACAGACCAAAGGGAATATGGGTGAACTGAAACAAACCCCTAGGTGTATGAAAGGATGTTTTATGAGCATCTTGAGGGTTGATAGGCATCTGCCAATATCCAGATGCTAAATTGAGAGATGTGAAGTACTGTGACTGACTAAGCTGATCCAAGAGATCCTCTAGACGAGGCAAAGGATATACGTCATGCTGAGTTACCTTGTTTAATGGCCTGAAATTGATGCAAAAACGATAGGATCCATCATCCTTCCTGACAAGGCGAGGTTCAGATGCCCAACCACTATGTCAAGGTATTATCACTCCTTGAGCTAGCATACCATCAACAACATTGTCAATGCGTTCTATCTCAATAGGAGATCTTCTACGCATAAGCATTTTAACAGGAAATGCATCTCTTGTTCGGATTGAGTGTGTGATTGGGACATTAATGGTTGAAGGAGTTTTGGATTTCTTGAATATTGCAGGAAAATTTTGCAACAGATTGCGGATGTCTTGGGTTCGGTTTAAGGTGTCTACAATGTGATGCTGCGTGTGGACAAAGTTTGGACCATCGTGAGATGAAATAAATGGAATGGGAAGAGTGTTAGGAAAACTGAGTGTGTGAGTATCAAAATTGAGACGTGCTCGTATGTGAACGAACCAATCACACCCCAATGTTAAAGGAGACAATTGACTAGGTAAAACATAAAACTCATGATGAACAACATTGCTACAGTTTGAGAACGATAAAGTGTTATGCTATCTCCAAAGAGAACAGATATTGGTGTGGCTGATTTGGTGGGAAGGTCTAATTTTTGAACTACGGCTTCACTAATAGATGAAATAGTGCTTCCTGAATCTAAAAGAGCTTCATGAGATGTGTTCATTATTTGGACTAGTTTGAACACACTATGCGGCTGGAAGAGGTGACGCGGATTGAATATGACGTGAATGGTGTCCTTCCACCAACCATTCACTCATATGTTTCCCGGAAGCTCGGCTAAAGATGATGCATCATTGAGTTGTATCTGTGCATTCTAGATTTGTCGATGACCATTAAGAGCTTTCAATTTCTTGCAGTGTTCCCTTACATGGCCATAGTTATTGCAGTAGAAACATTTTGGTCTACCTTGTGCGTCCCTCTCAGGTAGATTCCGTCAAGATGTATATTGTGCATTCTAAATGTCGATGTCCATTGGAGTTGGAGCATCATTGCGGAGACATCCCTGATGATCAGGTTGTGTCGTTGGATCTGGAAGAGATGCAAACAGAGCATTGCCTTCAATTCTCTGACAAAACTAGCGTCTCTAATGCCATGGTACGTAAATCCATGATGGTGATTACTATTGAAATGTTTTCATTTGATTTAAAGAAAGCGTCTTTGATGCCATGGTACGTAAAGCCATGATGATTTCTATTTCAAACTTTTTGTTCTAAGTGTCTCTAATGCCAAGGTGAATAACATGATTCCATGTACATAAAGCCATGATGACCATTGCTATTTCAATGCTTTTATATATTGAAAGCATCTTTGATGCCATGGTACATAAATCCATGATGGTTTTTCCCATTTCAAATTTTCTCTAAGTATCTCTAATGCCATGGTACATAAAGCCATGATGATGATTGTCTTTAATGCCATGGTACGTAAATCCACGATGATAACAACTTTTAAGTTGAGATCTTTGGGACCCCAATGTGTTTATTACAAGTCGGCTAAGTATATATGTGTGCACATGTGATTACATTGAGGTTACGTTTGTTTCTATGTCATTTGCACATGTGATTACATCGGCATTATGGTTGTGTCTGTTGTCTCTAGAGCGGCGTTGCGAACCTTCTCTAACGATAATGTGATGTGGTTATTTCTAACCTTCACGTCTCGATATGTTTCTTGAGTTGATGTTGTTTACAGGATGAAAGTCACGTCAAGCAGTGTGTACAAGGGCTCAAAGATATTGAAGCTTCTCAAAGATATTGAAGAATTTGTATCATTTCAATTGTATATATAGGGTTATTAAAGACCCTTGAAAGGGAACATTGTAAAATAGGAGTGATGTAGCTCCTTTGAAGATTGTATATGTATATTTAAAATATTTTAATACAATAGTGGGTATATATAGAGCTGTCGGTTTTTCCTTGAGCCCCCGAGGGTTTTTTCATCCACAGTTAGAGACCTTCATTTGAGTGCGGATGTTGAGCTATATATACTATCTCTATATATAGCACCTTGCTCCCCTCTATATAAACTCATATTGTGTGATCAATTGACACACTTTTGGGGTTTGCAGATCTGGAGTCGTCTTGCTCTCTCTCTTTCTCTCATCTCTCATCTCAGTATTTCTCCCTCATCAACACCTACCACCGAGATTGTGGATGGTTACAATTAAAAAATAGACATTTCATGGTTTCTATTTGATTACATCCGGTACATTTTCCTTGTAAAATGTTTTTTATATCCAACACAATGGGTAGAGTCCTATTTAAAGATAGTCAATTCTTTCTTCCCCAATAACAATGTAGGTGGTTTTTTTTTCTTTAAACCCTGATAGCATGATTCCACCCCTTAAGAGTTCCTAGTATATATGATTCTTCCATCTCAAACAAGATTAGACCATACAGTTTTCTATGACTGCACTAACATATTGCTTGTTTGTCCACAAAGTTGAAGGGGGATAGTAGAAAACAATTTAGCCTAGGACTTCATGTCCCAAGTACCATGAAAGTATATGACCGCTTTGTCTATCAGGCACCACAACAATCTAGCCAGCATGTACCGGAATTGAGCATATGTTTAATGAGAGTAGATCTCATAATCATCATGTAATTTCCAAGTCACCTAAGTCAACATGCATAGTGATATAATCCCAAGCTTGTAGAATAGTGCTAGTTTCATCAGTAAATCCTAGAGCAACCACATTTTTCTGTCCACTTTGCAAGCCTTTCATATTAATAGCTTTGGACAATGCACTTTAAACATAGAACAATGGATGAGTGGCCACTACAAACAACAGGGGACTTAAGGGATAGCCGTGCCTCACTAACCTGTTTAGTGGTGTTTCCTTGGAGAGTCTCTCATTAACCAATATTCTAGACATTGCACCCATGCCCATAAGCCATATGCATGAAACACTTCTACTACCAAGTCCAAGATATTTGTGTAATAATGGAGAGCTGCCTCTTTTGTTTGCATTGATACATGGCGCCAATGTATGTCCAATCCATTGCAAACAACAAAGAGATATCCTCCAAGGGGGCTCTCATAGGCTTGCCTGGGCTTCTTCACGAAGAGGAGCCCGCTTCTCACTTGGCGCCTGCTAACTCCCTGCCACTACACGCAAGAGGAAGAGGGGGAAAGAGCGACAGTGTTTGTAGCGGCTCCTGGAGAGAGAAAAAAAAAGAAAAGAGATGAGCATTAGACACAGGTAGACAGGTGCCCAGGGTGAGGGAGTTCAAAGGAGTGTGACCACTATATCTCGAGTTTGAGTGGTGCCATGTGTGCAGGAGTTGGCATGCACAGCTAGAGTGGCACCGAGATAGCTGGTGAGTGGACTAATGGTACGCACTGCATGTTGGTCCGGAGGTGATAAGCGAAACAAAAGGGTGGGGAAGCACCACACGGCCCTTAAGTTTGCATGCACCCAGGGCAAGAGTTGGCGGCACTGCATACATTGTTGTGACTAGTGGTTGATAGAGCAGCTGCATGGAAGTTTGGTGGGTGGGTTGGCAGAGTGCAACTAGTGTAACCGCAAAGGAGTGGAGAAAAAGGAGTGGAGCTCAACCAGTGTGACCGCAAAGGAGTGGAGTGTAAAGTTGCATGATGGCAGTAGAGACTGCAGCTAGCTGGCGGTGCTCCTCTAGTATACGAAAAGTGATGGTTAAGGTCACATGCAAGAGGGAGTGTGTGTGGTTGAGAAATAGAGAAAGGATGGATGGGCTGTTGGCGGCAATAGCGAAACAGAGAGAGAGAGAGAGAGAGAGAGAGAGAGAGAGAGAGAGAGAGAGAGAGAGAGAGAGAGAGAGAGAGAGAGAGAGAGAGAGAGAGAGAGTTGTGGGTGTCTGTAGCTGCCTATTGACAAGGGAGGGAGAGGGTGAAATATATTATGGCACTTTATGTTGACATGATGACGATGATGATGCGCACAGAAGGGAAGTTGGAGCATGCTGCCGATTTTGAGGACATGTAGCAAGGCCTTGCTATCTTCTGTTGTCAAGAACAATAGAGTTAATTAATTAATGTATTTATTTATTTCTTCTACAGGTTTGAATTGCTGACCCTTTGTCGGGGTTCGTTCCCACTATGACTTGATGCCAAATTCGGCTCAAAAGTTTTCAATCTAAGTGTTCATCAAACCACTCTCTCAAACTTCCTTAAGCCTTTGAACTCAATTCCCTTAGGGTCTATTTTGGTTACTCCTATTTTGCTAAAATCTCTTTACTACCGTCTTCTTCTTTTACAAATCCCAAACGAAGCCTATATACATCCTCCTTTTTGTATTGTATACCTTGACCTGATTGATTTTCTCTAAAATTCATAGAAATCATAACACGAAGTACTTTAAACATCGAATGCTTCATATGTTTGATTAACATTAATTTTCATACTAGCTCTAATCAATCAAAAATAAAGTTAATAGCGAGCATGTACAATCACAGTTCAGTCAATTGAAAGCATATTCAAGTAGAATAAAGAGGTAATTTAAAAAAATGATTTACTTAGCTTTTAATTAACGAGATCCTAATCTTTGGAGCGTAGCACCTCGCTTTGATACCACTGCTACAGCCGGAGACGTGGAGTTCCCTGCAAATTACCCGAAAATAGCTTACTACAAACGATAAAACAGACTAATTGACGTACCTGACAACCACATAGATGCATAATCGTGAGATACACGACCAGAAGGAGACAGAGTGCGAGAGAGTGCAATAGGCCGCCTGCAGATGCACCTCCTAGATGGGAGTGCTATGCTAGCACTCGAGATGGAAGAGAGGAGATATGACAAGAGCAACACAGACACTGGGTGCAATCTCCCCCCGTGCAAGAGTGACCATTTTCCTCTTGCACGTATTTAATTTATAGATTCTTGAATGGTCAAAGTGAGTACAAACTGGCTGGCCGAACATAATTGGCCAAAGCTTATAAAGAGCTTTGGGGTGCTAGTGTAAGGGGAAGAACAGGTTGGTAAAAATCTATAGCAATGCGGAAAGCTATGTGAATGTGTTTGCCCAAGATTTTCTCCGAGCCTGGGTCTTTTCACCGCATGGATGCAGACCTTTTTTTTTGTTTTTCCCTTGTGAGGCATGCCTTGTGCATTTGGAGTCCCAAAGACAGAGTTACGCTTTAGTTGCTGAAACACTTGGGTTATTTGTGTAATAATGGAGAGTTGTGTCTTGTGTTTGCAATGATACATGGCGCCATTGTATGTCCAATCCATTGTGAACAGCAAAGAGATATCCTCCAAGGGGGCTCTCATAGGCTTGCAAGGGCTTCTTCACGAAGAGGAGACCACTTCTCACATGGAGCCTGCTAATTCCCTGCCACTACATGCAAGAGGAAGGTAACGGCCATGCAAGGAGGAAGGGGGGTGTGGCTTACACATAAATCGCAGTTGACCCGGAAGACCAATAAAGAGTGAGAGTGTTTGTAGCGGCTCGTGGAGAGAGAAAAAAATAAAAGAACAGAGATGAGCATTAGACACAAGCAGATAGGTGCCCAGGGTGAGGGAGTTTAGTGGAGTGTGACCACTATATCTCTAGTTTGATTGGCGCCATGTGTGCAGGAGTTGGCATGCACAGCTAGAGTGGCACTGAGATAGCTGGTGAGTGGACTAATGGTACGTACTACATGTTGGTCCAGAGGTGATAATTGAAACAAAAGGGTGGGGAAGCACGACACGGCCATCTAGTTTGCATGCACCCAGGGCAAGAGTTGGCGGCACTGCTTTCATGGTTGTGACTAGTGGTTGATAGAGCACCTGCATGGAAGTTTGGTGGGTGGGTTGGCAGAGTGCAGCTAAAGTAACCGCAAAGGAGTGGAGAAAGAGGAGTGGAGCGCAACCAGTGTGACCACAAAGGAGTAGAGAAAATGGAGTGGAAGGCAATGTTGCATGACGGCAGCAGAGACTACAGCTAGGTGGTGGTGCTCCTCTGGTATGCGAAAAGTGATGGTTAAGGTTGCATGCAAGAGGTAGTGTGTGTGGTTGAGAAATACAGAAAGGTTGGATGGGCTGTTAGTGGCAATAGCGAACGAGAGAGAGAGAGAGAGATAGAGTTGTGGGTGTGTGTAGCTGCCTATTGACGATGGAGGGAGAGGGTGAAATATATTATTGCACTTTATGTTGACATGATGACGATGATGATGAGGGAGAAGGGAAGTTGGAGCATGCTCTCGATTTCGAGCACATGTAGCAAGGCCCTGCTATCTTTTGTTGTCGAGAACAGTAGAGTTAATTAATTAATGTATTTATTTATTTCTTCTAAAGGTTTGAATTGCTGACCCTTTGTCGGGGTTCGTTCCCACTATGACTTGATGCCGAATTTGGCTCAAAAGTTTTCAATCTAAGTGTTCATCAAACCACTCTCTCAAACTTCCTCAAGCCCTTGAACTCAATTCCCTTAAGGTCTATTTCAGTTACTCTTATTTCGCTAAAATCTCTTTACTACCGTCTTCTTCTTTTACAAATCCCAAACGAAGCCTATATACATCCTCCTTTTTGTATTGTATACCTTCACGTGATTTATTTTCTCTAAAATTCGTAGAAATCATAACACAAACTACTATAAACATCAAATGCTTAATATGTTTGATTAACATTAATACTCTAGTTTTCATACTGGCTCCAATCAATTAAAAATAAAGTTAACAGCGAGCATGTACAATCACAGTTTAGTCAATTGAAAGCATATTCAAGTAGAATAAAGAGGTAATTATAAAAAATGATTTCCTTAGATTTTGATTATTGAGATCCTAATTTTTGGAGCGTGGCACCTCGCTCTGATACCAGTGCTACAGCCGGAGGCGTGGAGTTCCCTGCAAAATACCCGAAAAAAACATACTACAAATGATAAAACAAACTAATTGACGTACCTGACAACCACATACATACATAATCGGGAGATACATGAACAGAAGGAGACAAAGTGCGAGAGAGAGCAATAGGGCACGTCCAGATGCACTGCCTAGAAGGGAGTGCTACGCCGGCACGCGAGATAGAAGAGAGGAGATATGAGAAGAGCAACACAGACACTGGGTGCAATCTCCCCCCGTGCAAGAGTGACCATTTCCCTCTTGCACGTATTTAATTTATAGATTCTTGAATTGTCAAAGTGAGTACGAACTGGCCGGCCGTACATAATTGGCCAAAGATCATAAAGAGCTTTGGGGTGCTAAGGGGAAGAGCAAGTTGGTACAAATCGATAGCAATGCGGAAAGCTATGTGAATGTGTTTGCCCGATATTTTCTCCGAGCCTGGGTCTTTACACCGCATGGATGCAGAGCTTTTTTTTTGTTTTTCCCTTGTGACGCACGCCTTGTGCATTTGGAGTCCCAAAGAGAGAGCTATGCTTTAGTTGCTGAGACACTTGGGTTATTTGTGTAATAATGGAGAGTTGCGTCTTGTGTTTGCATTGATACATGGCGCCACTATATGTCCAATCCATTGGGAACATCAAAGAGATATCCTCCAAGGGGGCTCTCATAGGCTTGCTTGGGCTTCTTCAGAAAGAGAAGACCGCTTCTCACATGGCGCCTGCTAACTCCCTGCTACTACATGCAATAGGAAGGTAACGGCCATGCAAGGAGGAACGGGGGTGTGGCTTACACAGATATCGCAGTTGACCCGGAAGAGCGAGAAAGAGTGAGAGTGTTTGTAGCACCTCCTGGAGAGAGAAAAAAAGAAAAGAAAAGAGATGAGCATTAGACACAGGCAGACAGGTTCCCAGGGTGAGGGAGTTCAGTGGAGTGTGACCACTATATCTCGAGTTTGAGTGGCGCCCTATGTGCAGGAGTTGGCATGCGCAGCTAGAGTGGCACCGAGATAGATGGTGAGTGGACTAATGGTACGCACTACATGTTGGTCCAGAGGTAATAAGCAAAACAAAAGGGTAGGCAAGCACAACACGGCCCTGTAGTTTGCATGCACCCGGGGCAGGAGTTGGTGGCACTGCATACATGGTTGTGACTAGTGGTTGATAGAGTAGCTGCATGGAAGTTTGGTGGGTGGGTTGGCAGAGTGCAGCCAGTGTAACCGAAAAGGAGTGGAGAAAGAGGAGTGGAGCGCAACCAGTGTGACCGCAAAGGAATGGAGTGCAAAGTTGCATGACGGCAGCAGATACTGTAGCAACCTGGTGGTGCTCCTCGGGTATGCGAAAAGTGATGGTTAAGATTTCATGAAAGAGGGAGTGTGTGTGGTGGAGAAATAGAGAAAGGTTGGATGGGCTGCTAGTGGCAAAAGGGAACGAGAGAGAGAGAGAGAGAGAGAGAGAGAGAGAGAGAGAGAGAGAGAGAGAGAGAGAGAGAGAGAGAGAGAGAGAGAGAGAGAGAGTTGTGGGTGTGTGTAGCTGCCTATTGATGAGGGAGGGAGAGGGTGAAATATATTATTGCACTTTATGTTGACATGATGACGATGATGATGCGCACAGAAGGGAAGTTGGAGCATGCTGCCGATTTTGAGCACATGTAGCAAGGCCCTGCTATCTTCTGTTGTCGAGAACAGTAGAGTTAATTAATTAATGTATTTATTTATTTCTTCTACAGGTTTGAATTGCTGACCCTTTGTCGGGGTTCGTTCCCACTATGACTTGATGCCGAATTCGGCTCAAAAGTTTTCAATCGAAGTGTTCATCAAACCACTCTCTCAAACTTCCTCAAGCCCTTGAACTCAATTCCCTTAAGGTCTATTTCAGTTACTCCTATTTTGCTAACATCTCTTTACTACCGTCTTCTTCTTTTACAAATCCCAAACAAAGCCTATATACATCCTCCTTTTTGTATTGTATACCTTCACATGATTGATTTTCTCAAATTCGAAGAAATCATAACACGAACTACTTTAAACATCAAATGCTTAATATGTTTGATTAAAATTAATACTCTAATTTTCATACTAGCTCCAATCAATCAAAAATAACGTTAATAGCGAGCATGCACAATGATAGTTCAGTAAAT
Organism: Adiantum capillus-veneris; assembly: GCF_014529385.1. Taxonomy (NCBI): domain Eukaryota; kingdom Viridiplantae; phylum Streptophyta; class Polypodiopsida; order Polypodiales; family Pteridaceae; genus Adiantum; species Adiantum capillus-veneris. The sequence continues at coordinate 17,870,052 of NC_140941.1, read as the reverse complement.
CGAAAGCATATTCAACTAGAATAAAGAGGTAATTAAATAAAAATGATTTACTTAGCTTTTGATTATCGAGATCCTAATCTTTGGAGCGTGGCACCTCGGTCTGATACCAGTGCTGGAGTTCCCTGCAAAATACCTGAAAATAGTTTACTGCAAACGATAAAACAAACTAATTGACGTACCTAACAACCACATAGACACATAATCGCGAGATACACGAACAGAAGGATACAGAGTGCGAGAGAGAGCAATAGGGCGCGTGCAGATGCACCTCCTAGAAGGGAGTGCTATTTGCTAATTTGCATTAACAATTCCAATTTAGCATTCCGAACCACTGCCTCACACCTTGCAAGAAACACCCTTCACTATAAACACACCCACATTGCTCATCTCACCCTTTCCGGCTCACAAGACACCCCAATTCTACCCTCTTAGTGACACCGTTCAAGGATCAGGCAAACCCTCTGCAAACACCGGCAAGTACACAAAGAGCAAGAGAAAAGGAGGGGATGGGAAGAAGCAACACAAGAAGTAGGGGTAAATATTTGGTATTATGGCATAGGGGGGTAGTACAGTAAAGTATGCATCTCCAATGGCAAGCTTGCAATACACAGGCTTGAAAACCTTCAATCACTCCCTCAGGAAAAAAAATCCCTTGAGAAATCACTCCTTTCCCCTTTTATAAAGCTTGGCTAAGGCTAAAAATGAAAAAAATAAGAGCTATCTAGCTCGTACAACTAGCTGAACTTCCTTTAGAATTTTTCACTGCATGGTCACCACTTGGCACTTTCCTTGTGTTTGGCATCTGCATGGTGCACACTTGCTCAATTAAATCGCCCAGATGCTCCTTTTGGCGTCATCCCTTTGTTTTTTTTTTCCTCTCTTACTCTTTCTCGACACACTTGTTGTGGGATCCCATTTTTTATTTTCACCTTGAATTCAGCCTTCAAGTTCTTCCTTGCTATCTCTTGGTGGGATTCCTCCCCTTGACCGGCCTTAAGCTTGCCTTTCTTCTTCCCTCTCTCTATTGTGGGACACATCACTTACCATGCACTAGGAAGGGGGAGGCACTAGCGAGGTCGCTATTGCCCTCTCCCTCTAACTCCAAAAACAGGGCCTTAGAAGGCTGCGGGCATGGGATTCTCATTGAGCAGGCTGCCACGTCATCACTGTCCCAACGACCACTGTCACTTGCCGTCACAGTAGTGTGCACAACCGGCGCCATCGCACTACGCAAAACCGCCACAGCAATTGATGGCTCCATTGCCGGGTTGTCAGACTGCAAAGCCCGAGTTATGCATAACTCCATGTTGTCGAGTGCAAACTTATCGGACTTCATCATTTTTTCCGTTCTCTAAACCATCAAATCGAGGCCGCAAACAACTGATCAGATCATCTGCAATCCAATTCGGATAAGTGCACCTTATCTTCCGACTCTTGTATCTCCCCGCTTCGGACTATGTTTGACGTGTAGTCACTTCTTGTTAGCATGGCATATGATGCATACTATGCATTGAACACTTGGTGAGCTCATGAAAACACCAGATGGTGCACTTCCCAATGCTGGCAAGTGGGTGTAGAACTGGCCCCCGAAAAAACTTCAATTGACTATATCTTGCTAACCGGAGCTTCGATTTGAATCCGAGAAGATACGTATGCTCCATAACTCCAACACTACCCATATATCCTTTGTCACTTGCCCGGGCCACCTGTCCAGAGCTACCCTATCTAGCCAAAATTTGCAACACCCTGAACCTTCAACCTTTAATAACTTGGGCTTCGTAGCTCAGTTTGATGAGCCGTTTGGACCTGCTCCTCCAGCACTTCAAGCTCTACATTTTTGAACCAAAAAGCTGCACTTTGTTGAGCTAAAATTGGCTAAAAAACAGGATTTGACAATTTTGTAATTTGGTCATAACTTACAACTTTAATATTTATTTCTCCCTAGAAGCATTAGGACATGTTGAGGACTACTAAAGATAGTTCTCTAGCATTATAGACCTCACAAACATGAATTCTAGAGTGGTATAGTTGCAAAAAGTTAAAAAACGCCAAATACAGGACCCGTTTTTTTAGATAGTTTAGGTTGTGAAATGTTGTGCAAGGACAATGTTAAAGATGGAATTGATATTCCGAAAAAATGTCGAGTTTTTTTCAGCTCATGAGACAACTTTATAGATAGATAGCACCTCAAAATCCATTTTGAAACTCTTGACATAATTCAAGGAAAATGGTCACTTAACAGGATATCAAAGTGTCCCATTACCAACCTAGTGTTAACGTCTATTTCGGTTACTCCTCTTTTGCTAAAATCTCTTTACTACCGTCTTCTTCTTTTACAAATCCCAAACGAAGCCTATATACATCCTCCTTTTTGTATTGTATACCTTGACCTGATTGATTTTCTCTAAAATTTGTAGAAATCATAACACGAAGTACTTTAAACATCAAATGCTTCATATGTTTGATTAACATTAATTTTCATACTAGCTCTAATCAATCAAAAATAAAGTTAATAGCGAGCATGTAAAATCGCAGTTCAGTCAATTGAAAGCATATTCAAGTAGAATAAAGAGGTAATGAAAAAAAACGATTTACTTAGCTTTTGATTATCGATATCCTAATCTTTGGAGCGTACCACCTCGCTCTAATACCACTGCTACAGCCGGAGGCGTGGATTTCCTTGCAAAATACCCGAAAATAGCATACTACAAATGATAAAAAAGACTAATTGACGTACCTGACAACCACATAGACACATAATCCCGAGATACACGAACAGAAGGAGATAGAGTGCGAGAGAGAGCAATAGGGCGCGTGCAGATGCACCTCCTATAAGGGAGTGCTACACTGGCACGCGAGATAGAAGGGAGGAGATATGAGAAGAGAAACACAAACACTGGGTGCAATATCCCCCGTGCAAGAGTGACCATTTCCCTCTTGCACGTATTTAATTTATAGATTCTTGAATGGTCAAAGTGAGTACAAACTGGCCGGCCGGACATAATTGGCCAAAGCTCATAAAGAGCTTTGGGGTGCTAGTGTAAGGGGAAGAGCAGGTTGGTACAAATCGATAGCAGTGCGAAAAGCTATGTGAATTATTTTTCCCAGGATTTTCTTCGAGCCTGGGTCTTTTCACCGCATGGATAAAGACCTTTTTTTTTGTTTTTCCCTTGTGAATCATGCCTTGTGCATGTGGAGTCCCAAAGACAGAGTTACGCTTTAGTTGCTGAGACACTTGGGTTATTTGTGTAATAATGGAGAGATGCGTCTTGTGTTTGCATTGATACATGGCGCCATTGTATGTCCAATCCATTGCGAACAGCAAAGAGATATCCTCCAAGGGGGCTCTCATAGGCTTGCCTGGGATTCTTCACGAAGAGGAGACCGCTTCTCACATGGCGCCTGCTAACTCCCTACCACTACATGCAAGAGGCAGGTAACGGCCATGCAAGGAGGAAGGGATGTGTGGCTTACACAGAAATCACAGTTGACCCGGAAGAGGGAGAAAGAGTGAGAGTGTTTGTAGAGGCTCCCGGAGAGAGAAAAAAAAAAGAAAAGAGATGAGCATTAGACACAGGTAGACAGGTGCCCAGGGTGAGAGAGTTCAGTGGAGTGTGACCACTATATCTCGAGTTTGAGTGGTGCCATGTATGCACGAGTTGGCATGCACAGCTAGAGTGGCACCGAGATAGTTGGTGAGTGGACTAATGGTACGCACTACATGTTGGTCCGGAGGTGATAAGCGAAACAAAAGGGTGGGGAAGCACCACACGGCCATCCAGTTCGCATGCCTCAGGGCAAGCGTTGGTGGCACTGCTTTCATGGTTGTGACTAGTGGTTGATAGAGCATTTGCATGGATCTTTGGTGGGTGGGTTGGCAGAGTGCAACTAAAGTAACCGCAAAGTAGTGGAGAAAGAGGAGTGGAGCTCCACCAGTGTGACCGCAAAGGAGTGGAGTGCAAAGTTGCATGACGGCAGCAGAGACTGCAGGTAGCTGGTGGTGCTCCTCTGGTATGCGAAAAGTGATGGTTAAGGTCGCATGCAAGAGGGAGTGTGTGTGGTTGAGAAATAGAGAAAGGTTGGATGGGGTGCTGGACGCAATAGCGACCAAGAGAGAGAGAGAGAGAGAGAGAGAGATAGAGTTGTGGGTGTGTGTAGCTGCCTCTTGACGAGGGAGGGAGAGGGTGAAATATATTATGGCACTTTATGTTGACATGGTGATGATGATGATGATGCGCACAGAAGGGAAGTTGGAGCATGCTGCCGATTTCAAGCACATGTAGCAAGGCTATGCTATCTTCTGTTGTCGAGAACAGTAGAGTTAATTAATTAATGTATTTATTTATTTCTTCTACAGGTTTGAATTGCTGACCCTTTGTCGGGGTTCATTCCCGCTATGACTTGATGCCGAAGTCGGCTCAAAAGTTTTCAATCTAAGTGTTCATCAAACCACTCTCTCAAACTTCCTAAAGCCCTTGAACTCAATTACCTTAAGGTCTATTTCGATTACTCCTATTTTGCTAAAATCTCTTTACTGCCGTCTTCTTCTTTGACAAATCCCAAACGAAGACTATATACATCCTCGTTTTTGTATTGTATACCTTCACATGATTGATTTTCTCTAAAATTCATAGAAATCATAACACGAACTACTTTAAACATTAAATGCTTCATATGTTTGATTAACATTAATTTTCATACTGGCTCTAATCAATCAAAAATAAAGTTAACATCGAGCATGTACAATCACAGTTTAGTCAATTGAAAGCATATTCAAGTAGAATAAAGAGGTAATTTAAAAAAATGATTTACTTAGCTTTTGATTATCGAGATCCTAATCTTTGGAGCATAGCACCTCGCTCTGATACCACTGCTACAGCCGAAGGCATGGAGTACCCTGCAAAATACCCAAAAATAGCATACTACAAACGATAAAACAGACTAATTGACGTACCTAACAACCACATAGACGCATAATCGAGCGATACACGAATAGAGGGAGACAGAGTGCGAGAGAGAGCAATAGGGCGCGTGAAGACGCACCTCCTAGAAGGGAGTGCTACGTCGACACGCGAGAGAGAAGAGAAGAGAGTTGAGAAGAGCAACGCAGACACTGGGTGCAATCTCCCCCCGTGCAAGAGTGACCATTTCCCTCTTGCACGTATTTAATTTATAGATTCTGGAATGGTCAAAGTGAGTACAAACTGGCTGGCCGGTCATAAATGGCCAAAGCTCATAAAGAGCACTTGAATAATAAAATGTACATAAAATATGATATCCTTTTGCAATAGCTGAGCTCGGTCAAGCCTTTTCCACACAGCTACAATAAATAATAAGATAGCAATTTCATAACATCTACTATTTTGCTATCTCTTATTTTTTGTTTAGAACATGATAACGAGAAAAAATATTTTGGCATTCTCACAAAATTTGATATTTCGGAGAGGAATTTACAAACACACATAAGCAATCATGATAATAAGAGTTACTCTTATGCAAACATTTTTTTTTTTTTGCAAACATCTCTCCTACATGAGGATTTAGATAAAAGATATTACTAGAGTAGAAACTATTATTCTTCACTTCATATCAAACTTAATCAATCAAATTACTATGGACTACATAAACGATATTATATATCGGTCTTCGACTCAAGGCATTGGTGACCTTGTCTCTTTTCTAGTCAAACATTTCAAATCAAAAGAATATTCACATAATAGTTGAAGGCATTGCTTCTACCTATTATTGAGTAATGGAGGAGTGAAGACATATTCTTAACTAATTCTGAATCATACATAGGATAGTTCAAATCATTCCTTGTCAACTTTCTATATTCATATATCACAACTCTTTCCTTCTCATATAAAACACATCCCATTTTTTCTCCACTTGGATTAACCAAAGAGGGTTTTTCTAACTCTAGAATATCCAAAATATAATACTCAATCCCTCTTCTTTTAGTGTTTCAAATGTAGCTTTACATGCTTCAGAATATACAAATTCTTTTTTTCCCTTTGTTAATTCAGTTAGACGTGTTGCAATCTTAGAAAAAATTTTAATATATGTTTGTTCATATGGTGGTAACCCCAAAATACTCCTCATATCTCTCATAGTTTTTGGTATCGCCAACTCCTCAATTGCCTTGACCTTGTCACAATTAGTGTGTATACCCTCTCTCACGATTTATACCCTTCCAAGATATACAACTTTTTTTCTCTTTTCCTTTTTCGGGTTCATCTTTTAACTCTTTTGCAAAAGTTATGAAGGTCTCATACCCTTGTCTAAGTCACCTTATCAATTTCACTATCTCTTTATTCTCTATAAATAGTACAGCTATCGCCATCAAGAGAATTTCAGATTATTTTTTATTTTCTTTATAATCAATCAAAATGTGATTTTCAATTAGTTCTTTTGTGAAACTTTTAGTGCCACTAGTCTTTTAATTTCTCAGTCAATTCAAAGGACAAGAAGTAATGTATACTACCCAAATCAATTAAGAAATTCAGTTTCAAGTTTTTGATTTTACGCATGAGTGTGATGACAAACACTGGGGAGGGGGAAGAGGCAACACAGCCAGCACACAAAATGTTTGCCTCTCTATAGCCCAGGGATTCCACAATACCCCTAACCTCTCTAATAACACCTTCAAATTGGCTAATTTGCAATAACAATTCCAATTTAGCATACCGAACCACCGCCTCACACCTTGCAAGAAACACCCTTCACTATAAACACGCCCACACTGCTCATCTCACCCTTTCCGGCTCACAAGACACCCCAATTCTACCCTCTTAGTGACACCGTTCAAGGATCAGGCAAACCCTCTGCAAACACCAGCAAGTACACAAAGAGCAAGAGAAAAGGAGGGGATGGGAAGAAGCAACACAAGAAGTAGGGGTAAATATTTGGTATTATGGCATAGGGGGGTAGTACAGTAAAGTATGCATCTCCAATGGCAAGCTTGCAATACACAGGCTTGAAAACCTTCAATCACTCCCTCTGGAAAAAAAATCCCTTGAGAAATCACTCCTTTCCCCTTTTATAAGGCTTGGCTAAGGCTAAAAATGAAAAAAATAAGAGCTATCTAGCTCGTACAACTAGCTGAACTTCGTTTACAATTTTTCATTGCATGGTCGCCACTTGGCACTTTCTTGGTGATTGGCATCTGCATGGTGCACACTTGCTCAATTAAATCGCCCGGATGCTCCTTTTGGCTTCATCCCTTTGTTTTTTTTCTCTCTTACTCTTTCTCGACACACTTGTTGTGGGATCCCATTTTTGATTTGCACCTTGAATTCAGCCTTCAAGTTCTTCCTTGCTATCTCTTGGTGGGATTCTTCCCCTTGACCGGCCTTAAGCTTGCCTTTCTTCTTCCCTCTCTCTACTGTGGGACACATCGCTTACCATGCACTTGGGAGGGGGAGGCAATTGCGAGTTCGCTATTGCCCTCTCCCTCTAACTCCAAGAACGGGGCCTTGGAAGGCTGCGGGCATGGGCCCCTCAGTGGGCAGGCTGCCACGTCATCACTATCCCAATGACCACTGTCACCTGTCGTCACAGTAGCGTGCACCACTAGCGCCATTGCACTACCCAAAACCGCCACAGGCGCGCCCACGGGCTGCCTCGCACCGCTGCGAACCGCCACAGTAGCGCTCCCTCGGGGGTCCGCCATAGCTCATGGCATATGGGAGCTTCTCTCACTCTCTTGATACCTTTGAACAGGCCAGCCCATATACTGCATTCCCGGGCAACAAGATCCCGCATGTGGTTTTTTGCAGGGCCACGTGTCAACACCACCAAGCTCCAACCTTTTAGGGCTTTTGAAAAACAATAAAAACCATTTTTTACAAAAATCTTGTTCCCTCCAGTTTTTGCAAGGCCTGCAATTGATGGCTCCATTTCCGGGTTGTCAGACTGCAAAGCCCAGGTTATGCATAACTCCATGTTGTCGACTGCAAACTTATCGGACTTCATCATTTTTTCCGTTCTCTAAACCCTCAAATCGAGGCCGCAAACAACTGATCAGATCATCTGCAATCCAATCCGGATAAGTGCACCTCATCTTCCGACTCTTGTATCTCCCCGCTCCGGACTCCGTTTGACGTGTAGTCACTTCCTGTTAGCATGGCATATGATGAATACTATGCATTGAACACTTGGCGAGCTCATGAAAACACCAGATGGTGCATTTTCCAATGCTGGCAAGTGGGTGCAGAACTGGCCCTCGAAAAAACTTCAATTGACTATATCTTGCTAACCCGAGCTCCGATTTGCAATCCGAGAAGATAGGTATGCTCCATAACTCCAACACTACACATATATCCTTTGTCACTTTCCTGGGACACTTGTCCATAGCTACCCTATCTGGCCAAAATCTGCAACACCCTAAACCTTCAACCTTTAATAACTTGGGCTTCGTAGCTCAGTTTGATGAGCCGTTTGGACCTGCTCCTCCAGCACTTCAAGCTCTACATTACTAAACCAAAAAGCTACACTTTTCATCTCCTTCATTTGATTCCCCAAATAGCCCCTCGTGGAGCCTTCCTTGGCCTATAGACCACAACAGGCATACATTTCCTCTGTTGCTTGTCAGCCCATGATGTTCCTAGTTGCTCCTTCCTTCTGCCAAGCTTCCGCTAGCTTGCACATATCTGTCCATGCCACCTTCTAGAGTCGACACTCTTTGGTTGTACCATCATTGTCCACCTCCTAGTTGAGCATTTATGCTCAACCACATAAGAGCTTGATTACCCTACTAATTGCAAACACTGAACACACTATGGGAAACTTCAAAAAAACTTGACCGTATATACATGGTTTTATTCCTGACATATGATAACACTGCTTAGGTTGGTTGCCTAACCCCCTCCATTAGAACCTGATGCACTGCTGGCACCAACTCTCTTTCAAAACAGAGCTTGAGACGTAGACCATTAACCTTGTGTTTGAGAAAATGACCATGCAAAATGGTGGTGAGTAACTTGATGAACCTTGTAATGTCTCGTCCACTTCTTTTTGAACTTCTTTTGAAGGTGAAGTCAAGATAACTCTCTTACTTCATCATTAGATTGCCCTTTTCAATCATCTTTTTAGGTAAATGTTGGTTGAACTTTGCTACTCTTTTCTCTCCCTGCTTCACATAAAAATCTGCCGCTACCTCATGCTCCATCCTCAAAGTTTCAAGACTTGTAATCCTATCCTATAAAACATCTTCATGAGTTTTATCATTTCGCCACAAACCTTTGAGAGCCCCTAATTGCACAAGCACAGGTAATACTGCTTCCTTGCCATTGAGGCGGTCCGGGGCGGGCAACAAGAAGAGTAACCTCTAAACACCCTTCAAGGCTCCCGTGCTGCTCAATGGGGCTGGGGCACAACACAACACAAAACAAAACAACAAACCCCCAGCCAAATCCCAACTACACAAGGGGCACCACCTAGTTTAAGTGCGAACTAGGACGCAAAAGAGGAGAATCGTTAGAGCAACCCACAAACAAGCAAGGAATTTACACTAACCCTAACACCAATGGAACACTCTCACACACTAAAACACGAGAGAGAGAGAGAGAGAGAGAGAGAGAGAGAGAGAGAGAGAGAGAGAGAGAGAGAGAGAGAGAGAGAGAGAGAGAGAGAGAGAGAGAGAGAGAGATATGGTGCTGGGGCTGCTTTGAAGTGTACCGTTAATGATCAAGCAAACATAAATATATATATGTAAGAAAGAGAGAGAAGGGGGAAGGGGGTGCTTGTTGCACTAATGCCTTCTTACAAATCTGTCATGACCAATCAAAGTGAGATTAGTATTTGTTCAACATAGCCTGAGTAAATTACACCACAACACATCATAAGAAAAAAGCCACCCCAATCACTGTCTTAAGGCCAGGGGAGTCCTCTCCACCCTGTCACCCTCTTACAGCATGTGGGATTTATGGCTAAATTGATAACAATACCAGAGACAAGCTATCAAGAACTTAAATGAAACACCAAGACACTTACACATCATTATTGTCCATGACTTCACGTTGGAAGGGAGACAAGGTATCCATGCTTAGTCCAAATCCACCCTCCTTGATTCAGCAAATGTTGGGCTTACACTAGTAGGAGAAATGATAGATTTCCTACTCTCAATTGAGTGATCACTCTTTCTCTTACAATGGCATAGAGTTCCCTTGCTAATCTCCTATTACAACACATGCACATGCATAAGACAATGAGCTTCCACTCAAGAGCTCCTTCTAGAGAGGTTGAGCTTGGCTGCTCAAGCTATAGCATAGTGCTCTTGCTTATGGCTCCCCCTTTTGTGCTAGCTACACCCTCCTTTTATAGCAATTTTGAAGGCTAGGGTTACTCCTCTAACCATGGTTGGGTTACATTTTCAGCAATTTATCTAATTTCTTTTGCTTGGAATTATCAAGAAGTTGGTGGGGAAAGAGAGAGGAGAGAAATGGAGGTGATAGGACTTTTCATAGTGGGTTAGTGTTAGTAGAGTTAGTATTAATTTATGAATGGAATTGGATATTCACAATGGGAGTATCCATGTAGGATACAAATAAGGAAGAAAAACTCTTAAGAGGTAAGAAAAGGTGGATTTCTTACAAGGTTGATGCTCCAAGTGTCTTGAGTAGGGCCAATTTTGACGCTTGTTGACGGTCCACTAGCTTTGACGGTACATTTTTTCTCCACTCTTGACCTTCCTTGAGAGACAAGGTAATTGAAGCTGAGTAATCAACCACCATGATGCTGTCTTTTAAGAGAAGAGGCTGAATTTTGTGGTTTTTTTGATAGATATGGGTAAATTGGAGGAGGAAAAATGAGACTAGGTGGTCAATTTTGGAATGGAATTGTGTGTGGGAGGTATGAGTTCACCATGGTTTCTCTTATTCTTCAAGGTTAAGGAGAAGGTGAGTAGGGTGCAGAGAGGAGTGGTGAGAGAGGTGGGGATGATGAGTGGAGAAGTGTGTGTGAAAGAGGAAAATGATAAAGTGGAAGAGAGAGTGTGGCTGCATAGCATGGGAAAACTGGGGTCCACTAATAAAATCATAGCTCACAGCTCGTAACTCAAAAAAATATGAAAACATTTGAGGCAAAAGTTCAGCCCACGAGCTACAACTTTTGTTTGTATCACCTTTTCAAATTCGGAGAGCAAGTGAACTTTAAAAATTCAGCAAAACCGACTGTTTTTTTCCACTGCACAAGGTCCTTGTGGGGTCCTTCTTTGGATGATTCTTTTGAATACCTCCAAGAGTGAGCCCTCCATAGTGCATGTATGCATGCCACCTACCCTTGACCTTATTTGGTATGTTTATAATTGAAGATATTGTTGAGATTATGATATAAGTGAATAGTACAACTAAGAAAATCAAATATTGAGGGATCTAAAAAATATGTACATATCAAATATAAATAATATAAGTGGAAAAAATATAAAGGGGTCAAAAGAAATCTCTCTCATTATGAGGCTACCATAAAAAGATAAATATTTTTGGTGTTCTAATTTTTTAGAAAAAAAAACAAAATAGATGTAGGAAGGGAAAAATCACAATAGTGAAAAAATATACACATAAATAAAACTAATTTTTTTGGATTTTTGTTGGGGTGGAGTTACACCAAATATAAGAGAAGCTTAGATGAAAATATTTCTATATGGAATAAAGAATATAAAAAATGGTAAGAAAAATTGTGGTAATGGTGAGGCAATGTACAGAGCATAAATAACACACACCTAGGTAGAAATATTTAAATAAATACCAAAATAATTATGAAAAAATCTTTTATTTAGGCCCTATATACAAAGAAATATTTACATACGCATGGGCCATAATATACTTATATTTTTATTTTTATTTTATTTTTTTGTCTCAACTAGCCCAATGACTAGCTAATTGAGGGTTTTTTAAGAAGATATGGGAAAAGTCCCGTGACTCACACACACCTATGTACAGTGAAATGGTAGGGATAGCCACAGTGTTTGGGTGATTTTGGTAGGGTGAGGTAACTCATTGTGGCAATTACAAAGAGCCGAAAAACGGCTATCATTAGCCCTCCCCCTGGATGATGGTATATTCATGTACCATCATAGAGCATCTTTTCCAAAGAGAGTGCTTCAGAGTCCTTGACGAGATCTTTATTGTTTGGCCCCTCAGAATTTTGGCTAGAGTTACACTCATGCCTCATGTAACAATACTTACATGAGACAGTGGCCTTTTGACAGATGTTTGGTAGATCCTTTGGTAGAAGGCGACTCAAATAGGGCTTCAAGCGATACCCGTTTACTTTCCTGGAGTGCTCTTTACCATTCAAGTCCATAAGCTGATAGTAACTTGAATTGAAAGCCTTCTTGACTATGTATGGCCCTTGCCATCTAGTTTCAAACTTGGCATCAAAATGATTATCGAGTCGATTGTCATACCTTAGCACCAGATCTCCTTCATTGATGCCTTTGTCCTTTAGTTTCTTGTCAAGCTTCTCCTTTGCCTGCGTAGCTTTCCTCTTGTAGCACTCGTATGCTGCTTCTCTTTTCCACTCAAGCTCAGCTAAGGTAAGAAGTCGATCCATCCATGCTTCTTGATCATCTTGTGCTGCTTTGTCATGAAGTCGCATTGTTGGAATGTTGAGCTCAATTGGTTGTAAAGCCTCTTGACCATAGACCAAGTGAAATGGTGTAAACTCCGTGGCTTTCCTATATGTGGTTCGATACACCCACAAGGCACCATCCAAGAAGTCATCCCACAACTTTGTCTTGTTTCTCACCATCTTTCTAATGATGCCTGCAATGACACCATTAGCTTTTTCTACCAAACCATTTAATTGGGGATAGTAGGGTGTATTGTGACGATGTAGAATGTGAAGTTCTTCACAGACTTCTGTGAGCAATCCCTTTCTAAACCCTGGACCATTATCAGAAACAATCTCCAAAGGTGTGCAAAATCTACAACAAATGTGAGTGTAGACGAATTTGCTCACTGTCCTCTCATTTACCTTTGCCACACTTTGTGCTTCCACCCACCTAGTCATATAGTCTACAGCTACTAGAATGTAGAGTTTACCATTTTTTGTCCTAGGCAGAGGACCCATAGCATCAATGCCCCACTTTTCAAAGGGTCCATTTGCAAGCACGATTTGCCTTGGACCATAAATCAATCTTCTATTCCCATTTACCTGACAATTGTGACAACTTTTACACCAATGTTGGACATCCACATGCAAACTTGGCCAAACATACTACGCAAGCAAAATCTTCTTCACAGTTAATTCTTGGGAAAAATGACCACCACATTCCTCTTCATGCAAACCTTTTAGAATGGCTGGAATTTCTGCGATAGTTGGTACTCTTCTGCACACTTTATCCTTCCCTCTTTGATAGAGGGAGCCTTCTAGGATGAGATATGCATTTGCCTTCTTCATGAGTCTCCTCTTCTGAGCCTTCGTGAAGTTTTGTGGAAACTCGCCCTCCAAAATGTAGCTAATAATGGGAGTCAATGACTCCAATCCCTGGTATCTCAGTTGCTTGACAGCTGCTGCCACCATGATGACCTGCACTTCTTTCTCAACATATGTAACTACTTGCTGTGCAAGTAAATCGGCATCTTCATTCTGTTTCCTAGGAATATGATATAGTTGCACTTCTTCAAATTGATTAAACAATCTACGAATGGCATGAACTTTTATCCGTAAGCTTTCATTCTTGCATGCCCAAATGCCTAAAATCTGTTTAACAATGAGAAGTGCATCTCCCTTTACCATGAGGCGTTGTATCCCTTGGCGAATGCACATCTTCAAACCATGAATTAGTGTGTCGTATTCTGCTTCATTGTTGCTAGCTGAACTTGGTAGATTGAACTTCTCTTTCATGACCACCTCTCCACTTGGGTTGAGCAACACTATCCCTCCCCCTGCTTTTCCTGTGGCTCGACGAAAAGCTCCATCAAAGAACAAGGTAAAAGCATTAGGAATACTTTTTGGTGGTGGTAATGGTAGGGTCTTTACTTCAGGCACCTTAATCTCCTTTTCATGCACCCTATAAGTGAGAATCCCTGCCAATTGTGCACGCACACTATCTTCTACCTTGAAAGAGTATTGAAACTCTTGCAACTCCATAATCCACTTTGAGATCCTAGTACTAAGATTCATTTGAGATGACACCCAAGGGAACAAATTCTCTGCAGTGAGAATTACAAAAGGTTTTGGTAGCAGGTAGGATCTAAACTTTCTCACCGCAAACATGAGAGAAAGCATCATGAGTTCTGCTTCTATGTAGTCTCTCTCCAAAGCATTCATGACCCTACTAGCAAAGTAGATGGGTCGCATCCTTGTACTGTGGGGATCTTGTTGTAGCAACACAGCACCAATTGTTTCCCTTCCAACACTAGAGCTAACAAAGAATGTGTACTCCCAACAAGGAGGCATGAGTGTTGGTAGCTCTGAAAAAATGACTTTAATGTTACAAAAATACTCTTCAAGCTCATCAGACCATGCAAATTCTACTTGTTGTGTCAACTTTTGCAAAGGATGAAGCAACTCCGAAGCTAAGTGAATAAAGCGTGACATATACTTCACTTTTTGAATGAATGATATGACCTCTTTGAGATTCTTGGGTGAGGGGAGCTCAATAAGAGCCTTTGCCTTTGAAGGATCCACCTCAATGCCTTTATAGGAAACCTTGTGACCAAGCAAGATCACTTCATCCTCAACTATGTGACACTTGTCAGGGTTGAGTTGACCTCCCATGTCATAGAGCTTCTTTAAACCTTCTTTTACCCTTTGTAGATGCAATGATTTTGAGCTATAAATGCAAAAATCATCAATAAAAACCCTAATGGACTTTCCAAAGAATGCTTGAAACACCATGTTCATGAAGCGTTGGAAAGTTGCAGGAGCATTTGTCAGGCCAAATGGCATGACTCTAAAAGCATAACAACCCTAAGGAGTGATAAAGGTTGTTTTCAATTGATCCTCCAATGCGATACCTATTTGAAAGTAACCCGAGTAGCCATCACACATAGTGTACTTCTCATGACCAGCTACTTCATTTAGTATCTCATCCTGAAATGGGAGGGGAAAGTGATCTCTTTTTGTTGCCTCATTAAGTGGACGATAATCCACACACACCCTCCACTTGCCGTTTTTCTTAGGAGTGACAACAACGGGAGAGACCCACTCTGAATTCTCCACTGGATAAATGAAACCTACTGCTAGAAGCTTTCTTACCTCCTTGAGTAGAGCCTGCTCCTTAATGACTCCTAGCCTTCGTAGCTTTTGAGCTTTAGGTGTGTCTTCAGACTTTAACTCAATCTTGTGTTGAACAACATCTACCCCACGCACGTCGGTGTAGTCTTTAGCAAAAAGCCTAGGAAACTTCCTTAGCACACATTTGAACTCCTCTCTTTCATCCTTTGTAAGTGTTGTTGATAGCATACCTTCCAGCATCCCTTCATCTTGAACACATTCGTTCTCTTGAGGACCTACCTCCTCCAAGCCTTGACAAGAGGTCTCTTGGTTGCTTGGATTAAACCTTACCCCCATGACTTCGATGGAAGACTCCTCTTCAGTAATGCTGCCGCTACTTTCTTCTTCTGAAGTGCTATCGGTCCAACCTTCTTCCGTCTCACTTTGAGATGATTCTTCATGGAGCTCCTCTTGGCGTTGCTCCTTCATGTCAAAAACAACCTTCTTATGATTGTCATTCCTGCAAATTAATTTCCCACTCTCCCAATCCTGCAAAGCTCGCATTTTCATTAGCCATGGTCTTCCTAGGATAAATGGATAACCACTTCCCTTGGTCGACATAACATAAAAATCCACCGCTTTCTTAATGCCAAAGGCCTCTACAAAGACATTTTTACAAATGCCTACACACCTAGCCTTGCTATTGTTAGCCATCTTGACTTTGATTTCAGGTGTCTCATGGATGTGCATGCCTAGTCTTTGCATGAGTCCCTCTGTCATGATGCAAATTTGTGCACCCCCATCCACTAGACCTTTCCTAACCAATCTTCCTTTGATGTAACAGTCTAGCACCGGTGTAATGTCTTCATTCATTTCAGCTTGTGCAATTTTTACAACAGGCACACTCTCTTTTACCTTTCTCCTAGTGCTACCTGCCCTTGTTAAATCCCTCCTTACTTGTGGACATAATGCAAGAAATTGAGGCCATGAAATATCACGACACTTACCTCTCATGTCTTCCAACAAGTTGTACGGAGCCATACCATGTCCAAGAGGGAAGTCTTGGAGGTTGATACGACGTCGAGTCCTCTTGGTTTCCTTGGTCTCCTTTGCCTTTTTGCCTTGTCCATGGTCACTCTGTGATGTGACTCCTTCTTTCTCTTTACCTTTCCCTCGACCACGCTTAATGCCATTGGCTTCCATGTCAACCTCATTTGAATTTGTCACCCTCTACCACATGCACATTTGGATCTGGCAAAGGTGGAACTCCTTCTACCCCTTGTGGAGGTGGTCTTGGTCCATTTGGCCTTTGTAGAAGCCTTGGTTGTTGACCAGCTCCTTCTCCTGCATTCATCACTGGGTAATTCAAGTTAGGTCTCCCTGGCTCTCCACGGGGCCAAGGAAAATTATACATCCCATGTCCAGACTCTCCGCAATTCCAACATTGCAAGACTCTCCTAGTTCGTGGCTCTCTCTCTTCTGACTTCTTTGCTTGTCCCTTTGGACTTACAGCTTGTGCAAGGTGAATTGACAGGCTGCTTAAAGATTCATTTAACTTCTCAATCACTTCAGCCGCTACCTCAGGAAGCTCCCTAGATGTTGATGCTTGTGACTTACCTTTGGGTCTAAGACCCTCTATTGGAACCTCTCCCCTTAAGCACTTGAGTTTCCTATACTTCTCAGCAGCCCTAGTTTCCGCTGCATCAAAAGTAGCAGGTGCACCCGCCTCAACTTTTACCTTAAGGTCAGGAAAGAGTCCGGCTATGAACCTCTCATTCTTTAAAAATTCTTCACCATCACCAGGGTTAGCAACATTTCGTATCCATAGAGCCCAAAGACGTAGAAACTCTTGCTTGTATAAGTAGTAGTCATCTAAGTCTTTTTGCTTATGAGAAACAATGTCTTGCCATAGTTTTTGAGTGTTTTGGGGATCAAAGAAGTATCTCTTAAAACGATTCAAAACTTCTGTGTAATTCCCCTTAACTTCCTCAGGCAAAGAGTCAAACCAAGTACTAGCATCTTTCCTAAGGACCACCTCAAACATTTCTACACGTTCTTGATCGGTTACTATCCTCTTGATATGGCAAGACATCTTGAAATTTGCTAAAAATAATTCTGCATCCTCTCCAGGCTCTCCAAAGAAAAGAGGATATCCAGACATTTGGCGTTGGCTCTCCATTGAATTGATTTCAAAGTGACGCGTTTTTGTTTTTTCTTTCTTTAAAAGATTTACACAATAATATTTTCTAAATTGCAATCTATTCTACAACAAAATAAAAATATTCACATCAAATGACCTATGATAATCAATAAGAGGTAGAATGACAGGGTTTGGTGACGCGAGAATTTCTCCTGCTCTTTGGGCACCAAACATGAATACCATACGTTGTTGAAAATGGATTTTTCTACTAATTGCAATGTTTACTCTAGTGTGTGGAGTGAAATGAAAGGGAAAAACCTGTATTCCTGGGCCATTATCCATGGCCTATGCATGTCCTAATGCTTAAAATAACACAAAAATATAGATGTCCAAGCTAATATTGTACCTAATGAGAGGCAAAATAAAAGGATTTACCGAAGTGTTTATCTCAGCTAACCTAAGAGGACCTAAAATTCTACGAATTACTCGCTGAAATTGCAACTTAGTACTAACAATTATGTGTACCTTTTTCCTTGCAATGGGAATGAAGGGATCATACAAATTCTCGTGATTCATGCAAGCTACTTGATTATGCTAAAGGTTGAGCCTTCACAAAACATACACAAGCCTGTCCTCAGTGGGGGCACAGATTTGAGGCGGTCCCGGGCGGGCAACAAGAAGAGCAACCTCTAGACACCCTTCAAGGCTCCCGTGCTGCTCATTGGGGCTGGGGCACAACACAGCACAAACCAAAACAACAAACCCCCAACCAAATCCCAACTACACAAGGGGCACCACCTAGTTTAAGTGCGAACTAGGACGCAAAAGAGGAGAATCATTAGAGCAACCCACAAACAAGCAAGGAATTTACACTAACCCTAACACCAATGGAACACTCTCACACACTAAAACACGAGAGAGAGAGAGAGAGAGAGAGAGAGAGAGAGAGAGAGAGAGAGAGAGAGAGAGAGAGAGAGAGAGAGAGAGAGAGAGAGAGAGATGGTGCTCGGGCTGCTTTGAAGTGTACCATTAATGATCAAGCAAACATAAATATATATATGTAACAAAGAGAGAGAAGGGGGAAGGGGGTGCTTGTTGCACTAATGCCTTCTTACAAATCTGTCATGACCAATCAAAGTGAGATTAGTATTTGTTCAACATAGCCTGAGTAAATTACACCACAACACATCACAAGAAAAAAGCCACCCCAATCACTGTCTTAAGGCCAGGGGAGTCCTCTCCACCCTGTCGCCCTCTTACAACATGTGGGATTTATGGCTAAATTGATAACAATACCCGGAGACAAGCTATCAAGAACTTAAATGAAACACCAAGACACTTACACATCATTATTGTCCATGACTTCACGTTGGAAGGGAGACAAGGTATCCATGCTTAGTCCAAATCCACCCTCCTTGATTCAGCAAATGTTGGGCTTACACTAGTAGGAGAAATTATAGATTTCCTACTCTCAATTGAGTGATCACTCTCTCTCTTACAATGGCATAGAGTTCCCTTGCTAATCTCCTATTACAACACATGCACATGCATAAGACAATGAGCTTCCACTCAAGAGCTCCTTCTAGAGAGGTTGAGCTTCGCTTCTCAAGCTATAGCATAGTGCTCTTGCTTATGGCTCCCCCTTTTGTGCTAGCTACACCCTCCTTTTATAGCAATTTTGAAGGCTAGGGTTACTCCTCTAACCATGGTTGGGTTAGATTTTCAGCAATTTATCTAATTTCTTTTGCTTGGAATTATCAAGAAGTTGGTGGGGAAAGAGAGAGGAGAGAAATGGAGGTGATAGGACTTTTCATAGTGGGTTAGTGTTAGTAGAGTTAGTATTAATTTACGAATGGAATTGGATATTTACAATGGGAGTATCCATGTAGGATACAAATAAGGAAGAAAAACTCTTAAGAGGTAAGAAAAGGTGGATTTCTTACAAGGTTGATGCTCCAAGTGTCTTGAGTAGGGCCAATTTTGACGCTTGTTGACGGTCCACTAGCTTTGACGGTACATTTTTTCTCCACTCTTGACCTTCCTTGAGAGACAAGGTAATTGAAGCTGAGTAATCAACCACCATGATGCTGTCTTTTAAGAGAAGAGGCTAAATTTTGTGGTTTTTTTGATAGATATGGGTAAATTGGAGGAGGAAAAATGAGACTAGGTGGTCAATTTTGGAATGGAATTGTGTGTGGGAGGTATGAGTTCATCATGGTTTCTCTTATTCTTCAAGGTTGAGGAGAAGGTGAGTAGGGTGCAGAGAGGAGTGGTGAGAGAGGTGGGGATGATGAGTGGAGAAGTGTGTGTGAAAGAGGAAAATGATAAAGTGGAAGAGAGAGTGTGGTTGCATAGCATGGGAAAACTGGGGTCCACTAATAAAATTCTTAGCTCACAGCTCGTAACTCAAAAAAATATGAAAAAATTTGAGGCAAAAGTTCAGCCCACGAGCTACAACTTTTGTTGGTATCACCTTTTCAAATTCGGAGAGCAAGTGAACTTTAAAAATTTAGCAAAACCGACCGTTTTTTTCCACTGCACAAGGTCCTTGTGGGGTCCTTCTTTGGATGATTCTTTTGAATACCTCCAAGAGTGAGCCCTCCATAGTGCATGTATGCATGCCACCTACCCTTGACCTTATTTGGTATGTCTATAATTGAAGATATTGTTGAGATTATGATATAAGTGAATAGTACAACTAAGAAAATCAAATATTGAGGGGTCTAAAAAATATGTACATATCAAATATAAATAATATAAGTGGAAAAAATATAAAGGGGTCAAAAGAAATCTCTCTCATTATGAGGCTACCATAAAAAGATAAATATTTTTGGTGTTCTAATTTTTTAGAAAAAAAAAACAAAATAGATGTAAGAAGGGAAAAATCACAATAGTGAAAAAATATACACATAAATAAAACTAGTTTTTTTGGATTTTTGTTGGGGTGGAGTTACACCAAATATAAGAGAAGCTCACATGAAAATATTTCTATATGGAATAAAGAATATGAAAAATGATAAGAAAATTTGTGGTAATGGTGAGGCAATGTACAGAGCATAAATAACACACACCTAGGTAGAAATATTTAAATAAATACCAAAATAATTATGAAAAAATCTTTTATTTAGGCCCTATATACAAAAAAATATTTACATACGCATGGGCCATAATATACTTATATTTTTTATTTTTTTGGCTCAACTAGCCCAATGACTAGCTAATTGAGGGTTTTTTAAGAAAATATGGGAAAAGTCCCGTGACTCACGCACGCCTATGTACAGTGAAATGGTAGGGATAGCCACAGTGTTTGGGTGATTTTGGTAGGGTGAGGTAACTCACTGTGGCAATTACAAAGAGCCGAAAAACGGCTATCACCATATACCAACTCATAAGGAGTAAAGTTGGTAGCCACCTTATATGAATTCCTGTAAGCCCACAAACATTTGTCAAGGTTATATTCCTACCCTTCAACCTACAGGTAGATGTACTTCGTAAGCATCTTGACTATCTGCCCATTGGAACTCTCCACCAAACCATTGCGCTGTGGATGGTATGGGGATGAAAATCGGTGTTGAATCCCCAATTTGTCCACCAGGGCACGCACCAACTTACTTCTGAACCCTTGTCCTCGATTCGATATAAGCGCACCAAAGGCACTCCAAAACGCCAACATATGCAATCAAAAACAAACTGAGCAACAATATGTGCATTTACCTGTTTGACTGCTTTAGCCTCGACCCACCTGGTAAGGTAGCATATGGCCACTACCACATATTTCTTACCACCTGATGACTTGGGCAATGGACCAATTGCATCCAAATCCCACTTTTCAAAAACATCATGTGCTATGATAGACCCTTACTGCTCGGCTACCATTCGTCTTTCACCCATCACTTGGCACTGATGACACGTCTTGCACCAATAATGCACATCTTGCACAACAGAAGGCCACCAGAACCCACTCCTTAAAATACAAAACAAGACTTGATCCTAACCCTGATGACCGCTTTCTTCGTGGCATTGCTCCAATACCATACCGATCTCCTCCTTGTAAAGGACTCGATGTAGCACCCCATCTCTAGCGTGCATCATAAGATCCTCTCCAATCGGACTGAACTTTTGAGCTCTTTGAACAAATATCCTCTTTGGTAGCTTGGAAAGCCGTTCAGAACACTGACCTGTACTCAAGAAATCATCAATATACTTCAAAGTCTCTCTACCTGCATAAGTAGCCGGTGCCACATACAAACTCGACACATGAGTTTAAACGACTGCTAGCCAGCCAATCTGCTTCCTGGTTTTGGTCTCTTCTCACATGTTTGAACTACATCGCTTCAAAAAACTTCAACAACTTCTTTATGGAGAAAAAACAATTCTTGAGAGAATCCTTTTTTACCTGCCATTGGCCCAAAAGTTGTTTGACAACTAGTAGAGCATCACCTTTTACTACTAACTTTGATATGCCAAACTCAATGCACTGCTTGAGTCCCAGATGTAGAGTAAGATACTCCGCCTCATTGTGTTGGAGCTATATATGGCTCACTCTACTCAACTTGGTCTCACCTATATATTTGTATCTTGTCCTCAATATGAATCAGTCTTTGGGAGCGTATATGGTGTGTCTCTTATCTCGTCTCTTGCGATTTGCATGTAAGATTCAAAAATTGCTACAATTTTTATTTTTGAGCATTGATTCTTGTTAATTGTGGTTGTTTTATGTTAAGAAGAATATGATTAGTGTTTTGTGTGACGTTTATTGCTAATCAATCTAATCGTTGATTACGTTTTCTTATTGATGACAACCTGAACTTCATCTCAATTTTTCTTGCTGTTCTGCTCAAAATTTGGAGAAACGGGAAAAGCGCAATCGAGCGTAGCGCTATGGCACTTTTCATCCAAAACTTGTTCGTCTCCTCGAGCTCTTCGATTTGAGTTCTAGGTTTGCGTCAATCGGAGTTCGCAGCAGAAAGTTATGCTGTTTTTACTGCAATTGAGCTTGAGGCAGCTTTCTTCGTCCTACTTCTTCGTGAAGCGTCCGCGATCGTTTTTCTTATTTTGGCGTTAACTTTTTCGAGAAGATTTAGCTTTTTGCTATTCATATTGTGGCCGTCAATCTTGCGTCTCACACCACTCTATTTTGAGGACTCTTTTATTATTAACGTCTCCTTTACCCTGCCCTTTTTGGCTGACGTCTCTCACATCTTTGGAAGTTCCTTGAGCGTCCTTCTTACGTTTATTGTTGACAGAACGCAGTCCTCATATCTCTCTCATTCTCAATTGCGGCCTTCACCATATATGGTGTGCAAATTCTGCGATCTTATCTTATACGTCTTCTCGCAACAAGATATGGCTATGAATATTCTCGTCAACGGCTTTCCTTCTGGCCAGCGTTCTGTTCCTCCTTTCCAAGGTCAAGGTTTTCCAGGCTAGAAAGCAAAGATGTTGTTAATTCTTGAAGGCGATGAACTCTCCGATGTTGTTCTTGGAAATCGTGTTTGTCCGCCTCAGCCTGTTGATACTGATAATGATAACGTGCTTATCACTGAAGGACCTATATTTGAAGATTGGAATGTTGCCTATACGGATTGGCAACGACGTGATAAAGCAGCTCGTCGGTATATTCTTTCTTCTCTTACTGATTCCCTTTTGCTTGATATGTATGAACTGCCTACTTCCCACGACGTATGGAAGTACCTTATTGCAAACTTTCAGAAGAAATCTATCACAGAAATACTTTATTTGAGAGGGTTGCTTAACAAGTTACAATATGAAGTTGGTACTGCCATGACGGGACATATTGAATCTTTCAAATCTATTATTAATCAACTTGCTGCTGCCGGTGATCTTGTTCCACAAAAGCAACTGATTACACTTCTCCTTGATACGGTGAAGGACTCTTCTTATGATAACATTGTTACTATTCTCTCTAATAAAGATGGTCTTGATTTCGACCAAGCCTGCATGTCTTTAATTGAATACTCTCAACGTCAAGAACGTCGTAATGCTAGTCATGATACAGCTATGATTTCACACGAGGAGACTGAGTCACAACAGATGGAACGGGCTTTTTATGCTCGAAGGCGTCCATTTCAACGAGGAAACCGCAGAGGTGGCCGTCGCGGTAATATTTTCTCTCGTCTCAAATTTCCTAATAAGCAATGTTCTTACTGCAACAGAAATGGCCATACTGAAGATGATTGTTGGGCACGTCAATATGATGAAGAACACAATATTACCACAAAACAACCACGTTTATCTAGAGACTCTTCTTCTTCTTCTTGTGAATATTGTGGACGATCTGATCATCCCACTCATATGTGCTATAAGCGTCGATTCGACACAGATCGCAATAGAGCATATGCTACTGAACATCGAAACAACATTGTACCAGAAACAAGCTGCGTCCTATGTTCAGTTGCTCCAGACAGAATACTTCATGTACGCGATGGATCACTTTTTATTTTCGATTCTGGTGCTACAGGAAATATGACATATCAGTCTAAGTGGCTCCATAACTATCATCCACTGCCAGTTCAACGTGTTGTTTATCTTGCTGATGATACTACTTGTCAGGTAAAGGGTATTGGAGACTTATATCTTGGTACCTTATCTTCTTCCACTCGAATTTTGCGAGGAGTATTACATGTACCAGATCTTCAACGTAATCTTCTTTCAGTTGCTAGACTTGTTGATCTTGGTCTGTTTGTTGGATTTGATCATACCAAATGCCGAATTGAGAAAGATGGACAGACTATAGCCACTGCTCCTCGAAATGGTAATTTGTTTGAACTCTCTCTCAACGATGCTGTAGCAAATGTTGTCACTGCTCCAGGTGATCATGATTGCAAAGTATGGCATCACCGTTTTGTTCATGCTGATTTCTCAAAACTCCTTGATCTTCAACGTCGTGATCTTGTTCATGGCATGGATCTTAAAGCCCATCCTCATATGGGAATTTGTGAATTTTGTGCTCTTGGGAAACACAATCGCAAACCCTTTCCTCTTTCAAATACAACTGATTCTCATGACATATTGGATCTTGTTCATACTAATATATGTGGACCTCTACCTTCTTCGAGATCACAATATCGCTACTTCATTACTTTCATTGATGATTTCTCAAGGTATACGACTGTATTTCTACTTAGACAAAAATCTGAAGCCTTATCTGTTTTCAAACAATTCCACAAGGCTGCGGAACTTCAAACTGGTCGTCGCCTTAAGAAGCTTCGTAGTGACAATGGAGGAAAATATGTTTCTCGAGAGTTTGTGAGTTACTGTGCTGACAGTGGAATTCATCATGAACACACTATTCCATATTTGCCTCAACAGAACGGAGTTGCTGAACGAAAGAATCGCATTATTCTCAATGCTGTAAGATGTATGCTGATTCATTCTGGCTTATCTCGTGTTTTTTGGGCTGAAGCTACTTTGACAGCAGTATTTATTCAGAATCATCTTCCTACTACTGCACCCTCTGGTAAGATACCCATCACAGCATGGACAGGTGACATTCCTTCTGTATCTCATTTTCGAACCTTTGGATGTATTGCTTATATTCATGTTCCCAAAGAAACACGAACAAAGCTTGATGCTCTTGGTCTTAAAGTTATTTTTATTGGATATTCTGACACTTCCAAAGGCTACAAATTCTATGACCCTTCCTCCAAGAAAGTAATTGTGAATCGTGATGCTACTTTTAACGAACAGCTTATGGGAGGCTCATGGTCCATGGATGATTCTGATGATACTAAATCATTGCTTCAAGCTTTTCCATTTCTTTCAGAAGATGAAACTCTTCCTATAGATAAACTTTCCTCTTCACAACCATCCATTCCGAATGTCGCCAATGATGATATTGATATTTTTGTTGATCTGCCTATTGATTTTGAACATGGCTCATGTCATGTTTATGATGACGATATTGCTGATAATGGTTTTTGTACTTCCAAAGATCCCATTACTTATGATGAAGCTATCTCTTCACCACAAAAGTATCAATGGCAAGAGGCTATGGAAGCAGAGTACGATTCTCTTATCTCTAAAGGTACATGGATACTAACTGAATTACCTCCTGGTCGTACAGCTATTAAATGTAAGTGGGTGTATAAGACAAAAGTAAAAGCAGATGGATCTTTTGACAAGTTCAAGGCGCGTTTAGTTGCAAAAGGTTATTCCCAAGTAGCTGGTGTTGATTATCAAGAGACCTTTTCACCAGTTGTTCGCATTACAAGTGTCCAAGTGACCAGATGATTGCAGACATTTTGACCAAAGGCCTCAACGAGTCACGTTTCATCCTCTTGCGCTCGGAGCTTGGAGTTGCTTCGACCTCACTCTTTCTAGATTAGCTTCTTTGCTATTGTAATAGCTTTGTACATATGACATTGTAATCTTTTAGGTACCATGCACTATGCACACTCCACATTTGCACATTGTGATCTCTAAGTCACTTGAATATTTGTACATAGATGCACAATTCACTTTCACATCATCATCGCTGGTTCATATTTTCACATTGTATAGGGGCTTGGGTTTTTCCCTTGAAC
This sequence comes from Adiantum capillus-veneris, assembly GCF_014529385.1. Lineage (NCBI taxonomy): Eukaryota > Viridiplantae > Streptophyta > Polypodiopsida > Polypodiales > Pteridaceae > Adiantum > Adiantum capillus-veneris. The sequence goes on along the minus strand of NC_140941.1, from coordinate 17,844,204 downwards.
TCCCCAAGGGTTTTTTCATCCAAAGCTAGAGACCTTTGTTTGAGTGGGGGTGTTGGAGCTATATATGGCTCACTCTACTCAACTTGGTCTCACCTATATATTTGTATCTTGTCCTCAATATGAATCAGTCTTTGGGAGCGTATATGGTGTGTCTCTTGTCTCGTCTCTCTCTCTTTCTCTCTACATCTCAACACATTGTTGGTATGCACCTCCTCCAAGTCGTAAGCTTTGGAAAAAATAACTCTGCTGTGCGGGTCTTGAATGACCACACCTCCACCTACTTTTTGCATCACCCTCCTAATAAGCGCCATCAAACCACATAGTGAAGGCCCTTTCCAAGTCAGGCTCCTCCTTGTCCTCCTCTCGTACCACTCTTGGATAAATTGGTAATTTGACCTCCTTGTTCACTAGGATATCTACCAAATGAGACCGTCTCGTGTGATCCACTTTAATTTGAACTCAAACTCAAACTCTTGAAGCTCTATCACCCATTTCATGATTCGTTTCCCTGGATTCAAGTGTAGCACCACTTCAGGTAGACGATTGTTAGCAGTCAATACATAAAATTTGTGAACAATCAAATACGCTTTGAACTTTCTGTAGGCAAAGACCAAAGCCATCACCCATTGTTCCGCCTCCGTATAAGTAGATTCCCTTGGACTAATGACCTTGCTTTCGAAGTAAATAGGCTTATAACTTCTTCCCACCTTTTGTAGCAATACAACTCCAATAGCTACAGTACCCACCGTCATAGCAATATAGAAATCATCCTCATGGTTAGGAGGTCCCAATGTAGGTAGCTCACACAGAATACCTTTCACTTTGTGAAATGCCTCTTGAGCTTCCTCATCCCATTGAAATCCATGCACCTGTTGAGCCCTTTTCTGAAGAGGGTACACATTTTGAGACAACATCCAAAAGAAGCGGGATACCTATGCACAAACGATGCCAATCCTGTCGCACTGGTGGGAGGCTCCATAGGAACCAATGCCTTCACCTTCTCTAGACCTGCTTCAATTCCATTCTATGATACCACATGACCCAACAATTGAGCCCTTGGTTATGCTAGCTTGCACTTCTTCGAATTCAATTGACCTCCTTCTTCATCTAGCCTTTGAAAACATAGCCTCAACTTGGACAAATGTTCTACCATGGAACTATAGCAACCAATATCATCCATAGAAAATTTGATGAAATTACCTAAGTATGGCCCAAACACCTTGTTCATCCAATCTTGAAATGTCACATACACAGTCACTAATCCAAAAGGCATCCTGTGGTAGTAGGCAAAGCAACCCCATGGAGAAATGAAGGTAGTCTTTTGGCTGGTCCTCCAAAGCAATACCAATCTGAAAATATCCTGAAAAACCATCCATAATGAAATAGCGTTCATGTTCGGCCACCTAGTTTAAAATCTCATTCTGAAATGGCAGAGGGTAATAATTCTGCTTGGTCATAGCATTCAAAGGTTTATAGTCTACACATACTCGCCATTTTTCATTTTTATTTGGGGTAATAACAACAGGAGAAACCCACTCACACTCTTTCACTGGATATATAATACCTGCCTCGAGCAACTTCTTGATCTCTTTCCATAGAGCCTCCTTCTGAATATATCCCAACCCCCTGAGCTTCTGTGCTTTTATCCTGTATCCTTCTTGAAGTAGGATCTGATGCTCCACTCCTTTAGCTCCCCTCAGATATTTATACTCTATCGCAAAATGGCTGGGATAGGATGCACATAGGTCCATATAACCTTCCTTCTCCTGCTTTGTTAAATATGTAACTAGCATATCTTATACCTCTTTAGCCTTCAGACTACAAACATGAGCTTGCATACCTTTCCTTGCAATGGTAGAGTCTATTTTGACTCCGAATAAATCTGTATCCAGTTTCAATAAATCCTTGTCACTCTCCTCCTCTTCGACACTAGTTAACCCTTCACCATAAGTAGACTCGGTTTCATACTCATAACTGGTGCTGAAGTCTCGATTATCTCCCTCGGCTGATGGATGAAAGCGGCTTTCCTTGTCTTTAGATCCAACACAATCTGTCCTCCATTTTCTCGATCCGGCAAAGTAAACACCCATGTCTACCAATCTTGCTTGGCCCCAATTGCCAAAAACCATGGCCTCCCCAATATAATTCGATAAGCGTTTTCTCTTGCTTTCATGACAAAAAAATTGATTAAGCATTCAACTCCCATAACGTTTACCTTCACATCCTGTGCCACTCCTAAACACCAAGCTTTGGCATGGTTGGCCATCCTCATTCGCACATTGGACCTGACAACAGCTTTAATGCCAATATCCCACATAGCAGATTCACTGATCACATAGACTTGGGCACCACCATCAATGTAGCCTTGAACATGCTTCTTCACCTCAAGAAAAATGTCCACCACTCGAAGCACATCGGTCGGATTCCCACCCTTAAAGCTAGATTCTGTACCGCATGCACATCTCCTCCGACTCAAGGAAGCCTTGTACTAAAACACGGGTTGACCATTGCCTTCTTAACTTAGGGTTTAATGCAAGAAACTGCCCAAAAGTGATGTTAGCCTTTTCATTTTCAACATCTCTTGCTAGATCATACTCTGGATTACCGTGTCCCAATTGAAAATCCTTTTGAGTAAATCTTCGTCTTTGTCTTCTTTTGTTTGGCTCTGACTACTCTCTACCTTCATTCACCTTTTCTTTCCCCTTCTTTTCTCTAGTTTCACGTTCTGTCTCGGTCTCACCATAATATCAACCTCATGCCTGTCAACACCAATAATGTTAACCCTTTGTACTTCATCATTACCTTATGGATCCACTTGTGCTTGGTTTTCAACTGCTTGCTGCTGTCTTTGGCCATTAAACTGTGCCTGTCCCCTGCCTCGACCAAACAAAGGATACATGCCTCCCTTTTCCCTCTGCGGGTGAGGGTAATCTGGAGCATAGTGACCTTCTTGTCCGCAATTGTAACATCTTCCAAGCAATTGCCAAGCCCTACCTCTTCCTGTCCTTTCTTGACCTCTATCCATAACACTTAAACTCAACTCTTTCATTTGCTGAGACAAATATTGAACTGTACGTACCCATTGTGGAACGATTGCTACCTCTCAATTGGGATGATTCTCCATTTGAACTTCTTCTCTCTGATTCGAGGTCGGATTGGGAACCATTGCTTTGTACCCCAACGCACCTTGCTCAATCTTCTTCTTTATTTTCCGGCTTTTGGACCGTGCAATAGCAACAACTCCATTGTAATTCTCCGGGCCATCGAAATCCACCTTTTCACGAACTTTCGGATGCAAACAAGCCATAAATTTTTCTAGTTTAAAGTAATCACCACCATTGACCAACTACATGGCCATTGCAAAGTCCCTCCAGCATTCTTCAAAGTGGGAGAGGAAGACACCAAATTCCTCGTTTACGTCCTGCTTCAAATTTTTCAACCTTGCATCCAAATTGACAGGAGATACCTCTTTTCAAAAATCTTGTAGAAAACGGGCCTGCAACGTCCGCCACATAAGTCTTGGCTCTCCTTCCAAACCATAGAACCATTTCTCCTTCCCCTCATCAACAACGGAATCGTTTGCATTTTGCTATCTTCATTGGGCATATGTAGTGATAGCATATACAACTCAAAATCGGCCATCCACTCTTTCAAATCTTCTTCTCTGGTGAAAACTGGTCCATAACTATGTACTGCCATCTCTCCATGATGGAAACAAGTGTATTTGATCAACACTGACGAGCAATCAACTTGTAATGGGAATGGCCTATGAACTTAGAGAATAGCGGAATTAAGAGAATTAGAGTGAGCAATTTTGAGAGCATAGAGGGTGAACTTAATTGGTAGTAGCAACTCTATCATAACACTTAATTAACTAGGCATGAACAATACTTTTACAAGAGAGAGAGTGTAAAGAATATGACAATAGTTGAGGACCGGATTTATGTGGAGCCGGTCCCCCCTCCAAAAGGCATTTGTATTATAGATTCTCTCATTAAGAGAGACTTGGTACAATAGAATCTTTGTGTTCCTTGAGACCTCCTTGGAAATATGAAGATGGAAGGTTCACACACCAAGCTTTTGCATAATTTCAACAATCAATCTTAGCTTGGAAACAATCAAGAACTTGTGAACATCATTAATCTTTGTGTTCCCTAAATCATTTGAGTGCATGAAGATGTATACTTTTTATGCATCAACTTGTGCTTAAAGCAATAATTAATCTACCTTGCAATACAATTATTCTACTTGCATTAAGTAATTAATCTACTTGCAATAAACCATTAGCATTCTTGCAATAAGCATAACATGCACTTGTAGAAAGCATTAACTATCCCAAGCCTCAATCCCAAGACCTCAAACACCTTCAAAGGTGGAGAGAGCTAGCAGGGAATGAGGGTAGGGAAGAGGAAGAAGAAACATTTCATAGGAGAAAGAAGTAGTTCCTCACTTATCATACTCTTGTTGCTAGCATACATAATAGCATAGTAATGAAGAAGGAGGAGATGGCAAGCTTAAGCATTGAAGCATAGCTCTTGGTTGGATTTGCATTCCATAGCCAAGAGAGTTGGTGTAGGCTCTCAACTTCTCAAGGAGCTTGGAGAAGGAGATGGAGCTCTTGCACTTTGCATAGCACACGATGAGAGTGTTTGTGAGTGTGTGTGGGTGAGTATACCCCCTAAGCACCCCCCTAGCTTACTTGGGTCGACCCCCCCTTGTAGCTCATGCTTGAAGCTCATTGGACCCCTCCAGGCCTAGCCAATCACAAGCAGGAGCCATTACAAGCAACATGGGTAGCCTTGGGACAAGTGTCCCCCTTTCCCCTTTGAGAGAGAGGACTTGATAAATGCAAAATCAATTAATTAAATATCCTAAATTATCATTGGACCCCTTGGGTGGCCAACCAATAGGCTTCAGGCACACCATGAGGGCAACATGGGGAGGAGCTTGACAAGTGTCATTGCTGCCTCTTCACGACAAGAGGCTATTCATATTAGCGATGCTCCCACAGAGACGCTCAAAAAAAAAATTCCCGGCGTCGCTATGAGCGTCGCAAATTTACAGGTAAATTTGCGACGCTCATAGCGACGCGGGCTGGGCTAAAAAAAATAATAGAGAGCGCCCAAAAACTCAGATCTCAGACATAAACAAAAACGCACACACACATACATAAACGAAGAATGCACACACACATTGAGAGAGGAAAAGAGAGAGAGAGAGCATGCATAACAAAAAACGCACACATTGAGAGAGGAAAAGAGAGAGAGAACATGCATAAACAAAAAACACACACATTAGGAGAGGAACACAGAGAGAAAACATGCATAAACAAAAAAACGCACACACATTGAGAGAGAAAGAGAGAGAAATAAATTTAACGTCATAGGAAACTAATTAAAATTAAAAGACCTAAAGATCTAGCCGACGAGGAGTTGAACTCAAGACATATTATTCAAGAGGGAAATGGCATAACCAATCTATCATACTTGGCATGGGTGATAGAAAGGTTATACCATTTATCTCTTTTTATTGGCACACACATCCACACACACGCACACACACAAGAAGAAGAGAGTTATAACGTCGTAGGAAACTATCCTAAAAGACGTTAAAGATTAGGTTAGATGTAGACTTACATTAAATTAGATTTAGGTTTATTTAAGTTAAATTAGATTAGATTTAGGTTTATTATTAGTTAGATTTACGTTTATTTACGCTAGATTTAGATTTACGTTATATTAGATTAGATTTAGGTCTCCATAGACTGCGATGCCTGCATGAAGTGGGTGAAGAAAGCCCTAAATGGAATATAGGGTATTGCTGCCTTCACTCATGGTGGGTTCCGTCGATCCAAAAGTACTGGTGAAATGTCTTCAGAAGATAGGGAAGAAGGTGGATCTTCAGGGCGGCAAGAGTCACTACATCCCCAACAATGACCATGTAGACAACCTCTAGTCATTCAACAGCAACTTCAAAGTTAGTAACAAGAGCAAGAACGGTCCAAAGGGCCAATTGCTGTCGTCAGATGTGGATGGAGATGAGGCAGCGTCACCGCCGGAAGTTAACTCTCACATCTTTAGTGATGAGAATGCCAACTCTTGCCAAGTTATGTGAAAAATTATGTGTTAAATCAGTTTTAAGGTTCTTATAATCCCTGTTAGTTTAGTTCTTTGTTTTTAATATAACATAATTTACGTTAGATTTAGATTTATGTTATATTAGATTAGACTTAGGTTTATTTAGGTTTACCCACACACACAAGAAGAAGAGAGTTTTAACGTCATAGGAAACTATCCCAAAAGACGTTAAAGATTAGGTTAGATGTAGACTTACGTTAAATTAGATTTAGGTTTATTTTTAGTTAGATTTACGTTTATTTAGATTTACGCTTATTTACGTTAGATCGAGTCCACGCAAGAATTACTTACGGTTTAGGGTTTAGAGTTAGACGAACAGTGAAAAGATCTACTATGAAAAGATGTTAAGATGCTGTGAAGTGCTACAGCTAGAGAAGAGGCAAAGGCGTTTTGTCCACTACATGCAGTATCATGTAGACGTGGGTGTGTAGATTTCTTGTACCCACAAATATAGGTATTGACCAATAAAGACGAGATTATAACCCGGTGGTTCTGATCTCCGTGCACCTCTTGACCGAGGTGTGCGGGGATTGGACATGACTAGAGAATGTGAGATAGAGAGAGAGAGAGAGAGAGAGAGAGAGAGAGAGAGAGAGAGAGAGAGAGAGAGAGATATAAGACGAAGAATGCCAATAGAATATTAAATTTGTTGTCCATGTTATAAGATTTTTATCCTCATTATGAGTAGTGACGAAGGTGTGGGACCGTCCAACCGAAACACCTATCTCTGAACGAGGGTCTTATGTCCTTGTAATCAATGCAAGCATGCTATGCGCCGATGGACAAGACGTGTTTCTTTGCAGCATGTTCGCAAATTTGGCGAGTTCGATCCATCTATTATAGATCGAGTTGTTGCCAATTATAACTCGTCGGACTCTGACGCTGGCCAACAAGCAGCAATCTTGCAACCCAATAGACGTGTTCGCAGGCGCTTTGGTCAAGCAACATATGTGAGGCCACAAATGTAGCCTCTGACAGCTCGGGGGATGATCATGCAGAGCACATTCCCAACGAGGCAATGTTTGAGCCCGAGATTGATGAAATGATCGAGAGGATCATGGATTCAGAAAGGCTTATTTATGATGATATGAAAAGTGAAGCCGATACGCCATTGTATAATGGAGCACGTATGTCTAGATTGAAAGCACTCCTGGTTCTTCTCAACATGCAGGCAAAGTTTGGATGGAGTGACACTAGCGTCACAGCGCTTTTCAGGTGATCTATTACAATTAGTTTACTTTAATAAAACTCTAAATGTATAATGATCTGATAGATTTTTTCACGACTGTATCGTATTTTTATGTTGTGTAGATTGCTTAAAGAGCACATACTACCAGCTGACAATGTGATGCTAGATTCCCGAGATGAAGCAAGAAAGATTTTGCGAAACTTGGGGATGGATTACAATTCTATCCATGCTTGTCCTAATGACTGCATTCTTTTCAGAGGGGAATACATAGACATTGAGAAGTGTCCGAAATGTGATTCCGAAAGATATCGAGTAGATCTCCACGGGACAAAAATTCCACAAAAGGTTTTGTGACATTTTCCTCTGCTTCCTCGCATCAAGCATTTCTTTGAATGTAAGTCCATGGCCGCCCTAGCATCATGGCATGAGGAGAATAAATCTTCGGATGGTGTGCTACGAATTCCTGCAGATTGCGCAGCCTGGAAAAATATAGATGGAACATGGTCCGATTTTGCACGTAGGGCGCCCTCACTGAAGAAGCAAATCTACGAAGGTCATCAAGCGTATCTTCCAGAGAATCATGTGTTACGCGACGTCTTTTTGGGAAGAGAGCCACCAAGGATGTCTACACAAGCATGGTTAGAGCAGAAGGAGATGTGCGATGACGGATTTCCTCTAGGGATGAAGAGACTATCTCTATGGTACGAGTTACCATATTGGCCCCGACTCATGATCAATCACTTGCTCAACCCAATGCACATATTCAAGAATGTGGGTAATCTACTATGGGACCATCTGACCGGCAAGAAAGATACTTTGGGAGCGTGAGTTGACCTTAGAAATGTGGATCGTATGGAGCAATATTGGCCGCAAACAGCGTCTAATGGATCGATAAAACTCCCTAAAGCACCATGGATTTTCACAGGAGCCCAAGAACGCAAAGTAAAAGAGACCATTCGATCTTTGCGGACCCCCACTGGCGTAATGCACTCGCTCCAAACGTGTTTTACTAAAGAAGGAAAGCTTACCGGTTTGAAGTCACACGATTGGCATAAAATGTGTCAGGTACGTTCATAGTGGACTTTAATATCATTGCATAAAATGTGGACTTTAATATCATTGCTTCACATACTTTACAGTTTAGTTTACCGGTTGCCATTGAGGGATGTTTGTCTCTCGACATCCGTAACACAATCTACAAACTTGCAAAGCTGGTGCAATGGATCTCACAAAAGGAGATCAACGTAGACTCCATACCATTCGCCAAACTAAATGTTGCGGATCTTGTGTGCATGCTTGAGAAACATTTTCCTACTACCATGCTAACCATTCAGGTGCATCTTCTTGTTCACATAGTTGATGAGGTGGAAATAGCTGGCATAGTTCATTCGAGATGGATGTTCTTCTTAGAACGTTTCATGAAAACTCTTAAGGGATATGTGCGTCAAAAGGCACGTCCGGAGGGTAGCATGGCAGAAGGTTGGTTGGTATCAGAGTCCCTAGTGTACATTGGAGAGTGGCTAGACGGATTTGATAAAGCCCGGGACACGCTATGGCGAACCATAGATGATGAGCACATATCTGGGATTGTCATGTGAAATCTCGGTGTTGAGAAGAAGATGACGGAAGATCTAGAGGCTAAAATCAACCGATTTTGCATGCTTCACAATCCAGTGATGCAAAAGTGGATTTTACAATATGAGGATGCGAAGCAAGAGCGACAGAGGGAACGAATCGAGTGGAGACGGGGAAGACGACCATCGATGCACTATCCGACGGGTCTGGAGAGCCTACCAACATTCATGAGCTTAAGATGGTTGCACAACCAATTGAAAAGCGCACAACAATGTGGTGACAAAGTGACTGAGGAAGAGTGGGAGTACTCTCGGGGTTGCGCGACCAAGGTAAGTTTGCAATGTACGACTAGCTAGTGACTTTATTTCTAAACGTTTGAACGGCCACTCATAATCTTTGTTCGTTGTAGTATAAGTCATACACAGCAGCATGGTGTAAAGGTCGACATTTTAGGGTGGAACGGATCGACAAAAAGCGTTTTACTCAAGATTGTGGAATCATGGCAAAATTTGAACAGTCTAGTTGAAGTCGCGGAGCGGAGCGTGGGTCGACTCTCTCACACACACACACACACAGTGAGCTTACACAGTACAGTACGCAGAGAACTGTTAGAAGGGTTATCTCCCAATTCCCTAGTATTCACAAAGTATAAGTTAGTATATACAAAGAGTTAGAGGTAAGTGAGTTAGGCAGGCGGGCGGCCATATCCGCATAAGAGGCCACTTGGGCTTTAATCCCAACAACCTCCCACTTAAAGTCCAATGTGTCACTTTAAGTAACTGTAAATCTATGAACATAAATGTACAAAGATTTACATGGCTGCCATCTATCCAATGCCCAATAACTCACGACAATGCACAAAGCCCTCTCCTGGAAGTCCCTTTATGAGTAGATCAGCAGGATTGTCCTTGGTGTGGATCTTCAGCAGTTGTATCTGCTTGTCTTCAAGTACTTCCCTAATGAAGTGATATTTCACATCAATATGCTTAGTCTTCAAATGGAACACTGGATTCTTTGCCAATTGTATAGCACTTTGACTATCACAATATAACTCTGGCATATCTACTTTGATTCCCAAGTCTGCAACAAATCTACCAAGCCAAATAGCTTCTTTGCATGCCTCATTTGCTGCAACATACTGAGCTTCTGTAGTAGACTGCGTAACACAATCTTGTAATCGAGATCGCCATGATATGGCACCTCCAGCCAATGTAAAGACATAGCCTGATGTAGATCTCCTCTTATCCAAGTCTCCTGCATAATCTGAGTCAGTGCATCCTCTGACACTCAAATCCTGACTACCATAGCATATGCGCATACTCTTTGTATGTTTTAAGTATCTCATGATACCTTTCACTGCCTCCCAATGTTTCTTGCCGGGATTTGACATATATCTGCTAACCACTCCCACTGAAAATGCAATATCCGGACGTGTAGCAATCATTGCATACATCAAACTACCCACTGCAGACGCATATGGAATCTTATCCATTTCAGCCTTTTCTTCCTCAGACACAGGACAATCTTGTTTGCTAAGTTTCACATATGGTGGCAATGGAACACTCAATGCCTTTCCCTTCTCCATATTGAAACGTTGCAAAACCTTGTCAATATACTCTGTTGAGATAACCAAATCAACTTCTTTGATCTGTCTCTCTCAATGTGCATACCAAGTATATGACTTGCCTCACCCATGTCTTTCATGTCAAATGATTTTTCCATCTTTGACTTCAAAGCTGAAATTTCTTCCAAGTGTTTGCCAGCAATCAACATGTCATCCACATACAAAATAAGGATCAGCCAACTGCCATCCTTAGCCTTCTTTGTATATAGACAGTGATCGAACTCACTACGTTTGTAGCCTTGAGAAAGCATAAACTGGTGGAACTTATGGTACCATGCCCTCGGTGATTGTTTTAAGCCATAAAGACTCTTTAACAACTGGCATACCAAATGTTCCATGCCTTTCTCAACAAACCCTTCTGGCTGCTGCATGTAAATTTCCACATCTAAATCACCATGCAAGAACGCTGTCTTGACATCCATTTGGTGCAACACCAAATCCAATATAGCAACCAATGCAAGAAAGCATCTCAATGTAGTCATCTTGACCACTGGAGAGAAGACTTCATCAAGGTCAATGCCTTGTTCTTGCTTAAAACCCTTGGCAACAAGCCTTGCTTTGTACTTTGGCTGACTATCATGAGCGGTGATCTTATACCTGTAAACCCATTTACAAGGTAGAGCCTTTTTGCCCTGTGGTAATTTAACCAACTTCCATGTCTGGTTTTTATGCAGAGCTGTCATCTCTGACTGCATGGCCAACTGCCATTTTTTCGAGTCAACCACTTATAATGCTTCCTTGTAACAAGATGGTTCTCTGCAATCTGTGAGCATGACATAATTTAGAGATGGCACATAACGATCAGGTGGTTTGGAGACACGCTTAGAACGTCTCACCACAACTGATTCTGCCTCTCTAGCCACTATACGCTGTTCCTGAGCCTGACCATGCTGTCTTGATGTGCTAGCACTAGGTCCATCTTCCCTGAAGACAACTCTTCTGATCTCCTCTGTCTTCTCTGGCTTAGCGTGAAATTTGGCTTCATTGAAATGCACATCATTTCTACGAATAAGCTTTCTGGACTCAGGATCCCAAAGCCGGTAACCCATCTCGCCCGATTCTCCGTAGCCAAGAAATATATACTTCTTGCTCTTTGGTTCTAACTTATTTCTGAACTCCTTAGGAATATGGCTATAAGCTTCACAAACAAAGACTCTGAGATGCTTATACAAAGGTGCCTTGCCTGTCCATAGCATCTCGGCCACTGCACTCTTATCCAGAACCCTACTAGGAGACCTGTTGATCAAATGGACTGCTGTAGCCACTGCTTCCGCCCAAAATCCATTAGGCAACTCAGCATTTGACAACATGCTTCTGACCTTCTCTTGTATGGTCCTATTCATACGTTCTGCAACCCCATTCTGTGAAGGATTATATGGTGCAGTAAGTTCCCGCTTAATCCCTTTTGCTTCACAAAAGTCTTGAAAAGCTTTGGAAACGTACTCTCCACCATTGTCAGTTCTCAAGCACTTCAGCTTCTGACCACTCTGATTCTCCACTAGCTGCAAGAATGTCTTAAAGACCTTGAGCACCTCATCCTTGTGCTTCAAGAAGTAAACCCATACTTTGCGAGAATAGTCATCTATGAATGTACAAAAGTACGTTGCTCCCCCTAGTGACAAACTAGGCATTGGTCCGCATAGATCACTGTGTACAAGAGCTAACCGTTCGTCCCTACGATTCCTCTTTGATCTGTGCGGTTCCTGTGTTTGCTTACCATAAACACAATGCTCACAAAACTCGAAATCTTGAAATGAAAAGCCAGGCAAATAACCATAATGAGAAAGTATTTCCATTCCTCTTTTTGACATATGTCCCAACCTACGATGCCACAGTGACACACTTGGTTGCTCAATCACATTAATTACATGGTTTTTAACCTCTGAAACATGTAAAGTGTACAGAGTTCCTGACTTGCTGCCATGTGCTACAGTCATCGAACCTTTGGAGATCTTCCAAGCGCTGTTCCCAAAAACTGTCACATAACCCGCATCATCCAACTTCCCTATACTAATCAAGCTCTTTCGGATTGCTGGAACATGTCTGACATTCTTGAGCCATAAAGAAGAGCCATTCTGAAACTTCAACTGCACATCTCCCACTCCAAGTATGTCACAAACCTGCTCATTGCCAAGTCTGACATAATCTTTAGTAGCCACATATGATGTAAACCACTCTTTGTGCGGAGAAACATGTAAAGATGCCCCTGAGTCGATAATCCAATCACTCATAGCATGTCCATCCTCTGCAGTCAAGAAAATAGAATCAAGATTGCTTGTAAGGAAGATGTCACCAACTGCTATACCAGAATCACTATCTGAACCAAATCCTGTGACATTCACCTCTTCAATCTTCACTGAACTCTTCTTTTCATCTTGCTCAGAACTCTTTGTTTTTCCTTTTTCTTGTTTCCACTTCGTACAGTCTCGCTTCATGTGACCCTTCTTGCCACAATGGTAGCATTCTATGTCATCCTTTGACTTCGAATCACGAGACTTACTTCGGTTTTGTGCCTTCTTACCCTTCTTCTCTTTAAACTGTTGTCTCCCTCGAACGACCAAAGCACTATTGCCTTTGCCTTTGTCAATGTTCTTCCTGTTCTCTTCCTCTGTGAGCAAGCTGCCTTCTAGATTGGCACTTGTAAGACCTTCTAGCGCGACAGAATTACTTAACGCTGTACGAAAAGTATCCCAACTGTCTGGCAAAGTGATTAAGAGAAACATAGCCTTCACTGAATCTGGAAAGACTATCTCCTGTGCTGTTAACTGGCTGAAAATTGTGTGAAATTCATTCAGATGATTTGACATGGCTGTCCCTTCCTTCATCTTCAAATCCACCAATTTCTTGAGCCAGTAAATCTGAGAAGCAGCACTTTGTTTCTCGTACATACCACATAGCTTTTGCCATACGCCATACGCTATAGTCTCTTCTGCTACGTTGAAGTAAACATTTTCTGCCAGTGTCAGCATGATTGTGGAACAAGCTAACTCGTCAAGCTCTTCCCACTCATCTTCAGCCATAAATTCTGGTCTCTCCCCTTTGAGCTTCAGTGGCTTCACTTGTTTTTTCTGCACCAAAACCTGCCAAATCTGCTTCTTCCACAATGGAAAGTTTGTGCCATCCAGTTTCTTTATGTTGTAAAGAGTCTCACTTTGAGAAGATGCCATATCTGCCAAACTGTTTACTCCTGAGAAAAATCCGGCAGAGTTTCCCCTGTAAACTGGCCTCTGTACACAGTAAACAAGCTGTAATCAACAAGCTGAACACCTCTCCTCAGGAACTGTCAGTATTTTGAAAATTTTTGACAGAGTCTCCCCTGTAATCTGAGCTCTGGGAACCAAAAGATAGCTCAAAAAACAATCATAAATAGCTGACCAGTGACAAATCTAAAAAATCTCTGTAATATGCTGTCCTGTAAGCATACACTGTCTCCTCTCTGGGCGATGACAGAACCTGTATCTGTCTCAAGACTGAACCCTGAACAATGCCTCAACGGCCTGATGCATAAGATGCAATCCAGTGTCTACACAAAGTCATACATCCTAAGGGATAAAAGTCGCCGAAGAGGATGCGTGTAGAGGGGAACTCCAGCAACCTAATCCACCTCACACTGGGTAACCCAGCCCCCAGTGCTTGGCTTCAAAAAACCTCACACACGACCCTCTCAGATGGCTCAGCAAACTGCCCAGAACTAGCATACATCCTATAATAGACCAATCACTGTCCTATGACCGCTGCGGCGGTCTGTCTGCTAGCGTGACTCACAACTAGCAGACCCACAATCACAGTACATCAATCTGCAATACATGCCAGTGGTGTCAAGCCGTCGTATGGCCACACCTCCCCTGAAACCTGGCAAGCACAAGAAGTAGCAATGCAGACTGCAATATATATATCTGATGATATATATGTGTACCTGGTCTATAGATGATGCTCTGAAGACTAATGAGTGATGTATGTCGATGCCGATATTGATGTCGACCACCTCCTGCTTGCCAATCTACACAAGACTGATTTCTTTGCGGCTGAAATCTATCTTCTGCTGTAGTGCTCAGAACGAAATTCTAAGGGCATAAACAGCTTCGAAAGGGGGGTAAAACCCCAGGTCGTCTAATGGAAACGCACCCGGAACGCCGAGTGTGAATTTTCGAACTCCGAATCCAGAATCTGCCGAAAAAGTGCGCGCACGCGCGATTGCGCAAAACCGCACTGAACCAAGGCTTTGATACCAATTGAAGTCGCGGAGCGGAGCGTGGGTCGACTCTCTCACACACACACACATAGTGAGCTTACACAGTACAGTACGCAGAGAACTGTTAGAAGGGTTATCTCCCAATTCCTTAGTATTCACAAAGTATAAGTTAGTATATACAAAGAGTTAGAGGTAAGTGAGTTAGGCGGGCGGGCGGCCATATCCGCATAAGAGGCCACTTGGGCTTTAATCCCAACACTAGTCGACGACGTTCCTTTGATGCACATCCTGTGGTGGCGGAACTCACTTACTTTGGCACGCTACAAGAGATTTTGAGGATCGATTACAAAGGATTTTTTGTCGACTTGTTCGACGTGCAATGGTTCAAGATAATCATGGAGGGTCGCAACGCTACTGTGCGTAGAGGAGAGTCTCGTTTTCTTGAGGTGGATTCTACTAAGAAATGGACTGACCTAAGAGAAACTTTCGTACTACCCGAGCATTGTGAACAAGTAAGTATGTAAATAGTTAACATCCCCCTTTTACAAGTTATGTGCTTGAAAGCTCTCATGTAAGTTATGTGGCTCTGGTACGTAATATTTCATCCTACAAAGTCTACATCAAAGTGGTGGTACGTCATAGAGGTAGCCCCTCGTAGTGCAAGGACGTATGAAGGCTACCATGTGCCAATCACAACGGCATCAATGGAGGAGATTAGAGAAGATGCTCAATCAGAAGCCGCTGCGGTGGTGCCAGACGAGCATCAAGATGCTACTACTCTATATGGGGTGCATGCAGAGGGGCTACAAAATGAAACAGAGGATATGTGTTTAAACAGAGAGCTCTATATAGATATAGGAAGTTATGCTGAGTTATGCGAGGATGAGAGAGAGATCTCTTAAAGCCACAAATATTGTATTTGAACAATTTTGCTCCGTGTTGTAAAAGCTCTGGCTCTCTAAGTACCTTCCATGGTGTATAACGCTCTTTTCTACTCGCGCTCACCTCTTTTGATTGAAAATTCTAAGTTTTTGACTTGCCTCTTCTATCACTCAATTCATTGCATCATTGTATTTATATGCGTCATTACATCATTGTATTTAATGGTCTTTGCGTCATTGTCTACTCTATTCATTCACTATTAAGTTTAAATATTCGTGTGTTTAACGCAGGTATGGATGATGAGGAGTTTCTTTCTTCTTTGTCACCGCAGCAGAGACAGTGGTACGTGGAGCGTCATTGCTCCGGCGCATCATCGCGCGTTCCTACTCCATCCGCATCTCCCTCTCTTTCGGAGCATTCGGCGCGCTCCGAAGCTTCGGTGTCGACGAGACGATCTTCACACTCCTCTAGACACCGGCGCTCTAGTGGTGGCGGTGGCGGTGGCGGTTGTTGTGGGGATTCCGCCGCCGATGCCTCCACACCGCCTCGTGTTCGACGAGGCTCTTTACCCTCCCCTTCTTTGCCCGCCCCCACACATGCCACAGCATCTCCATCTACGCCAGGTTTTGCGCGGCTGACTGTTCCTAGCAGCTACACACCTCTACCTACTCCGCCAGGAGCCACCCCACTCGACACTCCTCGCTTCGGGGCCCAGACGCCGGTGGAGACACCTGACGTCCGTACCCCCATCGACACGCCGCTAGAGACCCCTGCCGGGACACCCAGGTTCACGTGTCACCGGCCAGAGGGCTTGCCTTACTCCGTCGACTTCAGCGGCGGCATCATCATGGATGATGACGGTAAGAAGGTGATCTCGCGCATGAGTGGTCTTTGCTCTCAGCTGTTTAGACACTACATACTAAACAAACGGAGTGAAGTACCAAGTGATTTAAAAGCCAGAGTCATCAACATACTTCATGATGAGTTTCCCGTTCCAACACGGGATCAATGCTTCAATGAAGACGTGATGAAGATTCGAATGCGCGAATAGTGCAAACACAAGCGTTCCGAAGTGCAAAAAGCAATCAAGCATGGGTGGAACAGTCCAGATTGGCCGGCCAAAGAAGATTGGAAGAATGCGAAGAAAGCAGCGCGCGAGAATCCCGACAAATGGAAGCAACAAAAGGATGCAGCCAGAGCGCGAGTAGAGGCAGGGAGCTCGCACCAACTGGGAAGCGGTGGATGGGCATCATTTGAGGCCGATTTTGTAAGTGTTTTCGCATTGCTCTTTATGTTCGATAGTTTAGGGTTTATGAGTTTTTTAATTCTAACATAATGAGATCTTTGTATGTTTTGACAGTGGTCAATGACAGGACGTGATCCCACACCGTACGAGCGCGAGTACGCAAGCAGGAAGGGCTTAAACACCCTGATGGACATTCTTAGTTCTCGCGGCGGCATGGTTAGTATTAGGGTTTACTCTTTTCTATTTTTTGTATTGTTTTATAAATGTCGTTATATGTTTATACTTACTGAAAGCTGTCTTATTGTCTTCTTTTGCAGAATCCGACAGATACGCCGCTTGGACGCGATGAGACATCTGACTAGACAACGTCAGTTTAGCCGTAGCTAGATAGCATTAGTTTAGGGTTTCTCATAGCTTATGTATCATGAGACGGATTTTATACGTCTTTTTGAACCATGTATATTATTACATTTGTCACCGCAGTTCATTTTGCCAATCAATTCTTTATGCCTATGATGTTGTACAATTGTCATTATTACATTTGCCAATCAATTCATTTTGCCTATGATGTGTACAATTGTCAATTTTATGCTTGTCAATTTTGCAAACAATGCGTCTTGTGGGTGACTATTTTGGGTCTATTATCTACCCTTGCACTTTTTTAAAAAAGTGAATCAAGTACAATATGGTTGATGGGTGGCAGGGCATTCAATACCCTGTCACCAAAAAAAATTCTCTCGGGCGTCGCTATAACCGTCACTATTTATGGCTCTGGAGCCTCGCTATAAGCGTCGCTATGGACTTCTGTGTAAACGTCGCTATGAGCGTCTCTATATAGCGACGCATATAGCGACGCTTTTAGCGACGCGGGGGGTTATAAAAACCCAGTGTATTTCCGTCGCTAACAGCGTCACAAGAGCACACAACCTCTTGTAGTGCTTCAAGCTGGGGCTTCCCTTGTGTGTGTGTGTGTGTGTTCTCTCTCATCCCCCCCCTTGTAGGCTCGCCCCCCTCCTTGTAGGGATCTTTTTGACTTTGGATGAGCAAGCCCCTTAGTCATCAAGCATGACAAAGCACTTGAACTAGGGGGTGTTCCCACAAGCATCTCAGGCAAGCATCTCAAGGCACCTCAAGCACCTTAATCAAGTAGCAAGTCAAGCACCTCAAGCATGGAGCCAGTCAAGCACCTCAAGCATCTTAATCAAGCACCTCAAGCATGTCAAGCACCTCAAGCACGACAAGCACCTTAAGCAGGAGAAGCACCTCGAGCTTAGGCCGCGAGCTTAGGCCGGGTTCCCACCTCAAGCTCAGCCCTAGCTTGCCTAAAGTCAAAGGACTTTTACACACATTATTGGAGGTCTTCAATGAAGCTAACCCTAAGGTCTTATGCTCCATTGGTTAGCCTTGCTCTTTGATAGACTATCTCTCATTTGGGCCCCTTAACCATTGGCCCCGTGTTGAGATAGATCTATAAGCACATGTCTATATCTTAACCCTTGTTCCTGTGTATTCTCCCACATTAAGTGATCAGTTTAATATGAGAAAATCATTTGGGTTGGATAGATATTAATTTTTATGACACAACTGCTCCTCGGTGGGGGCACCAGAAGATGGGGAGGGGGAATAGGGAACACACCCAACACACAAAATTTTTGCCTCTCTATAGCCCACGGATTCCACAGCCCCCCTAACCTCTCTAATAACACCTTCAAATTGGCTAATTTGCACTAACAAATGTACTTTAGCATACCGAACCACCACCTCGCACCTTGCAAGAAACACCCTTCAGCATAAACACACCCACACTGCTCAACTCATCCCTTTCGGCTCACAAGACACCCCTATTCTACCCTCTTAGTGACACCCTTCAAGTTGCAGGCAAACCCTCTGCAAACATCGGCAGGTACACAAAGAGCAAGAGAAAAGGATGGGGGATGGGGAGAAGTGACACAAAAAGTAGGGGCAAAAATTTGGTATTATGGCATAGGGGGCTAGTACATTTTATAAAGTATGCGCTCCAATGGAAATCTTGCAATACACAGGCTTGAAAACCTTCAATCACTCCCTCTCGCAAAAAAAGCCCTTGAAAAATCACTCCTTTCCCCTTTTATAAGGCTTGGCTAAGGCTAAAAATGAAAAAAATAATGAGCTATCTAGCTCGTACAACTAGCTGAAGCTTCCTTTAGAAATTTTCATTGCATGGTCACCGCTTCGCACTCTCTTGGTGTTTGGTATCTACATGGTGCACACTTGCTCAATTTGGTCGCCCCGGCTCTCCTTTTGGCTTCATCCGTTAATTTTTTTTTCCCTCTGTTAGTCTTTCTCGACACACTTGTTGTGGGATACCATTTTTGATTTGCGCATTGAAGCCTTCAAGTTCTTCCTTGCTATCTCTTGGTGGGATTCCTCCCCTTGAATGGCATTAAGCTTGCCTTCCTTCTTCCCTCTCTCTGCTCTGGGACACATCGCTTACCATGCACTTGGGAGGGGTAGGCAATAGCGAGGTCGCTATTGCCCTCTCCCTCTAACTCCAAAAATCGAGGCCTTTGAGCTCATCGGACGGCCTGCCATGTCATCACTGTTGCCACAACCACTGCCACCTGTCAACACAGTAGCGTGCACCACCGGTGCCATCGCAATACCCAAAACTGCCACAGGTGGACCCACGGGTCGCCCCGCACCGTCGCGAACCTCTACAATAGCGCCCCCTCTGAGATCCACCATAGGTCACAACATATGGGAGCTTTTCTCCCTCTCTTGATGCCTTTGAATGGCCACGGGCAGGCCATATACTGCGTTCCTAGACAGCAAGCTCCCGCATGTGGGTCTTTGCAGGACCACGTGGCAGCACCACCAAGCTCCAACCTTTTAAGGCTTTTGAAAAACCATAAAAACCATTTTTTACCAAACCGGGTTGTCAGATTGCAAAGCCCAGGCATAACTCCATGTTGTCGACTGCAAACCCATCTCACCTCATCATTTTCTCAGTTCTCTAAACCCTAGAATCGAGGCCGCAAACAACTGATCAAATCATCTCCAATCCAATCCAGATAAGTGCACCTCATCTTCCGACTTCTGTATTTCCCTGCTCCGGACTCCGTTTGACGTGCAGTCACTTCTTGTTAGCATCATACGTTGCATACTGTGGATTAAACACCTGACAAGCTCATGGAATCCCTAGATGGTGCATTTACAAATGCTGGAAAGTGGGCTTAGAACTGGCCCTCAAAAAAATTTCAATTGAATATATCTTGCTAACCCGAGCTCCGATTTGCAATCCGAGAAGATAGGTATGCTCCACAATTAGAGCACTACACATATATCCTTTGACAACTGCCCGGGCCACCTATCCATAGCTGCCCTATCTGGCAAAAATTTGCAACACCGTGAACCTTCAACCTTTAATAACTTAGGCTTTGTAGCTCAATTTGATGAGCCATTTGGAACTGCTCCTTAAAAACTTTAAGCTCTACATTACTGGAACAAGAATCTGCCCTTTGCATCTCCTTCATTTGCATCCCCAATTAGCCCCTCATGGAGCCTTCCTTGGCCTATAGACTACATCAAGCATACGTTCCCGCTGCTGCTTTTCAGCCCATGATCTTCCTAGCTGCTCCTTCCTTTTGCCAAGATTTTGCTAGCTTGCACATATCTCTCCATGCCACCTTCTAGAGTCGACAGTCTTTGGCTGTACCAACTGTTTCAAACGATGTACCAAAGGCATAAAGCATCACAAAGAAGAGTTAGATGACTTACCTTTATCATCCACATCGCCAATAGACTCCAATTGAGCCACGTTGGTACGTTGGTGCACCCAGTTTGTGTCCACACAGGGAGAAGCCAACAGCAGGAATATGGCATCAGGCAAGATACCATCAGGCAAGATGATGGTATCGGACTTTTGCAGGTCTCAAAGGCATTTTGGAGCAGGTCTCACAGTGATATGTACGCCAAATGCGTCTTTTTACTGGTCAAGGTTGGTTTTGAATCTCTACGGATCGGAGTATTTACAGGGTCCAAAGTATAGACTCGATGTGCTATACGGCTTGGTTTTTCTTTTGGGCTTGTCATTTCCAGGTGTTATTGGAAGGGTACCAAGATGAAGCTTGAGCCAGCCTAGTCATTGCGATCGATAAAGCTACACGACGGCGGGGCTTTCGGTGGGGACAAAGCCCAAGTCAAAGAACTTTTTTACAAAAAAGAGTAAACTTCGAAGTGGGGTGGGATCGGCTGCCAAGCAGGGCCTAAAAAAAAAAAAGCTTGGGGCTATTAACAGGAAAAAAAGAGTCTGTCTGCAATCGACGAGCAGCGCGAGAATAGAAAGGGTGCCACTTGGGAGATGCATGAAGGGGCAGGTTGGAAGGCCAGACTAGGGAGCGCACAAGGAGCGTCGTAAAAGAAGGGCCGCCAGAAGTGTGGTTGCGTGGGCCTGAGCGCGATACGGCAGGTGGCCGAGGATGACAGAGGGGCCGGGTGGCCAGTTACAGACGTGAGGGCTACAGGGCAGTGCTACAGAAATTGAGAGAGGAGGTGACTGCCTCAGAGACGCTGCTTTTGGAGGGGCTAGTGCAGAGACTTTGTGTGCAAGGGGCGCTAGAGGTGGTGAGTTGGTTGAAGTCAAAGAGGAGCAAGGTGGGCCACCTTGTGGCGAGCAAGGTCAAGCAAGGGCAGTAGCAAGGTAGTGCCTCGATGGGCTGCTGAGAATGATGAAGCCAACTGGATGGAGAGGGGTCGGACTCGACTGCATGAGGAGCAGGGCCGGGAAAAGAGAGTTTCACAAAAAGCTGGCAATGGGTTGCAGGCAAGGGGGACTCCGACAATAGGTTTTGGGCTGCATAAGGCTAACGTAAAGGGGAGGGCAAGATGGAGTCAACTTGAACGCTGCCTAAGAGGGATTGGTATGATCCAAAACTAAAGGAGGGAGATTTCTACATAATTCCATCATTGAACACTTTTTGAGGCTAGTCGGATTGGATTGCTATCTGTGTAAATGTTATCATGTTCATTTTTGCTCTCGTGATTGTGTGGGTATGTCAATTGCTGTGTTCTACATATGATTGTGGTATTTGCTTTGAGGATGAAGGCTAGTAGGAAATCTTGACGTTGGTCGATCAAAGATCTCAAGCTGTTTGAGGGCATCGAGATGCTTTCTTTGTGATGAGGATGCTTGCATTTTGGGTGACTGGGTGTGTGTAGTTTGGGATGGTCGGTACCGGGCTTGGACAATAATCGTTGCTAGTTTGTGAGTCAAGGTGTGTGTTAAATAGGGGATAGGGGTGTTGTGAGATCACTGGGCTATATAGAGGCATCCATTCAGTGTGCTTGTGGTTTTTCCATTTCCCCCTTTCCATCTTGCGGTGCCCCCACTGAGGATCCACTGATTACTTCCTAACAAGGTCTTCTTGAGTCAAGATGAAGCAGGAGTTTGGTCCAGTGTTCAAAGGAGATGAAGATGCTGACGAGTGGATTGCCAATTTTGAGCTATTTATGGTAGTAGTATTGCAGATGCCAGGTGATGAAGCAAAGCTTTAGACTCTACCTTTGGTACTGCGAGGTAAAGCAAAAGTTTGGTTCGATGTCTTAGAAGATGTGCACAAGCAGAATTGGACCGTCTTTCGAGAGCACTTTCTACAAAGGTATCGAAAGGTGGTGTCGGCTTCAGAAGAAGATGCAAAGCTCAAAGACTTGCAGAAGGAAGTAAGTGCAAATTTCGATGCTTTTGTTGATAGATTTGAAGCTTATTGGGGGGATTTTGTGGTTGCTACCTAAGCAACCAATGTGGGATTCTTTAAGATGGAAAGGTTTCTGTTTTGCTTGCATCCCTATGTTCGTGAGAGAGTGCAATATGAAGATCCAAGCAGTTATGACTAAGTTGTCGGAGTCGCCAGAGCAAAGAATCGGAATATGAAGAAGAAGATGGAGGCAGGATTGCTACCGTCGGCAGCCACGGTAGCCAATGGACCGAGACCCAGACAGATTGATGAGCATCAAGAGGTAAAAGCTCCTTTTTTTATTAATATGAATGTGATCAAAGCACGTGAAGTTGATTCCAGGGTCGAAGAGCTAGAAGAAGTGACAACCAGGGCTCAAAAGGGGCAGAGAGGTATATTCAGGGTGCCACCCAGTTTTCTTCCTCAAGAGAGCGAGGTGGTAAAAGATCTTCAAGAAGAGGTGTCAGTTCTAGAGCCAGGAACGAGGAAGGAAGTAGACGTGCAAGAACAGGCAAGCTCAGAACAGGGGTCCGAAAGTTCTCAAAGCTCTAGCAGCAATTTGGACACAGATAGCATGTGGGAGAGGGAGTCCATGTCCTCTAGGTATGAAACTTATGATGGTTTTCATGTGCCAGTTGAGCAGCCCTATCAAATTTCGTGTGATGGTGAGTCCCTATTGGCGGAAGAGGTATGGCTTGATTGTGCATCAGACTTAATCGAAGAGCAGGTATTCGAGGATATGACTTGCAAGAGCTAGAAGCAGAAACAGAGGTATATCGAAGTGATTTGTCTATGCAGGGGGTGCGGCAACTTTTCCTTCGTGAGCATGTACAGGTGTACTTTGAGGTTGCAGAGTTTGTGTGTAGCCGTGGAGAGTTAGCTCCAACAGATGACTCTATGGGAGCTGATACAGGTGCAGCCTATGAGAGTGATCCTCCATGCAAAGAGGAATGTGCCGCCAACCTTGTTGGTGATGAGGTCTTTGAAGAACAGGTTAAAGCCTCAACAGGTCATGTTCTTGAGTATGAAAAGGTGGCTTTGGCGCCATTTACAGAGGGTTTGGATATAGGTTTGCTTGGTTATGCAACAGGTGGAGGCAAATTGCAGGGTTTTGCTATTTTATGGGATGCTATGGATACATGTGTTATGGGAGGCTTCTTTACAGGTGTCTTTGTGTCAGAGGTGAGGTTTTTTTTGAAGAAGACTATAGTATGGAGGGTTCTTTAGCAGGTGACAGGATAGCTGCTTATGGTACAAGTGCTTCAAGTGATCGAAAGCATGCTTATGGTTGGCACGAGGGGTTGTGGATGTAGGGTGAGAGCTCCACGCTATGAAGGGTTAGAAGGGTGCCGTGTCTATTGGCCTATAAGTACAAAGGAAGGCTTGGATATGCATGTTTTACAGTTGGATGGCCACGTCCATTGTTTTGTTTTTGATCCAGGTGGAGCCTACACTATGAATGTGGAAGTTGTGAGCTTTCCATTTGACTGTGGTGGGCGATGCACTAGCATATGATTTTCTCTCTATCTCTATCATATTTTTAGAGCCACTATATTACCTATTTTATATCATTCTATCATATGCAATCTTCTTTTACCTAAATAATACTACGGTTGAGCATGAATGCTCAACGAGAGGGTGGGAAATGATGGTGCACCCAGTTTGTGTTGACATAGGGAGAAGCCAACAACAGGAATATGGCATCAGGCAAGATGATGGTATCGGACTTCGGCAGGTCTCAAAGGCATTTTGAAGCAGGTCTCACAATGATATGTACGCCAAATGTGGCTTTTTGTTGGTCA
The DNA here is from genome assembly GCF_014529385.1 of Adiantum capillus-veneris. NCBI lineage: Eukaryota > Viridiplantae > Streptophyta > Polypodiopsida > Polypodiales > Pteridaceae > Adiantum > Adiantum capillus-veneris. The sequence goes on along the minus strand of NC_140941.1, from coordinate 17,819,846 downwards.
AGTTTGGTTCGAAGCTCTACGGATTGGAGTATTTACAGGTGTCTAAAGTATAGATTCGATGTGCTATACGACTCGGTTTTTTTCTTGGGCTTGTCATTTCCAGGTGTTATTGGATCGGGAGAAGGGTACCAAGATGAAGCTTGAGCCAGCCTAGTCATTGCGATCGATAAAGCTACACGACGGCCGGGCTTTCGGTGGGGACAAAGCCCAAGTAGAAGAACTTTTTTTATAAAAAAGAGTAAACTTCGAAGTGGGGTGGGATCGGTCGCCAAGCAGGGCCTAAAAACGAATAGCTTGGAGCTATTAACAAGAAAAGAAGGGTCTGTCTGAACTCGACGAGCAGCGCGAGCATAGAAAGGGTGCCACTTGGGTGATGCATGAAGGGGCGGGTTGGAAGGCCAGACCAGGGAGCACACAAGGAGTGTCATAAAAGAAGGGCCGCCAGACGATGGCGATGGTTGAGGAAAAAGGGGGCGCTGCAGTGTGTTGTGGTGGGCCTGAGCATGATAGGCCGAGGATGACAGAGGGGCCCTGTGGCCGGCTACAGACGTGAGGACTGCAGGGCAGCGCTGCAGAAGTGGAGAGAGGAGGTGGCTGCCTGGGGGGCGCTTCTTTTGAAGGGGCTGATGCAGAGACCTTGTGTGCAAGGGGCACCAGAGGCGGAGAGTTGGTTAAAGTCAGAGAGGAGCAAGGTGGGCCACCTTGTGGTGAGCAAGGTCAAGCAAGGAAGTGCCGCCATGGGCTGCTGAGAATGATGACGCCAACAGGATGGAGAGGGGTTGGCTTCGACTGCATGACAAGCAGGGCCGGGAAAAGGGAGTTTCACAAAAAGCTGCCGATGGGTTGCAGGAAAGGGGGACCCCGACAATAGGTTTTGGGCTACATAAGGCTAAGGTAAAGGAGAGGGCAACCTCTAAGAGTATTCACACGAGACAGTTTCAAAACTGCTCCCAAACATTCACACGTTTCACACGTATGTAGTACATTCACACGTTTCACTTGTAGTTTGACAAGACTTGCTGCTTCAAGTCAGTTTCCTTTGAAATGTAGGCACAACTACTTTAATTGGAATATTGACCTAGAGCAAGGGGTCAAGTCACTTCAAACTAGCGTTCCTTTTCATAAACTTTTGCTAAAAGGCAAAAGTTTATGAAAAGTAACCATTCTTCCTATTTTTGTGGGAACTCACGTTTCCTTTTCCAAACTCACCATGGGAATGTAGCAAAATTGAAACAATTCCCCTAAATTCCTTTTCCAAATGCACCGTGTGGAAGGCTTCTAAGCATATTGGAAGACGGAGTCAACTTGAAAGTTGCCTAAGAGGGATTCGTCTGATCCAAAACTAAAGGAGGACGATTTCTACATAATTCCATGATTCGTTAACACTTTTTGAGGCTAGTCGGATTAATTTTCTATCTCTGTAAATATTATCATGTTCATTTTTGCTCTCGTGATTGTGTGGGTATGTCAATTGCTGTGTTCTACATATGATTGTGGTATTTGCTTTGAGGATGAAGGCTAGTAGGAAAGCTTGAGGTTGGTCGATCAAAGATCTCAAGGTGTTTGAGGGCATCGAGATGCTTTCTTTGTGATGAGGATGCTTGCATTTTGGGTGACTGGGTGTGTGTAGTTTGGGATGGTCGGGACCGGGCTTGGACAATAGTCGTTGCTAGGTTGTGAGTCAAGGTGTGTGTTAAATAGAGGATAGGGATGCTGTGAGATCATTGGGCTATAGAGAGGCATCCATTGAGGGTGCTAGTGGTTTTCCCATTTCCCCCTTTCCAACGTATTGCCGTATCGGTCACTTTGCTTGAGCATTCAAAAGTATGGTGGTCTTGTTCTCCATATTGAAAGCATAATCCAAATCTTCGAGTTCTTCAATCCACATTTCTAAATCTTTGCATGTCTTTCTTATGCCATCAATCTCATTGAGCCTAGCCTTCTTGAAGAATTATTTGACCGCTGCTTCTCTCGCATTGAAGTGCTCATCATCGTCATCGGTTTTATTTCACTTCTTTTCCTTTGAGCATCTATGTCCACTTTTATCTTCTTATTTCTTCAATCTTTCCTCGTATTATTTCATCAATGTTGCACAATCAAAACTTCTCTGATACGACTTGTGATGCGACATGGGAGAGCAAAATAGATTGATGAACAAGGAAAATAGAGAGCACATAGAGTGACTAGATAAGATAAAGAGTCTTCATCGATGTAAGGTAATTATTACAAGAAGATCATACCTCGTTTCATAACCTCCCGACCATCCCCAACCTATCTCAATCACAATCTCAGTGACACTCAATCGCAATCACAATTGGAATATCAATCTTGATCTCTATCTCGATCTTATGCCCAATCTCAATCTCAATCTCAATCTCAATCACAATCACAATCACAATCACACTCTCAATCTCAATCTCTCAATGGCAACAATGATCATAATCCAAATCGCAACACGATCACAATATCAATATCATGATACCTCGCACTGATCCCGTTTCACTTTGTAGAGTAGATATCACATTGGTTTCTGCAACGTCTACAAAATAGCCAAAAGAACACACTCGTACAATCAATTCAACATGATAATCAAATTAGAAAACATAATTTTGTAACATCATTAAAAACTACAATCATTTATTGATTGGATCAAACAAAAGGGATATTGGCTGTGTATATATGTTTGTAAGCTAGCCGGTTGATGCTTGTAGGCTACCCTGCTACTGCTAGCAATTTGTTTCTACCATAACTTTTCCATACAAACTCAGAATATAAACTTCTAGGTACTCAAAATTACGGGAACAGGTCTTGTCTACAAGGTCTAAATATTTTGCTATCTAATATCTTTTGTTTAAAACACGATTTTGCTATCTCATATCCCTTAGGCTATACTAAGGTACCAGAACTTGCAACAAAGATATGAAAAACCCAAGAGTCTTTTGTAAACAACTAGACTACTCTAATATGCTAAGGAATGGAAATACGTTATATAATCGTAAGAATCAAGATTTGACAATTTACCTAATAAATAGACATCCTTTTATAAGGATAGAAGTCATGGATCCAAAGAGGACCAAAGAAAATCCTCAGTCTCATGAGGAGGGCAATGTTCTCAAGAGGGCTAGAGCCTCACACAACCATGAGGCGGGGCATACTAGTAGGCCTATAGATGAAAGTATTTAGGCCCCAATACTGTAACAGATACTTGACTAGTCCTAGGTGGGTCTTCATTATAATTTAAGTTTTGAAAAAGTCAAGTTCTTTTTTAAGTAGTAACATTGCATACATAAAAGAGAGGATAAGGAATTAAGAAAGATAGAATTGGCTGAAAACAAAGGCATCTTCTAAGAAGCCAACGTACACTTGTTTGTAAATTAAAAAAGAGTTGTTTGTGTTAAGGATCTTGACTTAGGAGCAAATGATTGATCATCCTTAAGACAACTTGGCTCAAGACACTTCTGACTCCTTCGTGTATTTTGATAAAAAAGGATGGCTATAAGGCCATTGATAAGTCGATTACCCCCATGAACGATGAGTCTCTACTCCATGTCATGTCTTGATGTTTCTACAGAAGTAAGGATATTGTTTCTTATTCTCAGGAGAGCTGCCTAGTTGTATGGGCAAATGGTGTGGTGTGTGGGCACCCCAAACTTGGGTGATGGTTTTTCACCTCGGATTATGAATAAGGAATGGGTGCTGTTTTTCACGCTTAGGTGGTGTTCAGACAACAAGAGTATTGGTCATGGATATTATGGTAAATGTTTTTGGTTGATAGTACCCCGAATTAAGTTTAAAGATGTTTATTTTTTGAAAGACTATCTTTAATGTTGATTTTCAAAACTAAGAAAGCCATTATTTTACATGTCAATATAAGATGGTAGTAATTAAATAATAAAGAAGCATGTGTGGGTGCAAGGTGGTAAGTGGAGATTGACTAAGGTTTTCAATCAAGGACGAGTGATTAGCCAAGTAACTATCCATCCCTGCACACTAAAAACATTTAGAAAACTTTTTCAATTGGAAGAGGACTCCACCAGTGGTTGTGCCCTCACATCTATTAGGGGGAAAAAAGAGTTGGTTGAGGATACCTTAGCCCAATTTGCAGAAGTTGTAGGGTCATAAAAATTCTAGATTTTTCTTTAGGACTATATATATATATTTTTTGTGGAACAGGAAGGTCTTCTTCTAGGGCTATATTCCCAAGTCATTGCCAATGACAAAGTTCTATATTTCCTATACCTTTCTTCTTTAGAGACTCCAACTTTGAATAGGCATAGACACCTCTCAAGGACCCCATCTCCACTTTGGTGTCCATAGGTTGGGGACCTCTCACTTGGTATCAGAGCATGTGTTAATTAAGGTCTTGGACCTAGGAAAAAGATTAAGATATTATAAACAGTGGGTCTTGACAAAAGATATTATAAAAATGTGTGTAAATGAAATGAGAAAGAGAAAGATAAAAGTGTCCCCATCTTTGCAAAAATATCTCCATCAAGCTAATCACAAATTCATGGGTTTCATCATTAGGTTCATGAGGGCTTGTCTATCTCGACCGTCTTCAATACAAAAAAGCATGATGAAATGGCTAGTTATGAGATTTTCTCCTCCCACTTGGACGATTAGGTGGTCAAGATTTGGTGGAATTTTCTTCATTGAAGTGGAAGAGTTAGAAGGTTTAACACTAAATATGAAGAGACTCAAAGGGGTTCAATATATTGAAGTGATTTAAGTATACTTTTTCATTGGGACAAATTAGATTCCAGAGAAAACCCTAGTAGTAGATTGTGCCCAAGTATCACAGAATCAATGGATGTTTGATCAAGTGTCTAAAGTAACCTACCCAGGTAGAATTAGGCTTATAAATGTAGAGCCTAGTTTTAGAGGATCCAAAGATGTATATTTTGATCTTATATCTAACCCACCAATAGTCCACAAGATTCTAGTATAGAATTGTCGTCACCCTTGTACATAGTAGGATCTTCATGGATTGTATTAGCTCTTGTACATATTATGATTCTCATGGGTATTCTATAACCAGTTTTGTTTATGGTTTGTCAATTCTTTGCATCAAGTGTGAAAATTTTTTGAGTATGAGATAAGTTGAAATCATAAACAATAAATATTTACATTTAGTACTAAATTTCACTAACTCAATCCCAGGGTAATACTTGAGTAAATAGCGCGCCTTTACACTGTTACTCAAGAGAAAATGCTACTACTAAAGGAAGTCCAACTCCCTGCCTTCAAGGGAGAGGCACCCAATGTAGAATGAGATTTTGAAGCATGGTTAGATGCCATGGATGACTATTTCAAAGCTGCAAGAACGGTGGAAGATGCCAAACTTTGGTGGAAGCACCGGTGCAGAGATAATCCTACCAGTATCCCATCTTGGGAGAAGATGAAGCAAACATTTAAAGAATGTTGTCTTCCTCCTGTGCACCAGGCCATTAAGATGAATCAGTTCTTTGGCTTATGTCAACTCAATCTTTCACTAGAGGAGTACTACACCAAGTTTGTAGCTTAACAATGTTTTGCTCCTCAAATGATCATGGGGTAACAAATTGCCCGATTCTCTCAAGGCCTCAACAAACCCGTGAGTACACATCTTGAAGCCATGATACCTACATTAATTCAAGATTCCCTTCTCATGAGCAAGACTCTTGCAGCTAAAGAAACCAACCTTACTAGGAATTATAATGGTTTTAACAACTTTAGGGAAAGAGATATGGGAACCTTCAACCAAGGACATCAACAACGTGGGAAAGTGGTTGTAGTAAACTTGGAGAAAAACATTCTCAATGTCAGGTGTTATGGATGCAATCAAATGGGACACTATAGAAATAATTGTCTTGAAGAGACAAACCCTAAAATTACTGCTAGAGCCATTCCTCAAACTCAGATAAATCAAGGAGACGATCTAAGAGGAGGTAGAAATGGAGGACGAGGTAGAGGAAGAGCAAGAGGAGCCAAAGCTTATGCAATTGTGGAAGAACCAACCTTAATAAACAAGAAAGATGAAAGAGCCCCATGTTTGGCCACAATTAGCAATCATAGAGCTCATCAACAATAGGCAATTTTGTAAACCACTATAAACCAATAGTGTAAAAACTTTGAGTTACTTATGTATTGTAATGTATACATTATTTTCTTTTCCAAAATTACTTAAGGAATCTAATGTTAAATTAGTAATCAATCAAGAAATTAACGGTAGAACTAGAAAATGAGAAAGAGGTTCTCGTTTGGAAGGAAGAATTTGAATCTTAGGAATGAGCTAGTTATTCAAAACCCAACTCAGATTCCTTGTGCAAAAGATAGCCTTCCTTGAAAACTGGCCTAAATGTAGAAATATTAATGTACAAGACTAATAGGAATCCAAAAAAACACTTGGTATGATACCTATTAAAACACTTTACATATTGTGGGTCAACTAGGAAAGAGCACAGAGGGGTACCTCTGGTGCAATGGTGAAAGCTTGTGCCGAGCGCAGATTGCTTAAAGTGATAAGAACACGTCAAGCGCATTCAGATTGGCAAACCTAGAAAACATAATACTTGTCGAATGCTGATTGCTTGGAATGGCCAGTTAGAACGAGCGCATTCATGTTGAGAAGGTCGATATATGGATATTTTATGGAATGGATTTAACCTGATTTTTGAGATGACTCAAAACTGAGAGTTTCTTGGATAAATTGAGTGTAACATAGTTAGTAATGCTAAAGGAATTGTGGGATTCCAAAATAGGTCTTAAGGAAAGATAAAGAAAGCTACCAAAAAAAAAGAAATTAAGGATCATCTAGTTGTATGAAAAGATAAACCCACTGAAAGATGCTACTCAAGAGCCATAAATTTTTTATGTAAAGAATTCCCTAACTGGTTGAGATGACGACATCTCAAATTCTTAAGTTGGGGTGATTGTAAGGTTTCCACCTTGCTGAAAGCAGAAAAATGAGCCCTAAGCTTTAATGGAGAGCATTCAATGTACAAACTGGTAAATTACTATCTCAAAAGTAGTTAAAATTAGTATTTTCAGAATCCTAAGCACGGCAAACCTATAGGTAGGAACCTATAGCTAGGAACACTCATAAATTCGGATAAAATTTGATACGTCTATTCCCTCTTGAAGCTTACTTCGACTTTAAAATGCAAAAATAGTGAAATGGTTTCTAGTATTCAGTTAAGCTTAAGACTTTCATTATTATAACCCCTATATATTTTTCCATATATTTATCCAAAAAACAAAAAATAAGCCTGAGAATTATCACTTTTGAATTTTAGAATGGGAAGGAGCTAGGGAAGGCCATAACTGAGCTACCAAGCATTGATTTAGCAGTAGATGGTGCTAGATGGAGGCTGGGGGCTTCTTAGACGACAAGCAACTGCTAATTGTAGCTTGTCAGAGCCTGTGAGAGCCAGGAAAAGCTATAAATAGGACCGTATGCTTCACAAAATCTCTCATACTCGGAGACCTAGCCACATCTCTCTTGCATAGAGAGACTCTGCCCAAAAATCACTAGAGAGCAAAAATTCTAACTCATTAATGAAGGTAATTAGCATTAACCTTGTTAATTAGTAGAAATATATTAATCTATACTTAATTTCTTGATTAATCTGATTAATTAAGAAGATTAAGTCTCTCTCTATTAGTAATTACTCTCTTAATGCTAATATGTTGCTAATTATTTAAATTATGATTAGGATTATTAATATAGCTAATTGGTAAACCATATCATGTGGGAAACTAAATTAGTTGCACCCTGTGGCAATGTACACATTCTTACTAATCCCAAAGGAGTATGCATGGTTGTCACATCCTTGCTTTCTATAGCTAGTTGAAATTGATCACATAACCTAAATAGAAGTCTCCAATAGAATAGATGGATCTACCAAAAAAAGCCTCTGCAAAATCATCCACCAGTAGACCTGTCCCTACATTTCCAATAGTTACCTTGTTTACTAGTATGGGTGCCTGAGAGAGTCTAGGAAGGTATTGTCCTAGTGCTGCATCCCTCCCACGATACTCTCTTGTCCGACGGAGAATAAAGTCATCCTTTTCAGCAATCCATGATTGTACATAAAAGTATGAGTTAGAGAAAGACAATGACAAGTAGTTTTTTTTTTTTAAGGGGGGGGGTGGGGGGGTAGGTTTACCGTGTAGCTCTCATCTTGCATATGTAAGTCATCCTTCCATAGGTCCACTGACCTCATGGACCGTTGTGCAGGATGCGTAAACCAGCGCCCTACTTCCTAAGTACTGGTTGATGGCCTGAGGTTGTTTTTAATAGCTTGGAATGTGGCCTCATCTGGGAGTGTCTCTCTATACTTTTCTGCCTTGTCAAAGCAAAGTTTAAGGCACTCCATAGATGTTTTCATTGCCTTGTTGTCAACTGCTATCATCAGACACTCCTCCCCTCTTAAAATTTGGAGAGTGTTGCAAGTGCAAAGTCCTCCCTTAAAGAAAATATACTTTGAATGTCGTGGAGGAAAATGTAAGATCTCAATGTGGCTTGTTTCTCATTAAAGCTAGAGACACCTAAACGTAGTTTGATATCATATGTTTTAACTATAAGTATTTTTCTTCGTTGCACCTCTTTAGCCTCTACCTCAAGATTAATGTCCTCCTCAATCTCAAGAACCTCATTGGACTCCAAGTCCTCATCATCTTGTTCATCCGGTGGAAAATCACCTCATCCATTACCTCTGAAGAATCTTTCAATAGACTAGCAAATAGAAAATTTAAGAATAGAAGGAACCCAAAGGATTCTTCAATTACCTTGCAATATCGTTCGTGCATAGGACACCATGAGGGTCTATAGATAGTAGGCAGTTGATAGTACTTCTTGTATGACCGTCTTGTGCAATCACAATCTTTTAAGTGCAGCACCACCGTGTCAGCAAGAACCACCCTGCCCTTGTGGACCTCAAGCTCAAACTTGTCTCTTTCAGACTTGAGGAAATTTTTGTGGTGAGCTAGAAGGTCATCCAAAATGAATGGGGCATTGAAGATAGAAGAGACCTTGTCGACGAACATTTCACCAGCTCCTGCGGATACTGCAAAATCAAAAAGTCTTTCATCCACACATGCGGGATCTTCAACCCCTTTCTTACATTTTGTAGTTGGTTCAGTGGCAGATTAAAGATCAATGTTTCTCTTTTTGGTCCTAGTCACTTGAATCTTTTGGCTTATAGGCACTTCTTCATGTTCTATAGGCTTCTTAGTCATTGGCGGGTTCCACTATCCCCACAACATCATCTCCAAGAAATGTATCTTTAACAAGAGGAAAGACCACATCTCTCTTTAAAGAGCCTCTCAGCAAATTAGGTGGTCTCTCTTCTACTTCCTGTTCACCTAGGACCACTTCTGGATCCACCCTCTATCTCTTCATTTTGTAGGATCTTAATCCTAAGGAAAAAAAAATACAGGGGAAAAAAGGTAAGTATTGGTAAGTATTGCCAACGTTGGTTCGTTCAACTCTCTCTCTCTCTCTCTCTCTCTCTCTAACATACTGGTCTCACGGGTTTTTTTTTAAATTTATAGAGGTTACTTAGAGCAGCTCATTTTATTCGAGTTCAACTCCTCTAGCTCCCATTTTTCCTACCACTTATATGCTCCACGATGCGCAAAATTCTTGTAGAAAACGGGCCCGCAACGTCGGCCACATAAGTCTTGGCTCTCCTTCCAAAGCATAGAACCATGTCTTTGCTCTTCCCCTCATCAACAACGGAATCATTTGCATTTTGCTATCTTCATTTGGCATATGTAGTGATAGCAGATACAACTCAAAATCGGCCATCCACTCTTCCAAATCTTCTTCTCCGGTGAAAACTGGTCCATAACTATGTACTGCCATCTCTCCATGATGGAAACAACTGTATTTGATCAACACCGACGAGCAATCACCTGCTCCTCAGTGGGGGCACCAGAAGATGGGGAGGGGGAATAGGAAACACCACCAGCACACAAAAGTTTTGCCTCTCTATAGCCCAGGGATTCCACAGCACCCCTAACCTCTCTAATAACACCTTCAAATTGGATAATTTGCATTTACAATTCTACTTTAGCATACCGAACCACCGCCCGCAGCTTGCACCCTTCAGCATAAACACACCCACACTGCTCATCTCATCCCTTTCGGCTAAGCCCTTGAAAAATCACTCCTTTCCCCTTTTATTAGGCTTGGCTAAGGCTAAAAATGAAAAACATAATGAGCTATCTAGCTCGTACAACTAGCTGGAGCTTCCTTTAGAAATTTTCATTGCATGGTCACCGCTTGACACTCTCTTGGTGTTTGGTATCTACATGGTGCACACTTGCTCAATTTGGTCGCCCTGGCTCTTCTTTTGGCTTCATCCGTTAATTTTTTTTCCCCTCTCTTAGTCTTTCTCGACACACTTGTTGTGGGATACCATTTTTTATTTGCACCTTGAAGCCTTCAAGTTCTTCCTTGCTATCTCTTGGTGGGATTCCTCCCCTTGAATGGCATTAAGCTTGCCTTCCTTCTTCCCTCTCTCTGCTCTGGGACACATCGCTTACCATGCACTTGGGAGGGGTAGGCAATAGCGAGGTCGCTATTGCCCTCTCCCTCTAGCTCCAAAAATCGGGGCCTTTGAAGGCCTCGGGCGCGCACGGGCCCCTCATCGGACATCCTGCCATGTCATCACTGTTGCCACAACCACTATCACTTGCCGAAACAGTAGAGTGCACCACCGGTGCCATCGCAATACCCAAAACCTCCACAGGTGCGTCCACGGGTCGCCCCGCACCGTCGCGAACCTGCACAACAGCGTCCCCTGGGGGGTCCACCATAGCTCACAACATATGGGAGCTTCTCTCCCTCTCTTGATGCCTTTGAATGGCCACGGGCCAGCCCATATACTGCGTTCCTGGGCAGCAAGCTCCTGCATGTGGGTCTTTGCAGGACCACGTGGCAGCACCACCAAGCTCCAACCTTTTAAGGCTTTTGAAAAACCATAAAAACCATTTTTTACCAAACCGGGTTGTCAGACTGCAAAGCCCAGGCATAACTCCATGTTGTCGACTACAAACCCATCTGACCTCATCATTTTCTTAGTTCTCGAAACCCTCGAATCGAGGCCGCAAACAACTAATCAAATCATGTCCAATCCAATCCAGATAAGTGCACCTCATCTTCCAACTTCTGTATCTCCCCGCTAGGTAGGTATGCTCCACAATTGGAGCACTACACATGTATCCTTTGACACCTGCCCGGGCCACCTGTCCATAGGTGCCCTATCTGGCAAAAATTTACAACACCGTGAACCTTCAACCTTTAATAACTTGGGCTTTGTAGCTCAGTTTGATGAGTCGTTTAGACCTGCTCCTTCAACACTTCATGCTCTACATTATTGGAACAAAAATCCGCACTTTGCATCTCCTTCATTTGCGTCCCCAATTGACCCCTCATGCAGCCTTCCTTGGACTATAGACCACATTAAGCATACGTTCCTGCTGCTGCTTTTCAGCCCATGATCTTCCTAGCTGCTCCTTCCTTTTGCCAAGATTTTGCTAGCTTGCACATATCTGTCCATGCCACCTTCTAGAGTCGACAGTCTTTGGCTGTACCAACTGTTTCAAACGATGTACCAAAGGCATAAAGCATCACAAAGAAGGGTTAGATGACTTACCTTTATCATCCACATCGCCAATAGACTCCAATTGAGCCACGTTGGTACGTTGGTGCACCCAGTTTGTGTCCACACAGGGAGAAGCCAACAGCAGGAATATGGCATCAGGCAAGATACCATCAGGCAAGATGATGGTATCGGACTTTTGCAGGTCTCAAAGGCATTTTGGAGCAGGTCTCAGAGTGATATGTACGCCAAATGCGTCTTTTTACTGGTCAAGTTTGGTTTTGAAGCTCTACGGATCATAGTATTTACAGGTGTCTGAAGTATAGATTCGATGTGCTATACGGCTTGGTTTTTTTTTTGGGCTTGTCATTTCCAGGTGTTATTGGATCGGGAGAAGGGTACCAAGATGAAGCTTGAGCCAGCCTAGTCATTGCGATCGATAAAGCTACACGACGGCGGGGCTTTCGGTGGGGACAAAGCCCAAGTAGAAGAACTTTTTTTATAAAAAAGAGTAAACTTCGAAGTGGGGTGGGATCGGCTGCCAAGCAGGGCCCAAAAAAAAATAGCTTGGAGCTACTGACGGGAAAAAAAGAGTCTGTCTGCACTCGACAAGCAGCGCGAGCATAGAAAGGGTGCCACTTGGGAGATGCAGGAAGGGGCAGGTTGGAACGCCAGACTAGGGAGCGCAGAAGGAGCGTCGTAAAAAGAAGGGCCGCCAGAAGATGGCGATGGTCTCACAAAAAAGGGGGCGCTGCAGTGTGATGTGGTACGCCTGAGCACGGTACGGCAGGTGGCCGAGGATGACAGAGGGGCCGGGTGGCCAGCTACAGTCGTGAGGGCTACAGGGAAGTGCTGCAGAATTGGAGAGAGGAGGTGACTCCCTGAGAGACGCTGCTTTTGGAGGGGCTAATGCAGAGACCTTGTGTGCAAGGGGCGCTAGAGGTGGTGAGTTGGTTGAAGTCAAATCGGAGGAAGGTGGGCCGCCTTGTGGCGAGCAAGGTCAAGTAAGGGCAGTTGCAAGATAGTGCTGCCATGGGCTGCTGAGAATGATGACGCCAACTGGATGGAGACGGGTCGGCTTCGACTGCATGACGAGCAGGGCCAGGAAAAGAGAGTTTCACAAAAAGCTGCCGATGGGTTGCAGGCAAGGGGGACCTCGACAATAGGTTTTGGGCTGCATAAGGCTAAGGTAAAGGGGAGGGCAACCTCTAAGCATATTGGAAGATGGAGTCAACTTGAAAGTTGCCTGAGAGGGATTGGTATGATCCAAAACGAAAGGAGGGAGATTTCTATATAATTCCATCATTCAACACTTTTTGATGCTAGTCGGATTGGATTACTATCTGTGTAGATGTTATCATGTTCATTTTTGCTCTCGTGATTGTGTGGGTATGTCAATTGCTGTGTTCTACATTTTGATTGTGGTATTTGCTTTGAGGATGAAGGCTAGTAGAAAAGCTTGACGTTGGTCGATCAAAGATCTCAAGGTGTTTGAGGGCATCGAGATGATTTCTTTGTGATGAGGATGCTTGCATTTTGGGTGACTGGGTGTGTGTAGTTTGGGATGGTCGGGACCGGGCTTGGACAATAATTGTTGCTAGGTTGTGAGTCAAGGTGTGTGTTAAATAGGGGATAGGGGTGTTGTGAGATCACTGGGCTATATAGAGGCATCCATTCAGTGTGCTTGTGGTTTTTCCATTTCCCCCTTTCCATCTTGCGGTGCCCCCACTGAGGATCCACTGATTGCTTCCTAACAAGGTGTTCTTGAGTCAAAGATGAAGCAGGAGTTTGGTCCAGTGTTCAAAGGAGATGAAGATGCTGACGAGTGGATTGCCAATTTTGAGCTATTTATGGTAGTAGTATTGCAGATGCCAGGTGATGAAGCAAATCTCTAGACTCTACCTTTGGTGCTACGAGGTAAAGCAAAAGTTTGGTTCGATGGCTTAGAAGATGTGCACAAGTAGAATTGGACAGGTTTTCGAGAGCACTTTCTACAAAGGTATCGAAAGGTGGTGTCGGCTTCAAAAGGAGATGCAAAGCTCAAAGACTTGCAGAAGGAAGTAAGTGCAAATTTTGATGCTTTTGTTCATAGATTTAAGCTTATTGGGGGGATTTTGTGGCTGCTACGCAAGCAACCAATTTGGGATTATGTAAGATCGAAAGGGTTTTGTCTTGCTTGCATCCCTATGTTCCTGAGAGAGTGCAGTATGAAGATACAAGCACTTATGACGAAGCTTTTAGTGTCGCCAGAGAAAAGATTCGGAAGATGAAGAAGAAGATGGAGGCAGGATTGCTACCGCCGGCAGTCACGGTAGCCAGTGGACCTAGACCCAGATAGATTGATGAGCATCAAGAGGTAAAAGCTCCTTTTTTTATTGATATGAATGTGATCAAAGCACGTGAAGCTGATGCCAGGGTAGAAGAGCTAGAAGAAGGGACAACCAGGGCTCAACAGGGGTAGAGAGGTATATTCAGGCTGCCACACAGTTGTCTTCCTCAAGAGAGCGAGGTGGTAAAAGATCTTCAAGAAGAGGTGTCAGTTCTAGAGCCAGCAACGAGGAAGGTAGGAGAGGGACAAGAACAGGCAAGCTCAGAAGAGGGGTTCGAAAGTTCTCAAAGCTCTAGCAACAGTTTGGACACAGATAGCATGTGGGAGACGGAGTCCATGTCCTCTAGGTATGAAACTTATGATGTCTTTTATGTGGATGAAGTGATGAATAGTGTATGCGAGTTGCCTACGAGCTAGCTAAAGGTCGAACAGGAGTATAGTGTTTCACCTTGTGTGAATCTGCCAGTCGAGCAGCCCTATCAAATTTCGTGTGATGGTGAGTCCCTATTGGAGGAAGAGGTATGGCTTGATTGTGCATCAAACTTAATTGAAGAGCAGGTATTCGAGGATTATTTGCAAGAGCTAGAAACAGAAACAGAGGTATGTCAAAGTTATTCGTCTGTGCAAGGGGTGCGGCAACCTTGCCTTGGTGAGCATGTAGAGGTGTACTTTCAGGTTTCAGAGTTTGTGTGTAGCCGTGGAGAGTTAGCTCTAGCAGATGACTCTATGGGAGCTGATACAGGTGCAGCCTATGAGAGTGATGCTCCATGCAAAGAGGAAGGTGCCGCCAGTCTTGTTGGTGATGAGGTCTTTGAAGAACAGGTTAATGCTTCAACATGTCATGTTCTTGAGTATGAAAAGGTGGCCTTGGCGCCATTTACAGAGGGTTTGGATATAGGTTTGCAAAGGAATCAGGTTTGCTTGGCTATGCAGTGGGTGGAGGCCAATTGTAGGGATTTGCTATTTTATGGGATGCTATGGATACACGTGTTATGGGAGGCCGCTTTACACGTGTCTTTGTATCAGTGGCGAGGTTTTTTTGAAGAAGACTATACTATGGAGGGTTCTCTAGCAGGTGACAGGATAACTGCTTATGGTACAGGTGCTTCAAGTGATCGAAAGCATGCTTCTCATTGACACGAGGGCTTGTGGATGTAGGGTGAGAAAGCTCCATGCTATCAAGGGTTAGAAGGGTGGCGTATCTATTGGCCTATAAGTGCAAAGGAAGGCTTGGATATGCATGTTTTACAGGTGGATGGCCACGACCATTGTTTTGTTTTTGATCCAGGTGGAGCCTACCCTATGATTGGGGAAGCTGTGTGCTTTCCATTTGACCGTGGCGGGCGATGCACTAGCATATGATTTTCTCTCTATCTCTAGCATATCTTTAGAGCCACTATATTACCTATTTTATATCATTCTATCATATGCAGTCTTCTTTTACCTAAATAATACTACGGTTGAGCATGAATGCTCAACGAGGGGGTGGGCAATGATGGTGCACCCAGTTTGTGTTGACATAGGGAGAAGCCAACAACAGGAATATGGCATCACGCAAGATGAGGGTATTGGACTTTGGCAGGTCTCAAAGGCATTTTGAAGTAGGTCTCACAATGATATGTTCTGAAGTTCTACGGATTGGACTATTTACAGGGGTGCTATACGACTCGGTTTTTTTCTTGGGCTCGTCATTTCAAGGTGTTATTGGATCAGGAGAAGGGTACCAAGATGAAGCTTGAGGCAGCCTAGTCATTGCGATCGATAAAGCTACACAATGGTGTGGCTTTCGGTGGGGACAAAGCCCAAGTCCAAGAACCTTTTTATAAAAACGAGTAAACTTCGAAGTGGGGTGGGATCGGTCGCCAAGCAGGGCCTAAAAAAGAATAGCTTGGAGCTATTAACAGGAAAAGAAGGCTCTGTCTGCGCTCGACGAGCAGCGCGAGCATAGAAAGGGGTGCCACTTGGGTGATGCATGACGGGGCGGGTTGGAAGGCCAGACCAGGGAGCACGCAAGGAGCGTCATAAAAGAAGGGCCGCCCGAAGATGACGATGGTCTGAGGAAAAACGGGGCGCTGCAGTGTGTTGTGGTGGGCCTGAGCATGATAGGGCAGGTGGCCGAGGATGACAGAGGGGCCGTGTGGCCGGCTACAGACGTGAGGACTACAGGGCAGCACTGCAGAAGTGGAGAGAGGAGGTGGCTGCCTGGGGGGCGCTTCTTTTGGAGGGGCTGATGCAGAGACCTTGTTTCCAAGGGGCACCAGAGGTGGAGAGTTGGTTAACGTCAGGGAGGAGCAAGGTGTCCCACCTTGTGATGAGCAAGGTCAAGCAAGGGTAGTAGCAGGGAAGTGCCGCCATGGGCTGCTGAGAATGATGACGCCAACTGGATGGAGAGGGGTCGGCTTCGACTGCGTGAGAAGAAGGGCCGGGAAAGGGGAGCTTCACAAAAAGCTGCCAATGGGTTGCAGGCAACGGGGACCCCTACAATAGGTTTTGGGCTACAAAAGGCTAAGGTAAAGGGGAGGGCAACCTCTAAGCATATTGGAAGATGGAGTCAACTTGAAAGCTGCCTAAGAGGGATTCGTCTGATCCAAAACTAAAGGAGGACGATTTCTACATAATTCCATGAATCATTGAACACTTTTTGAGGCTAGTCGGATTAATTTTCTATCTGTGTAAATGTTATCATGTTCATTTTTGCTCTCGTGATTGTGTGGGTATGTCAATTGCTATGTTCTACATATGATTGTGGTATTTGCTTTGAGGATGAAGGCTACTAGGAAAACTTGAGGTTAGTCGATCAAAGATCTCAAGGTGTTTGAGGTCATCGAGATGCTTTCTTTGTGATGAGGATGCTTGCATTTTGGGTGACTGGGTGTGTGTAGATTGGGATGGTCGGGACCGGGCTTGGACAATAGTCGTTGCTAGGTTGTGAGTCAATGTGTGTGTTAAATAGGGGATAGGGGTGCTGTGAGATCACTGGGCTATAGAGAGGCATCCATTGAGTGTGCTGGTGGTTTTCCCATTTCCCCCTTTCCAACGTATTGCCTTATCGGTCACTTTGCTTGAGCATTCAAAAGTATGGTGGTCTTGTTCTCCATATTGAAAGAATAATCCAAATCTTCGAGTTCTTCAATCCACATTTCTAAATCTTTTGCATGTCTTTTTTATGCCATCAATCTCATTGAGCCTAGCCTTCTTGAAGAATTATTTGACCGCTGCTTCTCTCGCATCGAAGTCCTCATCATCGTCATCGGTTTTATTTCACTTCTTTTCCTTTGAGCATCTATGTCCACTTTTATCTTCTTATTTCTTCAATCTTTCCTCGTATTATTTCATCAATGTTGCACAATCAAAACTGCTCTGATACGACTTGTGATGTGACATGGGAGAGAAAAATAGATTGATGAACAAGGAAAATAGAGAGCACACAGAGTGACTAGATAAGATAAAGAGTCTTCATGGATGTGAGGTAATTATTACAAGAAGATCATACCTCGTTTCATTACGTCCCGACCATCCTCAACCTATCTCAATCACAATCTCAATGACACTCAGTCTTTTCTACAAGGTCTAAATATTTTGCTATCTAATATCTTTTGTTTAAAACACGATTTTGCTATCTCATATCCCTTAGGCTATACTAAGGTACCAGAACTTGCAACAAAGATATGAAAAACCCAAGAGTCTTTTGTAAACAACTAGACTACTCTAATATGCTAAGGAATGGAAATACGTTATATAATGGTAAGAATCAAGATTTGACAATTTACCTAATAAATAGACATCCTTTTATAAGGATAGAAGTCATGGATCCAAAGAGGACCAAAGAAAACCCTCAGTCTCATGACGAGGGCAATGTTCTCAAGAGGGCTAGAGCCTCACACAACCATGAGGCGGGGCATACTAGTAGGCCTATAGATGAAAGTATTTAGGCCCCAATACTGTAACAGATACTTGACTAGTCCTAGGTTGGTCTTCATTATAATTTAAGTTTTGAAAAAGTCAAGTTCTTCTTTAAGTAGTAACATTGCATACATAAAAGAGAGGATAAGGAATTAAGAAAGATAGAATTGGCTGAAAAAAAAGGCATCTTCTAAGAAGCCAACGTACACTTGTTTGTAAATTAAAAAAGAGTTGTTTGTGTTAAGGATCTTGACTTAGGAGAAAATGATTGATCATCCTTAAGACAACTTGGCTCAAGACACTTCTGACTCCTTCGTGTATTTTGATAAATAAGGATGGCTATAAGGCCATTGATAAGTCGATTACCCCCATGAACGATGAGTGTCTACTCCATGTCATGTCTTGATGTTTCTACAGAAGTAAGGATATTGTTTCTTATTCTCAGGAGAGCTGCCCAGTTGTATGGGCAACTGGTGTGGTGTGTGGGCACCCCAAACTTGGGTGATGGTTCTTCACCTCGGATTATGAATAAGGAATGGGTGCCGTTTTTCACGCTTAGGTGGTGTTCAAACAACAAGAGTATTGGTCATGGATATTATGGTATATGTTTTTGGTTGATAGTACCCTGAATTAAGTTTAAAGATGTTTATTTTTTGAAAGACTATCTTTAATGTTGATTTTCAAAACTAAGAAAGCCATTATTTTACATGTCAATATAAGATGGTAGTAATTAAATAATAAAGAAGCATGTGTGGGTGCAAGGTGGTAAGTGGAGATTGACTAAGGTTTTCAATCAAGAACGAGTGATTAGCCAAGTAACTATCCATCCCTTCACACTAAAAACATTTAGAAAACTTTTTCAATTGGAAGAGGACTCCACCAGTGGTTGTGCCCTCACATCTATTAGGGGGAAAAAAGAGTTGGTTGAGGATACCTTAGCCCAATTTGCAGAAGTTTTAGGGTCATAAAAATTCTAGATTTTTTTTTAGGACTATATATATATATTTTTTGTGGGACAGAAAGGTCTTCGTCTAGGGCTATATTCCCAATTCATTGCCAATGACAAAGTTCTATATTTCCTATACCTTTCTTCTTTAGAGACTCCAACTTTGAATAGGCATAGACACCTCTCAAGGACCCCATCTCCACTTTGGTGTCCATAGGTTGGGGACCTCTCACTTGGTATCAAAGCATGTGTTAATTAAGGTCTTGGACATGGAAAAAGATTAAGATATTATAAACAGTGGGTCTTGACAAAAGATATTATAAAAATGTGTGTAAATGAAATGAGAAAGAGAAAGATAAAAGTGTCCCCATCTTTGCAAAAATATCTCCATCAAGCTAATCACAAATTCATGGGTTTCATCATTAGGTTCATGAGGGCTTGTCTATCTCGACCGTCTTCAATACAAGAAAGCATGATGAAATGGATAGTTATGAGATTTTCTCCTCCCACTTGGACGATTAGGTGGTCAAGATTTGGTGGAATTTTCTTCATTGAAGTGGAAGAGTTAGAAGGTTTAACACTAAATATGAAGAGACTCAAAGGGGTTCAATATATTGAAGTGATTTAAGTATACTTTTTCATTCGGACAAAGATTCCAGAGAAAACCCTAATAGTAGATTGTGCCCAAGTATCACAGAATCCGTGGATGTTTGATCAAGTGTCTAAAGTAACCTACCCAGGTAGAATTAGGCCCATAAATGTAGAGCCTAGTTTTAGAGGATCCAAAGATGTATATTTTGATCCTATATCTAACCCACCCATAGTCCACAAGATTCTAGTATAGAATTGTCGTCACCCTTGTACATAGTAGGATCTTCATGGATTGTATTAGCTCTTGTACATATTATGATTCTCATGGGTATTCTATAACCAGTTTTGTTTATGGTTTGGCAATTCTTTGCATTCAATGTGCAAATTTTTTGAGTATGAGATAAGTTGAAATCATAAACAATAAATATTTACATTTAGTACTAAATTTCACTAACTCAATCCCAGGGTAATACTTGAGTAAATAGCGCGCCTTTACACTGTTACTCAAGAGAAAATTCTACTACTAAAGGATGTCCAACTCCTTGCCTTCAAGGGAGAGGCACCCAATGTAGAATGAGATTTTGAAGCATGGTTAGATGCTATGGATGACTATTTCAGAGCTGCAAGAAAGGTGGAAGATGCCAAACTTTGGTGGAAGCAACGGTGCAGAGATAATCCTACCAGTAGCCCATCTGGGGAGAAGATGAAGCAAACATTTAAAGAATGTTGTCTTCCTCCTGTGCACCAGGCCATTAAGATGAATCAGTTCTTTGGCTTATGTCAACTCAATCTTTCACTAGAGGAGTACTACACCAAGTTTGTAGCTTTACAATGTTGTGCTCGTCAAATGATCATGGGGTAACGAATTGCCCGATTCTCTCAAGGCCTCAACAAACCCGTGAGTACACATCTTGAAGCCATGAGACCTACACTAATTCAAGATTCCCTTCTCATGACCAAGACTCTTACAGCTAAAGAAACCAACCTTACTAGGAATTATAATGGTTTTAACAACTTTAGGGAAAGAGCTATGGGAACCTTCAACCAAGGACATCAACAACGTGGGAAAGTGGTTGTAGTAATCTTGGAGCAAAACATCTCAATGTCAGGTGGTATGGATGCAATCAAATGGGACACTATAGAAACAACTGTCTCGAAGAGACAAACCCTAAAATTACCGCTAGAGCTATTCCTCAAACTCAGATAAATCAAGGAGACGATCTAAGAGGAGGTAGAAATGGAGGACGAGGTAGAGCAGATGAGCCAAAGCTTATGCAATTGTGGAAGAACCAACCTTAATGAACAAGAAAGATGAAAGAGCCAGATGTTTGGCCACAACTAGCAATCATAGAGCTCAACAACAATAGGAAATTTTGTAAACCACTATAAACCGATAATATAAAAACTTGGAGTTACTTATGTATTGTAATGTATACATTATTTTATTTTCCAAAATTATTGAAGGAATCTAAAGTTAAATTAATAATCAATCAAGAAACTAACGGTAGAACTAGCAAATGAGAAAGAGGTTCTCGTTCGGAAGGAAGAATTTGAATCTTAGGAATGAGCTAGTTATTCAAAACCCAACTCAGACTCCTTGTGCAAAAGATAGCCTTCCTCGAAAACTGACCTAGATGTAGAAATATTAATGCACAAGACTAATAGGAATCCAAAAGAACTCTTGGTATGATACATCTTAAAACACTTTACATATTGTTGGTCAACTAGGATAGAGCACAGAGGGGTACCTCTTGTGCAATGGTGAAAGCTTGTCCCAAGTGCAGATTGCTTAACGTGATAAGAACAGGCTAAGGGAGTTCAGATTGGCAAAGCTAGAAAACATAATGCTTGTCGAATGGTGATTGCTTTGAATGGTCAGTGAGACCGAGCGCATTCATGTTGAGAAGGTGGATATATGGATATTTATGGAATGGATTTAACCTAGTTTTTGAGATAATATAATTGGTTTGTAAAGGTTTTAAGATGGAATAAGAACTGAGAGTTTCTTGGATAAATTGAGTGTAAAATAGTTAGTAATGCTAAAGTAAGGAATTGTGGGATTCCAAAATAGGTCTTAAGCAAAGATAAAGAAAGCTACCAAAAATAAAAAAATTAAGGATCATCTAGTTGTATGAAAAGATAAACCCACTGAAAGATGCTACTCAAGAGCCATAAATTTTTTATGTAAAGAATTCCCTAACCGGTTGAGATGACGACATCTCAAATTCTTAAGTTGGGGTGATTGTAAGGTTTCCACCTTGCTGAAAGCAGAAAAATGAGCCATAAGCTTTAATGGAGAGCATTCAATGTACAAACTGATAAATTACTATCTCAAAAGTAGTTAAAATTAGTATTTTTAGAATCCTAAGCACGACAAACCTATAGCTAGGAACACTCAGAACTAAATTTGGATAAAATCTGATACGGCTATTCCCTCTTGAAGGTTAGTTCCACTTTAAATTGCAAAAATAGTGGAATGGTTTTTAGTATTCAGTTAAGCTTAAGACTTTCATTATTATAACCCCTATATATTTTTCCATATATTTACCAAAAAAACAAAAAATAAGCTTGAAAATTAGTACTTTTGAATTTTAGAATGGGAAGGATCTAGGGAAGGCAATTACTGAGCTACCAAGCATTGATTTAGCAGTAGATGGTGCTAGATGGAGGCTGGGGGCTTCTTAGACTACAAGCAACTGCCAATTGTAGCTTGTGAGAGCCTGTGAGTGCCAGGAAAAGCTATAAATAGGACCGTATGCTTCACAAACTCTCTCAGACTCGGAGACCTAGCCACATCTCTCTTGCATAGAGAGACTCTGCCCAAAAATCACTAGAGAGAAAAAATTCTAATTGATTAATGAAGGTAATTAGCATTAACCTTGTTAACTAGTAGAAATATATTAATCTATACTTGATTTCTTGATTAATCTGATTAATTATGAAGGTTAAGTCTCTCTCTATTAGTAAATACTCTCTTAATGCTAATATGTTGCTAACTAATCAAATTATGATAAGGATTATTAATATAGCTAATTGGTAAACCATATCATGTGGGAAACTAAATTAGTTGCACCCTGTGGCAATGTACACATTCTTACTAATCCCAAAGGAGTACGCATGGTTGTCACATCCTTGCTTTCTATAGCTAGTTGAAATTGATCACATAACCTAAATAGAAGTCTCCAATAGAATAGATGGCTCTACCAATAAAAGCCTCTACAAAATCATCCACCAGTAGACCTATCCCTACATTTCCAATAGTTACCTTGTTTACTAGTATGGGTGCCTGAGAGAGTCTAGGAAGGTATTGTCCTAGTGCTGCATCCCTCCCACGATACTCTCTTGTCCGACGGAGAATAAAGTCATCCTTTTCAGCAATCCATGACTGTACATAAAAGTATGAGTTAGAGAAAGACAATGACAAGTAGGCCTTTTTTTTAATGGGGGGAGGCTTATTGTGTAGCTCTCATCTTGCATATCTAAGTCATCCTTCCATAGGTCCACTGACCTCGTGGACCCTTGTGCGGGATGCGTAAACCAACCCTCTACTTCCTAAGTACTGGTTGATGGCCCGAGGTTGTTTTTAATAGCTTGGAATGTGGCCTCATCTAGGACTGTCTCTCTATACTTTTCTGCCTTGTCAAAGCAAAGTTTAAGGCACTCCATCGGGTTATTAGAGGTTTTCATTGCCTTGTTGCATCAGATACAAATTCACTCCTCCCCTCTTAAAATTTGGAGAGTGTTGCAAGTGCAAAGTCCTCCTTTAAAGAAAATATACTTTGAATGTCATGGAGGAAAATGTAAGATTTCAATGTGGCTTGTTTCTCATTTAAGCTAGAGACACCTAAAGGTAGTTTGATATCAGATGTTTGAACTATAAGTATTTTTCTTCGTTGCACCTCTTTAGCCTCTACCTCAATCTCAGAAACCTCATTGGACTCCAAGTACTCATCATCTTGTTCATCCGGTGGCAGATCATCCTCATCCATTACCTCTGAAGAATCTTTCAATAGACTAGCAAATAGAAAATTTAAGAATAGAAGGAACCCAAAGGATTCTTTATTTAGTTTGCAATATTGTTCGTGCATAGGACACCATGAGGGTCTATAGATAGTAGGCAGTTGATAGTACTTCTTGTATGACTGTCTTCTGCAATCACAATCTTTTAAGTCCAGCACCACCGTGTCAGCAAGAACCACCCTGCCCTTGTGGACCTCAAGCTCAAACTTGTCTCTTTCAGACTTGAGGATATCGTTGTGGTGAGCTATAAGGTCATCGAAAATGAATGGGGCATTGAAGATAGAAGAGACCTTGTCGATGAACATTTCACCAGCTCCTGCAGATACTGCAAAATCAAAAAGTTTTCCATCCACACATGCGGTATCTTCAACCCCTTTCTTACATTTTGTAGTTGGTTCACTGGTAGAAGAAAGATCAACGTTTCTCTTTTTGGTGCTAGTCACTTGAATCTTCTCGCGTATAGGCACTTCTTCATGTTCTAAAGCTTCTGAGTCATTGGAGGGTTCCTCTATCCCCACAACATGATCTTCAAGAAATGTATCTTTAGCAAGAGAAAAGTCCACATCTCTCTTTAAAGAGCCTCTCAACAAATTAGGTGGTCTCTCTTCTACTTCCTGTTCACCTAGGACCACTTCTGGATCCACCCTCTATCTCTTTATTTTGTGGGATCTTAATCCTAAGGAAAAAAAAATACAGGGGGAAGGAGGTAAGTATTGGTAAGTATTGCAACGTTGGTTCATTCAACTCTCTCGCTCTCTCTCTCTCTCTCTCTTTCTCTCTCTCTCTCTAACTTACTGGTCTCACAGGTTTTTTTTAAAATTTATAGAGGTTACTTAGAGCAGCTCATTTTATTTGAGTTCAACTCCTCTAGCTCCAATTTTTCCTACCAGTTATATGCTCCACGATGCGCGAAGAATGATTGGATACCAATTCTATTCGTATGTGTGCCATACAACAACAAATAGAGAAGGAGGGGCTTCTCTCTCACTCCCTGTTGGTCTTATGTGACTGCTTATCACTTAGCATATCTACTGAGTCTACTACGGCACATGGACGACAATCAGCTTACATAAAAGACCACTCCATGCTCCCAAAGACCTCCCAAATTGTCTCATCTCTCTCTCTCTCTCTCTCTTTCTCTCTCTCTCTCTCTCTCTCTCTCTCTCTCTCTCTCTTTCTCTCTCTCTCTCTCTCTCTCTCTCTCTCTCTCTCTCTCTCTCTCTCTCTCTCAAACGAAAGAAAAATCACAGGGGTTACCTTTTCCTAGGCTTGGCATGGCAACCTTCACGATGCAATTTCTACGTACCTCTCTCTCTCTCTCTCTCTGTCTCTCTCTTTCTTAATCACCCTCCCTCTCTCTCTCCCTCACTCTCTCTCTCTTTGTCAATCACGCTCCCACTCTCTCTGTCTTAGACTCTGTGTCTGTGTGTGTGTGCGCAAATAGGCTTGCAAATTTTGCAATCTACCTAAATGATTCTCTCTCTATCTTTGTGACTCTCTTTCTCTCTCTCTCTCTCTCTCTCTCTCTCTCTCTCTCTCTCTCTCTCTCTCTCTCACACACACACACACACACACACACACACACACACACACACACACACACACACACATAGCCGTTTTGTGACCTAGTAGACAACAATTCACTCTTTTGACCATAACTTGCTCATTTGAACTCCGATTTAGATGATCTATAGCCTCAATCGAAGAGCATGATGCCCTCTACACATTGATGTAAAGACATATTTTTTCTATGTAATCGAAGGATTTGCTGTAACAACATCTCAGAACTGAAAAAACTGTCAAAAACTTTTTGTTTTTGTTGCCGGCTTGAAGGCAATGTCAGACAACTTGCAAGGGTGGAAAATCCACACTCACCATGGAGAACAATGCAAAATCTCCAAGGAGCTAATCCAGCCACATCGTCTACAACAATAGAAGCAATGATCATGGCTTACTTGATCTCATTACAAGAAAGCATCAACAAGCAAGGTGAAGAGTTTCACACACTCGCAATGGAGAATGTCACTTTAAGAGTTCTCGTTGTGGAGAATGAGCACCTCAAGAGTGTTCTTGAATGCAAACAGCACGCTTGATGCATCTTGAGAATGAAGTTCAAGAATGTAAACGCTCTCTTGTTGACATGAATGTATTGAATGAGTGCATGAGCAAAGTTGAGAGTGATCATGTATTGAATAAGGAAACGATAGATACAATACAATATGATGTATGTGAGATGAGAAATGCATCCAGATCATGGGATGATATATGTAAGGATAATGTGGTTTCTACATCTCCTATCATGCAAGCCATTGTCCAAGCAAGTAGAGAATGTGGAAACTCAAGAATTGCAAGAATGACAAAAACTCAAAGAACATCGTCATTCGTGGAGTCAAGGAGGAAAGCATGGAAACACCCCAATCTCTTGTGGTTGCTATTGAAGAGTTTTTTGCTACACACTTGGGCATGTCAGGAATCATGGCTTATGGTGCACATCGAGTTGAAAACCAAGGAGTCCCTCACTCGGGAGAAAGAACTATGGTATGTACCATGCTGATGAGGTAAAGAGAAAGATACTTGACAATAGTTGGATCTACTTCAAAGGAGCGGATTGTAATGTATACGAGGATCGCACTTTTATGAAAAAAAATGTACGTCACAAAGCGTACGAGGAAAGAAGCAAGAAGGTTAAGGTGTCATCTCAAGAAGAAAATCCACTTGAGGAGGATGCAAGTCCACCCAAAAAATAGGGACACATGATCTATGAGACCAACTCATGCTTGCGAATAAGCTTTTGGAATTGTAATGGGTTTGCATGGAATGTGGGAATCGGCATTGATGAGCTTACCAATGACTCCAATGTGATACTACTTGTCCAAACATGGGATCATGATACGCAATGAGTTATTGGATTTGACAAATACTATGTGCATTCTTTGATGTGGGCCAAAAATACAAAGCAACGAAGAGGCCAAGGAGGCGTAGCATGTATGACCAAAAAGGGTTTGAAAGATGTTTCCATTGTCAGAGAAGATAAGTATAAACGCTAATTATGGCTAAAAATCAGCCCACCAAATGGTCAAGTCATGTTTGTGGCTGGTTGCTACATTCCTCACTATGACTCCAGCTTTTATGCTCGCTTGTATATGGATAGAGATCAGCCCTTTGTTGAACTAGAGGAGGAAATTGCTCATTACAAGGATCAAGGTGAAGTCATTGTTTTTGGAGACATGAATGCTCGCACAAATACGTTACAATACGACACACAACAAGTCGACATGCCGCATGTCTCAAGAAGAATGGATGACTCATACATGTATGATTGAAGTTCTAATGATGCAAAAGAACTAGATCACTATGGGAAGTCACTTCTACATATGTGCAATAGTACCGGAATGCTCATTGCAAATGATGTATCTCTATGGAAAGGCACCATTGACTTTACATGTAGAAAGCACAATGGTGATAGAGTGATATGCCACTCTAGAATGCATACAAAGCTTTACACTTGGTGAATGGAATTTGGAATTGGATCATAGGATGTTATGTATTGACCTCAAGTGTGGTAAACGGCCTGAGCATGTAGCCTCCAATCATGACGTGAATCATTTTTACCTACATCTAGACTTCAAACGAGCACTTATATATGCTGATATGGTGGACCAAATGTTAAGCATGATAGAGAATCAAGAGAGCCCAACATTAGAATGCAAGTGGAAAGCTTTAAAAGAAGTAATTTTCTCTTGTGTGAAGGAATTATTTACGATGAAACACATGTCTTGCAAAAGGTCTAAGAAGGGTATCACCAAGAAGAAATGGTTTGACATGGAATGTAGTCAGGCCCGAAAACACTTGCTAAGATTGGATGCAAGCAAAGACAAGGAAGTTTACTTGGAATGTTCACACATACAAAGCACTTTATCAAAAGAAGAGGAGAAGGTGGGAAGTCAAAAAACAACATCTTTTAGCACAAGAGAAAGCACATGCATGTGGCAAGTTTTGGCAAAATCCAAAAGGCAAGCGCGTTGAGAGCTTTGGTGACTTGACTCTTGAGGATATGTATATGCATTGTAAGAACCTCTATGAGCAACTCAATGTTGATAAGATGGAGTGTTGTAGCTCCCTTCCGTTTATGTATCCCTTCTTTACCATTGATGATGTATGCCGCGCGCTTGAGAAACTTGCTACTCACAAGGCAGGGGACCTTCAAGGTGTCAAGGTTGAAATGATTAAATGGACAAGCAAGAAAACATGATATTGGATATGCGATATGTTTAACCTTGCACTTTAGCATGGCATGCCTCATAATTGGAGTGCAAATTGGATCAAAAATTTGCACAAAGAAGGAGATGTAAACAATGTGAACAACTATCACATTATAATGGTTGGTTCTTTGATGGAAAAGTTATTTGGATGTATCATGGAGATGAAGATAAGTGAATGGGCTAAAAAGAATAGCAAATGTGCACTTGGCCAAGCAGGTTTTTGAAAGCATCATAGACCTTGTCACTCTTCGAGTTCTTATGGATGCGTCTCGATTGAAAGGAAAAAAGTTGTATTGTTGCTTTGTGGATTTCAAGAAAGATTCTGACATGGTACTGTGAGGAAATCTTTGGAGACGTATGCAAAGCCTTCAAGTGCCGAGAGAATTTATGCATGTATTCTTTCGCATCTACCAAAAAGTGATATGTTGATTACGTATGGGAGATGGAATTTCAGAATTCTTTGCAAGCACCTTTGGTGTCAAACAAGGATGCCCACTTTCCCCAACCCTCTTTGGGCTACTCATTGATAAATTGGAATGCATGGTTCTTGATTTTATGCAGCAAGAAGCCATAGAAGAGATTAAGATTGGAAATGCGGTGATCATGCTTTTGCTTTATGCCGATGATGTAGTGCTCTTGGCACATACCTTAGAAGATGCACAAAAGCTTATGAGTGTCTTGGAACGCTTTTGCCTACATAGTGGCCTAATCGTGAATGGATCCAAAACCAAGGTTATGCTTGTAAAGACCCTCAATGACAAAAATTCATGCATTGTATACAACAAAGAGAAACTTGAAGTGGTAGATTGGCCTTGAGGTTCCATCCAATCATAAATGGAAGGATTGTGCAATGCATCGCTTGGAAGCCGGAAAGAGAGCTTATTATGCATTTGAGAACATGCGCAATGCTAGAGAGATCAAGTGTTGGGATCTCAAAAAGTACCTCTTTGACACATTGGTGACACCGGTGCTTCTTTATGGAGTGGAGGTGTGGGGTGGAAGCATCGGGAAGTCAACTTGGAAAGAGTTTGAGAATGTCAAAAAGAGTTTTCTCACCAACTTCTCCAAGTCAAGATTCCCATTGAGGTCGCTTCCCATTGAGGTCTTGGGCATGAAAAGCTTTGTGGAGTACACGCTTAAGACACAACATAGCCCTTTTCATCGACTTCCTAGAATCGCATATGAAGCAAGTCAAAAGATTAAAAGGATATGCAAGTGCAAAATACTAAGTTCGGGGTGGATGCTTGACATCAAGAAATGGTTTGGAAGATGGGATGCATGTCACTTGGTCAAGGATGCGTCGATCGCCTCCCAAGTTAACGAGGCCTTCTTACAACACCAACATATCATGGCTTGGGAGAAATCCAGAGGTTCTCGCTTCAGCCATTACACCACACACGTTGCCCCAAACTTCAAATCTCTCTTCTTCTCTGAATGAGGTAACCGAACCCATCCCTACATCCTTGAGCCCATTCCGTTGAGTGCAATCTGCACCATTGCCTCAATTTGTCTTAGCTACCATTCTCTACACTGCGAGACATGACGTTGGGACACTGGTGAGGAGTCTCATTGACTTTGCACCTTATGCCCTCGTATTCAGCCATGAGCTCTCCCTACATACCTTTCTCTCCCAACCACGATGTGGACTCTCTATTGCGACGCTCATTTTAGCATCGAGCGTCACTTATGATCTCCACTCACACCACGTGACATGTTCATTTGGTCCCATAGGTCATATTTGACCTCCAAGGATTATAATAGAACTCTGTATCTGTGTGTGTGTGTGTGTGTGTGTGTGTGTGTGCAAATAGGCTTGCAAATTTTGCAATCTACCTTAATATTTCCCTCTCTCTCTCTCTCTCTCTCCTCCAACCTAGTGATATGTGCACCACTCTCTACCTCTCACCCCCCCTATCATTCATATCACCGTTTCCGACATGCACGGAGAATAACTACGTGCTTTACACGTGGAAAACGGCTAAAACTAACTGAGAACCCAACACTTGATGTTTCCCGTGCTACACATGTTCTCAAATGCATAATATGCTCCCTTTACTGCTTCCAAACGGCGCATAGCACATTCATGCCACTTGTGAGTGGACGGAACCTTAAGGCCAAGGTACTTAAATCTCTCAACAGCTTCAAGTGTCTCATTGTTGTACACAATGCATGGCTTCTCCTTATGGTTGGTTTTCACAAGCATAATCTTTGTTTTGGATTCATTCACAATCAACCCACTATGCAAGCAAAAGCTCTCAAGGACAACCAAAAGCATGATTACCGCATGGCAAATAGTGACCTCTTCAATGCCTTCTTCTTGCATAAAGTCAAGTACCATTTGTTCCAATTGATCAATGCATAGACCAAAGAGAGTTGGTGAGAATGGAAATCCTTGTTTAACCCCAAGAGTGCTTACAATTTGTTTTGGAAATTTCTCTTCCCATGCGCAATTGACAAATCACATTCTCATAACTCATATATTTGAGAAACTTCAAGCATAAACTCACTTGGCACTTGGAGTTCTTCCATACTTCTCCACAAATTGTTACGTGGAATCATATCAAAGGTTTTCTTAAAGTCCACAAAACAACAATACAATCGCTTGTCTTTCAACAGAATTTCTTCCATGAGAACATGAAGAGTGACAAGATGATCGATGGTGCTATGGCATCGACAAAAACCCGCTTGTCCCTTTGTATGCTTGTCATTATGATCAGCCCAATCAATCAATTTCATGTCCATTATGCAGCCAAACAACTTTTCCATAAGAGACCCAATCATTATAGTCCTGTATTTGTTTACATTCTTTACATCCCCTCCTTTATGCAAAGGCTTAACACTAGGTTGGTAACCTAACAGGACATAAAAGTGTCCTTTCAGGGTTTTGAAAAAAACCTCCAAAACCATAGTAGATCCACTCATTTTGTAAAATCCTTTCATGAGGTTATAGTTCAAGGCCTACTACACATGGAAAAAATAAGAAACTTGTAAAATTTCTCATCTTTTGGTCACACCAAGCCTCCAAAGTTGATGGACCAGTGCATTTTCATCAAAACAGTCATTTCTTACGTTTTGTTGCATAAAAATAAGATTAGGGATTTTTGTAAGACTTGAGATAAATTCCCTAGTTAGCTTCAATGGGTTGGTGATCAGAACATATGATTGCTTCTCACTCACTATTTTTTGTTTTGCCAAAATAAATAGGTACAAAAAAGGTTGAATTTTTACCATTCTGCAAACATATCATCAAAGTTTCTATAGCCACGCTCAATACAAATAATATATGCATGTTTTCTTAGTTCCCTATTGTCCTTTATGTTCATAAGGAGCCATGGAGCATGTCAAAAGAATAATAAATCTCTTACCAAGGGGAATCTTGGGGACAAAGATCAAGTGTTAAATACAGCAAACATGAAAAAACTGGGTTCAACATTATGAGTTGTAGAATCCCATAGAAACTATTCAATATCTATCCAAATTTGATCCTTATGACTAGATATGGTTAGTACCTACAAAATGCATGTAGTTGTCACAAGAAACTAACAATATTGAAAAAGCTATACTTGATATACTAGAATGTTTCGTTTTCTTCTATAATTGAAAAAATCAACCATCGTTGTGTACTATGCAAAATAGGGTATTAGGTGCCCCAAAACTCAAGGAATGTTAGCTTTATGTTACAATATGAGACATACAAAATCAAAAATGCATTTGGATATCATGAAATCCACCAAAAAAATCATAGAAGAGCTAAAATTGGCTAAAAAACAGGATTTGACAATTTTTGTAATTTGGTCATAACTTACAACTTTAATATTTATTTCTCCCTAGAATCATCAGGACATGTTGAGGACTACTAAAGATAGTTCTCTAGCATTATAGACCTCACAAACATGAATTGTAGAGTGGTATAGTTGCAAAAAGTTTAAAAAAGCCAAAAACTGGACCCGTTTTTTCACACAGTTTAGGTTGTGAAATGTTGTGCAAGGACAATGTTAAAGATGGAATTTATATTCCAAAAAAATGTCGAGTTTTTTTCAACTCATGAGACAACTTTCTAGATAGATAACACCTCAAAATCCATTTTAAAACTCTTGACATAATTCAAGGAAAATGGTCACTTAACAAGACATAAAAGTGTCCCAGGACATAAAAGTGTCCCATTACCAACCTAGTGTTAACCCAATTAGTACCCCAATCATAAGGCATACCATGTTGAAGTGCAAGGTTGAACATATCACACATCCACTCATGGGTAAAATCTCCCATCCATTTGATAATCTCCGGCTTGATACCTTGAAAATCTCCCGCTTTGGGAGTGGCCAACTTTTCAAGTCCACCACATACATCTTCAATAGTAAAAAAAGAGGACATACATGGGAGTGAACCATAAAATGGAATTTTTTCAGCATTTGCTTGCTTATATAATTTCCTACAATGTGTTTACATATCCTTCCACAAGACTCAAGTTACCAAAATTCTCAACCCGCTTGCCCCTCAAGTTTCTCCAAAATCTCCATATGCATGTGCCTTTTCTTGGACTTGAAAAAGTTATTGCTTTACTTCCCATATTCTTCTGTTCTTTTGCATCAATGTCTTTTATATATGCAAATGACTTTGATAGTTATCTTTGTCCATAGTTACATCAAGACTTATCAAGGACTTTTGAGCATCTTGACATTCTTTATCAAACCACCTTTTGCGTAATCTATCATTGTTGATCCGATGAAGCTGCTTTATAGCAAAGCATTCTTTGGCACAAGAACAAATAACTTTCTTGAAAGCTTCCTATTTAGTTTCCAACGGTGCATCATAATGAAGCTTCTTCATCCATAATTTTTCTCAACCATTTCAATGTACATTGGTGCCCGTTTGAAATCCATACATAGTGATAATTTCTCTTTCCTTTGGCTCAGATTATCATGCTTAGTTGCTTCTCCACATGAAAGGTCAATACATAAGGTGCGATGGGCGGATTCCGGGGTCCATTGGCCAAACATAAAACTCTTTATGCGATACATGATGTCTTTAGAGAGTAGCATATAGTCGATCCTACTATCCCCATTATGTCTTCTACATGTAAATCCATTGGTTCCACTCCACAAAGATACACCATTGGCAATGAGCACACCCGTGCTATTACACATGTGTAAAAGTAACTTTCCATAGTCATCCGGCTCTTTCTCATCCAATGAAGAACGATCATACAAGTGAACTTCCTCCAACTCCCTTAAAATGTATGGCATATCAAATTGTTGAGTATCATGTTGCAATGTTTTTGTGCGAGCATTCATATCCCCAAACACGATAACATCACCTTCACCTTTGAAATAAGTAATGTCCTCTTCTAAATCAAAAAATGGCTGATCTCTATCCATGCAAGCATAAAATGGGGAATCTTGATGAGGAATGTAGCTCAACCGCTACAAAAATGGGTGCTCTTTTTGGTGTCATAATTTTCAGTCATACATAACGTTTGTACTTTTCATCTTTCACAATTGATACAAAAGCTTCCAATCCTTTCTTAACCATACATGCTACCCCTCCTTGTCCTCTTCGTTGCTTAAGATTCTTTGACCACATCAATGAATGTACATTGTAATTCTCCAAGCCATTAATCCTTTCTGTATCATGCTCCCAAGTTTCAACAAGAAGTACAACATCGGCTTTTCTGGTTAGTTCATCAATGCCAACCCCCGCATTCTATGGGTATCTATTACAATTCCAAAAGCATATTTTCAATTGTAACCAGATCTCATAGGTCACGCATCCCTATTTTCTTGAGGGACTTGCCTCCTCCTTGGGCACATTTTCTTCATGAGAGATCTTCTTGTTTTTCTTATTCTTTTCCTCATATGACTTGCGACGCATATTTTGTTGCGTAATAGTGCAATCTTCACATACAAAACATTTTGTATCTCTCAAATAGACCCAACTATTATTAAGGATAATCATTCGCTTGGTCTCATCCGGCACGGTGCATACAATGCATCGTTCTCCCAGGAGAGGAGCTCCTTGCTTCCCCACTCTTTGTGCTCCATAGAACATAACTCAGGACATGCCAAAGTGGGTTTTGAAGAAATCTTCAATACAATGGCAAGAGAAGGAGGTGTCTCTAGCTTCTCTTCAAAAATTACACGAATAACAATGTTCTTGGAACGTCACTCCCGTTCCTTCAACTCCTCCACATCCACATTCTCAACATTGTTTATTTGAACCATATCTTGCATGAGTGAGAAATTAGAAACCACATTGCTACCACATACATCAGCGCAAGACTTGTTTGTACATACATTTTTCATGTCGCACACATCCCGGCTCATGGTCTCAAATTTCTCCTCTTTCAATACATGGTCATGCTCTACTTTGCTCATCCGCTCCTTCAAAGCATTCAAGTCCACAAGAGAGCGTTTACATTATTTGACTTCCTCTTCAAGTTGCATCAAACATGTTGTTTGCATCTCAAGTTTCCTCTTGACATTCTCATTCTCAACCAAAAGTACCCTTTGTGTGCCATTATCCATTGTAAGTGCTCCTTATTTGTTTACGGTCTCTTGCAATGATACCAAGTATGCCATGATCATGGTTTTAGATGTCATTGGTTGGGTGCTTGATCTGTTGCTATCTCCACAAATTCAGAGATTTTGGATCATTTTCCACAATGGTTGTGGACCTTGTTGAAGAAGAAGAACCCTTGCGAGTACCGGAAGACATTGTATGTAAAACAAGAGATGAGATTCAATTTTCTTGAACCTGTTCACTTCAAAAAAATTGTTACAGAAACACCTTCTATAACTCTAAATATTTGTGTCTTTATATCAATGCATAATGGCTTCATGCTCTACGATTAAGGCTATAACTCACCAAAATTGGAGTTTGGATAAAGAAGTTATGATAAAAAGAGTGAACTACTGTCTACTAGGTCATAAAATGACATTTTTTGTGTGTGTGTGTGTGTGTGTGTGTGTGTGTGAGAGAGAGAGAGAGAGAGAGAGAGAGAGAGAGAGAGAGAGAGAGAGAGAGAGAGAGAGAGAGAGAGAGAGAGAGAGAGAGATTGTTAGAGATAGATAGAGACATGTTAGTGTGAAATCTTATAGACGGTTAGAGAGGGATAGAGAGATAGATTGTTAGAGATAGATAGATAGATAGATAGATAGATAGAGAGAGAGAGAGAGAGAGAGAGAGAGAGAGAGAGAGAGAGAGAGAGAGAGAGAGAGAGAGAGAGAGAGAGAGAGAGAGAGAGAGAGTCGTTGATTGCTATAGAGAGAGATTGATTGTGTGTGTGTGAGAGAGAGGGAGAGGGAGAGAGAGACATTGGCTTATAGAATAATGACAAGAACAAAGGTGACTACAAGGAAGGCAAGAAAAGTACTAGCTTTGGCTGCTAAATCATGGTAAAACAGGAAGAAGATCTGCTAATGAAAAGAAGACCAAGGAAGCCCATGAAAATCTTGCAATCTTTAAGGATGAATAGGCTTTCAAGACATATTAGACAGTTTAAGGAAATTATGAAGGATAAGAAATGCATCGAGCTTCCAGTACCAAAGCTTCCATACCAAAGACTAGCCAGGTCAATATGTGAGGGAGCATGTTTTGATACCATGAGGTGGAAACCTATTGCACTACTAGCACTACAAGAGGCAGTCGATGATTTTTTACTGGAATATTTCAATGACATTACAATTGTTGCAGCACATGCACACAGGGTAATGATTATGGACAAAGACATTGAAACTCTAAAAAGGGTAAGGTGGAGATATAATAAGCTCCTCCAACCCAACACATTCATAGATAATAAACTGAAGGATATTTTGCTAATTCCTCCATCAAAGCCAAAGGCGGTGAAGATTGTAGAATTCACCCACGATGTGAATACCAGGGCTAGGAATGAACAGGAAAATTGGCGTGCCGAGAAATTAAATAAACTAAAAGAGAAGGAAAAGGCAGTACATGCTATAGAAGAAGAGGTTAACATCTACCTCATTGTAACATAGGAAATTGATGTCAGCAACAACAAAATTTTGTCATCTATAGGGGAAGGATTAATAGTAGATATACAACTAGAATATGGTATAAGAAGACTTGCATTAGATTCCACGGATATCAGATGATCCAATCATAGATTTAATTGTATATAAGATGCTTTCACCAGCTTTTGCATATTTTTATTCAACCTTGAGGCTAGAGACTAACAACATCAAACTATTTTGTAGTTTAATAAAGAGCCAGCTGTCTCCACAATGCCATGCAGAAATCTATATATATTGGATCCCCAAATTTCTTTCTTATTCAAAATGAAAAGTACCCCTGTGCATTGAACTTGACAAGCCAACTGTCTGGACACTAAACTCAATTCGAGCAACGCATCCAGAATTGAGACTGTGAGTATTGATAGGTGTAAATTGGTTTTCTTTTTGATAGACAATGAAGACAGTTATTGTGTTGGGTTCATACCAACTCATTCTGCTTGCAGATGCATAAAAATATTTTTGCATGCATATGGACGGATATGCAAGAATTTAGAGCTATACAGGTCAAAATTTAAGGAAGTCACGGTGCCCTTATAGAGAGATGGCAACTCGTGTGGATGAAGATGCCTCCTCCATGCTGAGTGTATACTATAGAGCTTTTTTGCATTAAAGCCATTCATGTCAAAGGTATGCATTTTGCACAACATTACTATAACATTGTGACAATTTGGACCAAGTTGTGTCTTAGTTACTTTATGTTTTCTTATTGTCTTTTGCAAAGTGCATTGGAGAAGTACACTATAGAGTATTTGCACCGATACCGTGCCACCCTATTCCAACATCTACTTGCAATTTCACATACCGTGAGCATGGATGTAGAACAAACCCTATTGGATGACCACAATGTAGAGTTAATGATGACTGCTGATGGACTGCAACAAACACATTCCATAAGGGTAGCTGAGAAAGGACAGGAGCAAGAGGAGGGAGGGACTTCCAAGATGCGAAATGCTGCAGAGGTAGAGTTTGATGAGGAGATAAGTGCAAATGAGGGGAAGCCCACACAAGAGGAAGATCACACAGATCAAGGCGCTGAGAAAGATATAAATGTTGAAAGTCCCTCTGCACTTGGAGGGTTTCAAAAGGATGAAGTTTATGCAGAGGGAGGGGCTGAAAAAGAACACTATAACCCTCCAGTAGAGCATACCTCTGCCACACCTCCACCTGTTGCTGACACACAAACAGATCATAGCTTATTAGAAGAAAATTAAGGAATAGCATAACACCAATATGAGCGTACCTGCCATTGGAGAAGACGACCTTGATGGCAGTCAAACCCAATATGGACCCTTGCTAGACATCCCTATGATTGTTTCAGTAATAACCTTCATCTGCTCCCAAAATTAGCTCCTTCTAAAGACTTTCTTGGCCTATAAACCGCATCAGTTATACATCTCTGTTGCCACCTGTCTGACCATGATCTTTACAACTTCTCTATCCCTTTGCCATGCTTCTACTAGCTTGCACATATTTGCCCATGCCACCTTCTAAGGTCGACCATCTTTGGTTGCACCAACGCCGTGATGTTATACCATGATGATTCATTTATGATCAAGGAAATTTTGAATGTTATTCATGGTGAGTTGTTATTTATCATGATGTCATGGATTTTGTTTTGTCCAACTGTTTTATGATGCTTTGGTATTGCTCCATGATCATTTGTTATGATTGAAAGAGCTATTGCTCTATAAATTTCCTTCATTATGTCATGATACTATTTTATATTTATTTACAATGAATTAAATGATTTTTGCATGGTGTCATGGTATTTTTTCATGATATATTATGTTTGAGATATTTATCAATTTATGGATATGTTCCATAATGCTGTAATGTTATTGGATGATGATTTATTATTATTTATTACAAATATTATTCCATTGTGTTATTCCATGATTGTTTGTTATGATTTGTATCGTTATTATTTTATGATGATTTATTTTTTATTATTTAATATTACATTGGATAGATTTCATAAAAATAAGAGATCCCCACGGTCAAACTTGTGTACCGACTTTGTATATATATAAATATATTACATGTATTTCATGTTAGGAACATTGTATTGTATATCATGGGTGAATCTTGATTTATTGTATATTTTGAATCATTTTTGAGGTGTTGCAGATTGTCTCCAAAGATGTTATGTCCATGTATTCTCTAGCATTGATATGATTTCTATCTTGTGCTCTATGATTCTAAGATATTGACAGATTATACACAAGTAAAAGGCAAAGTGAAGTATTTTAGAGATGATATACGTTCATTGAAGCTGAAGATGATCCAAAGTATTCTTGAAAGACAAAGTGAAGTACTTCGGAGATGGTATACATTCATCAAAGCTAAAGATGATCCAAAATATTCTTTGAAGTAATTTGAAGAGTTAATCAAATCATTTCATTGAGCCTTTTAGGCTATCATTCTATGTGACCTCAGTGACAATAAAAAAATACCTATCCCATTATTTTATTCAATATTTTCTCACATTTTTCATATAGAAGGGTGTTGAGAAAATGATATTGAAGGAAAATTTACAGATTGCGGTGAGAAATTCACAGCTAAGGGTTTTTGAATAGTCTTTGAAAGAACGTGATATATAGGTTTTATGTGTAGTGACCCCCCCAGGTATGTGACGTGAGTGATGTTACTCCTTATAAACCCTTTTATTGTAAATTGAACAATATATTGATAGAATAGTGGGTACATATATACAAGGCTCTCGGTT
Source organism: Adiantum capillus-veneris (assembly GCF_014529385.1). NCBI lineage: Eukaryota > Viridiplantae > Streptophyta > Polypodiopsida > Polypodiales > Pteridaceae > Adiantum > Adiantum capillus-veneris. The sequence goes on along the minus strand of NC_140941.1, from coordinate 17,781,452 downwards.
TTTTCCTTTAGTCCCTAAGGGATTTTTTCATCCATAGTTAGGGACCCTTGTTTGAACAGAGCTCTTGAGATTACATGTGAAGCTACTCTAAATAAAGCCCTGGATCCCCACTATCTATATACCATTAGTTTTATGTATTCTAGATACTTTGGATCTGCAATCTCTACATGTTGTCTTTTTATGCTTGTCTTCTCAGCATCTAACAATCTCCTCTTCTCTCATATGAGGCATTTCATAGTAAGTGAAAAGTAAAGATGCTCATTTGGACCATCCAAAAGTAGATGGCCCAAATGAGCATCTTTATTTTTCAAAAGCTGTGTGGAGGCAATATGGGAAATATGCATGATAATACTAGTGGTAACTTATGCAGTAATAGGCATGGATATACACTACAACATATCACATAAAAATCAACGCAGACATCGACGAGACAAGTTTTCTTTTAAAAGTAAAGGGTGAAAGCATGTTAACCTGTCATGCTTTTTCATGTCCCGGACAATGCTAACTAGCACAATTTTGACATATGCTTTTGCGACAGGTTAACATGCTTTCACCCTAAAATATGTTGGAATAAGCATCGTAATAAATGATGGTATCGTAGCGTCGGTATATATACTAGTAATCACCACCAGAATATACCAAATTATAACTATCAAAATACATGCAGTTATATACGCCTGTATGCACACAATTATACGTGTCAGAAACTTTATTGATATCGACGGTTCTTCCAAGGCTTGTACTGGTGCATATACCGAACCCTGTTCCGACGACCAAACCTGCAATTTTTTTTAGGCAAAGAGGGCTAGGAAATGATGCTGCATGTACTGCAACAACAAAAAATAGCCCTCTCCACTCTAAGGAAGAGTGCACAAGCAACCACACTCCATCTACAAGTTGACGTTAAAGAGGGGTGTATAAATATTAGCAAAACTATAAACCAAACAAAACCACAAAATGAAAAGCTTAATCATGACAAGTTCTCAAAAGCATAACCATAATGTCAACTCCCAAACCATAGGCACACCGACATAACCATAACCATAATATGATGCCAAACCATAACTATCACATGATTGCCATACCATCACGGAAAACCATAACCATAACTTCATTGTCAAACCCTAACCATACCATGATTGCCATATCATCATTGCACAACCATAACCATAACATGATTGTCAAACCCTAACCATACCATGATTGCCATATCATCATTTCAAAACCATAACAATAACTTGATTGCCAAACCATGACCAACACCTCTGTGCCATACCATAAACATAACCTCTGTGCCATACCATAATTGTGAAACAAATCATAATAAAAAACGAAAGCAAAACAATCACTCAGTAAGACTGTATCGAGAAGACCACAACTACAAAAAAGATTGTACAAAGAAGATTGTATGAAGATGAATGACTAATACTATATCAAGAAGACCGTCATGGTAATGCCTCCCAGTTGACGCCCTCTCCCTCCTCCTGTGGGCTGGGTGAAAAGGGAGACAAGTCCATGCTTGTACCCATACTTCTCCTCTTGGCGTTTCGGAAGGCGCTTCAAGGAAACTTCCTACAAAATTATGTTTAATCATGAGATAAATCTTCAAAATTTATAGATATTTTCACATCATCTGTCGAGCTAGTATTTGAGTGCCATGTCATCAAAGTGGCTATTGATTTACACCTGAACATGCTCTTTATTCTTGGAATGATAGGAAAGTGTCGATCGACCTTTGCAGGGATAAATTTTCCTTGTGTGTCCTCTCTATACCGGTTTGATCTACAATTGGGACACTGTTCCAAATCTGCATACTCATTGTGAAAAGGTATATAACCATTAGGACATGCATGTATTTTATGATAATCCAGGCTCAAGTTAGTAAGAAGTTTTTTAGCAGATGGACAAGTATAGGGCATGTTATTCCCTTCTACCAAGATTTTCTCCTGAGCAATGTGTCATTACATGAACAAGGCAGTCCCTTGATCACATTATTGAACTGTAATTTACACTTTATCATGCTTAGGATACAATGTATTTACCTAAAAATCTCTGTGAGACTGAGGCGTCACACCACCCGTGGACAAACTACAAATTAAGCAATGCCAACGCGGTACGGAGAACTGAGATTTTTGCACCATTGTAAAGTGGCATGCGTGCAAGAGTTTGCATCATCTCGCCCACTTTATCGTTGCTATCATGCCATAGATATGGATAGGATGGCTGAGGTTTGTTTGAAGTATTACATTGAATGTTGTCGTCTTCTACATTTTCAATGATCCATGTCAAAGAACGCATCTACCATCTGCTCCATTTCTACTTCTTGAGATGCCACATCAGGTATTGGTTGGGAGGAATCAGCTGATGGCTTTTCGTTTGAAAAAAATCTTCTTTGGGATGAAGTTGGAGCAATATCTACTTGCGGAGTTTGATCTATTGTCTCTGGACCATGAGATTGATAACTCAGGTCTTGTAGTTGCTCTATCGGAAAGAGACCATGATTGCATATGTGTTGGTCACATATTTTTTGTTTTTGGAAGATGTGATACTTGCAATGCGCATAGGGACACGCCTTCCTATCGTCCATACTTTATGTACCAATGATGCAAAAAATAATTAAAACACTCTAATTGCTATAACTACACACTACTAACTATATGAAAACTCACATTCTCTATCTGGCCAGGCCCGATCCCCACACACCTGAGTCTAGAGGTGCACGAAAATTAGGACCAAAGGGTAATAATCTCATCTTTATTCGTCAATGACTATATATTAAGGTTATTGAAGTCTGTGTGCGCTTTTGAAGTCCGATTGCATTTTTTCAACTATTTGGCGCTAGCTCTAACAACCTCACATTCTCTAGCCATGCCCGATCCCCGCACACCTTGGTCTAGAGGTGTACGGGGATTAGGAACACAGGGTCGATCAATGACTATATATAAGTGTTTTGAAGTCTGTGTATGCTTTTAAGTCCAATTCTGCTAGTGCTTTTCAAACCTATAACCCATTACCTAACCTAACCTACCTTAACCTAATCTAACCTATAACCAAACTAAACCTAACCTATAACCTCACCTATAACATAACCTAATCAAAGTTCGTTTGTGTTTTTGGAAGTACAAAAGTCATTCTGGAAATCCGTTTGCATTTTTTGTACTTTTTGCCGCTAGCTCTAACCTAACTTATAATCTAACCTAACCTATAACCTAGACCTAACCTAACCTAACATAACCTAGAACCTAACCTATAACCTAACCAAAGTCCGTTTGTATTTTTATAAGTATAGGAGTCATCTTCGAAGTCCGCTTGTGTTTTTTCTACTATTAATTTGACGCTAGCTTCAACCTAATCTATAATCTAACCTAGCCTATAACCTAAACTTAAAATAATCCTACACCTAGACCTTACCTATAGGCTAACCTAACCGACGTCCGTTTGCATTTTTAAAGTACACGAGTCATCTTCGAAGTCCGTTTTTGTTTTTTCTACTATTAATTTGCCGCTAGCTCTGACCTAACCTATAATCTAACCTAACATATAATCTAAACCTAGCCTAACCTAACATAATCTATAACCTAACCTGTAACCTAAACCTAATCTATAACGTAACCTAAGCGAAGTCCGTTTATGGTTTTTGAAGTAGACGAGTCATCTTCGGAGTCCGTTTGCATGTGTTTTTTCTACTTTTAAATTGCCTCTAGCTCTAACCTAACATAACCTAAATCTAAACCTAACCTATAACCTAATCTAGCATAACATATAACATAAACTAGCCTATAACCTAAACCTAACCTATAACCTAGCATAATTGAAGTCTATTTGTGTTGTTTCTATTATTTGTCGCTATCTCTAACCTAACCTATAACCAACACGATCTTACATGGTGAATGGTGTGTATTCTAATCCAACCATTGCTGTCAGGGTGTTATCTTAGATAGATCTTCCTTTGATGAAACCTTGTTGGTGAGGAGTGATACCCTTATCCAGAGTGAGAGAGAGTCTTAGGACAATTGACTTGGCAATAATTTTTTAAGCTACTGACATCATGGCTATCTGCCGCCAATGTTTCAATTGGGAGCATCATATAGTTTTTCAAACCAAACCTATAACCTAAACATTATTTAACTTAACCTATAATGTAACCTAACCTTTTACGTATATACAACCTATAACCTAGCCTAACCTAACCTATAACCTAACATGTTACCTAGATCTAATCTAGCCTATAACCTATATTTTAATCTAACTTATAAGTCAATCTAACCTAATTAACGTCCTATAACCTAACCTTACCTAACCTATAAGCTAACCTGACATATAGCCTAACCTAACGTATAACTTAAACTAAACCTAACCGAAACCTATAACCTAAACCTCATCAATCGCATAATTTTGAAAACGACATAGTTCAAAACGAAATTTCTTCAAAACATAATTTAAAAACAAGATTTTTTCATAGTATAATTTTGCAACAACATAATTTCAAAACAACATGACGAGATGGTAGTGTAATTTCATAACATAATCCCAAAGCATAATTTAAAAAACGATATAATTCAAAACGAAATTTCTTCAAAACATAATTTAAAAACAAGATTTTTTTATAGTATAATTTTGAAACAACATAATTTCAAAACAACATGACGAGATGGTAGCGTAATTTCATAACATAATTCCAAAGCATAATTTCGAAATAAAGTTATCCCAAACCATAATTTCACAACAACACAAACCATAATTTCGAATCTTTTTTTTCCAAAGCATTATTCCTTAACAAACTGGCATAAAACTTAAAGCATTGAAAGTTTAAAGCATGAAATTTTATTTAGTCAATATACAACATTAGGGCCAATTTGGATGAAAAAAGGGCTGTGTAAGGATCTAAAAAGGGGCAACCTAAGAAAGACAATGAATATCTTACCAAAACTATTCAACATGGGTACTCATTGGATAGAGCTCATCAAGCGCCACCCATGGACCATTTGAGCACTAAATTTGGAGTTCATATGCAAAAGTTATGGCTAAAATAGTGCAAAATATTCCAAAAGCAAGTGAAGGAGATCTTGACGCGTGTACAAAAGTGCCATACTTTTGGAAATGTGGCTCCTCCTTGACCCTTAGATCAAGAATAGAGAAACCCTAAAGAGCCCTTATTTCATCCAAATTGGCCCTAATGAATTAATTTAATATGCAATAAAATTTTGAGCACTCACATGCGACCTATTTGATTAATAAAGGGTCTTGTAAATGTCCTTCAACCTGCAAAAATGCACACACACACACACACACACACACTATGTTAAACCTTAAACCCTAAACCTACAAACAAACTTGAAAAGAATCTGACCTTGGTGCTAGAGAGTAGTCCACGAGCAAGATTTTCACCTCCGGCAAGTTGTTAGGCACCAGAAGACCTGCAGTAGGTGAGGAGGAGGAGGGCAAGAGAAGAGGTGCAAAAACGAGAGAAATGCATAGAGAAATACCCACGGGTTCGTTTTTTGCAGTGTCCGTCGATACAGGCATCGGTCCATGCGTCCAAAAAACTCATCTATACAGGCGTCGAAAGAGAAATCGGTATATGCACCGGAAGAGACATCGATATCTGCGTCGAAATTCAAAAATGAAAGTTTTCAAAAAATTCATCTCCCTTCATATGTACCTACACATATACCGACGCCCACCATTGACTTCGATAATTTGACGCCTAAATTTAAGCGACCTCTTGTAGTGATATATCCATACCTATTATTGTGCATATTATTCTTGGACCACTACCTGCTCTTTGTTGTTGCTAAGAGTATCCACACAATTTATTTGTTTCTATTTTCCTTTGTGAATTTGTGGTAATACTAGCAGTTCTAAACTTTTTCTCTTATAAAGTAGGAAAACCCATACCAAATTTCTTTTGAATGATCACATCCGCTTTAACAATATAAGAAAATAGAGATAAATTGCAAAAAGTATTTGTTTGAATCAACTTTTTATACTGCTAAAATTTATTTTCCCCGAACACTGCACGCGAGAGAGAGAGAGAGAGAGAGAGAGAGAGAGAGAGAGAGAGAGAAGAAGAAGAAGAAGAAGAAGAAGAAGAAGAAGAAGAAGAAGAGAATTTTAATGTCGTAGAAAACTGTTCCAAGAGACCTAAAAGATTTATCCAACGAGGAGAGTTAAACTCAAGACCCATTATTCAAGAGGGAAGTGGCATAACCAATCTACCACACTTGATGATAGAAAGATTATACCATTTTCCTCTTTTTATTAGCACACACACCCGAGTAGAAGAGAATTTTAACGTCATAGAAAACTATCTGGACTCAGACCTTAAAGATCTATCCAACGAGGAGAGACAGAGAGATCTAGCATTTAAAATAAGCAATGCAGGGCGAGTGGGGTCCCCTTCGCTAACAATAATCTGGGGTGAAATTCACGGTCTTTCCTGCCCTATTAATGTTCTTGGCGGGGACTCTATGATAAGGACCATCAAATGCAAGGCAATAAATGTCTGTCGACCTCCAGGAGGACAACAGAACTTTACCGGGGGGAAGCGTCAGCCTATCACCACCATTGAAATGTAGCATCACAGAGGGAGTATTTGTGGCGTTTGGGCCGTGCAATCCCAATCCACTGAAATAGGACCTCAAATCTTCTCTTTGTGGGTCGATTGTGAGCCCGGGTTTCTATGCTTCCGAAACGGAGTCCTCTTGTACGGTGGAAAATAAGTGAGAGTCAAAATGTGATAAAGCCAATCGTGTATAAAGACCAAGAGGGGTATCAATGTCAACGGTCGTGGCTTCCAGCATTCAAGTCATCCTCGCATTGAAACCAAATGAGGCTGGTTTCCGTGTCAATCATCATGGTGTACTGGCGAGACGGGGCATTTTGATATTCATCTCCACGTAATACTTGTTGTCATTGAAGCTACTTGGGCCCCGTGTATCAACCAGCTCATGATCAAATGTCGTAGCTGCTGCACATGTGCTTGCATTAGTAGTTAGCAGTTTTTTCTCCAGTGATTTGAAGAGAGACAAGGGATGCTCTATGTGCCGCACCTCACCCACCATCACGATCCCTGGATTCCCAGTCCACACCTTCTCCAAAATCCTAATGTGAACTTGAGTACCATAAAGAAGATAGAGTGAGAGAGGAGAGGAAGAGAGAGTAGAGAGAGCGATGGAGGTAGAGAAGGGAGAGAGGTGTGAGAGAGAAGGGAAGGGGGAATTGACATCAAGAAGAGGGGGAAAATTTGAATTTTCATTACACACTCAACTGTACTAGAACAATACAAAGGGGAGTTCCTTTTATACGCATGGATAAGGAATATAGCCGTTATAGGGATAAGGTATCTGTGGTGAGGTTTGAACTAGCTTAGCTGTACAGTGCATTGTACTTTCCACAGCGTCCCTAAAATTGAAACCATAACAAAAAGCATAGAGCATTTGTGAAGAGACCCCCCCTCAAATGAAAATACAAAATAATAACAAAAACCATACTGAAATACAATGAATGTGGTTGAAGATGAAGCTAGGGAGCTTCCAAACTGGCTCTTGCTGAGCAAAGAATATGTTTCTCAGGAGGAACTACCTTGGTAAGGAAACTGGTGATTTTCTTTGTGCTAGAGATGTATTTGAGGTGGATGAATTTGTCTTCTACTAGCTCCTTGATGAAGTGATATACGAGCTTGATGTGATTTGTACACTCGGTAAGCGGAGGACTCTTTGCCATTGCAATCGATGACTGATTTTCATGTTGCAATGTAGAATGATAGGAGGAGTGGCACATGGAATTGGAATTTCTTCTAGGAGTTGGTGAAGCCACAATGCTTCTCAAGCAGCGAGGGATGCTGCTATATACTCTACCTCGGCAGATGATAGATCAAGAAAAACCTGGTGCTTGGTTCACCAAGAAATAACACCACCTGCAAGAAGAAATAAATCCCCAAAAATGCTATGCAGATTCGGGTCTTGCCCGGCCTAGTCGGCATCAACAAAAACTTCAAGTTGGAGTGGTGATTAGTGGTGCTGATGATAATAGGTGAGAGAATGATGGCGAGTGTGATGTAAGTAGGCAGTGACCTCTTGGTAGCAAGACCATGGCATTTTTGAGGCGCCTTTATATGGGGAGATAATACATGACTGGTAAAGCTAATATCAAGCCTTGTGCATGAAATGAGATACATTTGCTGGCCAATCAAGCAAAGATAGAGAAATCTTGACATAGAATAAGTATCATCATCAGATGGTGGCAGAGATGTGAAGAGTTTATGCTGACAAGTAGTGAAGTAGAGAGTTGTGCATTACAAGAGAGAAGACCATACTCACCCAATATTTCTTCAATGTATTTCTGTTGTGAGAGCTTGATGAATCTGCCATTTGGATCCTTGTTGACCTCTATGCCCAAGAAGTAGGTCATAGGGCCGTTGCCATGGATTGGGAATTCTTCCTTGAACATTTCGACAACATGTGAGACATATGTCTCATCACTAGCAATGATAGGAATGTCATCGACATAGACACCAATGATTGCCCATCCATGAAAGAGAGTATGATAGAATAGATTGGGGTCAAAAGTGCATTGAACCCATCCACATTTGATAAGAGAAGTATGCAAGCACTTGAACCATTGTCGTGCAGACTGCTTAAGACCGTATATAAGCTTATTTAGCTTGCATACATAGATAGTGGGATCATCACAAAAGAAGTAGGGTGGTTGAGCCATATAAATGACTTCATCTAGCCATCCATGTAGAAAGGCACTGCAAATGTCACTGTGATGAAGAGGAATGTCAAAGAATGCGGCTAATGCAACAAGTATGCGAAATGATGCGATTCCCATTACGGGAGAGTAAGTATCAGTGAAATTTGTACATGTTGTTGCGTATAGCCCTTTGTGCCAAGCCTAGCTTTGTAGCGTTCAACAGAACTGTTGGGGTGACGCTTCTTCTTGAAAATCCATCGGCAATCGATGACATTGGCATCATTGGGCCTTGGCGTGATAGTCCAAGTTTGAGCTTCTTCATGTGCTTCAATCCAATGTTCGCCTTTGGGAGAGTCAATGGCGTCTTTCACTGAGAGTGTGTTTTCCTCAAGCGGGTCGGGAATATTGCTTGAGAGGTCTTCTTCTTCTTGAAGCAAGAATGACGAGAAGGAGGTTGCTTCGTAGATGACTTCAAGAGAGCGGTGTCGAGGGTGAAGGGGAGGTAAGATCCCTTCATCATCCATTGGGGCTGATTCGAAGGGTCTATTAGAGTGTTGATTATATGCCTTGAGGGCTGAGGAAGAAGAGGAAATGGTGATGGGAGTGATGGTGTTTCTATGAGTAGTAGAAGTAGGCAAGGTTGAGTAGTAGAAGTGATGGTGTTTCTATGAGTAGTAGAAGTAGGCAGGGTTGAGTATGAGGATGAGACTACAATAGGTGAGTGTGCTATGCTTAGAGGCGATGAAGAACCAGATGAGGGGCTGAAATATGTGCTGTTTAGAGGTGGTTTTGAAGGAGGCAAGGGGCTGAGATTGTGAGTAGCTTGTAGAGGAGAATATGGCGCATGAAATTTCTCTATGTAGCACTAAATTTCAGCTGTATGTGCATTATGTAGGATCTTGGAGGGCTGAGTTTGAGGCTTGGGATTGCCTGTGGGAGAGTGTGTGTGCATGATTGTAGGTAGCACTAGGTTCTTGGAATCCAATGCATGCGCTGGCGAGGGTTGGTGTGGGCTCTCCATGGTGGATTGCGCAATCTGTAGTAGATTGGCATTTTTTAATTTATAGCTTGTGGGGTTTTGAGTTTGAGTTAAAGTGCTTAAGTGATTGTTCACACTCTCGGGCAATGGGTTATCAACATTACTGGCCATAGGATATTTACTAAATGGTGTATCTGGGGTAGGTAGAAGAGGCTCAGTGGCCAATGAGGGCGGAGCTTCACCTGGGTGATTAAATAGAAGAAACTCGCAGAATATCACTGATCTTGAGAAAAAAAAATTATGAGTTTTTGAATCGTAAAGTCAATATGCCTTAATGCCATGAGTGTCGCCATATCCGGAGAAGACAGTGTGGATGCTCTTAGGGGAAAATTTGGGTTGAGGACTGGTGAGTTGAGGATATGCCGGGGAACCAAAGATTTGAGATGGGTTATGTTGGGCGGGCGGTTGAACCATAGCTGGTAAGCAATTTTGTGTGGATTGGCGGATGAGAGGACTCACTTTTGAATGTAGGTGGCAGTAGATATGGCTTCTTACCAGAATGTAATAATAAGTCGAGCAAGGGCTAGCATTGAGCGGGTAGCTTCGACTAAAGTGACATTCTTGTGCTCGGCGACTCCATTTTGTTGAGGGTGATCTGGAATTGTTAATTCCCATCAAATACCATTTGATACACAATATTGTTGAAACTCATTGCTTTTGTACTCTCCACCATTATCTGTTTGCAATGCTTTAATCTTTCAGTCCAATTATGTCTCCATAGTAGGTTTGACTGCCTGAAATTTGATAGATGTTGCAGCTTTATCTGCCAAGAAATAGACATGAGTGTACCTTGTATAGTCGTCAATGAAGATTAGGAAGTATTTTTTGCCGGTGAGTGATTGTGTCTGCATTGGGCTGCACAAATCCGAGTGGATAAGCTCGAGAGGTTGATCTGTATGGTACTTTGACCTTGGAAACGTGAAATGCTTAGCTTTGCCCAATATGCATGCTTCACAAAATGTGATTGGGGTAATTGTGGTTGGCAGACCCACCACTAGCTCCTTTTAATTCATATCTTTGAGTACTTGTCACAAGACATGACCTAGCCTGTAGTGCCAAGTAAGTGTCTCCTCTGGCTTAGAAGAATTGATGACTGATGAAAGTGCTTTGGCGTGGAACTTGCTATAGCCGAGAGGATACAACCTTCCTTCCTTGGGGCAAGATATAAAGAAAGGATTTTGATTTGTATCAATTGTTTGCAGGATGCATTTATCATGCGTGAAAGAAACTATAATGCCCTTGGAGGTGAGATCTCCTACGGAGATGAGATTCTGATTTAGCTAGGTACATAATATAACTTTTCTAAATGAGCTATAGTGCCATTAGGTAGGGTAATGGCAACAATGCCATATCCTTGAGCATGTTGAATGTTGCTATCCCCCATGAGGACTTCAAGTGGGTGCTGAAGAGGAGTGTAGCGTGTGCAAGCCAATCAAATTGACATGTCATGTGTTGTGTAGCTCTAATGTCTACATACCAGATAGAAGAGTTGTGACGTGGCTTAGAGGAGCTGAAGCTTGCAGCAAAAAATTGTATAGAAGTAGGGTGTGTATCACCATCATAGCTTGAAATATTAGTGAAATGAGCATGAGCTTTGTGATGATAGCCTCCATTTTTTTTCTGTCCATTGAATCCTCCATGTTTACCACCATGATGCTTGGTTTTGGACCTGCAGTCCTTGGTTGTGGCATTGAACTTGACCACAAGGCGCATTTCTAGGGCGGTTAGAACCACCTTTATGCAACTGCCTTGAATTGTCGTAATGGTGGTTACGACCACCTTTTTTGAATTTGATATGAGTGGCTAGAGCCAGTGGAGTAGAGCCATTAGACTGGTCTCTTAAAGCTTCTTCTTGATGGATTTTGGATACAAGACCTTGAAATTGCATTTGGGATATGGCTTGAGTAGTGACAAAGGCTCTCCAACTTGCAGGTAAAGCCGCCAATAAAAGCATACATTGAAATATATTTTACATCTCCATTCTAGAGATGAAAACTTCATCTAACAGTGGCTGCCAATTGTCAAGGAACTTGTCTGCAGATTGGTCTTCTTCCATAGTATTGTTTACAAGCCTCTTGATCAGGGAGACTTAATAAACAAGATCACTGTGCTCATAGCTATTGTTGAATAGCCTTAGAGGTGGATAGAGTTCTCACCATTTGGACTTTCCTATCCTCATAGTAGAGTATAATCCCCATTTGAGCCATAGTGTCCCTTTAATCCCATGCCGAGTGGTAGCTCCGTGCCGGAGGTGTACTCGTCTTCACTTGGTCTTATTTCATCTCCAGAAACAATCTTCCAGAGGCCAAGTTGCTTCAAATATAGCTTCATTCTTAGCTTCCACACATTGTAATTGTTCCCATTGAGCTTATCAATGGTGAAATACCTTGACTTGGTGGTTGCAACCATAGGTGACGAGGCACTAGTCATGCTAGCCGATTAAACCTTGGAAGTGAGAGATGGGCGTAAAATTAGGCCTTTGCTTTGAGAGAAGGCTCTTAGAGTACTTAGGAGCTCAAGTTCTTGTGCTCTGATACCATCTAAACTTGAGTACTATAAAGAAGATAGATTGAGAGAGGAGAGGAAAAGAAAGTAGATAGAGAGATGGAGGTAGAGAAGTAAGAGAGGTGTGACAGAGAAAGGAAGGGGGAGCTGACACCAAGAAGAGGGGGAAAATTGGAATTTGAGTTACACACTCAATTGCACTAGAACAATACAAAAGGAAGTTCCTTTTATAGGCATGGATAAGGAATATAGCTATTTTAAGGATAACGTATATGTGGTGAGGTTTAAACTCTAGCTTATGTGTAAAGTGAAATTCACTTTTCACACCTAAATGGCAAGGTCTTCCCACTAATATTACACAGCACGTCCGGTTGTGCCGTAGTCGCCACCGCCTCCTGAAAACCAACGAAGTTATGACATAAAAATAGAAGGAAGTTGCACGTATGTCTCCATCAAGTAGCTTGGCGCTGCAGGCAACTTGCAGGATCTAATAAAACTCTTGGTGACAAAGTGTTTCTCACGAGCTAGCTCTTTCTCACCATCATTCTTCCTCTCCTGATCACAAACCGCTGCGTTTCTTTGCAAAGACAGCCTACAAGCAAGATTTGAAAATGTACAAACTGTCTCAAACGAGTATATATCGTGCATCTCTCTCTCCACAAGAAGATTTAGAAATATTCTCATGTAGGAAAAGAGATTCTTTTTTAGTGTTTTTTATACAATGTATAACATCATGAGTTTATGCTTTAGAGGAACCACATACCTAGCTAGGCGCAATTGGGGGCAGGGACCGCCGCCCCCCCCATCTGCCGGCGATCCCCCTCCCCCATTCATAGCTAGCTAGGCATGTGGTGCCTCCCTCATAGAAGCTCATGATGTTGAGATAACTCACAATGTGGGAATTATTGTGAGAATTTGTCCAAAACTTCTTGTGTTCTCTCTCTCTCAAATCCTTTGCTTCTATATTACATTAATAAATTCTTCCATTTCCTTTGGAAGTGTTTAGTCAATGCAATGTAATTCTTAATAAGTCTGGATGACTCCAAGGCAAAGAATAATTGGAAGAAGACTTGTCAAACACTTTAGAGTTTCTAACACTCCAAAGGAGTATCAACATCCCAATTCTAATATATAACAAGCTTACTTGAAGGCGAGGTTTCTCAATGTGAATGAAACAAACAATAGGCTTAAACTTGGTAATATTGACATTCAAATACAACATTATACACATATCTTGAAGAGCCTACCACTGAGATTGTGGTTGGTTACAATTCAAAGGATGCATCTCTTGCTCTTCAGACCCCAACTTATACATAAAATGCCAAGGTAGCTATTTTGTGATTCTTGATCTTTATGATGATACCATCCTTCTTTCCAATGATTTGAGATTTCTTCAGCAAGTGAAAAAGTTATTGTCTTCTACATTAGATATGGTGGATTTTGGAGAGATTCACTCGTGTCTTGGCATTCAGATTCAACGGCACTATACAAAAGGTATTTTATTCCTTCGACAGTCAAAGTTTATTGCAGCTACTATTTAAAAATTTGGTATAAAATTTGCACATGTAGCCAACACACCCTGTCTTGCGAGTTATACGAAGAACACTTCTAATAGTGGAGGTCAACTTTTCACAAATCAACCTTATGCTAACTTAATTGGATGTATTCAGTTTTCTGGCATGAACACTCATCCAGATATTTTGTTTATTGCTAATTATCTTGGACAACATCTTGCACGTCCTTCCTTTAAGCATTGGTCTATAGCAAAGTGTGTATTGAAATACTTAAAAGGAATTTTTGATTTTGGTTTCGTCTATCAACAACAACCAACATTGAAGTCTATGCAATATATTTCTCTTTTGGGTGACACAGATGCAGATTGGGAAAGCCCACATTTATCTATATGATCTACTAGTGAAAATTCCTTCTTTATAAATGGTGGTCTTGTTTCTTTAACTAACAAGAAACAACGCTGTGTTGCAGTTTCTACGTTTGAGTGAAAATATGTTGCGGCATCACTTGTAGTTCATGAGTTGATCTGACTTTGACAAATGTTGGTTGATATTGGTCACTCTCCTTCTTCTAGCACATCCTTGCAGTGTGACAACCAAAGTGTTATTAGTCTTGCAAAAGACTATGTTCAACAATCACATTATTGTCTATTATCATTATGTCAGCTATGAAGTACACAAACACCACAATGGTTGAACACTGTCCAAGTGACTAGATGATTGTAAACATTCTTACCAAAGGCCTCAATGATTCACATTTTATCCTTTTGCGCTCGAATTTTGAAGTTGCTTCAACCTCTCTCTTTCTAGATTAACTTCTTTGCTATTGTAATAGCTTTGTACATATGAATTGTAATCTTATAGATACCATGTATGTAATCCTGTAGGAAAATTTTCATCATCTGAGAGTAATGAAATGCTTGAAGCAACAATTTAGTATCATGAGAATCATCCATGGAACCATGAACTCCCATAAGCTGTTCGTTAAAAGTAGCATCACGATTCATAATTACTTTCTCGGAGGAAGGGTCATAGAATTTGTAGCCTTTGGAAATGTGTAACATTTAATGGCCTAAAATCTTATGTGTAGCGGAAATTAGCATGAACATAGTGAGCATTTCATTAGAGTTGATTCCTAATGAGAATTACAAGAGTGCTTGGGTGGAGAGAGCAACAAAAAGCATAACACCTAGTTAGATAGCATCGACAATACTTTCAAAAGAGAGAGCAATTAAGCTATTGACAACAGTTGAGGACCGGATTTGCATGGAGCCGGTCCCCCCTCCAAAAGGCTTTGTATTATGGTTTCTCCCATCAAGAGAGACATTGTACAATACAATTCTTTGTGTTCCTTCAAGACGAGCTAGTGCAATGAAGATGGAAGCTTCATACACCAAGCAAAACACTTAATCAAACACAACTTGAATTATCCCCGTTCTCAGACCCAAGACCTCACACACCTTCGAAGATGGTGAGAGCTAGCAGGTTATGAGAGTAGATTGAGAGGAAAAGAAGTATCTTACGAGAAAGAAGTACATCTCCTCACATAATCACTCATATTAGCATAGCTTAGCTTAGTAATTAGCTTGGTAGAGAAGATGAGCATGCATTGAAGCTTGGCTCTTGGTTGGATTTGCATCCACATGCCAAGAGAGTGTTGATGTAGGCTTCTATCTCACAAGCTTGGAGTAGGTGATGAGCTCTCCATTAAAGCTTGGGAGGAGATAGAGTATTTTCCCTTCACACATGGTCAAGTGTGTGAGTGTGTGTGTCAATGCCAAGCAAAAATCAGCCCCCCCTCTCTCTTGGGCGAGCCCTAGCTGCTAAGTTAGTCTGGCTTTTGCCTCATTGGACCTCCCCAGGTCAAGCCAATAGGGATTAAGCAGCATAAGTGATAGCCTTCTGACATGTGTCCCCCTTTCCCCTTTTGTGAGAGCTTTAGATAATTAAATAATTAAACTAAACTCTCATTGGACCCCTTTGCCTCCTGGCCAATAGGAATCAGGCAAGCCATGGGGCTCCTGAATGCTCATTGGACCCCTTGGGAGACTGCCCAATAGTCTTCTAGGACACTTAATTCTTATTGGTTTCTTTTATTAAATGTTTTTAAATTAATTAAACTAGATTTACTCTAGCCTAATTCTCATTGGTCCACTTCAAGGGTCTTCCAATAGGAATTGGGCACACCTTGTGGGCATCTGGCCTAGGGAGCTGACATGTGTCCCTCATTCCCTTTGTGTAAAGGGAGCCTGTGTGTGTGTGTGTGGCTTTCTCTCTCATCCCCTAGCTTTGGGGCTCGCCCCCTCCCATGTAGGGATGTAGAAAGACTTTTTGGGCACACACTAAGCATCCAATTTTCCCTAAGGTTGACCTTTGGACACAACCTTTGAATTTTGGAACCTTAGCATTTTGGAAGTCTTAATGGGCTGAACCTTAGGGTCTTTTTAGCCCGTTATTTCACATGTCTCTTTTGCAGATGGCCCCCCCTTTGGATCCCTATTTTCCCTCCTTTGGATCCCTACTATGGCCGGTCTGCTAACTTAACCAATATTCTAGCTTTTTCTCCCTTGGCACTTCCCCACATTAAATGATCAGTTTAATATGAGAAAATCATTTAGGAGAATTAGATATTGATTATTATGACATTACCTCTCTCTTGAAATCATAGTCGTCCTCGACTATGGTGTAGAGAAGATAAAGCATATGCATGAGTCCTTTTCTTAGCGGGTAGAGGATCCCTATGTTACCCTACGACATCATTCCATAATGGATGACTAGTCCATTTGGCGCTTGAGAGCCTGAGGCTGCCGCAAGCATGTCTGCACATTAGTCCTATCAGTCTTCCATAGTAGAGTGACAAGTTCTACTTGGTGTTCGGGAGACGTCGTCTCCGCAAACTTGATCTAAGCATGCATACTACTTCATTTTTGTGCACAAATAAAGAAAAAGAGAGTCTTATAAGACAAAAATTTTTGTTCATTTTTAACATTTTGTACATTTGCTTACTCTTGGGAAGCATTGTAAGCATTGACAAGGTTTAGGTTATCCTTTAATTGTATGCCTTGCATCCATCTAGCATCTTCAAAAGGATAATTCTTAAACTTAATAAGATATCGTCGGATAGTCTTACCGCCTCTTAATACCTTGTCTTCATGTCGGAGAATGGACTCGGGCTGCAACACCTCCTCGTGGTCCTCGATCTCCGGTGGGTCTTCAATAGTTGGTTCTTGAGGTGGCTCTCCTTTGTAAGGCTTTAAGAGGCTCACATGAAAAGCATTGTGTATGAGCCAATGATTGGGCAACTTAAGTTGATAGGCCATCTCATTGATTGGCCTAAGAATCTGGAAGGGACCATAGTACCTTTTTGCTAGTTTAGCATAGTACTTTTGGTGGCCCGTAGGATTCTTGCCCGTAGTGTGCCTTAATCGAGCCTTGGGAAACTTTAACAAGACCCAATCATTTTCTTTAAAGGTTTGGGCTCTTCTGTGCTTGTCAGCAGTAGCCTTTTGCCTTTGATGTGAGATAGAGATAGCATCCTTAATCTTTTGGAAAGATTCTTGTAGGTCTCGGCTATACTCATCTGCAGCGAAGATCTTCCCATGTACCTTAAGTAGCAAGGGACTTTTTGACCTTCCCTCAATTACCTCGAAAGGTGCTTTTCCTGTAGAAGTATGTACAGTGTTATTGTAAGCATACTCTACTAAGGGTAAGTACTTCTCCCATTGGGATCTTTGATCTACTTCCGTTACATTGGCTTTTAGTAGATCAAGAATAGTTAGGTTAGCTATTTCACTTTGGCCATCAGTTTGTGGATGATAGGCCGAAGAGAAGTTTAGCCTTGTTCCTAAATTCTCAAAGAGACCCTTCCAGAAATTACTGGTCATTCTAGGATCTCTATCCGACACTATGGACATTGGCAAGCCATGGTACTTGAAAATTTGTGAAATGAAGAGGGTTGCCATTTGATGGGCTTTGATAGTCTTTTTGACAGGTATAAAATGAGCTTGTTTACTGAACCTGTCTACTATCGTCCATATTCCCGTATTCCCATGGATAGACTTAGGCAATCCAAAGATAAAATCCATGGATATGCTCTCCCATGGTGAATTAGGGATTGGCAAGGGTTGAAGCAATCCAAGTTGCTTCCCTCTATCAAATTTTGTCTTTTGACATACCACACATTTGGAAACATACTCATGTATGTTCACTTTCATGGTAGGCCAATAGAAATATGTTTCAATTCCCTTTAGGGTAGACTGAATCCCTCTATGCCCCGCATATGGGGGAGCATGAGATTCATACATTACTTTCTCACGTAGTGAGTTAGTAACGCATAGTCTATTGCCATAGAGAAGATAACCATCTTGTAAAGTAAATGGTTCTTCTTTCTTCCCTAAGGCAAGGGCTGAAATCACATCTCTAAAATCGGGATCAATAGCATACTCATCTATCATTAAAGATAGATCATTGTGAGTTGCTATGGAAACCGCATTCACTCTCGGTCGTCTTGAGAGTGCATCGGCTACTTGATTATGCTTGCCAGCAATGTGAGCAATATGAAAATGAAATTGCGAAAGGAAATTTGCCCACCTCATTTGTTTGTCGGAGAGCTTGGTCTGCGTCATGAAGTACTTAAGACTTTGGTGATCCGTTCGCAGAATGAAAGGAGTCCCCAATAAATAGTGCTTCCATGAGTCTAAGGCATGTAGAACTGCAAGGAGTTCTTTTTCGTATATGCCTAGAGCTTGCTCAACAGGGTCGAGCCTTCGACTCTCATAGCCTATGGCGTGCCCTTCTTGGAGCAAAACAGCCCCAAGGCAATCACCACAAGCATCACATTGGACCTCAAATGGTTTTGAGAGATCCGGTAGTGTAAGCACAGGTTGAGAGATAAGCTTTTCTTTAAGCTTTTCGAAAGCATTGTTCTCCTTAGCAGACCACGTATACCTAACATTTTTCTTTGTTAGGTCATGTAATGGTCCCGCAATTTGTGAGAACTTTTCTATGAAGCGTCTATAGTATGCACACATACCTATAAAGCTTCTTAGTTCATGAAGATTCCTTGGTTTAGGCCATCCTTTTATTACCTCTAACTTGGATGGATCCATTTGGATTCCATCTTGAGAGATAATGTGACCTAAATATTGAATCTCTTGCAAGAAAAATTCACTTTTCTTTCGATTAACATAAAGTTTATTCTCTCTTAAAACTTGAAATATTACCTGGAGGTTTGCTTATGTTCCTCTAATGAATTAGAGTAGATGATAATATCATCAAAGAACACTCCAGTGAAGGTTCGATGAGGTCTGAACAGCTTCTCCATCAAGCGGTTAAATGTGGCTGGTGCATTAGTCAAGCCAAAAGGCATGACAATGTATTCGTAAAGACCAAATGTAGTACGAAATGCGGTCTTTACAATGTCTTGATCAACTATCCTTATTTGATGATAGCCACTTTTTAGGTCAATCCTACTGAAGTAGGTCGATCCTTGTAGCTTATCAAATAGGTCTTCTACCCGTGGAACGGGAAACCTATTCTTGATAGTGATCCTATTTAGTGCTCTATAGTCGACACACATACGATATGTGCCGTCTTTCTTTTGCACTAATAGCACAGGTGAGCAAAATGGAGATGAGCTAGGCCTAACATGCCCTTCTCAATTAACTCATGCACTTGCCGCATAATCTCCTCTTGTTGAGCTTGAGAAACTCTATAAGGAGGTTTGTTAGGCGGTGAACTTCCTGGAAGAAGTTCAATTGCATGGTCGTCATTACCTCGTTTAGGAGGTAGCTCAAAAGGGATGTCGTCAATAAAGACATCTTGAAACCCCTTGAGAAAATTGGATAACTCTAATTCCTTTTGGTTGCTTTTATTTTCTTTTGCTAAAGCATTAGGTTCATTTTGAGAATCTTTAACAAAAATCATGTACACGGAAATAGAGCTCTTTATTGACTTGTTGAAAGCTGGTGTATGTACAATGGGGATGGTGTTACCCATCTCCCTAGCATCTATATACATCCTTTTCCCTGAACTTAAAGGAAATTCTCCTTTCAGGAAATTTAACATGGGCAGCCAGACGGTCAAACCATGGTGCCCCTAGGATTACATCCTCATGCTTGAGAGGAGAGATAAAGAAATCCTCTTTGTCCACATAGCCTTGGACATGAAGCCTCAATTTCCCGATTAAGGGAGTGACTGAAGCTTCTTGCCCCTTGAAGGCACTGTCTGCGGGTAGGATATCTCCCATCTCGTAGGATTGTATGCCTAGCTTGGTGGCTAACTCCATAGACATGAAATTGTGAGTAGAACCAGGGTCAAAGAGAATAAAAGCATCATGTTCTCTTACCTTTCCCCAAGCATGGCATAGAGGAGATCCTTTGTGGTGAGTTTGGTGAATCTCCTCCTCTTGGATTTCAACCAAAGAAGCTCTAGGAGGATCTTGGCGGTTGTTCTTTTGGGGACAAGCGCGGTACGCATGCCCTTGTTCGCCGCACTTGAAACACCGGTTATCTTTACGATAACGCTCAAGCTCTTCAGGAGAGAGTTTATTCTTTCCTTTGTAAACTCCCTTCTCTTTAGCTTTGTTGGAATTTCCCTTAGGAGACTTTTGGACATTGTCCTTCCCCTTAGGCTCATTGGAACCTTTGTTTTCCGGGGGCTTATTATTTCTTTTACCCCCCGTTTGGAAATTGATTCGCGAGGCCACCATAGTATGGTGTATTACCGCCGATATGGTACGTGGCCTTTGGGAGTTGACATACTCCACCATTTCTTCGGTTAAGCCCGCACAAAATTGTTGCTTTTGCTCTCCAAAATCCAACTTTTTGAAGACAGTGGCTTTGAGTTGTAGGTCCCAAAACTTGTCTACATATTTGTGGATGGATTCATTGGGAGAGAGCTTTAAGCTTCGCCATTCGGTGAGTACTTTGTCTTTGGCATCGGTGGCCAAAAACTGCTTCATAATGGAAGCTCTTAAAGCCTTCCATGTTCGTGGAGCTTCACCGTTGGCTCGTAGGCTAGACCACCATTGTCTGGCGGACTTTTGAAAGTGCATAGCTACATGGCGTAGCTTAGAGGACTCCGTGAAGCCCTCATCTCCAAACGCCGCATCGAATTGCTGGATAAAGGCCAAAACTTTGTCTGTAGCACCGAAGGTGCCATCATAGGTAAGGAAAGAGATGCTCTTCCCTCCCTCTTTGAATTTCTTCAGCTTGGACGACCTCTTCCATGCGGCATAGGATTTCCTATGGCCTCTTCTTTTTGATGGTTCAAAAGTTGCACCATCACTTTCTTCAGAAGATGAAGAATTTGAAGAAGTGGAGAAGAGGGTGACCTCTTTCTCGCCTTTTTCTTGTCTTGATCTTTGTCGTCTTCACCATAGCTTTCATAAGAGGAAGAGGATAAAGAAGATGGAGAAGAGGGTGTCCTCTTTCTCGCCTTTTTCTTCTCTTGCTTTTTATCATCCCTCTTTGAATTATGGCGTGGAGAAGAGTGTGATGGTCTTCTCCGCTTTGGTGGTGATGGAGAGCGTTTAGCCCGCCGTCTTCGTGGAGCCATCTCCGCCGAGGTGGCGGGAGACTCGCTTCTTTCTCGTTCCTTCGGTGGAGGCTCTTGAGTTCTCCTTTGGGAAGGAGATGCATCATCAAGAAGTAAGTTCTTGAGCCCTTCATATGGATTCTCTTCTTCTTCCCGAATCGGAGAGAGACCTCTTTTGGTAGTCTCACAAGGAGGCTTCCTAGGTGTTCTCTCGTCATGGTGATGAGCTTGGAGAATCCCGTGAGCACGGAGCTGCCGTTGCACTTCACTTTGGAGACATGGATTGCCCATGGCTTGTTGAAGCCTAGAAACAAGATAATTAACAAGCATTGAAGCATCATTAGTAGCTTGCTCATGAGCAAAATCAAAGTTATCAACATTAATTTCACTCTCTTTAATATTGTCAGCCATTCTAACAACTTTTAGGTGTAAACTTTTTAGGTGTACTTTGGCACTTCAAGCCCTAGTTGCTACTCCTCTTTACCCCTTTAGAAAAAGCACTCAAGCTACTGTACCCGCGGCTCGAATACCATTAATTGCAAGGAATAGAAGAGAGGGTCTTTCGACACCAAAACAGCACCGGCTCCTGTCAAGCTTCTAATAGCTCAATAGTGGTTAAGCCGTAGGCAAGCCCCGTAGGACTCCACTATTAAGACCATAGCTCTCGACGGTGATGCCCCGTTAACTGCACAAAGGCAGGCGCACTGCAAGGCTGAAAAATCCCTATTCTACTTACTCACAGGCAATTAATAATACCAACCATTTGTAGCTAGCTTGAGGACCTCCCTTCTTGAGCAAGAAAAGAGAAACCTTGAGCTTTGATACCAATGTAACATTTAATGGCCTAAAATCTTATGTGTAGCAGAAATTAGCATGAACATAGTGAGCATTTCAT
Source organism: Adiantum capillus-veneris (assembly GCF_014529385.1). Classification (NCBI taxonomy): domain Eukaryota; kingdom Viridiplantae; phylum Streptophyta; class Polypodiopsida; order Polypodiales; family Pteridaceae; genus Adiantum; species Adiantum capillus-veneris. Next base: position 17,759,269 of record NC_140941.1, on the reverse strand, counting down.
TAGAGTTGATTCCTAATGAGAATTACAAGAGTGCTTGGGTGGAGAGAGCAACAAAAAGCATAACACCTAGTTAGATAGCATCGACAATACTTTCAAAAGAGAGAGCAATTAAGCTATTGACAACAGTTGAGGACCGGATTTGCATGGAGTCGGTCCCCCTCCAAAAGGCTTTGTATTATGGTTTCTCCCATCAAGAGAGACATTGTACAATACAATTCTTTGTGTTCCTTCAAGACGAGCTAGTGCAATGAAGATGGAAGCTTCATACACCAAGCAAAACACTTAATCAAACACAACTTGAATTATCCCCGTTCTTAGACCCAAGACCTCACACACCTTCGAAGATGGTGAGAGCTAGCAGGGTATGAGAGTAGATTGAGAGGAAAAGAAGTATCTTACGAGAAAGAAGTACATCTCCTCACATAATCACTCATATTAGCATAGCTTAGCTTAGTAATTAGCTTGGTAGAGAAGATGAGCATGCATTGAAGCTTGGCTCTTGGTTGGATTTGCATCCACATGCCAAGAGAGTGTTGATGTAGGCTTCTATCTCACAAGCTTGGAGTAGGTGATGAGCTCTCCATTAAAGCTTGGGAGGAGATAGAGTATTTTCCCTTCACACATGGTCAAGTGTGTGAGTGTGTGTGTCAATGCCAAGCAAAAATCAGCCCCCCCTCTCTCTTGGGCGAGCCCTAGCTGCTAAGTTAGTCTAGCTTTTGCCTCATTGGACCTCCCCAGGTCAAGCCAATAGGGATTAAGCAGCATAAGTGATAGCCTTCTGACATGTGTCCCCCTTTCCCCTTTTGTGAGAGCTTAAGATAATTAAATAATTAAACTAAACTCTCATTGGACCCCTTTGCTTCCTGGCCAATAGGAATCAGGCAAGCCATGGGGCTCCTGAATGCTCATTGGACCCCTTGGGAGACTGCCCAATAGTCTTCTAGGACACTTAATTCTTATTGGTTTCTTTTATTAAATGTTTTTAAATTAATTAAACTAGATTTACTCTAGCCTAATTCTCATTGGTCCACTTCAAGGGTCTTCCAATAGGAATTGGGCACACCTTGTGGGCATCTGGCCTAGGGAGCTGACATGTGTCCCTCATTCCCTTTGTGTAAAGGGAGCCTGTGTGTGTGTGTGTGGCTTTCTCTCTCATCCCCTAGCTTTGGGGCTCGCCCCCTCCCATGTAGGGATGTAGAAAGACTTTTTGGGCACACACTAAGCATCCAATTTTCCCTAAGGTTGACCTTTGGACACAACCTTTGAATTTTGGAACCTTAGCATTTTGGAAGTCTTAATGGGCTGAACCTTAGGGTCTTTTTAGCCCGTTATTTCACATGGCTCTTTTGCAGATGGCCCCCCCTTTGGATCCCTATTTTCCCTCCTTTGGATCCCTACTATGGCCGGTCTGCTAACTTAACCAATATTCTAGCTTTTTCTCCCTTGGCACTTCCCCACATTAAATGATCAGTTTAATATGAGAAAATCATTTAGGAGAATTAGATATTGATTATTATGACAAAATGCTACAATAGCCAATAAAAATAACGTGAACACCACGAGCATCAAGATTTGTTCACGTTTCTTTGGGAACATGAATATAAGCAATCCATCCGAAGGTTCGAAAATAAGATGCAGAATGAATGTCACCTATCCATGCTATGATGGGTATCTTACCAGAGGATGCAGTAGTAGGAAGATGATTTTGAATAAATACTGCTGTCAAATTAGCTTCAGATGAGAAAACACGAGATAACCTAGAATAAATCAGCACACATCTTATAGCATTGAGAATAGTGCAATTCTCTCATTCAACAACTCCATTATGTTGACTTAAATATGGAATAGTGTGTTCGTGATGAATTCCACTATCAGTAAAGTAACTCACAAACTTTCAAGAAATATATTTGCCTCCATTGTCTCTACAAAGCTTCTTGATTCGACCACCAATTTGAAGTTTTGCAGCCTTGTGGAATTGTTTGAAAACAGATAAGGCCTTAGATGTTTATAGAAGTAAAAATACAATCGTATAACGTGATAAATCATCAATGAAGGTAATGAAGTAATGATATTTTGATCTCAATGAGAGTAGAGGTCCACATATATCAATATGAGCAAGATCCAATCTGTCATGAGAATTTGAGAGAGGTTAGGGTTTATGATTATGTTTCCAGGAGCACAACACTCACAAATTTCCATGTAGGGATGATCTTAAAGATCCATTCCATGAACCAAGATCACGATGTTGAAATACAAGGAGTTTTGAGAAATCAGCATGAACAAAATAATAATGCCATACTTTCCAATCATGATCTCCTGGAGCAATGAAAATATTTTCTACAACATCATTGAGAGAGACTGCAAGAAAATTACCATACTGAGGAGGAGTGGCTATAGTCTATCCGTACTTCTGTTGAGATAGAGAGAGAGAGAGAGAGAGAGAGAGAGAGAGAGAGAGAGAGAGAGAGAGAGAGAGAGAGAGAGAGAGAGAGAGAGAGAGAGAGAGATAAGAGACACACCATGTACGCTCCCAAATACTGATTCATATTGAGGACAAGATACAAATATATAGATGAGACCAAGTTGAGTAGAGTGAGCCATATATAGCTCCAACACCCCCACTCAAACAAAGGTCTCTAGCTTTGGATCAACCCTTGGGGTGTTCAAGGGAAAGACCCAAGCATTTATACAATGTGAAAATATGAACCATCGATGATGATGTGAAAGTGAATTTTGTATCTATGTACAAACATACAAGTGACTCAGAGATCACAATGTGCAAAGGTGTAGTGTGCATGGTACCTATAGGATTACAATGTCATATGTACAAAGCTATTACAATAGCAAAGAAGCTAATCTAGAAAGAGTGAGGCCGAAGCAACTCCAAGCTATGAGCTCAAGAGGATGTAACGTGACTCATTGAGGCCTTTGGTCAGAATGTCTACAATCATCTGGTCACTTGGATAGTGTTTAACCAAAATGGATCCTTTGCATACTTCATACTTGACATAGTGATAATGGACATCAATGTGCTTTGACTTAGTATGTTAACACTAGGTTGGTAACCTAATAGGACATAAAAGTGTCCTTTCAAGGTTTTGAAAAAAAACTCCAAAACCATAGTAGATCCACTTATTTTGTAAAATCCTTTCATGAGGTTATAGTTCAAGGCCTACTACACATGGAAAAAATAATAAACTTGTAAAATTTCTCATCTTTTGGTCACACCAAGCCTCCAAAGTTGATGGACTAGTACATTTTCATCAAAACAGTCATTTCTTACGTTTTGTTGCATAAAAATAAGATTAGGGATTTTTGTAGGACTTGAGATGAATTCCCTAGTTAACTTCAATGGGTTGGTGATCAGAACATATGATTGCTTCTCACTCACTATTTTTTGTTTTGCCAAAAGAAATAGGTACAAAAAAGTTGAATTTTTACCATTCTGCAAAGCTATCATCAAAGTTTCTATAGCCACGCTCAATACAAATAATATATGCATGTTTTCTTAGTTCTCTATTGTCCTTTAGGTTCATAAGGAGCCATGGAGCATGTCAAAAGAATAATACATCTCTTACCAAGGGTAATCTTGGGGACAAAGATGAAGTGCTAAATACAGCAAACATGAAAAAACTCGGTTCAACATTATGAGTTGTAGAATCCCATAGAAACTATTCAATATCTAGCCAAATTTGATCCTTATGACTAGATATGGTTACTACCCACAAAATGCATGTAGTTGTCACAAGAAACTAACAATATTGAAAAAGCTATACTTGATATACTAGAATGTTTTGTTTTCTTCTATAATTGGAAAAATCAACCATGGTTGTCTACTATGCAAAATAGGGTATTAGGTGTCCCAAAACTCAAGGAATATTAGCTTTATGTTACAATATGCGACATAGAAAATCAAAACTACATTTGGATATCATGAAAGCCACCAAAAAAATCATAGAAGAGCTAAAATTGGCTAAAAAACAGGATTTGACAATTTTTGCAATTTGGTCATAACTTACAACTTTAACATTTATTTCTCCCTAGAAGCATAGGGACATGTTCAGGACTACTAAAGATAGTTCTCTAGCATTATAGACCTCACAAACATGAATTCTAGAGTGGTAGTTGCAAAAAGCCAAAAACAGGACCCGTTTTTTCACACAGTTTAGGTTGTGAAATGTTGTGCAAGGACAAGGTTAAAGATGGAATTGATATTCCAAAAAAAATGTCGAGTTTTTTTCAGCTCATGAGACAACTTTCTAGATAGATAGCATCTCAAAATCCATTTTAAAACTCTTGAAATAATTCAAGGAAAATGGTCACTTAACAAGACATAAAAGTGTCCCGTTACCAACCTAGTGTTAAACATAGTCTTTTGCAAAACAAATAGCACTTTGGTTGTCACACCACAAGGGTGTCCTAGAAAGAGGAGAGTGACCAATATCAACATATATTTTTTGAAGCTAGATTAGGTCAGGAGCTGCAAGTGATGCAGCAACATATTCCAACTTAGTTGTAGAAACTGCAACACAGAGTTTGTTCTTGCTGGTCCAAGAAACAAGATAGCCATTTATAAAGAAGAAATTTCCACTAGTAGATCACATAGATAAATGTGAGCTTTCCCAGCTTGCATCTGTGTAACCTAGAAGAGAAAGAGACTGCATAGAATTCAATGTGAGTTGTCGGTGATAGACCAAATCAAAACTTGTAAAGCCTATAAAGTATTTCGATACACGCTTTGCTGTAGACCAATGCTTAAGAGAAGTACGTGCAAGATGTTGTCCAAGATAATTAGCGAGAAATATAATATCAGTACAAGTGTTCATGCCAACAAACTGATGACATCCAATCATGTTAGCATAAGGTTGATTTGTGACAAGTTGACCGCCATTGTTAGAAGTGTTCTTTGTAGAGATCGCAAGACAAGGTGTGTTGGCCGAATGTGCAGATTCCATACCAGATTTTTGAAAAGTATTTGCAATAAACTTTGACTATTGAAGGAATAAAATACCTTTTGCATGATTCTGTTGGATTTGAATACCAAGACATGAGTGAATCTCTCCAAGATCCACCAAATCAAATGCATAAGACAATAACTTTTTCACTTTGCTGAAGAAATTCCAAATCATTGGAAACAAGGATGGTATCATGCACATAAAGAGCAAGAATCACAAAACTGCTACCTTAGTGTTTTATGTATAAGTTGGGGTCTAAAGAGCAAGAGATGAATCCTTTAGAGGTGAGAAAAAGATATAATTGTGTATACCAGGCTCGCGAAGCTTGTTTGAGACCATATAGTGCCTTATGGAGTTGAGAAACAAGGTCTTCTTTACCTCGAATAAAAAACCCTTTTGGTTGTTCCATATAAATTTTCTCTTCCAAGTCACTATTAAGAAAAGAAATTCTCACATCCATTTGATGAGCTTCTAAATCAAATTGAACAGCAAATGCCAATAAAACTCGAACACTTGTAATGCGAACAACCAGTGAAAAGGTCTCTTGATAATCAACACCAGCTACTTGGGAGTAACCTTTTGCAACTAAACCTACCTTGAACTTGTCAAAAGATCCATCTCCTTTTACTTTTGTCTTATACACCCACTTACACTTAATAGTTATACGACCAGGAGGTAATTCGGCTAGTAACCATGTACCTTTAGAGATAAGAGAACCGTTCTCTGCTTCCATAGCTTCTTGCCATTGATCCTTTTGTGGTGAAGAGATAGCTTCATTATAAGTAACAGGATCTTCACAAGTAGAAAAAGCATTATCAACAATATCATTATCATAAACATGACATGAGCCATGCTCAAAATCAATAGGCAGATCAACAAAAATATCAATATCATCATTGGCAACATTCCGAATGGATGGTTGTGAAGAGGAAAGTTGCTCTATAGGAAGAGTTTCATCATCTGAAAGAAATAGAAAAGCCTGAAGCAATGATTTAGTATCATCAAAATCATTCATGGACCATGAGCTTCCCATAGGCTGTTCCTTGAAAGTAGCATCATGATTCACAATTACGTTCTTGGAGGAAGGTTCATAGAATTTGTAGCCTTTGGAAGTGTGATCTGAATATCCAATAAAAATATCTTTAAGACCAAAAGAATCAATCTTCGTTCGTTTTTTTTTGGGAACATGAATATAAGCAATACGTCCAAAGGCTCAAGAATGAGATACAGAAGGAATGTCACATGTCCAGGCTATGATGGGTATCTTACCAGAGGGTGCAGTAGTAGGAAGATGATTCTAAATAAATACTGTTGTCAAAGTAGCTTCAGCCCAGAAAAGATGAGATAAAATAGAATGAATCAACATACATCTTACAGCATTGAGAATAATGTGATTCTTTCGTTCAGCAACGCATTCTGTTGATGTGAATATGGAATAGTGTGCTCATCATGAATTCCACTGTCAGCACAGTAACTCACAAACTCTTGAGAAACACATTCACCTCCATTGTCACTACGAAGCTTCTTCAGGGGACGACCAATTTGAAGTTCTGTAGCATTGTGGAATTTTTTAAAAACAGATAAGGTCTCAGATTTTTGTCTAAGTAGAAATACAATTGTGCACTGTAAGAAATCATCAACTAAAGTAATGAAGTAGAGATATTATGATCTTGAAGAAGGTAGAGGTCCACATATATCAGTATAAATAAGATCCAATATGTCATGAGAATGACTTGTATTTGAAAGAGGAAAGTGTTTACGATTATGTTTCCCAAGAGCACAAAACTGACAAATTTCCATATGGGAATGAGATTTAAGATCCATGCCATGAACAAGATCATGACGCTGAAGATCAAGAAGTTTTGAGAAATCAACATGAACAAAACGATGATTCCATACTTTGCAATCATGATCACCTGTGTTGAGAGAGAAGGAGAGAACATAGAAGTAGAACCCCAAAGTGTGTAGAATACACACATGAGATGATGTATATATAGAGGGGACCTGGGTGCCATATATAGAGAAGCCATATATTGAGTAGCTTCACATATAAGCTCAACACCCCCGCTCAAATAAGGGTCCCTAACTGTGGATGAAAAAACCCTTGGGGGACCAAGGGAAAAACCCACAGCTCTATATACACCCACCGTTATATTATAAAAATCATTGAATATACAAATGTTTACGAGGAGCTACATCACTCCTTTTACAATGAATGTTTTATGAGGAGTTACATTACTCCTATCCTATCAAATACAATAATGAATACAAAGGTTCAATAAAGAGGTGTAAAAGCTATCGATAAGCTTGTAATCAAAAGTGTCTCCGTGAATTTGCTGTGTAGCTTGTCATCAATATCGCATCACCAAACATGTCTTCTTGTTGTCATCAATATGGCATCACCAAACATATCTTCATAAATCTTTTATTGTCACCAAGTTTGTCTTCATAAAATCAATTCTTTGATCAATCCTACATAGATCATAGACTCCAAAAAAAAAAAAACATGTCATGAAAATTATTAGCATCGTTAATGAAATAATTACGTTCACAATGCCATAAGAGATGGTTCGCGGCGCCACTCTTTTGACGACATATATACGCACGACAATATATGGTACATAAAGTATAAACGTAAAAGTACAAAATGTGTGATTACCTGATACAAATGATATGTGTATATACTACATAAAACAACATTTATCAATGTAGTGTAATGGAATTTGCCTATTCAATTTGAGAATAGCGGAATTTAATGAGAGTACTTTCAAGAAATGATTTTGTGAGCATAGCGGGTATACATAATTGAAGATAGCAACATAATCATAGCAATTAGTTAACTTGGCATAGACAATACTTTTGCAAGAGAGAGAGTTTAGAGAACATGACAACAATTGAGGACCGGATTTATGTGGAGCCGGTCCCCCCCTCCAATAGGCATTTGTATTATGATTTCTCCCATAAAGAGAGACTTGTTACAATACAGTCTTTGTGTTCCTTGTGACCTAGGTGATGCCATGAAGATGGAAGGCTTCATGCACCACAAACATAACATAAACTTGAAGAAATCTTTAACTATCCCAAGCCTCAGTCCCAAGACCTCAAACACCTTCGAAGGTGGAGAGAGCTAGCAGGGAATGAGGGTAGGGAAGAGGAAGAAGAAACATTTCGTAGGAGAAAGAATTAGTTCCTCACTTATCATACTCTTGTTGCTAGCATACATAATAGCATAGTAATGAAGAAGAAGGAGATGGCAAGCTTAAGCATTGAAGCATGGCTCTTGGTTGGATTTGCACTCCATAGCCAAGAGTGTTGGTGTAGGCTCTCAACCTCTACTTGCTTGGAGAGGGAGCTCTTGCACTTTGCATATCACACAATGAGAGTGCTTGTGAGTGTGTGTGGGTGAGTATACCCCCTAGGCACCCCCCTAGCTTGCTTGGGTCGACCCCCCCTTGTAGCTCATGCCTGAAGCTCATTGGACCCCTCCAGGCCTAGCCAATCACAAGCAGGAGCCATTACAAGCAACATGGGTAGCCTTGGGACAAGTGTCCCCCTTTCCCCTTTGAGAGAGAGGACTTGATAAATGCTAAAACAATTAGATAATTCATGTAATTTATCATTGGACCCCTTTGAAGCCTAGCCAATAGGCTTCAAGCAACACATGAAGGTAACATGGGTAGGGGCCTGACATGTGTCCTTGCTGCCTCTTCAAGATGGGCTTCCCTTGTGTGTGTGAGTGGGTGTTCTCTCTCTAGGCCCTAGGAAAAGGGCTCGCCCCCCCTCTTGTAGGAATGCTTTTGACTTTTAGGTGATCAAGCACCTTACTCACCAAGCATGACAAAGCACTTGAACTAGGGGGGGTTCCCACAAGCATCTCAGGCAAGCTTCTCAAGGCACCTCAAGTACTTTAATCATGCAGCAAGTCAAGCACCTCAAGCATGGAGCCAGTCAAGCACCTCAAGCATCTTAATCAAACACCTCAAGCATGAAAAACACCTCAAGCATGACAAGCACCTCAAGCAGGACAAGCACCTCGAGCTTGGGCCGGGTTCCCACCTCAAGCTCAGCCCTAGCTTACTTAAGGTCAAAAGGACTTTTACACATATTTATTGGAGGTCTTCAATGAAGCTAACCCTAAGGTCTTATGCTCCATTGGTTAGCCTTGCTCTTTGATAGACCATCTCCCTTTTGGGCCCCTTTACATTGGCCCCGTGTTGAGATAGATCTAAAAGCACATACCTATATCTTAACACTTGTTCCCGTTTATTCTCCCACATTAAGTGATCAATTTAATATGAGAAAATCATTTGGGTTAGTTAGATATTAGATTTTATGACATTACCTCTCTCTTGAAATCATAGTCGTCCTCGACTATGAGGTAGAAGAGATAAAGTCTTAGTCTTTAGTCAATCGTACTTAGCGGGTAAAGGATCCCTTTTTACCCTACGACCTCTTTCCAAGATGGATGACTAATCCATTTGGTGCTTGGGAGACATAGCTGCCGTAAGCATGGCTGCTCTTTAGTCCATTTCATTCTCCCAAAGTAGAGTGACAAATTCTACTTGGTGTTTGAGAGACGTCGTCATCACAAACATGATTCTAAGCATGCATACTAGTTAAATTTGTGCACAATTAAAAAGAGGACTAGTCATATAAGACAAAAACATGAGTTATTTAAAAGAAATTTGTACATTTGCTTACTCTAATGTAGCATTGTAAGCATTGACAAGGTTCATACTATCCTTAAGTTGTACTCCTTGCATCCATTTAGCATCTTCAAAAGGATAATTTTTGAACTTAATAAGATACCGTCGGATAATCTTACCATGTCGTAGTACCTTGTCTTCATGCCGAAGGATAGCTTCGGGTTGTAGCACCTCTTCTTGGTCTTCAACTTCGGGAGGGTCTTCAATAATTGGTTCAATTGGTGGCTCTCCTTTGTAGGGCTTAAGTAAGCTTACATGAAAGGCATTGTGTATAAGCCAATGGTTGGGCAACTTCAGTTGATAAGCCGTCTCATTGATAGGCTTCAAGATTTGGAAAGGACCATAGTATCTTTTTGCTAGTTTAGCATAATACTTTTGATGGCCCGTAGGATTTTTGCCCGTCGTTTGCCTTAATCGAGCCTTAGGAAACTTGAGTAAGACCCAATCATTTTCTTTGAACATTAAGGCTCTTCTGTGCTTATCAGCAGCAGCTTTTTGCCTTTGTTGAGAGATGGCTATAGCCTCCCTAATCTTTTGAAAAGATTCTTGTAGGTCACGGCTATACTCAACGGCGGCGAAGATCTTCCCATGTACTTTCAGTAGCAAGGGACTTTTAGGTCTTCCTTCTATGATCTCGAAAGGTGCTTTGCCCGTAGAAGTATGTACAGTATTATTGTAGGCATACTCTACTAGCGGTAAATACTTTTCCCATTGTGAGCGTTGATCTACTTCGGTAACATAATTCTTGAGTAGATCGAGTATCGTAAGATTGGCTATCTCACTTTGGCCATCCGTTTGTGGGTGATAGGCCGAAGAGAAATTCAATCTTGTTCCTAGATTTTCAAAGAGACCTTTCCAGAAATTACTGGTCATTCTAGGATCTCTATCTGACACGATGGATGTGGGTAATCCATGGTGTTTGAAAATCTGAGATATGAAGAGAGTTGCCATTTGATGTGCCTTAATAGTCTTTTTGGCAGGAATAAAATGTGCTTGCTTGCTAAACCTGTCGACTATTGTCCATATTCCTGTATTCCCATGGATAGACATGGGTAATCCAAAGATGAAATCCATGGATATACTCTCCCATGGTGAATTTGGAATAGGCAATGGCTGGAGTAATCCAGGTTGCTTCCCTCTATCATACTTGGTCTTTTGGCATACTACACATTTTGAAACATACTCTTGTATGTCCACTTTCATGGTAGTCCAATAGAAATACGTCTCTACTCCTCGGAGAGTAGGTTGAATACCTCTATGCCCTGCATATGGAGGAGCATGGGATTCATACATAACCTTCTCACGAAGGGAATGGGTAACACATAGCCTATTGCCGTGGAGAAGATAACCATCCTGCAAGGTGAATGGTTCCTCTTTCTTCCCCAAAGCAAGGGCTGACATTATGTCTCTAAAGTCAGGGTCAGTAGCATACTCATCTATCATAGAGGATAGATCATTGTGAGTAGCTATAGACACCGCATTAACTTTTGGTTGTCGTGAAAGTGCATCGGCAACTTGATTGTGCTTACCAGCTATGTGAGCAATATGGAAATTAAATTGCGAAAGAAAATTTGCCCACCTCATTTGTTTGTCGGAAAGCTTGGTTTGCGTCATGAAATACTTGAGACTTTGGTCGGTTCGTAGGATAAATGGAGTCCCCAATAGGTAGTGCTTCCATGTGTCTAGGGCATGTAGAACAGCTAAAAGCTCTTTCTCATAAATGCCCAAGACTCGTTCATCACCATTGAGCCTTCGGCTCTCATATGCTATGGCATGCCCTTCTTGAAGCAAAACCGCTCCAAGGCAATCACCACAAGCATCACATTGGACCTCAAATGGCTTTGAGAGATCCGGAAGCACGAGGACTGGTTGGGAAGTAAGCTTCTCTTTGAGTTTTTCAAAAGCATTTTGCTCCTTAGCAGTCCATACAAACTTAACGTTCTTCTTGGTTAAGTCGTGTAGTGGTCCTGCTACTTGAGAGAATTTTGCTATGAAGCGTCTATAGTATGCACACATACCAATAAAGCTTCTTAGCTCATGTAGATTCCTTGGGTTAGGCCATGATTTTATTACCTCTAACTTTGATGGATCCATACGAATACCATCGTGAGAGATAATATGGCCTAGATATTGAATCTCTTGAAGGAAGAATTCACTTTTCTTTTGGTTGAGAAAAAGTTTTTTCTCCCTCAAGGCTTGAAAAATCACTTGGAGATGTTGCTTATGTTCCTCCAAAGACTTGGAGTAGATGATGATATCATCGAAGAACACTCCAGTGAATTTTCGATATGGTCTAAAAATTTTCTCCATCAAACGATTGAACGTAGTTGGTGCATTAGTCAAGCCAAAAGGCATGACTAGATATTCATAAAGAACAAATGTTGTGCGAAACGCGGTCTTTAAGATATCCTCATCCACTATCCTTATTTGATGATAGCCACTCTTAAGGTCAATCCTACTGAAGTAGGTAGAGCCTTGTAGCTTATCAAACAGATCTTCTACCCGAGGTACGGGGAATCTGTTTTTGATAGTGATATGGTTTAGTGCTCGATAGTCCACACACATACGGTATGTACCATCTTTCTTTTGCACTAAAAGGACTAGAGAACAAAAGGGAGAGGAACTAGGCCTCACCATCCCTTTGTCTACCAGCTCTTGTACTTGCCTCATGATCTCCTCTTGTTGAGCTTGTGAGACTCGATAAGGAGGTTTGTTAGGCGGTGAGCTTCCTGGAAGGAGCTCAATACGATGGTCATCATCCCCTCGTTTTGGAGGTAGGTCCATAGGGATATCATCGATGAACACATCTTGGAATCCTTTTAGAAAAGTAGACAAGTCTAACTCTTCTTGATTCCTATCATTTTCATTTGATGAAACATTATTAGCTTTTAGAGACTCTTTGACATAAATCATGTACGCAGAAACTGAGCTCTTGATTGATTTATCAAAAGAAAGAGGATTTACAAGTGGAATAGTGCGACCACGCTCACTAGCATCTATATACATGTTCTTTCCCCTGTAGGTGAAGTAAATTCTCCTTTCAGGGAACTTCATGTTGGCAGCCATGCGATCAAACCATGGTGCCCCTAGGATAACATCCTGATGTTGGAGGGGAGAGATGAAGAAGTCTTCTTTGTCGACATAGCTTTGGACATGAAGCCTCAACTTCCCAATCAAGGGAGTAACGGAGGCTTGTTGTCCCTTGAAAGCTGCATCAGCTGTTAATATATCTCCCATCTCAAAAGCTTGAATGCCCAACTTGGTGGCCAACTCTATTGATATGAAGTTGAGAGTAGAGCCAGGGTCAAACAAGATGAAGGCATCGTGCTCTCTTACCTTTCCCCAAGCATAGGAGAGTGATGATCCTTTGCAATGAGCATCCTCTTTTGGAGCTTTGATGGTGGAAGCCCTAGGAGTCTCATTGCGAGTATTCTTCTTGGGGCAAGAACGATAGCCATGTCCTTGCTCCCCACACTTGAAACACTTATGGTCCTTGCGAAAAGCTTCAAGCTCTTCAGGAGAGAGTTTGTTTTTACCTTTGTAAACTCCCTTCTCCTTGGACCGATTTTTGTTGTTGTTGTTGGAAGTACCTTGGGAATTATTTTGAGCATTGGATTTCCCCTTTGCATCATTTTTATCTTTGTTTTCCATGGGCTTGACATTACGTCTAGCCCCTTGATGGAAATTGATGCGTGAAGCAACCATGGTGTGGTGGATTACTTCGGTAATAGTACCGGGCCGTTGAGAGTTGATATATTCGGCCATCTCTTCAGGTAATCCCGCAGAGAATTGTTGTCTTTGCTCGGTAAAGTCTATCTTTTGAAAGACAGTAGCTTTGAGATGTAAATCCCAAAACTTATCTACATACTTGTTGATAGACTCATGAGAGAGGAGCTTCAAGCCACGCCATTCGGTAAGAACTTTATCTTTAGTATCGCTTGGAAGAAATTGCTTCATGATGGAAACTCGTAGAGTTTTCCATGTCTTTGGGGCTTCTCCATTGCCACGAAGGCTAGCCCACCATTGACGAGCTGATTTTTGGAAGTGCATAGCTACATGGCGTAGCTTGGAGGACTCTGTGAAGCCCTCGTCCCCAAAGGCCGCATCAAATTGCTGGATGAAGGCCAAAACTTTGTCGGTAGCACCAAAGGTGCCATCGTAGGTGAGAAAAGAGATACTCTTTCCTCCCTCCTTGAACTTCTTTAGCTTTTGTGACCTTCGCCATGCAGGAAATGATTTGCGATGCCCTCCCCTCTTGCATTCTCTAGGAGAATAGCCATAACTTTCATCGGAAGAGAAGGAAGGTGATGAAGAAGGAGAAGAGGGTGACCTCTTCCTAGCCCTTTTCTTCCTTTGTTTCCTCTCTTGCCTTTGAGAGTGATGAGAAGAAGGACTATGGGTTGCTCTTTTCCTCTTGGGAGGAGTAGGCGATCGTTTAGACCGCCTTCTTCGTGGAGCCACATCTTCAGAAGAACTTAGACTTTCATTGCTTTCTTTCTCTTTGGATTCCTCCTCTCGAATGGGAGAGAGTCTTCTTTTGGGGGTCTCTTCAAGAGGCCTCCTAAGCTCTCTCTCCTCTTGGAGAGGAAGGGAAATTCCATAGGCACGAAGTTGTTGAGTAACTTCGGCTTGCAAGGTAGGGTTGCCCATAGCTTGTTGCAACCTAGTCACAAGATAATTCACAAACATGGGAGCATCATCATTAGCACCTTCATGTGCAAAATCAAAGCTATCAATGTTCATTCTACTCTCTTGATTATTGTCAGCCATGTTAACAAAATTTTATGTATGTACTTAGTGTATGCTTTGGCAATTCAAAACCTTAGTTGCCACTCCTCTTAGACTTTGAAAATAGGCTCTTTAGTATCTACACCCACGCCTCAAAGTGGTTAATTATAGAGAGTAGAGGACTAGGTCTAACATAGCAGAGTTGCCAAGGGCTAGCTCCTTTCGGACTTCTTATGGCTCAATAATGGTAAAGCCGTAGGCAAGTCTAAAAAGACTCCATTATTAAGTCCAAAGCTCCCAAGGTGTGCACCATCCCCCACATAGTGGGCTTAACAAAACCGGTATTAGATCCCAGTTCCACTTACTCTATTATAATTAACAACATCAACCATTTATAGGCTACTTAAGAACCTCTCTCCTTAAGCAAGAAAAGAGAAACCAAATGCTCTGATACCAATGTAATGGAATTTGCCTATTCAATTTGAGAATAGCGGAATTTAATGAGAGTACTTTCAAGAAATGATTTTGTGAGCATAGCGGGTATACATAATTGAAGATAGCAACATAATCATAGCAATTAGTTAACTTGGCATAGACAATACTTTTGCAAGAGAGAGAGTTTAGAGAACATGACAACAATTGAGGACCGGATTTATGTGGAGCCGGTCCCCCCTTCCAATAGGCATTTGTATTATGACTTCTCCCATAAAGAGAGACTTGTTACAATACAGTCTTTGTGTTCCTTGTGACCTAGGTGATGCCATGAATATGGAAGGCTTCATGCACCACAAACATAACATAAACTTGAAGAAAGCTTTAACTATCCCAAGCCTCAGTCCCAAGACCTCAAACACCTTCGAAGGTGGAGAGAGCTAGCAGGGAATGAGGGTAGGGAAGAGGAAGAAGAAACATTTCGTAGGAGAAAGAATTAGTTCCTCACTTATCATACTCCTGTTGCTAGCATACATAATAGCATAGTAATGAAGAAGAAGGAGATGGCAAGCTTAAGCATTGAAGCATGGATCTTGGTTGGATTTGCACTCCATAGCCAAGAGTGTTGGTGTAGGCTCTCAACCTCTACTTGCTTGGAGAGGGAGCTCTTGCACTTTGCATATCACACAATGAGAGTGCTTGTGAGTGTGTGTGGGTGAGTATACCCCCTAGGCACCCCCCTAGCTTGCTTGGGTCGACCCCCCCTTGTAGCTCATGCCTGAAGCTCATTGGACCCCTCCAGGCCTAGCCAATCACAAGCAGGAGCCATTACAAGCAACATGGGTAGCCTTGGGACAAGTGTCCCCCTTTCCCCTTTGAGAGAGAGGACTTGATAAATGCTAAAACAATTAGATAATTCATGTAATTTATCATTGGACCCCTTTGAAGCCTAGCCAATAGGCTTCAAGCAACACATGAAGGTAACATGGGTAGGGGCCTGACATGTGTCCTTGCTGCCTCTTCAAGATGGGCTTCCCTTGTGTGTGTGAGTGGGTGTTCTCTCTCTAGGCCCTAGGAAAAGGGCTCGCCCCCCCTCTTGTAGGAATGCTTTTGACTTTTAGGTGATCAAGCACCTTACTCACCAAGCATGACAAAGCACTTGAACTAGGGGGGGTTCCCACAAGCATCTCAGGCAAGCTTCTCAAGGCACCTCAAGTACTTTAATCATGCAGCAAGTCAAGCACCTCAAGCATGGAGCCAGTCAAGCACCTCAAGCATCTTAATCAAGCACCTCAAGCATGAAAAACACCTCAAGCATGACAAGCACCTCAAGCAGGACAAGCACCTCGAGCTTGGGCCGGGTTCCCACCTCAAGCTCAGCCCTAGCTTACTTAAGGTCAAAAGGACTTTTACACACATTTATTGGAGGTCTTCAATGAAGCTAACCCTAAGGTCTTATGCTCCATTGGTTAGCCTTGCTCTTTGATAGACCATCTCCCTTTTGGTCCCCTTTACATTGGCCCCGTGTTGAGATAGATCTAAAAGCACATACCTATATCTTAACACTTGTTCCCGTTTATTCTCCCACATTAAGTGATCAATTTAATATGAGAAAATCATTTGGGTTAGTTAGATATTACATTTTATGACAGTAGTGATCAATGAATACCATCAAAGTATTAACAAAATATCATCATTATATCAATAAAAATGAATAAATGATCATGGTATCAATGAAAAGCATCATGATATCACCGAGAATAATCATTGTATCAACGAAACAACATCATGGTATCACCGAGAATAACCATGGTATCAATGAAACATCATTATGGCATCACCGAGAATAACCATGGTATCAACGAAACAACATCATGGTATCACCGAGAATAACCATGGTATCAACAAAACATCATCATGGTATCAACAAAAATCACCATGGAATCAACGAAATATCATCATGGAATCACCGAGAATAACCATGGTATCAACAAAATATCATCATGGCACCACCGAGAATAACCATGGTATCAATGACATATCATCATGGTATCAACGAAAATCACCATGACCAAAGTATTAACAAAACATCATCATGGTACCATCAAAATCACTATGGTATCAATGAGAAATTATCAATAAAACGACGTAAACTATATCTCTAAAAGAATAATTATACGAGAATCAATGAACGAGTATATCATATAACAAAAGATCATGTACCAACAGTAGCTCGATAGAATTTGGACGGTCATCAACGGCTCGACTGAATCGGAACGATGTGTAACTGGCTTCTGCAGCAAAGTTACGTAAGTAACAAATATACGATTGATGAAGAAAAATATAATTGAGAAGTTTTCAATTATGAGAAAAATCAAAAGCAAAAAGTAAAATTTTGATTTTCAAACATATTCGCAGTCCGAGACGATAACCCAAAATCGGTGCAGAATTTAGAGAAACTTTCTTCTGCAAAGTTATAGACCACATCGATTCCAATCCCCATCGTGGGTAGTTTCTTGTGCAAAGTTGTAGAACACATCGATTCCGGTCTCTCACGCGGGTAGTTTCTGCAAAATCGTTTTCAATAAGCAGAAAAATAAAAAACAGAAAACAAAAATTTCTTTTCAAGTATGTACGCAGTCCGTGAACGATAACTCAAAATCGGTGCAGAATTTGAAAACACTTCCTTCTGCAAAGTTGTAGACCACATCGATTCCGGTCTCTTTAGCGAGTAGTTTCTGCAAAATCGGTTCTAATTAGCAGAAAAATCAAAAACAAAAAGCGGAAGTTGCTTTTCAGGTATGTACGCAGTCCGCGAACGATAACTCAAAATCGGTGCAGAATTTGAAAAAACTTCCTTCTGCAAAGTTGTAGACCACATCGATTTCTTTCTCCTGCAGCGGGTAGTTTCTGCAAAATCGTTTCCAATTAGCAGAAAAATCAAAAACAAAACGCGAAAGCTGTTTTTCAGGTATGTACACAGTGCGCGAACGATAACTCAAAATCGGTGCAGAATTTGAAGAAACTTCCTTCTGCAAAGTTGTAGACCACATCGATTCCAATCTCTTGCGTTGGTAGTTTCTGCAAAATCGATTTTGATCAGGAGAAAAATCGAAAACAAAAAAGTACTGCTCTGATACCATGTTGAGAGAGAAGGAGAGAACACAGAAGTAGAACCCCAAAGTGTGTAGAATACACACATGAGATGATGTATATATAGAGGGGACCTGGGTGCCATATATAGAGAAGCCATATATTGAGTAGCTTCACATATAAGCTCAACAACCTGGAGCAGTGATAACATTTGCTACAACATCATTGAGAGAGAGTTCAAACAAATTACCGTTTCGAGGAGTAGTGGCTATATCCTGTCCATCTTTCTCAATTCGGCATGTGCTATGATCAAATCCAACAAAGACACCAAGATCAACAAGTCTAGCTGTATCATGACCAGCATTATGTTGTTCTTGATGTTGAGAGTATTCAATTAAAGACATGCAAGCTTGGTCCAAATCAAGACCATCTTTATTCGAGAGAATAGTAACAATGTTATTATAAAAAGAGTCCTTCACCGTATCAAGGAGAACTGTAATAAGTTGCTTTTGTGGAACAGGATCACCGACAATAGCAAGTTGATTAATAATAGATTTGAAAGACTCAATATGTCCCATCATGGCAGTGCCATGACCAATGTAAAAAGGGTGTGTGGGCTTTCTTTTTTTGGGTTGTTTTGGTTGCTTTAGCAAGCACATGTACATGCACTACAAGTCGCTAGTCTAGTGAGAGTTGTCGGGCTACTATAAGTGCCCGTGAGTGAGTTTTTTGACGGGAGACTTGTATATAACTAAAACTCCTGCCAAACTCTAGAAAATTGTAGGTTTGAGCTTGTTGTGCCTCCTTGATGGTTTCTGTTGCAGTTTTCTCCGCCACCTTGCCTACTCTAAGTGTAGTCGTGTTGGGACAGCTCCCTGGTCGCTTCAATTTTTCATGTAGCGGCGTATAGATTCAAATTTGGTCATCTTTGTCTTTCTCGCCAATAAATTTTCAAGCTTTCTCTCAATATTTAAAGTGCCCCCATTGGAGCTCTTCTCATCAGGTTACGACTAGTTCTCTGCAAGGTTATGGCTATGATAGCCTAGTGGAAAATTGTATGCAGGCAGATTGAGAGGGCATGTATCTACGCATTGTGTAATTGATGTTGAATTTGTGGGTTTTTGATGTTCAATGGTGAAAGGGGAGGCCCTTGTCTTCATATGCATTGGTCGGAGTGTGTTGTAAATCCATGCTTTGGAAGGGTTTTGCTCCTAATTGACATAGTCTCTTGGGTGGGCAACGGCCAGTAAATTCCCACGGGGACTACTCTTGCTAGACTTGTGGTGTTTTAAAGGGATTTTCCAAGGCTTTTGGTGTTCTTGTAGTGCTCTTTAAACGCTCTTGGGTAACATCGCTATAGAGGGGTTTCAGTTTGCTTATTTTCCAATAGTGTTTTGATGCCCGACACCAAGGAATCGCTGCACGTTGTTGGGCGCATTTCTGACACCCCGTTTTTGGTAAATTTGTACATATGGACATGACGCCCGATGTCAAAAGGGCGAGTGGGATTTATTTTTGTGGGTTTTTTAGCTTGCTTTAGCAAGCACATATACATACACTGCAAGTCGCTAGTCTAGTGACAGATGTCGGGCTACTGTAATTGCCCGTGAGTGATTTGCTGATCATGTGGCTAATGATGAAGATGAATTGAAGACTCCCTCATGTGGTTTACAAGATCTCTTTTGTGCTGCTGATCATGAATGATCTAGCAGGTTAGGGTGTGGCAACCTATGTTGGGCGCATTTCTGACACCCTGTTTTTAATAAATTTGTGCATACAAACATGACACCCGATGTAAAAAGGGCATGTGGGATTTCTTTTTGTGGGTTTTTTAGTTTGCTTTAGCAAGTACACGTACATGCACTGCAAGTCAATAGTCTAGTGACAGCTGTCGGGCTACTGTAAGTGCCCGTGAGTGAGTTTTTTGAAGCGAGACTTGTATATAACTAAAAATCATGTAAAACCTTCAAAAACTTCAGCCAAACTCTAGAAAATTATAGGTTTGAGCTCATTGTGCCTCCTTGATGGTTTCTATTGCAGTTTTTGTCCGCGCATTGCCTACTCTACGTGTAGTTGTGTTGGGACAGCTCCCTGTTCGCATCAATTTTGCATGTAGGGGCGTGTAGATTCAAAATTTTTCATCTTCATATTTCTCGCCATTATTTTTTCAAGATTTCTCTCAAGCTTTAAAGTGACCCCATTGGAGCTGTGCTCATCAGGTTACGACTAGTTCTCTGCAGGGTTATGGCTATGGCAGCCTAGTGGCAAATTGTATATAGGCAGATTGGTAGGGCATATATCTATGAATTGTGGAATTGATGTTGAAGTTGTGGGTTTGTGATGTTAAATGGTTAAAGAGGAGGCCCTTGTCTTCATATGCATTGGTCGGAGTGTGATGTAAATCCATGCTTTGGCAGGGTTTTTCTCCTATGTGACGTAGTCTCTTGGGTGGGCGAAGGCCAGTAAATTCACAAGGGGACTACTCTTGCTAGACATGTGGTGTTTCAAAGGATTTTTAATGCTTTTTGTGTTCTTGTAGTGCTCTTTGAATGCTCTTGGGTGACATCGCTATAGAGGTGTTTCAGTTTGCTTGTTTCCCAAGAACATAAAAGATAAGATCACAAAATCTGCACACCATATACGGTGAAGGCTGCAATTGAGAACGAGAGAAATATGACGAATCTATTATTTCAAGGATAAACGTAAGAATTCTGCTCAATAAAAGTCCAAACATGTGAGAGACGTCACCCAAAAAAGCAGGGAAAAGAAGACGTTAATAATAAAAGAGTCCTCAAAATAGAGTGACGTGAGACGCAAGATTGACGGCCACAATATGAACAGCAAAAAGATAAATTTTCTCAAAAAACGTGACGCCAAAATTAGAAAAACGATCACGGATGATTCGCGAAGACGCATGAGGACGAAAGCTGCATCAAGCTCAATTGCACTAAAAACAGCATACCTTCTGCTGTGAACTCCGATTGACGCAAACCTAGAACTGAAATCAAGAGCTCGAGGAGACAAACCAAATTTTGAGTAGAAGGCTCCCAAAAATTGAGACAAAGTTCAGGGTATCAAAAAACAAATCAACAAGAAAACGTAATCAACGATTTATTATATCGATTAGCAATAAACACCATAGAAAACAATAATCATATTCTTCTTAACACAAAAACAATCATGATTAACAAAAATCAATCTTGAAAAAATATAATTTGTAGCAATTTTGAATCTTACATGCGAATCACATACACATACTATTTTGTCACCATAATTGAATCGACGCATGATCGTTATCGCTTTGATACCATGTTGAGATGTAGAGAGAGAGAGAGAGAGAGAGAGAGAGAGAGAGAGAGAGAGAGAGAGAGAGACGAGACAAGAGGCACACCATGTACGCTCCCAAAGACTGATTCATATTGAGGACAAGATACAAATATATAGGTGAGACCAAGTTGAGTAGAGTGAGCCATATATATCTCCAACATGATCAAATCCAACAAAGAGACCAAGATCAATGAGTCTAGCACGAGATTACGTTGAAGTTTTGGAAAATGCAATACTTGTCACCGAATTCCAGTGGAAGAAGATAAGGTAGCAAGATATAAATCTCCAATACCCTTTACTTGACAAGTTGTATCATCAACAAGATAAACAACACGTTTGAACTAGCTGTGTAAGATAGTTATGGAGCCACTTAGAAGATTATGTCATATTTCTTGTAGCACCAGAATCCACAATAAAAAGTGATCCATCACGTACATGCAGTATTCTGTCTAGAGAAACAAAACATAGGATGTAGCTTGTTTTGATGATCAGTAGCATATTCTCGATATGATATGTGTCGAATCCACACTTATAGCATATACAAGTGGGATGATCAGATCATTCACAATATTCAAAAGATTAAGAAGAGTCTCTAGATAAACGTGGTTGTTTAGTGGTAATATTGTGTTCTTGATTATATTGGCGTGCCCAACAATCATCAGCAGTATGATCATTTTTGTTGCCGTAAGAACATTACTTAAATGAAATGTGAGATAAGAGAAAATATTAGCGCGACGGCCAACTCTGTGGTTTTCTCTTTGAAATGGACGCCTTCGAGCATAAAAAGCACGTTCCATCTATTGTGACTCAATCTCCTCTTGTGAAATCATAGTTGTATCATGACCAACATTACATCGTTCTTAACGTTAAGAGTATTCAATTAAAAACATCAACGCTTGGTCAAAATCAAGACCATCTTTATTAGAAAAAATGGTAACAATGTTATCATAAAAAGGGTCCTTCATTGAGTAAAGGAGAACATTAATCAGTTTTTTTTGTGGAATAGGATCACCGGCAATAGCAAGCTAATCAATAATAGATTTGAAAGACTTAATATTCCCCGTCATGGTAGTACCAACTTCATATTGTACCTTACTAAGCAAACCTCTCAAATAAAGTATTTCTGTAGCAGATTTATTCTGAAAGTTTGCAATAAGGTACTTCCATATATCGGAAAGTAGGCAATTCATACACATCAAGTAAAAGGAAATAAGTAAGAGAAGAAAGAATATACCAATAAGACTCTTTTATCATATTGTTGCCAATCCCTATACGTATCATGCCAATCTTTAAATATAGGTCCTTCAGTGATGAGCACATTGTCATGATCCGTATCAACAAGCTGAGGCAAACATACATGATTTTCAAAGACAATATCAGAAAGTTTATCAACTTCAAGAATTAACAACATCTTTGTTTTTAAACCTGGAAATCCTTGGCCTTGGAAAGGAGGAAAAGAATGCTGACCGGAAGAAAAATCGTTGATGAGAATAGTCATAGCCATTGAGAAGACATATAAGTTTAGATTGTAGAATCTGCACACCATATATGGTGAAGATTGCAGTTGAGAACAAGAGAAATATGACGACTCTGTTCTGCCAATGATCAACGAAAGAAAGATGCTCACCAAAGATGTGAGGGAAGTCACCCAAAAAACCAAGAAAAAGGAGACGTTAATAATAAAAGAGTCCACAAAATAGAGTGATCACGTGAAACACGACGCGACACTCAAGATTGAAGGCCACAATATGAATAGCAAAAAAGCTAAATTTGTTCAAAAAAGTTGACACCAGAATTAGAAAAATGATTGCGAACACTTCACAAAGACGCACGAGGACGAAAGTTGCGCCAAGCTCTATTGCAGTAAAAACAACACAACTTTATGCTGCGAACTCCAATTGATGCAAACTAGAACTCAAATCTAAGAGCTCAAGGAGACACACAAGTTTTGGATGAAAAGTATTATTGTGCTACGATCCATGGTGCTTTTCTCGTTTCTCCAATTTTTGAGGAGACAAAGTGAAGGGTGTCAAAAGACAAATCAACAACAAGACATAATCAAGGATTCACCATATTGATTAGCAATATAGGCCATACAAAATACTAATTGTATTCTTCTTAACACAAAATAACCACAAATAAGAAGAATAAATTCTCAAAAATAAAATTTATTGCAATTTTGATCTTACATGCAACTCACATAGTAGACCTCCAGAAAGGTTTCTCCCCTCCTTCAACCATCTCTTGATCTCAGATTTTGGAGATCCGGAATCATACACGGAAGCTATGCAACACGAATCCAAAGAAGAATGCATAAAGAGAATGCAAGTGAAGTTGGACCCATTACAAAGTAACCAAACATGAAGGTTGATTGAGGTACCTAAAGGTAAGCGGGAACTTCAGAACAAATGGGTGTATAAGCTGAACAAAGAATAAAGTGGGAAGAAAAGGTACATGTCTCGGCTTGTGGTATTTTTTTTTTTCAAAAGAAAGGTATTGAATTGAATGAAATATTTTGTCATGTTGTAAAAATGAACTCAATTAGACTTGTATTAAGCCTTGTGGATGCTCATGATTTAAATCTCGAGCAAATGGATGTAAATAGGTATTTCCTCACGCGGTGACTTAGAGGAGGAAATTTACATGCTTCAACCAAAGGGGTATGAAGTAAAGGGTAAGGAGAAAATGGTTTGCATATTGAAGAAGAGCTTGTATGGTTTAAAGCAAGCATGAAGACGATGGTACTTGAAGTTTGATCTATGGATGTTGGATCATGGATTCAAAAGGTGAAACTCAGATCATTGTGTCTACACGAAGATTTTGGGAGATGGGAAGTTCATCATCCTAATGTTATATGTTAACGACATATTTATTGCCAGTGCTAATATGCAAGACATCAAAGAAAAGAGGAGTTATGTAAATCTTTTTCAATGAAAGATTAGGTGTTGCAAAGAGGATACTTAGTATGAGATATCAAGGGAAAGGACGAAAAAGACAATAAATCTATCTCAAGAAGATTACATCAATAAGGTACTAGAAAGGTTTGCAATGCAAAATTATGCAAAAATGGTTTCTACACCTTTTGCTGGTCACTTTGAACTAACCAAGAATATGTGTCCAGAGACACAAGAAGAGATAGTCCAAATGTCTAAAGTTCCATATGCTATAATGGTAGGTTCTCTTATGTATGCTATGGTGTGGAGAAGGCTAGACATTGCACATATAGTAGTAGGTTCATGGATACTTGGGTATCTGAAAGGGAAAATAAAAAATCCATTATATTTTGGAGAAACTGATATTTTTCTTCAAGGGTATGCAGATACAATCCTGCCAAGGACGCATTATCAGTATATTCTCTATTCCTCTTCAAAGAAAACTTTTCCTAGTGAAGACTACCCAAGATAAGTGTATGCATCTGTCTACTCCAGAGTCTCTTGACCATTAGTGAATGTAGGTATTGATCTCGCGATTCACTGTGGTGTGCTGTTAAACACCATACACTTTGTTTTACCAAGGTTTACAGACAATCTACTATTCTTTGCAATCCTATACAATGCATCCAAATGTCATTGCATACCCTTCAATGAGTGAGAGATCAACACAATATCATTATAATATAACAACAATGTAATCCGTGTCTCTTTCAACTGGGAACCTTTGTCACCATCTTTGTCAATTTAATCCAAACCTTCATCTACATACATAAAACAAAAATTAAAAGACAACGGGCCACCTTTTTTCACTATAGTAGTGGAGTTTACTAAATTAGATATTTCCTATGGAGTGCGTATATGTCCCACCATTGATCTATATAGAGCCATGATCTCCCAAATCAACTCATGGGTACTCCCATCACTTGTAGTTTGCACATCAATCTGGATCTAGGTACCATGTCAAATGCTTTGCAAAAATCTGCAAAGCTATAATAAATTCATCTCCCATGTGCCCTAACCTCCTTAGAGATTTCTTTGAGTGTTAGAATGTGGTCAAGAGTGGAGAAGCCTCTCCTAAAACCAGCATGTCCTGCTACTCGTATGCCCTCACTCTCTACCCATTTCTCCACTACTTCTTAAGGATAGATGCATACAATCATGTCAGTGTGTTTCCAATCATGATAGTATGGTAGTTCCTTGGATCCATAGGATCACCTTCCATGAAGGTAGGCACAATAGTAGATAGTCTCCAAGTCTTAGATAGACCCTCACACGTGACACAATTCAATAGAACTGCAAGAACCTATGCTAGCATATCTCTAGCATGTATAAAGTTCTCTGCTACAGAACATCATGATCATATGCCCTCTTGGTCCTCATCCTATCAATGGACGTCTTTACCAGCTCAATGGTAAAGAAGGGCATGGTTCAGGAGGATCTGGAAGGGGATCTTTCCTAGGGACTGTATACACCATGCCTCTCTTGAGTCCTCAATAAAAATGGGTATATGTCTTGCTCCATTTGAACTAGGAATGTTCACTTCTTTTGTCGCACAAGGTGCGTAAAGGATACTAAAGATTGTCTGTGATTGATGACCCCTAAGACAAGATCTCTCTAAAGCTATTCTCTCATCTCTCTACACTCCTCGCCATACCATTTGTTTTGAGGAATGGTCCCAGAAATACATCTCTAATTAGGGTGAGCGTGTGGGTAAGCCTCTCTTGCTACATCATGCAATGTCTTAGTTAGAAAAGTGGCTCTAGTGAAAAATGTTGCTTTGGTATTGTCTGAACCTTGGTACGATGCATACACGATATCTGGGGATTGTTTAATTGTATGCTTGAAAACCTCAAAATGACATAGATGGCATGTTTGGGGAGCATTTTGTTGTATGCTAGAAAACCTCCAAACAACGCAGAGGAGATGTGTGAGGAGAATTTGGTTGTATGCTTTACCCTCAAAACAACACAAGTTGCGGTCCGAAGGGAATTTGGTTATAGAATGCCTCTTTATCTCTCGACCCGAATCTTTTTAGGTTATGTAGGAGGAGTGATGAGGGAGTCATTGAATAGCTCATGGCTCAGACATGGATGGTTATTTGCCCCCCGGGGGGGGGGGGGGGGGGGGGCTCATTGGTGACTTTATGTTTCTATGTCTTGTAACATGCATATGTGAGAATTTGTGTTTCATTGTGATGTCCCAACCATTGAAATACTCCTTATTGTATGATAGTTTTTTGGAAGCCAATCACCCAAGATATCAATACCTCCAATTTCGAAAGAGATCCCTTATTGAAAGATTTTTTTCTCAAAAGCCACAATTTTGTTTCGGGTTCCTAAAACTGAACCTGCCAATCCTCCCAAGGCTGCCACAATAGACAGTAGTTTCCCAACCTTTTCTCATCAAGAAGTCCAATGTTTTTAGCTTTAGATAGGCGTCATTTTCAGCCCAATCTAGCTAATATTTTCATCTTTGAGTGCTAGTAGATTTCAGCCGCCATCGTCCTTGGAAATATCTCTTAGCCCTAGCCTAGTTGTGGTTGTAGTTTCTAGCCATCAACATTGCTAGTGGTACCAGTGCTCAGCCATAGCGTCATCATCATCGTCGACATCGTCTTCATGCTTGACATCATTGTTGTCATCACCACCATTTCAACGCACTCACCCTCATGCCTTGACTTGTCATAAAGATCCACAGATCCCATCAATACCTCATCGTTGACATCATTGTCCTCATCATCGTCTTCGTCGTTGTTGCCACACATATCCCTGCCAATTGTTCTCATATATCATGGAAACTCTAGATGTAGCTAGCAACCTCATACATATAACTGCCAAATGGTGTAGGAGATAGAAGGCAGCCTTCTTTCAACCTAATAACAAATAAAGAATCCTATCTAGAGTGTGTGCATGCCCCACCATTGACTTGTACAGAGCCATGATTCCCAAAATCACCACTTTGGGTACCTCTATGGCCAGTTGAGACCTCATGGCAAGCACACAAACCTCGATCTACCTCTTGCTCACCATGAGAAATCCCACATTGATATGGATCCAATGGTGCATCAAAACAGCTTGGAGGTGCCTACTTAGGAGGAGTTACCACCGCAACTTTTTATTTATGCAATCAAAAGCAAATACCATATCCGCAATTGTGTGGGGGGTCCTTGAGAGGGTTGGTTGAGACTCCATCGGGTGTTGTTCTCCTCTTATTCTCTCTTTCTCCCTCTATACATCTATAACACTCTCTCTCATTTCCTCTCTTCACGAAAAGGAAAAGGACTAGCATTCATGCTAAAAGAAATCATCGAAGCAAGGAAAGAAGTGAAGATTTGTGGTAGTGTAAATCCTCTCTCTTTTCCTTTGACAAGCACAAAAATTTCTTTAGAGAAGCTATGTGGATCGTTTTACCTTTGACTAAAATCTAAAAATTTCAAACAGATCATCTGGATGGCTCCCACCCAAGGTCGAGTGGGGCTACTAATGCTAAAGAAAATGCTACGAGCTACCAATGTTCTAAGGGATAGGATAGCAGAGGAAATCATAGAGTATGAGAAGCTCCTCAACAAGGAGGCGACCATATGTTGTCCACAAGAGATCTTGAGACCTATACACCTAGACGAGGGCTCTTCTCGGGACCCTTTAGTAGGAGTATCACAGAGGTTGAATGTAAGGACCTAGGTCCTAGGGGCAAAGCCACTGGCGCGGCCGGACAATGTGTATGCTAAGGGGAGGCTATAGGATAGAACGGTTGGGTGGAGACTAGCACACGCATTACCACCGCTTTTGACTCGTATCAGAGCTATTTTTGGGAGGAGGCAAAAATCAAGTTGCATGTGCGTACGACGCTCAGCTTCTCCCCCACGTTCCGCAGACACTGATGTCTCCGTTGTGTAGCAAAAGAAGACATGCAGCCATTCATCTGCACAACGCGTGGACAGACAATGACAGTTGACCACAACCGCCCGATCTACGCCCTCCACAGTGGGCGACCAAGGCAAACTCGACCGGAAACTCAATGGCACCGAGGCTCCAAAGGATTTCGTTGGCTGCACGCTATCGGGGGATATGTGTTCGCTACGTGAGCCGGGCAGGCGCCGAGCCTCTGGCCGTGGGAAGTGTGAAAGAGAGAGAGCAAGAGACAATGACAGCTCTGCCAATCACCGTAACCTTCAATTAATCAATTTAAGCTCTGAGTAAAATGTAATTGGTAGCCAAGGCGGGCTGTTAGCAGCACCAACACTTGGATGAACTGATAAATAGGATTTTAAGCTCCCTTTACAAATTAATCGGGCCGTTAACAGCTTCGCGATGCATCAAAAAGTATTAACTAATCTAAGTTGCCGGTGACAAACAAAATCCTATTGTGCCGGTTCCATCTGTTTGATTTGTCTTCAATCACTATCTTTGAATTCTTTCTCTAGCTCAAGACTGAGGGATTCTCTTGCCCAAGCTCAAAAGAGAAAGAGAGAGAGAGATTTCCCTCCTTGACCTCAACGTGAGTTTCATGCCGTTGATTGCTCTAGACTTCCAGTTTTCCCTTCATGCTTGGCTTGCTCCGAGCTCTCAAAGCTTTCCCTGCTTGTTATGCTGAATCTTGGTTTCGAGCTTGACTTTCTTCTCCCACGACTGCTTGCGAGTCTTGGTTGCTCTCTCCTTTGGCCCTGGTTGCCTTCTGAAGCTTCGAGAACTAGCTCGAGAGAGAGACTTGTTCCTTGGTTAGCAAAGTCCGAGAGTGAAAGAGGAAGAGAGAGCTTTCCTTTGTCTTGCCGAGGACGAGAGAGGAAGAGAGAGATTTTATTCTTTCCTCTTGTGGAGCTCCCTTCCAAAACCCTTATGCTCTCTCTTCGCGTTTCTCTTCGAGTCCCTTTTCCCTTCGTTTCTTGCTTCAAATCCTTCTGGCCCTCGTTCCACTTCCTTGTTAACTCCTCGAATACCCTATCATGCCAAAAAAAACTCCTATATATAATTCCCTCCCTCCCTTATCAACGACGACGCCGTCGTTTCTAGGGAGTCCATAAAAATCATCCCCTGCTGCTGCTGCTGTTGACGTGGCAGATTGGCTTGGATGGAGGAGGGCAGAATTTATCCCTGCAAGTGCCGAAACGGCACGCCTTTACCTGCTCTTTACTTCCCTTGTCTATGCCGACGTCATCCAACGCTCGACCCGGCTAGCATGAGTTGCTCTTCTCCTACGCAGTTCACTGCCCACTGCCTTCCTCGCCATCTCCTTTTTATGCTCCTTTCTTTCACATTCCACTGATTTCATTGAGTGGCCATTGGCCATGCCCCTTAATTGGGCGGCCAGCTTATTATATGGGCGGCCTTATGGATTTGTAAGCCATATTAGGCATAGTCATCGGCCAAAGATGGCCAAGCTTCTCCATTGGACAGCCATAGCCCCCTTGGCTTCCGGGCAGCCTTACCACTCGGTGAAGTTGGGTGGCCCTTTAACAGGCATTCCATTAAACATACATGCCGACCAAGAAATTCCAAGCACTACAACTTTCTTCAGCAGTCCTTGACTAACAATATCATCGTGAATTTTACTACCCATATCAGCATCTTGAATAATGCCAAAAATTACCCAACTCAGAAGCGCCGACAACTGACACTGGACTCTGTCTGCCAAGCCATAAATCCCTTTAGACTTCTCAAATTGCATAGAATGCGTAGGAACCCTACTGAGGTAGCCAAAATTCTCAGATGGCATTCCGACCGAGCGGACCGGGCTGGCACGGAACCGGCCGACGGTGAATCTTTAACTGCCCATATCTTGGCAACCGTAACTCTGATTGCTGATCTGAAAAGACCGCCGTGCTCCACAAAGTGAGCTCTTCAAGTTTGTGGTTTCATTTCAATTATGTCACCTCAATTGCAATTGCCCAATCCGGTACGGATCTGCATTAACTCAAACTTCAATCTGTCATAACTTCTTCCCCGTAGCTCCAATCGATGAGCCGTAAAGACAGGCCGGTAGAGCAATTCAAGCACCGCAGTTTTGGATCATAATATCCCATATGTTCTCACTTCAACTATAGTCATTTTGGGCATCATTGAGGAATCTATTGGCCCACTAAGCCGCATCTGGCATACATTAATAATTAAACTTGGCCTGTTAACAAGCCCTGATCGTTGCTCAGTAAATGTGTAGTCTTCACAGAAGCTTAGCTTGCATTTCTCTTCTCTTTTTCTCTACATGGCAGCGGAGCTGCACGACATCCACCCCCTCTTAACCTGCACAGCCTCCAGTCTGTGCCAATTGCACTGCAATCTGTATCTGTGAAAGGTACCTTAAGTTCTTTCGATCATCAGATTCACATTACTGGTAAACCTATGAAAAAAAAAAGGCTTATACCCTATCATCAATGTTCTAGCTTAAGCATTAGGTAGCTGCCCATCAAAAATCTTTGAACGGTATTTGTGGTATCTTCAAAGCGTTCAATCATGGATAACTTATTTAGTGAACCCCGCCAAACTCAAGTACTCGAGTTAATGATGCAGACAGCTTGACCATTAAGCTCTCTCTTAAGGAACCCTGTCAAGCTCAAGTATGCCTTACTCTGTCTGCACACGGAATGGCCGTCAAGTCCTTTACTTCAAGTTCAGGTAGCAGAACCAACCCAAAAGATGTGAAGATACATCATTAATTGTCCAAAGAAGTTAGCTGGAAGCCAGCCATGTTATCTTATTCAATGCATAACCAAACACTCTTCTAACTTAGCATAATCTAGAAAACAAAATCTTGCATCATGCAGCCTCCTACATCAGGCATCTGGAATCCTCTGCATCTGCTTGCACTTTAGTAACCCCCAGGATCAAATGGGATAATAACGAATTTTCCACACATTGAACCAACATAACATCCACATGAGAATACATTTCATGTATCAATCAACATCAATCATTTTTGGTGCAAATATGCTACCCTTGGTTCAAATAGCACGCAATTACTGTGCATACTGATCAGTATCCATCCATATTGAATCTGCTTACGAATATCCTTAGAATCTCCTGGATCAAACATCATCGAGATCACATAGCATTGATGGGCTCCGCAATATACTAGAGATTCACCTAGTGTAGCACCCACATATTGTAAAATGTTGGCAACTTAAGCTCGTTACCAGAAAGCATTAAAGAAATGTGACTCCCTTTTAGTGGCAGCCAAGACATCACTGACATAAGCACCAATAGGAATAGCATCCAAATCCATCCACTTCTGGCACATTGTCCAAGCAAATGAAAAAACCTGTGCATTTTATCGAGTATCAATGATGATTTAGCATCATCACCCCCTCTAGCTTCATAGCCATCAAGAAAACCCTTGGGAGTCTCTCGACCTGTATCATCAAATGCGTTTTCACCTGTTGGGATTTCAACTTGATCATGAAAAACATCTTTATCCTGTAGATCTTCATCCATAACATCCTCGGGAAAATCACCCTTGAAAGTCTCAACATTAATGAAAGTTGTAGGAGTTATCTCCTCATGCATCCCATGTACAAGCATAGATGTCAAATCCGTGTCGATAACCTGTTCACAATCAGTATGATCCAAGCAATCTTCATACTCCTCGATGTCATCCTTTGCTCCCTCATCTGCATCCATGTTACTTAGCAATACATTATAGAGATGTAAAGGCTCATCTGGCAACCCCTCTGAAGAGGTATACGCATGAGAAAGCTCTTCTATACTGCCATAAACATCTCCTTCAGATCTAGACAGAAATTCGCCGATTATAGCATTTTCTTTTGTGATAGCATCACCTGCAAGCATATTGTTAGTAGCAATCATAGGTTCATTGACATCCTCAAGCTCATCCTGTGCTGGGTCCACAATCTTAGTCACTTCATCAGCTACTATGTGTATAATAGCTTTGTTTGTGCAATCATCTGCACCAAACATGTTGTCCTGTTCGCCTATAGTGTTGTTAGTTTTAGTGATGTTCTATAGAGGCTCATCTGTTTGATGAACTCCTTCAGAACAAACCATGTCAATGTCAACAACTTGCGAACCGCTTGCTGCACAGTCTATGTCTTCACTGGAACCATTATTAGAGGTAGCGTCCATGCAAGCAATCTTTGAAAAAAATTCATATAAATCTGTTCCAGCATTAAATTCATTGTTTACCTTTTATTCGTTGCTCAAATTAAGCTCCTCTGAAACTGAATCTGCTACTTCCAGCTTAGCATTCTCTTTGGCTTTACTTCTTGCATAAATATGCTCCCAGAATTCATCATATTTGAGGATCTGCATATGATCCCCTTCACCTTTACTGAAGACAACCTTATTTCTTTCAGTAATCTCCTTTATTTCCCGATCTATAATCCTTGAGCTTTCATAAATAAATCCTCTGCAAAACACTCCCACCGTGTGGGATATTCTTCTGCCAGTTCTTGAACCTGCTTTTTAAAATCCGAGTTTACAACCTCTTCAAAAGCTGCAATCATCCGATCTTCTGGAGCGTTTTGGCTCTTTATCTGAGCTTCGTAACATGCAATAAAACCTTCTGAATCATATCCCTGAAAATTATAATACTACTCCCGAACAACATCAAGTGCTAGCTCTACAGCAGCATCAATCTTCATGGCTTTTGCTTCCTGTACACATCCCTGAACTAATTCCATCATTTTTGGAAAATCTGCAACTGGTAGATTTTTATCAAATCCATTGGCATTGAAATCTTCAATAAACTGCTTTAATTGTTCTGGCATCTCCATCTTTACCTCCCACCCCGGCTTGTTTTGCGTCGGGTTCACCAAAGACGTCGGGGGATATGTGTTCGCTACGTGAGCCGGGCAGGGCAGGCGCCCGGCCTCTAGCTGTGGGAGGTGTGCAAGAGAGAGAAAAAGAACAATAGATGCAACTGAACCTGGAAATCATCGTAATCATCAATTAATTGATTAACGCTTGAGTACAACTTAATCCTTAACCAATACGTGTTGTTCACAGCATCATCACTTGGATCGTCTGCTAACTAGGAGCTTAATTAAGCTCCCATTTACAGGATTAACCGGGCCGTTAACGGCTCCACGATGCATCAAAAAGAATTAACTAATCTAAGTTGCCGGTGACAAACAAAATCCTATTGTGCCGGTTCCATCTGTTTGATTTGTCTTCAATCACTATCTTTGAATTCTTTATTTCCTTTTCTTTAGCTCAAGACCGAGGGATTGTCTTGCCCAAGCTCAGAAGAGAAAGAGAGAGAGAGAGAGAGATTTCCCTCCTTGACCCTGACTCGAGTTTCATGCCGTTGATTGCTCTAGACTTCCGGTTTTCCCTTCATGCTTGGCTTGCTCCGAGCTCTCAAAGCTTGCCCTGCTTGTTATGCCAAATCCTGGTTTCGAGCTTGCCTTTCTTCTCCTACGACTACTTGCGATCCTTGGTTGCTTTCTCCTTTGGCCCTCGTTGCCTTTCGAAGCTTCGAGAACTAGCTCGAGAGAGAGACTCGTTCCTTGGTTATCAAAGGCCGAGAGCGAAAGAGGAAGAGAGAGCTTTCCTTTGTCTTGCCGAGGACGAGAGAGGAAGAGAGAGATTTTATTCTTTCCTCTTGTGGAGCTCCTTTCCAAAACCCTTATGCTCTCTCTTCGCGTTTCGCTTCGAGTCCCTTTTCCCTTCGTTTCTTGCTTCGAATCCTTCTTGCCCTCATTCCATTTCCTTGTTAACTCCTCAAATACCCTATCATGCCAAAAAAAAACTCCTATTTATAATTCCCTCCCTCCGTTAGCAACGACAGCGCCGTCGTTGCTAGGGAGTCCATAAAAATCATCCCCCGTTGTTGCTGCTGCTGACGTGGCAGGTCAGTGTGGATGGAGCAGCGCAGAATTTATCCCTGCAGGTGCCGAAATGTCGCGCCTTTTCCTACTCTTCACTTCCCTTGTCTATGATGACGTCATCCAACGCTCGACCTGGCCAGCGTGAGTTGCTCTTCTCCTACGCAGTTCACTGCCCGCTGCCCTCCTCGCCATCTCCTTTTTCTCCTACTTTCTTTCACATTCCACTGATTTCATTGAGTGGCCATTGGCATGGCCCCTTAATTGAGCAGCTAGCTTATTATATGGGCAGTCTTATGGCTTTGTAAGCCATATTAGACATAGTCATCGGCCAAAGCTTGCCAAGCTTCTCCATTGTGCAGCCATAGCCCCTTGGCTTCCGGGCAGCCTTGCCACTCGATTAAGTTGGGTGGCCCTTTAGCGGGCATTCCATTAGACATACATGCTGACCAAGCAATGCCAAGCAGTACAATTTTCTTCAGCAGTCCTTAACTAACAATATCATCGTGAATTTTACTACCCATATCAGCATCTTGAATAATGCCAAAAATTACGCAACTCAACAGCGCCGACAACTGACACCGGACTCTGTCTGTCAAGCCATAAATCCCTATAGACTTCTCAAATTGCATAGAACGCATAAGAACCCTATTGAGGTAGCCAAAATTCTCAGATGGCATTCCGACCAAGCGGACCCGGTTGGCACGGAACCGACCCCTGGTGAATCTTTAACTGCCCATATCTTGGCAACCGTAACTCCGATTGCTGATCTGAAAAGACCGACGTGCTCCACAAAGTGAGCTCTTCATGTTCGTGCTTATATTTCAATTCTGTCACCTTAGCTGCAGTTGCCCAATCCGGTATGGATCTGCATTAACTCAAACTTCAAACTGCCATAACTTCCCCGTAGCTCCAATCGACGAGCCGTAAAGAGAGGCTAGGGCCCGGTAGAGCACTTCAAGCACTGCAGTTCTGACCATAATATCCCATCTCTGCTCACTTCAAGTATACTCATTTTTGGCATCATTGAGGCATCTATTGGCCCTTTTAAGCCGCATCTGGCATACATTAATAATTAAACTTGGCCTGTTAACAAGCCCTGATCGTTTCTCACTAAATGTGTAGGCTTCAAAGAAGCTTAGCTTGCATTTCTCTGCTCTTTTTCTCTACATGGGAGAAGAGCTTCACGACAGCACGTAGGAAGGCTTGCTTAACCCTGGCATAAAGGAGGGTTGAACCCACTCCATGAGGGTAAGAGGCCAACACTTTACCATCAAGCTATTGACCCTTGTTGTCTATAAAAAAGAAAGATAAGACTATTTGTGTTGAAAGGAAAACTAGAAGGAAAGGGAAAGCTTCAAACTTCAAGGAAGAAGCTTCACTCTTTCTTTTCACTTCTTAGAGGAAGACACGTTTTCCTCCAAAAAAAAAAAATTCTTCAAGGAGATAGCTTCAAAGTGAACAAAAGCCTTCTCAAAAACGATGGTTTTTGTGAAGAATTAACAAAGGTGTTCTTACAAATGAAGGACAAGTGAAGCGCTCAAATTCTTGCAAGGCGAGGTTCACATGCAATGCAAATTGTGGAGCATACAAAACACAAACACTTCAATTTCTCAAGGTAGAAGTTTTCTTTTTTTTTCTCTCTTTGCATTAGTGTGTATTAACCATGGCTAGTGAGGATATCCCACCAACACACATGTTTGATTTTGAGTACATAGATCAAAATCTATGTACTCAAAATCATCTTTGATTTTGAGTACATAGATCAAAATCAGGACACCTCAGGTGCCGCTGACACTAATATGCATGATGATGATGATCTAGGAGATCATGGGTTGTAGATATGGCAAGCACAAGTGTTGTGTGTCTGCTTCAATGTGGCAACCCACCTTTGGCCCCCATGATTTGATTTGCATGCATGGCACTATTAACGGACAACGTGTTCGTATTTTAGTGGATGATGGTGCAACTCATAACTTCTTGAATTATAAGCTACTCAAGAAATTGAAGCTTTCACGCACTCCCTGCTCTCACAAGTATGCGGTGGAGCAGATATCTGGGATTGATAAAGAAGTATGGGACATGGTAGTTCAAGGTGTTGAGCTTATTGTTTAAGATCATTCGATGACCCTTGACTTCCAAGTTATGAACAGGGACCGTGCTGATATAGTTTTAGGACGGGAGTGGCTGCATGGAACACATTGCACACTAGTTATGAACACAACTCCTTATACTTTATGGACAATGGTTAACATGTGCTTTTTCTTGGTGAGAAAAATATACCATCTGCACCTCTATATGTACAACCAATCTTTCTATTTTGCAGAAAGCAGATTTAATAGATGAAGTCTTTTTGTGTTACTACTTGTCTCCAAGTCTTGTGAATTCAAGAGCAAAGTGCGGTGAGTTCTAGTAATGGTATGAAAAGTGCAATGAATTCTACTGATAAACAAATTGTTAACAAATCTAACAAGCAAAATGGTCTCAATTTTAATTCTATAGAGCAACGTGCAACTATTGTAAAACAAACATTACAGGAATTACAAGATTCTCCATCCTGGCATAACTCTAGTTTACTTTCTCCTTTTGCAAAAGCTGACTCACTTAATCACGGAGTATAGTGATGTGTTCTCAAGTGATTTACCACCGGGTTTACCCCCTACACGTGATGTGGAGCATGGCATAGATGTCTTGCCAGCAGACACTAAACTGGTGAGTAAACCACCTTATCATATGAGTGCTAAAGAAGCCAAGGAGGTTCAAAGTCAGCTGGCTGAATACCTCACTCTTGGTTTCATTAGACCTAGCACTTTGCCTTTGGCATCACCAATTCTATTGGTTAAAAAAAAACATGGTACTATGCGCATGTGCAAAGATTATGCGGATTAAATGTGATAATCACCAAGAACAAGTATCCTCTGCCTCGAGTGGATGAGTTGTTTGATCAACTCCACGGGGAAGATACTATACAAAGATAGATCTTCGTTCAGGATACTACTACGTATGTATCCTACTGCAAGATATATCCAAAACTACCTTTAGAACACGGTTCGAGCATTTTGAATTTTTGGTTATGCCTTTTGGTCTAACCAATGCTCCAGCTACATTTATGACACTCATGGATAGTGTCTTACGTCCCTATCTTAGAAAATTTGTTGTGGTTTCCTTGATTAAACTCTTATTTATAGTAAGACTTAAGATGAACACATAGAACACTTACAATTAGTGTTTGAACAGCTACAAGCTCACGCGTTGTATGCTAAGTAAAGCAAGTGCGATTTCTTTCAAACAAAGATACATTACCTCGGTCATGTGATCTCTTATTTTGGCATCAAGATGGACACTGACAACGTCGCTGCCATTCTTCGATGGCCACATCCCAACACGGTTGAGGAGCTTTATATATTTTTAGGCATGGTTGGATTTTATTGACAGTATATCCGTGACTGTGCCAAAATCACTGTTCCTATGAAGGATCAACTTAAAGCAAAATGTAATACCTTTTCTTGGGAGGAAGCCCAAAAACACAGTTTCGAACAGCTCAAGGTAGCTATAGCCATTTCTCCCACTCTAGCAATCGTCGACCCACTTAAGACGTTTGTGGTAGAGACTGATGCTAGTGATAAAGCCATTGGTGCGGTACTTCTCTAGGAGGGAAGACCTATAGCCTTTGAAAGTAAAAAGTTAGATAGAGCTCAACAAAATTATTATGTTTATGAGCGAGAGGTTTATGCCATAATTCACGCTTTACACAAGTGGCGGTACTATTTATATGGTGCCAAGTTTGAAGTGTTTTTGACCATGAGAGTATTAAATGGTTTACTACTCAAATAGACTTGAAGGGCCGTAAATCTAGATGGGCAAAAATCCTTCAAGATTATGATTGTAAGCTACGATATCTCAAGGGGCGATATAATGTAGTAGCGCATGCACTAAGTCGCATGCCTCAAATTAATTCACTTGCTTTTACGAAACTAAAGAGTGGATTTTTGGAGTCATTACGTGGCAAGTGTGCACACGATCAATCACATGCTAAAGTGTGGAGTGCAGTTTTAAAAAGGGATCCTGCACACTCACATGTCTCTATATAGACAGAAAAACATGTCTCTGCACGTGCAGATAAAAACTCCAACACACAGAGCTCCACCCCTACTTAGGAAGAGCTTGAGGAATGGAAGAATTTTTCCATTGATGATGGTACTTACTCCACAAAGGTAGAGTATGTGTGACAAAGGACTCAGACACTAGACACCAAATCTTATTGGAGTGCCATGATAGTCCAAGTACTGGTCATCCAGGTATTTGTAAGACGTATGCCTTAGTTTGACGACAATTCTATTTGTCGGGCTTACATCATGATGTTCAAGAGTACGTACCAAACTGCCAATAGTGCCATGTTAATAAGGCAGAGCGCCTCAAGGTAGGTGGCCTTCTACATACTTTGGAGATTCCACAAGGTAAGTGGGAGAGTATCTCTATGGATTTTGGAGTACGACTACCTACTACAAATCGTGGCCATGATGCCATTTGGGTAATTGTAGACCGTCTCACAAAGATGGGTCGATTCATTCTCACTAAGACTACGGTTAAGACACTGGAATAAGCACGGCTATTTGTTGAGCATATGTATAAGCTCTACGGTCTTCTAGCTAGTATCATCAGTGACAGGGATCGAAAGTTTGATAATCACTTCTGGAGAGCTATGTTCCAAAAGTTGGAAACTAAACTTAATCTAAGTATGGCTGATCATACAAAAACGGATGGTCAAGCAAAAAGAGTTAATCAAGTGCTAGAGGATATTCTATGAGTGGAAGCTAGCAAGAAGCAAACCAATTGGGAAGACTACTTACCTATATTGAAATTTCCTATAATAATAGTTCAAAGCATGTGACTACAGGGTTTAGTCCATTTATGCCCGTTACGGTGGTGTTGGCTAAGGAGAAGATAGAGAAAGCAAAGGATTTTCTCCAAGACCATTTTGAAATGCTTCCAGTTGCTCG
The DNA here is from genome assembly GCF_014529385.1 of Adiantum capillus-veneris. Lineage (NCBI taxonomy): Eukaryota > Viridiplantae > Streptophyta > Polypodiopsida > Polypodiales > Pteridaceae > Adiantum > Adiantum capillus-veneris. The sequence goes on along the minus strand of NC_140941.1, from coordinate 17,720,320 downwards.
ACAAAATGTTAAGCAAGCTCAAGATCAATATAAGAAGTATGCAAATGAGCATCGTCGTCTTGCTACTTTGGAAGAAGGAGACAAGGTTTTCCTCAAAGTTCTGGAGCATTCAAAAAGTCTGAAGACGAGAAAAGTTACTAAACTTTCACCACGCTATTGTGGACCATTTACCATTCTCAAATGTATAGGTCAAGTTGCCTATAAGTTAGCTCTTCCAGAGCACTCACGAGTTCATCCTGTTTTTCATGTTAGCTGTTTACGAAAACAGCTAGGACAGAATGATAATATCATTGTCACAGGAGTGTTGGTTGACCTTATCGCACCGCCAAGCATTCCTCATGAGCCCAAAAAGATTTTGGATTCTCATGAGCTTGTACCAGACCTCATGTCAGACGACAGGTGTTGGTAAAATGGCTAGATAGACCTGAAGAAGGTTCTACATGGGAGAATGTCTTCGCACTTAAAAAACGCTTTCGTACGTTTTTTTTTTTAGGACAAAAATGATTCTCCAGAGGGGGGGGGGGGGGGGGGGGGGGGGGGTAATGTAAGGACATGCCTCCTATGGTCAAGGCCACCGGCATGGCCGGTGGACAGTGTCTACGCTAGGGGGACGCTATAAGATAGCATGGTTGGGTGGAGACTACCACACCCATTGCCACCATCCTTTCATTGAATCTCTTTTTGTATACATTGTGTGTGTGCGTGTGTGTGTGTGTGTGTGTGTGTGTGTGTGTATGTATAGTATGTACATATGTATATCATTTTGTCTCACCAAAATATGATACACTCGTGATAATAGCAGGACCCCTCTTCAAGATCCAACTACCACTGCTCAGCCACCCGTACAAACTACATAGCGACCACTAGATGGGGATGTCACACACCAGGACACGCAACATTAGTTTGGTATTTGATTATAGAAGTATAATATTTCCATAAACATTGTTCTAATTATCTTTTTAATAATATATGCGGATAGTGTCCCTTCTCAATGAGTCCAACGACATATCTTTGTGGCCTTGAGACCTTCTCTACTGACACCAGCACTCTCTTGGTTAGGGTCCTACGTGTATGCCACACCCTCCCTAGGATCCGATTCTGGGTACTAGGGGCGCCTTTGGACTTGTGTTGGTTGGTAAGGTGTCACTTGCAAACATTGATGTGGATGGGCAGGTTGTATGGGTATGGTTTCAAAATCTAGTCATAGTTATGGTTTCAGAAGTCATCTATGGTTATGGTTCAAAATTTGATCATGGTTATGGTTATGGTTTCATAATTTGGTTATGATTATGGTTTCAAAATTTGATTATGGTTATGGTTTGAGGTTATGTTCATGCTTATCATTATGGTTTTAAAATTTGGTTATTATGGTTATGGTTTGAGGTTATGTTCATGCTTATCATTATGGTTTTAAAATTTGGTTATTATGGTTATGGTTTGAGGTTAGGGTTATGGTTTCAAAATTTGTTTATGGTTATGGTTTTAGAATCTGGTCAAAAATATGATTTAAGTTTATGGCTATAATTTTAGAATTTGATCATGGTTTTAGTATTTTGTTATGGTTATGGTTATGGTTTTAGGATTCAATTACGGTTATGTTTTGCAATTTACACACTGATTATGGTTTGCAAGAATTGATATAGTTATGTTTTGTGGATCTTGTCATGGTCAATATTTTCTCATAGATTTGTGGACTTTTCATGAAAAACAAAGGTGAAGTCCGGTTGCTTTTTTACTCTCTCCTTTGAGCAGAGAGGGTTGCTTTTGATGTCGTAGTACATACAACACCAAATGCGAGTCCTCTCTGCTGATTTTTTTTTGCAAATTTTGGCGCCGGTATCAACGTTGTATAGGCATTGGTATGCATATATTAAATCTCAACGTGTATACCAATCATTATGAAAATCTCTAATTTTTTACTTTGGCCTTCTACCACATTTTGTAGAGAGAAGTTCCAAATCCAGCTGGAGAGGGAAGAGAGAGGAGGGCAAGGGGATTTTTTTTGTCTTAAAACTATAACCGCAACTATTTATGCTAATATTACCACGTTTATTGCCTGAGTTATATCGCATTCATTTTCGAGGGGAGATTTAGCTCCTTAACTTTCAGATTCTGGCTTAAACATCCCCCCCCCCCCCCCTTTCAATTTTGGTGTTTCCCTCCTCTCAATAAAAATTAAAGAATATTATATGAAAATTTCAAATTTAAAAAAGAAAAGATATGAAAACATGTCACAATAGTTATCTATTTAAGATTAAACTTGGCTACAACTAAACTACTCAATGTCACTTGATTAACATAATTGAGCATGTTCACAAAATTAGACAGAGGAAGAGGGGGGAGAGAGATATGAATAGATTACATGACCAAAAATCTTCATAACTTAAAGTATAAAAAATGTTTATGAATCATCTTCCAAAAGTTCCCTATATGAAGAATCATCCAATTCTAAGCCCATGGCTCCTAAATCAATAAAGTGAGAAATGAAATTGTCCTTTGTGGATGCGTTCGCTTCATCATCTTCGAATTTGTCACCTTCCATTTCATCATCTTCATCATCATGACAATCATCCGCGCTAAGACTTGCCGCCGCAAGACTTGATTCATCAACCTCCCTCTCCTCTGTCTCCACCTCATCCAAATTAGGAGGTGGAAGAGGGTTGAAGATGGTCTCCACTTCACTACTGGAAAAAATGCTTCTGCCGCGAGGTGTTACGGGAATAACAAACCGAAGTTTGGTTCGTGGATTGTTGGGATATAGATGACCTATAGAAGAGAAGCTCAAAGTGAGTAGCCTCGGCATAATTAATGCTACAAGCAAATTTAAAAAAAAAGGTAGTTACTCACCTGCTCACAATTGCATGATAAAACTAAATTATCATACTTCATGTGTGATGCATACTAGAGTCCACCATGTAGAGTCCATATTTCTCATGTCGTCTAGACACATTTTCAAATCACTTGCACACGAATATGAAGGTATGAAAGGTTCTAAAATTAACCTTTAGTAATAGTTCCAGAGTACCTAGCTTTATCACCGTTTGTGTCAAAGTTGCCCATGTTGCCACAATCCATGGTGGTTCTACGCTTGCTAATGTGGCACGTACAGAAATGATGACTGTTTGATCATATAGTGTTAAAGGAGAGGCACTACAAAGTAGGCAAATATATTTTTTCAAATATAAAGATAAAATCAAGAAGAAAAAATTTAATACGGTTTAGGTATATGAGTACTCTACCTTTGGTACGCAGTCTCGTGCATACTCCCATTCTTTTTTCGCGATGTCTTCTCTGTGCGCTTTTTCTTCAGTCATTCTCTCATGAATCCACTCCGCACTAATGAGATCTGAGAAACATGCAAGGTGTCTAGGAACTGGGGGTGCTCTCCTTCCTCCATGTGCATGTTTCCATGCTTCTCTCTGATGCAAACGCCTTGCCTTTGCCACTGTCCACAAGCTAGTCCACCCACTTGGTCATAACCTTTACATTGAGAATATGAAAGTTATTAACCACTCGGCATAGACTCATATCCATGTTAAGTAGTTTACCCTTTCCACTTGAAAAGTGTGACATCATCCTTGCATGTTCCTCGTCTTATTTTTGACCCTGCACCAAATCATTATTTGTACTTATGTTTGATCAATCAACACTTATCAGATGGATGTTAGTGAGTCGGAGTTTTGATAAGTCGGATTTTGGTCAATTGGATGTAACTATTATAACTGCCAGAAGTTATTATTTAAAGTTCATGCTGGTTCACGCGAGTATGTAATTTTGGCTGAAATGGAAGTTATCCTTGGACCAAGATGAATCAAACTGTGTAGTCTCTTGCTCTATGCTTCATGTTTGTTCTTCAGTCTGCTGTGTGGAGATTTGTAAATGGTGAAATGTTGATGATTTGATTGTGTTTGTCTTTGTCTAACTCTGTCTTTGGTGTGTGTGACAACTTGTCAACACCTAAGTTCTGTGTCTGTTGATGAACCCCAACACTAACCACATGTGAGGCATTGAAGGATCAACTTGTGTCAAATACTCTGAGATGTAAACAAATTACTTTTGCATGATCCACACTATTTCCATACATGCCTGTTGTTGAGACCTTTGCCACACAAAATCTTTGAGAGTCTTTTATAACCTCTCTAAGAAGAACATCCATCGTGCATGCACTACTCCACATATAGGGATCTCCTCCACCACGTGAACCAAGAGGTGGATTGACTAAGAAGGACCGATCGAGAAAATGAATACTCAATGGCACACATAGTTTCTATTGCAAGTGTTTGAGCAGCAGGGATAACATCTATTTGAATTTCCTTGGAGCCCACAAATCTGCAAAAAATACAAACAAGGATACACTAAGCGCTAGTTGAGATTATTGTATACATAAAAAAAGTGTATTTGAGTGGAGGCTTGTCGTGTACCTTACTAGCTCTCCAAGCTCAAAAATAACATGCTTGACTTCCTTGTCCCGACATATACACATACTTATAGGCAAAATGCACCACAATGTAAAATAGGGGAAGAGAAAGTGAGAGAAATTCATGCACACAAACTATAGATAGAATAGGGAGAGGGACATTACCTGAAGCATCAGGTGCCAATCATGGGACTTCAACTGAACGGTTCAATTGAATGATGGTTGTTTGGATAGATTACCTTGCACAAGGCATTGGGCTTAACTATCACCAATGATGGCCCACAAATAGGACATGCATTGTGCCCCGATGTGGACAACCCTACATACATATCATATTGTTAGAGAAAGAGATGACTAGAGAGAGAGAGAGAGAGAGAGAGAGAGAAGAAAGGATCTATTAAAAATCTCTCCAAGCCCAAGATAGTTGTGCATAGTCCACATAAGAATTCCCCTCAGAATGGCTTCTCTCCCCCCCTTTGCAAGTGAGACATCTACAATAGGAATACCTCTCCATAACTCCTCCACCTCCTCAATGAGGGGCTCGAGGTAGACGTCAATATTTGACACTTTGTAATTCCCTGGCACAAGCAAGGAAAGAAGTATACAACCCTTCTTGGTTGTCTCCCACGGTGGAATATTGTAGTTGACGATCACCATAGGCCAAGTGCTCCATGAAGTAGACTTAGTGCCGAACGGGTTGACACCATCACTTGCTAACCCAACCCTCAAGTGTGGAGGCTCCAACCCACACTCTCACCAATGAGTCTTGATGTGCCTCCATGCACGTGAAATCGAAAGGGACACGCATAATTCCATCATTTGAGCGGTGGTTGGCGTGCCGTGCGAATGGCTCCATGATAGAGCTGCTTTTAAACATGCGTTGAATGCGAGGAACTAAAGGAAAATGTCTCAATACCTTGTGGGGTAGGTGTGATCCGCAAACTCCGGTCTTGTATTGAGCTTCTCCACACACGGGACATGAGATGCATGTGTGCTCATTGCGGTATAGCATGCAATTGTTTTACGCATGCATGGATGCACTCATACTCCATTCCAAGTGAAATAACATACAGGTGAAAGCATGGAATGGTGGCTCAAATAGCTGTGTCCATGGACACCTACTATCAAAAACTTTGACCTACAATCAGACATGAATTCACATAAAATTTCTATCATGATATATGTCAATGGATAGCTCTTAAAGAATAAAATATAGAAGTGCAATCACTTATAAATTTTATTTAGTTTGTATTCTTTTTTCCACAAGATTGTTTTTGTGATATGCTCTCTAATAGCTCAAATATCATTCCACCTATTCATGCTTTCACCCATACGATCTAGCTTGTCTACGATCTTGAGGCATGTGGTGATATTTTGGCAATATTTTTCCCATCAAACTACAATAAACAGGCGAATAAGTACAATTGGAAGGACACGGTACCATAAAGCGAAAGAGATGTACAAAAAAGTCATATTTAAAACTTACCCAAGGAGTGCATGGACCCTTGCATTGCTTCAATAGAAGTCGCTCGCAAGCTAAGGACTTCCAACAATGCTCGGAGCACCAAGTATTGGGCACTCTCGTAAAGAGGTGTTCGAGTACTCGCCAACAATCTGTCCTCCTGTGACGCTGCCCACTGAGTGAATGGATGGCAATCCTCCTCACAAAAGTCATGTTCATGAGCCAGTAAGTCATCACACATGTCAAACATGTGCTCATCCTCTACATCAAAGTGCGACTAAGAGGGGAAAGGAGTTGTTGAAGTAGAGGCAATGGAAGGATCACCATGTGGTGCACCCAATTCGTCCAATAGCTCTTACCTCTGCCATTCAGCTTTACACCCCACTGTAACACCACTGAACACAGACCAATGGTGCACCTCCTCAAGCGAGGGGTGAGTCGTGCCCGCATCTCTCTGAACGCTTTTTCGAGGATGCCAAAGCCCTTCGTTCTCCATGTGCTCCAATACAATGCGCCTCAAGCAAGGGCTTTCCCTTTTTCAATTGGAGCAAGGACAAGGAAGTTTTTCTTTGAGCCATCAATATCGTGCAGACCCTCTAGGGGGGCCACCACCATCCCAATCGACGTCGTGCACACACAATAAATTTTTTCTTTAGTCATATGTGCCCTAAAAAATAAATAGCTAATCAAAAATATAAATATATATTTTTCAAAAAGACTATATAGTCAAAGGGAATAAAGTGCAATGAGTGTCTGTATTTTTTTAGATAAAGTACAATCAATGTGCGCACTAAATGGGTTAATTTTTTAATTGAAAATGTTTAAAAGTACTTTAAAAATACACTTATAAAAAATATAAAAATACTAAAAAAACAATACTCATAAAAAAATTAAAAGTCTTCATCAAAAAACTGAAAAGTCTTTAAAAACAATTATTGATATCTTAGGGTAGAGAGGGTGGTTTGTACCCCCCCCCCCCGCAACCTTGTATACGTTTGTATCCATTGAAATTACGGGGCACGGTAATAGTCACGGTATTTCTCGCGGTAATAGTCATGATAATCGTTGGTGCCTAAAAAATGAAGAAGGGAAAGTATGCCGCGTTTTTGCGGCATACCCTCCCTCCCCCTCCTACACCTACCTCATCCTCTCTCTCTCTCTCTCTCTCTCTCTCTCTCTCTCTCTCTCTCCCCTCCTACACCTCCCACACGCTCACTCTCTCTCTCCCACAAACACAACAACACACACATGCGTACACACACAGACACACACACACACACACACACATTCAGTTTGAAGAGGAGCTTCCATTCGTTTGTGATGTTTTCATCAAAGGGGGTTTATCACATTTGTCTTTGGAAGCTCAACCTAGCAGGAAACCTTTCTACAATCTAAGGTAATCTCTAAAGAATCCTCCCCCCCCCCCCTCTTTCCCTAATGGATTCCACTTTGTTGTGCACACACACACACACACACACACACACACACACACACATACAAACACTCACACAAGCCACACACATTTACATGCCTAAATGAAGAAACAAATCGAGAGAGAGAGAGAGAGAGAGAGAGAGAGAGAGAGAGAGAGAGAGAGAGAGAGAGAGAGAGAGAGAGAGAGAGAGAGAGAGAGAGAGAGAGAAAACCCAAACCCTAAGGAGGCTATATGAAGTTTTTTTTTTCTCCTAAAGATCAAAGGGAATTTCAAAATGCCTCTACCATTATTATTTGTGGAAATGTTGTCCATGTTTTTCCATGGCAACCTGTCAAGCAAATCAAAGAAGAGTTGCTATCCAACTATCCTATTTGGGTTGACTTCATTGATTTGCCTGTTTTTTTATGGCCTTGCATCAAGGATCTAGATGCTTCTCTTGGCAATGTTTTGTTCTCCCCCACCATTAACTGCATTAACAGAAATAGGTCTTGAGTGATGTGGAATACTGACAAGGTTACGCCAAAAACCATGGAAATAGAACTAGAATCTAGTGGAAGACTGGTTATTTATCTCAAGTGGGGCAATCTCTCACGATCCTACTACCATTGTGGAAACTTGGGTCATTTTTCCATAAATTGCCCCACTCTAGCCAAAAGAAAAGTGGACCTCATCCCCTCCTATCCACGTAGTAATCATATGGTGCCCAAAGAGTAAATATTTGGCAAATCTTCTCCAGCTAACTTGGAAAGGTCTCCTCAACATCCACCTTAAGGAGGAACCCCTGAGTATGCTGCTCCTCCTGGGAGATATAAAGCTCCTCTCCAAAACACAAGGGTAAAAAACATCTTACATGCAGGAACCAAGCCTCTTCAATACCTTCTTCTTCCAAAAATGCTAAATAATCAGAAAAAGGGAAAAGGGTTGTAGATAATGAGGGATTTTAGCTCTCGAAGAGGACCTTTAGAACTAGACCAAGGAAAAATGGTTATGCTTCTCTAAATGTCTTTGATGTCCTACATGACATCCCTTCACCAGACACCTTGGCTGCAATTGATTCGGTGATACTTCAGCACTCAAGTGCAAAAGATAATGTCCCCCCACATAGGGAAATCTCATGTGAACATAGAGGTTCATATGACAGATAGCACTAGTGATGAGGAGACTCAAACTGTCATGGACACCCATGTATCCTAGATGAAGATATCATCCGTTAATTCTAAAGGGTTGAGCCACCCTTCAAGGCTTCTAGCTTTCCACAACTAGCTACTACAAGCTAATTTTGATGTTTTCTTGGTTCAAGAACATAGAATGCATGCTAAAGAAGGTCTAACTATGCATTTTAAGGAGTACACGCAATTCTTTGGAGGGAAACCAGGATATTACTCTCGTACCCTAACCTATGTAAGAAACTCCATGCATCTTCATGGCTTCTAGTCCCTGGATCATCAATCAGGTAGGTGCTCCATTATTCAGGTTACCACTGACCTTGGGCCCTTGCAAATTGTGAATGTATATGCTTGTAAGGACTCTGCTCAAAGGATACTTATCTGGGACTGGCTAGCTAATTTTTAATGGGCCCAGAGGGTTCTAGGAGGAGACTTCAACATGGTGCAACATGTTGACCACTCGTTGACAACTCTTTCTCCTATTATGTCTGTAGTAGAGGGCATTACTTGGGACTTATTTCAAAATTCTGCAACTCTGATTGATGCTTGGACTGCTGCTACTAGACCTTCTCCTGGTTTTACTTCTCACTCTCTGTCTCATCAGGGGTCTTGGTCTATATTAGTTAGAATTTACTTTATTGGGTCAGAGTGGTTGCCCAATTCAGAGAAAATGTAGGTGGACCTCTCCATTGCCCTTTCAGATCATTTCCCTGTTGTTTTGCACTTGTTCAACTCTGATTTGGATAGTATGCATGAGTTTGGACACTCCAAGCCACTATTGATAAATAACTCTTTGCTTACTCATAAAGTTTTCAGACATCAGATTTTGAATGTCATAAATGATGCTATTGTCACATTTGATAATCCTTCATCTGCCTAGCTGTGCATTTTATATGGGATGCAACAATGTATCAAGGATGTAGGGAAGTTTGTGGCTAAGCAAGGTAATGAGAAATTGCTTCCGGCGACCAATATTGACATAGAATTAGTTTTAAAAGTTGGTAACAAATCTGCTATCCCAAATCAAATTGAACTACACAAACTGGCTCAATCCAGAGGGGTAATTTTGGAATGGGAGATAGCTCAAACCAAAAAGCAGAGATACTTATGTAGACAATGGGTGATTACTGATGTTAAGGATGTATCCAAGGGCTTTTACAAGAAATTGAAGCACAAAAAAAGGCAAAGCCTGACAATGTTGCATCATGGGGATGGGCCTCCACTGTGTAAGGGCTCTGACATTATGGCAGCAATAATAAATTATTATGATGGTCTCTTGAATGTTGGGCCTAATGTATCACAAGCAAGGGCTAATGCAATTCAGACTTTGCTGCAAGTGGTTGATCCATGCATTGAGAAGTCAACAACATTGAGACTGGAGCAGCCACCCAATGAGGCTGAGATTCTATATGCACTGAAGAAGTTGCCCAATGAAAAAAACCCTGGCGTATGTGGTCTCTCTAAAGAGTTCATTGTTTCTTTTTGGCTAGCTCTAAACAAAAGAACCAGTTCATTGCTCAATTCTATCTGGTTCTCTCAATGCATGGATCCTACATTGAAGCAGGGCATAATCAAATTGATTGCCAAAACTATGTTCCCCAAGCCTCTTAACAGATTGGAGGCTCATCACTATGATGGGAATATTGTACAAGATTTTGACCAAGGTCATTGCCATTAGGGTGGCCCATAAATTGAGAAAATGCATACACCCAACTCAAACTTCCTTTGTGGGTGGTAGATCTATCTATGACAACATCTTGATGGTCCAATTGGAAATTGAACATGCTATCAACTCTAAACAAGATATGGTGATGTTTCAAATAGATTTTGTGAAGGCTTTTGACATACTACAATGGGACTTTGTTACCATCATTCTAAAGAAAATGGGATTTGGGCCTAGAGTCAGTGGATTCATAAACTTGCTAGGCAGTGGGGCTTTCTCTAGAGTGGTCATCAATGGCAGGTTGTCTAACAAACTGCTAGATCACTGAAGCACGGTTGCCTAATTAGTCCTCTTTTTTTTGCAGTTGCTACCCACCTTTATATGCATATTTGGATTCTATGTCTTCATCTGGCTTCTTGCAAACTCTCTATTTAGGGTCTAAACATATTGCAGGGAAGGATTTTGCAGATGATACTTTCCTCTTTTTGAAAGCTCACAATGTCTTGAGATGCACTAAAACCTTAGACTTATTTGCTCTTGTTGTTGGTCTGAACATCAATTTAGAAAAATCAGCCTTGATTGACATCTCTGCAAGAGAATTTGATGCACTTATTTAGTCAGGTAAAAGGTACCCTAAAGGGCACATCTTTAGGCACTTGGGCTATCCAATATGAGTGGGAGTCACTCAAAGATATCTCAATCAGTGGGTAGTTGAGAAAGTGAAGGTTAAAATAGCATCCTCGCATTGTACAAAATGGACCATTCATGTCAGATTGAGAGTGATTCAATCTGTTTTTGTGCCTTACATGCTTTTCTATCTGTCTCTCTTGGACTAGCCTGACAAAATGTTGTGTAAGTGTGTGTCTTTGATGGCTATGTTTTTGAGGAATGCCTCTTGAGCTGCTGCAGCTATGGTTGCTTGGCAAAAAAATGAAGTCGTATTCTCAGGGGGGGGGCTGCACATCATGGATTTCAAGATACATGTACATGCTAGAAGGCCGTGTTTGATAAAACATATGCTTGAAATTGACACTGATTGGTCTATTTGCTTGTGGAAACTAATAGATTCTGTTGTGGTTTACTTTCATGGATCTTGGCACATGTCTAGCTGGGACAAATGGTTTACTCCTGCTGCTCCAATTAAAACTAGTTTTGACATGTCTACTATGCTTGTGAGATCTTGGAAACTGACTTGCTCTATTTTGTTATGGAAAGGAAGGATTAGGTACACAGGAAATTCATTAAGAGCTGAAAATGTATTTTGGAGCTTTGTTTTTAATTCTCCACCTGCCAAATTTATGGGAAAGTTTGCACTTTCCCTTTTTGAAAAAGGGATAGTGCAAATAAATCAAGTGCTAGACTCTGACTTGCAATTGAAATTGTTTTCAGTTGCCAGGAGACAATTTAGGCTGGCCAATCATCATTAAGGATTATGGCATCAGCTTGGAGCCCATGTATACAACAACTAAATGTTCAAGATAGGCACAGGGACTGGTTATTGGCTGGTTATGCAGCTAACTAGTGGAGCTCCCCATCCTCAGTATTCTATGTAGCAGCTCTGCCAAGTTCATGTATATCTGAAATATGTAATAAACAATGGTCCTTACATATGCAGGCAAAATGGTGGTACAAAGTGTTATTTGCTATTTGGTCCATTCCTAACCAATTCAAGTTTAAGTTCCTCTTATAGAGAGTCTGCACTCGGGTGCTCCCCACTGCTTTGAATCTATCTAAGAAGGGCTTCACCAATGGTAAATGTAATGTATGTAACAAGGATGAGTCGGTCAGACATGTGTTTTGGCATTGCAAACTTGTATTCAAATGGTGGAAATGGTCACCAAGTATGTGGTCAGATGCTTGGGGGGGTACAGATCACAATTCTCCAAAGTTAAAAACCAGGACTCAGTCTTGGAATTTGCCATCCAGTCCTTCAGAGTTTGGTTTTTGTGGCTCATATGGTCTATGACAAATTCACAAGTCTTTGATGATGTCTCTAAGTTCAATCATACAGTTCCTTTGTCTGTGATCAGGGATAGGATGGCAGAGGATGCACTAGTACTGCATGACAAAAGCCTGAGAGAAATATTGCTTCACATTATTGGGAAGTTGAAGGTTTAGCACCTTCAACATGATATTGTAAATATGTAATATAAAACTTCCCAAGAAAAAAGAGAGAGAGAGAGACATACCTCATTCATTTTTTGTACATTGTTTAGTGACGTTGATGCAATCTTTCTGCTCGTATTTGTAGTATGGAAGATTTGTTTGCAAATGGAAGTGCGTGGTATATTTGTTAGGCATTGGACTATAAAAGAAAGAGGGAGATAGATAGATAGATAGAGAGAGAGATAGAGAGAGTAGGTTACTAGGAATTTACAAAATGAAGACCCCACTTTTACCATTAAAACACAGTGGTCAAGAATGCTAAAAAATACTCTTATTCGAAGCCATTATAATGAAAAAATGCTTGTTGACAAACAATGGAGAAAGAGAAAAGCTTAAACTTTGGTAGCTTGAGGTAGATTGCAATGTTTTAGCCAAAGGAAGAACCTGTTACCTGTCACCCTCACCATCAAACAAACATAAAAATGTTAGTAAAAAATGGTGGAAGGCAGGTGTCATAGGATAATCCTACATGTCATAGATGTCAAGCTAAAAAAGAACAATCAAAAGCAAGGGTAAGCTACAAACCTGAGAGGAAGATTCCATTTGAGCAGAGTGGTGAGAGGATGTGGTGAGATTTCTCTTTTTTGACAGCTTTTTTGTGAAAAAAAATGTCACCTTAAAATGAACCACCAAGCCTCTTTATTGATAGGCTAGAGAGAAATAAGGGTGCAACCTCAAAAACAAAGAGAGGGAAGCCCAAAGGGTACACGGTTAGGGAGGGGTCGAGTGGGGGTAGTGGAGTCTTTTTTTATTCAAAAATTGGGGGGTGAGGTTGAAGTAAGAGATACTTCCATCCAATATCTTGTAACCGTATAAGCCTCTTGGTCTAGGCTTTAAGATGTGAACTATATTAGCCTTTAGAGGTGGTTTTTTGCTAGTGAGAGAGAGAGAGAGAGAGAGAGAGAGAGAGAGAGAGAGAGAGAGAGAGAGAGAGAGAGAGAGAGATGGGCAGGCAAAAGAGTCACAAAGGGTCACCTAGTTAGGTATATAGGGTACCCCATTGGAGTGCATGCTTCAACTTCACAGAAGGTGCAATGGGTTTTTGATAAAGTTAAAACTAAAGTGGCTGCTTGGTACTGTGATGAAGGGCCCCCACATGCTAGATTGAGGATTGTTCAATCTATTCTTATTCCCTATCTACTTTACTTTATGCCATTGCTTGATTGGAGGAAATGCCACCTATAGAAATTTCAATCCTGGTTGATTAGGTTTCTGTGGGGGAACAAAGGGAAAACCTATCCTTTTATAAAGTGGGATCTGGTTGCTTTGCCTAAATGTAAGGGAGGTTTGGGGGTTCTTAATCTGCATGCACATGTAGATGCCAGAAGATCTACTTTGGTAAAACATATGTTTAAAAGAGATACCATTTGGACTAGATGCATTTGGGACATCATTGCTTTGTCTGTGGTTTTTTTTCATGGTTTTTGGAATCTAAATGATTGGGACAAGCTGTTTTCACATGCTCCCTTGAAAACTGGTTGTGAGACTGCTCAGCTGCTTGTTAAATCATGGAAATCAATTGGCTCTCTTCTAATTTGGTAGGGGAGATTAAGATATACTGGAAACTCCCTTGGCAAAGATTTTTTTTTTGGGATTTTTCTTTTTAAACACCCTCGTGCTATCATCATTAAAAAGCCCTGCTACTGTCAGGATGTTCAGGAGAGGTATCACTTGCATAGATCAAATGTCGGACTCTTAGGGCCTTTCTATATATGTCACAGCACGACAGCGCGTGGATGATGGGTGGGCTCTGCGTCCCCCTTTTTTTCCTCATTGAACGGTTCTCTGCATCAAAGATCTCTTCAACCACTTTGGTATGTCCATAGTTATGGTCTATGGAGCACATAGAGTGGGTAAGCAAGGAGCTCCTCATTCGAGAGAATGGCCAATTATCTACACCATGCCAGATGAGAACAAACAAAAGATTATCCTTGATAATAGTTGGATCTATTTTAGGGATAAAAGATGTTTTGTATGTGACGATCACACTATTAAGCGACAAAATATGCATCACAAGGCATACGAGGATAGGAATAAGAAAAACAAGGAGATCTCTCACTAAGAAAATGTGCCCAAGGAGGAGGAAGGGGCTTATTTGCCAAAGAGCATGACTAGAGGGTTCAATGGCTCATGGGGTGCACTATGTAATCATGTTAATGTATAAGGTGAGTTTCAAAGGAGGGGTTTCAAAATGCAAACATTTATGCAATTTAACAGAGATAAATTAAAATAAGAAGTTTTTATATTCAATTTTGGAAAAAAACAATAGCGTAAGGGGTCATTTTATTCATTCAGACATGCTAAAAGAGGGGTTTTTTAAATACCCAGTGAATGCACGTTATATAAGGGGCTACTAAATGGTAAACCCCTTGAGTTCAATGGCCGAAGAATGGGTACTTGGAGAGTGCATGTATTACCTTTCAAAGTACCTTCAATGTGTTGACATAGCTGCTTCTTGGAGATGGACAATGGAACAGTCTCCTACATTGTCACATTAGGTGTTATCTGGAAATGGAATCCCTTGCAAGCTCACAACTACCAAATGCTGGTACATATCCATGTTTATTATTTATAACTCACAGTGTATGGAAATATTTGTCAAAGAGTACCAGGAAGTTTGAAAATCACAAAAAAAGGTGAAGAGCTCCTAAATCTACCAAGACTGAACCTCCACCCATTCTTTCATGGTTATCGAAACATTGGTGCATCCAAAGTTCCAAGATGAAAAGGGTTCTATGTCAAGCAAAGGTTGTAGGCATGTGCAGTGTAGAAGGCTAGGGCAGGTACCAAAGTCCTGGGCAGCCAAAGGGTAGCGAGAATGTATGTCTAAAGCGGTTCTTTAGGCCAAAAAAGGTTCAAGATGAGCCAAGATGGGATAGCAGGTGAAGGTGTCTAAAATTCCTAGTCATTGCTATGGAATGTAGTGTTCAGTGTGCTCTAGAAGCCGGTCCTGACTGCTCATCAAACGGAGCCCCGACACTCAAGATATTGAAGTACAAAGTTAAAAGGTTTAGTAGATCCCCTACAAACAGAGCAGCTGGGGACACGTGGCCCAGGCTGATGTTAGTGGATGCATGCATAGAGCTCAAATTATGGAGCATGCATGTCTTCTTGGACTGCCAATAGGAGCTCTGGATAGCAAGTTATGGCTAGTTACAGTTATGGCTAGTTAAAGTTTTGTCATGGGCTAGGTTGGTGCCCACCTGACCACATGCGGAATTGTTCCATCTGGCATCTTTTGGGCCTTGATAGGGTTTAAGCAGATAGAGCATGGCAAGTGGAGCCATCAATAAGTAACGGATCGTGATTTTGAGCCTCGAGCGCTGATCTATAGCCTGGGGAATTTTGGAACAATTGAAGGGGAAGTGTTTGTAGATGATTTTTTTATAGCCTCCTATTGCGGGCCCGGAAAAGTTAAAGCCACGAGGATGATGGGTTTTAAAGTCTAGAGCCGTGTTTGTTGCGTGGAACTCATGGCTCGGGTAGTAGGCCTTGGAGTAGCAAGTTATACTTGCCTGAAAGTGGCAAAAAATAGGAGTTTTTTTTAGGCTTGCAGTGCGGAATCAAAGGGGAGTCAAAGGGTGAGGCCCCCACATGCTGCCACGAGTGAAAGCATATCTTCCACTTGCACGTGGAGGATAGGGAAACATGGGGAATATATCCCAATGTGTGGACAATCCAGTGTATCGATGTGGTGCGAGAGCTCCTTCAAACTGAGGCAAGGTGTTGAAAGGTCAACCTTTCAACAACGCTTCCACAAAGATTCCATCAAGATTCCTCAAATATTCTCTAAAGATTCCAAATAAAGATGTTGATGAAGTGATGAAGACAAAGATGGATGTTGTAATGTGAAGATACAAGCTCATGGACATCATCGAATATCCCGTTATTATTATTTTGAGCCATTACGGCCACTTTTGTAATGTTTACGGGAACTTCATAATTTAAGTCGGCAATTGTATTTTGGCCACATATGCTTCTTCGATGAGAAAATCCATCTCAGGGTGTTGTAATTACGCTCTATATAAGCCTAGAGACAAATAAGGTCATTTTGGTCGGACATTAGGTTTTCTAAGGCTTAGTATATAAGCCAAAACCTAAAGCTTTGTTAGAAGACTTCTAATAAATTTGATATTCTGTGTCGGTCGGAGACTCCGAGAGAGTGAGAGAGTGTGTGTGTGTACTACAGGAGCTACGGTGGTCGAAATCGCAAAAGAAGAGCAGCACTACGTTGCCCATGAGGAGAGCTACGCGTTGATGCTTACATCACGCGCATTCGTCTGTGTTTTGGCAGATTCACCCGTGAGATACTTTTGGAGTTTGGGTGAGTAACTGTTGTCCATTTTTACATTTCAGCATATCCACGCGATCAGAGCGAGTAGAGCTACACATTAGGAACTTTTTTTTCCGGAAACTTTGACCTCCAGAAACCGGCCAGACATCCTACGCATTTTTTGCACGGAGGGTATTGAGTAGGTTTTTTTGCTCACGGACCTTAGGGAGAGTGGCCTATTGGTGTTGATAGGATATCCCTCAAGTTTCGTAATGTTTCAAGAACGTCTAATGGGCTTTTGGCTTGCGGTAGCATCATAGGAGACTCTCACATTCACAGAACCGATGGCATGCAGATTTGATATCTCTGTAGGAAGTAGTCATTAGTCGGTCGAGTAGAGGTTGACACCCTTTGCTTGCTTCCACGCGCCTGCGGGTCAAGCTTCGTCCTTAGTTGACATTATATGTTAGGTGAGTTCTCGCTATGCTGATGTCCGTCACGGCGTTTCCGTCCAACATTCGCGCCGTTGCCGGGGATGAGGGCCCTAAGTAGGTGACCGAGACTAGTCCTTGAGGATAGAGGTCCCTCTGGCTTGCGAGAGTATATTCATTCTTTTAGATAGGATCAGAGAGTGGTGGACTCTTTTGGTGTTAGAGCGAGTCTAGGGAGCGTGTGTCTGGCCTAGATCCTTCGTCTTAGGTAGTATTAGGTAGTAGTAGGTTGTGGTGTAGAGAGTAGGAGTGGGAGTGGCACTACAAGAGGCTCTTCATATTAGCGACGCTCACACAGCGACGCTCAAAAAAAAAATTCCCGGCGTCGCTATGAGCGTCACTATAAGCGTCGCTATGAGTGTCGCAAATTTCTTTGTAAATTTGCGACGCTCATAGCGACGCCGGCTGGGCTAAAAAAATAACCGAGCACGCCCAAAAACTCAGATCTCAGATCTGAGTTTTTCAGCGCCCTCAAGCAAGGAGCAGGTAACGCTCTCCCTCACTCACTCACTCTCTCTCTCTCTCTCTCTCTCTCTCTCTCTCTCTCTCTCTCTTTTTCTTCTCCACACACACACACACACACACACACGAGGAGAGGAAGGAGAGCCATGTCTGCTCCTTCCCTCTCCTCATTCTCATGTTCCCTTCCCGTCTTTCTCTCTCCCTCTCTCTCTCTCTCACACACACACACATACACACACACACATAGTGTCTTTGAGAGAAAGAGAGAGAGAGAGAGAGAGAGAGAGAGTACAAACAAAAACAAAAACGCACACACACATACATAAACAAAGAATGCACACACACATTGAGAGAGAAAAAGAGAGAGAGAGCATGCATAAACAAAAAACGCACGCATTGAGAGAGGAAAAGAGAGAGAGAACATGCATAAACAAAAAACGCACACATTGAGAGAGGAAAAGAGAGAGAAAACATGCATACGATCCAAAAAAACGCACACACATTGAGAGAGAAAGAGAGAGAAACTAATTTAACGTCGTAGGAAACTAATTAAAATTAAAAGACCTAAAGATCTAGCCGACGAGGAGTTGAACTCAAGACCTATTATTCAAGAGGGAAATGGCATAATCAATCTATCATACTTGGCATGGGTGATAGAAAGATTATACCATTTATCTCTTTTTATTGGCACACACATCCACACACGCGCACACACACAAGAAGAAGAGAGTTATAACGTCGTAGGAAACTATCTTAAAAGACGTTAAAGATTAGGTTATATGTAGACTTACATTAAATTAGATTTAGGTTTATTTTTAACTAGATTTACGTTTATTTAAGCTAGATTTAGATTTACGTTATATTAGATTAGAGTTAGGTCTCCATAGACTGCGATGCTTGCTTGAAGCGGGTGAAGAAAGCCCTCAATGGAATATAGGGTATTGCTGCCTTCACTCATGGTGGGCTCCGTCGATCCAAAAGTACTGGTGAAATGTCTTCAGAAGATAGGGAAGAAGGTGGATCTTCAGGGCGGCAAGAGTCACTACATCCCCGACACAATGACCATCTAGAAAACCTCTAGTCATTAGACTTACGTTAAATTAGATTTAGCTTTATTTTTAGTTAGATTTACGTTTATTTAGATTTACGCTTATTTACGTTAGATCGAGTCCACGCAAGAATTACTTACGGTTTAGGGTTTAGAGTTAGATCTACTGTGAAAAGATGTTAAGATGAAGTGAAGTGCTACAGCTAGAGAAGAGGCAAAGGGGTTTTGTCCACTACATGCAGTATCATGTAGAAGTGGGTGTGTAGATTTCTTGTACCCACAAATATAGGTATTGACCAATAAAGACGAGATTATAACCCGGTGGTTCTGATCTCCGTGCACCTCTAGACCGAGGTGTGCGGGGATTGAACATGACTAGAGAATGTGAGGTAAAGAGAGAGAGAGAGAGAGAGAGAGAGAGAGAGAGAGAGAGAGAGATAGAGAGATAAGACGAAGAATGCCAATAGAATATTAAATTTTTTGTCCAGGTTATAAGTTTTTTATCCTCATTATGAGTAGCGACGAGGATGTGGGACCGTCCAACGGAAACACCTATCTCTCAACGAGGGTCTTATGTCCTTGTAATCAATGCAAGCATGCTGTGCGACGGACAAGACGTGTTTCTTTGCAGCACGTTCGCGAATTTGGCGAGTTTGATCCATCTATTATAGATCGAGTTGTTGCCAATTATAACTCGTCGGACTCTGACGCTGGCCAACAAGAAGCAATCTTGCAACCCAATAGACGTGTTCGCAGGCTCTTTGGTCAAGCAGCATATGTGAGGCCACAAGATGTAGCCTCTGACAGCTCGGGGGATGATCATCCAGAGCACATTCCCAACGAGGCAATGTTTGAGCCCGAGATTGATGAAATGATCGAGACGATCATGGATTCAGAAAGGCTTATCTATGATGATATGAAAAGTGAAGCCGATACGCCATTGTATAATGGAGCACGCATGTCTAGATTGAAAGCACTCCTGGTTCTTCTCAACATGCAGGCAAAGTTTGGATGGAGTGACACTAGCGTCACAGCGCTTTTCAGGTGATCTATTACAATTAGTTTACTTTAATAGAACTCTAAATGTATAATGATCTGATAGATTTTTACACGACTGTATCATATTTTTATGTTGTGTAGATTGCTGAAAGAGCACATACTACCAGCTGACAATGTGATGCCAGATTCCCGAGATGAAGCAAGAAAGATTTTGCGAAACTTGGGGATGGATTACAATTCTATCCACGCTTGTCCTAATGACTGCATTCTTTTCAGAGGGGAATACACAGACATGGAGAAGTGTCCGAAATGTGATTCCGAAAGATATCGAGTAGATCTCCACGGGACAAAAATTCCACAAAAGGTTTTGTGACATTTCCCTCTGCTTCCTCGCATCAAGCATTTCTTCGAATGTAAGTCCATGGCCGCCCTAGCATCATGGCATGAGGAGAATAAATCTTCGGATGGTGTGCTACGAATTCCTGCAGATTGCGTAGCGTGGAAACATATAGATGGAACATGGTCCGATTTTGCCAGGGAAGCTCGAAATTTGCGCTTAGGCCTGGCTATGGATGGCGTAAATCCATTTGGTCAAAGATCAACATCTTATAGTGTATGGCCCGTTGTCATCGTCAACTACAACATTCCCCCATGGTTGACTACGAAGAAGGGGCACCTATGGCTAAGCTTGATTGTGCCAGGGCGATATAAAGTGGGGAATATGGATGTGTATCTTCGTCCACTATTGGAAGAGCTACAACAATTGTGGATTGGCATAGAGGTGGTGGATATGAGCCGACACACAGGACGACGGAATGCTTTGATCAGAGGCATTCTAATGTGGACCATGCATGACTACCCCGGGCTAACCGAATGCTCAGGTGATCTATTGACACTCCTCACTCAGACACTGTAAATCTTGTTTTTTCCCATAGTTGATCTATTATCATGTATGTGTATACATGCAGGGCTTCAAACAAGCGGATACAGAGCATGTGTCACATGTGGACCTAGACTGAATGCACGCAGGGCACCCTCACTGAAGAAGCAAATCTACGAAGTTCATCAAGCGTATCTTCTAGAGAATCATGTGTTACGCGACAGCTTTTTGGGAAGAGAGCCACCAAGGATGTCTGCACAAGCATGGTTAGAGAAGAAGGAGATGTGCGATGACGGATTGCCTCCAGGGATGAAGAGACTATCTCTATGGTACGAGTTACCATACTGGCCCCGACTCATGATTAATCACTTGCTCGATCCAATGCACATATTCAAGAATGTGGGTAATCTACTATGGGACCATTTGACCGGCAAGAAAGATACTTTGGGAGCCAGAGTTGACCTTAGAAATGTGGATCGTATGGAGCAATATTGGCCGCAAACAGCGTCTGATGGATCGATAAAACTCCCTAAAGCACCATGGATTTTCACAGGTGCCCAAGAACGCAAAGTAAAAGAGGCCATTCGATCTTTGCGGACCCCCACTAGCGTAATGCACTCGCTCCGAACGTGTTTTACTAAAGAAGGAAAGCTTACCGGTTTGAAGTCACACGATTGGCATAAAATGTGTCAGGTACGTTCATAGTGGACTTTAATATCATTGCATAAAATGTGGACTTTAATATCATTGCTGCACATACTTTACAGTTTATTTTACCGGTTGCCATTGAGGGATGTTTGTCTCTCGACATCCGTAACACAATCTACAAACTTGCAAAGCTGGTGCAATGGATCTCACAAAAGGAGATCAACGTAGACTCCATACCATTCGCCAAACTAAATGCTGCGGAGCTTGTGTGCATGTTTGAGAAACATTTTCCTACTACCATGCTAACCATTCAGGTGCATCTTCTTGTTCACATAGTTGATGAGGTGGAAATAGCTGGCACAGTTCATTCCAGATGGATGTTCTTCTTAGAGCATTTCATGAAAACGCTTAAGGGATATGTGCGTCAAAAGGCACGTCCGGAGGGTAGCATGGCAGAAGGTTGGTTGGTATCAGAGTCCCTAGTGTACATTGGAGAGTGGCTAGACGGATTTGATAAATCCCGGGACACGCTATGGCGAACCATAGATGATGAGCGCATATCTGGGATTGTCATGTGCAATCTCGGTGTTGAGAAGAAGATGACGGAAGATCTAGAGGCTAAAATCAACCGATTTTGCATGCTTCACAATCCAGTGATGCAAAAGTGGATTTCACAATATGAGGATGCAAAGCAAGAGCGACAAAGGGCACGAATCGAGTGGAGACGGGGAAGACGACCACCGATGCACTATCCAGCGGTTCTGGAGAGCCTACCAACCTTCATGAGCTTAAGATGGTTGCACAACCAATTGAAAAGCGCACAACAATGCGGTGATGAAGTGACTGAAGAAGAGTGGGAGTACTCTCGGGGTTGCACGACCAAGGTAAGTTTGCAATGTACGACTAGCAAGTGACTTTATTTATAAACGTTTGAACGGCCACTCATAATCTTTGTTCGTTGTAGTATAAGTCATACACAGCAGCATGGTGTAAAGGTCGACATTTTAGGGTGGAACGGATCGACAAAAAGCGTTTTACTCAAGATTGTGGAATCATGGCAAAATTTGAACAGTCTAGTCGACGACGTTCCTCTGATGCAGATCCTGTGGTGGCGGAACTCACTTACTTCGGCACGCTGCAAGAGATTTTGAGGATCGATTACAGAGGATTTTTTGTCGACTTGTTCGACGTGCAATGGTTCAAGATAATCATGGAGGGTCGCAACGCTACTGTGCATAGAGGAGAGTCTGGTTTTCTTGAGGTGGATTCTACTAAGAAATGGACTGACCTAAGAGACACTTTCGTACTACCCGAGCATTGTGAACAAGTAAGTATGTAAATAGTTAACATCCCCCTTTTACAAGTTATGTGCTTGAAAGCTCTCATGTAAGTTATGTGGCTCTGGCAGGTAATATTTCGTCCTACAAAGTCTACATCAAACTGGTGGTACGTCATAGAGGTAGCCCCTCGTAGTGCAAGGACGTATGAAGGCTACCATGTGCCAATCACAATGACATCAATGGAGGAGATCAGAGAAGATGCTCAATTAGAAGCCGCTGCGGTGGTGCCAGACGAGCATCAAGATGCTACTACTCTATATGCGGTGCATGCAGAGGAGCTACAAAATGAAACAGAGGATATGTGTTTAAACGGAGAGCTCTATATAGATATAGGAAATTATGCTGAGTTATGCGAGGATGAGAGAGAGATCTCTTAAAGCCACAAATATTGTATTTGAACAATTTTCCTCCGTGTTGTAAAAGCTCTGGCTCTCTAAGTACCTTCCATGGTGTATAACGCTCTTTTCTACTCGCGCTCACATCTGTTGATTGAAAATTCTGAGTTTTCGACTTGCCTCTTCTATCACTCGATTCATTGCGTCATTGTATTTATACGCATCATTACGTCATTGTATTTAATGGTCTTTGCGTCATTGTCTACTCTATTCATTCAATATTAAGTTTAAATATTCGTGTGTTTAATGCAGGTATGGATGATGAGGAGTTTCTTTCTTCTTTGTCACCGCAGCAGAGACAGTGGTACGTGGAGCGTCATCGCTCTGACGCATCATCGCGCGTTCCTACACCATCCGCATCTCCCTCTCTTTCGGAGCATTCGGCGCGCTCCAAAGCTTCGGCGTCGACGAGACGAGCTTCACACTCGTCTAGACACCGGCGCTCTAGTGGTGGCGGTGGCGGTTGTTGTGGGGATTCCGCCACCGATGCCTCCACACCGCCTCGTCTTCGACGAGGCTCTTTACCCTCCCCTTCTTTGCCCGCCCCCACACCAGCCACAGCATCGCCATCTACGCCAGGTTTTGCACGGCTGACTGTTCCTAGAAGCTACACACCTCTACCTACTCCGCCAGGAGCCACCCCACTCGACACTCCTCGCTTCGGGGCCCAGACGCCGGTGGAGACACCTGACGTCCGTACCCCCATCAACACGCCGCTAGAGACCCCTGCCGGGACACCCAGGTTCACGCGTCACCGGCCAGAGGGCTTGCCTTACTCTGTCGACATCAGCGGCGGCATCATCATGGATGATGACGGCAAGAAGGTGATATCGCGCATGCGTGGTCTTTGCTCTCAGCTGTTTAGACACTACATACTAAACAAATGGAGTGAAGTACCAAGTGATTTAAAAAACAGAGTCATCAGCATACTTCATGATGAGTTTCCCGTTCCAACACGGGATCAGCGCTTCAATGAAGACCTGATGAAGATTCGAATGCGCGAATACTGCAAACACAAGCGTTCCGAAGTGCAAAAAGCAATCAAGAATGGGTGGAACAGGCCAGATTGGCTAGCCAAAGAAGATTGGAAGAATGCGAAGAAAGCAGTGCGCGAGAATCCCGACAAGTGGAAGCAACAAAAGGATGCAGCCAGAGCGCGAGTAGAGGCAGGGAGCTCGCACCACTTGGGGAGCGGTGGATGGGCATCATTTGAGGCCGATTTTGTAAGCCTTTTCACATTGCTCTTTATGCATGTTCGATAGTTTAGGGTTTATGATTTTTTTAGTTCTAACATAATGAAATCTTTGTATGTTTTGACAGTGGTCGATGACAGGACGTGATCCCACACTGTACGACCGCGAGTACGCAGGCAGGAAGGGCTTAAACGCCCTGATGGACATTCTCAGTTCTTGCGGCGGCATGGTTAGTATTAGGGTTTACTCTTTTTTATTTTTTGTGTTGTTTTATAAATGTCGTTATATGTTTATACTTACTGAAAGCTGTCTTATTGTCTTTTTTTGCAGAATCCGACAGATACGCCGCTTGGATGCGATGAGACGTCTGACTAGACGACGTCAGTTTAGCCGTAGCTAGATAGCATTAGTTTAGGGTTTCTCATAGCTTATGTATCATGAGACGGATTTTATACGTCTTTTTGAACCATGTATATTATTACATTTGTCACCGGAGTTCCTTTTGCCAATCAATTCTTTATGCCTATGATGTTGTACAATTGTCATTATTACATTTGCCAATCAATTCATTTTGCCTATGATGCGTACAATTGTCAATTTTGCAAACAATGCGTCTTGTGGGTGACTATTTTGGGTCTATTATCTACCTTTGCACTTTTTTTAAAAAGTGAATCAAGTACAATATGGTTGATGGGTTGAATGCCCTGCCACCAAAAAAAAAATCTCTCGGGCGTCGCTATAAGCGTCGCTATTTATGGCTCTGTAGCGTCGCTATGAGCGTCGCTATAGTCTTCTGTGTAAACGTCGTTATAGGCATCGCTATATGCGTCGCTATATAGCGACCCTCATAGCGACGCTCTCGTAGCGACGCTCATAGCGACGGTTTTAGCGACGCCGGGGGTTATAAAAACCCAATGTATTTCCGTCGCTAATAGCATCACAAGAGCACACAACCTCTTGTAGTGTGGTAGATGTGGTGGTAAGTTGACTTGAGAGTCCGTGTGAGGCAAGGAAGCAACCAAGACATCAAAATCACCATCTCACATGATGAGTAGGAGTAGGGTAAGTAGGACATCTTGATTGCTGATCTAGAGTACTTTATGCATGTCTTATTTGCTGATTAGGCTCATCGGAGAAGTGGAAAACGCTAAGTAGAAAATACGGTAAATTGTGTTTGGAAGCTGATTTGAAGTCCAAATGTTTCTGTGATTATTGCTGAGAGCTCTACAGAGCATAGGGAATACTACTGCCAGAAAAAAATTGCATTTTAAGACAGTAGACATCCTACACGTAGGATGTCTCCAGAGCACTTTTGGCAAGGAATTTGGGGAAACTGAGGTTACCAGTGGGTTCAGAGGGTAGGTTTTACCCTAGTAACATATTGACTTGAGTGTTTTTCCCTATTTTTGTTGACCAAAAGACAAAAGGAGGAGTCAAAAAAACGTAAAATTTCAAAAAAGGCTTAAATTGAGTGATTTTTGCATGTTTTTGCAATTGTGAAGCATACTTGCACTTGCTAAGAGCATAAGGAAGCGTTAGGGACACTTCAGTCTGAAAAAATAAGCAGTAGACATCCTACGCGTAAGATGTCTACAGGGTGATCTGGGCACTTTTTTTAAAATCTGAGGTTTCCAATGTGTTTAGAAGGTAGGTTCTACCCTATTTTCACGTGGAAAGTGGAAATTTGACCAAATTTTGACAGATCAAAGCCAAAAGACAAGAATTGCCAGACATCCTACCCAAATTGTGTCCAAGGCCTAATTTTGAGACCAAACCATAGGATGACTCCATGGGCATGTTCTAAATGTTGTATTGAGTGCATGTGATAAATTTCATCTCATTTGGGTCAGTGAAAGTGAAGATTGAACAAACTTTAGCATTTTTTACTGAAAAAGGCAAGAATAGCTAGTTTTGGGGTCTTTTGACATCCAAACTCAAATCTGAGCATACCAATGGGTTGCTGAAGACTAGGGGAATCTTTGGTCCAAGTTTGGGTTCATTCTGAGCAAAAAGACATCCTACGCGTATGATGTCTCCTGCATGATTTTGAGACCAAAATTCTATTGTGACCATACCATGCTATCATATAGTCTTAGATAAACCTCCTAGGCAAATTTGGTCCAATTTGGAATTGATTTGACTTGGGAATTCATCAAAACAGACATCAGTCTTTTGGAACAGATTCTTGATCATTTGACCAACCTATAGGTGTCAGAATCAAAAAGTAAAAATAGTTGTGATCATCACATTAAGGAGAATCTGGGGTGAAAATTTCAAGTCATTCTGAGAAAAAAGACATCCTACGCGTAGGATGTCTCAAGGACATTTTTAGGTCCACATAAAATTCTGAGCATACCATTGTGTTGCTAGACTTAAGGGGAGTCTCTGGACCAAATTTTGTTAAATTCTGAGAATATAGACATCCTACGCGTAGGATGTCTCCATGCTAGTTTTAGGGTCCAACTGTAATTTTGACCATACAAGAGTGTTCACAGTCTCACAGAGATCCCAAATCTTTTTTCAAAATTGGATTTGGACTCATTTTGACCATTCTAAATTGCAATTCGCTGTTTTGGCCATAACTTTCACAAACGATATCGGATTGGAAAAGTTTTTATATCAAAACGTAGCCTGAGAGCGACTCTACAGATTAAGGCAACCATTTAGTTCAATTTTGAAAAAAAAGTCGTTTAAGGCCTCAAAATGCATTCGGAAGTCAGGGTTGTCTAAAACCGACAGTTCGAAAGAATTGTGAGGAAACGGTCACGATTTTTGAAGACTGCTAAGTTAGCAGATTGAATTATCTTTTGGGAAAACCATTGATCACCCGCGGAAAGGTGTAAAAGTTAACTACGGTCTAGAGTACGTCCATACACAAATCTCGTAGCAGTAAGACCATACACAAGGACTCTTGATTTTGCAACAACAGTCGCAAGTTTTGGAGAACTTTAACACAAGAATTTTGCTAGCAAATCTTTGCGACTTGTGCATAATTCTCTTGTGCTAGCTTAAGTTTAGTTCAGCTAAAAGCGAACTTGAAAGTCACTTCCGAGCTCACAGAACAAGTGTGGTCGTCAAAGGTACATCAAGAATTAGTGCATTCATTCTTAAAAAAGTTTTCTAGCTAAATAGAATTTTGTAGATTGTATGCTAAAGTGAATATAGGTTAGCTCGACTCGAGAATCGCTAAAAAGGGAGCAGTCATTGTAGTATAGTGGTAGGTTCATAACTTATTACAGTTCTTCCACTAGATCGAGGCCTTTTAAAAGCTCTAGTCAAAGCAAGCAGCCAGAAAAGACAGTATCAGCTGTGGCAAGCAAGGAAGCTAAGAAGTTCAAGCAGTGCAAGCCAAGCCCAGTTCATAAAACTCAGAGATTAAGGCATCCACAAAACTCAGAGATTAAGGCATCCACAAAAGCTGAAGAACCTCAAGCAAAAAAGACGGACACAAGGGTGCTAATAAATTTTATTAGCATTGAGGCAAGCAATTAGAGCTATCACTGAATAGGTATAACAATGGAGTCAAGACGAAATCAATGGTGTCTCAAAGGAATCAGACCAGTCAGGAAGAAGCTTCAAGTACATCAACAGATATTACAAGAGAGCAAATTCAGATCTTTCTGATTGGATACTACAAAGGACTGCCATGCTATGAGGATGTCAATCGGAATTTGTACATCAAGACAAAGAAAGATACAGAGGAAACTTGGAGAGCTCAATATGTGGAAGTTGAAACAGCGAAGAATGTACTACACCCACATCCAAATTTCATGGAAGACTATCTGGGATCAATTTACATGAGGCACGGAAAATACATCGACAATGAGATAGAAATGTTGTACAAGGATCAACTTACAGAACTCTATGCATATCCTCCAAGTATTTTTCTGTACAAAGCACAAGATGGAAAATAGAAACTTGGTACCCTCTATGGAGATAAAGACGGTCGATACTACAGGGTTGTCACAAGTCATGAAGTTCCTGTAGAAAACAATCATTACTTTACAACAGAAGCGTTTGGCTCAAGAGGAGAAGACTACATGTCTAAAGGTGGTAATGTATACCATCTCGTCATGGGTTTACCTCTAACTATGCACCTGGAAGAATTGACACCTACGACTGTCGCTACACAAATGAGTGACACACCACATGACACACAACAAGGCACAACACAAGACACCACATGGAAAGACATGACACAAGTCTCGTGCACCGCACTAGCACAAGACAAAACTCAAACACACCAAATTGCACAAATAGGGAATACGCCGGAAGTATCACCTATGAAGATAGCACAACTTCAAAAAGAACTAGCTCGGTCTCAAGAACTAATTAACAAAGCACAAGAAGTCATATCATTAGGCATTGAACAGATGCTAACATCAGATATGGAACACTCTTGGATGGGGGGAGTTCAAAATAACCAAAGAGACCCTATATCTTCAAGAGTGGGATTAAGAAGTCCAGTTTTACAAGAAGCAGTGTCCTTTTCAGGAGTCCAAGTGGAATTTCAAGAAGCATTGGAAGATGCCGAGCCGGAGGAGAAACCACTGGAAATTCACAATGCCCAATGTAGAAGGTCAGGTCAAGATGTCATTGTGGTTGACAAATACGATAGGCACTATGAAATAGCCGATGTGAAAAATATGGATGAGTTTAGCAATTGTGGGCAACCTATAAGTCACATACTTGGACCCCATCCAAAAGCACCATCAAGGGAAATGGAAAACAAAGATTTGGTTCAATCTTCACCCTCGGTGCAGAACTCGCCAAAATCAACTCGGAAACATAGCCCTACGGCTATGCCGAAGCCCCACGTCAAAGACCATATACTTATGGAAGAATTAGCATCACAACTGCTAGAAAGCATGGATAGTGATTTGATCTTGTATGCAAGCAATAATGGAAGCTATTTTCAGCTTCTCAAGGACAAGACGATGAAGGATAAAGAGACAAAGCCAGTGGATACACCTAAGTCAGTCGTAATGTACAGGTTCATGCATGCAAAGAAGAGGTCATATCTGTATCTAGATACCACACGAAACCATTATCATCAGTATTATGGAAAGCTGCCTCATCCAAAGGGTGCACATGTTGAGATAACAACATATTGCGACCAATGTGCCATTGGTCATTTAGTGAAGGATTGCCCAGTAAAGCTCTACATGGAAAAGAAGAAGCAACAAGCCAAAAGCAAAGTTTAGACAGTGACAACAAGGGAACAGAAGAAAGAATCCCCAACAAGATCTCCGGAAAAGAAGTAGATCTTGTAGCAGAGCACAAAAGATAGGCTCAAGACACAGTTGCTTGAAGTCAAGGGTGTCAACGACATTATCATAGATAATCAGGCTTTCAAAAAAGATCAATTGAATCAGCTGATTCAAGATCGTTTAAGGAACCTCAGTGAGGACAAGTCAGAGCATCCACAAGGTGATGAAGATGAAGCTCGTAGTTCAAGGGTCGAGAGCAAAAGAAGACAAGATTCTGACCATAGTGAGCCAACACAAGAAGAGGTGGCAGAGGTAACAAAAAATCTTAGTGCCACATCACAAGTGGAAGAAATGCAAATAGGGTGAATGGATGAAGCTGAAAGTCTACCAAATAAATTTTCTATTGTGGACTCTTCATTGGTGATTGAACAAATCAAAGAGTATGAGAAGCTAAAAGAGGATATAACTGAAGAGATAGAATGTACAGAAGAACAGGACATGACTGAGTCCAAGATCGACTACCAAGGACAAGCAATACAAGATATGAATGAATATTTTCGAGAAGAGACTCTACAAAATCCCATGGAACAATGGAAACCAAAGGCCACGACGACCATTGCATCAGAAGAAGAGAGTCAACCTCAACATCCTGCTACACAAGCTTCAAAACATTTCCAAGAAGAAAAGTCACCATTGAATGACCTTCAAGTGCTAGAAGAAGTAAATAGTGACAGAGAGATTCTGAAATCAAGAATCAAGGCGTCACAGTCAAAAACTAGCAATGAACACCAACAAGCAGCTACAACAGAAGATAGTAAGCACTTGCGACATGCTACAACCAGTCAAATGATAAAGAAGTTCAACATACAAGAGGATGACAAAGCCTTCAAGGCACAAAAGTCCAAGAAAAGTACCAAAAGCAAAGAGGACATCAGTTACTTGGCAGCCAACAAGACGATTAAATTCTCGTTGGATATGCATTAGAAACTGAAATTCAACTTTACAGTAGAGATAGATTGCACTGCCAAGACTAATGTCATGTCTTATGGGATGTGGCTACTTCTAGATAAGCCAGAACTGTATGAAATTCAGGTACAGGCTCCTATATCACAAGGAATAGAAATCACAAGTTTAGGGATTGCAAAAGCTATCCTTACACTATGGTCAAAGGAAATCAAAGACAAATTCCTAGTGGTGGATTCCTCCAAAATGAGTACACATTTGATTTTGTCCAAGCACTGGGCAAAAACATTGGCAAAAGAACCTGAATTTTCAACAATGGTCATCACGACTAGCTCTCAAGAAATCCAGCCTACTACTGCTCCAAGATTATCGGCTTCCGACAAAGGCAAAACCAAAATGAGCCCACAAATGTCCTACCAACAAAAGCAGCCCCTTAAATCAGAGTCTTCAATCCAACCCCCGAAACGTTCAAGACAGAGCTTCGACATCAACTGACCACATGCTTCCACATGAAAGGCAGACTCCAAAGAAAATCTTTCAACCAAAATACCCTACACTGCGAGATCATCGTCGACAAAAATCTTCAAAGGTCTACATCAAAGCTGAAGAAATCAAGGTCAAGGACCCAATATGGGTAAATGAGCCTAGCCGATTGACGAAAAGTAAACACATGGGATGGATAGCCTCCCACTACAGCTTAGCAGAGCAAGGCTATTATGAGGGTCAAAAGAAACTTTGGTTACCAAAACCACAGACCTCGGCTTATGTGGTGGATAAAGGTTTCAAAAAGCGTCCCCAAAAGCAACAAAGCTCATATTTATATCGCCAAACGAGACCAACCAACAAGGCTCGCCAAAGGGATGCAGGAAATTTCAAATCCAACTGGCCTTCATACCAACATAGGACTTCATCGATAAATAATCCCAAAAATGGCACTCTTGTACATCTCAATACGACATCAAAAACATAATGGGAAGTGCCATCTACAATTCTTCAAACACAAGGTTACTATCAAGGAAATCGGAGAATCTGGCTACCAAAGATGCCAGGTAAAAATTCTTCAAGCAAACGACTTCAACTTGAAAATAATCGCAATTTCACGGAAGGCAAAATCAAGGACAATGTCATAGTCAAGGAAAAGGATATTTGCAAAGACACGCTAATCACACGATGCAGATACAAATGGGTACCAAAAGAACAACACATAAAGAAGAATATTGAAGTCATCTCTAGCTCTCAAGAAATGTCAAGACATGATAGACAAAGTGTTACGGGGAATGGAGCGAGCCATTCTTCTCAACCAAGGGACCAACAACAACAAAACAAAATTTTGACAACCAAGGTCACCCAGGTATGGCAAAAGAAACCAATATTCCTAGTATGGTCCTTTACAAATCCTCTCTTCGAGGATGGGAGTTTTGAATTTCAAAGCCTATTCTTGGTCGTAAGCTCCCGAGAGTAAGTCAAGTCGCCATAAAAATCATGGCATAAGAGTCAAGAATCGGGCAGCTGAGCCACTAAATGAGCAAGCGTCAGACCCAAGCTTCATGTCTTAATATTTTTTGTGGTCTATGAGTCTAGATATTTAGATTATAGCTCAAGCTGGAAGAGTTGAGCATATTGGAAAATGCTCTCGGTCATGCTGGATAGGTGAGCATAAGAGTCGAAGTCTACTATTTTAATTGGTGGAGTCGCAGGGTAGTCCAAAAAACACTCACACACATGAACACAGTGAGGAGAGTGGAAAAAACCTCGTCGACAAAAACCCTTCTTGTGAGTAATGGTAGCTCTTGAAGTCAAATATATTTTTACTTCTCTAGCTACGTTCACTCCCGGAAGCACCCATTTAAACACCTCTCGCACCACATATTGTTTCCCATGCATCTATCTCTGAAAGAATATATAATGTCCCATCATTGGACATTTTCATTTGACATGATTAGTGTTCCACCCATGCACTTACACAACAAAATGACGACGAGAAAGCGGTAACAGGTTTCATAAGCATTTGCTCAACAACAACGACTCTGACTTCAAGCTACTAACACTTATCCAATGGATATTGAGTCAATCATAGTAGCCATACGGCCATAAGTACTTTAACTCAACAAAACTCGATTACATCAAACATAAGGACATATAGCCTCACATTTAATGGTGACTAAAGGCATTTTTTTCCCACTGGGTTTTTCCCTTTAGTCCTATCTAGGTATCCAAGACCTTCATTTTGTAATATACGCCACATTTTATTTTTACTATTTTATTTTTCTTATAAAAACACAGAACATCAGATCAACGACATCCCCAAACAACTATAGGATCCAAGGGGAGCGGCCCAGAAACAATTCAAAAACGCTTCAAGTTTATACATACACGTGCAGGATGACACCCAAAGAACAAACAATACAGAGCAGCCAAGATAAAGACTTTCTGCAACAACAAACCTCACTCGACTTATTCACGCTACAACAACCAATCGGAGGGGGAGAGATATGGCTTCAACTACACTACATGTACAAGAAAAAGGTACCTCTACAACATACAAAGCATCTGGTAGAAGCAACTGCAAAACAAAAGATTCAACCAACACCAGAACATGAAGCACACATCAAGTCCACTGCAGACATAAGTCTAGTCGTGGACCACAAGACTTTCGAGGGGGAGAGTGTTGAAAGGTCAACCTTTCAACAACGTTTACACAAAGATTCCATAAAGATTCCTCAAAGATTCTCTAAAGATTCCAAATAAAGATGTTGATGAAGTGATGAAGACGAAGATGGATGCTGTAATGTGAACGTACCAGCTCATAGACATCATCGAATATCCCGTTATTATTATTTTGAGCCATTACGGACACTTTTGTAATGTTTACCGGAACTTCATATTTTAAGTCGGCAATTGTATTTTGGCCACAGATGCTTGTTGGATGAGCAAAGCCAGCTCACGGTGTTGTAATTAAGCTCTATAGAAGCGTAGAGACAAATAAGGTCATTTTGGTCGGACATTAGGTTTTCTAAGGCTTAGTATATAAGCCAAAACCTAAAGCTTTGTCAGAAGACATCTAATAAATCTGATCTTCTGTGTCGTTGGGAGACTGCGAGAGAGTGTGTGTGTGTGCTACAGGAGCTACGGTGGTCCGAATCGCAAACGGAGAGCAGCAGTGCATTGCCCATGAGGAGATCTACGCGTTGATGCTTACATCACGCGCATTCGTCTATGTTTTGGTAGATTCACCCGCGAGCTACTTTTGGAGTTTGGGTGAGTAACTGTTGTCCGTTTTTGCATTTCGGCATATCCACGCGATTAGAGCGAGTAGAGCTACACATTAGGCACTTTAGTTTTTGGAAACGTCGACCTGCAAAAACTGGCCAGACATCCTACGTGTTTTTTGCACGGAGGGTATTGAGTAGGTTTTTTTGGTCACGGACCTTAGGGAGAGTGGCCTATTGGTGTTGATAGGATATCCCTCAAGTTTCGTAATGTTTTGAGAGCGTCTAATGGGCTTTTGGCTTGCGGTAGCATCATAGGAGACTCTCACATTCACACAACCGATGGCATGTAGATTTGATATCTCTGTAGGAAGTAGTCATTAGTCGGTCCAGTACAGGTTGAAACCCTTTGCTTGCTTCCACGCGCCTACAGAACGAGCTTCGTCCTCAGTTGACATTATATGTTAGGTGAGTTCTCGCTATGCTAATGTCCGTCACGGCGTATCCGTCCAACATTGGCGCCATTGCCGGGGACGAGGGCCCTAAGTAGGTGACCGAGACTAGTCCTTGAGGATAGAGGTCCCTCTGTCTTGCGAGAGTATATTCATTCTTTTAGATAGGATCGGAGAGTGGTGGACTCTTTTGGTCTTAGAGGGAGTCTAGGGAGCATGTGTCTGGCCTAGATCCTTCGTCTTAGGTAGTATTAGGTAGTAGTAGGTTGTGGTGTAGAGAGTAGGAGTGGGAGTGGTAGATGTGGTGGTAAGTTGACTTGAGAGTCCGTGTGAGGCCAGGAAGCAACCAAGACATCAAAATCACCATCGCACATGATGAGTAGGAGTAGGGTAAGTAGGACATCTTGATTGCTGATCTAGAGTTCTTTATGCATGTCTTATTTGCTGATTAGGCTCATCGGAGAAGTGGAAAACGCTAAGTAGAAAATACGGTAAATTGTGTTTGGAAGCTGATTTGAAGTCCAAAAGTTTCTGTGATTATTGCTGAGAGCTCTACACAGCATAGGGAATACTACTCCCAGAAAAAAATTGCATTTTAAGACAGTAGACATCCTTCACGTAGGATGTCTCCAAGGCACTTTTGGCATGGAATTTGGGGAAACTGAGGTTACCAGTGGGTTCAGAGGGTAGGTTTTACCCTAGTAGCATATTGACTTGAGTGTTTTTCCATATTTTTGTTGACCAAAAGCCAAAAGGCGGAGTCAAAAAAACGTAACATTTCAGAAAGGCTTAAAGCAACAAAGCTCATATTTATATCGACAAAGGAGACCAACCAACAAGGTTCGCCAAAGGGATGCAGGAAATTTCAAATCCAACTGGCCTTCATACCAACATAGGACTTCATCGATAAATAATCCCAAAAATGGCACTCTTGTACATCTCAATATAACATCAAAAACATGATGGGAAGTGCCATCTACAATTCTTCAAGCACAAGGTTGCTATCAAGGAAATCGGAGAATCTGTCTACCAAAGATGCCAGGTAAATATTCTTCAAGCAAACGACTTCAACTTGAAAATAATCGCAATTTCACGGAAGGCAAAATCAAGGACAATGTCACAGTCAAGGCAAAGGATATCTGCAAGGACACGCTAATCACACGATGCAGATACAAATGGGTGCCAAAAGAACAACACATAACGAAGAAGATTCAAGTCATCTCTAGCTCTCAAGAAATGTCAAGAAATGATAGACAAAGTGTTACGGGGAATGGAGGGAGCCAATCTTCTCAACCAAGGGACCAACAACAACAAAAAGAAATTTTGACAACCAAGGTCACCCAGGTATGGCAAAAGAAACCAATATTCCCAGTATGGTCCTTTACAAATCCTCTCTTGGAGGATGGGAGTTTTGAATTTCGAAGCCTATTCTTGGTCGAAAGCTCCCGAGGTATGTCAAGTCGCCATAAAAATCATGGCATAAGAGTCAAGGGTCGGACAGCTTAGCCACTAAATGAGCAAGCGTCAGACCCAAGCTTCATGTCTTAATATTTTTTGTGGTCTACGAGTCTAGATATTTAGATTATAGCTCAAGCTGGAAGAGTTGAGCATATTGTAAAATGGGTCCCTCATGCTAGATAGGTGAGCATAAGAGTCGAGGTCTACTATTTTAATTGGTGGAGTGGCAGAGTAGTCCAAAAAACACTCACGCACATGAACCCAGTGAGGAGAGTGGAAAAAACCTCGTCGAAAAAAACCCTTCTTGTGAGTAACGGTAGCTCTTGAAGTAAAATATATTTTTGCTTCTCTAGCTACGTTCACTCCTAGAAGCACCCATTCAAACTCCTCTCGCACCGCATATTGTTTCCCATGCATCTATCTGTGCAAGAATATATAATGTCCCATCATTGGAAATTTGCATTTGACACGATTTGTGTTCCACCAATGCACTTACACAACAAAATGACGACGACAAAGAGGTAATAGGTTTCATAAGCATTTGCTCAACAACAACGACTCTGACTTCAAGATACTAACACTTATCCAATGGATATCGAGTCAATCATAGTAGCTATATGGCCATAAGTACTTTAACTGAACAAAACTCGGTTACATCAAACATAAGTACATATAGCCTCACATTTAATGGTGACTAAAGGCATTTTTTTTCCCATTGGGTTTTTCCCTTTAGTCCTATCTAGGTATCCAAGACCTTCATTTTGTAATATACGCCACATTTTAGTTTTACTATTTTATTTTTCTTATGAGAACACAGAAAAGCAGACCAACGACATCCCCAAACAACTATAGGATCCAACGGGAGTGGCCCAGAAACAATTCAAAAAGGCATTAAGTTTACAGGTACACGTGCAGGATGACACCCAAAGAACAAACAATACAGAGCAGCCAAGATAAAGACTTGCTGCAACAACAAACCTCACTCGACTTATTCACGCTACAACAACCAATCGGAGGGGGAGAGATATGGCTTCAACTACACTACATGTACAAGAAAAAGGTACCTCTACAACATACAAAGTATCTGGTAGAAGCAACTGCAAAACAAAAGATTCAACCAACACCAGAACATGAAGCACTCATCAAGGCCACTGCAGACATAAGTCTTGTCGAGGACAACAAGACTTCGGAGGGGGAGGATGTTCAAAGCTCAACCTTTCTACAACGCTTCCAAAAAGATTCCATAAAGATTCCTCAAAGATTCTCTAAAGATTCCAAATAAAGATGTTGATGAAGTGATGAAGACGAAGATGGATGCTGTAATGTGAACGTACCAGCTCATGGACATCATCGAGTATCCTGTTATTATTATTTTGAGCCATTGCGGCCACTTTTGTAATGTTTACAGGAACTTCATATTTTAAGTTGGCAATTGTATTTTGGCCACAGATTCTTGTTGGATGAGCAAAGCCAGCTCACGGTGTTGTAATTAAGCTCTATAGAAGTGTAGAGACAAATAAGGTCATTTTGGTCGAACATTAGGTTTTCTAAGGCTTAGTATATAAGTCAAAACCTAAAGCTTTGTAAGAAGACTTCTAATAAATCTGATTTTCTGTGTCGTTGGGAGACTGCAAGAGAATGAGAGAGTGTGTGTGTGTTCTACAGCAGCTACGGTGGTCGGAATCCCAAATGGAGAGCAGCAGTGCGTTGCCCACGAGGAGAGCTATGTGTTGATGCTTACACCATACGCATTCGTCTATGTTTTGGTAGATTCACCCGCAAGCTACTTTTGGAGTTTGGGTGAGTATCTCTTGTCCGTTTTTGCATTTCAGCATATCCACGTGATGAGAGAGAGTAGAGATACACATTAGGCACTTTAGTTTTCGGAAACGTCGACCTACAAAAATCGGCCAGACATCCTACGCGTTTTCTGCACGGAGGGTATTAAGTAGGTTTTTTTTGTCACGGTCCTTAGGGAGAGTGGCCTATTGGTGTTGATAGGATATCCCTCAAGTTTCGTAATGTTTTGAGAGCGTCTAATGGGCTTTTGGCTTGCGGCAGCATCATAGGAGACTCTCACATTCACACAACCGATGGCATGTAGATTTGATATCTCTGTAGGAAGTAGTCATTAGTCGGTCCAGTAGAGGTTGAAACCCTTTGCTTGCTTCCACGCGCCTACGGAACGAGCTTCGTCCTCAGTTGACATTATATGTTAGGTGAGTTCTCGCTATGCTAATTTCCGTCACGGTGTATCCGTCCAACACAATGGCAGGCCCTGAGGGGCAATGCGATGGTGGCGCGAGGTGGTTGAACCAGGCGGGTTTTGGTGGTGGTGGAGCTGGTAGCGGCGCAGGAGCGTGCCCCTTGTTCTTTCCGACAGCTGGTGACAACTGATGACATGGCAAGGCCTTGTTGGGGCATTGTTTCCACTGGCCGCTAGGCCCCCCTGCCAAAATTTTTTGAAGGCAAACTTGGGGAAGCAAGAGCGAGGTCGCTCGTGCCCGCCCTCCCCAACTTGAGTAAGTGAGTGAGAGAGAGAAAACACACCATCCAAGAAAATCCCAAAGAGACCGCCATGTGTCAAAAAAGACCAAGATTTCTAAAAAAGGATGCTACCTCTCTATAAGAGGGTCAAATTGAATGTTTTTGGAGGCTTTTTTTGCCTCAAGAGGCTTTGGAGAGCCACAGGGAAACTGCCAAGAGTATTGTAAAGCCGAACATGCGGCTATGGTGTGTTTTTAGTAGAGATTGGTGCCCCCCCGTTGAAGATTGGCGTTTTGTCGTGCTATCTTCTTTTCCTCATCTCCTTCTCTTCTCTATTGCGTGTGATGCCGGGTGGCGTGTGTGCCCCCCAATGAGTGTGTGTGCAAAGAGAGAGAGAGTGAGAGTAGTGGTGCTTGTGTGCAAGGGTAGATGGTGAATTGCAACCGTTTTGTGGGTGCAGGTTGATCAAGTGTCTGCTTGAATGCGGTGCGTCGAGTTGTGTTTGATCGTGATATCGAGAATTTTGTGAGTTGAAGGTGCTCACTGAATTTGACTGCGGTAGAGAAGTAATTATTCTTTCATGAATGTATATTTAAACAATTGTTTGAATTTCTCTATAAATGTATATTAGGAAGTTGTTTCAATTTCTAATATTCTTACATGGAGTTTATGTACTCTGCTGTATACTTACTTTAGGTTTTCACGTTGTTGGGAAACAAGAAAACTAGAACACCTCTATAGTGATATCACCCAAGAGCATTGAAAGATCACTATAAGAACACCAAAATCTTTGGGAAACCCCTTTGAAAATTCACAAATCCAACAAGAGTAGTACCCTTGGGAATTTACTGGCCGTCACCCACCCAAGAGACTACGTCACAAAGAAGGAAGAAACATGTTTAGGCACACAATTACGGACGTCGCCTACCAATGATCTTGAAAACAAATCTTTCTACTTAATCAAAACCCACTTTAAAAGTTCCCCTTCAAAGCATACATCACCCACAAGACCTACATAGTTTTTCTCAAAGCTACCATACACTGTAGGCTGCAGAGAATAGACCATAACTCCAAAACCGCAACTCCAAAAGGCATGATTTCAAACTTCAAAAAATCTCTACAAACTCTAAAAAAAAATATCTAAAATCCTTTAAATCTAATCAATTCACAACTATGTGCAAAATCAACGCGAACAGGATACTGAAGCAGGAAAGCTAGGTGTGTAGAGAACTAGTCGGGGGCAAAAAACTGCATCCAAAGGCATCAAGAAGCTAGAACGAGCTCAAACGTGAAAAATTATGAACTTTGACTGAATTTTTTTAAGTTTGTACATGAGTTTAAGTTATATACAACTGTCACTTCCAAAAACTCACTCACGGGCATTTACAGTAGCCCCATAACTATCACTAGACTAGCGACTTGCAGTGCATGTACATGTGCTTCCTAAATCAAGCTAAAAAACCCACAAGAAGAAATCCACACACCCTTTCAACATTTGTGGTTATGTCCATATATACAAATTTACAAAAAATGGGGTGTCAGAAATGCACCCAACATAGTTTTCCACACCCCATCCTTCTAGATCATTCATGATCAACCGCACAAAAGAGATCTTGTAAACCACATGAGGGAGTCTTCACTTCATCTTCATCCTTAGCCACATGATCAGAAGAGTCTTCAAAAGAAGGTTCATCCTCAATCACAATCATCAACCTTGCAATATTCTTCTTCAACCTGTAGCCATTCACACGTGCTTTATGTGGGGTACCGTCCAAGTCAGCAAGCTGATATGTGCCATTTGGAAACCTGTTTAAGGCCAATAAAAGAACTTGCCACTTGATTTGGAATTTCTTTTGAAAATTCCTATCAAGATTACTATTGTAACAAATAACCATGTCATCCTTTTTGATTTTCTTGTCCTTCATCTTCTCATTTGCCTTTGATTGATTGTTCTTCAAGACCTGCTCATAATGTTCAAAAGCCAACAACCTATCCAATTGTACACATTGAAAATATAGAAGCCTTTCCTTGAGTGCATCATTGGGATATTCTTCCAGCTTTAGAATCAGATTGAAAGATGATATCTCCAGCTCAGTAGGAAGTAAAGCCTCTTTGCCAAAAACTAGATGGAAGGGAGAGAAACTAGTACCTGATTTGATGGCAGTCCTGTAAGCCCATAGAGCACAAGGTAGCTCTAAATCCCAAATCTTCACATTTTTTGTTGTCATCTTTGTAAGCATACTTATGAGATCTCCATTAAATATTTCATTCATGCCATTGCATTGGGGATAATATCAAATAGTAAACTTGCGATGAACATGAAACTTCTCACATAGGTAATCCACCAGCTCTCCCCTAAAACCTAGACCTTTGTCAGAAAGTAGCTTCAATGGCATGCCAAATTTGCAGCAAATATCTTTAAATATAAATAAGGAATCATATTTACTTGGGACATGCTTAACAACTTTGGCTTCAACCCACCTGGATAGATAGTCAACAACACTAAGTTTGTAACATTTGCCTCTAGTTGTCAGGTAGAGGACCTATTGCATCGATGCCCCACTTCTCAAACACATCTTAAGCTACAATGGTGCCTCTAATTTCTGATTTGAGAACCTTTTTCCATGCTTTGACATTCTTTACAAGACTTGCACCAATGAAGAACATCACGTTGAATGCTTGGCCACACATACCCCTACTGTAAGACTTTATGCAAAGTGACCTTTGAAGCAAACAGACCACCAAAAGAACCCTCATGATTCTCCTCTAAAATTTTGTAAATTTCTTCTTTCTGAGGAACTTTTCTCATCACAAGATCAGCCCCCTTCATATATAAGGCATCACCAAGTAGCACATACCTTTTGGTAAGCTGTAGGAAGGCATACTTTTTTGGCTTCTTCAACTCTGATGGAAGCATACCTATTTGCAAAAACCCTCCATCTCTAAATCTTCCCTTCACAAATAAAGAGGAGAATCAGTCTATATCACATACAATTTCCCAATTGAAGCTTGCACTGCACCATGTGCTTCTTCATTTTGAGACCTATCCACATGCCTTAAACTCCAAGCTTCAAAATGATTAAGTAGATTCTTCACTTCAAAACACATATTTTTCAGCCTTGGAATCTTACTTTTCCACACCCCAAGTACTTTCTTAACCACCAAAAGAGCATCACCTCTTACCCTCACATGTTGGATGACAAGCTTAAGGCAAAGGTTGAGTCCTTTCTCCAAAGTAGCATACTTGGCTTCATTGTTGCTTTTTGCTGTAAGATTCAAACTCCTTTTAGTTACCAAATCACCTTGAGGATCATATATTACAACACCTCTTGAGGCTGCACCATGTGCTTTCCTAGAAGAGCCATCAAAAAACAATAGATAGGCATTGTCTATGTCAGGAGCTTCTACGTGTGGCTTCTTCACAGCGTCCTCCTTACGAAGAAGAGGGTTTCCCTTATAAGAAAGCAAATCATCCAATGTAGACCTTGCACTCTCCTAAATAAGAAAAGAGAATTGGAATTCTTGTAGCTCCACAATCCACTTCATGAGCCTCTTTGACAAAGTAGGGCTATTTACCAATTGAGGTAGAAGAGTGTAGCTAGTGAGGAATGTGAATGGTTTAGGGAGAAGGTAATGCTTAAACCTTCTACTTGCATAAATCACTCTCACCACGATGAGCCCCACCTTGGTATAGCCTCTTTCCACCTCCAGTTTCACCCTGCCAGCACAATAGATAGGCTTCATGTAGTGGGAGTTGTTACCTCGTTGAAGAAGCATAGCTCCAATAGCATCCTCACCTAATGATGGATTCAAACAAAAATCCTTATCCCAATTAGGAGCTTGCATAGTAGAAGAGAACCAATAATCTCTTTGATACCTTGCAACACCTCTTCACATTCATTTGTCCATTGTAGAGGATCCAACCTTGCTAGTTGTTGTAAGGGTTAAAGAAGTTGAGAGTACATGGGAATGAACCTTGACATATACTTCACCTTTTGAATGAAAGAAAGTTTCTTTTATCCTTAGGTGATGGGAGGAGCCCAAAAGCCTTCACTTTGTCAGGATCTACTTCAATCCCGTTCTCTGAGATCATATGTCCTAAAAACTTCACTCTTGGTTGAGCAAGATGACACTTCTTTGGGTTGAGTTGACCTCCACTTTCATCATATTTCTTCAATTCCATCCCAAGATCTACACAATGATCCTTTTTAGAGCTATAAACACAAAATTCATCAATAATATCCTTCACAAACTGGCCAAGAAAGGGAAAGAACACCATATTGATGCGCTTTTGATACCATGCACAACCATTCATAAGACCAAAAGGAAGAACACAATAAAAAAAGCATCCACATCGTGTGATAAATGTGGTCTCCTTTTGATCTTCTAAAGCCAAGGTAAGCTGAAAATATCATTAGAATCCATCACATACACTATACCTCTCATGCCCTCCAATAGAATCACGTATGTCATCTATAAAAGGAAGAGGGTATGGATCCCTCTTCATGGCTGCATTTAGAGTCTTAATCAGCACATATCCTTCACTTTCCATCCTTCTTGGGTGTGAGAACAACAAGATTCACCCATTCTACAATACTCACACGACATGTGAAACCTTCTTTAGGAAGCTTGTAGAAGTTAACTCTTCCTTTAAAGCATTAAGTTGTACATGTCCCATTCTCCTTAGCTTTTGGCATACGGACTGAGATCCTTCCTTGATTGGAATGTGAATTTCCTCTCCCTTAAATCCTCTACTTTACTCATAAGAAGTGATGAATAAATGTGGAAATTGTTGTATCATATGTAGGTACTCACCCTTCTCATGACTAGTCAAGTTGGGAGACAACATACCTTGTATCAACTCCTATTTGACATTAGGTTGAACTTTGGGTTGCATCAACTCTTCAATTTTCTCATAAGGACTAGATATATACTCATTCTCCATAAGGCCAAAAAATATTTGTTTCTCATCATGGTCTTCTTCAAGGAACAAGGAGAAAACATCTAGATCACTACCATTGCTATCTTCCACTTCACTGCCATCATCCCCATTGTCTTATTCTTCACTTGAGTACTCTTCTTCATCACTTTTTTCATCAGAATCAGCATCTAAATATTTCTTGCTAGCCATGTCAAAATTCTTCTTATCACCCCTTCTATTTTAGAGAGTGATGTTACCATGTCCCTAATCTTGTTCAGCTTTGGTTTCATATAATGGTCTTCCAAGGATGAGATGGAAAGCACCAATACCTGCGGGCATAACATGGAAATTAACCATCACTTTAACATCAAATGCATCCACCTCCAAGTACTTTATAACTCCAAATAACCTCACCTTTGATTGGTTGTCAAGATTTATGCGAAAACCTAAATTATTCACCATGTTGAGTCCCAACTTTGGTACACAAGCTGGAGTAATAACACATACCTGTGCACCTCCATCAATATAAGCCTCTTGAATGCACTTCCTCATATGTCATGCATCCATAGTAGGGAATATATTGGGTAGCTCATTAATAGACAAGACTCTCACTGACCCCTTTGCAGGATCCTTCTTCATGGTGTTGACTACATGCTTCCACTACCTCTTCAACTTAGGACACATCTCCATGATCACACTAAGATTCTTCAGAAGACCTACAACCTCTTGCATCTTCTTGTGAAAATAATTCACATCATGAGAAGCTTGTTGATCATAACCTGGCTCCCTGATGAGGACCATTGGTTGCTCTACCGCTTTCACTTCAACCTTTGGCTTGACATTGGTTCCAAGTTGATGAAGACATTCTGCTTTCCACTCTTTATTCTTTGAAATTTCAACTCCCTCTTCAAAGGTCCTTGGATGCTTAATCTCTACCTTCAAGCATAGGTAACTCCTCAACTTGCAAGAAACCTATCCTTCCTCAACATTGTTGGAGGGATTTCAATCCCCAAAGATGTACACTACTTTGTCCATAACGCATTGAATGCCTTCACAAAGTCTTCTATGGTCTGGCCTTCACCCTGTACCAAGCCTTGAATAGATAGCCATACCTTTTGTGGGTCTTCCACCTGTTGAAAGTGCGTAAGAAAAGAATGCCTTACCATTTCATAAGTCATAATCTGAGAAGTTTGGGCTGATTTTAGCTCCTTTTCCTAGCCTTCCATAGCATCTCCCTTCAAACAGATGTAGAAGATTTGTAGCACCAATGTTCGGTCTTT
The DNA here is from genome assembly GCF_014529385.1 of Adiantum capillus-veneris. Classification (NCBI taxonomy): domain Eukaryota; kingdom Viridiplantae; phylum Streptophyta; class Polypodiopsida; order Polypodiales; family Pteridaceae; genus Adiantum; species Adiantum capillus-veneris. The sequence goes on along the minus strand of NC_140941.1, from coordinate 17,676,302 downwards.
CTTGTCAGGAAGAAGGCAAGCAGACTCCATTCTCTCAATGAGACCTTTGGAACTTTCATTTGATCTCCCACTAAACTCCGGAAAATTAAATGCCATTTCTTCCAAAACCTGTAAACTAAAGGTAACATGAAGCAATTCCTTGGTGGCGGGCACCAAAACACTGTTGGGAAACAAGAAAACTCGAGTACCTCTATAGTGATGTCACCCAAGAGCGTTGAAAGAGCACTACAAGAACACTAGAAGCTTTGGGAAACCCCTTTGAAACACCACAAATCCAATAAGAGTAGTCCCCTTGGGAATTTACCATTAGGAGTTTTCGGACGTCATTTGGAGGGCCTTCTACGAAATTCTATTTCTCTCTCTAGAAAATGTTCTTAAAATATACTTTCACTTGTTGCGTACGTCCAAAAGGATAACTGAACACTCTGAAAAGCGAACCTAACTTTTCAAAAATTGTTGAAATCGGTCACTTTTCCATTCAATGTGTGTGTCATTTTCATGTGCATGATGCTCATTCAATATAGCTTTAATCATCATTGAAATTTAAAAAATCACAAAATTATTAGTTGGTGTTAGAATTTAAAGATTTTGATACCACCAATGCATCCAAAATGACAAAAAATTTAAAAAATGTCTATCTACTTGCCTGAATCTGACAGCCAGAGAGGGAGAAATTGTCAAAATACCATTAAAATGGAGATTTTCCCTCACGGCGCGCGGGGGGCCATCTGGAAAATTCCTAATGGCCATCCGTGCACCGTGATGCAAACAATAGAAAAGTTGGATCATGGCACACATAGACTCATCTAGAATTCTCCAGATGGTATCTGGCATGCCATGATCCAAAATCCCCTTTTTAGGGGGTTTTTTGGTGATTTCTCGCTCTCCGGGTGTCAGATTGAACCAAGCAGATAGGTGTTTTTTAGGTTTCCAAACGTTTCAAATACATTGACGGTGTCAAGAGCTTCAAATTCCAACACCAATATATAGTTTTGTGATTTTTTAAAATTTCAATGATGACGAAAGCCATATTGAATGAGCGTCGCCTACATCATGAAAAAGACATTCACATTGAATGAAAAGGCGTTCGTTCTCAAGGACCACTCACACGTTGGAGAGGGGGAGACACCCATCACACAACACAATGCCTCACTATAGCCTAGGGTATACAGAGCGCCCCAATCAACTAGAGATCACCTTCAAAACTCAACACTACCCTCAAACAAACCACTGCTTTCACACAACCATACGCACATACGCCTTGCAATGCACCAGACAGACTCAATCACTCCGCTTCGCTCAATTCATAGCCTTCCACACTCATACAACCTCTCTCTATCTCTTTTTGCACGACAAACCTCGGGGGGGCACACACGCCCGGAAACACACGCACACAAGCAGAGAAGAGAAGGTGGAAGGGGGAATGACGCCCAGAAACAGTAGGGAATAGTCTTCTAGCATAGGCAATATCATGTACAACCAACACACCGCCGGCATGAACCTTGGCAACCAAAAACAATGGATCCAAGGACTTGGAAAAACACCTCAAGCAAAAAATCTCACATTTGGCCAAAGACCCTGGTCCAAAAAGGACCCTCAAAAATGAACATAAATCTCCTTTTATAGGGGTGTGCCTAGGAATCCCAAAAAATAAAAATGGGTGTGCTTCCATGTCGTGCACTCCATTTGGAGTTCCTTTTAGAATTTTTATGCATTGCCAACACTTGGCCTAGTTTATTTTGGAAAGCTTTGCATGCTTCACCTCTTATCCTTGTCCCTTCCGTCGGCCGGACTTCCCTTGGCCCTTTGAGCATCCTTAGATTTAGCCTTTAACCTCCACTGGTAGGTTCCTCTTCCTACAGGCAGTACCCCTCCCCCTTGAAGGCAATAGCGATGTCGCTATTGGGGGGGGCCTTCTCCTCAAAAACATTTGGCCGCTTACGGGTGCGGGCAACGGCCCTTATCTCCTACCATGTCATCACAGAAATCTATTGTCATGCGGCCGCCCACGGGCGTGCTACCTCCCTGCAGCACCAGCCACTGCTGCCTAAATCTCCGCCAACAAATGCCACAGCAGCTCCCTGTGCATACCCGCCATAGCCATGGGGAGGGGAGCTCCCCTCACTCCTCTTATGTGACAATGAAGACCTCAGCTTATATAGTGTTGCCTTCGGCCCTTACACTGCGCTTATGGGGTTACTTTGGGCCACGTGGAAGCTCGGAGGCCATAGCCCTTGGGGCTCCAAAACCTTCCTTAAAATTCCACATTAAAACTCCTTTTTTTCCCTTGAGTTGGGTACCCTGTGTAATCCTACCCAGTAGGCCTATGCCCCGGCATTGAAGCCTGACCTAAAATCCACCGTTTTCATCATCCGTGCATATTTCTCTTGCCCCATTTAGAGGTCTCCAAGGCTATCATCCGATGCCGCCAAAACACGATCAAACCATCTACAATCAACTTCAGACAAAGACAGCCAATTTTCGGATTGCCATAACTTCTCGTTCCGGACTCCGTTTGGCATGCAGTCACTTCCTGCTAGCTCGGTATGATGTACACCCTGCTCTAGAACTTCATGGAGGCTCATAAGATTCTAGATAGCACATTCTCCAATGCGGCCAAGTGAGCTCAGACCTGGCCCCCGAAAAAAATTTAACTGACCATATCTTGCAAACCATGGCTCTGATCCGTAATCCGAAAAGACGGGTAGGATCCATGAAATGAGCTCTACACATCTATACCTCAAGTTCCACTTGGATCAACTATCCTCAGCTGCCTTGTCCAGCAAGAATCTGCAAACCACTAAAGCTTTAACCTTCAATAACTTGGGCTCCGTACCTCGGTTTGATGAACCATCAGGACCTGCTCCTTCAGCACTTCAAGCTCTTCATTCATGGACCCAAAGGCTGCACTTTGCATCTCCTTCACCTGCTACCCCAATTAGTTCCTTGTGGAGCCTTCCCTGGCGTATAAGCTGCATCATACATACACTTCCGCTGCCACCTTTCATCCCATGATTCTCTTAGCTCCTCCAGTCCTTTCACATGCTTCTGCTTGGTTGTACACATCTGCCCATGCCACCTTCTAGAGTCGACATACTTTGGCTGCACCAACGTTTTTAATATTTTTCTTAATATCAATCTATTTTTCTACGTAACATAAGCTCTTTTTCCATCGAAGGAGCAATTTTTCCTCTCTCTTCTAAAAGGCCTTCCAAAAGACTTCCGAGATCACTTAATGTGGCCGTCACCCACCCAAGAGACTATGTCACAAAGAATGAAGAAACCTGTTTAGGCACGGAATTACGGATGTTGCCTACCAATTCTCTTGAAAACAAAGCTTTCCCCTTCATCAAAAATCACTTTTGAAAGTCCCCCTTCAAAGCATACATTACCCACAAGATGTATGGGTTTCCACAGCTCAACCTACATAGTTTTGCCCCAAAGCCGCCATACATTGTAGGTTGCAGAGAACAGACCATAAGTCCAAAACCCCAACTCCAAAAGACATGATTTCAAACTTCACAAAATATGTGCAAACTCTACACCAAAAGTGCTGAAATCCTTCAAATAAAAACGAAGCACAACTATGTGTAAAATCAACGCGATATTGAAGAAGGAAGACTAGGTGAGAGAGCTAGTCGGGGGAAAAAAACTGCATCTAAAGCCATCAAGAAGCCAGAACAAGCTTAAACATGAGAAATTATGAAGTTTGGCTGAACTTTTTTAAGTTTGTATGAGTTTAAGTTATATACAATTCTCACATAAAAAAACTCACTCACGAGCACTTAGAGTAGCCCGATAGCTGTCACTAGACTAGCGACTTGCAGTGCATCTACATGTGCTTGCTAAAGCAAGCTAAAAAACCCACAAAACAAAATTCCATAGACCGTTTTGACATAAGGCATCATGTACTTATGTTCAAATTTACAAAAAACGGGGTGTTAGAAATGCGCCCAACAACGTAAAGCAACATGTGAGCCTATGGACAAAACCTTCGAGTCAAATAAATTGATTAACGATGTGTTACTCAAGATTCTTGCATTGTTTCATCTTTTAGGCAACAATCACATGCAAGTGCAAGGGACTCAAACCCTATTGATGAGAAGCTTGGCTACGTGGGAATCGTAGTTGGTATTTGTGAACTTAACTTCCGTGTTTGCAAACGGGTAATAAGATTTTATAGATATGCATAAATATGAATTCTATTAACTTCAAAGTTTCTTCTTAAGGATTTTTGAATATCTTATGTTGAACATATTGTATTCGAGATACATTGGTTCTATGTTGAGTATAAAGGGACTAGAGCCACAATGAGACAAGAGCCTTTTGTTTTTTGGGTAGTGCACTCTTCAAAACCATTTTGGACAATTCACAAGAGCCATATATTTTTCTAGCACATTGTGAGCGGGCTTTCTTCTATAGTTCTCTAGATTATCTGAGTCCATGGAAGCAATTCATGCATGTTAATCCTCAAGGACGTCAAATATTTGACACCACCAACTCAGATGGAATATAAGGTGATGTAACTCAAGAGAACAACACAAATTCTACGCATTACCATCTCCTATTAGCATTAGCACATGATGACTACTCCAACAAAGAAGAGAGAAAAACAGATGCAATGGATGATGAAACAGATGATTTGGCCTTAGGGTTATACATTGATCCTTCATGCGAGCCTATTATATCCTCGATTGGTTTTTCAGACACTCTTTCTGTTGATGCAAACTTGACGATTGAAGAGCTTCAAGAAGCAATGAAGGACAATGAAGAGATCAAATTGATAACTGACCTCTTCCTCAGTTTGACTGAACCCTAAAGAATAGAGCAACAGAAGAGAATAGAGTTTTCTTAGCAATTCAGCCAGTGTTTTTGGAGCAATTTAGATCCACTCAACAACGTTTTCTCAGGAATTCAACCAACATTTTTGAATTTTGAAACATCAACATTTTCATTTCAGCCTTAAGTCTCATTGGATCCACTCCCCATTGGTAGCAGATCCATGCCACGCTTTGCAAGTACCACCGGAAATCCTTGCATTCAGATTTCAACCATAAAGTTCAATTGCATTTTAAAATTTCAGCAATCAAACATAGCATATATGAAGTTTCCTTGAAGACTCCCATTAATTCTTCTCTCTACAACCTTGTCATGACCGTCAGGCTAGAAGGTTCCAGTTTTATGGGCAATTGTATGGTTTGAGTGCTTATATGTCTAGTAGCACTAACCTGATTGCAGATACGATTAGTCTCTAGGATCGATCTTCACTTTTGAGTTAAGTCAGAAGTACCCTTTTCTTTCATGATTAGTCACTTTGTAATGCCTAATGCCCCGCAATGGAGCAATAAGCATTACGGGAATGGATACCCTCACACTGCCTTACATTATAAACATCAAAGTATATGAAGGTAGAATAGAAGAAAATACACAGGAATAGAACACCGTCTTCTTTATTGATATATAATAGAACAGAGAGTTACAAGAGAGAAATATATTGATGGCATGAGAAAGAGATATCCACAAAGACTTGTATGCCCCCCCAAATACACCCGCTGCTCAAGCGCAGATCAAGAATGCTGCACAACCCCATCCTGTCTCATGATATCCCATGAAGAGCTGTCCCTAAGCCGCATGATTCCTAGCCCGCAATGTCCAAACATCAGGAGGACTGCAATGTGTGGCTTATGCCATAAGACCTGGCATCCATGATGGATTGTGCAAACCCATAGCTTTAGCCTCTTCATGTTGAAGGCTCTGGTTTTTTTTCCTCTTCTCGTTCTGGTGACGAGGAAATATCGATGTAAACAAATCCCCAAAAATCTTGCCGATGGGACCTAAAAACCTCCACCAACAACTGTGGATCTATCTTAGGCTGCTCCGGCCAAGGATCCCTTGGAATGAATTGTGTTCACAAAGAAATAGACTGACGGGCCGGTGGTAAAGGGGCAAGAGATGTATGAATAGGGTAATACTACGGAAAATATTTGGTTAGAGCAGGCCAAAAAGGTGGACATGGCAGGAGACTGAGTGAAAAAGAACGAGCTAGTGTCTCCGCCCAAAAACAGACTCTGCATTGCTCCCTACGAAGATGAGGAATAACTCGCTGCAAAAAACGAGAGACATGAGCCTGGGCCTCAGCACATTCTTTTGTAGCTTTCACCCAATCCAAAAAAATCAAAACTTTCTTGGACAATGCTCTTCACTCTATTATTAGCTGGCGGCTCAGGCGCGCTCACCACAACCTGTTGAGCTGGTTTCCATGCTAGTGCATCATTAGATAGCCTTGACCTCCACCTCTGCATTTGACCTTCCAAAAAACTGTGCAAGACCTCCTGCATCTCCACTGCTAAGGCATTAAGATTATTCATGTTGATCATCACATCACCAGGATGTGATACTAAATAATTGGCCAAGCTATTTTGTGTGCACAATTGAAGAACTTCATCTTGAACAGAAGCGACAAAAGAAAATTTAGCCCCTCTCAGTGCCTGTATTTCATCAACCTGTCGCCAATGTTGCGTTTTGACTTGTCAGCTCCGTGTTGCGAGCCTGCAAGGTAGCCACCTGCATTTCGAGCTTGGTAATGTGTGCCTCAGTCGTTGGAGCTGGCCGAACCGAATGTAGGGACTCTGCAATGCGCTGCAAAAATGCTCCACACACCTGAAGCAGATCTAAGGGATTTGCAGCACTTGTCTACCAGGGTAGAGCTGCTCCAATATTTCTCTCCGTAGTGGTAGCTTCTATATTAACACTAAGATTTTCTGGTTGCAAGGAAGTGTTCGTACCTGTAGAGCCAGTTCCAATCGGAGTGGAGGTTGTTGCTCGCTCCTGCATTCTTCGCCGCCAGCGTGCAATTGTAGAATCCTCCGGTAGTCTACCGACACTGATCATAGATGATGTCGTAGCAGGAGGTGGTCTAGAAAGTAGGACTTCCTCCCATCCTCGCTTTTGTCTTGATGTCCCTGCAGTGACTGTCTCCTGTGAACAAGAGGCTACCACTACAGCTGAAGTACCCAGCACATCCAATATTCAAGGAGGTGTTTGAGACACCTCCACAACAGGCACTGCAAAACTCTGAGTTTGTGCCAACTGCATAGTATCACGTGCAAGAAATCAATCATCCTCAAAGTGGCACAATGGTGACGGGCATGAGGAAAAACTTTCCACAAGGGAAACACCAGAGTAAGAAGTTGTCGGACCTTGGTATTTGTTGGGATACTTTGCCCCATCTGCCCCACCACTCTTTGACATTATGCTAGCAATTGTTCTCGGATGATCGTTGCCCAAGCCACTTGCCCAAAGTTGGCTTAATGCAATACATTACACTCTTTAGCAAAAATTGTGTAGGTTTTGGCTTGCAACCAAATTGCCTCCAAGAACCAGCGATATGCATCTCTTATTGCTACATCAGTGAGCCCTGATAACTTATTTTCACCCTTCACTTTCAAGCCAAACTCCATTTATGCCTCTACAGCAGGAATAATGTGTGATTCTCTCACAACACCATCGCTTGGCAGGCAACAGCATCTTGAAATTATTACACCTGTCAATTGAATCTGTTGATTGTTAACTCACACCATATCACCAATCGCTAACTACTCAACCAATGCCGTGGCATGTGGGTGAACCCTGCCAATCCAGGTTGTCAAAGACGTGCAGGCACAAATCTTGTAACCAAATGTCCACCTTTCTGAGAGCTAGTTGCTGCTGCTGCACCAGATTAAATGGAATGCATTGTAACAAGGAGGCTGTCATGGTGGCGAAGGCACACAGAAGAACATAAGAACACTGCAGTGCAACCTTGCAAAAGCCCTGCAAAGAACACACGAAAGTTATAAGGTATCTATTGTATGCACAAAACCACTCACAAAGAGTTCTCAAAATAGGTCGTGCCATGGTGTCACAATCATCAAGGCCCTTTTCCCTCTTTTCAAGATTGCATGTAAAAGAATCCCCAATCATGATTAAGGTGGATTCTGGCTCTTGTACCACAGCAAAGGGGCACTGAATTGAGGTAGGTGAAAAACAATGGTGAAGTCGGAACCCATTCAGTGGCACAGAAATCACCTTCCCCCGCAAGTCATCCAAATAAAAAAAGGAATAGGCTACCTCGATCACTAACCAACTCAATAGAACAACCATATCTCAAAAAAAACATCCTTATATAAGCACCCATCAACAAAAACCGTTGTATTATCTTTCAAAGGCCATGCATCCACACATTTAGTCACATAATCCATGGCCGTCAAAATATTCCAATTACTAGTGTTAGTTGCTACTAGTTTAAAAGGCCGAATAAAATCCAATTCCAGTTTCTGAAAAGGCTCCAAGGGTAATACTCGCTGTAAAGGCATTCTCGACATTTTAGTAGGTTTCCCCAACCGTTGACACACATCACAATGTTGTACGAAGCCCCTTGCATCTTAAAACAATGTTGGCCACCATAATCCAGATTGTAGAACTTTCCTTGCTATGATCAAAGCTGCAAAGTGGCCCCCTGCAATACCGGTATGGAACTCCTCCAAACCAGATCCTTGTTCCTGTGGTACAACACATCTTAGCAAGACATCCGCAACCGTTGTCGGGGAATAAGTGTTCGAAACTTCAGCGAGGTCAGCACCGGGCTACTCGTTGTGGAAAAGTTGTGAGCAAAAAATTGTCGTACCGCACAATACAACAACAATCAATTACTTGGTAATTCTATTGACGAAGGAAATTTGGAATGGCGGCCTCTACACCAAAACAAACTCCATTGTGCCACAAGGGAAATGCGATGAGGGCACCACCTAGTCTTGGAAGCATGGACTAGGACCGCTACGCAAAGAGAGAGAGAGAGAGAGAGAGAGAGAGAGAGAGAGAGAGAGAGAGAGAGAGAGAGAGAGAGAGAGAGAGCTATCACTATGAATGAAGCATTAACCTCAATGTGTGTACAAGCAGTGGATAACTTCAAGCACTCCCAACACAAATAGCATGTAGATTACTAAACAACAACTCAAGATTTAGCCAAAATCACATCAAACACTCTCACACACACATAAAAGATCTCTCTTAATTAACATAAGTAAGGGGAGGGGAGGTTACTAGTATAAAAAAATTTGCCCTCTAGAATGTGCAAAGAATAGAGTGAATGAATGAGCTTTATGGGCTCATGATGAGTGATACAAAGACTCAATGAGGCTGAGGGAAACGTGAAATTACAAAGGGGGGGGGGCTCTTTATATAGGCAAGAGAGTGATTAGGAGTGAGGTTAAGTCCAAGTGCAATTTGTACAAATGAAGCTTGATTGGGGACATTCCACCAATGAAGAAGCTCCTTCCAAGTGATTTGTTGACCTATTTGCAACTAATTGGCTCCATCATCACTTGTGTTCTCTTCACTCCTTCCTCCATAGCTTGAGTCCAAGAGCTTCCTTATTTTAAAATGTAAAGAATCTACATAAAATCAAGGCATATCTAGTAATAATAGAAAGGGGTTGAATGAAAACTTATGAACTACAACAAGATTAAGCATGATTTGAGAGGTGATTAGAAGAGGAATTTGTGATGGTTTTATGAGCTTGAGAGAGAGGAGGAAGGAGGGGAGGATGAGAAGACTAATGGCTGATTTTTAGAGAAGGACTCAATGTGAAAAAGGAAGGGTGTGTGTGTAAAGGTAGAGGGGGTGGTCTCCACCACAGCTGAAAAAACTGGCGTTCGCCATTTTGGCCATATCTCCTAGACCGTAGATGCAAAAATTATTTAAAAAAATATGTTCAGAATCTCCAACTCATCAGATACAACTTCGATGAAGACAACTTTTCTTGGATCGGAGTGGAAGTATTTTTTAAAAATCCAGCAAAATCATGTGTCTGTTTCCTTCCTTTACCAAGTCTTCCACCTGGGTCCCATCTGTTTGAATCATCATATGGCTCCAAAGCCATGATGATATGATCCCCTCATGACCCTTGAATCATGGGTGCATGGCTCCAAAAACACATCATATCTTTTCTTTTCACATTTACATATTTTCCCTTCCCTTTACCATTAGGTTCTACCTTTCACCTCCTGTGAACTAGTCAAGGAAAAATTCCCATCAAATCATTTTTTTGAATTTTTCCAAGAGGAGGGTCTCACTCTTTCTTTTATTGTAAACCTCTAGAAGCAGGGAAAACCAACAAAATATAGTAAACAAAAATTTGTGATAGGCTCGGATCATAGCCCCCCCAAACCTGGCTAGGGGTATTTATGACTCTAGCCTACTTTCTTTGATCTTGGGCTGACCTTATTCTGATGTGATAAAGCTTTAGACGCCATCGAATTGTCTGGGTCTTGTGCACTTTACCATCAATGTCTTGAAGTTAGCCATTTTTGAACTTTTTGGTGACCAAGAACGGGCCTTCTCATCAAAAAAGAAACTTTCCATCCTTACGAGTGTCGAAGCGATTGTTATATCGAAGCACTAGAGATCCCTTTTTGATGTCTTTAGATGCTAGGTTTTTGTTGAACTTTTCTCTGCACTTCTCTGCTTCTTGAGAGTAGTGGTTGATGGCTTCTTCACGATGCAATTGCAGCCTCTCTAGATCCATGATCCTTTGATGTACTTTATCCTTTTGAGAGCCTACCTGGCTACCCAATACTCGAAGACTTGTTAACTTCACTTCAATGGGCAAAAGCGCCTCCTTTCCTTAAAACAAATGAAAGGGTGTGTACCCTAATGCGGTTTTGAAGGAGGTTCTATAGGCCCATAGAGATCCATTCAGGTGTTTGTCCCAATCTTGGCGCCTCGCATGTACCTGTTTGGTGAGAATTTTGCAAATGATTCCATTTACCTTTTCCACCAAGCCATTGCACTGAGGGTAGTAAGGAGTAGAGTGTTGATGCTGAAAATTTAGCTTCTGCATGAGTTCTCCTACCAAGTCTACTCTAAACCCTGGTCCTCTATCAGATAGTATTTCAAGAGGGGTGCCAAACCGGCAACAGATGTGGTCAAAGATGAACTGACTCACATCCTTAGCAGTAATTCTATTGGTCGGCATAGCCTCAGCCCATCTAGTCATGCAGTTTACTCCCATAATGATGTACTCTTTACCTGACTGAGTGCGTGGTAGAGGTCCTATGAAATCAATTCCCCACTTCTCAATGGGCCCATATACCTTTATTGGGTTCTGAGGTTCAGCTATGAGCATCGTGCTCCTGCTTTCTGACTTTCATCACATGTTTGACACCAGTTTTTGGCGTCACGATGAAGACTTGGCCAGGTAAACCCAGTTTGTAGAACCTTTCTACTAGTGATGTCGTGTTCAAAGTGTCCTCCGCACACATCATCGTGACAAGCTTTTAAAATCTCTTCAATTTCACTCTTCAAAGGCACTCTCCTAAGCACACCATCCTTACCGAGACAATACAAATTATCAGTTACTATGCGATACCTGGTAGCCTTCCTAGCTAACCATCGCCTTTCCCCTGCATTCAAGTGTTTAGGAGCCTCTCCTTACTCCAGAATGTGCATAATATCTTCTAAGTCCTCCTTGCCTTGCTGAAGTGGAAGTTTGATGGCCACTGCTCCCACTACTGACTCATTTAACTTCGATGATGCTAGGTGGTCTACAGCCTTGTTCTGGTCTCTTGGCACATGATGTACTTGTGCCTCCCTAAATCTCCTCATAAGAGCTTTGGCTTCTCTCATTTTAGTAGAGAGACTAGCATTTTTGCAAGCCCATGTACCTTGCATTTGCCTTACCAAAAGCATGAAGTCACCAAAAGCATTCAATCTCTCAATTGAATTATCCAGGCACCAACAAAGGCCATGAGTTAGAGCTTGATATTCTGCTTCATTGTTGGAGTGGACATCTTCTAGAGTGATCCCTTCACCATGGATCCTCTCTCCCAATGGAGATAAGACCACGATGCCTGCAACTGCCTTATCCTTGGTTCTCTTGTATGCTCCATCAAAGTAGAGGCTATAAGCATTGACCAGACCCTCCAGAGCTGGAGGTGGTGGAAGTTCCTTTCTCTTCAAATGGAAAACTTTTTCATAGCACTTGTTTGTTAAAATGTCGGCTAAGCATGCTCGAGTTGTTCTTTCACCCTGTATTGTATAATCAAACTCTTGAAGTCGCACCACCCACTTTGCTATTTTGTCAGAGATTTCCATATTATGTTGTAGTGCATAGGGAAACATATCCTCCACAGTGATAATTACAAACCTGGTTGGCAGCAAGTATGGCCGAAATTTGGTTACCGCAAACATGAGGGCTAACACTAGCTGTTCCATCAGGGTGTAGGCCTTCTCTGTGTTTTCCATGAGGAGGCTAGCAAAATACATAGGCCTCATAAAGGATGTTTTTGGATCTTTTTGTAGGAGGGCAACACAAATGGCCTCTTCTCCCATACTAGGGTTTACAAAGAATGTTTCTTCCCAGCAAGGTTGGAGGATTACAAGGAGTGACCTTAACATTTTTTTTATGTCTCTGAAATGCCCATCACTTTCTTCACTCCAAACAAGCGTCTCTTGACGAGTCAGCTGTTGTAGAGGAAATATCACTCGGGAGAGTAAGTGTATCAACCTACTCAAATATCTTATCTTTTGCAAGAAAGAGATTAATTGTTTGATGGAAGTTGGGGAAGGTAGATTTAGCAATGTTTCTATCTTTTCAGGATCTACCTCGATTCCATCAATGGACACTACATGTCCCAATAGTGTAACCTTGATTTCCCCAATGTGACATTTGTCGTTGTTTAGTTGTCCACCCAGCTTAGCTAAACGAGTAAATCCTTCATCAATCTTGCCGAGATGCATACTTTTGAGCTGTAAATACAAAAGTCATCTATGAAAACACTTATGGACTTACCAAAGTAAGGTTGGAAGACCATATTCATGAATCGTTGAAAGGTGGCTAGAGCGTTGGTGAGACCAAAAGGCATGACTCTGAATGCAAAATAGCCCCATGGTGTGATGAAAGTAGTCTTTTTCTTGTCTTCCTCTGCAATGCGTATTTGAAAGTAGCCGGAGTAGCCATCACACACTGTGTATTGCTCCTAGCCTGCTACTTCATTTAGAATCTCATCTTGAAATGGGAGAGGGAAGTGGTCCCTTTTTGTTGCAGCATTTAGTGGCTTGTAATCCACGCACACTCGCCATTTACCATTCTTCTTTGACCTCACCACTACTGGGGAGACCCATTCTGAATCTTCTACTGGGTATATGAATCCTGCTTCTAAGAGTCTCTTCACCTCGGACAATAGTGCATTTTGTTGCACAACTCCTAATCTTCTTAGTTTTTGTACCACTGGCTTGCTCCCTTCTTTTATATGGATATGATGCTTCACTGCAGTGACACCTGTAATGTGAGTGTAATCAGAAATAAACAATGATGAATGCTTCTTGAGAACATTTACATAACCTTCCCTTTCTTCTTCCTTTATATCCTTGGATAACATCTTCGCTAGGTTGGCATCCCACACATTCTCCATTTGGATCCTTGGGTTGTCTTCTGATGAGGTAGTTTCCTTTATGGTGACGCCCATGACTTTGAGAGTGCTATCACTCTCTTCACTTGAACTCTCTTCCTCGTCCATGGATGAGGATCATCCACTTGAGCTCCACTCATCAGCTGACGTCTCTAGTTCAAGGTTCTCTTGTCGCCCATTCTTCAAGTTATAAACCATCTTCCGACTATGGCCACCGACTATGGCCACCCACACGAGGCCTCAACTCCAAGTCTCCTGCTGCCCAATCTTGCCTAGATCCTATACCCATGAGCCAAGGTTGTCCTACAATAAGGGGGTATCCTTCTCCCTTCACGTGCATCACATAATTATCAACCTCTGTAGTGATTCCAAAAACAGAAACTCTCAAAGCTTTCACTACACCCACACAAGTGACAGAGACATTATTGGCCATTTTTTCCCTAAAGTTTGATGATTCCATTACCTCTAAACCCAATTGATGCATTAGCTTTTCCGTCATGACACAAACCTCTGCTCCATTGTCAATGTAAGTTTTTGGAATCCGTTGTCCCTTGATTTGAGCCTCCACCAAAGGCACTATATCCTTGAGACCATAGGCTTTGATTACACTTACTAGCTTACTTCACTTTACCCTCGTGCTCACCATTTTTTACCATTCTTGTCGTAGCTTTGGGGAGATATGAAGTAGTTGTGGCCAAGTAATCTTTGGTCCTTGAGAACTCACATCAGTTGTCAAGTCATAAGGTTGTGTCCGAGATCCCATAGGAAATCAGAGATGTCAATTTGAGACCTAGTACGGGTCTTTCTCTTCTTGGATTCATCTTTAGTTGCCCGAGATGTACTTGCTTCATTGCTTGCATCCTTGCTTGTTTCTTTACTTACTTCATCTTGGACACGCACACGCTTGATAGGCATTGTAGCCACTTCATCTATCTTCATCTTCCCTTTAGCTATTTCTTCCTGGTTGCTTCTGCCCTTGATGACCCCCTCCATCTTTATGATGCTCATATTTGGTTGAGTAGCAGGGGCTTGATCTTGAGCACGAGGTGGCTGCAAAATTTGAGGTTGCAGTTGCTCTGGTGCTTGAGCTCTAGCACGGGGAAGACTTACTTATTGTTGAGGACCTCTGACAGGGTAGTCATATCTTCTGGGATGAGGGTAATTATACATGCCATGGCCATTTTCCCCACAATTGTGACACAACATTTCCCTTTCTTGACGTCGCATTGGTGGCCAATTCCCACCATTCCCCTCAATAGGCCTTCTTGCACCCTGCACAAGATTTAATCTCAAACCCTCTAGCTGGTTTATGAGATTGTTTATTTGTTGGAGCATATCTTCTTGTTGACCTCTATTGAGGACTAGTACATTAGGCACATTTGAAGGTACGTGAGAAGCTTCCACATTTGTGATATTGCCTCCCAAAGCTAGCTGGCCAGTTTGGGCTTGATAGAGAATCTTTCGATTCTATTCCCTAGCAATTCTTCAGGCATCTTCAAAAGTATTCGGAAATTTTCTCTTTACCTTCTCCCTTAGCAAGGGGTACAAACCTGAGTTAAATCGATCCTTTTGGAGGCAATTGGGAGCTCCCTCACCAGGGTTTAGTGAGTCTGACCATTTCCCCCAAAGTTTCAGAAAACCTTCCTCATAGGCTGCATAACCATGAGGGTCAACTTGATGAAGGGCCAGAAGCCGTTGCCATAGTTCTTCTGCCAAATTGGCTCGTTGAAATCTTCGTAGGAAAGCCGCCTTCAATCCCTCCCATTCAGCTCTTTGGGTTGGATCTAGAGCCTGGAACCATACCCTAGCTTCTTCTTTGAGCACCAAAGGAAAAGCTCTCAATTTCAATGCTTCGTCATCCCTCCCAGAGACAAGAAAAGCCATCTCCAAGTTATCCAAAAAATCCCCAACATTTTCCCCACTACGCCCAAAAAAATTAGGGAAATCCATGATAGGATGGGTTGCCTTCCTCTCAATACAACACAAAGATGAAAACGTCTAGGCCCAAATCATATCTTATTAAGGGTAGAATAAATGGATTGATAGACGCATTAATCTCATCTAGACGACGAGGGCCTAGTAAGTTCCTTATGATGTTTTGAAACCTAAGCTTTGTGCTAGCTATTATATGCACAGTTTGTCTAGCAAGAGGTTGGATACGTCCATATAAATCCCTATGATTCATGGAGTGTTCTTAAATAAAGATGAAGATGTGAACATCAAAAGATACATTATACTCCAAAATAGGAAATATTATAGGGTCAGGGGACATCAATATCTCTCTCAACCTCTCAGCTCCAAAATAGAAGACCAATCTTTGTTGGAAAAAAATCTTTCTATTAATGCGCACATTCACCCTAATATTCTGAACTGATTGAAAGTTGTAGAAAATGGGATTATTCATTTGTGCATTAACTACAAACTTCCATGAAGCACTTCATTGAAGTTTAGCTCTCTTGGATCCCACCATTTGAGAGATGCGAAGAATTTGCTCACCAGTGATTAACCTAGCTTTGGTGTGACCATCTTCAGCTTTGTAGAGTTCATAGGGTTCAATGGCTACCTTCTCAACCACCTAGAACCTTCTTGCTAGTAGTAGTTGGAGTGTATCACCATATGTAGCCTCTTGCCAATACCGCACACCATTGATGTGTAGCTCCCCCTCCAAAAACTTGTTAATACCCGAGTCTGAGAGTGCTTTCACCACCTGAAGTTGAGGCTTCAAAGGAAGTGTCTTCACACTAGCCACGAAGGACTCAACACAATGCTTTGACCTAGGGACTTGATGACTACAAGATTTTCCTTGAAGCAAAGAAGGGTATATGTAGTTAACTCTCTTTACCCGCATACATGCCGTTTGTCGATAAAGACGCTTCTTCTCTCGAGCTTCTTGGGAAGACCATAGTGGAAGTCTCGGAGAATTCGATGGACCTTCCTTCATAGGATTGGTAGAGCGCTGCTTGAGAACTCCTCGGTGGGGGCACCAATTTATCACAAAGGAAATTTGGAATGGCGGCCTCTACACCAAAACAAACTCCATTGCGCCACAAGGGAGATGAGATGAGGGCACCACCTAGTCTTGGAAGCGTGGACTAGGACCGCTACGCACAGAGAGAGAGAGAGAGAGAGAGAGAGAGAGAGAGAGAGAGAGAGAGAGAGAGAGAGAGAGAGAGAGAGAGAGCTATCACTATGAATGAAGCATTAACCTCAATGTGTGTACAAGGAATGGATAACTTCAAGCACTCCCAACACAAATAGCATGTAGATTACTAAACAACAACTCAAGATTTAGCCAAAATCACATCAAACACTCTCACACACACATAAAAGATCTCTCTTAATTAACATAAGTAAGGGGAGGGGAGGTTACTAGAATAAAACAATTTTCCCTCTAGAATGTGCAAAGAATAGAGTGAATGAATGAGCTTTATGGGCTCATGATGAGTGATACAAAGACTCAATGAGGCTAAGGGAAACTTGACATTACAAAGGGGGGGGGGGGCTCTTTATATAGGCAAGAGAGTGATTAGGAGTGAGGTTAAGATCCAAGTGCAATTTGTACAAATGAAGCTTGATTAGGGACATTCCACCAATGAAGAAGCTCCTTCCAAGTGATTTGCTGACCTATTTGCAACTAATTGGCTCCGTCATCACGTGTGTTGTCTTCACTCTTTCCTCCATAGCTTGAGTTCAAGAGCTTCCTTATTTTAAAATGTAAAGAATCTACATAAAATCAAGGCATATCTAGTAATAATAGAAAGGGATTGAATGAAAACTTATGAATTACAACAAGATTAAGCATGATTTGAGAGGTGATTAGAAGAGGAATTTGTGATGGTTTTATGAGCTTGAGAGAGAGGAGGAAGGAGGGGAGGGTGAGAAGACTAATGGCTGATTTTTAGAGAAGGACTCAATGTGAAAAAGGAAGGGTGTGTGTGTAAAGGTAGAGGGGGTGGTCTCCACCACAGTTGAAAAAACTGGCGATCACCATTTTGGCCATATCTCCTAGACCGTAGATGCCAAAATTATTAAAAAAAATATGGTCAAAATCTCCAGCTCATCAGATACAACTTCGATGAAGACAACATTTCTTGGATCGGAGTGGAAGTATTTTTTACAAATCCATCAAAATCATGTGTCTGTTCCTTCTTTTACCAAGTCTTCCACCTAGGTCCCATTTGTTTGAATCATCATATGGCTCCAAAGCCATGATGATATGAGCCCCTCATGACCCTTGAATCATGGGTGCATGGCTCCACAAACACATCATATCTTTTCTTTTCACATTTACATATTTTCCCTTCCCTTTACCATTAGGTTCTACCTTTCACCTCATGTGAACTAGTGAAGGAAAAATTCCCATCAAATCATTTTTTTGAATTTTTCCAAGAGGAGGTTCTCACTCTATCTTTTATTGTAAACCTCTAGAAGCAGGGAAAACCAACAAAATATAGTAAAAAAAAATTTGTGATAGGCTCGGATCACTATCAAGGCACAAAGATTGCTTGAAAATGGGAAGATCGATGAAACTGGTACGCATTCAAGAAGAAGTGTCGTTAACGACACCATTAAATAATGCTAATGACAATTTAGGAGCTTAAACTCCCATTACAGATCACTCCGAGCCGTTAGCGGCTCTACAATTCATAAAAAAGAAATGATTAAACTAAGTCGCCTGTTGATAAGGAAAATCTCATTGCACCGATTCCATCTGTTTGATTGTCTTGATTCACTGTCTATGCTGAGTCCTATTTCTTCTCCTATGACTGCTTACCAGCCTTTGTTGGTCTCTTCTTGCCTAAGCCAAAGAGAAAGAGTCTCCTTGGTTAGCCTTGGTTGCTAAGCCCTTGCTTAAGCCTTGCCAAAATCTATTGAGAGAGAGAGCTCGCCTTGCTTGGATTGGAGATAGAGAGAGAGATCTCACCCTTGCTTACCTCCTTACTCCCTTGCTCATTTTCTTGCCAACATGCATGCAAAAGAAGCAACTCTCCCTCTAATAATATTGTGCCTTCCCTAGGCAGTGGCGCAGGGCGCTACTGACGTGGAATAGGAACTACATTTGATGATGTGGCAATACCAGGGGTTGACCAACACTGTTTGCGGCGGATACAGCACCAAAAAGCTTTGCGATGGCCTGCTCTTCAACTTTTTCTTCATAGCGGTCGTCGTCCGATCCTCACCCAGATCACTGCAAGCTCCTTTCTTCTACGTGCGTTGCCTGCTCCTCGTTTCCTGTTGTGCTTTCTTTATTTCCTCCTTTCCTTCACACTTAAACAAAAAAAAAAAACCTTTTCCATAGTGGGCGGGCAGCCTCCCTTTGGTTGCCTTTGGGCGACCATAGGTTGAGGCCATTGGGATTCTTTCTTTATTCTTAATCATCTCATTGGTGCTCCGTCCGGATAACACAGAGAATTGAACTACTACAACATTGTGAGTGTGGCCTTAGTTATGGCCCTTGGGAAATATTTGATGGGCAACACATTTGGTATACATGGTCGATTGGGCGGCCAAAATCATTTGGCTTCTTTCTCCAACATTCCTTGACTAACAATATCATTGTCATTTTCTCTACCATTTTCCCCGACACAGCCTTCAAGATGTTACTATAGGTGATTGCATTTTGAGAGGGAACCTCGACTTCGTATCTGCTTAAGCCATACCCGTGTCGCGCTTTTCTTGCCATTAGCAGTCTCCAATAACTAACATTATTCTCCGGCACAACATATCAACGAGCGAATTCTGGCATGATGTTCCAAAACTTGGTCGAAGTCAAAAATTCCCAGATGGCACACCGATCGTGCGGACCGGACTGGTATGGAACTGGCTATCTCGGCGACCGGGACTCCGATCTGTGATCTAAAAAGACTGTCACACTACTCAGAGTGAGCACTTCAGGCCCATACATTTATTTCAATTATGTCACCTTAGCTACAGTTGCCCAATCCAGTACAGATCTACAAACGACTTGAACTTTAAACTTCCATAACTTCTTCACCGTATCTCCAATCGACGAGCCGTAAAGACGGGTCGGTAGACCACTTCAAGAAATACAATTCTAGGTCATAATCTCCTATTTGTGCTCACGTCGAGAATACTCCTTTTTAGCAGCATTAAGACATCTATTGGCCCTTTTAGCCGCATCTAGTATACATTAATCATTAAACTTGGCCTATTAACAAGACCTGATCACCAACCATTAATCAAGTAAGCTTCAAATAAGCTTGATGTACATTTTTCTGGCTTCTTTCTTAGCATGGGAGTGGAGCTGCATGACATCCACCCCCTCTGAACCTCCACAGCCTCCGGTCTGTGCCAACCGTACTTATAAAGCATCTTCAAGAACATCATCAGACTTATCGTCTAATGCATACATAACATTGTTGATTTGTGTTGAAGTCTCCAATATTAATCTCACCATCTCCTTGCTTAAAAAACTTAACTCCTTTCCCTGCAATAGGCACTTTGAGATCAGTGCCATCAAGCTCGTGTAACTTGTAGGTCGCATTATCATAAACATGAAGTACTACATATGGTCCAAACCATCGTTTAACCATCTTCCGCATAGCAGTGTACTGTTTCTCGAGGCTACTGTCATATACAAGGACCCAATCCCCATCTTTAATAGCACAAGGTCGTAGTCTGTGCTTACCATCAAACGCTGCTTTGTTCTTCAACTTGATTCCTTAAGCATTACTTTAGCCTGTTCAATATCTTCCTGATGCCTCTCAAGTTGGCAAATGGGCAATGCAAAAAAATCTTCTGTAGACATACGTCCTTCCCATGGCATTATGGTCCAAGAAATAACTGCTTCCTCTGTAGGCATAATGGGTTTTTGCCTGTACATTAGCTCAAATGGCATAAAACCTGTAACAAAACTATGTGTAGTTCGGTCAGCCCATAAAGCAAATGGTAGGAGTTTAGGCCAATCACCAATATGTCCCTGGCATGCCTTTGTTAAATCTTTAACAATAAGCGGATGCCCTCTTTTACTTTTACCATTACCCTATGGATTGTATGTTGTAGTGAAAGCCAATTTAATGCCCAAGCAAGCAAAGAAATCCCGAGCTTCATCTGCATCCAGATTTCCTCTATCAGTAGTAATTCTACCAACACATCCATACCTGGAAATAACATCCTCAAGCAAGAACTTTCATACGGAACTAGTAGCTTTGGTATGCAAAGCTCTGCCTTCCACCTGATTAGTAAGATCCTCTTTGGCAAGAACAATATATTGTATCTTCCAGACACCTACTGGCATGGTAATCAGGTTCACCACCCACTTGTATTGCATAGCCAGTGGATAGGTGGGATGCAATCAATCTCAATGTTTCACATTAGAATATTGTTGGCATATTAGGCATGTCTCCACAAACTGAGCCACATCTTTATACATACCAGTAACGATCCTTAACCTTGACAAAAGTTGCCCAAGCCCATGTGTGTCCAGCCCATAAACTTTCACGAAACTCTTTGATAACCTGCTGTTGAGTTGCTTTATCACAAACAACCTGCTGTGGTACTCCTTTAGACTGTTTTGGCTGCTTCCACAAATGCCCATCCTTCATAAAATAGCCGTAAGCTTTCTTCCTGATCATTTTGTACTCTTGATCCGTCCACCCTTCATGCTTAGTAAGAGTGCTAAGGTAACGACCAATCAAAAGCCATTATCCTTCATAAAACTCTTCAAAAATACCTCAAAAGTATGAGCAGTAATCCCACAATTTGCATGTAGATAAGAAGACAAATAGAACTTCAAGCCAACATCATCACTTGTGGTCAGCATCTCTTCTTCATCTTCAAATCTATCTCTTCATAACATATCTGCAACAGGATTATCTCTACCTGCAATATGACAAAATTCAGGATTAAGAGATTTAATATAGGTTATCCATCATAGCATAGCAATATCCGGAGTAGACCAATTTTCAATATCCCTATCACTGGCAAGCAATATGTCTCTACCACAACTGAAGTCCCCATAAAGTATTATTTATCAAACCTTAGAGCATAGCAACACCCCAAAGTTCTCTCTTAACCTGTGGGTAGCCTCTTTGGTGAGCATTGAGAACTTTTGCTCCAAATCGAGCCGCATACATGTTCCCTTCTTCATCATCTTGACCTATAGCCCATCCAATACGTGTTGGGCTAGTATCAACTCTCAAGATTACTCACCTTGCTCAATTGTAGTCGACTTTCCTCAAGGTCGGAGCCTCAAGGAGCATCTTCTTTAATTTCTTCATAGCTCGTGTGTGAACTTCTTCCCAAACAAATCTTTTACCTTTTCTCAACAGTTAATAAAGCACTTTTGCAACATGAGAAAAATGTGGCAGCCAAATAAGATAGAATACACATGCACCCAGAAAGTGACGAACTTTAGTAACCGAAGAGCATGTTTCCTTCATCTTTTGAATAGTTTCAACTTTAGCCGGACTTGGCCTTCTACCTCCTGGACTGCACATGTGCCCTACAATTAGAACCTCTTTGGCACCAAAAGTGGATTTTTGCCCTGAAAGTGTTAAGTTAACTTCTTCAAGCCTGGATAAAATAGCATCACAGTCAGCAATATGTTGAGCAACAAACTGTCGGCACCCCCTCTGATCTTTTACTTCATCTTTTGAGCCTTCCTCACAGCCCTTAATCTATCGATCATCAATGAAAGGCATAGTTACATGTGGGATAAAGTCCCTTAATATCTTATTCAGGCCATTCATCATATGAGCTATAGAATTTGTAGCACCATGTGGAAGAGTGCACATCCTTACCAATCCGAGAGGTTTATGCATCGTAGTAAGATCCCTGTTCTCCAAAGCTGACCAAAATTGATCATATCCAGAATAAAGATCATCCATAGAGTAAATTGACCTACTTGAAAAAGCCTCAGCAAATTCATCCACAATTGAGCGGGTACCCACATTGCGGATTGTTACCTTGTTAATAGGCTACATATCCTGTATGAACCTTAAAGTACCATTTTTCTTCAAAACAGTGAACCATCGGTTAGAGTATGGTGCACATGATGGTTCCAAGATTCCCCTTTGTATATTCTCATTAAGAAAATTGATAAGCTTTGGCAAGTGATCTTTAGGAAGTGTAATAGGTCGTAAGCTCCATGACATGTGAGGACCAGTGAATATAACCATAGGTGTAACAACACTTGGATCCACACACCCAATCTCACTTGGCTCAAAGGAAAAAGCTTTACCATGTTTTTCGAGCATACCTTGAAAATACTTGATTTCCTCTTCGTTAAGAAAACCATCTTCTCCCACCTTTAGCTGCTGCAATGTCTCTTTAGTGAATTTCTGCCCAATGTTCTTAGGATTTCTGAGCATAGGCTGTTGAGAAGCTTCTATAATTACTCCATCACTTCCCTTTGGTAGAGGTATAGCCACATGTCTCAGTCTCTTTGCAACTGTTTTGTACTTCGTCTCTACCTGTGCTTCAACTTCTTTATCCAAGTCATCCTCGATATGCACAAGTGCCTCATATATGTCCAGCTCTTCATACATGTCCATTGAGTGCACTTTAACAATTTCAATTCCACTTTCTAACTTGTTCTACTTGATATCCTCAAGCTCTGACATAGTATCAACATAAGAGATCTCTTCAAAGATTCCTGAAATCACATCATCCGATTCTAGCACATCACATCCTCGCAAGTCACTTTGAATTCTTGAAACATATTGTTTCTCCCACTTAGTTAAATCATTAAATTTCCTGTAAGATACTGAACCCTCAGATGTCAACCCCAAAAATCCTAAAGAGAAGGTTTCTCTTTGCGGTAACTTCTCCTCACTTGCACCACCATAGTCCCGCTTTATAGTGGCACCACAAGAAAATCCTAAGAAAAGCTTTGTTCTTTAAACTCCTTGTGTATCTTTGGCATTGGACGGTCCCATAAACTATCTTTGTTTCTAGCATGATCAACACATACAATTAGAAATTGAATTTGTTTCTTACCTTCTCGGCTTTGAACCTTGGCATAGGCCGAGCCATCATCTAGCACCTTAGTTTCCATCCGCATGGCCGTAATGTAGGGTTGTCCTAGAATCATGGGTAGGAGAAATGCTCCTGTATAAAAAAGTTTTATTCGTCACAGACATCCCCAATAGTTACCTTAACATTTGCACATGCACCGTAAAGATCTCTAGGAAGCATGTTGGCAGCTCGAATTTGCCACCCGTGATTCACATCAATAGGCCACTTCCCCTTTTGGCGCAAATTCTTTTCCATGAGATTGATTTCTGAACCATGGTCTATGAGGGCTAAGACCGGCTCCTCAATGTTGCCAAGCCTAACCACTGTTTCCGTCGTTGCTCTTGCCCAGTGAGTCCTCAAAAAGTGACTCTTGGGTATAACTTCTTCATCTTCACCATCATTAAAATGCATGTTTCTTACCTCAAGTACAATTGGGCTTGAAACCACTACAGGCTTTGGCTCTTCTTCTTCAAGATCTGCTAAATACTCTTCATAATCTTTCAAAATTTCTTCAATGTGACGAACCACTTGGCTTTTAACTAGATCTGACTCTTGATCACTCGTTACTTGACACTTTCTTTTTATCATATCGATGATCTCTTCGTGGAACTTGCACTCAGCAATTCCAAGAATATCCCCCAAGGTGAGCTCCACTTTACTATTTAGGATACGTTCTTCAAAAACTTTTTTCAAATTTGTAGCCAGTTCAATATCAGACTTGAGTTTATACGAGGGCCCTTTAGTATTACCTTGCTTCTTTTCCTTCGGAGCCTCTTCCATAACCACCTCAGGAGCAGGTTTAGGAGTAGGCTCTTCTTCTTTCTTGTTGCCGGATCTCGTTGGCCTTTTTGACGCCCTAGCCACCTCTTCAACTCTTTTCCGCTTCTCTTCCATTAGGAAAAATATGGACTCTCCATGGGCCTTGTAAGAATCCCTAATTTCAAGGAAGCTTGCCAAGATTAAGGGGGACAAAGGCTTTGAATGGGGCTATTTTGGTAGGGTCTCCTCCACCTTTGACCCTAAAAAGGTAGGGGGAAGGGGGGGTAACCATTTAAAAAGTAGAGAAAGGGGGGGGGGGGGGGTAAACCATTTGAAAAGTAGGGGGGTTGGGGGTCTTCTCTCTCTAGCTTTTTGGCCAACTTGTAAGTGGTCTCTTAACTCTCCCATGCCACCTAATCAAATCCGTGGGTCTATTTTCCCCTAAAAAGTTCCCCCAACATCTATACATATTAAAAAAAGGATTTTTAAGTTAAATTACTCATAATTCAGCATTTTTTGACTCACTCCAAAACTTTTAGGAAATTCCCCCCAAAATTGAAAACTTTCCCTCCTAATCTAAGCTCCCCTCCTACACCCATCCCCCTTGCACCTGCACCTACTGTTGCACCTACACACCCATCTCTCCATCTCTCCATCCTACAATGCCTCTTGACAACGTGACCAATGTCCCAGCAAGCTTTTCACACGGTAGGTCTTCAGGGCTTTTCCTACGCCTACCTCAAGAGTATGTTCCAACAAAGAAAACATGCTTGGGTACATTACCTTCATCCAACGAACGCCGCGCTCAAGGGGAGAAGAATGTGGATCTCTGGACAGACGGATGCTTATACCCAAAGGATCCTTCTCTCAATGTCCATCCGCCTTTTACAAACATTCCATCATTGTTGCAATACGTTGGAAATGGAGAACAAGGTTTGTTTGGCTACTGCAAGAGACTCAACAGACATGAGGTTGCACGGTTCGAGATCTACTTGCATCATTGGCAGTTTGCTGAATGGGATTTTCCACAATCTTCAAGATCTGATGCAAATATCTACTAGTGCGCTTGAGGAGGCAAAGAGCACCATAACAACCAAGGAAAATGTAATTAAAAAGCTTGAGGATACTCTTTCACACATGAAGAGTACTGCCATGGTGTAAGGTTTCCAGTTTTCGAAACCTTAAAAATTGTACAAAGTTTGCAAAACTTAATAAAAAACACTATTGAAGGATTCCAAACACTATTAGTTTTGGTATTTTTGGAATCATAAGCAGAGCTTTACTATGTTTAGAAGTTTTCAGAATCTGAATCTGATAAAAACATGAGCAGTTACGGGTCTTGGAAAATTACAATAGAAATTCAATTAGTAACAAAAACTGGATGGTTCTAGTATTAATCATTAGCAAAGACTCTTTACACTAAGATTCTAGAATTAGCTAGAAATTTCCAACTTTCATCATTAAAGATCTGCAAAAATCAACCAAGTAAATTCTTGAAGGTATGGGGGGAGTGTGGAAGCTGGGGAAACTTGCCAAACACAATGATAGCTAAAAATGGCACAAATTGCAAGCTGGGGGGCTGCTTGGACTGTGGGAAAACTACCAAAATCTACCAAGTGCTCAGAAAAAGCTATAAAAGGGTTCCTTCTCTTCATCATTCCACGGACTCGGAGCCTTGATACTTTCTCTCTCATCTAGGGAGAACACTATGCAAAAATCATTAGAGTTTATTCTCTAATTGATTAACCCTAACGATAATTAGCCTAATCCTTCTTAATTAGGAAGGTTAGATTAAGATATTTGTTAATAAATCAAAGATTTGGCCTCTGTATACTTATAAAACCTCTCTTAATTAATTAATGTCTATTGATTATTATAATTAAGCTTAGTAATATTAAGCTAATTAATTATCCTATCATATTAGGACTAAAACTAGCCAAATTAACCATGAGTTAATGGAAAATATATTAATTAAGGTTAGATTAAGTTGAACTAATTATCAGAGATGCACTAGACAGTTATTAATCTAGGAAAATTATCCTATATTTCTTGAGTAGTTTTCCTAATTAATTTAACAAAACCATTCTTTTTTTTTTGGTAATTTAAATAGGAGAAATTAGTAAATGGATTTCAAATGTTGCAATATATTTATCAGTGGTAAATTAGGTGTTCAAGAACCGATGATAATTAGGAGAAGCTTAAAAAATTAATGTAGCTAATTAATTTAGCAGAAATACTCTATTTTTTGAGTAATTTAAATAGGGGAAATTAGTAAATGGATTTCAAATGTTGTGATATATTTATCAGTGGTTAATTAGGTGTTCAAGAACTTGTGATAATTAGAAGAAGCTCCAAAAATTAATCTAGCTAATTAATTTAGCAAAAATACTCTGTTTTTTGAGTAATTTAAATAGGGAAAATTAGTAAATGTATTTCAAATGTTGTGATATAGAAAAACTCTGATTTTAGACAAATTAAATAGGGGAATTTAACAAATATATTGAAATTGAATTGAGATATTTATCAAAGGTTTATTAGACCTCAGGGAACCCGTGGTAATTATGCTACAAGTAGAAAATTAGTTTAACTATATATCCCTGTCAAATTACTCTAATTTTTGGAAAAAATAAAAAGGGAAATATAGTATAGTAAACCGAAAATCTTTGATATCAATACGAGAGAAGGAATATACCTTGAGTAATCTATGATAATTATCCTAACCTTAGATAAATGGTTTAGGTATGCATTTTGGTTAAAAGTAACCGATTTTTGGTATATAATGGACAAGAAAAATTAGGAAATAAATTTATCTAATTGCCAAATAATTAACCGAGGTGGAAAATCCTTATTGAAGGATGGGAAAAAAATTACTTATAGCATAATTAAGTTATGGAATGAGTAACCTATCAAATTGACTATTAAAGATCCCTATCTATTCCAAAAATCCTTATTTTTGGGTAAACAAGGAAGATAAAGGTTATTCAATTAATCTTCTAATGGATGAAGTCTTTTTATAAGGCAGGCAAAATGGCTCCAAAGAGAACCAGGGGGAATCCTTTGACTGAAGAAGAAGATGTTAGTAACAAGCGCAACAAAGCAACTAATGACCATGAAGCAGGGCCTAGCCATAGGCCTTAGCCGTAGGCCAACAGAGGAGAGTCTACGGGCACCTGGCCCACAGTACATGGATGATCAGTCCCAGGTGGATTTCTATTATGTCATTAATAGCTTGTTGAGTTTATTTTAAGTTGAGCATTGCATACGTAAGGTTAGGAAGGAAAAAGAACTGGCTGTAAATGGAAGGTAACTTCCATAAAATCCACGAGCAATGATTGTAACTAGGAAAGGAATGATTGGGTTATGACTAATTGACGTAGGAAAGAAATGTTTGACCATCCTTAAGACAACTTGTCTCAAGACACCTCTGATTTTACTCCAGGTAATGAGTAATGATGGAGATACCATCATGGAGGAGTCGGTTACCTCGGCACGTGTGGAGTCTTTACCCCGTGCTTGTTTATGTTTATGGATAGTACTTTTAAGTTTATCCTAGAAGAACCTCCCGGTTGTATGGGCAACTGGTTTTGGAATATGGGCGCCCAGACTTTGGGTGAAGACTTTTTCCACCCCGGTTCTATAAATAAGAAATGCGTGCCGTTTTTCACCCTTGTATAGGTGTTCTTGAGACAAGTTAGTACTGGTCAGTGATACTTAAAAGTGACAGTACCTTGTCTTAAGGTTTAAAGATGTTTGTTTTCTGAAACTGTTTTCAAAGGTTTTCTAAAGGAAATGCAATTTTGAAAAGTTAAAAAGGAATCATTGTTTTTAGTTATGGAAAGAATGTGGTAGTAATCAAACAAAAATAGAATCATGTGTGAGTGGGGATTGACTAAGGTTGTCAATCATGGACGGGTGGACCTAATTGGTCATGTAACTATCCATTCCCGCGCACTAAAACATTTAGAAACTTCTTCACTTGGATGAAGAATCCACCAGCGGCTGTGCCCTCACATATGCTAGAGGGAAAAAAGCGTTGGCTAAGGAAACCTTAATCTAAAGGATGAAGATTTAGGGCCGGAATTGTTTTTTATAGGGTCCCATTTCCACTGGGAGACAGGACTAGGTCTCTTCTAGGGTTATAAACCTAAACCATTGCCAATGGTAAGGGTGAATTCCCTGGAATTTTTCTTGTTTAAAGACTTTGACTTTAGTAGGCCTAGAGACCTGTCAATGTTACCATCCCGTTTTTGGTGTCGGCGGGTTTGGAGACATTACAAGTGGTATCAGAGCATGGTTTAATAAGGTCCTGACCTTATGAGGGTAAATGTTGGGAAATAGACATAAGTTTTATTGCATTTTTAATTATGGTATATTGTGAAATGAGAGTATTACACCAAATATGTATCTTTACGACGTTACGCACCACCAATGACTATGGAACAACAGATTGCTCACTTCTGTTAGGGTTTAAACAAACCCTTGAGTAACTGGATGGAAGATATGAGACCCACCTCTATTCAAGATGCTCTTCTAAGAGCTAAACCAATTGCAGCTAAAGGAAATCCTCCTGCCAGGAACTATTACAACTACAATAACTTTAGAGGAAGGGCAAGGGGGAATTATAATCAAGGAGGTCAACGGAGGGTAGTGTCAGCTCAGCCACTATAGAGCAGACTTTGCCGAACATCAGATGCTATGGATGCAATAGAATGGGACACTACAGGAGTCAATGTCCTGAGGGGAAAAATCCTCAAGTTGCTACCGGAACCCCTTCTCATACTCAAATAGGACAAGGAAATAATCAAAGAGGTAGAGGCAATAGAGGACGAGGCAGAGGAAGAGGTAGAGGAGCCAGAGCTTATGCTGCAGTAGGAGAGCCTACCTTGCAGGATGAGGAAGATGAAAGAGCTACTCTTTTTGCTGCCATTGATAACCCTGGAGCTCGGCAACAGTATGCTGTCATCCAAACCACTGCAAATAGAGAAGGTGAAAAATTTGAACTACTTATAGATTGTGGCAGCACACACTCTTTTCTCTCTCCTAAATGTTTAAGGAAACTTAAATTGAACCAATATCCTACCAAGAAATTAGTAGTAGAACTAGAAAATGGGAAAG
The DNA here is from genome assembly GCF_014529385.1 of Adiantum capillus-veneris. Taxonomy (NCBI): domain Eukaryota; kingdom Viridiplantae; phylum Streptophyta; class Polypodiopsida; order Polypodiales; family Pteridaceae; genus Adiantum; species Adiantum capillus-veneris. The sequence goes on along the minus strand of NC_140941.1, from coordinate 17,647,002 downwards.
AGGTCCTATCTCAATTTACAGCTGGGAAAGTTGAGTTTGAACTAGGGGGAACCCCGACTTCATCCTACTTTCGAACTCTTCTAGTAGGAATCTATGATGGTATCCTAGGAATGGATTGGCTAATCAAAAATCGAGCCCAAATTCACTGTGCTCAAGGGAACTTAACCTTTAAAAATCACTTAGGTGAAGAAACATTAGAACAAGGATTCAATGGGAAACCTAAGGCTCATTTAGTTAAGGCTAGTCGACTTCTAAAGGGGTTACGTAAAGGGCAACAGGTCTTTGAAGTAAAAATTAATAAGGCAGATGATTCAAGGGACAACCCAACTCCAAAATGGCTTAAAGAATTTTCGGATATATTTTCGGAAGATCTTTCGAATTTACCTCCTCCCAGGGATATAGACCACGAAATTGAAACCTTTCAAGGTAGTGAACCAATTTCAAAAAGACCCTACAAAATGTCCCTCCCTGAAGCTATTGAATTAAAAGAACAGCTTTGTTAGCTTATTGAGCAGGGATTCATAAGACCAAGCATTTCACCTTGGGGAGCACCTGTTCTATTCCAAAAGAAGAAGGACGGATCCTTACGTCTCTACATTGATTATAGGGGGCATGAATGTATATCACCCCTAAATGTTTCTGACCCTACTACAAGAGTAGAAGCTTCAAAGAAAATGTTGGAGGAGATTGATGCCCAAACCAAATCCATAAGGCAAGACATTTAGGAAGCCAAGGATCGAGCCAGAAATAGTATGTTGATAAAAAACGGTTTGATCGGGTTTCCAAACAAGGAGATAAAGTATTCCTAAGGGTTCGGACAAAAAGAAGCACTCTATCCTTGGGAAAATACAAAAAACTAAGTTCCAGATATTGTGGACCGTATGAAGTGATTAAAGTAATCAGTGATCAAGCTTATAAACTAAAATTTCCTCAGCACCTCAAGGTCCATAATTCCATATCAGTCTTCTAAAACCTTACATCCCAAATCCAAATCATACTCTAGATGACAAACAAATTGTGATGCAAAAGCAAGGAATTCTTGAACTCCAACCAGATTGCATTCTCGACACTAGGAAAAGGAGTCTGGGAAACAGGGTTATCAGAGAATATTTGGTCATCTGGGAGGATGAAGTATCCCTTCACAAGGATTTTCCCAATTTTTGTTAAGATGAGGACATCTCAAATCGTTAAGTTGGGGTGATTGTAAGGTTTCCAGTTTTCGAAACCTTAAAAATTGTACAAAGTTTGCAAAACTTAATAAAAAACACTATTGAAGAATTCCAAACACTATTAATTTTGGTATTTTTGGAATCATAAGCAGAGCTTTACTATGTTTAGAAATTTTCAGAATCTGAATCTGATAAAAACTGGAACAGATACGGGTCCTCGAAAATTACAATAGAAACTCCATTAGTAACAAAAATTGGATGGTTCTAGTATTAATCATTAGCAAAGAATCTTTACACTAAGATTCTAGAATTAGCTAGAAATTTCCAATTTTCATCATTAAAGATCTGCAAAAATCAATCAAGTAAATTCGGGAAGGTATGGGGGGAGTGTGCAAGCTGGGGAAACTTTACAAACACAATGATAGCTGAAAATGGTGCAAATTGCAAGCTGGGGGGCTGCTTGGACTATGGGAAAACTGCGAAAAGCTGCCAGGTGCTGAGAAAAAGCTATAAAATGGTTCCTTCCCTTCATAATTCCACAGACTCGGAGCCTTGATACTTTCTCTCTCATCTAGGGATAACACTACGCAGAAATCATTAGAGTTTAATCTCTAATTGATTAACCCTAACGGTAATTAGCATAATCTTTCTTAATTAGAAACGTTAGATTAAGATATTTGTTAATAAATCAAAGATTAGGCCTATGTATACTTTAAAAACCTCTCTTAAATAATAACTCTCTACTGATTATTATAATTAAGCTTAGTAATATTAAGCTTATTAATTATCCTATCATATTAGGGTTGAAATTAGCCAAATTAATCATGAATTAATGGAAAATATATTAATTAAGGTTAGATTAAGTTGAATTAATTATCAAAGATGCATTAGATATCTATTAATCTAGGAAAAATATCCTATAATTTTTTGAGTAGTTTTCCTAATTAATTTAGCAGAAACATTTTGTTTTTTTAGTAATTTAAATAGGAGAAACTAGTAAATGGATTTCAAATGTTGTGATATATTTATCAGTGGTTAATTAGGTGTTCAAGAACTCATGATAATTAGGAGAATCTTAGAAAATTAATCTAGCTAATTAATTTAGCAGAAAAACTGTATTTTTTGAGTAATTTAAATAGGGGAAATTAGTAAATGGATTTCAAATGTTGTGATATATTTATCAGTGGTTAATTAGGTGTTCAAGAACCTGTGATAATTAGGAGAAGCTCAGAAAATTAATCTAGCTAAATAATTTAGCAAAAATACTCTGTTTTTTGAGTAATTTAAATAGGGGAAATTAGTAAATGTATTTCAAATGTTCTCATATAGAAAAACTGTGATTTTAGAGAAATTAGATAGGGGAATTTAACAAATAGATTTAAATTAAATTGAGATATTTATCAAAGGTTTATCAGACCTCAGGGAACCCGTGGTAATTATGCTACCAGTAGAAAATTAGTTTAACTATATATCCCAGTAAAATTACTCTAATTTTTGGGAAAAATAAAAAGGAAAATATAGTAAAGTAAACCGAAAACCTTTGATATCAATACGAGAGAAGGAATATACCTTGAGAAATCTATGATAATTATCCTAACCTTAGATAAATGGTTTAGGTATGCATTTTGGTTAAAAGTAACCGATTTTTGGTATATAATGGACAAGAAAAATTAGGAAATAAATTTATCTAATTTCAAAATAGTTAATCGAGGTCCAAAATCCTTATTGAATGATCGGAAAAAAATTACTTATAGCATAATTAAGTTATGGAATGAGTAACCTATCAAATTGACTATTAAAGATCCCTATCTATTCCAAAAATCCTTATTTTTTGGTAGACAAGGAAGATAAAGGTTATTCAATTAATCTTCTAATGGATTAAGTCTTTTTATAAAGCTGCCTATATGGCTCCCAAGAGAACCAGGGGGAATCCTTTGACTGAAGAAGAAGATGTTAGTTACAAGCGCAACAAAGCAACTAATGACCATGAAGCAGGGCCTAGGCATAGGCCCTAGCCATAGGCCAACAGAGGAGTGTCTACGGGCACCTGGCCCACAATACATGGACGATCAGTACCGGGTGGATTTCTATTATGTCATTAATAGCTTGTTGAGTTTATTTTAAGTTGAGCATTGCATACGTAAGGTTAGGAAGGAAAAAGAACTGGCTGTAAATGGAAGGTAACTTCCACGAAATCCACGAGCAATGATTGTAACTAGGAAAGGAATGATTGGGTTATGACTAATTGACGTAGGAAAGAAATGTTTGACCATCCTTAAGACAGCTTGTCTCAAGAAACCTCTGATTTCTTTAAAATATTTTACTCCAGGTAATGAGTAATGATGAAGATACCATCATGGAGGAGTCGGTTACCTCGGCACGTGTAGAGTCTTTACCCTGTGCTTGTTTATGTTTATGGATAGTACTTTTAAGTTTATCCTAGAGGAACCGCCCAGTTGTATGGGCTACTGGTTTTGGCGTATGGGCGCCCGGCCTTTGGGTGAAGACTTTTTCCACCCCGATTATATAAATAAGGAATGGGTGCGGTTTTTCACCCCTGTATAGGTGGTCTTGAGACAAGTTAGTACTGGTCAGTGATACTTTAAAATGAGAGTACCTTGTCTTAAGTTTAAAGATGTTTGTTTTCTGAAAGAATGTCTTCAATACTTTTTTCAAAGGTTTTCTTAAGGATATGCATTTTTGAAAAGTTAAAAAGGAACCATTGTTTTAGTTGTGGAAAGAATGTGGTAGTAATTAATCTACAATAGAATCATGTGTGAGTGCGGGGTGGTAAGTGGGGATTGACTAGGGTTGTCAATCATGGATGGGTGGACCTGATTAGTCAGGTTACTATCCATTCTCGCGCACTAAAACATTTAGAAACTTCTTCACTTGGACGAGGAATCCACCAGCGGCTGTGCCCTCACATATGCTAGAGGGAAAAAAGCGTTGGCTAAGGAAACCTTAATCTAAAGGATGAAGATTTAGGGCCGGAATGTTTTTTTATAGGGTCCCGTTTCCACTGCGAGACAGGACTAGGTCTCTTCTAGGGCTATAAACCTAAACCATTGCCAATGGTAAGGGTGAATTCCCTAGAATTTTTCTTGTTTAAAGACTTTGACTTTATTAGGCCTAGAGACTTGTGGATGGTACCATCCCGTTTTTGGTGTCGGCAGGTTTGGAGACCTTACACATGGGAGGTAGGGTGAGGAAACGAGATTTGTCCGAAATTCAGACTCTTGCACCACGTGGTGGTGTAAGAAAATGAAGGGTGACAGCTATGAGGTAAGATGTTCTGTCCCTCATGTTGTTTAAGTCTAATACCGCTCATCATTGTTGTTTTGGGTAATAGGAACTTCGTCCATGAAACGTGTGGCGGCGAGAATGCATCAGCTAGAGATTCTTTACTTCGTTCTTGTTTCAACAAAGAGGACTTTATTGGGATGCTTGATGCTCCAGAGGCAAAACACTTGAAAAAAGCAATCACTAAGAGAGTTCTTAGTGATTTTTCTAATATTGTCATTGATCTAGATGTTCATGATATTTGTGATGCTGTTGGGATTAGTACGAAGGGCTATCAAGCAATACATCAAGTGTTAAAAGATGCATTAAGAAGTCATGGAGTCACGGAAAACCTATTCCCACTTTCTCACAGAGTGACGATTGCCAAGAGGGTGTCAAATGAAGATGTTGTTCACCGATTAGGCGACTACTTGTATATTGAAGACACGATGCCTCTCCAACCGCTCCGTAGCAAATCACAAGGAAGGAAGGTCCGCGGGAAGGGAATCGGTTGCGGACCAAAGGGTTTGTTTACACCAAATTCAACAATATCTTTGTGGACTTGATACGATTGCAGCAGTCCGTGGCTGTTTTCTACAATTTGAGTGATGCAGGTTAGTTTAGGGTTGCCTACATGCTCTGTGATGTGTCAGAACATGCACTCTGAGGCTTTATATTATTGGCAGTTCTTGAAGGCAAGATTGTGTTCGTGCTGAAGTTGGATGAGTGTGTAATTGTCAAAGGAAGAAAGTTGGAGAGAATGAGCATCACGCTTATGAATGAAGCCCTAGCTTATGCCAAGCAGTTTGAGTGAAGCAACAAAGCCCTCTTTTAGTGTGAAATCAGAGAAGGATATATGGTGGCTTGGTGCAATTGAAGTTCCGAAAGAGACACATGAAGTCCTTGCATGGATTTTCAGTAGAATCCCATGGGTCACAGAGGTCATTAAAGCTCAAATAAACGGTGAGAAGCTCATGGTTTTAGGATGTGGGGAGTTTGATGTTGAATGGCATTTAGGTGGTGATCTAAATACCATAAAGTGCATGCTTGGATGCAAACAAGGTGAAAATTATTTACTTCCCTGCCCATTCTGTGTGAAAGGGCACAAGACAAGTCGTGCAACTCAAGTGGAAGGTCAGGACAAAGATAATGGTAACCATATAAATAGGGAGTGGCAAAATTCAGTTCTTTCATGTGATATGATAGAGGTGCCCAATAGGGACAAAGTCTCCAATGCAGGTATCCAAGGCAAGTGTCGATCTAGCAAGTGAGAAGCGGTGGGAGTTGTGGAAAGATTTGTGTTCATGCACGACGGACAAAGATCCCAATGTGGAGGTTGCTAACCAACACAAGCTAGTATGGTCATCCTTTCAAAAGGTTCTGCAATTGATTAATCTTTCAAGCACCACCGTTGAGCAGTGAGAGGAGTTTAAGAAGGTGCTTTATAAATTCACAAAGGCCGCTAAGGACGGATGGTCTGAAAGCAAGATTACACACTACATGGTTTGTTTTAACGGACTTAATACATATGCAATGTTTGAAAATGTAACTTCTCTATTGGTTTATCTCCTTTTTGGTTGTTTTAGAACATTCTCTATGCGCATGGTGCATACTTCATGGACCGCTATGGTTCACTTGATATATGTAGTACACAAGGCATGGAGAAGTCCCACTAGATTCGCGCAAAAGGAGTCTACTTCAAGAATACTCGGCATGATGGTGGTGGTTCAACTACCTCTAAGATATGTTTAACTGGTTTTTTAGGCACACCTTTGGGAGAACTCGCACTATTGAGAAAGCAAGAGAGTCGATGTTAGCAAAGCAGTTACGCAACGCCTCCCGTACTGTAGCATCCGAGAAGTGGAAAGGCTCGCGAGCAACTAAGTATCGAAAAGTCAGCGTTTGCGTCGCGTCAGCCATCCGCATGATCCAGGTTTACTTGTTAAATTCAATTGGTTTATTTGAGTTTAACTCAATTCGCTGCATAGTGTGAAAGGGCCCAAATCTCAAAAAAACCTATTTAAAGGTTGAAGGCGCTCATTTTGTCATTTTCCCTACTAGGTGCTACCATGGCAAGAACAAAACAAACGGCAAGGATTGCATATCCAACGGGGACGGATGGCCAACGACTCAAAGGTACAACAACAAAAGCTGGAACTTCACAAGCTCAAGGTGAGGTCCACACAGAAGAAGTTGGAGCTTCAAATCAACATGGCCAGTACTCTACAACACCAAAAGAGAGAAGAAAGCATCGCCTTGTTGTCTATTCATCGGACTCCAACGATTCTGATGGCAACAAGGAGGATGAGAGCGACCAAGGAAAAGAAACAAACAGCCAAAAGCAGCCATCAGAAGGCTCCGAAGAGACGCAAACAGATGAAGATGCCCCATGGGTTGGCATCAAGATACAAACTTATGGGGCTCACATGTCTATTGGGGGTAAGACACTTCCTAAAGGGAGTGGAGCTACACCATCACATCCGCTCAATAGTGAAGAGCACGAATCAGATGGAGAGTGGGTGGAATCAGATTATGAGGTCTTGAAAGTGCGTGTGCAGAAAAAAAAGAGAAAGAGCATTGTCTACAAGAAGAGAAAGCAAGTTGCCCCAACTCGTGCAACAAATGCACCTCCACGTCGACCTCATAAGGTACAAAAGCGCAGCCGTGCTTTTGCGGAGATTCGCCACTATCAAAAGAGCACCGAGCTCTTGATTTGGAGGGCCCCTATTACAAGGCTATGCAAGGAGGTTTTGAAATTGTACAACACTCAGTTTCAGATGGGCGCCGTGGCCATAGAGGCAGTCCAAGAGGCAACAAAGAAATATCTAACTAGCGTATTTGAGGATTCGAACCTATGTGCCATCCATGCGAAGGGTGTAACCATTATGCCCAAGGATATGCAGCTTGCTTGCCATTTGCGCCATGAGGAATAGCTTGTAATTAGGCATCAAACCTTTTTGTATTTATGGAACTTCCGAGATTGGGAAGAATTTGAATATAAGCGTCTTTTGATTGTATAACCCACTTTGTGCATTGTATTGGGAAGAATTTGAATATAAGCGTCTTTTGATTGTATAACCCACTTTGTGCATTGTATTGGGAAGAATTTGAATATAAGCGTCTTTTATTGTATACCCCACTGCGCATTGTATTGTTTTAATTATGTACCATGCGATGTAGCACTGGTCCAAGTTTTGTCTACCTTCTATTGTATGTATGTAGCCATTAGCTTGTTATTGTGAAAACTTGCCTACATTAAGGACCTTGGCTAAGTGGGGCATGCACTTCCTGATGCATCCATTCTATGTGAAGCATTGAAGCAAGGGAAGACTCACTATTGCATGGCAAAATAATCTACAAAGTCTTGAAAATGGCTTGGAATGCCCCCAAACTGGCTGCCACAAGGGCGTGCATTTGGGACTTCCAGAGGCATATGGATGGACAAAATGCGCGCCCTTGTGGCAGCCTTTTCTAGTGCATTCCAAACCCTTTTCAATGGTTTCCACATTATGTTAACAAGCAATAAGGATATTTTGTTTGATTCAATGCTTCAATTAGCATAGATGCATCTGGAAATCATCCCCCCTTAGTCCATGTAGCATAGAAATTTTGAAGGATGGTTATTGCATCTGTGAAGTCATTCCTATACTCCAAAATGGGCTAGAGGTTGCCACATAGTTTCCTCTTGTGATTTGTTATTACAAATTTAAGTATCTGGGCCAAGATGGGCTTCAGATTACCCCAAATGAGTAGCTAAAACATATAATTAATCTCTTGTATTTTTGTTTTGCACCTGGGTATGCTCCTAAATGGGTACAAAATCAGCTGCCACAAGGGCGCGCATTTGCCCCTGTCATTTGCTGATGAAAGGCCCAAATGTGCGCCCTTGTGGCAGCCCATTTTAGGGCCTTCCAAGCCCTTCAGGAGGCACATCAATAACCTTGGAAGCCTAGCATATAACAAAGTATGCATTTTAATAATTTTAATGCCTGGCAAACCCTTTAGTAGTCATATCAAAAATTATGGTGCTTCTCATACACAATGGAAGCCAAACATATAAGAAATTCAAAAACTTGCAAGTAAGAGAGTCGTAGACACCAAAAATTAGTTTCATTAAAGAAATCAATGCTTTACATGATATACGGCTTTTGCTTTAGGATCTTTCGAATTACAATTTTCTGGCACTTGGCCTTTTGGGGTGGCTCCCTGTTAAGTAAAGTGGTTGTGATTTCTTGGGTGTCATTAACCCCTACAGCTTGGTTCATGCCGACATGGGCGATAAGGCGCCAGCGAAAGTTAACACCGAAAGTGGATATTGCAAAATCTTTCTTTACAAGCACTACAAGGTTGGCCGATTGGGCAAGTGTTGTTAAACACAACGCCTTGGAGAGTGAACAGAGAGCAAAAATGTTGTAGCGACCATTGGGAGAGTAGTCGGCATGGACAAACACCACGACACCATTTGGAACTGTGCCGAGGTAGTGAGCAAGTGCCACTTGAGGTCCGAATGGCGTCCTCCTCCCCCCTGACCGTTGCGCCCAGGCGTCAACCTCCAGAACATCTTGCAAAACATAGGTTTTGTGAGATATGGCACAGAATTATGATATAACATTAACAAAATCATTTGTAACAATCAAATGTAAGTGAGCATCTATACCTCTTGTCTACGATCCTCCTCATCAGCATCCGGGTGCAAGTAAAGATCCACACTTGACTTCCCCTTTGGATCAAGCAAAACAGGTGTTGCAGCAGGTGATGGTGAATCCACTTGCACGTTTATCCAATCACATGTCTTGCATGGCCACAAACTACTCCTCAGATACCTTGGCCTACTCGGCCGCTGCCACCTCGGCTTGTGGGATCGCCACTGTGTCCGCCAAAGTATTCCCCATGGGCAGTAGGAGATCATCGTCATGCGAGGTGGTGGTATCAACCTCAAACTTTCCATGGGCATCGATGATGGCGAAACACTCATCTATGCGAAGCTCAAAGGATTTCTCCAGATCGTGCATAAACACAAACTCCTCCCCACCCACCACAATGGAGGAGAAGCGGGTAATCTCTAGCTCAGGGATGGCATCCCGAGTGGTGGTTTCTTCTGGCGGTCCCGAGGATGAACCGACAAATGGAGAGGCCTCTAAGAGGCCTTGAATCCCTACAGGGTAGGTCAAGGAAAGCGTCCTCTCCTCTGCGGATGAGTCAATGTCCGCGGGCTTGGGGTCCTTTACATCAGCCAGTACCCCGCCGATCTGCAAGTGTGGTAGCACTACGTCCGGGCTTGCTGGGCACTTGTGAAGGAGGAACATTATGGCCTAAACAGAGAAAAAAGTGTTTCCGATCCTTCCCTTACACGTTGCTCACACATCATCAGCTTCAAGCGGCACATATTGTCCGGCGGGTTGTGCTATGGTGGCAAAGCGTGCAAGCCGCTGATGAAATGGCATGTCCCCTTGGTAGATGTGGTGGAGAAGGCCCTCAGGGACCCATTGCCCTGGCCGTGGTTAAATGGTAACTCAACAATGAATCTCCCGATGCACGTGGAAATGTATGAAGTAATGTGCTCAAGAGATTGAGAGTGGAGGGTCAAAGTGGTTTCCAAATCGGGTTGGGTTGTGAAAAATGCTTCAAGCTCAGGGCGATTTGCATGCCAAACCTCAGTAAGGAATGCATCTAAAGCACTAGTAGCATCCATGTCTTCTCTTTGAGTGATTGGGTATGCTAGGTCTCTCTACAATGCTGGGATGAAAATGGTGAAATGAGGAGGTGGTCCCCTTATATAGACATATTCCATCTCGAAAAAAATAAAAAATATGCATTTTAAAAATAAATTTACACCACCTTAAAACTCAAGTACGAAATCAAATACAACACCTTAAAAATTATCAAATCCTTTAATAAAATATCCAATATAGAAACGATTAAAGTTACAAGCCAATTCACTTAGACAAGATGATTTCTTCTGTAGCCCAATCTTTGTAAACAAGCATAGTGGCCTCCATCCGCCTTCCAATCTACACAACCAAAAAATGGGCAATCAAAATACAAATACCCACAAAAAATAAGAAAAGGTAGCTAAGCAAGCACAAAGCAGACCTTGCGTTTCCAGTTTGAAACTTGCATTGCCGACATCCTCGAATCCCATTATGACAAAGTGTTCCCGAAGATTGGTAAGAGTCCAATGTGGATTCAATACAACCACCTCCACCTCATTATTGGGCATGCGGACACGAATTTCAAAGGATTGAACCTCTTTGGTTGTCATCTCTACAAGGGTATCCATTTGCCACATTTGTGCATCCACCTCTCGTAGCTAAACCATGCATACAAGGTGCACCTTGCTTTCAAATACCGAAGGCAAAGCTATGTGGGGGACACATTGCACTTATAACGGTCACCATCATGCAAACCGTCAACATAGCCCCAATTGACACCTAGAATGGTGTCCATTGCATCTATGTCAACTTCTTTGTAAACAAACATTGTTGGTGTTTCTACAATCAGTAGAGAGCAGAATGCATGCACAAACAAATGAATGGGACAATGCCAATTCAGACCCACTGATTTGGTTGCCTTACCAAACTTTAGGGACCCTTGGAAATCTTGCAGCACCTTGTGCTTGAAAGAAAGCAAGGCCCAATGGTCTAGAGTTGGCCATTCTGCACTCTGTAATGAGGGTGTCTCCACGACTTCTAACCTACCATAGCTTTGGCTTGACTTCGGCACCACGTACTTGTGGGAGTACATGAATATTTGTTGCTCGGTAAGTTTTTTCGATGAGACATTAGGAAACATAAGCTCTCCAAAAACCATGAACGTGCCTGAGAGGCACTCAAGCAACTACTCCTCAACTAAGCTGGATGGAAAAACATCTTTACAAATGCCCTTAGTCAAACATAATGATTGCATAAATGTAAACATGACATATGCATGGGATAGATAAACCATGATGACTTACAATGAGGTGCAAATTGAGTTGAAGCTCTCTTGAGGTGGATATCAGCTGCACTGTACACGTGTTGCACGATGGCCACCATTCCAGACTTGGTTTCTTTGAATGCCAATAGTCTTCCCTTCCAATGACGTTCCAATACACCTCGACATCATACGCGATGAGGTCCAGCACGTGACGGTTGCATGTAGACCCATAAACCCTTCTTGAATACCTGCGGGATCCATACCCCCTCTGAATTTTTTGTGTTGTGCAACACAATCTCCTCTATCTCTGGTTTGGACCGTCTATGTGTGTTAGCGGTGGACATGCTTGGGAAGTTGGGCTTAGGAAGGGATTTGAAATGGGTGGGAGGAAGGTGAGGGAGAGAAGTCGGCAAGGCTGTGGGCTATTGTGTGTGGGTACTGTAGAGAGAGAATGAGGAGATGATGGGAGGGTGAGGTGAGCTGCCTATGGTGGCTATGGTGGCTTTGACAGTGGAGATAGAAAAAGAGGGGAGGAGTGAGAGGTAGAGAGGATAGTGGAGTTGTGGGCTATGAATTGTGGGACTGTAGAGGGTTGATGGAGGTGTGAGAGAAGGGGGAGCTATGGAGAGAGGAAGAGAGTGGTGGAAAGCTTTTGACTATGGTTGCCTTGACTGTAGAGAGAGAATGAGAGGAGGCAGAAGAGGGAGAGTGTGGGAGAGAAAAGTGGTGAGTGAGAGAGAGAAAAGTGGATTTTGGGGGGAAAAATTGACTTTTTTAAGTTAGTTTATGTTTTGGGACAGTTTTTGAGGCAAATGAGTCAACTTTGAAACTTTAAAAAAAAAATCATTGTTTAGGGTTTTTAAGCATGCGCGTTTTTTTTTTTGGGGGTCCCTCCCTCTTTTATGACACCTCTTTCCTTCTATTTACCCCCCCCTAGCCTACCTCCCACCTCTCTCTAAGTACCAAGCATTGAAGAGGGAGACAATTAGGCTGCACCCCTACCATTCCTCCCCCTCTAGGTGATATCCCAAGAGCCCTCTCATTGGTTCTCCCTTAAGCCTTCACTAATCAAAAAGGCCCAAGGAGAGTCCATATTTTTCCTAATGCCACCATAGATTCATTGGCTTGAGCTTTAGCAATATAAGCATATACCAAAAGAGAATCCACTGGGTTGGTCCACCCGGTAGTTTTTCGAATTGAATTCCCCACCTCTCGTAACTTCCCATATGTTACCTTAACTGTTGTTGTTGTCTTTAGAGCATATGGCCACAACTGGCCCTTTGCACCTATACCATCATCATCTTCCCTACCACAAACTTGCACGCCATGTGTAGCTTCTTCCACAAGGGCAACATTATGTTGTATTTCCTCCACTATCTTCTTCATTACGCCTCTGCCAAAGTTTAAGCGGAGCATTTTCCCTATCGCCCTGAGATGAATCTTCTTGCATTTCTAGAAAACCACATTTTTCTTATAAGCTTCATCAAACTCATTACACTCTCTCACATATATCTGGTCTTCACTATCGCACCACATGCATCGATCCCAATTTTTACGTGGTGGCTGCTGCTGCTGCTTGGGTTCAAAAGTAGATGCCTTTGCAGCTAACCCTTCAAATTTAACAGTTTTAATTTCAAATTTAGTTCTTGAATACCTTTAACCAAGTCGTCAAGAACGGGCCCCTCCACTTTGGGTACTACAGAGGAGTGCGGTTTCTCTTTAGTCTCTTCTTCATCATCATCTAGTACCTCACTCACAAATTGCTTATCAACTAGCTTCTGTCGTTTTACGACCATGTTCGCCGCTTCAGATATTATTTTCTAATCTGATGTCAATCCCAATTCTCCCTCTGGATCGTCCAATAACTGCACCAAATTCTTTTGCAATCGTGGATCAGTATCTTCAATAAACAATTCCACCTTTTGATCCCTCAAGGAACGTTGTTCTACTGATGATAACTGATCAAACTTATTCTCAAACTCTCGCAACAGTTCTCGTGCTAATAAATTTTTACCCTTCTTCTGCACCCACTTTGTAAACTTCTGTATGGTCACCTGTTGAGAATCCTCCAAAAAGTATTCCACTTGCAGCACCTTCTTAACGTCATGCCAGTTTGGTCCTTGAGCCGCTTGAATTTCCTTAATCCGGGCCCTAAGTTCCGACACTGCAATCAAATGAAATCCTTTAACTGAATCCTGGTCTTCAATACAATTAACTTCCATAGACTACTCATACAAATTGCAAAAATTTGAAATATCTCTGCCCTCAAACAGTTGCAGCTTTTCTGTAACACTTTGACGAGCTTTACGAATCCACTCTTGCAAATTATGTTACTTTTGGGCAACCTGTTGCTGTTGCATGTGAGGCGAGCTTTTCCATGCATGGGAACCCCCCATATATTTTTTCTCTTTTACCAAAAGTATTTCCTATGATATAAGTTACTTTTGTTTTTTCTTCCCTTTTTCACAAACGTTTTAGCCTTTATTAAATAAATAAAACTTATGCTAACCAATCACGATGTAGCATAAATAAGCTTTCTTTGTTGATCTCTTTTTTGACCTTAAATATTAAATATATATATTCTAAATTACATTATATATATTTTTTAGTATTTTCTAATATATTTTTCATGTATATATATTATTCCACCCTACCAAATATTTTATTCACTAGTTTTCATTTTCAAACCTCAACCCCACTTTCAAATTTCAATAATACCTCCATCTAGATGATTGCCAATCTTTTCAAAACTCTAGGTCATGTTTTCATACGCATGAAGGAGCTTACACTTGAAGGCAAGAGAGAAGTCCACTCAAAGGGGACCACCAAAAGACCTTTGTAGCCACAAATAATACATTATTTGGATGAATTTTTTAAGTAGAAAAGAATCCCGAATATGAAGGAGTGTTCAACATAAAAGATGTAGCTCGTTAGCTCAACTTTTAGCTCAATTTTTTTCAGAATTTTTGGAGTTTTGAACGCGGAGCTATGATTTTTGTGGTGGACCCCAGTTTTCTCGTGTAATGGTGACACAGGCCATCCCCAATTTTCTTCCCTCTAGAATGGCTATGGTTTTACAAGTCTTCAAGCATGATTACAAGAGACAAGGATCTTTAAAACACTAGAATGGTAACAGGACACTTTTATGTCCTTGGACACTTTTGTGTCCTGTTAAGTGACCATTTTTCTTGAATTATTTGAAGAGTATGAAAATGAATTTCTAGGTGCTATATATACCCAAAGTTGCCTTATGAGTTGAAAAAAACTTAGCTTTTTTTTTTTGAGTATCGATCTCACCATTAACCTTACTCTTGCACAACATTTTTGAACCTAAACTGTGTGAAAAAACGTGTCTGTGTTGGCTTCTTTTCAAATTTTGGCAACTATACCACTCTTAACTTCATTTTTGTGAGGTTTAGATGGCTAGAGGTTAGGCCTTCAGAGTTCTCCACATGTTTTGATGCTTGTAGGGAGAGCTAAGTGTTAAAATTGAAAGTTATGACCAATTTACAAGAATTGCATAATCCTGCTTTTTGGCCAAAATTAGCACTTTTATGATTTTTTTGGTGGCTTTCTTGATATCCAAATTCAATTTTGATTTTGTAAGTGTAATGTATAACATAAAGCTAATCTTCCTTGATTTTTGGGGGACCTAATATGCTATATAGCATAGTATATGATGATGGTTGAGTTTTCTGATTGCTGAAGAATACGATACATTTTAGAGTAGCAAGTATAACTTTCTCAATATTGCTAGTTTCTTAGGCCAATTGTGTGTATTTTGTAGGTAGTGACCATATCTAATCATAGACTACAAACTTGGCTAGATATTGAGTAGTTTCTATGGGTTTCTAGAGGTCATAATGCTAAACCCAATTTTTTCATGTTTGCTGTATTTAGCACTTTATCATTGCCCCCAAGGTTCCCATTGTAAGAGATCCATTATCCTTTTGACATGCTCCATGGCTCCTTTTCAATCGAGAGGCCCAAAGGGAGCTAGGAAAACATGTATATAGTATCTGTATTGAGCATGACTATAGAAACTTTGATGATAGGTCCGCAGAATGGCAAAAATGCAACTTTTTTGTACCTATTTGTTTTGCCAAAAAAAAAAAAGTGAGGTAAAGGCAACCATATGTTTTGGTCACCAACCCATTGAAGTTAACGGGGCATTTTATCTCATGTCCTACAAAAATGTCCACTCTTATTTATATGCAATCAACCGTAAGAAATTTCTGTTTTGGGCAAAATGCACTGGTCCATCAACTTTGGAGACTTGTAGTGACCAAGGGATGAAAAAAATTGCAAGTTTCTCATTTATTCCATATGTAGTAGTTATTGAACTATAAGCTCATGAAAGGATTTTTCAAAATGAGTGGATCTACTATGGTTTTGGAATTTTTTCCCAAAACCCTGAAAGGACACTTTTATGTCCTATTAGGTTACCATTCTAGTGTTAATGAGGTCTTGGCTAGTCTAGAGTGATTCTATCACCATTTTTGGAGGATCCATCCTCATCAACAACTATCCACCTTCGACAACCTCTCTTATAAATTTCTTACCTCTCTCTTCTCTCCCTAATAAGCTTATGTCTAGCCAAAGCTAGACTATTGTAAATATCTCCTATCCTCTACATCCTACCCACATTCTCTCTTCTTCTCTCTCTATTGACTCTGGTATTTTAAATAACGAGGAGACAAGATGGGAGCCACAGTCACATGTACCCCATTTTCCTAGTCACCAGAGTGGGTCACTCACTTCAATTAGAAATATTGCAAAATCCTCTCCTCCTTCCCTATATAAGGAGGCCATGAGAGCTCACTTGGGGGGGAGATACACACACACACACACACACACACCTATCCATACACACTCTTGTGCTACATTCTTGTAGCATGAACCCTAATCACATAATCACAACACCATCACCATCACCATCACCATGCACAAAAGATGAGCACCACACCTCCACATCACTTGTAATTAAGGGTTGAAGGCAAAATTTCAACAAGAAGAAGGGTGGACACACTCATGATATTCCTCGCCATCAACTCCCATCTCTCCATTATGCCTCCTACGATCTTGTTCCCTTCTCATATTCTTGTCATACGCTACCTATTGTATTCATCTTTTGCAAGAAATCAACACACTCCATCTTGGTGCCACCTTGTGTCGCTTTGGATACATCTCATTGTGAGTATGGTATATGCTTGTTCCTTGCCATTTTTTTCTGCTTATGTTAAGGTGTGCGGATTCGCCACCATACACACACACACTCTCTCTCCCTCTCATATTCCTATCATCTTGCTACTTCCATCTTGAGGTGTGCGGATTCGCCACCTCTTGTATGAGAAGTGATCATACTCGCAAGTTTCCCCGACCTCATTATCTTCCTTACTACATGAACGAGTAGCGAGCCCATTCTCACTAATTCACCACTCCTCTCACCTTATTCTCCGACCACCCCATTCCACATTTGGGCGTGGATCTTGAAATTGTTTTCCATGGCATGTTTCATTGTGTATATGTATGTGTCCTAGCCGCATATCTTGCTAGGTGGTGCCCCTATTGTGTATCCCCCATGATGAGGCCATTGTGCATAGTCTTGGTGTAGAGGCCACCGGGTGTATTTTTCGCTTCTGCCTCTCACATGTATGCTGCAAACTACTGCATCATCTGTTGCATGGTTGCCTCTTGTGGTGTAGACATAGGCTTCAACAATTTTCCCACCCCGGCTCGGGTTTCGTGTCGGGTTCACCAGGTGTAGGGGGATGAGTGTTTGAAACTTTAGCCAGGTCAGCGCTGGATTGCTGGCTGTGCAAAAATTGAGAGCGAAAAATTGTCGCACCGCACAATACAATAGCAATCAATTACTTGGTAATACTATCAACGCACAAAACTTGCTTGAAAATGGTAACACTGATGAAACTGGTACGCATTCAAGAAGAAGTGTCGTTAACAAAACCGTTAAATAATGCTAATGACAGTTTAGGATCTTAAACTCCCATCACAGATCACTCATGGATGTTAACGGCTCCGCAAATCATCAAAAATAAATGAGTAAACTAAGGCGCCTGCTGACGAGGAAAATCCCATTGCGTCGATTCCATCTGTTTGATTGTCTTCATTCACTGTCTATGCCGAAGCTTATTTCTTCTCCTATGACTACTTACCAGCCTTTGTTGGTCTCTTCTTGCCTAAGCCAAAGAGAAAGAGTCTCCTTGGTTAGCCTTGGTTGCTAAGCCCTTGCTTAAGCCTTGCCGAGATATATCGAGAGAGAGAGCTCGCGTTGCTTGGATTGGAGATCGAGAAAGAGAGCTCGCCCTTTCTTACCTCCTTACTCCCTTGCTCGTTTTCTTGCCAACATGCATGCAAAAGAAGCAACTCCCCCTCTAATAAAAGCGTGCCTTCCCAAGGCAGTGGTGTCGGGCGCTACTAACATGGCGCAAGAACTACCTTTGATGATGTGGCAGTGCCGGGGGTTGACCAACACTGTTTGCAGTGGATACAACACCAAAAAGCTTCGCGATGGCTTGCTCTTCAACTTTCTCTTCATAGACATCGTCGTCGGATCCTCACCCAGTTCACTGCAAGCTCCTTTCTTCTACATGCGCTGCCTGCTCGCCGCCTTCTGCTGCGCTTTCTTCCTTTCCTCCTTTCCTTCACACTTAAACAAGAAAAAAAAACCTTTTCCATAGTGGGCGGGAAGCCTCCCTTTGGTTGCCTTTGGGCGGCCATAAGTTGAGGCCATTGGGCTTCTTTCTTTATTCTTAATCATCTCATTAGTGCTCCCTCCGGATAACATAGAGAACTGAACTGCTACAACATTGTGAGTGTGGCCTTAGTTATGGCCAGTGGCCAATATTTGATGGGCACCACATTTGGTATACATAGGTCGATTGGGCGGCCAAAATCATTTGGCTTCTTCCTCCAACAGTCCTTGACTAACAATATCATTGTGAAATTTTCTACCCTTTTCCCAGACATTGTTGAGAGAGAAGGAGAGAGCACAAAAATAGAACCCCAAAGTGGGTATAATACACACATGAGATGATGTATATATAGAGGAAACCTGGGTGCCATATATAGAGAAGCCATATATTGAGTAGCTTCATATATAAGCTCAACACCCCCGCTCAAATAAGGGTCCCTAACTGTGGATGAAAAAACCCTTGGGGGATCAAGGGAAAACCCACAGCTCTATATACACCCACCGTTATATTATAAAAATCATTGAATATACAAATGTTCATGAGGAGCTACATCACTCCTTTTACAATGAATATTTTATGAGGAGTTACATCACTCCTTTTACAATGAATGTTTTATGAGGAGTTACATTACTCCTATCCTATCAAATACAATAATGAATACAAAGGTTCAATAAAGAGGTGTAAAGGCTATCGATTAGCTTGTAATCAAAAGTGTCTCCGTGAATGTGCTGTGTAGCTTGTCATCAATATCGCATCACCAAACATGTCTTCATGTTGTCATCAATATGGCATCACCAAACATATCTTCATAAATCTTTTATTGTCACCAAGTTTGTCTTCATAAAATCAATTCTTTGATCAATCCTACATAGATCATAGACTCAAAAAAAAAAAAAAAAAACATAGTCGTGAAAATTATTAGCATCGTTAATGAAATAATTACGTTCACAATGCCATAAGAGATGGTTCGCGACGCCACTCTTATGACGACATATATACGCACGACAACATATAGTACATAAAGTATGAACGTAAAAGTAAAAAATGTGTGATTACATGATGCAAATGATATACTACATAAAACAATATTTATCAACGTAGTGATCAAAGAATACCATCAAAGTATTAACAAAATATCATCATTGTATCAATAAAAATGAATAAATCATCATGGTATCAACGAAAATCATCATGATATCACCGAGAATAATCATTGTATCAATGAAAAAACATCATGGCATCATCGAGAATAACCATGGTATCAACGAAACATCATCATGGCATCACCGAGAATAACCATGGTATCAACGAAACAACATCATGGTATCACCGAGAATAACCATGGTATCAACAAAACATCATCATGGTATCACCGAGAATAACCATGGTATCAACGAAATATCATCATGGCATCAACGAAAATCACCATGACCAAAGTATTAACAAAACATGATCATGGTACCATCAAAATCACTATGGTAACAATGAGAAATTATCAATAAAACGACGTAAACTATATCTCTAAAAGAATAATTATACGAGAATCAATGAATGAGTATATCATATAACAAAAGATCATGTACCAACAATAGCTCGATAGAATTTGGACCATCATCAACGGCTCGACTGAATCGGAACGATGTGTAACTGGCTTCTGCAGCAAAGTTACGTCAGTAACAAATATATGATTGATGAAGAAAAAATATAATTGAAAAGTTTTCAATTATGAGAAAAATCAAAAGCAAAAAAAATAAGATTTTGATTTTCAAACATATTCGCAGTCCGAGACGATAACCCAAAAACGGTGCAGAATTTAGAGAAACTTTCTTCTACAAGATTATAGACCACATCGATTCCGATGGCTCAAGCGAATAGTTTCTCATCGATTCCGATGCCTGCAGTGGCTAGTTTATCTGCAAATTTGTAGACCACATCGATTCCGATCTCTTGCGCGGGTAGTTTCTGCAAAATCGTTTTCAATTAGCAGAAAAATTAAAAAAAAAAGCGCAAGTTGCTTTTCAGGTATATATGCAGTCCGTGAACGATAACTCAAAATCGGTGCAGAATTTGAAAAAACTTACTTCTGCAAAGTTGTAGACCACATCGATTCCAGTCCCCAGTGCGGGTAGTTTCTGCAAAATCGTTTCAATCAGCAGAAAAATCAAAAACAAAAAGAGAAACTGTTTTTTAGGTATGTACGCAGTCCGCGAACGATAACTCAAAATCGGTGCATAATTTGAAAAAACTTCCTTTTGTAAAGTTGTAGACCACATCGATTGCAATTCCTTGTGCGAATAGTTTCTGCAAAATCATTTTAGATAAGGAGAAAAATTGAAAACAAAAACGTAGAGCTCTGATACCATGTTGAGAGAGAAGGAGAGAGCACAGAAATAGAACCCCAAAGTGTGTAGAATACACACATGAGATGATGTATATATAGAGGGGACCTGGGTGCCATATATAGAGAAGCCATATATTGAGTATCTTCATATATAATCTCAACAGACACAGCCTTCAAAATGTTACTATACGTGATTGCATTTTGAGAGAGAACCTCGACTTCGTATCTGCTTAATCCATAGCCGTGCCGGGCTTTTCCTGCCATTAGCAATATCCAATAACTAACATTATTGTCAAGCACAACATATCAACCAACGCATTATTGCATGATATTCCAAAACTTGGTCGAAGTCAAAATTTCCCAGATGGCACACCGATTGAGCGGATCAGACTGGTACGGAACTAGCCCCTCGTGAATCTTTATCTTGTCAATCGAGACTCTGATCTTTGATCTTGCAGAGTGAGCACTTCAGACCCATACATTCATTTCAATTCTGTCACCTTAGCTGCAGCTGCCCAATCCGGTACGGATCTGCAATCGACTTGAACTTTAAACTGCTATAACTTCTTAATCGTAGCTCCAATCAATGAGCTGTAAAGACAGGTCGGTAGAGCACTTCAAGCACTACAATTCTAGATCATAATATCCCATATGTGCTTACTTAAATAATACTATTTTTCAGCATCATTAAGACATCTATTGGCCCTTTTAGCAGCATCTAGCATACATTAATCATTGAACTTGGCCTGTTAACAAGCCCTGATCACTGACCATTAATCAAGTAAGATTCAAATAAGCTTGATGTGCATTTTTCTGGCATCTTCCTTAGCATGGGAGTGGAGTTGCACGACACTATGCAATAATAGAGCTTCCCCATGACAATTTTAAAATTTTGGCTTCTAATAGCCATCCGGCACCGTTGATGTCCGGAAAAGAATGAAGGCATTTCTCCATTGTCTAGAAAATGGAACATCTCCTCATACCAAGTCCATGGAATGCTGGGGATCATCCTAGGTGGTTGCGTAACTTTAAGATCATCCACAATTTCTCTTGTCAAAAAGAGAGATGCATCCGAAAATTCATCAGCCACCCCCATCGGCGGTTCGCCGGAATCTAGCCTAAAAAGGTAATCAGGAACTGCATGCTGGCTGGACGATGTATTACCTCAAAATCAAATTCTTGTAACAAGAGCACCCATCAAGCCAATGTTCCTCTCAAATTCTATTGGCACACCAGGTATAAAAGAGCCGATTGATCCACATGAAAGAAAAATCGGCGGCCCAACAGATAATGACATGACTTTTTTACCAAATAAATCATCCCTAAACATTATCTTTCTGTCACTCTATAATTTTTTTTTGCGCATGATAATCTTTTGTTGGCATAATAGACATGCCAAAACCACCCTTGAGTTTGTTCCTGCATTAGCACACTGCCAATAGCTCAGTCAAAAGCATCCACAAAAACATGAAAATCCTGACCCCAATCCGGATGAAGCATGATCAAAGCTTTGGACAGTTGAAATTTTTAATCTCCTAAAGGCCAGATCACATCCTGCATCCATTCAAAAACTTTGGCATGCACTTTATAATTAATAGGGATTGCCAAATGCAGGATAAACCTCAAATGCCCCCCATGCCAATGAGCTTGGCCTAGAAATACTGCACATTGCTTCGAATTTACCAACAGAGGTGCCTCCATAATTGCGGCTATTTTATCCAGATCCACTGAAATGCCATCCTCAGAAATTACATGACGCAGTAATCTCCCACTTCGCACTGCGAATGCACATTTTAGAGGATTTAAACTAAATTTCACCCCTCGATATTTCATAAAACATAACCGCAATTGCTTCAAATGCTCTAATCGCACTCCAAAGACACTCAGATCATCCAGAAAAATTCACATAAAATATGTCAATAGGGGCCAAAAATTTGAAACATATCTCTTTGAAAAGTTGAGGGTGCATTCTGTAATCCAAACCACATTACTGTGCATGCGAAAATGACCCATGCTGTAATAAAACTTGTTTTACACTGATTATCTACAACCATTCAAATTTGGTTATATCCACTAAACCCATCCAAAAAAAAAAACATCTCGTGCCCTACCACATCATCCAAAAATGGAAGAGGAAAAGGATCCAGAACAGTAGCTGCATTTAGCTTCCTATAGTCCACACAAATGCAAATTTGCTTGTTTTTCTTTGGTACCACCACAATAGGAGAAATCTATTCAGGATTATCAATAAGGGTAATAAAACCCATCTGCAACAGACGATAAATTTTCACCTTAACTTGCTTCACTACATTCGGATTCATCCTATATGAATGCTGCTTCACTAACACTACATCTGGTTTTAAATGAATCATATGCTGATAAAACTTTGGATCCAATCCTTTCATGTTCGCATACTCCCATGCAAAAACATCCTTGAATTCTGTCAAAAAATTAATCAAGTCTCCTCGAAAATTTGCCTCAAGTTGTTTATTAATGTGAATGGGTTGAGACTCCGCTTGATCTCCTAGAAAAACCATCTGCAGTTCATCTTCCTTGACACTTGTAATTTTTCCCATCTGTGATTCAAACGCACGTTCTTGCCTAATAATATCCTCCAATGATTTGGGAACAGGCAAGACTTTTTCTTGCTCCCCTGGCTCTGTGATTCCTGGGACCCCTAAAGATTTCCCCTCCGAAATCATATAAACATATGCAAGATAGAGAGAAACTAAATCCGAGTTAGCCTTTAGAAATTGCTCCTCTTCATCCTCTTCTAATTATTCCACCATATTTAGTGTCTCCGCTATCACAGACCATGTTGCGTGAATTTGTTGTCTGCATGCTCCCAACATCACCTAAACTTTCCTGTGACCCTTTTTAATTGTAAGCATACTTGCCTCCCAATTATGCTTTACCTTGGCTTGACGTAACCATGGTATCCCCAAAACAATATGATAATCTTGAGTGTGATCCTCAGTATTTAAGACTACTAAGGAAACAACAAAAGATAAACTAGCCACATCTAGCAGAATGTCTCCAAGTAATCGTACTGGCTGTACTCTTCTCTGATCTGCCATGCAAACTACAAAGGGTGCAAGTTCCCAATCCCTAAGTCCAAAGCGCTCACAAGACGCTTGAGTAGTAATATTCACTCCATCACCTCCATCTAATAGCACTTTGTCGATGTATGTCCCATGATATCTTACTGAGAGCTCCAAAATGAAAGTATTTATGATCCTAGTTGTCGGCAATGGGACTGACTCATCCCGCTCACCCTTAGCTACCGCCATATCAACTTCCATCTCATTCATTTCTTTGGATTGCAGACTTAGCAAAGCATTATGAAAATTCGAAACCAATTTCAATAACGAGCCCAATTGTACTTGTAATGGTGATTCTAGAACCTCTTTCCAAACTGAATCCCAATTATCCTCTTCCATAGTATCTACCTTGTTTCGTAATTTCCCCTCTTTTGTTTCCAAAGAGGAGCTTGATGGTCCGGATATTGCAATGGTGGTACTGAATGTGGCATCCAAGTTACAGTCTTTTACGTACATTTTCTTGAGTTTCCCAATCGAAAGCTTAACATCGGCTATTGATACCACATTTTTACCAGAATGAGTAATCAGTGAAACCACCGAGTCTGATTCTCCAGCCCCTCAATATGAACCATAGCCGCACTCGGTTGCTTTCCAACAACACGTTCCTATTTCTTCTAATCATACTCCATAGCCTCTGAACACTCAGATCGCAAATGCCCATCTCCTAAACAAAAAGGGCAGGTATTGGGTCAATTAGGATGTGAGCCACCTCTTCCGCGACCATGACCCCATCCACCGGCTTGTCCTTGAAAGGGCTCCTCTGATGTATGGGCATGAGCCATCGCCACCGCAGGCTCTTGTCCATGCCCTCACTATTGTGCCTTCCATGTAGACAAATCTTGACTCCTAAGCCCACGACCATTTGTAATAACATTCCAATGTATTATGAGTGTTGGCTATGCAAATCGCACACCATTTCTGATTCATTGCACACTCTTGAGTGGCATGTCTTGGATTCCAGCACTGAGTACACCAGACTTCCTTCAGACTTTTAACTACCACAGAAGATTCCATCGATCCAGATGGAACACCTTTCCCTTGACACTGGGATTTTCTTGGAGGTTCTTCCTCCGATTCTTTCACTGAACCACTGTTGCCTGAATCTGAGGATTCTGAGTCTGTAGTCTCTGACTCCAAACTATCACTACCACCTCCCTGACATTTACGATGAGATTTCTTGCAACCTTTTTCTTTGATTTCCTTGGGGATTCCGTATCCTCTAAAGCCTCTCCTGCTACAACAGCCCTTGCAATCACATTATCTAGTGGAGTGGTTACCTTATCTAATATTTCCATAGCAGTTCTGAGGTCCTTATTGAGTCCTCGCTGAAAATAGTCATTTAACACCCCTCGGCTGCTCGTCGTTGTGCCTGAGGTACCCGCTACAAAAGCATCCGAAACTTTGTAGCATAATCCTCCACTGGCAATGATTTTTGGCGTAGCGTCCGAAGCTTTTCCAAATGCTGAGGGACCATCTTTTTTATTCTAAATTGTCACAAGAACGCTCTAGACCCTTCGACATATGTCTGAAAGTGATTGTCAGGATACTCTGACAGCCATTTTGCAGCTTTTCTTGAAGTGTGGATTCAAACACCTATTGTTGATGGAGAGGAACCACAGTGCCAGGATGATTCAATCCATACACTTTATTAAATTGTCACAAATGTACATCAGGGTCTTCCTTTGAAATTCTTCAAAAGTGGCTATATTTAATCTGACCACCCGCCACTGGCTGTGCCATAGTCCCTTGTCCAGCTGTACCCCCTCCTGGAAAAAGTAGTCGAACAATAGGAGACGAGGACAATGGCGATGAAACCCCAGGACTCCTTACCGGAGGTGGTGGTGGAGCAACATGAGTGGGTGGAAAGAGTGCACGGTAGGAGTACATGACTGACTATGTGGAGTACGCCGCATATGCCGAAAATGCAGCTTTATGCAGCTATCACCTCCAATCGACTTTGAATACCTGTTCCCATCTACTCTACTCCTCTTAGATTTGAACCACTTCTAGCTTTAAATTGCAATAAATTTCTCACTAGGGCTCCCATTAGGGAAAATTTGGACTCACAAAGGGGCCTTATAAGGAGTTTGACTTCCTCTCTCATGTCCAAAATGGGCGTGTGGTAATTTTTTTTGCAAATCAACTCTAAACTTGGCGGAAATTTGATGGTTAGAATCTACTCTTCAAGCTCTTTCTATTGATATATAACACGCCATGAGATTCCTCATATTTTGACAGATTCTATTTTGTATTCTCTTGTGATGTGACAACTCCGTCTAGAATCTAGAGAATAAAAAATAGAATCTTTCAAAATATGAGGAATCTTGTGACGTGCAATATAATAATAGAAAGAGCTTGAAGAGTAGATTCTAACTACAAAATCTCTACCAAGTTTAGAGCTGATTTGCAAAAGTTTTACGGCATGCCCGTTTTGGACATGAGAGAGGAAGTCAAACTCCTTATAAGGCCCCTTTGTGAGTCCAAATTTTCCCTAATGGTTTGATGAGCCGTCTAGAACTGTTAACTCAGCACTCCAAGATCTACCTTTTAAAGTAGAAACCAACCCCTCATTCAATTTTCACCTGTCAATCCAATTAGTTCACTTTGAGGCACTTTTGGTCTACAAAACCCACATAAAGCATACCTTCAAATCATCTCCTGATATCATAGTAGAATCTGACCCAAATCATTGCAGGCAAATCCTCATCTTTCACCCCATGCCTGCAAAGTAGCCCGACATCCACCCCCTCTGAACATGCACATCCTCGGGTATGTGGAAATCTTTATTTAACTTTGAAGCATAAACCTGGAAACACATAATTTTTTCATACCAATCATCCTATTTTGTTAGAGTACTCAAGTAGCTTCCAATAAGAAGCCAAGTGGATTAATCATGCAGACATTGTTACCTTTGATATGAGAGATAGAATAGAACTTTGTGCCCACATCATCTCCCTCATCAATCATTTGTGACTCATCTCCATAACTTACCCTTGATAGCATATTTTCCACTGTATTGACTTTACCTGCAATGTGCTTAAACTCGGGATTTAAGGACTTAATGTAGGAAATCCACCGCAACATCTCAATGTTTGCCATTGAGAATCTTGTAATCATTCCAAGAAGTGGTAAACAATCTGTTTCTACAACCACAAATGTACCAATTACGTACTTTTTCCCATTTTTCAAGGCTGTTACCATACCCCATAGTTGTCTCTTTGTACGTGGATAGTTTCTTTGGTGAGCACTTTGTACCTTTTCTCGAGATCGCACCACATACCTATGTTCTTCTTCATTACCTTGCCCTATTGCCCATCCGATTCCTGTAGGAATGGTGTCTATTTTCATAATTACTGGCCTTTTACACTCAAAGTCCACCTTTCTCAAAGTTGGTGCTTATTTGAGCAACTCTTTCAGCTTTTTCATGGCTTTTACATGTGATTCTATCCATTTAAACTTTTGATTCTTCCTAAGAAACTGATAAAGGGGATCAACTACATGTGAATAATGTGGAATCCAATTAACATAAAAGTTTACATGCTCCCAGAAACCTTCTAACCTCAGTGATGTTAGTGCATATCTCCATCATTCTTTGGATGGCATCTATCTTTGTTGGACAAGGTTTCCTACCATATGGCCCACACATGTGTCCCACAATGAGCACTTCATTGCCACCAAACATAGACTTTTTCCTTGAAAACGTAAGATTCACTTCTTCAACCTAGAGAAGATTTTATCAAAATCATTTATGTGTTTTACCATAAACCTGCGACATCCTCTAAGATCCAAAACGTCATCTTTCTCACTTTCTTCACATCTTTTGATAGGAAAATCATCAATGAAAGGCATTGTGATTTGAGGAATAAAGTCATGTAAGACCTCATCCCATTCATCATGTGTGCAACCGAGTTCATTGCACCCTATGGAAAGGTACACATTCTTATGAAACCTAAAGGTATCCTCATGGGTTTTGTTGGAGCTATATATGGCTCACTCTACTGAACTTGGTCTCACCTATATATTTGTATCTTGTCCTCAATATGAATCAGTTTTTGGGAGCGTATATAGTGTGTCTCTTGTCTCGTCTCTCTCTCTTTCTCTCTACATCTCAACATGGTATCAGAGCGGTAACGATCACGCGTCGATTCAATTCATGGTGACAACAGTATGTGTATGCGATTCGCATGTAAGATTCAAAATTGTTACAAATTTTATTTTTGAGCGTTGATTCTTGTTAACTGTGGTTGTTTTGTGTTAAGAAGAATATGATTAGTGTTTTATGTGGCGTTTATTTATAATCAATATAATCGTTGATTACGTTTTCTTGTTAATGACACCCTGAACTTCATCTCAATTTTTCTTGCTGTTCTGCTCAAAATTTGGAGAAACGGGAAAAGTGCGATGGAGCATAGCGCAATGACACTTTTCATCCAGAACTTGTTCGTCTCCTCGAGCTCTTCGATTTGAGTTCTAAGTTTGCGTCAATCGGAGTTCGCAGCAGAAAGTTATGCTGTTTTTACTGCAATAGAGCTTGACGCAGCTTTCTTCGTCCTACTTCTTCGTGAAGCGTCTGCAATCGTTTTTCTTATTTTGGCGTTAACTTTTTCGAGAAGATTTAGCTTTTTGCTATTCGTATTGTGGCCGTCAATCTTGCGTCTCACGCCACTCTATTTTGAGGACTCGTTTATTATTAACGTCTCCTTTACCTTGTCTTTTTTGGGTGACGTCTCTCACATCTTTGGATGTTCCTTGAGAATCCTTCTTACGTTTATCGTTGACAGAACGCAGTACTCATATCTCTCTCATTCTCAATTGCGGCCTTCACCATATATGGTGTGTAGATTCTACGATCTTATCCTATACGCCTTCTCGCAACAAGATATGGCTATGAATATTCTCGTCAACGGCTTTCCTTCTGGCCAACGTTCTGTTCCTCCTTTCCAAGGTCAAGGATTTCCAGGCTGGAAAGCAAAGATGTTGTTAATTCTTGAAGGCGATGAACTCTCCGATGTTGTTCTTGGAAATCGTGTTTGTCCGCCTCAGCCTGTTGATACGGATAATGATAACGTGCTTATCACTGAAGGACCTATATTTGAAGATTGGAATGTTGCCTATACGGATTGGCAACGACGTGATAAAGCAGCTCGTCGGTATATTCTTTCTGCTCTTACTGATTCCCTTTTGCTTGATATGTATGAACTGCCTACTTCCCATGACGTATGGAAGTACCTTATTGCAAACTTTCAGAAGAAATCTGTTACAGAAATACTTTATTTGAGAGGGTTGCTTAACAAGTTACAATATGAAGTTGGTACTGCCATGACGGGACATATTGAGTCTTTCAAATCTATTATTAATCAACTTGCTGCTGCCGGTGATCCTGTTCCACAAAAGCAACTGATTACACTTCTCCTTGATACGGTGAAGGACTCTTCTTATGATAACATTGTTACTATTCTCTCTAATAAAGATGGTCTTGATTTCGACCAAGCTTGCATGTCTTTAATTGAATACTCTCAACGTCTAGAACGTCGGAATGCTGGTCACGATACAGCTATGATTTCACAAGAGGAGACTGAGTCACAACAGATGGAATGTGCTTTTTATGCTCGAAGGCGTCCATTTCAACGAGGAAACTGCAGAGGTGGCCGTCGCGGTAATATTTTCTCTTGACTCAAATTTCCTAATAAGCAATGTTCTTACTGCAACAGAAATGGCCATACTAAAGATGATTGTTGGGCACGTCAATATGATGAAGAACACAATATTACCACAAAACAACCACGTTTATCTAGAGACTCTTCTTCTTCTTCTTGTGAATATTGCGGACGATCTGATCATCCCACTCATATGTGCTATAAGCGTCGATTCGACACAGATCGGAATAGAGCATATGCTACTGAACATCGAAACAACATTGTACCAGAAACAAGCTGCGTCCTATGTTCAGTTGCTCCAGACAGAATACTTCATGTACGTGATGGATCACTTTTTATTGTGGATTCTGGTGCTACAGGAAATATGACATATTAGTCTAAGTGGTTCCATAACTATCATCCACTGCCAGTTCAACGTGTTTTTTATCTTGCAGATGATACTACTTGTCAAGTAAAGGGTATTGGAGACTTATATCTTGGTACCTTATCTTCTTCCACTCGAGTTTTGCGAGGAGTATTACATGTACCAGATCTTCAACGTAATCTTCTTTCAGTTGCTAGACTTGTTGATCTTGGTCTGTTTGTTGGATTTGATTATACCAAATGTCGAATTGAGAAAGATGGACAGAATATAGCCACTGCTCCTCGAAACGGTAATTTGTTTGAACTCTCTCTCAACGATGCTGTAGCAAATATTGTCACTGCTCCAGGTGATCATGATTGCAAAGTATGGCATCACCGTTTTGTCCATGCTGATTTCTCAAAACTCCTTGATCTTCAACATCGTGATCTTGTTCATGGCATGGATCTTAAATCCCATCCCCATATGGGAATTTGTGAATTTTATGCTCTTGGGAAACACAATCGTAAACCCTTTCCTCTTTCAAATACAACTCATTCTCATGACATATTGGATCTTGTTCATACTGTTATATGTGGACCTCTACCTTCTTCGAGATCACAATATCGCTACTTCATTACTTTCATTGATGATTTCTCAAGGTATACGACTGTATTTCTACTTAGACAAAAATCTGAAGCCTTATCTGTTTTCAAACAATTCCACAAGGCTGCGGAACTTCAAACTGGTCGTCACCTTAAGAAGCTTCGTAGTGACAATGGAGGCGAATATGTTTCTCGAGAGTTTGTGAGTTACTGTGCTGACAGTGGAATTCATCATAAACACAGTATTCCATATTCACCTCAACAGAATGGTGTTGCTGAACGAAAGAATCGCACTATTCTCAATGCTGTAAGATGTATGCTGATTCATTCTGGCTTATCTCGTGTTTTCTAGGCTGAAGCTACTTTGACAGCAACATTTATTCAGAATCATCTTCCTACTACTGCACCCTCTGGTAAGATACCCATCACAGCATGGACAGGTGACATTCCTTCTGTATCTCATTTTTTAACCTTTGGATGTATTGCTTATATTCATGTTCCCAAAGAAACACGAACAAAGCTTGATGCTCTTGGTCTTAAAGTTATTTTTATTGGATATTCTGACACTTCCAAAGGCTACAAATTCTATGACCCTTCCTCCAAGAAAGTAATTGTGAATCGTAATGCTACTTTTAATGAACAGCTTATGGGAGACTCATGGTCCATGGATGATTCTGATAATACTAAATCATTGCTTCAGGCTTTTCCATTTCTTTTAGAAGATGAAACTCTTCCTATAGAGCAACTTTCCTCTTCACAACCATCCATTCCAAATGTTGCCAATGATGATATTGATATTTTTGTTGATCTGCCTATTGATTTTGAACATGGCTCATGTCATGTTTATGATGACGATATTGTTGATAATGCTTTTTCTACTTCTGAAGATCCCGTTACTTATGATGAAACTATCTCTTCACTACAGAAGGATCAATGGCAAGAGGCTATGGAAGCAGACTACGATTCTCTTATCTCTAAAGGTACATGGATACTAACTGAATTACCTCCTGGTCGTACAACTATTAAATGTAAGTGGGTGTATAAAACAAAAGTAAAAGCAGATGGATCTTTTGACAAGTTCAAGGATCGTTTAGTTGCAAAAGGTTACTCCCAAGTAGCTGGTGTTGATTATCAAGAGACTTTTTCACCAGTTGTTCGCATTACAAGTGTTCGAGTTTTATTGGCATTTGCTGTTCAATTTGATTTAGAAGCTCATCAAATGGATGTGCGAACTTCTTTTCTTAATGGTGACTTGGAAGAGGAAATTTATATGGAACAACCAGAACGGTTTGTTATTCCAGGTAAAGAAGACCTTGTTGCTCAACTCCATAAGGCACTATATGGTCTCAAACAAGCTTCGCGAGCCTGGTATACAAAATTTGATCTTTTTCTCACCTCTAAAGGATTCATCTCTTGCTCGTCAGACCCCAACTTATACATACAACGCCAAGGTAGCAGTTTTGTGATTCTTGCTCTTTATGTGGATGATACCATCCTTATTTCCAATGATTTGGGATTTCTTCAGCAAGTGAAAAAGTTATTGTCTTCTGCATTCGATATGGTGGATCTTGGAGAGATTCACTCTTGTCTTGGCATTCAAATCCAACGGAACCGTACAAAAGGTATTTTATTCCTACGACAGTCAAAGTTTATTGCAGATACTATTCAAAAATTTGGTATGGAATCTGCACATTCAGCCAACACACCTTGTCTTGCGAGCTCTACGAAGAATACTTCTGACAATGGCGGTCAACTTGTCACAAATCAACCTTATGCTAACTTGATTGGATGTCTTCCGTTTGTTGGCATGAACACTCGTCCTGATATTCTGTTTGCTGCTAACTATCTTGGACAACATCTTGCATGTCCTTCTATTAAGCATTGGTCTGCTGCAAAGCGTGTATTGAAATACTTGAAAGGCACTATAGATTTTGGTTTAGTCTATCGACGACAACTCACATCGGATTCTATGCAATCTCTTTCTCTTTTGGGTTACACAGATGCAGACTGGGCAAGCTCACATTTATCTATGCGATCTACTAGTGGAAATTGCTTCTTTATAAATGGTTGTCTTGTTTCTTGGACCAGCAAGAAACAACGTTGTGTTGCAGTTTCTACGACTGAGTCAGAATATGTTGCGGCATCACTTGCAGCTCGTGAGTTGATTTGGCTTCGACAAATGCTGGTTGATATTGGTCACTCTCCTCTTTCTAGCACACCCTTGCGGTGTGACAACCAAAGTGCTATTAGTCTTGCAAAAGACTATGTTCAACATAATAAGTCAAAGCACATTGCTGTCCGTTATCATTATGTCAGCTATGAAGTACGCAAGGGAACCATTATGGTTGAACACTGTCCAAGTGACCAAATGATTGCAGACATTTTGACCAAAGGCCTCAATGAGTCACGTTTCATCCTCTTGCGCTCGGAGCTTGGAGTTGCTTCGGCCTCACTCTTTCTAGATTAGCTTCTTTTCTATTGTAATATCTTTGTACATATGACATTGTAATCTTTTAGGTACCATGCACTATGCACACTCCACATTTGCACCTTGTGATATCTAAGTCACTTGAATATTTGTACATAGATGCACAATTCACTTTCACATCATCACCGCTAGTTCATATTTCACATTGTATAGGGGCTTGGGTTTTTCCCTTGAACTCCCCAAGGGTTTTTTCATCCAAAGCTAGAGACCTTTGTTTGAGTGGGGGTGTTGGAGCTATATATGGCTCACTCTACTGAACTTGGTCTCACCTATATATTTGTATCTTATCCTCAATATGAATCAGTCTTTGGGAGCATATATGGTGTGTCTCTTGTCTCATCTCTCTCTCTTTCTCTCTACATCTCAACAGGTTTTAAGTCTCTCCTTTCTATTGCAAGCTGAATTGATCATATCCTGAGTAGAGAATCCCCATTGTGTAGATTGACCTCTTTGAAAATGCCTCTACATACTCATCCACACTTGCACCTGTACCTACACTTCTAAGTGTCACCTTTTTACTGGTTGCATAGCTTGGATGAAACGTAGAGCACCGTTCTTCTTTGGAAATGTGAACCACTTGTTTGATTATGGAGCACAAGAAGGCTCCAAAATCTCCATTTTAATATTTTCATTCAATAGCTCTACTAACTTTGGAAAATGAGCCTTTGAAATCGGAATAGGCCACAAATTCCAAGGCACATGAGGTATTGTAAGAATTACCACAGGAGCTACAATAGAAGGATCAACACATCCTATCTCATGTGGCTCAAATGCAAAAGTCTTACCATAGTTTGAAAGCATTTCTTTAAAGAACTTTGTCTCCTCCCGTGTTAGAAACTCTTCACAACCAATCTCCAACTCTTTAAAAGACTCCTTTGTGAAGGTTTGCCAAATATTTTTAGGATTCTTCAAACTTGGTTGCAAATAAGCCTACTCAATCTTTTCCCTATTGTTGGGTGGTTTCACCTTCTTTGCTACACTCCTGTATTTAGTTTCAACATGGATTTTTGGGACAATTTTTTGTTAAAACATCGGTTTCCTTTAAATGATTCTATTACTTGATGCATTTTCGTATAGCATACTTCCACAACTTCTTTTTCAAGATGGAAATTAGACTCCATTATAGCATCAAGCTCACCCATAGTTTCTACAGAAGAAACTTGTTCACACAAACCCAAAACATTTTCACTGTGCTCAAGTAATCCATTTTCTACCAATTCTTTTTGCACATTACGTATATATTTTCTCTTTATCTCTTCAAGTCCTCAAACTTTATAAAACATATTGAGCCATGTTTTGTTACCTGTGAGTTTGCAAAAGAGAATTTTCCTATTCCTCAATCAGGAAATAACCTTCCTTGTTTTGTACCAATGTAGTCCTGCTTCACAATGGTACTCTCCCAATATCCATCATCTCTTTGTAGTCATGCAACTCCTTCTTACCTTTGGCAAAGGGTTCTCTCAAAGATTGTCCCTATTTCTTTCATGGTTCACACAAACATTAAGAAATTTAACAACATGCTTTCAATCTTTGCTTCTTATTCTAGCACATGCTAAACCATCATCCATTACCTTTGTTTCCATTTGAACTTCTACAATGTAGGATTGCCCAAGGATAAGATGATAGGAAGATGTTTCATGTACAAAGAGGTTTTGGTCAATTTTGAGATCACCTTTACACATGGGCATGCTGCATACAATTCACTAGATGAGTTGTTTGCCACTCTCACCATCCAACCATGATGTGTGTCCATCGGCCATTTGCACTTGTTGTAGAGACTCTTTGACATTATATTTATTTTTTAACCATGGTCAATTCAGGCAACAAGTGGCTCTTCAAGATCACGTACCTTGACCAAAGTTTTTGTAGTATCCCTTGCCCAATGATATCGTTAAAAGTGTCTCCTAGGAATGGCCTTAGATTCTACATAGTCATTTGAAAAATGCACTTACTACACTCTTCCAGTGGACTGATAGCATCCTACGGTACATTTATCATCCTCCTTATGTCACCACTGCATTCCTTGTGTCTTCAAGGTTTCACCTTTAGCCTGTGGACGAGCAACCTCAACAAGAGTTTGCCTCTTTCTCTTGATGATATCAATGATCTCCTCATGGAATTCATGCTTTGAAATGCCAAGGACTTCTCCTAGATTAATTAAACTCAATATTTCCATTCAAAATCCTATCCTCCAAGACTTTCTTTAAATATTTAGCCACCTCAATATCAAATTGTAGTTTATAAGTTGGGCCTTTTGGCTTACGTTTTGTTAGCTCTGTCTTCTTTCTTGTTGTAGACTCCTCCATGAGTATTTCAAGTGGAGATGCTCCTTGTGTCAAGGGTGTTTGAGATAGCATCGAGTTGCTTCTTCCTCAACTTGTAGAGGCTCTTTTTGATGGTCCTTCATCATCAATCTCGCGTCTGCGCTTCTCTTCTACAATTCATTTTGTTGGAATTTTGTAATGTAGGCATGTACAAACAATGAGTCCATTGGATCATTCCATCCTATTTATAAGCGTATACAATCCCCTGCCTCATGTTGGATCATTCCATCCTATTTCGAAGCGTAAACAATCCCTGCCTCATGTTGGATCTCCTTTGTAAGCTTTGCTTTCCTATAAAGTTCCATAGCATTTGGCCACAACTTACCATCATCATTATTCATAGAACCCTTGGATTGCTCAATCTTTGCTCCATAAGTAGTAGCCTCAGCTTTAGTTACTGCATGGTTAGAAGCCATATCCTCTACTAAATTACGCATTCCTCCCTTCCCAAAGTTCGCTCTCAAGGATAAACCTGTCTCCCTTGAGTGGATCTTATCATCCTTGAAGAACATAACATTGTTTCTTAAAGAATCATTAAAATTGTCATAATCTCTTCTTACATGACATGTGCTATCACACCATATACATCTGTTGATAAATCCTTCTTTGGTTTTTTGTATTTTCCTTGAAGGAGGTGCTGAAGGTTTTCCCTTTTCTTCAAGCTTTGCAAGTTTGAGCTTTAATTCATGCATGGATTTTACAATCTCATCTTCCACTGATTCATCAACCTTTAGAGATACAATAGAAAGTTTTACCATCTGTTCACGAGAGAGAAGTATTGATTACCATCTTGTCCCTTCCTCTTTGCCTCTTGCAAGTAGTGAGATTGCACCTTCAACATCATTCCAGTTAGTCTTTAGCCCTCTGTCTTCAAGTAGAAACTCCAAGTTTTCTTGAAGTTATTTTCCTATTGCTTGTAGGAAAATCTCTCTTTTCTCTAATTCCAGTGTGTCCTTTTCTGTCCTTGTTAGATGAAAATAGTGTCGCTCAAATCACCTGAATAAATCTATTGGACAGAGTCCCTCCTTTGGCTTGACTATCCATTCCAAAATTGTTCTTTTTGTGACTCCCTCTGAATCTTCCATGAAATAATCATCCTATAGAACAATTTTAATGTTTTCCAACTTGCTCTATGCCCTTCCCTAATTTCTCTTACATGCTCCCTAATTTTAGGAGTCACAACCAAATCAAAGCTTTGAATCCTCTCACCTTCTGGTACTTGATGTAGTTCCATTTCCTTCTCATACATGAGGGTACTTTGTCCATCTCTCCCATCGAACAGATCCATTTTCTTGACAATGTCTTTAATAGCTTTGCTTGTTGAAACCTCCTGTAGTAGCATGTTGATGTTGCATGAATGATAAAAATGCTTGAAAATTTTTCATTGTAGGGTGAAAGCATGGAATGGTGGCTCTAATAGTTGTGTCCATGGACACCTACTATCAAAAACTTTGACCTACAATTAGACATGAAGTCACATAAAATTTCTATCATGATATATGTCCATGGATAACTCTTAAAGAATAAAATGTAGAAGTGCAATCACTTATAAATTTTATTTAGTTTGTATTCTTTTTTTCACAATATTTTTTTTGTGATATGCTATCTAATAGCTTAAATATCATTCCACCTATTCATGCTTTTACCCTGTAGCTAGATCAAATTTCACACCATGTGGCCCTGTGTGATCACCCATTACTCCCAAAAACTCTCACCCTTGCAGTTTCGTGTTAGTTTCACCAAACATATGTCAAGAAGTTTGCAGTCATATTAGGAAATCCCAGGGTTTCTTGTTGTGAGAATTTTCGAGGTAACTCCAAAAACTATATGACGAAGTTATCCCATAGATGCCATGAAGTATAGATTTTTGTAGGGAGTCGAGACAAAGAATCCCCATTATCTCTCTCTTCCACTCACACATACATAGAAGAAACACAAAAGAGAAAATCAAAACAACACCAAGATGAAAACGTCAAGGCTTTAATTGTATCTTATTGTTGCGAGAGCGAATCACACCACCCATAAAGTGCATGCAACACAACTTAGATCAACATAATGTCAATCGAGGACAAAGATGACACGATAGGCACATGGAGGAAATCTCTTTAACTTGTCAGGATGAGACCATCCTACACATACAACAATTTGGAAGGCCAACTAAACCACAATCTAAAATCTCACCGCTCTCAACTACACCACTCAACCAATATACACACAAACGGAAGGGAACTCATCAAATCATGCGAGAATTGTACGGAACTTAAGGAACACCATCCCCACACTAGGATACACCTATCCCTAAGCCTCTACACTCAAAACCCTGGCTCTAAACCCATATGCAAAAACACGTATAAAGATAGAGCCGAAATTTGAAAGTTCCCAAAACTAAAATCTATGAGTACCTATATGTAGCTTATGTCTCTACGATTCTAATGGCTACTTTCAGGTAGAAAATGGACATTTCTTGATATACTTACAACCACAAATAGATCGTATAGATGAGCAAGCGCATATGCTCTGTTCTGTGAGGAATGCTTAGCGTTGCGCATTGTCATGCCGTGGCATGTACATAGTGTGAAATAAAAAAATCAACCTCAATTTTTACACTTCTCAATTCATGGAAAGAAAAGCAATAATGTACATATGGTGATATATGCTAAAGCGGCTACTGCGGTCGCTATCATGTACATACCTATCCGGGGAGTTGTGGCCCTGGATGTGGCCCACTTGCACGCTTTTTCACTTTATAAGATGCTTAATTTGGTTTGAAAATTTATATATTCCAAGTGTTTAATGGTGGAACACCCGTCTCGCCTATAAAGACTGATGCAGGCAAAAACTGCCAAAAATAGCAGCTAACAGGTGTCGTTACAGAATTGCATGGAAAGTGACCCAAAATGGTATATTGATGAAAAATGATTTGTATTTATTCTTTTTATGCTTATGCGAGTGATCCCATAAATTTAGGGATTTTTTTAACTCCGTTTGGGATTTTTGGCATCAAAAATGGCATTTTTTGGGAAAAAAATGAGTTGAAAATGACCTAGTTATGGTCCAAAGTGGCAAAATGGCCCAAAATTGGACACATCAGATCATATTTCCGTGGGTAAGAGAGAGAGGGCTTCTTTTTACAAAAAGGACCAGCAATTTTTCACTACTATGCAATAGCTTCCATGGTTGCCCAATCTATGTGTGCTGCAGTGCCGCCTCTTCGCAATCTTGTATCTAAGTTTGTGAGGGACTGAATTAGGTTTCCCCTTATCAAAATGGTGTATGGGATTCACTTTAGAAGGTCATAAATCTCTGAAAAATTAAAAAAAAATCGTCGTTAAGGTGGAAGCTCGAGCATTCCTTTCAACTGTTTGATGTTACGACTATGTAATTGGGGGCGAGGCTACATGATACCATGAAAGGGGTTTGGGTTTTGATTGAGAATTGTGCTTGTATGATCATTGAGATTTCATGGCTGAAACTTTAGTGTTTTAAAATGGTCTTTTAAAGGGAAATTTAATGTGATTTGAATATCCTGTCATCATAATCTCGACTACGAAAACATGCAAGCAGACTCCAAGCACGATAGGAAAGAGGGTTTGTGACTTTGCTATCACAAACGCTCTTAGATTTTCTATCACACTTAGAAATAGGGTTGGTGATTCTCCACAAATGCTTTTTCACAAAGTGTTTGTGACTCTCATCACGAATTCTCACAGCCAGAGGTTTTGCACCTTCCCAGCTAGACCGCACACATTCCGACATTTTTGGTGAACCCAATGCGAAGTTGCTGGGGTGGGAGTTGTAGACATGTAGTAGTGTTAGTGTGTATACGCGCTTCACCAGGGGCACTTTTCTCCCACTGGGTTTTTCCTCCTGGACATCTGGTGTGAAAGGACACCTTATCTCTTAGGGTTTCATATAAGCTTTGTAGCTTTGAGTTTGTACAAATATATACTATTATTCCAATACAGAGAGAGAGACTACAGAGATCTCGTACACAAGCTCTGTGTCTTCTCCTTCTCCATCTTCTTCCTACTCTGAGTTGCTGTCTTCCTTCTGTTTCCTGTTTCATCATCTTCAACAATTGGTATCAGAGCAAGGTGATTTCCAGAGCCTTTACTTGCGTTTTCGCGTCCGCGCGCGCAATCGCAGTTTTCAGGCAGTTTTCAGAAAATTTGTTCGTGGGAGCATCCTCGACGTTCCGGGAGTATTCTAATCAGGCGACCTGGGGTTTTACCCCCCTTTTGAAGCCGTTCGAGCCCTCAGAATTTCGTTCTGAGCAGCGTAGCAGAAGTTACTTTTCCGAGGCGTTTAGATCAAGAGGGTGTGCTTTTTGACAGATTTTCTTCAGGTAAACAGTTCTTTTGGGAAGCAGCTTGTCTTAGCTTTGTGCTGAGATTTTGTGTAGAGTTTTGCTTGGATTGGAGAGGAGATTTGTGAATCTCTTGGAGGTTCTTTTGCTCTCTTGTGTGCATCTACAGTATGGCTCAATCTACGGAGAAAGAGATTTTTGGTGCGTTTACATCCGAAGACAAATTGGATGGTACCAACTATTCTCTTTGGTCTTTTATGGCCAAAAATGTTTTGGTTGGTAAAGGATTGTGGGATTATGTATCTGGAGATGAAGTTCGTCCAGGTAGCATTGCACCTGCCACGCCTGGTCGTGGTGCAGCTGTTGGTGCAGGACCCTCACAAGTCACTCCAGAGCAAAAGAGATGGGATACTAAAGATGCACAGGCTATGGCTGTGATTGCCTTAACCATAAAGAGGACAATCACACCACATATCAGATCTTGCAGAACTTCTGAGGATGCTTGGAACACTCTGCAAGCTATGTTTGGAGGAAGAAACGCTGCCAGAATAGAGTTTTTGAAGAAACAACTTGACAAAATACAGATGGACGAAGGTGACGATATTGTCGAGCATCTTACAAAAATCAGGGATCTTAAAGGGCAATTGCTTAGCATTGATGAAGTGATTCCAGAGAAGGACTTAGTTTCCAAAACACTCAATTCACTACCACCATCTTATTTGACTTTTCAGACTTCTTTGACTCTGTCTTTGCGAGCTAATCCTGACCCTCTTCATTTTGAAGAGTTAGTGGCTTTGCTATTGCAGGAGGATCAATCGCGTAAGAACAAGTCTTTACAGGTGGATGGTATGGATCATGCTCTTGTTGTACAGAACAAAAACAGGGGTAAAGAGAGTGCTCATTACTCCAAGTCTAGTGCAGGACAATCTTCAGAGAAGTCTAAAGGTGATTCCGACAAGTCCAAGAAGAAAGGTAAATGTCACTACTGCAAGAAACCTGGTCACTACATTAGTGAGTGTAAAAAGAGAATTGCTAAAGAAAAGAAGAAAGAGTCAAGTTTGGTTGTTTCAGCTTCTGGTGATTCTTCTACAGCTAAAGAAGAGTCTGCAAACTTTGTGCAGGATTCTTATGCTTTTGTAGTATGTTCAAATTTTTCTGCTTACAGTGTTGACAAGACACAAATGATTTGGTACTTTGATAGTGGTGCATCCAGGCATATTACTTCAAGGAAGGATTTGTTTTGTTCATTGGATGCAGCTCCAGCAGGAAAGAAGGTGACATGTGCAAATAATGCTTCTTATCCAATCAAAGGCGTTGGTAAGATTTTGATTACCATTTCAGATGGTTCAGATTTATGCTTGCCAGATGTCTTATATGTTCCAGGGATCAAGAAGAATTTGTTGTCTGTATCCTCTCTTGCAAAAAATGGTCTTCGGGTCATTTTTGAGGATGACAGATGTGTTGTACGAGATCGAGAGAATGGTTATTCTCTTATCACTACAGGTACGCTGGAAAATGGACTATTTGTGCTAGATTGTTATGAAAAGCAGATTCAGGTATGTATTGCAGAAACAAAGACTCAGGCCATGCAGGATGCTGAGTTGTGGCATGCTAGATTTGGGCATGTTGGTTATGGCAGTTTGATGACTTTACAACGTCATAATATGGTGCATGATTTGTCTTTATTGGAGATGCCACCAAGACATGTATGTGAAGGTTGCGTTCTTGGAAAGATGCACAGATTTGCATTTTCGCAGGATGGTTCAGTTAGAGCGACACGAAAGTTGCAACTTGTACACAGTGATGTATGTGGTCCTATGAGGACGCCATCTATAGGAAACAGCCTTTATTTTGTGACCTTCATTGATGACTTTTCCAGGTTTTGTTGGGTGTATCCACTCAAAGCAAAGTCAGACGTGTTTGCAGTTTTTCAACATTATGTCGCCATGGTTGAAAATGAAACAGGTTGCAAAGTACAGACTCTTCGTACCGATCGAGGAGGTGAATACATGTCAGGTGCATTTAAGGATTTTTTGGGAAAGAAAGGCATTAAACACCAATGCACTATGCCATACACACCACAACAGAATGGTGTTGCAGAAAGGAAGAACAGGTCTTTAATGGAGACAGCTAGATGTATGCTCAAGGCTAAGAGTTTGCCTCATAAGCTATGGATGGAGGCAGTTGCTTGTGCAGCACATGTTTTGAACAGGTGTCCTACTCGTGCCTTGAAGACCATTACTGCATATGAAGCTTGGTATGACAAAAAACCTTCAGTCAGTTATCTTCGTGTTTTTGGTTGTCTTGCTTATGCTCACATCCCTCAGCGATTACGTGGGAAGCTTGATAATAAGGCAATCAAATGTATATTTGTGGGGTACAATAGTGGAAGTAAAGGTTATAGACTTTACAATCCTGCTACAAACAAGATTTTTGAAAGTCGTGATGTAATTTTTGCAGAAACTACTGCTCAACCTATGGTTGCTTTTGATGTACCTCATATGCAGACACATGATGTATTTGAAGGTTTGCTTCCTTCTTTTGTGGAGAATCAAGAATCACAACAGGTTGATAATCTTGATCAATCTTTTGATCAGCATGTGACACCTCATGATGTAGAGGAAATTGTGCGTGAAGAGCAAGAAGTTCTCAGGGAAGAAAGAACCTTGCCTAAATGGGTTCAGAAAACTTTGCAGGATAGCAAGTTGGATGCACCGTTGCCACGAAAAACACGTGCTGGTACTACTTTTGGCAGAGAGCAAGTAGATTTGGCTTGCTTTAGTACTCTTTGTGATGCAGATGAGCCTGATTCATTTGAACAAGCTTTAGAGTGTGTTCAGTGGAAAGATGCTATGCAGCAAGAAATTGATTCTATTCATAAGAATCATACATGGGATCTAGTGGACTTGCCTACAGGTAAAAAGCCTATTGGTACAAAGTGGATTTTTAAGGTAAAAAGGAAACAAGATGGTACTGTTGACAGGTACAAAGCAAGGCTTGTGGCAAAAGGCTATGCGCAACAGAAAGGCATAGATTATGATGAAACCTTTGCTCCTACTTCTCGTGCATCCACAGTTAGATCACTAGTTGCAATTGCTGCTCATCATGGTTGGAAAGTGCATCAGTTGGATATCAAGACTGCTTTTTTGAATGGTGATTTGCAGGAAGAAGTTTATGTAATTCAACCAAGTGGTTTTGTTGTAAAAGGTCAAGAGCAAAAGGTATGTAGATTGCGTAAAGCTTTGTATGGTCTCAAACAGGCTCCAAGAGCATGGTATGAGAAGATACATACTTATTTGATTGGCCAGGGATTTCAGAATAGTCCAACAGAAAGTACTTTGTATGTCAAAAAGAGAGATGGAGTTCTCATTATGCTAACACTTTATGTGGATGATATGCTTCTTACAGGAAATAATGCAAATGAAATTGAAGCGTTTAAAGATGCTTTGAGAAAAACCTTTGAGATGTCTGATCTTGGTTTGCTACATTATTACTTGGGTATTCAGTTTGTGCAATCAGAAGATGGCATATACATGTTGCAGGCAAAATATTTGCATAAAATTTTGGACAAGTTTGGTATGCAAAATTGTAAGCCAATCTCTACACCCGTAGAAACTGGATCAAAGTTGAGCATGCATGATGCTGGAGAAACTTTTGATGTACATACTTATGCAGCAGCGGTTGGTTGCTTGATATATTTGGCAGGCAACACTCGTCCAGACATTCAATTTGGGGTTTCACAAGCAAGCAGATTTATGCACAGCCCAGGTATGCATCATTGGCAAGCTGTGAAGCGCATACTTCGTTACCTTTCAGGTACCCCTAATCTTGCCATGTTCTTTCCAAGGGGGGATATGTATGGAAAGCACAGTTCTATGCAGCTTCTTGGTTACAGCGATTCAGATTGGGCTGGTGATTTTGACACACAACATTCCACAAGTGGCAATTGTTTTTTCTTGGGAAATGCATGTATATCTTGGCTAAGCAAGAAGCAACCCACAGTGGCTACATCAACTTGTGAAGCTGAGTACAGGGCAGCTTTCACGGCAACAGTTGATTGTGTATGGATACGCAGGTTATTGGCAGATCTTTGTGAGTGTCAACAGGCACCCACTACCATTTTCACTGACAGTCAGAGTGCTATGGCAGTTGCAAGGAATCCAGTATTTCATGCAAGAACAAAGCACATAGAGGTTCACTACCACTATGTCAGGGAAAGGCTACATGCAGGGGAGATCACACT
This sequence comes from Adiantum capillus-veneris, assembly GCF_014529385.1. Taxonomy (NCBI): domain Eukaryota; kingdom Viridiplantae; phylum Streptophyta; class Polypodiopsida; order Polypodiales; family Pteridaceae; genus Adiantum; species Adiantum capillus-veneris. The sequence goes on along the minus strand of NC_140941.1, from coordinate 17,603,518 downwards.
AACTTACTGTCCTACACAGGATAACATTGCAGATCTATTTACGAAGGCGTTATCACGAGAAAAGTTTGAAGCTTTCCGAAAAGCTTTGGGCTTACTCTCATACACATGATGATCTGCTACCTTGTACGGATTCACACTATCACTACAGGGGGGATTTGTAGACATGTAGTAGTGTTAGTGTGTATACGCGCTTCACCAGGGGCACTTTTCTCCCACTGGGTTTTTCCCCTTGGACATCTGGTGTGAAAGGACACCTTATCTCTTAGGGTTTCATATAAGCTTTGTAGCTCTGAGTTTGTACAAATATATACTATTATTCCAATACAGAGAGAGAGACTACAGAGATCTCGTACACAAGCTCTGTGTCTTCTCCTTCTCCATCTTCTTCCTACTCTGAGTTGCTGTCTTCCTTCTGTTTCCTGTTTCATCATCTTCAACAGGAGTTTCTGAATTGATCTAGACACTTTGTTAGAAATGGATGAAAATCAAGAGACACATAGGATGCACTTTGATCATGCAGTCATGCAGGTGTTTCAAGAATTTGCCATGTATATGCAGCAACAACAAGCAGCGGAGAGAAGCCAGATTTCAACCACAAAAGCACTACAATCCATTGCGAAGAGAATTGACCAGTTTTATGGCAAGGATATCACAAAATATCTACAAGATTATATGAAGGAAATGGAGTTGAACCATGTGTGTGAGGAAGACATGGTTCAACGTTTTGAGCTAGTTTGTGTCCGAGAGATCAGAGACCATATTAGGGCAATTCAATATTCTCATGGAAGAAATTGGGAGGAATTCAAGCTTGCTCTAAAAGAAGACTACTTTATGGAGGACTCTGAGAGGGTGAACAAAAGAATTTTCTTAGATTGAGTTGCAAAGCGTAAAGAATGTCTTTTTGCTATAGAGCTACTTAGAGAGTTTAAGTGATGCTATGCTCAACTATCACAAACTTAACAAGCTTCCTTGGATAGGGACAACGTAGAACTTTTCCTACAAGCAGCGGACAAAGAAATCAAAGAAAAGTTAGATCTTCTCTTGGAAGACAAAGATATAGAGCAAGGTTTGAAGACAAGGTGTAATGATGTACAAGATGGAGTCTCCCTGTTGGCAAAAAGAAAACACAGAAGAGACAAGATGGTGGTGAAAAATGGTGCTCCAGTTCCTACTTTTAGTGAGAAGTAGCCAGACATGCTATTGTAGTAGCTTCTAAGGATGATGGGTCTATGCTTAAAGAACTTGTGAAGGGCCTACACAAGTTGAAATTAAAGCTATCAAGGCTTGCAGAAAAGGGGAAAACGTCGGACAGTCATTAAGTCAAAGACCTCAAAAAAGAGAGGGATTTGTAAATAGGTGCATATGGTGTGACAGCCTAGACCATCCAAGAAGGGACTGTGAAAGCTTCAAAGATGCCTTGGGCAAAGATCTTGTCTTCTTCAAAGAAGGACAGATACATCTTAGTGAAACAAGGAAGACCTTGGCGACCAACTTTGGCAAAGGAAGGATGAAAAATCTAATTGAGGACATGAAAACCAGTCATGCTATCTTGATGGTTAAAGCAGCAGCATTTGGCTTAAAGGTTGGTCAAGTCATGCTCAAAGGGTCAAAATCTATTGAATACGTTGTCAAGCATTTTTTGGATGAGTACAAAGGCCATAAATGATGCCAAAAAAACTTGATGACCACCCTCATGTATATATATGTACATAGTGCTTCCAGCTTTGAAAGTGTCCGTGTAAAAAACCTTGTACAAAGGCTTGGTTTTGGTCAAACTATTGGTTGAGTTTTGGGTTGGTCGAGCTTTCAAAAAATAGTTTTTAATGAGCATTCCTAGCTGTGCTTGATAGCTTGCATATCAGACTCCGACATCATGAATTACATGCAATCGAAGTGGATGTTTTTTCACTTAAAAAGTGGCGGCGGATGCACGTGGGAAGACGTCAAGTGGGACGACTTGATGGTTTTTTTAGGAATGGCATGTTTAGAAATTTCTGGAGTTAGCCGGGGTAATAAGCTCCAAGCCGTGCTTTACGGAGCTATATTTGGTGGTCGGGGTCACCCGCTACACCTCCGAGAAAATGGCTCAATTTTGGGACAAAACAAAAATTTCAGGTTTGGACATGGGGAAGTTGGGGAAGTTGGGGAGAGCATGCCATGTGGCAATTGACTAAACCCACATGTGGGGGGTTGAGAGGAAAGTGGAGGGTATATATACTAAAGGAGGACTACTCTATGGTGTACCAAATGGTGAAGGAATGCACTCAAGGCCTTGCAAGGAGCGCTCGTGGGCATTTTGAGAAGCTAGGGGCACCATGTTGAGTTCCCACTAGCCTAGCTAGGCCCCTGGACCTAAAATTTGTTCCCCAGGACACTTTCCCCACCTCCCCCTTGGTCAAAATCACCGACATGGAGCTTTCCTTTCCCACAAAAGGCTAAAAACAGCCCAATTAAAAGGGGAAATGAGAGAGAAAGATGACGGCCCAAAAAAGGAAGAAGAATCCACTTCAATAAAGTGGAAAATTCCCCCATTATTTTAGCTGCATTTTCCTGCACATCCGTTTTTGCTTACAGAGACTTGTTTTTGGGAGCTTCTGAGAGACCTTCCATCTTCAAAAGCTTGTAAATCTCTCGTCAGTTATCAAAATCAAGCATTTGGATGCTCTACAGAGATCCTCACAACACAAGATTTGTCTTTATTGTCTCGGTTTCTTGAAATTTTAGCCATGGTTTGAGTTAGAGCTATTTCTCACCCATATTCACAAGTGTTCGACTTTGGTGATTTCTACTGTCATATAGGGTTTCTTTCCAATGGTGTGACTCGTGCAGAGCTATAGAGGTGCTTTTTTTCCTTGTCGTTTTCATGCTAACAACGTGAGTGAGGATGGTGAAGATGTATGGCCATCTACGATGGAGTTAGTTATGAAGGGAAAGTTGACTAAAGAAGTCTTACATGAAGGAGGAGATTGTATCCGTCTTGAGACTGGGTAGAATGAACCTGTAGATGCCTTGTTAGTGCATGCCTACATTACAAAGTGTCGAGAAAACAAGGCAATTGTTGAAGAAAAATGCAGGAGAGAAAATGGGTATGAAGGTTCCTCAAAGAGGGCTACTAGAGGTGGAGGGAAAAAGGATCTGAGTCCCTCTCAAGAGCCCATGGCAAGGGCGCCTCCATCACAAGAAGTATCAATGAGAGATGTTGCACCAAAGGAGAAGCAAGATAAGGAAAAGAGCAAGGGAAAAAGACCAACATACAAGATACAAGCTACTATCAGATATTGAAGCTGCCACATATTTAAAGAAAGTTTTAGAGGATAGGATCTTAAATAGCAAGGGGGAGTTTACATTGAGAGAAGTCCTTAGCATTGCAATAAGAGAGTTCTACAAGAAAATCATTGATATCATAAGAAGGAAGCAACAAGCTTTAACAGAGTCTATCCAATCAGAGGCTGAAGAGAGTGCTTCAAAGACACATGTGATACAAGTACAACAAATAGATGAAGATGATAATTTTGTAAGATGCTACCAGCCTTCGGGCGGCAGAAATAGGCATGTTAAATTTGAAGATGAAGATGAAGACAAAGCCACTCATAAGAGACACTATTCTAGAAACCATTGGACAAGGGCTACAACACAAACCTTGGTTAATGTGGGAGATCTTGAGGAGCCCTATGTGGCCTTGATAGACCATGGTTTGGAGATTAACCTCATGTCCAAGACTCTCTATATGAAGGGAAAGTGGCCAAATTATACTAACTATGGGTGGATGATTAGGTCTGCAAAAAACTCATCCGGGGATCGCTATGGTGCTTGTCCAAATGTTAATGTAACCATAGGGTATGTGAAAGGTGAGAAAACTTTCTTTGTTCAAGAGATGTCAAGCTATCCTCTAATCCTTGGACAACCATACATCACCGTAGTGCAAATGGAGACAAATGTATTGGATGATGGATTAACCTATGCCAAGGTCAAAAGTAAAGATGGAAAACGAACTATTCAATTCTTGACAGTTTGCGTTGACCATGAGCAAAATCATGACAGCTTAAGGGACCATTCTCTACCAAAACCAAGCAAGGAGTTTTGAGATCAAAGGGAGATGAGGGGTTTTGGCCGAGTACCATTGTAAAGCGGGAGTGTAGTGGTACAAAAAGAAAATGGTTCTCACCTGATCCGAAGCGAGATGAATCCTTTTCTACAGGTGCCCTAGTAGTAAAGGATGGATCAGTATCTTTCACAACGCTTGGAGATGAAAGGACAAAAAAAATATGTAAAAAGTGTACAGAGAAAATACAAAAACCGTAATTTTCAAGATGAAGATGAGTACATTTCTGGTGTTTTTGAGGAGGTTTCTTTTGTAGATACTATGGATGATCTCAATGCTATAACAAGTTCTAGTTTTCAACAAGGAAATGACCTGGTAAAATTAGCTTCTATGGAAATTTATAGAATCATTGAGTCTTTCAAAGATGAGGAGTTTCTTAGTGAAAAAAGATCTAGAAGTGCGAGTGGAGACGAAGTACAAAACTATAGCAAAGAAGGTAAAACCAGTGGCATTGCCTTTGCCTACAAATTGCAAGGAAACGATGGATTAGGCTTCTTTACAACCTAGTCTTTGAGATCCAAAAAGAATTGGACACAAGTTTACGCAAGAGTCATTGAAGATGCTAAAAGTTGGAGGCAATGACTCCTTGACAGAGATTGAAAGAAAATGCTTTGAACAGACACTCTCCAAGCATGAAAAAGCTTTTGCATTTGAGCCGCATGAGATAGGGTGTGTGGATCCATCTACAGTCAAACCAATGGTAATATTCACTGTATCTCATGTGCCTTGGAATCTACGAACAATTCCAGTGCCAAAATCACTCTTACCAAAGCTTATACATTTAATCAATGAGAAGATTAAAAAGGGGATTTTTGAACCTTCATGTGACGCCTAATCAAGCAGATGGTTCACAGTACCAAAGAAAAATGGAGCTCTACGCTTCATCGAAGACACACTGTCAACAAAGTCACAATCAAGAATATGGGTACAGGGCCAATTGTAGATGAGTTTGGAGAAGCATTTGCAGGAAGGGCAATATATTCTATGGGAACATATCTCAAGTGGATTTGCAAATACCACTTTTTATTACAATCGGATTAATTAAGCAATGACCCTCTGCTCCCATTCCAAGGCTTCTTTGGCCGTGTCTCTGATTTCTACTTTTATGGCCTTCCGCAACTTCTCTTCTTCTTCTTGTGTCAGATCTTGTGGCTCTTGAGAGGTTCCTACAAGGATTTTCTTTTGCATGGGTGTGTGCACAGGATCTGCCACATTCTCTAAATCTATTCCTTCCATGGCTGCTCTGCTGGCCCGGTGTTGAACTGCTCTTCTGTCTGCTGGCCTCTCAACTCTTCTATTTGCTTTTGGAATGTTTGCTTTTCTGCTGCAGCTTGCTCTCCCATATTCACAAGGAGGTCGTTCAAATTGGCATTTATCTTCTCCACCTTCTTGAGCTTTTGCTTGATGGTTTCTAGCTCATTCTACATTGCCTCATGCTCTTCTTTCATGCGGGTTTGCATGATCACTGATCCCTCGGCCATCACCAGCCTCTTCTTTTTCTCTAAGGTTAACTCCTTTTGGAGCTCTTTCATTTGTTCTTCATAAAGCTGGCTCTCTGAAGTGATGTGAGTCAAGCTAGTCGCTCTGACTCTGGCTGGAGATGCCCGTATCCGTTGGATGGTTTAATCTTCAACTTTAATCTGGTCCTTGAGCTCAATGACCTCATCCTCGCTAGCCTCCTTCTCTTTGGCATTCCGCATGGCTTCCACTTACTTGGACTCTTCAGCAAGTTGTAGGGTTAGGTTGTCCCTTTTCCTCTCTGCATCTGTCAATGACTTGATGAGTTTTCTGTACTCATCTTCGGCTCCTTGCAGTCTTTGAGCTGCTGCCTGATTTTCTCTTTCCATCTCTTGGCATCTTTGCAATGCCTTTTTGATCTGCACTTCTCTGACTTTGAGATTAGCCATTTCACTTTTTGTGGCCATTGATTGCGCCCTGAGCCCGGTTAGCTTGGTCATCACCACATCCCAATCATTGGTGGGTGGTTGTAGGTCCACTCTATCAATGGCCATCTCTTTTAGCTCCACTAAGCTTAGGCTCTGCACCTGCTCTTTGGGCCCTGTGCTTGCCAAGTCAAATGCGACTGTGGTTGCCTCTTCTTTTGAATATCCAGCAGCTAGTAGATCTAGAAACGTGTTATACCTTGCTTCATTTGGCTCTGGCTGCTCACTTTTGGGCTTAGCTTCTTCTTTTTGCTCTTGCTCTTGGCTCTGTTCTTGCCTTGAATCTTCTTGATCTTCAAATTTGTCCAGCTCCTCCTTTTGTTGAGTTTGTGGAGGGCTACGAGGAGGTGGTGACGGCGCTGGGCTGGAGGATGGAGTTTCCGGCTTTTTCTTAAAGTCCCTGTCCACCTTTGTATTTCTCTCTCTCTCTCTCTTGTCCTTCCTGCTCTTCTAGCAGTTGCCGTTGGACTTCATCCACTTTTGCTTCTGTAAATGGTACATTTGGGATATTTTCTGCCGTGGCATCCAAAATCTCAAAATTCTTAATATAATCTTCAAATCTGTCTCTGTTCACCCTTCGGGATGATCCCGACATTGCTTCTAGTGGCGGCTTCCATAGCTCGCTCAAATCTCCTTTGAGGGCTCTTTCGGCTCTGAAGCTTTCCATTAGCCGCTCTAGTCGTGCCTCTTTCTGTGATTTTGTCTCTTTGATCGGCACTTGGACACTCTCTTTCTTTCCTTTTTCAACTCTGGCTGCTCCTCTTGCATGGTCTCTAACCGGCGCTTCATCCATGTGGCAACTCTTGGTGCTTTGGGTTGTTGCTCTTCCTTATCTTCCTTGAGCCTTAGCCACTCATTCTGTGATGGAGGGTTAGGCCATCTTCCGTGGGCATGCAATGCCCCATAAACCATTTTCGTGATCAGCTCACCCGACGCAATGTAGGTGGGGTTCTTGTTTCCCATCTTCACCAGATTATCATGGGTATAAGATGCATAGTTGATTACCTTCGGCTTGCTCTTCTGCATTTCCCAGGGGAAGGTTGTGGTAGTTGCTCTAGGCGGCATTCTGTACTTTTGTGGCCGCTTTGTACACATATGGAAGTACTGATTATATAGCTGACTCGTGATGGCCACTTTGGGGTTTGCAATGTCTTGAAAGGTGTAGTTGTTCTTCTTATCTGTGTACACCTTGATTTTATCTCTTCTTTTGGTTACACTATCCCCTTTGTTGGAGAGGTCTAGTGTAGCTACCACTACTTTCTCTATGATTTCAATCATAGTGTCTGGCTTGCCCTGCAGATCCGTAACTCAAGCCACCCCATCTTCTTTGATTGTAGTCACAAAATCCCATACTCTTTTTATGTCAATTCTTGCCGGCACAACTTCAAAATAATTGTGGAGATCTATCTTCTCCAGGTACTCTGCCATCTTGCTTCTGAAAAACTCATTGAGCTCCCTCGGTAGCATGGGTAGCTCTATTACATTTCCTTCGGTGTCTTTGAACACGCCTTGGTAGGTCTTCAGATCATTAGACTCTAGCAAGTCCTCTTAAATCCACGTGCTAGTTGGCTTTAGAGTTCCTTCTGGGATTACAAATGGCTCAACCTCTTCTAAGTAATCTTTTATGATCATCCTCTTCTTCTTTGCCGGTGATTTTGCGGCTACATAGATCCTGTTGCACTCAGTAGTCCGAAGTTAGCGTTTTTTCCGTATCAGCTGACTAAGAAACTGAGTTTTAACTTTCCAAATGACTTGAAAATTGAAAATAAAACTTAAAACGAACTTGGAAAATTGTGCATGTGCTCACAGTGCAATTATGGCAAAAATTTATCATTTAGACATCCTTCGCATAGGATGTCTTTTTCATCATATTTTGGTGATACTTGGTAGGCTGATGGTCCTTGGCCTATGCAACATGGCTATGTGATTGGAATTGAGTTTGGGCATCAAAATGTGCATTTTTTGGCAGATTCAGGTTTTAGGCTCACAAATTGGGTAGGACGTCCACAACAAGTGGCAAATGATATCCAAATGGGTTGAAAATTAATATATGGGCTCCTTGCACCATGGTAATGGCTCCCATGATGTTGTTTTTTGCACAGAAGGTAAAATTTGAGCTGGAGACATCCTACGCATAGGATGTCTATTTCTTCAAAATAGCTTGAGATTTGTTCTGTGGGTAGCTCTTAGCCTGTGGAACATGGCCCTGCTCTTGGATTTTGATTTGGACAAGATTTGGTGTTGGGAAGACCATGTGTAGTGTTTTTGGGCTCAAAAAGTGTATCTTGGAGGTGTTGGGGGTCAAAAATGATTAGAATGGCTTCAAACTTGATATATGATCTCTTGAAGGTGATATAAAAAGATCTGTATTTGAAAAACACCCTCTGTAGGCCAAAAATGTCAAATAGACATCCTACGCATAGGATGTCTACTTCATCATTTTTTGCAGGTGACCACATAGATTGGTTGGCAATGTGCCCATGAATATATTGTGCAAGTTTCATGTGATTTGGACAAATTTTGGTAGGTCTATGGTCCATTATTGCCTCTATGCCCTGACTTTGCCTTTTTTCATGCGTATGAGGTCAATTTTGGTCCAAATGTGATGAAACTTGGTGGCTAGCATGTAAAGGCTATCCAGAAAATGTGTGTGATGAGAGTTGTTAGATTTGGTGCCTACAAATGGCCTTGAGACATCCTACGCGTAGTATGTCTCTTGATGAAATTTTTGTGGAGACTGCTACGAGTGCCTGCCCTTAGTCCCCCCGAGTCCCTTTTAAGCCTAATTTTAACAAAAAAGACAATTAGTTAGAAAGTAACTCCCTCTGTGGATTTCAAAGCCTCCGAGCCGTTTTAGAACTTTTGGAGTGCTTTTCGGCGATGAAATTTCTTGATGTTGTTCTCCATAGCTTCCCGATCCCTTGGGGATCCTTGCCATATGGTTTTTGTCGACTTTGGCTTCACCAGAGCTCCGTTTGGCTTCGATGACTTGTGGTGGTCTACCACCATGGGACTTGGTTGTTGATGGTCTAGGAAAGCCGATCGTGACATTTGGTGGCAAACGGACATGCGGTTTGGCCGCGAGAGCTATTTGACGCTTCGTGTGTCTGATGCCATTTTTGAAGTTTAGTGCCGCTTCGGGTCACCTTTTGGTCATGTGGGCGACATAGACTTGTCGAGCATGTCGAGATGCTCCTACCCATGAATTTTGGTAGCATTTGGGCGCCTCTCCGCCGATTTCCCATTTGGTGGCCTCTAGGAATTAGGGTTTTTTTCGAAGGTTTTCTATTGCCTTTGGACATCCAAGACTGGTCTCCTATGCTAGGGTAAGCTTCCGATGAAGTCTCGTTGCTTTTGGGTTAGCCGTTAGGTGGCTACCTCTACTTGTAGGTCTCTACAGCCCGCTTTCTGTGTGAACCCTACGCTAGTTTTCACGACAAAACGACAAACATGCGCGAAAAGCTCAAGGTGGTGAGCCTACCTCTCATATCTGAATCCCGTCGGGTAGTCGTGTGCGTCGTAGAAGCTGCTGGAAGTTCCGTTCGCTCTAGGTGACAGAAGCTCTCTCTCAAAGGTCAATAGTGGAAATGAGCTTAAAATGAAGTGAAAATTTCTTATAACGGGGGTCCCCGAACCACTTTTCATGAAATTTGACATGTGCTCCCAACTTCTTGCGAGATGTGGTTTAGGCTCAAAACCTTGTTGATTTGGACTCCATCTGGCCATTTTCCAAGAAATTTGACATTTCGGTCAAAATCTGGCCAAAACACGCTTTCCGCTCCAGTCTCATAATTGCACCCCCACTGTGCCATAGGTTGTCCTATAGTCACTGATCATCCCCACATATTTTCTTTTCATTACGATCATTTTTCACCTGCTTTTTGTATTTTTGAAGTTTTTCTGCCGAAAATTAGCAAAACTAAAAGGAAAATAGCAAATCAAACCTAGAAAATCATAATAAATCAAAAACATCACCGCAAAACATTATATACACTCACATGCAATTTTTATGGTCAAATTTCTCCGTTTTACTAATATTTTGCCAGAAAAATGGCTATGTTTACTTATATACACACACCTAAGGGCTTGATTTGGCATTTGGCCCCATACACTTGTAGATTCATGTTGTATAAGGCATATGTACTTGGCTTAGTCGAGAAAATTTCTCAAACAAACAACAACCCTTAAAAATAGTCAAAAAACATGCCCTTTTTTGCTCTTTCTGCCATTGGATCCGCATTTGAGAATGCCTCCCCCCCTCCTAGCCGGAGTCCTCCCGGACGACAAGGTATCGCCTCGGTGTATGTGCCGTGCACGGGTTGAAAAATTTGTGCTAATTCTTGGCCGTGTAATGTGGCCCTATATAATGCATACTCGGTCAATGCATGGAAAAATTAATGCTATGCAAGAGAAGGGTATAAGAAAGATGCTTATTGGCATTCACCGTCGAGGTTTCCTGTTTTCTTTGTAAGTAAAAGTTATAACTCTATTGCTCTTTGTTTGATTGTCTTTGTTGCAAAAGTCGCTTGCTTTGCCGCTACTGTTGATATGGTCATAGTTGTCTCCTTGGAGAGAATTTTCGTGGTGGAATTGGCTGTAGACCTTGTCTCTTTTTCTTTTCATTGGTAGCTTTTCTTTGGAGGTTTTTGTAGGTTTATTGCTCCTATCTCGATTGTCAACATTTTGTTGCGGATTGACACCCACATAAATCGGTTTACCGATTTCTTATGCAGTTGTCTGCCTTCCGATGTTTCTTGTACTGAAGGGAGTTCCTGTTGTTTCGGTTTTGGGATCCAGATGCGAGTCGTATTTGAGTTGTTACTGAGCATTTTCTTTGGGATCCATATCTGTTTTATTCCCTTTGTTGTTGGTTGAACTATTTGTTTCTCTTGAATTCTTCTGTTGTATTGTGGTTTGTCTGCCATGTCATTTCTATCCTTCCACACCCATACTGCTTCTGATCTCTTTACTGCGGTCGGTGACTTTTTATGCATGTAGTGAGCATGGTTGGTAGTTCTCTATTTTCTTTTTAGTGGCACCCTTCCATTTGGTGCTTTATCCAGTGATTGCATTGCTCTGGCAGCTGATTATTCTGGGGTTGCTGAGCAAAGGCTACCACCTCTTGTTCTTGTGCATGCTAAATTTTGACTACATTCGCATTCCAATCTATCTGCACATTGTACTCTTTTTGCCAAGGTTGTCCCAAGAACATGTGGTGTTGTGCGTTTTTATCCTCGACCACATAAAACTTGTGTGGGTAAACATATTGATGTACTTGTACATGCAATATAGTCCATTTAGCAAATGTGATGTACTATTTTCCAGCACTTGTTGAGTAGGATGAAGTTGACCTATTGGCTTGAGCTGTTTGAATAATCTGTAAGAGATCAAATTTTCTTGAGCTCCAAAATTGAGCAATGCCATCGATTCAACTTGATTGCTACCCACTTTGACTGCAATTATTGGCTCCGCTGTGTCTTCACCAAAATTCTTTAGTCGAATGGCATTGATTCGCAACGGTGATCCACATTGTTGTTGTTGTCGTAGAAGTCTTCTTTTTGCAATGTGTTCTTTTGCTTCTGCTTGAGCTTCTTCTTGTACCCTCTGTTTCTTCTTCATTCATTGTTTTCCTTGATGGATTTGTTGAAGCATATCCTGTGTTAGTGGTAAATGATATTTCTTCAATCGACACCCACTAATCCAATTTTGCATTCTTCACCTGCTAATGTAGCAAGCTTGATAGGTCCGCTTTGTGATAGGTCACTAATCACAAAGGGTCCCATCCCTCGCTTTTTAAGTTTCTTGGCATGTTGCTTCAAGGTATAAACAAGTACATAATCACCTATTTTGAACTCTTTTTTCCACACATGCTTGTCAAAAAACTCCTTTTGTCTTCTCTTTTTAGCATAGATCGAAGCTACAGCTCTCAAGTGAAGTTCATCTAGCTTTTCAAGATCATCTATTCTTGAAGAGAGCTCATGCCTTGTCCGCTCTAAGCATTTCGCTACTCATAGAGTTGGGATTAAAAACTCTATGGGTAATATAGCATTTGGGCCAAACACCATGTTGTATGGTGTCGTTACTATCGACGTTTTGTAAGCTACCTTGTATGCCCATACTGTTGAGTGTAATTGTTGATCCCAATATGTGCTTGACTCTGACACAATTTTAGTGAGAACCGTGCATAGTGTTTTATTTGTGGCCTTATCTTGTCAATTTGCCTGTGGATGATATGGAGCAGATTTTCTATGTATGACCATGAATTCCTCTAGCGGATATTCAATGACTTCATTAAGAAAATTTGTTCCTCAATCGTTGACAATTTCTATTGGTAAACCGTATTGTACAAAAACATTATCATACAAAAATTGTGCAGTGGATCGTGCATCTGCTTTTTGTGTTGCCTTGGCTTCCGCCCATTTTGTGAGATAATCCGTAGCCACAATGATATATTGGGTATGGGTGCAATATGGAGGGGGTGAAATAGGTCCCAGAAAATAAATGCCCCATTTTGCAAATGTCCTTGCTCCCATCATTGGCCGTAGTGGCATGTCATCTCTCTTTATCGGCACCTTGGTGCGCTGACATGCGTCACAACGCTTTACAAACTCGTCAGCATCCATATGCAATGTAGGCCACCATATTCCTATGGTTAAGACAATTTTTGCCATCTTATCGCCTGAAAAATGGCCTCCACTTATGCCTCCATGTGCGTGTTTTAGAATCAATAGGTATTCACTTTCACTTGCACAGATTCTAAGTTGATTGTCCTTTCCTCGCTTATAGAGTTGGTTCCCAATTAACTGAAAGTCACGAGCCTCCTGCTCTATAGCCCTTTTCCGTGCTCTTGTTATATTTTCAGGAAACTTCCTTGTGGTTAAGAAATCAATGATATATTGACTCCATGTAAGTGCAATGTTTACCTGAAACAATGTCGCGTGATCCACTGGTCGGTTTGCACTACATATAGCACAATTGTTAACATAAGCATGTATGTCCGCGTACATGGTTGGCCAATAAACCCCTAATTGTTTCAGTCTCTGGTGTGTTTTCACTGTTGAACAATGAAATTCACAATCCTGTACATGCGCTTCTTCAAGATAACACTCAAATTCCTCCGAATTTATACATAGTCGTAGAATCTGGTCCGATCCTAGATGATACAATCGTCCTGCAATCAACTGGAAGTTTTTTTTTTGTCAGATTGTTTGTTGTTGGATCTGTCTTCTGTGTTATCAAACCTACCTCCAAAATAAATAATGCTAACAATCTCCTGAGACCATTTGGGTATCATTTCAATATTGAAAAGATAAGCACCTGGTATGTCATCATCTACTCCTTCAGGAGCTTCCCCGTTGTCAGGAGTTTTTTGGAGCAAGGAATTGCACATATGTACATATCCATGCATGGTGCATCGAATAAAGGATTGCCCATTTTCCAGAGCCAGGTGGTTACGTGGGGCCCACATGTGTACAGGTAGGGCAGCATGTATATAGTGCATCGATTTTCACAATTACTAGTACCAGTGTGTTTTTTCTATAATAAGGAGGAGTTGGTAGCGCGTAAAACTTCTCGAGGAAGCTATCCGCGGGCCGACGACATGAGGTAAGCAGGTGCGTCAGATGGTATCTAGTGGCGTCAGGTGGGCGAACGCGGTCAATATTTGCATGCGGATGAGGACGGACACAACGTGGGTGTTTTCTTGTGAGAGTTATGCAGAAAGTTCATCATTAGGACCACTTTTTGGGGCCACTTCACGTGGTTGCGAGATGCATTATTGAAAAGAAATGAGTGCCAGGTGTGCGGATGATGCAAAAAGGTGACAACTATGCACTGCGAGGTCAGTTTTTGGCCGATTTGGGGTCCGTTTGAGGTCATCTAAAAGGCCACGGGTGCCCAAATAATAAAGCTAAGTGTGGAACTGAAAAAAATGAGAGAAGACCAGAAAAAACGTGGAGAAGAGAGGAGGAACAGCCGCAGGTGTGGTTTTGCTCATTTTGGAGCTTGTTTTGGTTGTAAACTGCTCATCCGAGGTCGGATTTGAGCACTTTGACATTGTAGACTGGGGTTTTGGGCCGTTGCGAACGCGATGGTACTGTCCATTTTTCCAAATTCCTCACTCTTTTCCTGCTGTTTTTCTGTGTAAGTTTCTACTATGAGCGAAGTTTCTGCTCTAGTTTGTGATTGTATCTGGCTTATTTTACCCATATTGTGTGAGCTATTTTCCCCATTGGTGTTGGACCAAGCTTAATTGTATCTAAACATCATAAATTCTCCTCTTTTGAGCTGAGTTTTTTGGGTGTGTGTGTGTGTGTGTGTCTGTGTGGAGTGGGCAAGTGGATAGTCTCTCTCCTCTCACTCTAGAGGTGTGCTCCCTGTCTCGGCCAGGTGTGTTGTCTAAGCCGAGTAGTGTGTGTGTGTATCTTTCCAAGAGTGTGTGTCAGGTTGTTATAGAGGCGCTGTGTGTGTTTTCATCCCGCTCACATTGTTTTGGTGCCCCCACTGAGGATCTTCTTCGAGTACCTTTTGCTTCGAGCTTCAAGCTTCGAGATTCGGGATTACAGGTTACAGGTTACAGGGATAGATATAGGTATAGGTAGCTGGAGTACAGTGATATACTAGCATTGGTGTCACTTACAGTTGTTGTGGGTATGCATCACTTGTCGCCTATTTGAGCGCATTGTCCGTTGGATTGTATGTTACTTGTGGAAAATGCCATGGTACGCCTTTGTGGATCCATATATGGTTTTATTTGGCAGTCCCAGCCATTTCTGAGACTTGGTCTAGAAGATAGTCATTTCTGAGGCTTGATTATACGCGATTTTCATTAGCCTTCATGTGAGGGTCGATAGCATGAGGTTTTTATTGAGCTGGGGGATTCTCAAAAGTGGAGATCCTTTCGGTGATACAGGTAGCTCAAGCACCCTTTTCGTGACCTCGCCATAGGCTATGTATTAGTGATTCGTGTTTGATGCTCGGGTTTTATTGTTGACAGTTTATGCATACATATACAGTCTATATTTTGGGTTCACACTGCTCTACTTCTGGGGAAACTCTGCCAAAACTTTTCCAAGTTATGATGGCTGGTTTTTTGGTCTTTTGAGCCATTTATGCTGTGATGCTGCTGAAAATCTGGCAAAATTAGAGGATAAGTCAGGTGTGCCTTCTTGGGAGCTTCATGGTTGGCTTTAATGGATGATCAAAATGGCCCTCAGTTCACTCCTTTTCATTTAACTCAAAGAATCGAGATTAATGTTCATGTGTCCAGGAAGATCTTTTTCCAGCAGCGCATAGTCTTTATGTTTGGGCCAAGAAGATTGAGAGAGATCTTGGAATGTCCTTTGCCTGTTGTAATTCCGATGATCAACTATGAAAACTCATTTGATGTGCATGTGTTTGTCCTTATCTAAAGTTGAGCTCCATTGAATTTTCTGGGAATTGAGTCAGTAAAAGTTTTAGGTTCTTGCACGTGTGTTCAAAGGGGTTCTCAAAGCATTGTGAATTGGGTAGCCATGGATTTCTCTTATCCGGAGTTTCATGGAAGAAGTGATGAAGATGTGGAAGATTTTTTGGAAAAGATGGAGGTTGCCTGCATTAGCAACCAGATTCATGACCCTGCGCAGATGTTACGCCTTCTCCAAATTTGTTGGAAGAGTGATGCATGAGTTTGGTCTAAAGAATTTGAAGAGGAGTTGCGTGTGGCTGATCCACCTGTAAGGTTGAGTTGGGACAATCTACGACATGGGTTGGAAGTGGAGTTTGTGAAGATAGAAGATCCTGACAAAGTGTGGCAAGAAGTACAGGTTTTGGTGCAAAAGGAAGGTGAGCCACTAGATGCGTACATACGTCAGTTCTCATTGGCATGGGAGCGGATGTGCAAGGCCTTAGCACCACAGGTACCCCCGCCTGACATGATGAAGAAGGACAGGTTCTTGGCTAGTCTTTGAAAGAATATACGTTGGAGAGTGGAGCTAAAGAAGCCTAGGACATATGAAGATGCACTAGAGGTAGCAAGGAAAAAAGAGTGGAAGCTGAGGAAAATGAGCCAGTTAGGGGTGGAGTCTTTGTCTATGAGGTCTAAATTTTAGCCTATAGAGTCTTTACAAGGTCGCATGTCAGGGGTTCATCATGAACCAGTGGTTCCTGTTACTACTCAGGTTATGCCAGCAGTGGTCACTACATCGGTGCAAGATGATGGGCTAAGGCAAGACATGAGGCAAGTGGTAGATTTGATGAAGAATCTCAGCCTAGACATGCTAGGTCAAGTGGGAAATAATCGAGGTCGAGGGAGGTTTGCAAATCAGCCAGGAGGTGAAGAAAGGTCTAGGAATGGTGCTGGACAAAGCAATGGTAGGTTTTGGAGGCAGACGCCCACATGTTATAATTGTGGAGAGTTGGGTCACATCAGCCCGCAATGTGATAAGCCACCAAGGATGGGGGGAGACATGTATACATTGCAAAGACAGGTGCTAACTAGGTCAAATGATTATGGCATCGAAATTAAGGGAGATGAAAGAACCAGTGGACTGACCCAGGAGGAAAAGGGAAAGACAAAAGTGCTAAGTGTAGTCACCTTGGAGAAGGCATCAAAGCTAGAGGATACATTAGTGATGCCTATTGGGAAGAGGACCACAGAGGATAAGGAAGGAATAAGTGCCCCAGGTCCTAGTAAGAATAAAGGAAAGAGCCATGAAGGCGAGGATGTCAAGGCCAAGAGGAAAAGGAGAGCTCGTCGAAAGTTTCATGTTTCAGATTTTCCACTAGGGGATGGGCAATTAAGCTATGACTTGAAGGAGGATCTGACGAGCAAGAAGGCAGATGTTACTTGTGTGCAGCTTATAGAGATGGTGCCTAAGCTAAAGCGACAGTGGAAGAGGATGGTTAACCCAATGTAGAAAGAGCCAGAGAGAGGTTCAGTAAAGGTGTTGGCAATGGATGAGCTACCAGACATTTGTCCAATAGTAGATGTGTGGCATAAAAGGAAAAATTTGGTACAAGTTTATGTGGATGGCGGAGCCCAAATATGCGTCATAACACGCTCATGCGTTGAGAAGATGGGTCTCACAGTGGATGGGGTGTCAGGTTTCCGGATCAGATTGGCAAGCCATCAAAAAGTAAAATGCTTGGGTGTTGTAAAGATCTTAGAAGTGGAGTCATATAATGCAAAGTCAGTGGTTGATTTTCATGTGATGCCAGCAGGGTTGGGAGCATATCCTATTATATTGGGCAAACCATGGTTACGTGCAGTGGGAGCTGTTCAAGATTGGCGACATGGTACGATTAGCCTCTATGGAAAGACAGGTAACAAGAAGCTTCATAATATAGACACAAGGAAACGATTAGAGGAGCTTTATAAAGATGAGGATGAGTCTAGTGATGAAGACTCTTCCACGGTGACAGATGAGGACAATGATAGCACTACCAGCAGTGATGAGGATGTTGATGTTGCAGTTCTTTTGATGGACAAAAAAATCCAGGAGTATGGTTTAGTTGCATTTACAAATGAAGCTGAAGATGAGAGTGAAGGGCCTTATGAAGTGATTGAAGGGCTGATGCAAACCAAGGTTGAGTTTTCAAAGAAGCAGGAATTGTTGACACAAATGATCAGTGGAGACCTCTCAGCTATGGAGAAGGATATATATTTGCACATGCTGGCTAGTTTTCTTGATTTGTTCATTACTTCATATGAAGAGATCAGAGGGTTCAAGGGTGAAGAGATGCATATAGAGCTGAAAGAAGGTGCTAAGCCAGTGCGGCAAAGGCTAAGAAGGATGGGTCAAGAGCAAATGGAAGCCTTGCGGGTAGAGGTGGAAAAGTTATTGAAGGCAGGGTTTATAGTTCCAATAGAGACCATAAAATAGGTGAGTCCAGTAGTGGTCAGTCCAAAGAAGGATGGGAAGTGGAGAATTTGTGTAGATTTTAAACCCTTAAACGCAGCCACTAAGAAGAACCCATATCCTCTTCCATTCATCAATCAGATCTTGGATTCACTGGCAGGTTATGAGAGGTACAGTGTGTGTGATGGTTTTTCAGGCTATTTTCAATTGAAGATTGCTCTTAAAGACTGCACAAAGACCACTTTTATTACGCCATGGGGCTGCTATTTTGACACAGTATTGCCATTTGGGTTGTCAAATGGACCTTCCTTCTATCAAGAGAGAGCAAATTGGGTGTTGGAACCATTCATTGGTAGTTGTGTTAAAGCTTTTATGGATGACTTCTGTGTTTATAGCAGTAGGGCTGAACACCATGAGAAGCTGCAGATGGTATTGGCTCAATATGATGAATGTGGAGGACAACTAAATCCAAAGAAATGTCATCTAGCACAGCCAAGGGTGAAGTTATTGGGCCACATGGTGTCAGAAAATGGCATTGAGGCTGATCCAGACAAGGTTAAGTCTATTATTCTTCTTCCATCACCTACGAGTATGAAGCAATTGGCAACTTTTATACACAAAGTGAAGTACATGGCACGGTTTATTCCATTGTCTTCGCAGCTTCTCTATCCATTACAGCAAGTGGCAAATCATGATCCATTGCAATGGGATGACAAGTATGAAGAAGTGTTTCAAGAGGTGAAAGAGGTGTTAGGGGGGTTGTCAGCCATGCAGGCTCCTGATTGGGAGAAAGTGTTTCATGTAAATCCATCAGTAGGGGATGATGCCATTGGAGCCATGCTATTGCAAAAGGGGAAGGGCTGCCATTATATGAGGCCAGTGTATTGTGAAAGCTGAGTGAAGTTGGTAGTGGAGAGAAAGTTATCGGAAGTAGAGCTAGTGATGGCCAGTGTAATATTTGCTTGTCGACGATTTCGTCATTACTTTCTACCACGGCCTTTTGTTTTCTTGACGAGTTATGCCTTTTTGCCACAGTTAATTAATGGTACTAACATGTGAAATGTGGTGAAGAAATGGGTAATTGAGCTGCAAGAGTTTGAGTTCTCTTTTCTAGTGGAAGATAGTACAAGGGCTACCCTAGCTGATTTGTTGACCTACAAGGAGAATCCCCTTATTGTTAAGGAAGAGGTGGTGAGAAAGGTAGTTGAATAAGTGCCAGAGATCAGTAATGCACATGTGTTGTTCTTTGATGGTTCATACAGAAAGAGCCATGATGCAGCTTCAGGGGGTATAGAACTTTATTATCCAGAGGGGAAGCTAGTATGCAAGAGAGGGTTCAAATTGGATGCTCATAGTAACAATGAGGCTGAATATGCTACTTTGGAAGCCGGATTACACATTTGTTTGAAGCATGGGGTTCGAAGGTTGAGCATAAAAGGTGATGCCTTGTTAGTGGTGAAGCAAGTGCTGGGAGTGTGGAAGAGCAAGAACACCTCATTGAAGGAAATGTGCTTCAGAATTAAAGGCCTGTTAAAAAAGTTCGAAGCATGGATCATCAGACACATTGAACGTGCTCTAAATGGAGAGGCACATGAAGCAGCTCAAGGTATGATTGGGGAGCTATTTGTGTTAAGGACCACCTTACCTCTTTATCATGGCCGGGAAAGTTTGGCTCAAGAAGAGGAGTTTTTGCTAACAGGAATCATTCCAAAGGAGATTCAGAAGTCTAAGAAGTATGGCTTTGTGCATAGAGCATACAGGTACAAATTGATTGGTGATGTCTTATACATGAAAGGGGCTGATCTCGTGTTGAGACTTGTACCTTGGCGGGAGGAGCTTTATAGAGTGTTGGAAGAGAATCATGAAGGCGCATGTGGTGGCCATTTTGCTCTAATGATCACCTTGCATAAGATTTTGCAAGAGGGGTATGTATGGCCTAGTTTGCACAAGGATGTTCACCATTGGTGTAGGTCTTGCAATAGGTGTCAAGCATTTGGGAAGAGAGTGTTGAAGCAAGAGCTACGAAAAACAATTATGGCGTTTGATGTGTTTGAAAAGTGGGGGATTGATGCAATAGGCCCGTTACCTATCACAAGCAGGGGCAAAACCTATATCTTGACGGCAGTGGACTATCTCTCTAGATGGGCAGAGGCTATAGCAGTAAAACAGATCACTGCAAAGGATGTGGAAAAATTTGTGTATGATGAAATATGTTGCAAGTTTGGGGTGCCATTAGAGCTACTTTCAGATAAGGGGTCAGAATTTAGAGCTAAACTGCTAGACTTCTTATGCACAAAGATGAAGATTAGGCACCAGCATACCACTCCTTATTACCCGCACTGTAATGGCTTAAATGAAAGATTCAATGGTGAGTTGGTACAAATTCTTTCTAAAGTGACAGAGCACCAAGGAAAGAATTGGGATTTGGAATTGCCTAGTGCATTATGGGCTTACCGTACTTCGGTGAAGACAGGTACAGGGTTTACTCCATTTCATTTGGTGTATGGAAAGGAAGCACTACTGCCTGTGGAGGTAGAGTTGCCTGTGGTCAAGATGTTAGAGAAGTTTCTTGGGCCGCCTAGTGATGCATTCAAAGAGAGGCTCTTGCAGTTACAAGAGGTCCAGTTGGATAGGATGAGCGCATTGGAGCATTATGGGCAGATGCAGGATAAAGCTTTGGGAAAGATAAATGAAAAGGTCAAAAGTAAGGGTATCAAGAAACATGACTTGGTTTTGCGCTACAACAGTGAGCTAGACAACACCTTCCAAAAAAAGTTTCAAATTAAGTGGGAAGGCCCTTTCAAGGTAGTGGAGTGTTTTCCAAGTGGCACATATTAGCTGGCTAACCTAGATGGTGTTCTACATAAGTCAAGGGTAAATAAATTGCGTCTTAAATTGTATCATGCTAGACTGATGATGGTGGAGCAAGATGAGCTGTCTGTGGATCAAGCAGTGTTGATGAGGGATGAGGAGACTTGTGATGCGGCGAGTCTCATATCTCTCTTTGTTGTTGCTGATCATGAATGATCTAGCAGGCTAGAGGGTGGGCAAATTATGTGAGGAGTTTTTTGGAGCAAGGAATTGCACATATGTACATATCCATGCATGGTGCATCGAATAAAGGATTGCCCATTTTCCAGAGCCAGGTGGTTACGTGGGGCCCACATGTCTACAGGTAGGGCAACATGTACATAGTGCATCGATTTTCACTATTACTAGTACCAGTGTGCTTTTTCTATAATAATGAGGAGTTGGTAGCGCGTAAAACTTCTCGAGGAAGCTATCCGCATGCCGACGACATGAGGTAAGCAGGTGCGTCAGATGGCATCTAGTGGCGTCAGGAGGGCGAACGGGGTCAATATTTGCACGCGGATGAGGACGGACACAACGTGGGTGTTTTCTTGTGAGAGTTATGCAGAAAGTTCATCATTAAGACCACTTTTTGGGGCCACTTTACGTGGTTGCGAGACGCATTATTGAAAAGAATGAGTGCCAGGTGTGCGGATGATGCAAAAAGGTGACAACTATGCACTGCGAGGTCAGTTTTTGGCCGGTTCGGGGTCCGTTTGGGGTCATCTAAAAGGCCACGGGTGCCCAACTAATAAAGCTAAGTGTGGGAACTGAAAAAACTGAGAGAAGACCAGAAAAAACGTGGAGAAGAGAGGAGGAACAGCCGCAGGTGTGTTTTTGCTCATTTTGGAGCTTGTTTTGGTCGTAAACTGCTCATCCGAGGTCGGATTTGAGCACTTTGACATTGTAGACTGGGGTTTTGGGCCGTTCCAAATGCGATGGTGCTATGCATTTTGCCAAATTACTCACTCTTTTCCTGCTATTTTTCTGTGTAAGTTTCTCCTATGAGCAAAGTTTCTGCTCTAGTTTGTGATTGTATCTGGCTTATTTTACCCATATTGTGTGAGCTATTTGCCCCATTGGTGTTGGCCCAAGCTCAATTGTATATAAACATCAGAAATTCTCCTCTTTTAATCTGAGTTTTTTGGGTGTGTGTGTGTGTGTGTGTGTCTATGTGGAGTGGGCAAGTGGATAGTCTCTCTCCTCTCACTCCAGAGGTGTGTTCCCTGTCTCGGCCAGGTGTTTTGTCTAAGCTGAGTGGTGCCCCATAGTGGTTGTGTGTGTGTGTGTGTGTGCATCTTCCCAAGAGTGTGTGTCGGGTCGTTATAGAGACGCTGTGTGTGTTTTCATCCCGCTCACACCGTTGTGTAGCCTTGAAAGATGATATGCTCGTAGATGAGTTTTACCCTTTTTGACTACCAGTGTGAAATCAAAATCTAGAAATATAATTAACCAGCGTACTATTCTCTCTGTATTGCATGGTTTATTTACCAGATACAAAAGAGCTTGATGATCTGTGAAGAACACAATTGTTTGTGAGCAAATAATGCCGAAATTTCTTTACAGCATAAATCATTCCTAACCCCTCTCTTTCGGTGGTTGTGTAGTTCTTTTCCGCACTATTTAACTATCGGCTTGCATAACAAACTAGAAAATCCATTGTTCCGTCTCCAGGTTGGAGCCAGAATACTCCCGATTGCATATGCAGATGTATCAATGTGAACATGGAATATCTTTTCCCAATCCGGTGCTTTAAGTACAGGTGAGGATACAAGGTTTTCCTTCAACTTTTGGAATGAAGTTTCACACTCCTCAATCCAATCGAAACTGACTAACAAACGATACAGAGGTTGTGCAATCACTACATACATATATATCAATCTTCGATAATATCCGCAGTGTCCCATGAAGGATTTCACTTGTTTCACATTAGTAGGCGTGGGCAGGTCTACTATGACCTTGATTTTATCTAGGTCTGTGGTTACGCCATTTCTTGAGACAATGTGTCCTAAGATGCGGCCTTGCCTAACCATAAAAATGCACTTTTTCGGGTTAAGACAAATGCGATATGTTCTGCATTTTTCAAATAACTTTTGCAAATGGTCAATATGTTCCTCTCGTAGAAGAGAGTGTACACAAAGTTCATCCATGTATATTTCTAAGAATATTCTCGGGTATTCTTTGAACGCATGTGTCATTAACCTTTGAAAGGTAGTTGGGGCATTAGTTAAGCCAAAAGGCATAACCCGATACGCATATATTCCCCATTCTGTGGCAAACGCTATTTTTTGTTGATCCTCTATTGCAATTGCCAGTTGGTTGTATCCTGAAAACCCATCTAGAAAGGAATAAGCCCGTTTCGGCCACCCTCTCAAGTGTTGGAATTAGGGTTGCAGAGAAACACACACAGCTTGGATAAGATGAAGGAAGCTCAAGGCACACAAAAGAGAGTGTGTTACTTAGTGTGCAATGGAAAGATAGATAGCCCTAGAGTGATGGACGTATATACAATGCACGGGGGAAAAAACCTCCTAAAGAGGGAAAAAATGCCCCGGTGGTCCTAGTGTGTTCACACACATCACTACCACATGTATATGGTAACAAATCCCCCCTGGAGTGATGTGGTGAACGAGAGCTGGCACATGAGTAAAGGGAAGTGCCATGCCCTGAGGACAGGATCAGTCCACAAAGGGGAGTAAGCCCAAAGCTTTGCGGAAAGCTTCAAGCTTCTCACGAGACAATGCCTTTGTGAAAAGATCTCCACAGTTGTCCTGTGTTGGCACATAAGCCAAGCTGATCTCTCCTGTAGAGAGCCTCTCCCTGACATAGTGGTAATGCACCTCAATGTGCTTTGTGCGAGCATGAAAAACTGGGTTCCTCGCAATTGCCAATGCGCTCTCACTATAAGTGTAGATAGTGTTAGTAGTGTCCTGTCCAACACCCAAATCCGCCATAAGGCATATGAGCCATACACGCTCAACCGTAGCTGTGAAGACTGCCCTGCACTCAGCCTCACAACTCGAATTGGACATAGTAGATTGCTTCTTGCTCAACCATTATATACATGAACTGCCAAGCATGAAACAAAAACCACTTGTGGACACTCGCGTGTCAAAACAACCAGCCCAATCTGAGTTCGAAAAAGCATGTAAGTCTGGCGGCAATGATCCCCCCTTGGGATAAAACAAGCCAAGATGTAAAGTGCCACTAAGGTAGCGAAAAATCCTCTTGACAGCCTGCCAATGCTTAGACCCTGGGCTATGCATAAATCTGCTACCTGTGAGACTGCAAACTGAATATCCAGCCTTGTGTTGCATACATAAATGAGGCAACCAATAGCAATTTGGTAAAGAGTGACATCAGCAGGATCTCCAACATCATGTAGACTCAACTTCAAACCTGTTCCATGGGGGTGGCAATAGGTTTGCAATCCTCAAGTCCAAACTTACATAGCAATGTCTCTATGTAACTTTTCTGACACAAGGCAATACCACCATCACACTGCTTAAACTGTATACCCAAGTAATGATGCAACAGCTCCAAATCTTTCATCTTGAAAGTAGCATTCAAATCATCCTTAAATTCAGCACTATGTCTCTCATTTGGTCCAGTGATCAGCAAATCATCAACATAAAGAACCACAATGAGAAGTACATCACCCTCACGCTTTACATACAATGTGCTTTCTGTTGGAATGTTAGGAAAGCCTTGTTTGACCAAATGAGTGTCAGCTTTCTCATACCAAGCACGAGGAGATTGCTTCAACCCATACAAAGCCTTGTTACATTTTCACACTTTGTCCTCTTGTCCTTTTATGACAAAACCGCGAGGCTGCGTTACATAAACTTCCTCAAATATGTCACCATTCAAGAAAGCAGTAACAATGTCTTATTGATGTACATCCCAACCAAAATGAGCTGCCAATGCACATAGAAAACGTACAGTAGTCATACGACAAGTGGGAGCAAAAGTCTCCTCATAATCAATGTCTTTTTGCTATGCATAACCCTTTGCAACAATTCGAGCCTTATGGCGATGGATCTCACCATCCGGCTTGCATTTTAACTTGTAAACCCACTTTGTACGAATGGCCTTTTTGCCAGGAGGCAAATCACATAAAGTCCATGTGTCATTCTCTATAAGTGCATCATATTCTGACTGCATGGCAACCATCCAATTTTCTGAATTCTGCACTTCATCAAAAGACAGAGGCTCCTCAATATCATATAAACTAGACACAGCCAAAGCATAACAATTTGATGCATAAGATGCATGGCGAGAGCCTGAACGAGTACGACTAGACAAAGGTACATTCAATTTACTGTCACGCAGAGTGTGCACCAGCCATTTTGGCATACCTCTAGCCTGCTCATTTTCAGCCCTTTCCTCATCAAGTACATCATGTACATCTGCATCAGTAATAGGTTGATCTAAAACATTTTCAGAAACCCCCATAGACAGTACATTTGCCTCATTGGAACTTACATTCGTATTTCCACCCCACTGAAAAGAGGCAACAAAGTGTTATAAATGTCCTTTGAGCTTACATTATTGTCTCTAGTACATGACAGCAAGGGCTGAACAGAATCTTCCACAACACTACATCCCAAGAAACCATAATACATTTTGTTTGTGGATGATACAACCTGTAACCTTTGCTTTCAACACTATAACCAACAAAAATACATTTGACAGCCTTATCATCCAATTTTCTGCACTGTACTTGTGGCACCAAAGCATATGCCAAACAACCAAAAACACGCATGTGCTCAATACAAGGCTTTCTATCATGCCATGCTTCATATGGAGTAATAGACTGCAAAGCTTCTGTAGGACACCTATTAAGTACATAAGTGGCACACATGATGGCCTCAAGCCAAAAAGAATGAGGCAAAGCTTGACTTTTGACTATACATCGTGCCATTTCCGTTAGTGACATGTTTTTTCTCTCAGCAACACCATTTTGTTGAGGTGTATAAGGCACTGTACATTGGTGTTTTATCCCACGACTAGCCAGAAATGCATTAAATTCATGAGACATATACTCCCCCCCTCGATCGGAACGGAGGGTGCCCATAGTACATTTCGAGACATTTTCAGCCATAGCCAGAAATTGTTTGAAGCACATAAAAACTTCGGACTTCTCTTTAAGCGGAAATACCCATGCATGCCTGAAGTAATCATCAATGAAAGTCACGAAGTACAGGTAATTGACCAAGGACGGAGTTTGCATGGGCCCACAAACATCACTATGCACAAGCTGCAACCTGCATGTGGCCCGAACGAACCATCCTTTGGAAATTTAGAAAGCTACATCTTACCCAAAATACAACCTTCACAAACATGTTTTGACAAGTGCTTCAAGAGGCGGCAAAGAAGAAACCATATCAGATTTCTGCAAACGCAGCAAACTGGCAAAATTCAGATGACCAAAACGTGCATGCCAAAGTTTTGCATCTGAAATAGCCCTTGAATCTGCAACACCATTTGCAAAATTTTGTCCACACTTGTCATACAAAGTGAGCTTATACAGCCCACGGCACAAAAGGCCAAATGCAACAATTTCATCACCAAAACTGAGATCATGAACTGTACATCTGTCATCCACAAATTTGACTACAAGTCCAAGTCTAGCAAGTGCAGATACAGACAAGAGATTCTTCTTGATCCTAGGTACATAAAGTGCATCAACAAGTGTGAAGGAACTTCCATTAGCAGCAGTGAGCACAATCTTTCCAACTCCGTGAACTGGATAAGAGGCGTTGTTGGCACAAGTGACTAAATTCCCATGAGGGACAGACTCGAGAGAGGTAAACAATTCACGATGTGAGGTAATGTGCTTTGTAGCACCACTGTCTAAATACCACACATGTGAATTTGCAGCAACAACTGACAAGCATGCATCATGGACAACATGGTTGTAAGTGCACTCTGCGCTAAAATCCCATTCTGCATCAACATCAGCAACACAGTCTCCTTTCACAGAAAACTCAACAATGGCTGCATTTGTAGTGGAACCAGCATTTGCAATGGAACCACCCTCTTTCTTCTTAGCCTATTTGGCCTTCAACTTAGGACACCACTTGATCAAGTGATCATTGGATTTACAATAATGGTAACGCATCTTGTTTTTGCCCTTATCACCAGAATTGCCAGACGAAGTGCTGCGAGCAGAAGCACTAGGAGCAGAATTTTTGCCACTCGCAGCAGAACCATAAGAAGTGGCTCATTACTGTTACCACCCTTTCTTTGAGAAGCAATAAAAGCCTATTCAACAGCACGCTGCCTAGTCCTGTTTTTTCTAGAAACTGACTCTTGCAACAACAATGTGCATAATGCATCAAACTTGACAACTTCAGGATTTCCTTGGGTCATAAGTCTCCAAGTACTAGCAAAAGTCTGGTAAGAATCTTGTACGGCATCAAGAACAGTCTGCACAAGGGAACTGTCTGAAATAACTTCACCTGCAGAAATAAGTTGCTCATTGATATCCTTGACACTAGCAAGGAAAGTGTCCATATTATCTTCCTCATGCATAATCTTCGACTCCAGCTCTTTCCGCAGCATAGCGGCTTGCATAAAGACCTGCTAGAATATCCCAAGCCTGTTTTGCAGATGTTGCTGAACGAATGTGAGGAAAAATGGTGCGCTTCATAGACAACGCAATCAATGCATGAGCCTGCGCATCCTTAACATCCCAACGAGCTTGTTCTGCTGTAGGCAAAACAACTCTAACAGCTGCAATCCTTGCAGCAAGACCTGCAACATCCTCAACATCGCCTGCATCCTCAGAACCAGGACGTACATCAATGCCTTGCACAATGTTCCAGACACCCTTTGACACAAGAACATGTTGCATCATATAAGACCACATAGGGTAGTTGTCCCCATCCAACCTATCCTCAGGAGCAAACATCTTGAACACATCTGTGTTGTTGTTGTCTGCCATGGTAAATGTTGCACCTGATGTGAAAACTGCCCGAAAATAGGAGAAACGGAGCGGAAACAACCTGTGCTATATAGCACAAACCATAGAAGACTATAAGGCACCTGTTATGCAGAAAACGACACTGACAAAAATTTTGCACAAAATGACAAAATAGCCTATGCAATACTGCCTGTAGTGGAAACGGAGGCCGAAATGAGCCCAAATCAAAATTTTGAGGAGACCAAGCTCTACGAGCCATCCCAAAGTATTTTTTGACCTGCGAACGCTCGCCAAAGCTGACTGAAATCGGAGAAAGTGAGCAGGCATGTACTGGAGCAGCTGGCGACTAAGCCTGGGAGGACGCAAGCTGCTCTGATACCAATTGTTGGAATTAGGGTTGCAGAGAAACACACACAACTTGGAGAAGACGAAGGAAGCTCAAGGCACACAATAGAGAGTGTGTTACTTAGTGTGCAATGGAAAGATAGATAGCCCTAGAGTGATGGGCATATATACAATGCACGGGGGAAAAAATCTCCTAAAGAGGGAAAAAATGCCCCGACAGTCCCAGTGTGTTCACACACATCACTACCACATGTATATGGTAACATCAAGTACATGTTCTGTGATCGGCAAGGGATAATTATCCCTTATGGTGGCTGCATTTACCTTCTTGAGGTTTACACACACTCGCAGTTTTCCGTTCTTTTTGGGGACAACCACAATGGGTGACACCCAATCTGTATGCTCGATTTCATAGATGAATTCAACATCCATCAGCTTGTCAATCTCCTCTTTGATTTGTTTAGCAAATGTGTCATTATATGTATAAGGACGCTATTTGCTAGGTTTGACATCTGATTTTAAAGGAATTGTATGTTGACATATCGATGGATCAACTCCTTTGATGTCTTTGTAGGACCATGCAAACACATCTTTATACTTCTTGAGAAGTTGTGTTAACCGTTCTTCTTCTTCAGTCTCTAAATCAGTTGCTATATAGACCGATTGAGGCTTCTCATCTGGTTCAGCGAGGTC
The DNA here is from genome assembly GCF_014529385.1 of Adiantum capillus-veneris. NCBI lineage: Eukaryota > Viridiplantae > Streptophyta > Polypodiopsida > Polypodiales > Pteridaceae > Adiantum > Adiantum capillus-veneris. Next base: position 17,574,820 of record NC_140941.1, on the reverse strand, counting down.
TATCCATTTTGCATTTTCCAGCCCATCGTAAGAAACCTGGTTTGTTCTTTCCCTGACTGGTGGTGTCATGATGATTTTTCTGTCCTGGATGGTGAATTTTCGATAGTGTGATGGTACATTCATGTTTCCATTTGCTGACTCCCCTTTACCATAACTATCTCCCTCAGTAGTCCATACCTCTCATAAAAACCGTTTTAGTTCTTGGTATTTCTTTTTACGCTCCAGTTTGGTCCACTCTGGGTCTTTTGTTGCTTCTTTTTTTTTTTTTTTTTTTTTGTGATTTTGTTTCTGTTTTAGCTTTTCATACTTGTCTTATTTTCTCTCGCGTTTCTTCCCTTTGAACTTTTGAGAATCTTCATGATATTTGATCTTTTACACAATCCTCTGCTTTTACAAGCATTAGATAGTGAGTTTTATCTTTTATCTTGGGCATCAAGTTCTCTCTCCCTTTGTTTTCTGCTCGTTTTCTCCTACAGCGTTCCTGGCGTCTAGGGTGCTGATTGGCAAGATCATAAATTTGATATTCCTTGTTTTCTCTCCACACTCGCTTGAGTTGTCTGAACACTCGTTATCTGCATCGTTATTTACCTCCAAATGCTTAGAGGAGTTATAAAACTCTTCTTGTTCTGGTGGTTCTACATATTCATCTCCTCCTAGTATAATGCTTACCATGTAATAGGGTAGCACATCATAGCCATCTTTATCGCAAAATTTTGTTGTTGGACTATCTATAATGGTACAGACATCCAAAGTTTCTAGTATGTGTTCCCATTCCAGAGGTTCCAAGGCAGTTTTAGGAAAAGGTTCCAGATTATAATCCTTGTTCTCAATTACTCTTTCTAAGATGCATTCCCCTCTTTTTAAGCTCCCACAATGTGAAGCTCCGCACATCCATAGCTCTTTTTGTTTCCCTAACCATGCTGGGAGTTTCGATCCTGCCAATGTAGCTTAATCAAATTCTTCCACTGGTGTCTGGTTCACATCCTTGTAACTATGGTCTTTTAGGTGTATTTTGGTTGTTGTCTCACCATGTCTGAGGTATATGTGGTCGTAACCCCAATCTTGGACTATCTCTAATTGTCGCATGAATGGTCTTCCCCAGATGATCTCATAATTGTTCTTTTTGTCAAAATCGACTATTGTAAATGTATGTTCATACTCGATTCTACATGAGGTGACAATCACTTTTTCTAAGAGTCCTAGAGGCTTCTCCATGAACCCATTTGTCAATTTCAACTTCATTCTGGTAGCTCTTTAAGCAGGTTTTTCCCATTTTTACATGATTTCCTTGGTGGCGATAGAAAATCCTGCTCCACTGTCAACAATAGCTTTGGAAACTACTCCTTCGAATTCTATTGGTAGCGTGGTGTTTCCATCTTCTCCCTTGCAATACTCTCCAACCTTGTTTAAAGGTACTGGGCTAGTGTTTAGTTGAGGCCTGTCCAATTCACTTCCTAAAGCTTCGAGGTGGGGTCTTTCACTCCAAATTTTTCTAGGCATTTGCCTACTATGGTCCACATGTTTGGTCGTAACCTTAGGAGTTCGGCTAATGTGATTGTGCATGCCACCGGGGTGGACAGTAACTCAATCAACCCTTGTGAATCCATCACTTTGTTAGAAGAAAGTCTTTGAGATTGGATTGATCTCACCTCAGACTTGACTTCATACTCTCCTAGGTAAGAGGGTGGAGTTTTCAGCGAGTCTGGTTAGTTGTGCCCCAAACTAATTGACCCCTGGTCTCCCCCTTGTGAATGCATATCAAAGTTCATTTGCGACCTTTTCCTCAAATTATTCAATAGGAGGTAAGATCTCGTTTTTCTCTGTTCTCTTGCTATTCATGTGGTTACTCACCCTGTTAGCTTCGTTGGCCTCACGGATTTGCTTCCACAGATCATCTAGACCGTTACAATTCTTACCCATTTCTACCAATGTTTTAGGCTGGAACCCCTCACTTGCCTCATCTGTTGTATTTGGCACTATGATAGGCTCCCCCTTCGACTCATAAGCATTTGTGAGTCTTTCTTTTGTTTCTACTTGTTCCTATAAAGTTGGTTTGATAGGGCTTGGATCTGGTACTTCATGCCAATTTTCAGGTTTACCAAGCGGGTTTTCTATCAAAGATTGTGCCGTTTCAATCATCTTCCTACACATTTCCAACCTCTGTTTTCTATTTTAGCATATGGATAAGTCATCCATCTTTGCTCTTGGGTTTGGTTCTTTTTGAGTCTGGCTTCGTAAGCTTTTAAACTTGTATCTAACTACTCATTTACCTTGTCTGCCAGTACTAATCCTCCGGATCCTACACTTTTGGATTCTGTTATTTCCTTCGGTGCTATGGTTGCCACAGTGTGTGAGCTTAGGTTAGCTAGATCCTCTAATGGCTCTAATCTATCCTTTGTGTGTTTTAAATCCTCGGATAGAGCCGTCTGCTCTCGTTCTTTCCTGGTTTTCATACGCACCTTTCTAGCTTTCCAAGTGCTTCTCGGATTTTTCGTTTTTGAACTTGGGGCACCGGTTTTTGGCTCTTCAATTATGGGTTCGTTTGTCATTCTTTGAGCTTGGGCTTGTGTCACTACCTGAATAGGTATTATTGTTTCATTTTCTGACCCTCCACTGGAAGGCACTGCTTCTAGCATGTTGAAGGTAGTTTTTGCTCCTTTGCTCGGGTTCTTAGGGCAATCAAGAATCAAATGAGTAACTCCACACTCGGTGCAATATGCGTTGACTCTAATGATTTCATCATGAGGATAGTCTCTTAGCCAATGGTCTCCACCACACTTGTAGCAGGGTCCTTTAGGCTGTTGAGGTGCTACTTGAGCTCCTCTTTGTTGGTATGCATGTCTCTGTCCGCCCATGCCTCCGTTGGCTATGAACAACAATGTTGGTTCATCCAAGCTATATCTTCCTTCTCCTCCTGCTTGCGCAGCTGTAGGTGGTCCTATATTTCCTATCATGCTCCATGGTTATGGTGTTGAGGGTTCTTCCGGTGGGTCATAGATAGGATTTGCAGCATATCCATTGGGATATTCATAATATGCATGCATAGGCACCAAAGCCTTCTCTTTTGATTCGATTACAGTTGGTGTGTACCTTATGCCGACTAGTCGTAATCCTGGTAGGGGTGGTTGTTGCCCCAACACTGGTTGTGGTCTTTCTACACCTACAGGTCCTGGTATGTTGCCTGCTTGATACCTAGGCATTGGTGAAATTTGAGAAGATGCTACCTGAGCTTGGGGAGCATAAGGTCTCTCTCTCACATATCCCTTTTTATAATAACAATCCTTCGTCCCATGGTTTGTCCATTTTTATTCAATAGCACACCACTTGGGCTGTTTAGCCTGGGGTTTGGCGTACAAGTTAATCTTTTTTAGGACTTCCTCTACAAGCTGCTCCTGGTTTACAGCTACTTCTCCTTTCGGTGCTCTCTTAGAAGGCTTGCTTCCACTCTGTTGTGAGGATGAATCGTCGTCAAGATCCTTGAACTCACCCTCCTTGTAGACCGCACAATTGTCTACAAGGTAAAGAGCCTCCTTAGTTAACTCATTTAACGTCGTGCTCCTCTTCATATGTAAGTCCTTCTGGAGATCTGCATTCCTTAGTCCTTGGATAAATATAAGCATAAGTCTGGACTGAGTTGGCACTTCTTCCACAAGGCAGAACTTAACATATCTTTTTAGTCGTAGGGCTGCCTTTCGCACAGATTCCCCTTCTTTTTGTTTGAATTTATGGATTTGTGAGACTGTATTATGAGCTATCCCCCTTTGTGAGAATTCCTCGATAAACTCGTCAAACACCTCCTCCATAGACTCAAAGTCTCTACGTTCCACATAGTTGAACCAAGTAGCAGCGTTATCCTCTAGGGTTAGTCCAAACCCTACAAATTGGGTAGGGAAGTCTAACACCTCTTCCACTCTAATTACACGCACAAAGGCTGCTACATGATCTCTAGGATCCTTGTTTCGCGTGTATTTCTTGTTTACCCATTTTTGCACTTGAGAAGGTCTAATTCTATGATGGTCTACAAATCTCATCATTGGATCTCCTCGTCCCAATCTATATACCTCCTCTGGCCTTCTGTAGTAGGCTGGTTCCTTTCCCAATGGTGCTCCTAAGCCATAATTTCTAACAGTTCTTTCCAGAGATGGTTCATCCCTGCGAACTCGTTATATGGGTGGTCTTCCAGGCTCTTTTGACCCTTGAGTCTTTGTCTTACTCTCTCCTTGATACCGTGAATAGAGTGGTGGTTCTTGTAAATCCCTTAGCCCTCGTGCGGCTTGATAACCATCTCGGTTTCGATCCGGTTCCAATGTTGCACTCTGTCGAAGCCATGCCTGCAATGATGGCTGGGTTGATGGTTGGTTTTGGTTGTTGAATATCTGCGGTCGGGTAGAACGTGAGGTCACATCATACTCTTCTGAAAAGGGATTTGTCGACTTGCTAAGGGTGTAGGTGGCCCTTGGCACTTCATCGGGGGCATATGTTGATGCTCCTCGAACTGTTGTCTTTTCTACCTCTTCTCGGAGAATACGTTGGTATTCTCGCTCGTACCTATCAACAAAAATGATATCCTTCCCCATAGCAATTTCATAAGAGAATAAGTAAAGAACCTTGTCTTTGCTCAACTCGTTAGATTCTGGTTCTTTGCAACAAAAGTAAGAGACTATTCCCTCACTCTCATGTTTGTAAATTCCCAGATTCTCATTATAAGTTGAAACCCTCGTTGTTTTATTATCATACATAAAAATCTCTCCAGGTCGATCAATGTTTGGAGGTGGTTCTTGAGTTTCTGAAACCATTTTCCCTTTTGCCACGTTATCTCCATATCTATTGTAATCCTCAAGGTTACTAACTATCAGAAAGTGGTTCCCCTTTTCTTCTCGGAATCTATCTCCATCATCATAGACTCCAATTATCTCAAGTCTCCGAGCCAGTCTTTCCTCAATACAAATACAATTGCGTCCTCGGTATTCAGAATAAACTAGGGCTCCCCTCGAGTTTGTTCTTTCTAAGAAGATCACAGTGAACATGGAATCATTCAAAGGATTTAGGGAGGTGCTTCCTCCTGGCATTCGTCCGTCATAGGTGAAACCTCCTGGCTGTTGACTATCCATCATGAAGAAGGATTTGTCTGATGAAGTGTCAATAGCACTACCTTCCTCAATAATCAGTGGTAGTGGATCTAGCCTTGCTTGAGTTACACTCTCCTCGGTGGACACTAAGCTACCTTGGTCACCTGCCACCTTTTGGTCTCAAAAAATGTATCTTCTTGATCTTAAATTCATCAAACTTAGCAATGCAATTTATTACAAATCCAACCACTCACCTGGAAAAGGATCAGTCTCCGCACAAATTCTTGCTTTGCCACTGAATATACCTGTACATAAGTGTTTAATTTCGGCAATCGAATCAAAGCATCTAACCGCTAGAGGTGATTTTAGTAAGATTGGTATAACTGGGGAGTTAACCTCAACCACTACTGTATTTTATACATTGCTGATGTTCTGGATTAGGTCTACTAATCTGGAACTGTACTTCCTCGGATGTTGGTCAATTTACCTGAAAAGTTTTAATTCTTTCTTTGCTCCGTCAAAGGGTCAAACAAGGTCCAAATTCACTTCTGAAAGAAGTTCTGGAACCCTTAAGCCAAATGGAACCTCACTGTATAAGCTCAGTCAAACTTTCTATTCACTAAGCTCCAGTAGACATCCTACGCGTAGGATGTCTCCTGCTCTATTTTGCCTAGATTTTTTCACTATGGATTCCCCTTGATATTCTGAGTCCCCAGCTGTTTTTACTTTTTGATTTGGAACCTATTAGCTAGTCAATGGATCAGAAATTTGTTCTAGCAGCCTGATGTCCGTCTTGACAAGTCTAATCAACTCCAATTTGGACCAAAATTGAGTAGGAGGCTTGCCTCAGGCTATACAACACCCTGATAGGCCTACAATCAGTATCTGGCTTCAATTTCTTGCTTTAGAAATTCTACGTGTAGCATGTCTTTTTGCTCAGAATGGCTTCAATGGAAAATCACAGACTGCTCTTGGGTGCTGATCACTTTGGTATGATCAAAATTGAGTTTGGAGTGCAAAATCACACAGATGCCATCCTACGCGTAGGATGTCTTTTTGGTCTATTTGACCCCAGACTTGACCCACAACTTTCCCTTGATGTCAGCAACCCAGTGGTATGCTTAGATTTTGGTTTGGATTTCAAAAAGTCCCCAATTTTAGCTGTTCCAGCCTTTTTCAGTCAAAAGTGCTACAGTCTGCTTAGAACCCAATTTTCTCACCCAAATGAGATGAAACCTCTCTCAGTCACTCAATATATCATGCAAATCATGCTCATGCAGCCATCCTATGGTTTTGGTCTTAAAATAATGCCTTCGCACAATTTGGGTAAGATGTCTGGCAATTTCTATCTATCTGGCCTTATCCTTTCAAGGTATGGTCAAATTTCCACTTTCCAGGTGAAAATAGAGTAAAACCTATCTTCTGGACACACTGGTCAACTAAAAATTCCAAATTTTCCACCAGATTAGCCTATAGACATCCTATGCATAGGATGCCTCTTGGCTTAAAAATTAAAGTTTTTCCTGACAGAAATGCTCCTGATGCTCTACAGCTCTATCAGAAACACTCACAGAAACTTTTGGACTTCACTTCAGCTTTCAAACACACTTTTGCGTCTTTTAAAACTTTGTGATGAATCTAACAAGCAAGTATACATGCATGAAGTGCTCTAGATCCTGAATCATGATGTGCTACTTACTCTACTCCTACTCCTCATGTGAAATGGTGATAATGGTGTTTTGGTTGCTTCCTGGCCTCTTCGGAACTCTCAAGATCTCCTTTCACCACTTCTACCACTCGAACGCCGACGCTCTACACCACAAATCAACTAAAAGCTGAAAACTACCTAAGTCGAAGGATCTAGGCCAGACACACGCTCCCTAGACTCCCTCTAAGACCTAGTGAGTCCTCCACCCTCTGATCCTATCTACATGTAAAACACGACTCTTGGCAAGCCAAAGAATCCCTATCCTCAAGGACTAGTCTCCGTCACCCACTTAAGGCCCTCATCCCGGGCACAGCGGTGCCAATGTTGGACGGATACGTAGTGACGGACGTCGGCAGAACGAGAACTCACCTAACAAGGTTTGTCAACTAAGGACGAAGCTCAACCCGCAGGCGCATGGAAGCAAGCATACGGTGTGTACCTACACTTGACTGACTCCTAACTAATTCCTACTGAGGTCTCTACCCAATGTCTAAGTTACAGCCTTGAGGAGTGCATAGGAGGAAACTTCCTACAACGCTTTCTAGAGCCGAATACCCATCAAACAATCTCGAAACACCACAGAACTTGAAGAAGACCCTACTAACACCAATAGATCGCTCTCCCTAAGGTCTATGAACCAAAACCCCAACCCAAAACACCTGGTGCAGAATCACGTAGGATGTCTGGCCCAAATTTGCAGGTCGTCGTTTCCAAAATCTAAAGTGCCTAATGTGTAGCTCTGCTCAATGCGAACGCGTGGATATGCTGCAATGCAAAATCAAAAAATGCATGCGTGCCGAATCACCAGATGAAGCTCGCAAAACCGGACCGTATGCGCGCAATGTAGGTATTGGCACGTAGCTCTCGTCGAGGGAAACACGTTGCACTTCTCCACACTTGATTCCGACCACCGATGCACACATAGCATCAAGATGAAGCTCTCACTCTCTCTCGTACACACACTCACAGACTTCCAACTTTTTAAAAATGACAAAAGGTCTTTCATTAAGGTCTAAAAGTGGTATAAATACCTTACAATTCTCAAACCCTAATGTTCCATTTTAACCATCTACGCAATCTAAATGTCAAAACTGGGATACAATCTGGAAACTTCTGTAAGCCCTAATATTTACAAGGTGAAATGTCGAGTTTTCTCAATAAATGAATAATTACAAAAAATAATAATCTGTCGAGCAGTCATTGTCCGTAGGGTGTGTCTTGCTTCTAACAGCGGATCTTGAAACTTGGAGTATTTGGCCAACTATGAGGAGTGATTTTTATTGTTTTGTGAGAAATTGTCCTGAATGTAAAAAATAAGCACCCATACCTCATGTGACATTGTTCCAAATGTCGCTTGTTCCTAAGTGGAGTAACTATCTAGTTACTTACTTATGAAGCCAAACATTTCCTGAGGATATGAGTAAACACCGTCAAAGAGCCATTGAAACAGAAGTAGGAGACTATGCTCTTATTGGGAAACCAATTGTATTGGAGGGGTAACGATCAACATTTGCGTGTTTGTGCAAACGAAGATTAATACATTCCCATTATAGAACAAGCACATGCTGGATTAGCTGGAGGTCACTTTTTTAGTGAGACCACCGCAAGAGAAATCTTAATGGAAAACCTATGGTGGCCAACACTTTTTGCAGATACCAAAGATTATGTTCGAAGATGTGATCTATGTCAACAAGCAAAAATGCCAACCCGTGTAGATAGCATTTCCTTTAGACCAATGATGGGGGACTCGAGCTTTCGCTAAATGGCGTATAAACTTTGTTGGACTAATACAACCACCTCCTTTTAGAACCCAATTGTAATATATCATTGTAGCTACAAACTATTTGAGCAAGTGGGCCGAGGCTAAAGAAACTCAAAAGAATGTTTCCAGAACAACTGCCGCATTATTATATGAGTATGTGTTCACAAGATATGGACTCCCAATAGAAATTTCTAGTGATAGGGAAACTCATTTCCTCAATGAGGTAATTGAGTATTGCTTAATGAGTTTATGGTCATCCATAACAAATCGACTCCCTATCATCCACAAGAAAATGGACAAGCTAAGCATACAAATAAAAATCTTAGCTTGGTATTGACTAAAGTGGTCAATTCAGGAAGTATAGATTGGGAAATGAATCTCCATGCTACTATATGGGCTTATAGAGTTTCACTCAAAACAGCTTTAAAGGCTACACCCTTTAACCTTGTTTATAGTCTTGATGCCATACTGCCAATAGAATTTCTATTGCCGACACTAAGGTTAGCAAAGGTCCTTGCGTGGATTGGACATGAATTTTCAAAGAGACTTGAAGATTTAGAAAAGCTTGATGAGAAAAGGCCAAGTGCTATAGCTCACATCTATGCACAAAAGCAAAAACAAAAATAGTTTTTGGATTCCCATCTAATTACAAAAATCTTCAAAAGAGGGGACTTAGTTTTGGACTATTCCCTTAACACTAGTTTTGTAATTGGACACTTTAGTATCCTGAGACACTAAAGTGTCCTGTTTTTCTATCAAGTTTTGGCAATTTATTTGTCAAGCTAGAAATAATTTTTCTACACCTTGCTTCTACCATAGATTGGTTATGAGGGAAAGAAAACACTAGATTTTTCATCATATCAAAATAACATTTGTATGGAGAGAATTCTAGTAAGTTTTAAGATATAAATTTTAGTAAAATTTGAAGTTGTTTTGCCAAAAAAACCATAAAATTATTATATCTTTTTGTAGAGATGGCCTTTTTTAAGTTTATAAAAGCCAAGTGTTAGCACTTAGTGTTACATAACAATGGAATTCACTTCAAAGATAATTTTTCAAGTCACATGCAAGCTATAGACATAATTTCATACTTGAGCATGCACGTGCTTGATCAGAGCATAATTTTGGTTTTTCAAAGGTCCCCTCTTGAAATTGGTACTATTCTAGTGCAATTTGACAACTACAAATGACTTTATATGCTTAAACCAAGAGACTACGTATTTTTTAGGCTCCCTAACTCAATTAAATCTCGCTGCTTGTGTTGAGATGTAGAGAGAAAGAGAGAGAGACGAGACAAGAGACACACCATATACGCTCCCAAAGACTGATTTATATTGAGGACAAGATACAAATATATAGGTGAGAACAAGTTCAGTAGAGTGATCCATATATATAGCTCCAACACCCCCACTCAAACAAAGGTATCTAGCTTTGGATGAAAAAACCCTTAGGGAGTTTAAGGGAAAAACCCAAGCCCCTATACAATGTGAAATATGAACCAGCAGTGATGATGTGAAAGTGAATTTTGCATCTATGTACAAATATTCAAGTGAATTAGATATCACAAGGTGCAAATGTGGAGTGTGCATAGTGCATGGTACCTAAAAGATTACAATGTCATATGTACAAAGCTATTACAATAGCAAAGAAGCTAATCTAGAAAGAGTGAGGCCAAAGCAAATCCAAGCTCTCGGCGCAAGAGGATGAAACGTGACTCATTGAGGCCTTTGGTCAAAATTTCTGCAATCATATGGTCACTTGGACAATGTTCAACCATAATGGTTCCTTTGCGTACTTCATACCTGACATAATGATAATGGAAAGCAATGTGCTTTGACTTATTATGTTGAACATAGTCTTTTGCAAGACTAATAGCACTTTGGTTTTGACACCGCAAGGGTGTGCTAGAAAGAGGAGAGTGACCAACATCAACCAGCATTTGTCGAAGCCAAATCAACTCACGAGCTGCAAGTGATGCCGCAACATATTCTGACGCAGTCGTAGAAACTGCAACACAACGTTGTTTCTTGCTGGTCCAAGAAACAAGACAACCATTTATAAAGAAGAAATTTCCTCTAGTAGATCGCATAGATAAATGTGAGCTTGTCCAGTCTGCATCTGTGTAACCCAAAAGAGAAAGAGATTGCATAGAATCCGATGTGAGTTGTCGTTGATAGACTAAACAAAAATCTGTAGTGCCTTTCAAGTACTTCAATACACGCTTTGCAGCAGACCAATGCTTAAGAGAAGGACATGCAAGATGTTGTCCAAGATAATTAGCAGCAAACAGAATATCAAGACGAGTGTTCATTCCAACAAACTGAAGACATCCAATCAAGTTAGCATAAGGTTGATTTGTGACAAGTTGACCGCCATTGTCAGAAGTATTCTTTGTAGAGCTTGCAAGACAAGGTGTGTTGGCTGAATGTGCAGATTCCATACCAAATTTTTGAATAGTATCTGCAATAAACTTTGAATGTCAAAGGAATAAAATACCTTTTGTACGGTTCTGTTGGATTTGAATGCCAAGACAAGAGTGAATCTCTCCAAGATCCACCATATCGAATGCAGAAGACAATAACTTTTTCACTTGCTGAAGAAATCCCAAATCATTGGAAACAAGGATGGTATCATCTACATAAAGAGCAAGAATCACAAAACTACTACCTTGGCGTTTTATGTATAAGTTGGGGTCTGACGAGCAAGAGATGAATCCTTTAGGGGTGAGAAAAATATCAAATTTTGTATACCAGGCTCGCGAAGCTTGTTTGAGACCATATAGTGCCTTATGGAGTTGAGCAACAAGGTCTTCTTTACCTGGAATAACAAACCCTTCTGGTTGTTCCATATAAATTTCCTCTTCCAAGTCACCTTTAAGAAAAGCAGTTCGCACATCCATTTGATGAGCTTCTAAATCAAATTGAACAGCAAATGCCAATAAAACTCGAACACTTGTAATGCGAACAACTGGTGAAAAGTCTCTTGATAATCAACACCAGCTACTTGGGAGTAACCTTTTGCAACTAAACGCGCCTTGAACTTGTCAAAAGATCCATCTGCTTTTACTTTTGTCTTATACACCCACTTACATTGAATAGCTGTAAGACTAGGAGGTAATTCAGTTAGTATCCATGTACCTTTAGAGATAAGAGAATCGTAGTCTGCTTCCATAGCCTCTTGCCATTGATCCTTTTGTGGTGAAGAAATAGCTTCATCATAAGTAACGGGATCTTCAGAAGTAGAAAAAGCATTATCAGCAATATCGTCATCATAAACATGACATGAGTCATGTTCAAAATCAATAGGCAGATCAACAAAAATATCAATATCATCATTGGCAACATTTGGAATGGATGGTTGTGAAGAGGAAAGTCGCTCTATAGGAAGAGTTTCATCTTCTGAAAGAAATGGAAAAGCCTGAAGCAATGATTTAGTATCATCAGAATCATCCATGGACCATGAGCCTCTCATAAGCTATTCGTTAAAAGTAGCATCATGATTCACAATTACTTTCTTGGAGGAAGGTTCATAGAATTTGTATCCTTTGGAAGTGTCAGAATATCCAATAAAAATAACTTTAAGACCAGGAGCATCAAGCTTTGTTCGTGTTTCTTTGGGAACATGAATATAAGCAATACATCCAAAGGTTCGAAAATGAGATACAGAAGGAATGCCACCTGTCCATGCTGTGATGGGTATCTTAGCAGAGGGTGCAGTAGTAAGAAGATGATTCTGAATAAATGCTGTTGTCAAAGTAGCTTCAGCCCAGAAAACACGAGATAAGCCAGAATGAATCAGCATACATCTTACAGCATTGAGAATAGTGCGATTCTTTCGTTCAGCAACACCATTCTGTTGAGGCGAATATGGAATAGTGTGTTCATGATGAATTCCATTGTCAGCACAGTAACTCACAAAATCTCGAGAAACATATTCTCCTCTATTGTCACTACAAAGCTTCTTTAGGCGACGACCAGTTTGAAGTTCCGCAGCCTTGTGGAATTGTTTGAAAACAGATAAGGCTTCAGATTTTTGTCTAAGTAGAAATACAGTCGTATACCTTGAGAAATCATCAATGAAAGTAATGAAGTAGCGATATTGTGATCTCGAAGAAGGTAGAGGTCCACATATATCAGTATGAACAAGATCCAATATGTCATGAGAATGAGTTGTATTTGAAAGAGGAAAGAATTTATGATTGTGTTTCCCAAGAGCACAAAATTCACAAATTCCCATATGGGGATGGGCTTTAAGATCCATGCCATGAACGAGATCACGACGTTGAAGATCAAGGAGTTTTGAGAAATCATCATGAACAAAACGGTGATGCCATACTTTGCAATCATGATCACCTCGAGCAGTTACAATATTTGCTATAGCATCATTGAGAGAGAGTTCAAACAAATTACCGTTTCGAGGAGCAAATCCAACAAACAGACCAAGATCAACAAGTCTAGCAATTGAAAGAAGATTACGTTGAAGATCTGGTACATGTAATATTCCTCGCAAAATTCGAGTGGAAGAAGATAAGGTACCAAGATATAAGTCTCCAATACCCTTTACTTGACAAGTAGTATCATCAGCAAGATAAACAACACGTTGAACTGGCAGTGGATGATAGCTATGGAGCCACTTAGACTGATGATACAATGTTGTTTCGATGTTCAGTAGTATATGCTCTATTCCGATCTGTGTCGAATCGGCGCTTATAGCACATATGAGTGGGATGATCAGATCGTCCACAATATTCACAAGAAGAAGAAGAAGAGTCTCTAGATAAACTGGTTGTTTTGTGGTAATATTGTGTTCTTCATCATATTGACGTGCCCAACAATCATCTTCAGTATGGCCATTTCTGTTGCAGTAAGAACATTGCTTATTAGGAAATTTGAGACGAGAGAAAATATTACCGGGACGGCCACCTCTACGGTTTTCTCGTTGAAATGGACGCCTTCGAGCATAAAAAGCACGCTCTATCTATTGTGACTCAATCTCCTCTTGTGAAATCATAGCTGTATTGTGACCAGCATTCCGACGTTCTTGACGTTGAGAGTATTCAATTAAAGACATGCAAGCTTGGTCGAAATCAAGACCATCTTTATTAGAGAGAATAGTAACAATGTTATCATAAGAAGAGTCCTTCATCGTATCAAGGAGAAGTGTAATCAGTTGCTTTTGTGGAACAGGATCACCGGCATCAACAAAGTTGATTAATAATAGATTTGAAAGATTCAATATGTCTCGTCATGGCAGTACCAACTTCATATTGTAACTTGTTAAGCAACCCTCTCAAATAAAGTATTTCTGTAACAGATTTTTTCTGAAAGTTTGCAATAAGGTACTTCCATACGTCGTGGGAAGTAGGCAGTTCATACATATCAAGCAAAAGGGAATCAGTAAGAGCAGAAAGAATATACCGACGAGCTGCTTTATCACGTCGTTGCCAATCCGTATAGGCAACATTCCAATCTTCAAATATAGGTCCTTCAGTGATAAGAAAGTTATCATTATCCGTATCAACAGGCTGAGGCGGACAAACACGATTTCCAAGAACAACATCGGAGAGTTCATCGCCTTCAAGAATTAACAACATCTTTACTTTCCAGCCTGGAAATCCTTAACCTTGGAAAGGAGGAACAGAACGATGGCCAGAAGGAAATCCATTGATGAGAATATTCGTAGCCATATCTTGTTGCGAGAAGACGTATAAGATAAGATCGCAAAATCTGCACACCATATATGGTGAAGGCCGCAATTGAGAATGAGAGAGATATGAGTACTGCGTTCTGTCAACGATAAACGTAAGAAGGATACTCAAGGAACGTCCAAAGATGTGAGAGACGTCACCCAAAAAAGACAGGGTAAAGGAGACGTTAATAGTAAACGAGTCCTCAAAATAGAGTGGCGTGAGACGCAAGATTGACGGCCACAATACGAATAGCAAAAAGCTAAATCTTCTCGAAAAAAGTTAACGCCAAAATAAGAAAAACGATTGCGTACGCTTCACAAAGAAGTAGGACGAAGAAAGCTACATCAAGCTCAATTGCAGTAAAAACAGCATAACTTTCTGCTGCGAACTCCGATTGACGCAAACCTAGAACTCAAATCGAAGAGCTCGAGGAGATGAACAAGTTTTGGATGAATAATGCCATTGTGCTTTTCCCATTTCTCCAAATTTTGAGCAGAACAGCAAGAAAAATTGAGATGAAGTTTAGGGTGTCATTAACAAGAAAACTTTATCAACGATTAGATTGATTAGAAATAAACGCCACATAAAACACTACTCATATTATTCTTAACAAAAAACAACCACAGTTAACAAGAATCAACGCTCAAAAAATAAAATTTGTAATAATTTTGAATCTTACATGCGAATCGCATACACATACTGTTGTCACCATGAATTGAATCGACGCGTGATCATTACCGCTCTGATACCATGTTGAGATGTAGAGAGAAAGAGAGATGTTGAGATGTAGAGAGAAAGAGAGAGAGACGAGACAAGAGACACACCATATACGCTCCCAAAGACTGATTCATATTGAGGACAAGATACAAATATATAGGTGAGACCAAGTTCAGTAGAGTGAGCCATATATAGCTTGAACTTCTATCTTGAATTTTTTATCGTGCAAAAACTCTTGAAAATCTTGAGTTCTCCATAATAACATCGAAACCAAGGTTTTAGGCACCCCAATTGTGTATGTGCCATGTACTTTGATACATTTAGTTGATCTACATGAAAAGTTTGATATTATTTGAGGTTTTGAATGCTTATGTCTCAAGAATGAAAATATGAAAGTTTTCTCTTATGTAGTTTTGAATATTTGAAATGATCCAATAATTGTTGCATACCAAAACCCTTCAACTTGCCACCTTGAGTGCTCAATGGAAAGGGCAAGCAATGTATCACTTTCCAAAACTCACAAACACATCAAAAACATATATTTCTATATATACGACGATATGCTTGAAATAACCATATCAAACACATGGCACTTTCCATCATTTTATATACTCCAAAGTCAAATTTTTTGCATATGAAACTTTCAATTATGTAAAGAAAAATTGTGGAAGAGTCACCTAAAATTTTCTACAAGGTCGCTTCCTTTTTTTCTTGAGCTAATAAAGGCAATTTCTTCCAAGCGTCAATCACTGTCTTACGAGGGTCAACTTGATTAGTATAGTTCTTGATCATGATAGACTCTAAAATGCAAGGTTCTCTAGCTAACGTATTTAAGAATATCAAGAGGGTTTTATTAAATAAACCGTCCACTGTAATTAGAATTTAATTTAAATTTGTAAAAAAGGACACTTAAAGTTTCCTGTTTTGGTACCAAACTAGTGTTAAGCAACACATTCCCAAGTCTCAAAAAAAGAAAAGCGGACCGTTCATCATTGAATATGTATCTCCTGTTGAACTCGAGGGAGAGAGCGACAGGTAGACGAGAAGAGAGAGAGATGACACCATCATATGCAAGCCCCAAAGTGTGTAGAATACACACATGAGATGATGTATATATAGAGGGGACCTGGGTGCCATATATAGAGAAGCCATATATTGAGTAGCTTCACATACAAGCTCAGCACCCCTGCTCAAATAAGGGTCCCTAACTGTGGATGAAAAAACCCTTCGGGGATCAAGGGAAAGACCCACAGCTCTATATATACCCACCTTTATATTATAAACATCATTGAATATACAAATGTTCATGAGGAGCTACATCACTCCTTTTACAATGAATATTTTATGAGGAGCTACATCACTCCTTTTACAATGAATGTTTTATGAGGAGTTACCTTACGCCTATCCTATCAAATAAGTAATGAATACAAAGGTTCAATAAATAGGTGTAAAGGCTATCGATTAGCTCGTAATTAGAAGTGTCTCCATGAATCTGCTATGTATAAGCTTGTCATCACTATCATATCACCAAACATATCTTCATGTTGTCATCAATATGACATCACCAAATATGTCTTCTTTGATCAATCCTACATAGATCATAGACTCAAAAACATAGTCATTTAAATTATTAGCATCATTAGTGAAGAGATGGTTCGCGATGCCACTCTTTTGACGACATATAAACGCACGACAACATATGTGGACATAAAGTATGAACATAAAAAGTACAAGATTCATGATACGTGATGCAAATGACATGTGTGTATACTACATAAAACGACATTTATTAACGTAGTGATATCAATGAATAAATCATCATTGTATCAATAAAAATTAATAAATCATCATGGTATCAATGAAAAGCATCATAGAATAATCATTGTATCAACAAAACAACATCATGGTATCACCAAGAATAACTATGGTATCAACGAAACAACATCATGATATCACCAAGAATAATCATTGTATCAATGAAACAACATCATGGCATCACCGAGAATAACCATGGTATCAACGAAACAACATCATAGTATCACCGAGAATAACCATGGTATCAACGAAAATCACCATGGAATCAACAAAATATCATCATGGCATCACCGAGAATAACCATGGTATCAACGAAATATCATCATGGCATCACAGAGAATAACCATGGTATCAATGAAATATCATCATGGTATCAACGAAAATCACCATGACCAAAGTACTAACAAAACATCATCATGGCTTTATGTACCATGGCATTAGAGACAGTCACCATCATGGCTTTATGTACCATGGCATTAGAGATGCTTAGAATTTTTTTTGAAATAGGAATCACCATTATGGATTTACGTACTATGGCATCAGAGATGCTTTCAATGAATAAAAACATTGAAATAGTAATAATCATCATGGATTTACGTACCATGGCATCATGGTATTCGCCATGGCATTAGAGACACTGAGAAAAACTTTGAAATAGAAACCATTATGGCTTTACATACCATGGCATTAGAGACGCTAGTTTTGTGCAAAATCTACAAAACCTCAAGACAATGATTAGTCAGCAGATAATGGCTTGGTAAAAAGCTCCAACAATCTCTACATTAATGATTCGTATAAAAACCATCACGCACGTTAGTATACCATCATAAAATGGTTGCCAAATTATGTGAAGTAATTTATGACAAATTGTGACAAGATCAATAGCATGCATCAAGAATCAAAGCCATGGACGGAGAAAATAAGACATAACACATAATATGTCATTGCAGGTCTTGGTGAACCTTGCCAGTCTACGTCGATAATCATTCACATGAAGACCATCATACACATTAGTTTACGATCACATAAAATGATCATAAAATTACATGAAATATTTTATGACATATTGCAGCAAGAGAGACCATGCCAGGCTGAATTAAAAGGAAGGGCCGGAGTTGTCTGCACCTCAGTCCGGGACTACAACCCCACCCTAGACTATCACCACTTAAATTGAGTCCTACCTGCATAACTTCAACCAAGTGTACCTACCCGTTATTGTCTTCACACGCCAAGTCTAGAGCATGATCAAAATGATGCAATATTGCCAAATTGTGAATAACTTAGCTGGCTGAGACATGTAGACACCGTCAGTGTGCATGACTTCTTAGCTGTTATGAGCATCATGTATCATACCAAGAGTGTGTGTCGGATCATTATAGAGGCGTTGTGTGTGTTTCCATCCCACTCACATTCTTTTGGCGCCCGCACGGAGGATCTTCTTCGACTACCTTCTGCTTCGAGCTTCAAGCTTCAAGCTTCAAGATTCGGGATTACAGGTTGCAGACTATAGGTTACAGGGATAGGTACAACCACAGGTGATTCACACAGGTACACGTAGCTGGAGTACAGTGATATACTAGCAGTGGTGTCACTTGCAGTTGTTGTGGGTATGCATCATTTGGCGCCTGTTTGAGCAAATTGTCTGTTGGATTGTACGTTACTTGTGAAAACTTCCATTGTACGCCTTTGTGGAGCCATATTTGATTTTACTTGGCAGTCCCAACCATTTCTGAGATTTGGTCTAGAAGATAGTCATTTCTGAGACTTGACTATACGAGATTTTCATAAGCCTTCGTGTGAGGGTCGATAGTGTGAGGTTTTATTGAGCTGGGGGATTCTCAAATGTGGAGATCCTTTCGGTGATACAGGTAGCTAGAGCACCCTTTTCATGACCTCGCTATAGGCTATGTACTAGTGATTCCTAATTGATGCTCGGGTTCTATTGTTGGCAGTTTATGCATACATATACAGTCTATATTTTGGGTTCTTATTGCTCTACTTCTGGGGAAACTCTCCCAAAAGTTTTCCAAGTTGTCATGGCTGGTTTTTTGGTCTTTTGAACCATTTATGCTTTCATGCTGCTGAAATTTTGCCAAAATCAGAGGATAAGACAGGTGTGCTTTCTTGGGAGCTGCATGGTTGACTTTAATGGATGATCAAAATGGCCCTCAATTCACTCCTTTTCATTTAACTCACATAATGTAGATAAATGTTCATGTGTCCAGGAATATTTTTTCCAACAGCGCATAGTCCTTATGTTCGGGCTAAAAAGATTAAGAGAGATCCTGGAATGTCCTTTGCCTGTTGTAATTTCGATGATTAACTATGAAAACTCATTTGATGTGCATGTGTTTGTCCTTATCTAAAGTCGAGCTCCATTGAAGTTTCTGGGAATGGACTTAGTCAAAAGTTTTGGGTTCTTGCACGTGTGTTCGAAGGGGTTCTCAAAGCATCGTAACTTGGGTAGCCATCGCTTTCTCTTATCCTGAGTTTCATGGAAGAAGTGATGAAGATGTGGGAGACTTTTTGGAAAAGATGGAGGTTGCCTGCATTAGCAACCAGATTCATGACCTAGCACAGATGTTACATCTTCTCCAAATCTGTTTGAAGAGTGATGCACGAGTTTGATTCAAAGCATTTGAAGAGGAGTCGCATGCAACAGATCCACCTGTAAGATTGAGTTGGGACAATCTAAGTCATGGATTGGAAGTGGAGTTTGGGAAGACAAAAGATCCTGACAAAGTGTGGCAAGAAGTACAAGGTTTGGTGCAAAAGGAAGGTGAGGCAGTAGATGCGTACATATGTAAGTTTTCATTGGCATGGGAGAGGATGTGCAAGGCCTTAGCACCACAAGTACCCCCACCTGACATGATGAAGAAGGAAAGGTTCTTGGCTGGTCTTTGGGAGAATATATGTTGGAGAGTGGAGCTAAAGAAGCCTAGGACATTTGAAGATGCATTGGAGGTAGCAAGGAACAAAGAGTGGAAGATGAGAAAAATGAGCCAGCTAGGAGTAGAGTCTTTGCCCATGAGGTCTGAATTTCAAGCTATGGATTCTTTGCAAGGTCACATGCCAAGGGTTCATCATGAACCAGTGGTTGCTGTTACTCCTCAGGGCATACCAGCAGTGATAACTACAGCAGTGCAAGATGATGGGTTAAGACAAGATATGAGGCAAGTCGTAGATTTAATAAAGAATCTCAGCCTAAACATGCTAGGTCATGGGAAATAATCGAGGTAGAGGGAGGTTTGCAAATCAGCCAAGAGGTGAAGAAAGACTTAGGAATGGTGTTGGACAAAACAATGGTAGGTTCTGGAGGCAGACACCCACATGTTATAATTGTGGAGAGCTGGGCCACATTAGCCCACAATGTGATAAGACACCAAGGATGGGGGGAGACATGTATCCATTGCCAAGACAGGTGCTAACTAGGTCAAATGATTATGGCATCGAAATTAAATGAGAAGAAGGAACCAATGGATTAACCCAGGAGGAAAAGGGAAAGACAAAAGTGATAAGTGTAGTCACCTTGGAGAAGGCATCAAAGCTAGAGGATACATTAGTGATTCCTATTGGGAAGAGGAACACAGAGGACAAGGAAGGAAGAAGTGCCCCAGGTCCCAGCAAGAAGAAGGGAAAGAGCCATGAAGGCGAAGATGTCAAGGCTAAGAGGAAAAGAAGGGCTCGTCACAAGTTTCATGTTTCAGATTTTCCACTAGGGGGCAATTAAGCTATGGCTTGAAGGAGGATTTGACAAGCAGGAAAGCAGATGTTACTTTTGGGAAGCTTATAGAGATGGTGCCAAGCTAAAGCGACAGTGGAAGAGGATGGTTAACACAATGGACAAAGAGCCAAAGAGAGGTTCAGTAAAGGTGTTGGCGATGGATGAGCTACCTGACATTTGTCCAATAGTAGATGTGTGGCACAAAGGAAAAATCTAGGACAAGGTTATGTGGATGGTGGAGCCCAAATATGTGTCATAACACACTCATGCATTGAGAATATGGGTCTTACAGTGACTGGGGTGTCAGGTTCTCGGACTAGATTGGCCAACCATCAGAAAGTAAAATTTTTGGGTGTTGTAAAGAGCTTAGAAGTGGAGGCATATTATGTAAAGGTAGTGGTTGATTTTCATGTGATGCTAGCGAGGTTGGGATCATAGCCTATTATACTGGGCAGACCATGGTTACATGCGGAGCTGTTCAAGATTGGAGGCATGGTATAATTATCTTCTATGGAAAGACATGTGCCAAGAATCTATACAATATGGACACAAGGAAACGATTGGAGGAGATTTATGGACATAAGGAAATGATTGGAGGAGATTTATGAATATGAGGATGCTAGTGATGAAGACTATTCCACAGTGACTGATGAGGACAGTGATAGCACTACCAGCAGCGATGAGGATGTTTATGTTTTATTTCTTTTTATGGACAAAGAAATCCAAGATTCTGGTTTAGTCGCATTTGCAAATGAGTTTCAAGATGAATGTGAAGGGCCTTATGAAGTGATTTAAGGACACATGCAAATCAAGGTTGAGTTGTCAAAGAAGCAAGAATTGATGACACAAATGATCAGTGGAGACCTCTCAGCTCTAGAGAAGGAGATATATTTGCACATGCTGGCTAGTTTTCTTGATTTGTTCATTACTTCATATGAAGAGATTAGAGCATTCAAGGGCGAAGAGATGCATATAGAGTTGAAAGAGGGTGCTAAGCCAGTGTGGCAAAGGCTAAGACGGATGAGTCAAGAGCAGATGGAAGCCTTGTGAGAATAGGTTGACAAGTTATTGAAGCCAGGGTTCATAGTTCCCGATGCGAAGGTCCATTCCATCTAACCATTCAGCATTCGTTGGTAGTGAATCTCTCTGCAATTCCCATATCGATCATTTAGTTCCAGAGTTTTGATGGGAATAAGTATTTGTTGATTCTTGGGAGCAGATTTCCTTTTGAGTACTGAAATCTGAGCTTCCTCTTGAGCTTCATCAATAACCTCTGTTGTTTTATCTTTGTTTGTTTTGTTGCATGCATCCTATATAGAAATTCATTGGTTAGTGGCAGACTGTACTTCTTTAAATGGCATACACTAATTCAATTAGCCATTGGTTCACCATCTAGGGTGGACAACTTAACTACTCTACTTGGAGATGTTGAGCTTATATGTGAAGCTACTCAATATATGGCTTCTCTATATATGGCACCCAGGTCCCCTCTATATATACATCATCTCATGTGTGTATTCTACACACTTTGGGGCTTGCATATGATGGTGTCGTCTCTCTCTCTTCTCGTCTACCTGTCGCTCTCTCCCTCGAGTTCAACATGTTGAGCTTATATGTGAAGCTACTGAATATATGGCTTCTCTATATATGGCACCTAGGTCCCCTCTATATATACATCATCTCATGTGTGTATTCTACACACTTTGGGGCTTGCATATGATGGTGTCGTTTCTCTCTCTTCTCGTCTACTTGTCGCTCTCTCCCTCGAGTTCAACATGGTATCAGAGCTTTTCTCAACCTGATTCGTAAAATCACTCCTATAATTCAAATCCAATCTGGGCCGCAGAGATAAGTCCTATTATTTGCTCGATTCAACATTCTTTTGTTTGTATTTGACTGTAGTACATACTTTTTTTTATTTAAGTAATAAGCATGGCATCCTAAGGATGAACACTAGGTGTTGATGAGCATAGAGTATTTCTGCATGGTCTCGTAGTTGCGTATATCTATGTATAGGTTGTCACAGTGGGCATGAAGAGCATTTTTTTTGTGAAGAAACTTGCAGAAGCAATAGCAGCAATACCTAGCGATGACAAAGGCCGCCTCACTACAGTGACGGCGACATACTGTTGGCCCCAATTGCTTGTGTATAACGATTGCAGCATCGCTATTATTATTATTTTGATGCTATTTTAAGGAAACATAAAGCTACTTTGATGTGGGTACATGAATAGCGTATGCTGCGATTTCCCTAAATTTAGCAGAACTCCCGGGTTTGTGTGATGCGTAGCAACAAAAATGCTAGAATATGGTGTGCTTATTGCATGCTACAAACTGCTAGAACATGCCTTCTCAGAGGTTTAGTTTATCTTTCTAGGAAGCATGGAAGTAGCAACTCTTCCTAGCTAGAAGAGAGGCTGCAAAGCAAGCTGCAGTCGCTCATATGTAGAGAGAAGCCTCGTGTCAATGCTAAAACAAGCAAGCTGCAGCCAGAGTGTAGCAAGAAGCCTCTCGTCTCAATGATGAAAACAAATAAAAGCCGAGTTGACACAGGTAGTCGAGTTCTGATATCCATGGGTTGTCCACTTTGTCAAACACCACTGCAAAACTAAGCGAAACTACAAGCAATGGAAAGAGGGCAAGCAGAAAGACTGCACAAGGGTGGCGGCATGTTGTAGAGGAGGAGCAACACCTGCACAGTCTATGGGGCACCACTCGGCTTATACAAACCACCTGACCGAGACAGGGAACACACTGATGGTGCTACAAACGGGAGCGTAGCGGCCCTGCAAAACATACAGCTAGCACATAATCGATGATAAATCTAGCAAATCCACGTACCTGCACAATCGGGTACGCAAAGAATCCATAGCGAATCTGGCATGAGATAGATATAGAGGGAGATGGATAAATGAGAGAGCTCGTGAGTGCATGCACGCGCACCTCCAAGAGTGGAGTGCTACGTTGGCATGACGATAGAGAAGAGAGGAAGGAGAAAAATGACACAGGCTCTGGGTGCAATCTCCCCCCGTGCAAAAGTGAGCATGTCCCTCTTGCACGTATTTAATTTATAGAAAAGTTCATGCTAAAAAATGAGTTACATCCAATTCACACTTGGGCATAAAATAGTCCTGGCTCATAAAGAGCTCAATGTAAAAATTCATAGCTGTCTACATCTCAACTTATAACTAAACCATAAATACTAAGGCTTGCCATAGAAAATCCAATGGTGGCAGTTTTATTCCGGATAACTGCTATCGCTTTATTGTCCAGCATGTGCCAATCACTGATCTTCTCACACAACACCCAACAAGTGATCATATTCCACAATTCAAATCAACATTGCAATGCTTCATCAGAATACCAAATATTTCAGAAATATATCATCAAAATATCAATTCCGTTACAGATGGAGTGAGAGGAGAGAGACTACCCATTTACCCACTCCACAACATAGAGAGACACACACACACACACACTCACAAAAACCCAAAAAACTCAGCTCAAAAGAGGAGAATTCCTGATGTTTAGATACAATTGAGCTTGGGTCAACACCAATGGGGCAAATAGCTCACACAATATGGGTAAAGTATGCCAGATACAATCACAAATTGGAGCAGAAGCTTCGCTCATAGGAGAAACTTACACAACCAAAAAAAAAAAAAATAGTGAGGAATTTGGAAAAATGGACAGTGCCATCACGTCCGTAACGGACCAAAACCCTAGTCTACAATGTCAAAGAACTCAAATCCGACCTCGGATGAGCAGTTTAGGGCCAAAAGAGGCTCGAAGTACAGCAAAAACACAGTTGCAACTGTTCCTCCTCTTCTCTCCACGTTTTCTCTGGTCTACTCTCAGGTTTTTCAGTTCACACACTTAGCTTTATTACTTGGGAACCCTTGGCCTTTTAGTTGACCTCAAACGGACCCCGAACAACCAAAAAACTGACCTCGCAGTGTATAGTTGTCACCCTGTTGCATTCATCCGCACACCTGGCACTCAACTTTTTCTAATAATGCATCCCGCCACCACGTGAAGTGGCCCCAAAATATGGTCCTCATGATGACCTGTTTGCATAATTATCACAAGAAAACACCCACGTTGTGTCCGTACTTATCCACGTGCAAGTATTGACCCCATTCGCGCTCCTGACGCCACTAGATGCCATCTGACGCGCCTGCTTACCTCATGTCGTCGGCCCGTGGATAGCTTCCTCGAGAAGTTTTACGCGCTATCAACTCCTCATTATTATAGAAAAAAACACATTGGTACTGGCAATAGTGAAAATCGATGCACTATGTACATGCTGTCCTACATGTACACATGTGGGCCCCACGTAACCACCTGGCTTTGAAAAATGGGCAATTCTTTATTCGATGCACCATGCATGGGTATGTACATATGCGCAATCTCTTGCTCCAAAAAACTCCTGGCAACGTAAGGTTGGTGCTCATTGGATGCATCTTCTTTTCTCTCTCTTCAATAAGGCCCTCCAAATGACCTCCAAAATTTCTGATGAGTCCAAATAGTGTACAAAATATAAGAAAATCATCAAAAAATAGTATTTTTTTGTTATTTTTCATCATTTTTCTTGATATTGAGACTTAAAGATGGAAAAATCCAACAAAAAACAATAAATTTGTGTTTTTTTATGGATTTTCTATTTTGCTTTTTTATCGTATTTTGTTATTTTCTTTGATTTTTTAATAAATAGGTCAAAAATTAATAATAAATAGCAAATAAGCTGAGATGAAAAAATTGGAGATACACTGATGATCAAAAGGACAAGGCGAACAGGCACAAAATTTAAATCGGCAGATGAAAGCGGGAAGCCTAAATTCGGCAGCCAAGGCCTACTTTTGCAGAATGAGCTACATGAATCCGATTAAGGAACTTTTTGAGTCTAGGATAGATTTATGGCCGAGTAGGACTAACAAAGAAATCTGGGGAAACATGGTTCAGGAAGTCCGAGTATAGATATCCAGGGTAGTCTCAAATCACCTCATTTCCACTTGTCGCCTTTGGAGAGAGAGCTTCTGACCTTCTTCGCACGCGATTTTCGGAGTTCACAGTCGTCCGTTTACAACGCCCTCTCACACCAGACATGAGGGGTAAGTTCTATGTTTATCAATGATCCATTTCTCTGGCCGGTAGCTAGTCTAAAACCCAGGAAAAAACCATAGAATCCGAGCAGTGGATGAAGTCCTACGATCGGATATTGAACATAGGGACCTATCAGCTCAAGCAAATCGGACGAGATTTGAATTGTAGCATGCCCCCATGTAATAGAACACCTTTATATCAAAATTTGACGATTTGGAAGGGGTCAAGGAGGGTCCCAAGTAGAAAAGCTAGGTTTTTGGCAAATGCCAGAATTGGATTCTGACTCCGTAGACAACTTATAGACTGGGTCTATACACAATGTATATGGTTGGTTTCATCAAAAAAATCAAGGCAAGATTTCAAAAAGCAAAAAACAGCTTGAAGGTTACAAAGCATCAAATTTAACAAACGAAGTCAAACTGAATCTAAATGGGCCAAAATTGGATGAGTAGCTTAAAGACTATGTAGCGGACAAGTCCATAGCTTCAAAAGTGACTACCCAATGCCACAGGCCATGTACTCACAAAAATCGGTGAATTCGGAGTCGACAAAGCATGAAGTGAAGCCAACAAGACAAAACTTTAATTTACCAAATTCAATTTAGGATTTGTTTTAGGTGTATTGAATATGTTTAGGTCAAAATTTGTCAAGTTTAGTAAAAAAACTTGACTGTTGTAAATAATTAGGATTATTTACTTTTGGCAAATTTTCAGCTTGAAAATGGTACCTTCACATTGCCTATCACTTGTACACACCTATTAGATGCCACATTTCAAGTATGAGCCAAAATGATTAATGATAACTTAGAAAATTATCAGACAACACAAAGAAGTCCTTCCAATCCAAATTTTGAGTTATCAGTCACATATTTTGATCCAAATCACCTCATATCTCATACACAGAGTTTACATCATGCCTAGAACCAAGTTGCACCAAACAATGTTCATTTTGATGAAAAAGTTAATAATCGTGATTATTTACTTTTTTGCCAAGATGAGAGAAAATTGCAACTTTGACTTCATGGACCAAAGCACGTGATGTCCTAAGCCCACTTACCAAGTTTGAACAAATTTGGAGCTCAAAATCTCCAAATCCCTTTATAACTACTATTTTAAAGACAGAAAGCCTAATTCTGGCACCATTTTCACCCTGTGCATCCAAATGAGCCCACAATTCACTTAGATATATATTTCAAGCCCATGATGCTAAAAATGAAAAAAGTTGGAAAAATTCATCAACTGTAAATAATCGCGTTATTTACTTTTGTTGCAAATTTTTTATTAGACTTTATGAATTTGACCTTTACATGTTTTTATTTACTTTTGTTGCAAATTTTTTATTAGACTTTATGAATTTGACCTTTACATGTTTTTATTTACTTTTGTTGCAAATTTTTTATTAGACTTTATGAATTTGACCTTTACATGTTTTTATTTACTTTTGTTGCAAATTTTTTATTAGACTTTATGAATTTGACCTTTACATGTTTTTATGCATCTATGCATGTTTCTGAATTGATTTGAAGCAAATTGGACTCAATTTCTTAGCAATTCAGACTAAAGGGCATTTTACAATAAAAATTGCAAAAAAATTCTATCTTCGGCACTCTATTCACTTAATAGGAGCAATGCAAGCTACGGAAGGCCAAGAAGAGGGTCTCTCAAAAAGAGAATCTATAAGAGCTACCACCATAACAACTAGATCCCATTTCAATAAAGATGGCCAAAGCAACATATCAAAGAACAAGACTAACACCACGGTTTTCACAGGTAGGTTTAAAAGTGAAGAAAGACTTCAAGTAGAGTTGCAACTAGCACAAAAAGAAATCTATGATGTCGCGGCAAAGCCAAACACAAAGGAGGCCAACAGAAGGCTCCGCCTCAGGGATTTCTACGACCAAGAACCATGTGGTATAGACTTTCAGAAAGCCTATGAGCTCTTGTCTACAATTAAGGAAGATGGATCAATTCAAATTACTGACCAGCTAGGGCATAAAGTCAAAGTAGTGATCACAAAGGAAATTGTGGACGAGGCTTTGAAGTTGCGAACAAAGGGGATGACAATGAGGGCTCGAGACAAGAAGACAGCACGCACCTTCACCAAGGAGACTGCTGCGGCAACCTTTACCAACCTCATCCAGAAAAAAGTTGGAGAACGAGCACGGTTGTACCATCAGCACTTCCATTTTCTTGTAAAGATACCTCCAAGGTACACAACACCTAATCATGTCATTGCGACTACATTCACACAAGTGTTGAAGTCGACAACCAGGCCACCGATTGATCACGCGTAGTATGTGCTATCAACACTGAATGGCACCAAGAAAGAGGGTAGGATCACGTATTTGGGTGCACCTGAGGTATTAACAAGAATAGCATACCATGCTATTGGCATGGCAGACAATTTGTCGCCTATCCCAAATCAGAACACATGGATTGTGTCTGCACAACCATCTCCAAGAACCACCTGCTCGACAAAGAGAGTTTACAATGTGATGAAGAGTCGGCAGAAAGCTCTCATGAAGCACATAGTAGTGAAAGCTCAGACAATGAGGAAAGGTGAACCAGAATAGAAGAAATAGACAAAAAGATAGTGGCTACACACCAAGAGGAACCTCAACAAAAAAAGGCGAGGCTGAAAGAGAGAAGCACATTTACAAAAGAAGCCACCAAGCTGCAGGAGAGGACTCAAAAAACTGGGTTCCTAAAGAGATAAGGGGTCCCCAAACTAAGAATCCTGCAAGGAAAGAAGCAGCAGACCCCACATATTTTCTTGAAGGAATGTATTTAGAGGCCGAAGCACTAAAGCTAAAAGAAGTTGAAGAGGTCAAATGAAAAGCAAGAGAAGAGGCAACATAACAAAGAGTAACACACCACAATCAAGAATAGATGTCTCCGAAGCCTACATCACTTGCTATAGAAAAGAGGCATATCATTCGATACGAAGCCCTCCACCTTCACCAACAGTTAGACCCACTGAGGGAGAAGTAGCCAAATAGAAGGAGCCTAAACCAGAAGAGGCAGCAAGTTTTGAGCACCTTAAGGAAACAGAAACAGAAACCACCCCATCGACGACCACCCAACAAGAAACGGCCAAGGCATCCACAAAGCCTCAAGAAGACAAAACAGCCGAGGCAACCGCAATGCCTCAAGGAGAGGTAAAACCCCCACCGCAACCGCAAGTATTTGCCATGGAACCACATAGAGGTCTATAAGCTAAAATGGCTGAAACATCCAAACAGCCTAGAGAGTCTGAAGATTGGCAGACAAATGATGAAGCCATTCTACAAGTAAATGAATATGCCAAGCAGATGTAGGAAATGACTAAAAAAATGCGAACTGCAGCACTTAGCCACAGTGCTAAGGCTGGAGAGCTGGAGATGGTTATAAATGCTATACAAGGAGAATTAGATGACAGAATGAATGTCATCTCAGATCTGCAGAGAAAAATCCAAGAGCTCAAAGTTGACTCGTTGAACAACACCAGCTAACCAAGAAGCGACCTACATGGCTCAACTATCCAAGATTTCTAGCACTAGAGCAGGGAACACGGACGGAGGAATACATGGTGAAAACCCAAAAGACTCCTTGATCTCTCATGTGCCATGCTCTACAAAATTTTCTGAATGTTGCTCACATGCATTGAAGCTTTCACGAGCTAGAGCAAGCAAGAGCACTGTGGATGTCATTCCTCAAAGGCTCTAAGGGTCTCTGCTACGACCTAAGTGGCCAGCCTCCCAAAGATGTTCTTTATGATTTCTATGCATGGTGCATGTTCTTTCCATCTAGCAATACGTTGGCATTCGAGGAAGCATTTTACACAGGGTTCTTCACTTGGCAAACGAAGATATTTGAGCCAGTGATGATATGCACCCTAGCCTCCAGATTTGTTGGCTACTCAACCATTGAGCTAAAAAACAGGGTCACCATGCAATTCTTGTAGGTTCCCAAGAAAGAAAGAAAGATCAGATATGAGAAAGCCTTATACGCACTTAAAGACCGCTTCGCCAACCGCATCAACCTGAAGATTACTTAAGCCCATAAAACTGTGTCAAGAGATGACACAGGCCGGGTGGGGGGGGGGGATGTTAGCAGCAAGCTAACTCAGATACCATTTTTTGGAGCTTTCACTATAAAAACATTTATTATTTTGATTAATCGAGAATATTGTAACTCCTATTTTCTGGAAGAAAAATTATCATTGATGAGCCGGGGCTACAAGCTTACAGATTGTATCAACCTGTCTTTAGTAAGAGATCCCAGATTATTAGTTATGACCACCAAAAACCTTGGCTAAGGTATAAAAGCCAAATTTTGTAAGTTTTTTATAAATTTTGGATAATAGAAACACCACGTGAGCTAATGGTGCTCACTTATCTCCTTCTCGCGCTTCCTACTCCCTCCCCAGTTGTCACATTGCAGTCGCGTCTATTGCGTTGCAACCGCATGTAAGAGCTCTACACATTGACGTAAGCATTTCACAGGATTTTGTAGATTTTGGCGTCATCGACCCGCGGCCTAATCTCATCATAAGTAATAATTTACACTTCAGAATACAAACCTAAGTATAGGCACGTTATTGGGGATCATTGCTAACCATTTAGATGCATTCTGGGTCAAAAACGATTAGGTCAAAAACTCATTGTTGTTAATAATTGGATTTTTTG
Source organism: Adiantum capillus-veneris (assembly GCF_014529385.1). NCBI lineage: Eukaryota > Viridiplantae > Streptophyta > Polypodiopsida > Polypodiales > Pteridaceae > Adiantum > Adiantum capillus-veneris. The sequence continues at coordinate 17,544,567 of NC_140941.1, read as the reverse complement.
CAAAACTCAACACTTGTGAGGTTTTATACTTTTAGATTCTACCTGAAAAAATTTATCCATTGATATATAAAATGCTAGTTTATTTTACATATAATACATGAAGATGGGGCTTGTAAAGTGCTACCAAAGGAGTGTCCAAGATACCCCTTTTTAGTACCACTAATATATGCTTTGGCCCTGATCTTGAAAAGATCCAAGTGATTGTTGCTCTTCCACGACCATAAAAAGTTAAAGAGGTTGAAGCCTTCATATGACATTGTTGGTAATATTTCATATTCATTTGCGTGTACATGATCATTGCAAAACCTCTCTATGCACTCATTACTAAGTTTGAGTGGAATGAGGAGTGTGAGAAAGCATTTCAACAATTGAAGGAGAGACTTAATTTTGATCCAATCTTGAAAGCTCCTATCTAGAACAAACATCTTTCATGTCCACGTTAATGCAACGGCTTATTTTATTGGTTGTATCCTAGCTCAAGCTGGAGAATACAACATGTATTTTCCAGTTTGTTACTCTAGTAGATAGCTAAACAGCACGGAACAAAATTACACTACCATGGAAAGAGAAGTCTTGCAAATGATCTACACACTAAAAAAATTTAGACATTACCTGCTCGCAAACAAATTTGTGGTTTTTGTGGACATTTTGCATTGTTCGATGGTTCCTAATATTTCTTAAGTTTGATTACACGGTGGTTGTCAAAAAAGAAACTACACATCAAAGAGAACCATTTGTTGTGAATGCTACATGGGGAAGATTCTATAGGGGTTGAAGATAATTTCTCATACTCTTATCTCTTTAACATCCAGATGGTACCAAGGTGGAGAGAGCAGATCATGCCTTTGCTCACCATAGGCTCACTACAGATCGATAAATAGCCATCAATCATTGAGATGGTTATATAAATAGATACAAGATGGCATACTCAACTTACACATTGAGCTCTCAAAAAGAGCTATATCTACCACAAGATCATGTGAAAATTACAGATATACATAATGCCAACATGGAAATATATCAGAGACTGATGTTACTTGGGGTATATTGGCCCAACATGCAAAAAAGCGTACACAACTATGTTCACTTGTGTAATGTTTGCGCAATCAAAAAGACAATCAAGCATGCTATATTATTCAAGATAGCAATAGTAGCCAAATATGCGAAGTACCTAGTAGAGTACTTAAAAGAAGGAGATCTATCAAGAAACGTGAGCAAAGCCTGAGTACAATCAATTCAACACAAGACCAAAAAATATGCTATAATTGGAAAACAAATTTATCCGAGAGGGATGGGTGACAACTTAATCAGATCTTTTTGTATAGAAATCAAGTACTTTTCCATACTTGAGCACGCTCGTGCTGGTCCAACAAGAGGACACATTTCGGCTGAAAAAAACAAAAAAGAAATACTCCTAGCAGAAATTTGGTGGCCTACTCTATTTATCGATGCAAAACATATGTGAAACATTGTGATACGTGCCTACGTACTAAAGTACCATTATGATGAGATGAAATGCTGCTTAGACCAACGATGGGAGAACGTTGTCATGGTGTGGCACATAAATAATGGGAACAAATGCTAAGAGATTTATTTTATGATTCTTTATACAAAATCATATTACCCATAATGTACATATTCATATCTTAGTATAATAATAAGCTTTCTATCTCATACTACTATTTATCGCAAGGGTAACATATTCTTATTTTATCATAACGACTTATTGTGGGAAAAAGCGTCTATAGCCGCTCCTCTTTAACTTGGGGGAGAAAGAATTAATTCTTTTTTTTTACTATCCCATTATCACCCCACACTCTAGCTATATCTTATAGCTAGTGTGATTTTCAATAAATATAATTTTTAGATATTTTTCTTATATTTCTTTTTCTAAACACGGTAAGGATGGAATACTGAGACCATGTGTACAACCTGAAGATATCACCTACTACCTCAAACAAGCTCATATATAAAACACAGGATTTCACACTGGTGAAATACACACAGGCCAACGGTTACAAAGACTGGGCGTCTACTGGCCAAATATGGAATATAGTGTCCATGGATAAATATGTAAAATCCTGTGATAAATGTATAATACAGCCACCAGTGGAACATGCCACAATGTTTCGAGTAGGACAATCACCGAAATGGAGCACTCATATCATTGAGTACTTAAAAAACAAAATCTTTCCAGAGGAGTGGGACAAATCAAGAAGGAAAACTATTGAGGAAGAGTCCAAACACTATATACTCATTGCCAACCAACTGTATAGGTGGGGGAAAGACGAACAATTACGGTTGTGTGCTACAAAAAGTGAATATTACGTCATCCTCGATCATGCACATGCGGGACAATCCGGAGGACACTTCTCCACTGATAAAACGGCAAAGCTAGTGCTAAACTCAGTTATATGGTGGCGGACCCTATTCATGGATGCAACAACATACGTCAAACAATGTGACGAATGTCAATGCACGAAACCACCCCTACGGAGAGATGACATGCCACTGAGGCTGATGATGGGAGTTCGCGCTTTTGCCAAATGGGGCATTAGCTTCATTGGTCCCATTAATCCTCGAGGATACAGGACACACGCACAATACATTATTGTAGCAACGGATTACATGATGAAGTGGGTGGAAGCCAAAGCAACCCAAAAAAATGATGCAAGGACTACAACTCAGTTCGTTTTTGAAAACTTCTTTACGTGGTATGGACTACCAATTGAAATAGTAAGCGATAGAGGAACACACTTTGTGAATGACGTCATTGAGACTCTCCTTGAAGAATTCATGGTGGTCCATCAAAATTCAGCACCCTATCATCCGCAAGCCAACGTACAGGCATAGAGCACTAACAAAATCCTATGCACTGTGCTCACCAAAATAGTCAGTGACTCAAGAAATGATTGGGATTAGAAATTACACACTGCTTTATGGGCTTAGCGTGTAGCTTTTAAAACTTCGATTGGCACGACTTCCTTTAACCTAGTCTTCAGAATTAATGTGATACTACCATTGGAATTCCTAGTCAAATCCCTCAGGGTGGCAACATAATTAGGATGGACGGGCCATGAGCTATCGAAGAGACTAGACACCCTAGAACAGTTAGATGAAACTAGACTCAAAGCGATAGCTGGGATATATGCTCAGAAAAATAAAATAAAAGATTTTCATGATCAACACGTGATTGGTAAGGAGTTCTAGAAGGGGGATTATGTTCTCATGTACACCCTCAAACAACACTCCAAGAAACTCAAAAAGCAAGGAATGGGAGCTTTTGTGATCCATGATATATCACAAAGTGGTGCCGTTAAACTTGAAACATTGGCAGAAGAAGAGATGCGTAATTGGACGAGTGGTTGCAGGTTAAAGAAATATCATTTTCCGCTGACACCAAATGAACTCGCAACACTCCATGCAGCAGCTCAACGTAGATGTCAAGCATAGGACATTGGGGAACAAGCACAACAGGAGGCCAAACTCAAAATATTGAAACGCAGGGAACAATCAAACTTCCAGAGGAAAGCACAACAGGTAGTGGCTAATCAGCATGCTCCAATAGCATCCATAAAAACGGCGACTACATGGTTAGGAGGAATGGATCTACGTATTCAGCAACTTACCGACGGCACCACCAAAAGAGCGTTAGTGGATACAGGGGCCATAGCTAATGTGGTTAACTACTCCACTTTCAGAAAAATCACAGAGTAGCCTCTAATTCCAAACACTATGGGGTTCAAGGTCGCCAACAGAGATACTATGGACAGTCTAGGCCACATAAATTTGCCAATCCACATTGATGGAACAACATATCCACATCAATTTCATGTGGTTGAAGATCATCTGCTTAACGAAGCAGTTATTCTAGGCGTGCCATGGATGCGCACTTATTAGGCAACACCAAACTGGCAGGACAACACTTTATGCATCAAACATGAGGGCCAATTTTTAGCCACTCCATTCCTACAAACGGACTATGAATGGGAACCTCTACCTTCGCCACATGCGAAAGCTCAATGTTCAATCATCCATCACCAAGGTTACAAAAATATGGGTCAAGAAATCAATCATGAAAACCAAGCCCAGGCAATTGTGGATACCTAAACGCCAAATCAATACACGTAAACCTACATTGCCTACAAATAATTTAAACCATCATGAATTGCCCACCGCTGTTGTCAAACGACCTAAACCGATGGACCACTCTCTTCAACATCCAACCACACTCAAATGGGTATGGCAATCAAAACAACATCGCCTTCACGATGCCTCTTCTCGTGGATCCACCCCTAGGGAACTTCCATGGAAACCCAAAAAATTCCAACAACCGACACCATCGGCAACATCAAAACTTTTGCAGTTCACAGTCAAACATAGAGCACGCCTTCTACAATTACTATTGTTCGGGCCACTCAACTTCCAAGGAACCTCGCCACCAGCAGCCACTAAACATATTGTTCAACACCCATCTCCTGCATAGCAATTTGTTTTCCCACGCATATCCTCCATGAGCATCATAGAGCCACACGATACGGCTATGCATAGATACGTGCTTTATTCCCATGCACTCTGACACATGCTCATCGCGGACGACTCACTTTAGGAAGGGGAGAAAAGCGGTTGGAGTACCGCTTGTATATACCATTATTATCATCCTATTTCCTTTCTTTTCTTTTCTTTTCGTTTCCTTTCTTTCCCGTTTCCTTATAAAACACAAGTTTTCGGAGCCTGACAGACTCTTAGTTGGCATAATCATGAGTCATATCGTCATGATCTAATACCAAAATACGAGTATGTATATAAGGGAGGTGACACTAATTTTGGCCAATTTTTAGCCGACTAATAATCATTGTATATAATTTTCTTTTACAAAAACGCAAAAAATGACAGGTGATCAACAAAAAATTGATAAGTCGAGCCAGGAAAGTCAGAATCGACTTTTGAAAGCAAACGCCGAAACTTCAAATCAAGTACTACAAACATGGAAAATATTCAACACAATGAATTTTGGACCAACTTCTGAAGGATCAAAACTGCAGATCGGACGCCATTTGTAAACGGAGCGTGAGAATGACGAGAACGGTTCGAACTGCAGGTGATGTGCCCAACAAGATATGAGCAATGAAGATACGTATAAATGGGGCATTCCGAGTAGACTCGGATCATATAGTCAAAAAATGGCAACAGAAGCTCATTTGCATTCATAGAGAGAGAGAGAGAGAGAGAGAGAGAGAGAGAGAGAGAGAGAGAGAGAGAGAGAGAGAGAGAGAGAGAGAGAGAGAGAGAGAAGAGAGAGAGAGAGAGAGAGAGAGAGAGAGAGAGAGAGAGAGAGAAAGAGATAGAGGATCATAGGGTTTTTGGATTTTCTTTTGCTTGTTGCGACCACCTCGGTGGATCTCACTACACCAGATTTGATAGGTATGATCATTAACCTTGCAAGAGCATGTGTGGGTGAGCCATACTGCATCAACAGTACCAAAACAACAAATCAAAGCAGTACAAGGTCACAAAATCAGCAAACTCACAAGGCCAATGTGGGAGTCCAAAACACATCAGAAATAAGAAAAACTTCATCAGTAGACCCCAAATACCTGGTAGAACCAGCCAAACTAAGAACAATAGGAAAAGGTGCTAGAACATGGATCGCGATTTATGTTCCCAAAACCCTAAAATCAAGGAAACTTCTACAAGAGCAACTATAGAGACCCAGGAACAAAGCCCCATGACTGTTTTTGCAAAAAGCTTCCCAACATGGATCGTGATCCATGTTCCTTTTTGCCAAAATCAGGATCAAAGAGGTTCACTAGCTGGACAATGTACCAATAGTCCTGGGGTTGCAAAATGATCACAAACAATGCTCTAAAGATCATCAGATCCACCTGGATTTCTACAATCAGTTTGTAAATGGTCTTTTGGTCAAAAGTACTGCTAAAGTAATTTGAAAAACAAACTTTCCTCGAAGTCTATCAACAAGAAATTGTAACCTAAGAATGGTGATGGGATCAAAACCAAGCAAAAGTATACTTGCAAAATGGTGAAACTTGCAAGATTCAGTTTGCCTTCCCAAAAGAATTCAATGTCTAGGGAAACTTGCCAAGAAACCAAGCAAAGCTATGAACTACAGACCTCAACCATCAGAAATCAATGCAAGGAGAGTTTCAAGAAAAACATGACTCCAAAAGTGGTGGCCAGAAACAGATTCGGTCAAAACGGAAAAACTATGGCCATAAACTAAGAAATGGGGCAAACTATGGAAAAACATGTCCAAAGTTGAAAAACTTTCACCAATGTACTAGGAAAACCTATAGGAACCAATGTGCACAAGAACTGTGCTCAAATGCTTCCCAACATGGATTGCGATCCATGTACCTTTTTGGACAAAATAAGTAAAACTCATGCCATTTGATTCAGTATGATCAAGAAAGCCAAGCCATGAAGTGTCAAGCCATTTGAATCTCAAAAACCCACTTCCAAAAGCCAAATTCTCTAAGTCTGTACATGATTTCCAAAATTTACCCCAAGTGCCAAACCATTAATCCAAAACCCAAACTTTTTGGACCAAGTCATAACCAAGATGAACCCTACCAGATGGTATTAGCAGTTTTCCAAAAAATTGTCCAACATGGATCCCGATCCATGTACCTATAGCTCTAAATCTAGAGAAAATTGCTCAGTAGCATCCCCTTATGCCCAGCGACAGCTTCCCAAAGTTAGAATTTTAAAAAGCTTTCCACATGGATTGCAATCCATGTTCCTTTTTGCCAAAATCTATCTGTTTCATTACATTTTTGTGCCTATAGTAATCCTAGGTGCACTGGTGAAATCTGGTCAAAGGAGTTTTGACAGAGTTAAGCTCACTTTTTTATTTTATGGTCAAGTTTACACTTTCCGACAATTTTGATCAATGGCTAAAATCTGATTTCACTTGCAAATTCGCAATAGGATGCCTCGAAGGAAAGCACAGAGGGAGTGGAATGTGGCACCCTATGAGATAACCGACATCTCATCAAATGAGAAAGCTCACCTCACAGAACAAGTACTTGAAGCAATTCCTGCAAACAATTTCATTGGAAGGTTCCAAGCTGCAGACGGAGAAATTTTAAAGGCCACCATCTTTCCCCAGGAAATGTGGACTTTGCACGAGAATCCAGAAGTGCAAGCAGGGGTCAGGTGTTTACAGCTCGACAATTTCTTAAGACTTCCTCCTTGGGGAAAGGGTTTCAGACAGGCTCACGAGCTCATAAGCACAATTCAGTACAATGGGGAAGCAACTTTGACAGACAAGGACGGGGCAGTTGTTAAGGTAAAAATTATAGCTGAAATCATAAATGAATCCCTCCATCGGCCGCAAGGGACGCACAACCTCTTGCACAAAACGAAGGCAATCGACAATGATAAGGCCTTTTTGAAGCAACATGGTCACAAGCTGACATATCAAGACTTGATCTAGTCAGAAACGGAACTGCCGTTGCGTCTTATATCCCAGAATTTCAAGGTACAGAAGCCACCCATATATACTGAACCTTTGTTGCATATGGCAGTGGTGATGGCGATGGGTTTGGTTGAAGGCAAGGTGGTCAGTTGCGACTTTGGCAACTACCTTCTTGACACAATTGTGGAAGCAAATCTAAAGGGCCGTCAAAGAAGTAAAGCTTACATGAACGGAGGACCCATGCTCACACAAATAGCCTATCAAGAATTGGGCATGATTAATGATCTACCACCTGCACAGATAGACCTAATCCACAGGTCCAAAAGATCTATGAGACCAGTGGTGGCAGGGCCTTCTACAAGATCGAATCCTGGAGTCAAACAAACCAGGCAAAGTGCACCTTTAAGAGATTTGGACAGTGAGAAAACATAGTCGGACTCTCAGAGTAGCCAGGAGGAGGGATCCAACCCACGAGATACTCCTTCTGAGTACCAGTCTTCAGAATAAGAGAAGGATACCCCTTACACCCTAGGATACACTCAATTAAAGAAAAAGGCTACACATTTGGCAGAAGGTGTCCCCATCACTCATGATCGGAGGACAATGAAAGAGGCACATGCATTGAGGGAAAAGCTCCGCCAACAAGAGAAAGATCACCAGCAAACCCAAGAGAAAAAATCAAGCAACAAAAAAGAAAGGAATCTGAAGAGAAACGAGAAATTTCCAGTGCCATGCGGCAAAGAATTCACAATGAGGTCAAACGAAAGATGGAGCAGCGACAACAAGAAGAATCAAAGAAGCAATGTGTCGATGATTTAGAATCATCTGACAAATCTGGAAAAAGTAAAGAGGAGAAAAGTCTCTCGCAAGGAGAGGGAGAGCATAGAGACAGAGGAAGGACAAGACCAAGACCTCAGTTCTCCCAAGGATAATGAGACAGTTTCAGAGAGTTCAGAACAAGAAAAAGGGGAAAGTGCAGGACAGTCGGAGCAAAGAGTCGAGGAAAAGAAGACGAAACAGCAAGGCAATCAACAAACGGAATCACAGACAAAGCTTGCCACGACCTCTGATGCAATAGAGAGTTTAAAAAAAAGGAAAAGCAAGCTGAAGTGGTCGAGCATTTAGACCAGCAGGGGCCAAGAACGCAACGCACTCAAGAGGCCATAAAAGAAGGAGCGGAGATGGTTAGCTCCGTTGATATTGACAGTCACCTAGAGCAAATCAAACTGCAATTCCAATGTCAAAGAGCTCTTTATAACCTCAAGGAGTTGGAAATAGAAGATAACAAAAAGGAGGTATCTCAAGCAGCAGCAGAATCCAAGCACTTGAAGCAACAAATAGAGGCACTAAAGACCGCACAAGTCCAGGCACAATCGGAGCTATAGAGAGAAAGATAGAATGCAAGCTACTATTATAAAGAAGTGCAACAATTCAATGAGGCAAACTCAGCGTTACAGATCGAACAACAACGCCTCGAGGAGGAGCTAACCAGGGAAAAGGACCATAATGAGAAGCTACAAGGCTCGTATACCGTGGTTAGCAGGTCTCTCACTCAACTCTTGGCAATACAGGAGACACCATCCTCTTCGACTGTGCCTGCTGGCTCTACTTCCTTAAGCTAGGAGATCAAAGAGTTAAAAGAAGCCCTAAAACAAGAAAAATATGATAGACAGATCATGACAGCAGGTCGTAGGGCACTACAACAGGCAAAGGATGAGGAAATTGAAGACTTGAAAAAGCAGTTGTTTGAGGCAAGAAAGGAAGTAAAGGATCTGAAAGCAAACCAAACAAAGGATCAACAGGACACAAGAGAATTTGATCAGGGAAAAAGATTTAATCACTCGAGTTTGAAACGCAACAAACGGAGATGGAAACTACAAGCACTGGAAAAGGCATGCAAGAGTCTACAGATCCAACCACGACATCCACCTCAAAGTCAGCAAAAGATGAAACTCAGTGTTGGATCTCAGAAGTCAAAGACCCATCACACAGGGCATATTTGCAATATGAATTAAAAGTGATGGAATGAGGAGCCCTCTTCATGATCACTCCAAATGAGGTGGCAAAAAAATTTGGGCATGAAATGATTGCACTATCGCTGATGTGGCAAGAAGTTCGATTATGGAAACAAAAAATGCTCCCAGAAATTAAACCAAACAACGGAGGGGATTACAGAGAGGTTCCAATTACAGCTCTTTAGATTGAAACAATCCTTGACAATCAACCCCTCTGGAGAAAGAAATGGTTCGATCAGCGACCTGCTGACGAAACATATTACCAACATCTCAGAATCGACCCCACTTACTGTACTATCAACAGGTGGCAATCCTAGGACTGTTTTTACAATTAGCAAAGCAAAAGACCGGCAGTGCTGAACTACCCTGTAATAGCCAAGCTGATCAATAACAACCCCCCATCAGAGAATTACATGGTTCAAACTCTGAAAGGCGTCATCAATATGATGAAGGAGATCCCAGATCTCGCTTGCCAGATGCTGGTAAAGATTGCCAAAATGCTCATCACGTGCATTACAACCTTCACAGACATTGAAGTGGCAGAGCATCCATGGAAGGTGTTTGTCGAGGGCACACGGGGTATCTGCTGGAACATGGAGATTGAAATCCTCAGTATGAATATTATCATGAAATTATATGCAAGCGTCATGTTTATGCCATCTCAATACATGCAGACCTTCGAAGAAGCTTTCATGACAGGTTTCTTTGAAAAGTGGACTCTTCTATATTCAATTCGATGACGAAGATCTGATAGCCCATCACATCGCTTATCAGAGCACCATCACAAATAATCTCTTCAGAGAACTGGCAACCAAAGTTAAGATCGAAGCTAGAGCGCAAAAGTTCAGAACTCTCACTTCAACACTCGAAATAAGGCACTAAAGTGAACTCCCTCAGCTTCAGCTTGCACAAGGGCGTGCAATGAATAGGAAGTGGGGAATGTTTGGTGGATACGATCGAACAGGCGTATGCACACGAAACCCTGCAGATACTCTATTTTATCGGCAAACCCCTTGTAATCTGCCTAAAATGAGTTGTAATCATAGAGAGATTAGACCATACTCCTTTTTATTTTCTCTGAGTCTACCCCTTGTAAGAGGCCGAATGGCCATGGGAAAGCCCCCTAATTTTTAAAGTCAAAACCCTTAGTTTTGAAAGGTGGATTATCATTAGCTTGGAGAAGAAAAAGTGCATTGCAAAAGCTTCTTGTGAGTACAATTTGTAATCATCATTTCTCCTGAACGGGTAATCCGGATTCTATTCTGAATAGTACATTGCGATCATTATCTATTGCTCTTCAATCTAAGTGTAATCATTTCCAGTTCTGTTGTGGTTGACGACAATTCATTTGTGAGCTAAATGCATTGATTTGGGAGTTAAAATGGTTGTTTTTTGATGTTTTGATCGTGGATACGTGTATCTATGCTTAAGGTGGATCTTTCCAAGTACTTCTGTTTCACTTTTCTGCACATATTTTGTGATGGATTTTGATTTATGTACCTTCCCAGATGGTGACATAACTTGGTAGAATTGAGCCCATAAGTGTTGTAATACCTCTCCTTAAGTTTTGTGACATTTTGGATTTGTTTGGATACCAAAACGGCGTGATTGTGTTGAGCATTGAGAGTGGATGGATACTGATTCTCTGATTAGGAAGTGGTTGATTTGCTTTTGTTGTAAGAACGAGTAGTCTTCAAGTTCACTTTGGTGAGATTGACACTCTCATTAAGTCTTTGTGCCCCAACCCAACTCGCTTCCTTGCATATTGACATTATGTTAGTACAAAAGAGCTATGTTGTAGACGTCCGTCGCGACGACCCGCTAACAGTGAGCAATAATAGGGTTTGAGAGGGAAACTTCTCTTCTCTTCAAGTCTCTAATATCTATATTTTCCACATACTAGAGTTATCGTAGATGAATAATCTACATAATGGGAGTTTTTATCACTTCCACTCTATGCGATCTATTACAATTAACGCATGTTCTAGCTCTAAAGAACATTTCCAACAATGTATATTGTTTCTCTTTGGCCTAGAAAAGCTCGATGAAATACTTATTTCACTAGATCCCATCATAATAACCCTTCTAGACTATAACTTTTCTTTTCATATAAGTGTAGTTATTGTGCTATGAACCAAGAGGATTTGTACACATAGTTAGCCCCAATCACTAAACAAAACATTTATATCATTGTAAACACTAAACACAGTTCCGAGATCAATTTGTAGCTTGTTTGATTGGCAAAGGTCGAATACCATTAACTCATCTATTAACCCTTTCATCCTACCCATGATAAGATACGACCAAAGCCTTGTCGTTTTCATCTTTGTCCAGTTACTTTCTCTTTTGGAGTACAAGGATTTGCAAGGAGCCAAGGATATTGAGAATAAGATAATCCTCAAGGAAGGGTCTAAGCCTAATATGAAAAGTCTAAGGAGATTGGGTGAAATTCAAAAGGGATCCCTTTGAACAGGGTGTTTGGTCCATATTTGGGCAGGTTCATCAGGGTATTTATGTGGTTGTTATAGATCTAGGTTTGATCACCTTTTGAGGTTACAATTACTTTTTCAAAGGCTCAATGAAGGAGGAGGCCAAGTCAACCCCAAGAAATTCAAGTTAGCACAGCCTCAAGCGTCATTATTGGGCCATGTAGTGTAAAAAAATGGAATTGAGGCGGATCTAGAAAAGTTCAAAGCTCTAGTCTTGATGGAGCCTCCTTCTAGTGCTCAATTTTTGGCATCTTTTGTGTATAGGTTGAAGTATCTATCGAGGTCTGTCGTAGTATGTATACCACCTTCAAAAGAGGGTGCATCAAGTGCATGATTTTGAATAAATAAGCTCAAGAAGCTTTCAATAGGTGAAGAAAATCCTTTGTTAGCTACCAGCGATATGTCCACCCAATCGAGAAGACAATGTTTATGTGGCCATGACGGTAGGTACGGTGGATATTGGGGCGGTACTGCTGCAAAAGGTGGGAAGGAGTTATAAGCCTTGATTTTTACATGTAGGAAGTTCAAGGTGTTTCTCATCGTGCGAAAGGTTTATGGGCTGACGACCAACCACTTTTTGCACAAAGTAGTGTTGAATTTAAAGCCAAGGAACTGAATCATGAAGTGGCTAATAGAGTTACAAGAATTTGAGTTTGAGTTCAAGCTCAACAGTATGATTTGGTCTCATTTAGCGGATATTTTGTCAGCAAGGTCGTTGATCTGCCAATCTATCCTAGGGTGGTGCAGGATGAAGCTAAGGAGGAACCTAATTTTGTGGAAGGTTTTACCATGTGGTTTGATGGTGCATATACAAGGGTGACACAGAAAGCAGGTGGAGGTGTGGTGATACGCGAACCACACGGAAAGGTAATTTTTTCAGAAGCTTACGACTTGAAAGGCGTTGGTGCAGGCAAAGTGTGTCAACCATATAAAGTGGACCAAGCAGGCATGTGTAGGCCAAAAGGTTCATAGCAAAGGGATAGAGTAGCTACAAAGAGCAGGGCCAAACATGTTGCAGGTGATATGTATGCTTTATGATGTTTATAGGCCAAGGTGGACCTAAAAAAGGGCCAATTTGGGTGGTCAATAGCTATTCCTCTCCAAGTACAAGCTTAAAACTCAATTCATCTTTGTGGTTGAGTAATTCAAGGGCCAATATCGCTCCTTCAGGAGGTGCTGCAATTCTTCCCAACTCTGGGTACCTTCTGCCACACCTCTTGATTGGCAGTTTAGCTTCCACCATACCTTTGCTCATCCCATTAACTTGGCTCTACCCATGATACTCTGGTCAAGATAATTATACTTAGCCAGATCAAAATAGTCCTCCATGGAGATGATCCATTCTTCCGTCCTTTTTTGAGGTTTGGGCCTTCTCCTGAAAAAGCTTCTAGTTGGACGGAAAAGCTTGATCTGCAGGAGGAGGGGGAGTTCCTCTTCCTGTAGGAGTAGCTCTTCTAGGAGGCATGATTCAATTTTGTGAGAAACATTATATCTCATGCTTAGCGTCGGTTCATAATTTTAATTATTCAACGTTCACAACTTTGCCAGTGTAATCCTTCCATATTAGAGTATTGACTTGTGGTATTCATGGCAATCACTTCAGACGGAGACTTTCAATTAAAAAAAAATTATTCACTTAAGAACACATCAGAGATGGTAGACAGTATGATTCAAAAGATAATCTCTCTTTGATTCATAGAATAATTATTGGGTTACAAAAATCCAAGAAGTGGATATTCCGTGCTACTCTGTCCCGTCATAATCTAGGTAGTCAAATAGAACCTTATGATCCTTCCTTGAAATATGGGGCTGCTTACTAATTGCTTCCCCGATTTCTTTCCAGGGGGGATGTAGAAAAGGTCCCTTTAATTTTAGTGGCTTTGGGTAGATACAAATATTTTCGCGAGGTAAACAGGAGAGGACAAGTAAACTTTTTCTCTCAAAAAAAATTGCAAAAATCTTGAGAATGCAGTATCTCTTGGGTCCTAGTCCTAGCTTTTCTTTGATCATGGCCAGACGTAAGTTATCTAGAAGGTACTATTGGCCAAACATCAATACTCGGGTTACTTCACTTGATTTGGTATTCTTCCATCCCTGAGTAAAATCTTCACTTGTTTTTGGGAAAAAGAGTTCTCGAAAATGTTCCAGCATAATGAGTCTTTGCTCTAGTGTAGCAGTTTCCATCCTCTCACAAATAATCCGCTGAATTTCTTCTTGCAGATCCCAAGCCATCTGAATTTTTTTGAAAAATTATTGGAATATCAAGACTTCATTTTGTAATATAATTGAAATTTGGTTGCTATACTGAGTTGTTTTTCTCTCATGCATTAATCTTAAATCCAATATTCTAAATTCCAAGGTCCAAGATTCAAAATTAGGTTCTGATACCACTTGCAAGGGCCATGCCCAGACTCAACCCTACTCACCTCCCTCAGTCTTCCAGACTGCTCTAGGGAATGACATAGATCTATCTTTCGATATCCCTCCCACTTGGGACCGAGACCCAGGCCTATCTCGAATGCCAACCCAAGGGGGTAAATCCCATCAATTTGACGACTCTATCCACTTATCATAATTTAATATGTCCTTGGCATATTTCACTCACCCACACCCGAGATCGTGGTCCTTAGTCTTGATTCTCTTGATCTTTAACTTGAGGATCTGCTCTTGGTTTCTTGTTCTCCCTTGGTTCATGGCGATAACGCCTTTTTCTTGAGAAACAGGCACGGCAGTTATCACTTTCCCTTAAGAAGAGGGATCTTTGTAATCCTACCTGGTTTCGCTCGTTCCCGCTTACCCGTTTTTATCCCCCATAGTCCTAGCTTTGAACATAAAATTTTTATTCAACATCCGGCCATCTGACGCTCTAGATCCGTCCACCCACCGAACCATCTCATGAAAATCCCTTCCCGAGGTAGTACTTAACTACTACAAAATCAGGAAGGCAGTCTATCAGACATCGTCAGACAACAAGCAGCATACAATCTGTTGCATACCCTTGTTCAGGGAAACTCATCTGATTGTTCCCACCAGATCTTTAATTAGAAACCTTTTATTCATTTCTTTCCCTTTATCTACTACAATTAGCTTGTAACTAGTTTCCTAACTTATCATGCAACACATATATTTTCAACCAATTCATCTTGCCTTACTCAGGACCAAGATAATTGGTTACAGTCCATCAAAATGGCAGCACCTTCACAATATTTCCCAGGATTAAGTGTTTGGGAAAGGCTCATCAAGTAATTTAATCATTCATTCTTAAGAATTTTATTTCGAGAGGTATAGCACCTTCTGGTGACAGGTGCACGGGATAACCCCTATATTCCTAGCCTTTCCAGTTCCTTTTTACGCGACCAAATCAAACAAATTTCCTTAATTCAATTCACATCATCCTCCCCGAGTATGACTTCTCAACCAACTATTGGTATCAAGCCATACCTGGATTATGGACGTTTTCCAATAAGAAACCGTCGGTACTTCACCCGGCCGGGCAAAAATAAAACAAACCCATTCATCCCTTATCCCTCGGGCATGAATGACCTAGGTATAAAAAGCATGTCGTTTACGCTGCCCTAGCCGAAAAGGGCAAATCTCCATCAAGTTCTCCAAGAGAGTCCTCTCAATGGGCCGGCCTTTCAATCAAATTGACCCCAAGAAGATCCATCTTGGTTTTCGGTCATTTGAAGACAATCTTCAAAACTCCTAGTTAAATCTACGTTTTGCAATCGGCTATCCCTATCACTTCTTGAGATTCCTTTTTAACTTCTAGTTGGTAATTTCTAGGTTCATTCATTTATCAACCTTGATTCCTACTTTCATTAATTATATACCAGCCAAGTTTATTTAGAAAATACAAGCAAGTTTTTGCCATAGGAATTTGATGGTTAATGTCTCTTCCAAAATGCCAACTTTTTAAGTTCAATCCCCGTTTTGTACTATTCCAAGGTTTGCAATCCTTTGCCATCCATGGGGCATCTCCATGGAATCTTGTAGGATTTTCGGTTCAAAACAACACGAAGATCAATTCCGCGAAGTTATCCCCTATCTCCCCCATCCCATATTTGCAAACAAACTTGAAATTGAAAACTTTAGAAATACTCTTCAATACCAAAAATTGAACTACTTCTATCGAGTTTAGACAACTACTCTTTTCTTATGGTGCGTAGCTTTCCATTTAGGAAGCTAGAAGGGCGTCCTATAATTTATGAGTCTTTGAGCTTTCAATTAAATATCACTTTGGGGATAAAATGAGAATCTATACCTTTCCATTAAGGCTTGGAATCGAGGATTATAACCATACATTCTTCTTACAATAAAGAGGCATGCAGACCCTAAGCTTGATTACCATAATGAGACTAAACCTTTCTCTCTTAATGAGACAAGGTCCCCTTGGAAGCTTAACCCTAATCACACAAGGTCACCATGGAAGCTTAACCCCAATCACACAAGGTCACCATGGAAGCTAAACCCTAATCACACAAGATCACCATGGAAGCTTAACCGTAATCACATACAAGTTCACCATGGAAGCTAAACCGTAAAATGCAAGCTTGTCTTTCAAAGCTTTCCCTAACCACAAAGTTACCATCAAATCTTAGTTTAAGAATGCAAATCTACCTTTGAAGCTTAACTCAATGATGCATAGATACTCTTAGCACTTAACCCTAATTGCGAGGTTACCATTAAAGCTTAAACCTAAAATACAAGGTAGTCACTAAATTTTACACCTAAGTGCAAAGTTACCATTAAAGCGTAGATTAAGAGTGCAAATCTACCTTTGAAAACTTAACTTAATGATGCATAACTACCATTAGTACTTAACTCTAATTCCAAGGTTACCATTAAAGCTTAACCTAAAATACAAGGTAGTCACTAAAGCTTACATCTAAGTGCAAAGTTACCATTAAAGCTTAGCTTAAGGATGCAAATATACCTTTGAAACTTAACTTAATGATGCATAGATTCTCTTAGCACTTAACCCTAATTGCAAAGTTACCATTAAATCTTAAACCTAGAATAAAGGGTAGTCACTAAAGCTTGCATCGAAGTGCAAAGTTACCATTAAAGCTTAGCTTAAGAGTGCAAATATACCTTTGAAGCTTAACTTAATGATGCATAACTACCATTAATACTTAACCTTAATTCCAAGGTTACCATTAAACCTTAAACCTAAAATAGAAGGTAGTCACTAAAGCTTACACCTAACTGCAAAGTTACCATTAACACTAGAATGGTAACCTAACAGGACATAAAAGTGTCCTTTTAGGGTTTTGGGAAAAAAATCCAAAACCATAGTAGATCCACTCATTTTGAAAAATCCTTTCATGAGCGTATAGTTCAATAACTACTACATATGGAAAAAATGAGAAACTTGTAATTTTTCTCATCCCTTGGTCACTACAAGCCTCCAAAGTTAATAGACCAGTGCATTTTGCCCAAAACAACAATTTCTTACGGTTGATTGCATATAAATAAGACTGGGGATTTTTGTAGGACATGAGATAAAATGCCCCGTTAACTTCAATGGGTTGGTGACCTAAACATACGGTTGCTTTTACCTCACTAATTTTTTTTGGTAAAAAAAACTAGGTACAAAAAAGTTGCATTTCTGCCATTCTACGGACCTATCATCAAAGTTTCTATAGTGACGCTCAATACAGATACTATATACATGTTTTCTTAGTTTCCTTTGGGCCTTTGGATTCAAAAGGAGCCATGGAGCTTGTCAAAAGGATAATGGATCTCTTACAATTGGAACCTTGGGGGCAATGATAAAGTGCTAAATACAGCAAACATGAAAAAACTGGCTTTAGCATTATGACCTCTAGAAACCCAAAAAAACTACTCAATATCTAGCCAAGTTTGTAGTCTATGATTAGATATGGTTACTACCTACAAAATACACACAATTGGCCTAAGAAACTAGAAATATTGAGAAAGTTATACTTGCTACTCTAAAATGTATCGTATTCTTCAGTAATCAAAAAACTCAACCATCATCATATACTATGCTATATAGCATATTAGGTCCCCCAAAACTCAAGGAAGATTAGCTTTATGTTATAAATTACACTTACACAATCAAAATTGAATTTGAATATCAAGAAAGCCACCAAAAGAATCATAAAAGTGCTAATTTTGGCCAAAAAACAAGATTTTTGCAATTCTTATAAATTGGTCATAACTTTCAATTTTAACACTTAGCTCTTCCTACACGCATCCAAACGTGTTGATAACTATGAAGGCCTAACCTCTAGCCATGTAAACTTCACAAACATGAAGTTTAGAGTGGTATAGCTGCCAAAAATTGAAAAAAGGCCAAAAATAGGACTCGTTTTTTCACACAGTTTAGGTTCAAAAATGTTGTGCAAGAGTAAGGTTAATGGTGAGATCGATACTCAAAAAAAAATGCTAAGTTTTTTTCAGCTCATAAGGAAACTTTGTGGATATATAGCACCTAGAAATTAATTTTCATACTCTTCAAATAATTCAAGCAAAATGGTCACTTAATAGGACACAAAAGTGTCCAAGGACATAAAAGTGTCCTGTTACCATTCTAGTGTTAAAGCTTAACTTAAGGATGCAAATCTACCTTTGAAGCTTAACTTAATGATGCATTGATATTCTTAGCACTTAACCCTGATTGCGAGGTTACCATTAAAGCTTAGACCTAATATGATGCACATAAACCTTCCTAATATTAAAACACATGGTTTAGGTTAATTAATCCTACTAGAAGTGAAGATTACCTCCTCTAAACAAGAGGGAAGTGGGGTTGAAGTCCTTCTTGAAGAGATGTGAGGCTCAAGGAAGAAGAAAAGGGATTTAGGATGAAGAGGAAGGAGAGAGGAGCTTCTTCACAAAACCCTCAAGGGTTTGGCCTTCAAGAGAGTGAGAGAGCAGGGTCAAGGTTTAATGGAAACCTTGATTTACTTCGGCATAATCTTGACCATGGCAAGTACGCAAGTAGCTTAGCAATGTGTGTAAAATTACAAAGGAGAGGGGGTGCTTATATAGGAAATGGTGGGCAAAACACAGTGTATATACTGGGGGGTGGATAAAAAAGTACAAATATAGTCCCACTAAAAACCCATGAAAGTAGAGAAAGAGGGAGGGTGGTCCTTCAATGCAATCTAGAGAGAGAATGACTGGAAA
Source organism: Adiantum capillus-veneris (assembly GCF_014529385.1). NCBI lineage: Eukaryota > Viridiplantae > Streptophyta > Polypodiopsida > Polypodiales > Pteridaceae > Adiantum > Adiantum capillus-veneris. The sequence goes on along the minus strand of NC_140941.1, from coordinate 17,525,467 downwards.
GTTGCAACTTTTGACTCATTCAAGAATTTTACTCTAAATTGAATTCTTCAATCAAAGAATTTTATTTCAATTTGAATTCTTCTAAATTCCTATTGGATTACAATTCTCTTCTCAATTCCTTTTGTACCCCAATCCTCTTCTCAATTCGTATTGCACTCTTCTCAATTCCTATTGGACCCCAATTCTCTTCTCAATTCTTATTGGACCCCAATTTCTTCTCAATTCCTATTTCTTAACTTTATCTTCCAATCAAGTTAGTCCCTTTTTCTGCCAGTTCTCGATCTAGATCAGTTCCCACACGGCTTTTGACGAAGAAGTATAAAAATAATTTTAATCGCTCTAGAAAAATATAGGGATGATGCGATTTCTTATCAGCAATATCCTTGTCTTTTTATTCTAGAATAAAGTCTCGTTGTCCGCATGACTTCTTCGTCAGTCTTGGTTTTTCTAAATTATTTTCCATGCTCAAAAAGTTTTGAATAGCTCTAGGGTTTAGGGAGGGAATTTACACACGACAATTAGGACAAGATCTTGCGGTGGGGTTGGCTCATGCTCATGCAGCAAAGGCACCTTTTTGATGACCAAGTGGTGGACAGGGTCAAGGAGGGAGTCGCGGCCACGGAAGAGGTGGCCAAAATCCAAATCGACCCAAGACCTGCCTTTTCTATTTGGGAGATGGGCATTGGTAGTTGGAGTGTTTAGAAGCTTTGGAATATGATAAAAGAAACAGAACATGCTGCCAAAAAGCACTCGAGTATAGCTATGGTTCAAATTGAGAGATTGGAGGAATCTGACCCAATGGTTTCACTGATTACCCGTTCGGGCAAAAATGTGGTACCATCATCAAATGTTAAGATCCAGGATTGGGCAACTCAAGAAGATGTATGCAAAAAGATTATAACATGGATTCCACATTTAGTACCAACGTTGCAATCATCAAGACCATTGGCGTCGACCTCCTTGGAGAAGAAAGAGGGGAAAGTCATAAACAGGGAAAATACCATGGAAGAGGATAATTGGGATTTTGTTTGGAAGGAGGCACTAGAATCACCATTACAAGTGTGATTGAGATCTTTATTGAAACTAGTTCCGAATTTTCATAAATCTTTGGTGAGTCAAAATCTCAAAGAAATAAAGCAGATGGAAGTTGATATTGCGGTAGTTGAGGAAGAGTGGGATGATTCAATCCCATTGCCAGTAACAAGGATTACAGAAACACGCATTCGAGAGCTTTTTGTAAGATAACATGGGATGTATATCGACAAAATCCTATTAGATGGAGGTGCGGGAGTGAATATTATTACTCAAGCGGCTTGTGAGTGCTTTGGTCTTAGTGATTTGGAACCTTCTCCCTTTGTAGTTCCCATGGCGGATCAGAGAAGAGTAGAGCTAGTAGGATTTATCCAAGGCATCGTGCCCGATGTGGCTGGTCTGTCCTTTGTTGTTTCATTAGTGGTGTTAAATATTGAGTATTAGAGTAAGGAATATCATATTATTTTGGGATTCAAAGCTTTGATTTGGGTTTGTGACTCTTGAAATTAGGGAGCACGTAAGAGCAATTAGGGAAGGGCATGGGACAAGTTGGGAAACATTAAAATTGGCTTTAAAGGAGGAGTATTTCATGGAAGATTCAAATCCAGTCACAAAAAGAACGTTTTTGGAATGGATAGCCAAGCCAAATGAGGGAATCTCTCCAATAGATTTTCTCAGGGAATTTGAGCGATGCTATTCTCAAGTAATAAGGAAAAAAAAGGACACACTCGAATTAGAGAAGACAAAGCTTTTCCTACAAGCAGCAGGAAAAGAACTTCAAGAAAACTTGGAGCTCTACTGAAAGACAGAGATAGTGAGCAAGGGCTAAATACTAAGTGGATTGATGTTGAATCTATGCAATATCACTAGTTAAAAAGAGATAAAGAAGAAGAGACAAGATGGTATCTGCTTGGCTCCTGAAATGATGGTAAAACCTTCTATTGTAGCTCCAAAGGTTGATGAATCTATGATAGATGATATTGTAAAATGCATGCATGAATTAAATCTAAAACTTGCAGAGCTTGAAGAAAAGGGACAAGCATTAGCACTGCCTTTAAGGTAAAGAAAACAAAACAACGAAGTTTTTGTGAACATATGTATATGGTGTGATAGCACAAGTCATGTAAGAAGAGATTGTGATAGTTTTAATTATGCTTTGAGAAACAATGTTGTGTTCTTCAAGGCTTTTAAGATCCACTCAAGGAAGAAAAGTATACCCTGGAGAACTAACTTTGGAAAGGGAGGAATGTAGAATTTATTAGAGGATATGGATTCTAACCATGTTGGAAGTGCAGTTGAGGCTGCTGCTTATGTAGAAACAATCAAGCAATCCAAGGGTTCTAAGAATAATGATGATGGTAAGTTGTAGCCAAATGTTGTGGAACTTTATAGGAAAGGAAAAATCACAAGGGAGATCCTAGGTGAGGTAGGGGATTGAATACACGTAGAAACAAGATAGAATGATCCGGTGGATTCATTATTAGTGCATGCCTACATTACAAAATAAAGCTATTGTAGAAAGAGAAGTGTAGAAACAAGAATGTTGATGAAGGAACATCAAAAAGATCTTCTAAAAGTTGGGGAAGAATTGCCTCAATGGCTTCTCAAGTACCCCACCACAAGGAGCATCTCCACCTAAAATACTCATGGAGGAGTCTACAACAGGAAAGAAGAGAGAGCCAACAAAAGGTAAGCCAAAAGGCCCAAGTTATAAAATACAATTTGATATTGAGGTGGCTATAGATTTAAAGAAAGTCTTGGAAGATAGGATTTTGAATAGCAAGATTGAGTTTACTCTGGAAGAAGTCCTTGGCATTGCAAATTGTGAATTCCACAAGGATATCATTGACATGATTAGGAGAGAGAGGAAACCTTTTGTTGAGGTTGCTCGTCCATAGACTGAAGGTGAAACCTTGAAGACGCAAGGAATGTCGTGGAAAGAAAAGAAGGATGATGAATGTGTGGTAGGATGCTATTAATCCACTGGAAGAGTGAAGCAAGTGCATTTTTCAAATGATTATGAAGAAGCTATGGCCATTACTAGGAGCCACTATTCACAATGTCACTCGGCAAGGGCTACTACTAAAACTTTGGTTAAGGTAGGTGATCTTCAAGACCCATTTGTTGCCCTATTGACCATGGTTCAAAAATAAATATAATATCCAATGGAAACAGATCGTGGTTGGATGGTGAAAGTGGAAAATAAATCATCTGGTGAGTTGTATGCAGCATGCCCAAGTGTGAAGGTGACAATAGGTGACATGAAAATTGACCAAAACTTCTTTTTACAGGACACATCTTCCTATCATCTTATCCTTGGGCAGCCCTACATTGCAGGAATTCAAATGGAAACAAAGGTAATGGATGATGATTGCACATATGCTAGAATAAGAAGCAAATATGGAAAGTTTGTTGTTCAATTTCTTACCGTTTGTGTGAACCATGAAAGAAATAGGGACAATATTTGAGAGCACCCTTTGCCAAAGGTACGTAAGGAGTTTCATGACCACAAAGAGATGATGGGATTTGGGAGAGTATCATTGTGAAGCGGGACTACATTGGTACAAAACAAGAAAAGTTCTCGCATGATCCATGAATAGGAAAAGTATCTTTTGCAAACTCACAACTAACAAAACATGGATTAGTATGTTTTACAATTTCTCAGGACTTGAAGAGATATGAGAGAAAATATGTACCTAATGCTCAAAAAGAATCGACAAAAAATAGATTCCTTGAGCACAGTGAAAATTATTTGGGCTTGTGTGAACAAGTTTCTTTTGTAGATACTATGGGTGAGCTTGATGCTATAATGGAGTCTATTTTGCATCTTTAAAATGAAGTTATGGAAGCATGCTCTATGGAAATGTATCAAGCAATAGAAGCCTTTACAGAAAACCAATGTTTTAAGCAAAGTGTTGGCCCAAAAGTCCATGTTGAAACTATATACAAGAGTGTAGCAAAGAAGGTGAAACTAGTAGCTTCACTCTTACCACCCAACGACAGGAAAAATATTGAGCAAGCTTCTTTGCAACCAAGTTTGAGGAATCCTAAAAAGATTGGGCACACATTCACAAAGGAGTCTTTTCAAGAGTTGGAGATTGATTGCGAGGAGTTTCTATCACAAGAGGAGACAAAGTGTTTTAAAGAGATGCTTTCAAAGCATGATAAAGGCTTTTGCATTTGAGCCACATGAGATAGTATGTGTTGATCCTTCTAGTGTATCTCCTATGGTCATTTTTACAAAATATGTGCGGCCTATTACGGTTCCAAAGGCTCATTTGTCACCAAAGTTAGTAGAGCTATTGAATGAAAAGATGAAAATGGGAATTTTGGAGACATCTTTTGCTCCATACTCAGTTTCAAAGAAGAATGGTGCTCTATGATTCATCCAAGATATGTAACCAGTGAACAAGGTGACAATTAGAAATGTAGGTATAGGTCCAATTGTGGATGAGTTTGTAGAGGCATTTGTATGGAGGGCAATCTACTCAATGGGGGATCTCTACTCAAGGTATGCTCAATTTCAGCTTGCAATAGAAAATAAGGACTTGACAACCATGAGTACACCTTTAGGTTTGGTAAGAATGTGTACCTTGCCACATGGACAACCAACTTGATTGGGTGTTTCAAGTTTGCAGTAAATCACATAAATGATTGTGACAAAATTTTGTCTAGGTTGGAAGAAGTAAATCTTACTTTGTCAGGGAAAAAGTCTATGTTTGGTGTCAATGAAGTGCTCATCGCATGGGACACATGTGTGGGCCATATGGTAGGAAACCCTATCCAACAATGATAGATGACATCCAAAGAATGAAAGAAACATACACTAGTATCACTGAGGTTAGAGGGTTTTTGGGAGCATGTGTTTTGTATGTTATTTGGATTCCACATTATGCACATGTAGCTAATCCTCTTTATCAATTGCTTAGAAAGAATCAAAAGTGTACATTGAGCCAAAAACGGCTCAAAACAAGTTGTGTAAGGAATTGGTTAACTTACTGCTTAGTAGAGTCGTGGATGATCAAAACTTAATCTCTCAATCTTTCTTTTTTTCTTTGACCATTCACAAGCTTTATCTCTTCTTTTCTGATGTTGAAAGCTCTACTTCTACATTATCTTCATTATAATTTTTGTGTGTTCATTACTTACAATGAGTAGTACATCTTCCACTAATGATAACTGCAAGTTTCACTTGAACATTAAGCTAAGCCAAGAATATGCTACTACGTGGAGTTTCTATCAAAGACGAGTTACAACTACAAACGAAGCACAACAACTTTGCAATGAGGGAAAGAAACACATTGATCTATGGATAGATGGGATGTTTTATCCACTGGAACCCACCACTGGAAGGTATCCATCTTTTCACACACCTCGTGATCTAATGAGATTTGTTGGAGATAGGGATGATAGATTACTAGGATATAGTTCTAAGCTATCTCATTTACACATTGATCATACACATTACATTCAATATCTCAAAACTTCTTTGTCTTCAAATGAAACAAGAATTATATAATTTGAAAACGAAATAGCGTCTCTAAAACAAGAAAATTATTAGCTTCATAATTTAAAAGAAACTCTAATAGGATCAAGAGCACTATTAAAACAAATGAGAGATGTGGTAAACTTAATAAAAGGTTATTGACAAAGAAAAAAAAGGTAAAATATTACTAGAGAACATGTGACCCAGCCTTTTAGGATTTGATATGTGGAATTTTCAAGAAAGGGTGTTATTTTTGAATGAGGTAATGAACAAGAATGACATTTTGAAACTTCCCAAAATTCAAACCCAAAAGAAGTTGGTATTTCAAAACTTACTGAAAGATATGGGTTTATTGGTCGAATCTTCTCAAATGCAAGAAGCTTGTGACAAAGTGGGGGTGAGTAGAAGGGGTTATAGGGCCATCTCTAAAATCTGGTTTCAGGTCCTAAAGTATTACAAGATTAAAGCTTTTGGATTGCTCAGGCCTCACAATGTTGGGAAAGTAAGGACTCTATTAAACGAAGAAATACCCGAACATTTTGGAGAGTACTATCATATAGAAGGAATGATGCCATACGAAAAACAGAAGAATAAATCTTCTTTTGAGTATAGTTTTTTTAATATCATTTGGATGAGTATAAAAAAATTTCAGGCTGCTATGGTGAGATACTATAACATGTGAGAAGTAGACTTTGAAGGAGGACTTATATTTGTTATGAAATTGGATGAAGCTCAAGTTCAAAAAGGTCAAAAAATGGAAAGAGTATCCATATCCCTGACGAATAGGGAATAGCTAGGGTAATCTTGATTCTCCATACCACAAAACTCAATCAAAAATGGAGCTCTGGTGGATTGTAGCATCTCAAATACCACTAGAAAATCATGATACATTGAAATGGCTCTTTTTGCAGACCGATATCCCCTCTGTTATACATGACCAAAATGTAGGTGAGCAACTCCATGTAGATGCCATCATCTTCTATGATTTGGGATCCAATTCTAGTAATAGATTTAAGAAATGTACATATATGTTCAGTGCATGCAATTATATGTCTAATAACAACCTCTCTTTTGTGCTCTTTCTTTCTGTGTGGGAGTGCAAGAGAGAGAGAGAGAGAGAGAGAGAGAATGGGACTTCCTTGATTGGACTTCCTACCAAACTCTAGACTTTGTGGCATCTATGGCATAAATCTATAAACTTTTTGACAACGCGCTTTTGCTAATTGGGGATTAGACTTTGTGGGGCCTATCTCTCTGCTGACGTCATGCATGTAGAGTGTATGATCAATACATTATAATGACAAGTGATTATATGACCAAGTGGGTCAGGCTAAGACAACCAAAATGAATGATATTCTCACCACAACATAGTTCTTGTACAAGAAACTTTTCACACGCTATGGCCTTCTGATCAAAATTGTGAGCGATCAAGGCACACATTTCCTCAAAGACATGATTGAATTTTTATTGCAAAAAAAGAGGGGAATTCAAAGTTCAATGCCCATATAGTATTCTCTTTATAAACTAAGCACCATATGTGCATGGCAATCGTCCACAACGAATGGTGGAGAAACACTATACATGGAGGATGTTTTTAGTCTGTGCTCGCCTGTCCCAATACATCACACTCTCCACATCCATTCAATATCGCAATTGTGCCACTTTTTGAATGTAAAAAATAGCCACCTATTCATTGTACATGCCACAAAATGTTGAGATGTCGAGCTCTACATCTTGAGCTGGCATCCACTACGGGTCTTGGCCGCTTACGATATTTACTCACTGGCGCGTTAGGTGACCAACACGAAGGATCTATGCCAGTGATTCTACAGCTAGACTACACTTATAGTGCCAGCCTAGTACGCTTCCAGCGAGTTCACACTTAGTGACCGCATGTACATATGTGCTACTTTTCAGTTTTAGCACTTAGTCATTTTGTACTCTCTTTTCTGTGAGAAGAAGAAGAAGCTTTCCATCTCTGTGTGCTTTGTGCTGGTCTTGTGTAGCTCTCTTGCATCCTCTTTCTTTACATGGTATCAGAGCCTGGTGCAGGAAAGAGAGGCTAAGAGAGCAAGAGCATCACAATCCCTTCGTTTGCAATCCACGACCAGATGCCGAACAGGTCTGAACAGCTCTCCAAAGTGCAGTACAAAGAGATTTACTGTACAAGTACAGTGGTTGTATGTACGCTTGATTGTGGACACTCATTGAGTGTAGAAAGCGTTACAGGTACCACGATAGCAGGTTCAACAGATTTGCAGGTTTTTGCAGATTGTAGTTATTTTGTCTCAGTGCTTCAAGATGTCTGACGGTTTCAGTGAGATTGTTACTGAGAAGCTTGAGAAAAATAACTACCCTGCATGGAAGTTCAGAATAACAAATTTCCTAAAAGGAAAAGGTTATTGGGACTATGTAGAAGGAGACAATGAAAAGGAGCCAGAGATTCCCGAGGCAAATGCTATAGCAGAACAAAGAAAAGCTTTTAGGGATTGGCAACAAGGCCAGAGCAAAGTGATGTATTGGATTTCTATGAGCATCACAGATGGCATGATGGGCTATCTATAGGATGCTGAAACCCCCGCCATTGCATGGAAAAACTTAGGCAGAGTGTTCGAGGTGAACACCAAGGCCAGGAAGCTTCAACTAAAGTCGGAGCTAAATCAGGTTAAGAGGAACAACCTCTCCATCAATGATTATGCTTTGAAGATCAAGAGTATCATTGAGGCTCTTGGATCTATTAAAGTCTCAGTGGAAGACAATGACATTGTCCATGCATGCTTGGATGGTCTAGGAGATGAGTATGTACATTTCAGGTCTTCCATGAATACAAGAGACGGCATCCCCGTGTTCCAAGATTTGATTTCTATTCTTATTCTTGAGGAGAAGAACCTTGACACATATTCTTCTCATGGCAGAAATAATTCTGAACAGGCCTTCTATTCTAACTCCAACAGAGGTAGAGGTAGAGGCCCAAGGGGTTGCAGGGGCCAATTTCAAGAAGGTCAATCAAATGAAAACAATACAGGTGGCAAGGGAAACCAGTCTCAAGGCATGGGGAGTGAAAGAGGTCATGGTGCAGGATCAAGCAGGCAGCAACATACTGCACATAGCAGAGAATGTTGGACTTGTGATGAAAGAGGTCACATGTCACGTGACTGTCCAAAGGGAAAAGCAAGTGGAAAGAGAGAACAGGGCAACTATGCATCTACTAGCAGAGATGTAGATGACAGAAAAAACAAGCGCATGTTTGTTATGCAGCATGTAATGAATGCAATGACTGCAGAGAATTCCACCCAAGATGATGTTTGGTATGTGGATTCAGGTGCCTCTAATAACATGACGTCTCGTGGAGAGTGGTTTAGAGATATGCGCAAACCAGATGTGTCAGGCTATGTGCAGACAGGAGATGACACAGCTCACCCCATTGCTCATGTAGGGGACATACCTCTAAATACGAAGAGTGGGAAATCAAAGTACTTAGCAGATGTACTTCATGTCCCAAACATTACAAAGAATATTGTTTCTATTGGACAAATGGTTGAGCAAGGTTTGCAGGTTTGTTTCAATCCGAATGGTTGTTATGTAGAAGATTTCCAGAATGGCTGTAAGCTCATCATAGAGGGAAAATGTGTGGGCAAAATGTTTACGCTGAATGTAGACATGCCTGAGGTAAAAGCTGCATTATTTTCACAGGGCACAGGTGTTGTGGCTGATGTTGACATTTGGCACAAACTCATTGGCCATGTCAATTAGCAGAGACTGCGCAGCATGCAATCAAAACAGATTGTAAAAGGTTTGTCCAAATTCAAGATGGATGGTATGCATAAAGTGTGTGCAGCATGCCAGTTCGGAAAACAGTCAAAGGGCTCATTTCCACATGAGCGCAATGTATGTAAAAGGCCACTTGAGGTGGTGCACACAGATGTTTGGGGTCCAACCGATACTGCAAGTATACATGGTTGTAGGTATTATGTCTCTTTCATTGATGACCATACAAGGAAAGTATGGGTCTACTTCATGCGTAACAAAAGTGAAGTGTTTGGTCACTTTCAGGAATTCAAAGTCATGATTGAGAAGGAGACAGATATGCAAATCAAGACATTGACATGGAGGGGGAGAGTACTTCTCCAACGATTTTTCAGAGTTTTTGCGAATGCATGGTATACGCAAGCAGTTTACATGCAGATATACTCCACAGCAAAATGGGGTCGCAGAAAGGAAAAACAGGCACATTGCAGAGGTTCCACGTGCATTGATGAATGAGAAGAACATGCCTCATCATTTGTGGGCTCAAGCTATAAATACAGCTGTGTACATTATGAACAAGACACCCACAGCTGCGGTGCATGATGTAACGCCTGAGGAAAAGTTTACAGGTACAAAGCCTGATTTGGCACACTTGAAAGTGTTTGGCTGCATAGCTTATGTGCATGTACCAGATGAGTTGCGTAGGAAATTGGATCCTAGACCAGAGAAATGTATTCTTGTGGGATATTCCCTTGAACAAAAGGGGTACAGGTGCTACAATCCTACTACACGAGAATTACGAGTGAGCAGAGATGTAGTCTTTGATGAGATGAGCAGCTGGTACAGTAATGCACATGACACTATTGGGGCTGATGTAAAAGATGATGTGGCTGTACAAAATGTGAGGCCACAGTCACAGGTTTTGAGTGGACCACAAGAGTCATCTTCTTGTGGCTTTGTTGAGAAGCCATGGAATGGTAGACTACGTACGGAGGTTACTCCACCAACAGGTACAGGGAATGTATCACGAAAAGGAAAGGAAAAGGTTGATGAACCTCCCCTTATGGCTGATGCATCATCAGGTTTTTCACATGTAGACATGGATTCAGATGGTTCTGAACAAAGTCTTGATGAGGAATTTTGAATTCCGGCTGTCAGGACACCTGGTGTAAGGAAAGTACAAGAAGATGCTAGAGGGCAAAGGAGTGACCCAAGACCGCGCAGATCTAACAGAGTCAAAAATCCAGTTCAGAAATTGACTTATGATGGGTATCTAGCGCATCACCAAGCCTACATGGCTAAGGTGATACAGGATGTGGAGCCCACATGTTTTGAGGATGCAGTTGGAAATGTGCATTGGGATGACGCAATGAATGAAGAGATGGCTGCATTGGAAGCAAACGACACATGGGAGTTGGTGCCATTGCCAAGTGGCAAGAAAGCTATTGGCTGTAAATGGGTTTATAAAACTAAGCATAAGGCTGATGGTAACATTGAGCGTCACAAGGCAAGGCTGGTCGCAAAGGCTTATGCACAGATGTATGGCATAGACTATGAGGAGACCTTTGCTCCAGTGGCAAAGATGACGACTGTGAGAGCTGTCATAGCAGTGGCTCCATCTAGAGGATGGATTATGCATCAAATGGATGTAAAGAATGCCTTCTTGAATGGTGAGTTGCAAGAGGAAGTGTATATGGATCAGCCACCTGGTTATGTCGATCCAGGTTACCCAGATTATGTATGCAGGCTTCTCAAAGCTTTGTATGGTTTGAAGCAGGGCTCTAGAGCATGGTATGCCAGGATTGCCAAGTATCTTGTCAGTATTGGTTTTAGGAGAGCTCATGCTGATCATTCACTCTATCTACGTGAGATTGATGTGGTGATTGTGGTCATTACTATATATGTAGATGACCTTATTATTGTGGGTGACAATGCTATGGAGATTGACCATGTGAAGGGTCTTCTCAAACAGGAGTTTGAAACGAAATATTTGGGCGAGTTGCGCTACTTTCTTGGCATTGAGGTGATTAGGACTCCAGAGGGTATATGGCTGTCATAGAGACAATATGCTTTGGACATGTTGTCAAAGTATGGTATGGATGATTGTAAGCCAATTTTTATTCCCTTGGATGTGAATGCAAAGCTGAGTGCAGAGAAGGGTGATGTTGTTGAGGATGTCAACATGTACAGGAAGATTGTGGGTAGTCTAATCTACTTGACTATCACGAGGCCAGACTTGAGCTACACAGTAGGCTTGGAGAGTCAGTTCATGCAGCTTCTGAGGAAGCCACATTTGGATGGAGTACGACGCACACTTCGGTATGTGCAAGGGACTCTTGACTATGCATTGTTCTATGCAGCATATTCCCCATTAGCATTGTATGGGTATACAGATGCAGATTGGGCAGGTAGCCTTGTTGATAGGAGATCTACGAGTGGCTTCATGTTCTCTTTTGGGAGTGCCGCTATTACTTGGAGCAGCAAAAAGCATCCTACGGTTGCTTTATCGAGCACAGAGACCGAGTACAGAGGTGCAACAGTTGCAGTGTGCGATGTAGCTTGGCTATGCACATTACTTGAAGACTTGGGAGTGCAGGTGGACCAACAGATTGTCAACCATTGTGACAACCTCAGGAGCATGCAGTTGGCTAGGAACCCAGTGTTCCATGCCAAGACCAAGCACATAGAGGTCCATTACCACTACGTTCGAGAGCGAGTGTTGGCGGGCGACATCGACTTGGTCTACGTCAGCATAGAGGAGCAAATAGCGGATATCTTTACCAAGGCCCTTGGAGCTGAGAAGCTTCGACGTTTCCGGACTATGCGACATGCAGAGCTGGAGGGGGAGTGTTGAGATGTCGAGCTCTACATCTTGAGCTGGCATCCACTACGGGTCTTGGCCGCTTACGATATTTACTCACTGGCGCATTAGGTGACCGACACGGAGGATCTATGCCAGTGATTCTACAGCTGGACTACACTTATAGTGCCAACCTAGTACGCTTCTAGCGAGTTCACACTTAGTGACCGCATGTACATATGTGCTACTTTTCAGTTTTAGCACTTAGTCATGTTGTACTCTCTTTTCTGTGAGAAGAAGAAGAAGCTTTCCATCTCTGTGTGCTTTGTGCTTGTCTTGTGTAGCTCTCTTGCATCCTCTTTCTTTACACAAAATACTCAAGTCCCAAGAATAGTATCTTTCTAAGTTCAACAATTCACATGCATATGTAGTAGACATGCAAGAGCTACCCATCTCACTTAAAGAACCACATGCAGTGTTTTGCATGGCCTCTTATTTGGACTCTATCAATCTTAATTAGGTGGATTGATCCATTCCAAAATGTGGTTGTGATCGGTTAGAAATAAAACAAGCTCAACTACCTCCACCATCTTTTTGTCATAGGTGAATGTAGTATGCCTTGATAAATGCCATAGACACAACTAGAGATGAGCCTGAAAATTTCGAAAAAGGATCGATAACAATATAAAAAACTTTTATAGAAGAAAATAAGGCCATACACTAATACATATTCATAAATATATAATTGAAGGCATAATATTGATCTTTTTCTCTTCTAGATAACTTTTTGTCTATCTACACACACGATCATAGGATACTTACTCAAACCCTAATTTCTTTCACCCAATCACATGGACTCTCTCTCTATTTTTAGTTTTGAAGTGTTATAAGCATGGTATGCAGTGATCTCTTGTTATAGAAGAGTACATTGGAGGAGGATTTTGTGTAGCTTTGATGACACCAGCCCTACAATTAACTATATGGAGACGGTGATGGTTGTAAGATGCCTAGAACTAGCCTCCACCAAGGAAGAGAGAGGAGGGAAGGGGAGAGAGAGGGGTGGGGGAGAGAGGGGGAGAGAGAAGACCCCCCACACTAGTGTTTGTTGTGCCAAGAGAGAGAGACATAGAGATATATATATATAGAGAGAGAGAGAGAGAGATGAAATGAAATGTTATATTAATGTCTTCAAAAGGCCAAGTGACCTATCCGACCAAAAAGTTACAATGTGGTGGATCTGATATAAAATGTGAGTACCAAAAATAATTGAAAAGGTGTTGAAGAAAGAAATCAGTGAATGAAGACTAATGCAACACAATGTGGGTGTATCCTCAAAAGAATCTAAATCAGAGGAGATCCATCATGGATCTCTACCTGATCTCATCAAGATCCTCCATGGTCATTACTCTAATTGGGCGTCATGCAGGTGAAGCCAAAATGATCCGAATCTCTGATGCAACCTTTGTCGATGTTGTGTAGTCCTCCTAAATATGTCATGTTTTGGATTCTACTGGTGCTCCCCTAAATCTGTCAGTCTCAACGACAAATGTGCTATAACTCTGAGTCTGGCTTTATATGACACAACTGGCATATTTTGGCTTTTGTTGGTGCTCTCTTAAATTTGTCTGTCTCAATCTCTAGCTAATGTGATGATTTGTGAATCTAAACAATAGAACATCGTATCCATATAGGCAATCCTCTGTAGATCAAGAAGAGGCTCTCTATAGAAATCCATCTTTGTGTCCAACTCTTGTACTGACTGTATTAATATTCTTCTGGTATCTAGTTGAATCAAATCTTGATGTATAAGACTAGTGATCTTTTTCTATGCGAGATAAAGGGAAGGTGAATCCAAGGAGTACTAGAGTGTGGGAAATCTTTCCATGTTGAATCCATGTGACTAAAACCATGATGACACATGTCCATACTAGCATGGTGTGCCCCCCTATAGTGCCAATTGTTGGGATGACACAAGGGCTAGCCAGGCGTATCTATCTCTGGCGAGGTCCCATAAATTATGCATGAAGGAAGTTTATTTAATGATTTGCTTCTAGGCTCTGTGCATGTGACATAGGGGAAGTGTCATGGCGTTTACTCTCACATGATTGTTAGATTTTTCCCCAGCAATTTGCAAATTCAATCGCCTAGTGGACATGTACTCTAATTGTATGTGCATGTTACCCCAGAGGGGTAACAACCAATTGATAAGAGGGGGCTTGACCCCTCCTTTTTTTCCCAAAATATTTTGTCCAATTTGACTTTTTGAGTCAACATGTATGCCAAATGTCGCAAAGAAACATTGTGCTCAGTACTACCTTGGTCGAGATGTATGTCAAATATGGTGTGCTTGAGGGAGATGCCACACAATTTGGGAAAAAAAGGGGGGGGGTGGAGCCCCCCAATTGTCCAAGGACACACGGATGATGGAAAAGTGTATTTTCCCTTATTGATAAAAATAGGGGCAAACTTGAAATTCTCCTGTGCTTGCTACTACCTTGGACCTCAGGGGTGGAAAAATGTATTTTTTCCCTTATCGATAAAAATTAGGGCAAACTTGAAATTCTCTCGGTTTTCATGTCAAAATTTGAAGCTTTTACTGATAAGTACACTAAAATTTGAGTTAATTCTTTGAAAACAAGCTCAAAATTTTACCAACATTTTACAATTTCAACCGGTTAAAATACACTCGACCTCATGTTTTTCCTAAGATGTGGTGTGCTTGAAGAGATGTGGGCAATCTAAAAAAGAGAAGGGGGGGTTGGAGCCTCCCCATCATCTACGTGCATACGGATGATGAGGGAGCTCTAGCCTCCCCTTTTGTTTTTAAAATTCACAAACGAAGCTAAGAAACTTAGGGTTGCATCTTATAGACATGTCTAAGCCGATTGAAATATCTAAGAAGGAAGAGGGAATAGGAGAAAATCCGGCTGGAAAAATCATGAAATAGAGTTAAATTGTAAAATATGCAGGTTATTTAAAAGAAAATTCATCTTTGCGTTTACCATAATGGAAATTTTGTATGTTTGTGAAATTGATTTTTCCCCAACAGTGAACATCATGCTACCCGAGTTGAGATGCTAAATGTGGTGTGCTCACAACATCTGGAAAAAAGGGTGGGCTGGAGCCACCCCATCACCTGCGCTTGCGGATGATGGGAGGCCTCCAGACCACCCCTTTTTTCCAAATGCTTGATGTTTGCAGGTTGATGCCTACAACTAACTAGTGTCAAAAAGGTGTCACAATGCGGATCGGGCAATGCCACACAAACATACTGCAGCCGTTTGCAACGTTGGTCACACACATACACACACACAATGCTAGCGGAGTCTTTATTTCAGAGGTATGTTTCATCCACAAGCAAACACAAGACCTTTCAATAGATAGGCTCACACACAAAGCTGATGAGGCATTGATGGATCTCTTTCTCCAGAGGAAGATCAGATCATGATATTCACAAGTCTCGGAGTGGTTTAGCTCACATTGATTACACTAAACCTTTGAGCATGATCCCTAACATAGAAAGCCTTTGCACCACAACTTTGATGATAATCTTACAAGTAATTATATGCATAGAAGGTGTAGCATTTTTGAGTCTAGAGAGTCGAGTGCAAGCTCACAAGAGGGCTCTGGCCAATCCTTTTTGACTCTAGTCAAGGTGGATTCCTACCTCTGCATGGCACATCCCTTGTCTAGGGGACTTTCACTCATCTCTTCTACACGAGAGAGGCCGACGCCTGCTCCCCTCTCTTGGCACCTCCTTGCATGGCTTGTATGCCTTTTATTAAGCCCGGGTGAGGGCTTGCTCAATCAAGTTCAAGGCGGCCATTAGTGCCTAGCTAATAATATCTTTGCAAGTGAATGAAGCAGGTAGCAGAGATATCGCAACCGTTCACTCTCCACTTTGCACGCAAAAAAAGGTGTGTGAGGTCTCCTAATATGTTTTATAGTGTGAGGTCCTTGGAAGGGGAATGATGAGATTTGCAAAAGAGTCTATGTGAGAATGAATAGAATAATGTATGAGCGAGTAGGTGCAACGATTTGTGAAAACAAAAGTACGAGGCGAATCTTGGCAGATGTGCAGAAAAGCGAGACTGGCATCGTGGAGGAGAGAGAGAGAGGTCTATATAACGCAACTGATATATTCGGGATTCTACTAGTGCTCTCCTAAATCTGTCAGTCTCAGTGAAAAATGTGATGTAACTCTGTGCTTGGCTCTATATGAGGTTCTTCTAGTGGTCTCTTAAATTTTTTCATCTCAATCTCTCGATAATGTGATGACGTGAGAATCTAACCAATAGAATATCATATCCATATAGGCCATCCTTTGTAGTTCAAGAAGAGGCTCTCTTAAGAAATCCCTCTTTATTTCCAACTCTTGTACCGATTGTGTCCATGTGCTTCTAGTATCTAGTTGAATTAAATCATGACGTATAAGACTAGTGATCTTTGTCTGTGTGAGAGAAAGGGAGGATGCATCCAAGGATTACTAGACTGGGGGCAATCTTTCCATGTTGCAGCCAAGTGACTGAAACCATGATGACATCTACCCATACTAGCATGTTGTGCCCCCCTGTAGTGCCAATTATCGGGATGACTCAAGGGCTATTCGACCATATCTATCTTTGGGAAGGTCCCATAAATTTATGCATGAAGGAAGTTGATCTAATAAGGGCCTCAACCACGTGGATTCACCATGAAAAACTTACCGCACCACGTAAGTGCAGGGGAGGAAGTTTTTTTTACAAATTACATAAGCATATAAGTTAGGGACAGGCCCCCAATAATTTATCTCCAAAGCATAAAAACAAGGGAGGGGGGCATCATATTAAGGAGGGGGGGGGGGGGGGATGACTTGACCCGAGTTGATTACTTGTAACTACTGGTCATTGGTGTGCACTAGATCTCGAATGAATTTTGGAAAAAAAAATTTATCAGGTCACACATCAAATTTTGCATCAAGCCGGTCATAGATAAGGGCTGATTTGGAGCAGGTCAAGGGTTGATTTACATCAGCTTTGGATAGGTCAAAATTGGACGAGTAGCCAAAGTGTAGGCTGATCAAGCACATAGTTTGAAAGTCAAATTAAGACACATTGAGGGTACATCTAGTTATCAACAAAAGTGGTTCCTTTTAGTACATTGCAAGTCACTATGCTACATACTCTTTGACTAGTCTTACTCAGTTAGATCATGTGAGACATAAATTTTATATGTAAGATAGGGGTATGATAGTTTTCTTCATTGATTGTAGTATAAGAGTTGAAAGGGGGTTCATATTCCCTAGTATGAGTCGTATATAGGGGTTTTATCAAAGTTTTCCGCTCGCAGGCGGCGTCCTGTTTTGTATATTGAGTGAATCCCTCGGGGGCCTCAACTACGAGATGGGGGGCAACAAGCTCCGCGTAAATAATCTCATGTGGCATTGAAGCCATAGCCCACATCAGCCAAGAGATCATAGAGACTAGAGGCTACTAGATCAGTGCAACAAGATCTTCCATGGTGGTCCATTGAGGGTCCCCAAATTTGAACCCCATAGAGAATAGCTGAATCCACCAGATTGTCAAAGATATTTCTAGAGTAATGCAAGTGTTAGAAATCTCAAAAAAAAAGTTTCAATTGCAAAAGCTAAAAAATGAAAGCTCGCAAATATAAAATCCCCAAACTATTATTGTGTGGATGATGTAGAAAGCAAGAAATCTCGACAGCAAAAGCAACTGAACAATTGGTTCAAAACCCATATCTTGCATAGCAGAGTGTTTGCAATGCATCTTTTTTCTAAGAACGATAGGGCCTCATTACTCAGCCATGCATAGACACGTTGATGTCGCCCATGCACATCGCACAAACCTTTGTTGAGGACGACTCAAAATGAAAAGAGGGGAGTAACAACAGCGGCTATGGTAGCGGATGCAACACATTGCAAGATAACATGCTATAAGATGATGAGAGATTTTGTGTAGAATGTGTAACATGTGTTTGATTCTTTAAATATTCTATTTTTGATAGTTTTTAGCAGAATTTTACTCTTATTTGACAAAGTATCAAGCCATATCAACAAATTTTGATGCATCAAATATCTAGAGTGAAAGTGTATACATACGAGTGCGAGGAATAGTTTTGGCTATTTTTTTGGTCAAATTATATATATATATATATATATATATATATATATATATATATATATATATTAACATAATAATGATAAAAAATAATGAGCAAAGCCAAAAAATTTGGAATCAAGTTCTAAAAGCAAACGCTAAACCTACACAGCAAGATCTTTGAGCATGATGAATACAAAGTGATTTGAAACAAATCAAGTTTTAGGCTAACTTCAAACCGATTATGTGAATTCGACAAGCAAAAATGTATGAGCAATGTGAGCAAGGAATGAAAAAAGAGAGAGACAAATTTGTGTTTCTAAGAGTATTTCATAGAGATATATAGTAGGCAATCTAAATGTTGCGTCCATATCAAATTTAGTAAAATCATAATCCACACACACACATTGAGTTTAAGAATAATTATGAAGCAATAAAAGAGCCATTAAACAGAATAATGTCACCCATAATGTTAAACAAAAAGAACTCTCATTTTATCATGCAATTCACTTCAAGCATAAGTGATTACTTTAAAAGTGCAATGTAATACTAAAACGCGAATTTGCAAAATCCAAAAAAATCATGTTGATAAAAAATTTCACATGGATAGAACACAAAAAAATTCCTCATGGACAGAGAAAAAGGTGTCTCTATATCCTTCTCATTATTATGTCAAATCAAGAAGAATATTTTTTTATCGTGCAATTCACTTTAGACATAAGAAAATTGAGTTTTCTTACCAAATCATAAGTACAAAGACACACCAAAACATTATTTACAAAACCCAACAAAGTTCACGTGGATAGAACAAAAAGTATCCATATTTCTTTCTCAGCTAAAAAACAACTAAGCAATGTCCGTCTCATCATCAATGTGTATGCATCACTTGGCAAGTTGTTGATGTATTGGTAAATGGCCATAAGATGAACTTGATATCATATGCTTTTCCATACTCTTTGCATAATAAGGAAACTCACTACAATTTGACAAAGCAAAAGAACAATTCTCGCACAACAAATGCATGCTATCTCAAGATCCAAAAAAAAAATTCTATAACTAATCCAGAGGAGCCTCATTAAGCAAAAAATCATCACCATCATCACTAGAAAAAGATCCACTTCCATCCATATTTACTCCACCTATATTGCAATGAAAATCTACAACCAAGGGATTAAGATATCTATCACATACATGTCCATCATTATCAATGAGCATACAAGGATGTCATTTGTGCATGGCAACCTTAAACATAGGTCCCGGGCTCAACAATGTGCCAACACCGTGCCCATAGGTGCACACGATGCTCCTAAAAAGAGTAACATATGACATGCACTCCTCTCAAGAACACCCCTCCATCCTCCACTCTTCCCTTCACATCGTGGCCTTGATGATGAAGAAAATAATGACCTAGAATCTCCAATGAGATATCTTGTTGGAGCAAATTTTCCACCTTTATAAATAGCAACGAGAACATGTTAGTGTAATTTAGTGATTCAAAGAATGCATAAATTAGATATTGGAGAGGGAATCCACCTTATTTCCTCTTTCCACATTACAAGAGGTTGCATTCCAATTTTATGTAATGCCAATACAATAAATGTGGTCACCTAAACAGGACAATGATAATCATCTTGAAATTTCTCAAAACCTACCATACATATGTAATGCTTGTGCATATAAGTAAATGAGCAAATATCATACCTTGAATGGATGAGTATAATTTTTAGAGGTCATTTATGGCTCCATGAAATCTAAGATCCATTTCAATCCCACCAATAAGCTTGCCTGTGAGCTCATACGCTCCACTAATGCGATGGATGAAAGTGAGCATTACACTAATAATCAACCCATGTCATTGTGCTTGTCACCAAAATAGAGCACTTGAAATGTTCCTTAAACAATGAATTCCAAGGAGGTATGTTATCAAATCCAGCAATGTTATCACCTAAAAGCTATCTTTATTTTTATAGGCATGCAAGAAAAGAAGAAACAATAGGTTTGAAAGAAACCTGTAGGAAGATCTATCACTCTTAAATCCACACTCCAAGCACATGGTTTAGAATTTTTCATTTTTCCATCCTTTCCGAAGCTCATATAAAACTCACCCATCATCGCAAAACCCTCCTTGAAGTCCCCTTCGATGAACTCTTTTTCTAGCACAATAAAATCATATTTCCATACTTTTACTTCTTTTAACAAAGTTCTCTTATCAAATAAATAAAAATTATCAAGTGGGATGTAGATTGTTGAGCCCTTGCTAATCTTCTTTGCGGACATGCTTCCATCAACCAAAGATTTAACACAAAAAAGCAATTACACATTTTAACATATATTGTTAATTACTAAATATCACAAAACACAATATTTAACATATGCATGATCAAATAATAGATAGATACAATAGAATATAGTCACCATCTTTCTAGAATAGTTGAAAACTAATTATTCAAAGAACTTCCTACTTTGCTTATGGATGGTGGACGTTCTTTGAAGCCATAATTCAAATTTGCACCAATTAGACTGGATTCAAGACATCTAGGAATCCTGTCTAATTGGTGCAAATTTGAATTATTGATGCAAGAATCTCATGATTTACTCATGTAAGTTCCTCAAACGGATGATTGATGAACTCTAGCTTGAACTGAAAAAGCTCTCAAATGCCAATTATTTTCCATCACAAAAAAGGGCTCCTAGTTTCACCTTGAACTCTATTATGGCTGCTCTCAGATCCTTGGTTGCCTCATTCTCACACTCTTCCATGGTTAATAACAAACCAAGGTTAGACCAGAACCCAACGCATTTCAATTGAGGTCATTGGGGCTAGCATCAAAAAGCTTCCCTATTTTTCCTGCAACCTGAGCACATTCTGCAAAATCTGCACAATTTGCACTCAAAATCTACCTGAGCACATTCTACAATCTGCTCAATCTGCACTCAAAATATGCATTCAAAATCTATGCAATTTGCATTTCGTAATCTGCTCAAAATTTGTTGAATGCATTTTTGCAATCCTCAATAGGGTTTTACCAGTAAAACCCATAGACAAGTCAAGGAAAAACTCAAATTGTGCAGTATAGAGAACAAAATGTCAAACAGTTTCTTGGCCTTCTGAAGGGTTTTGCCAGCAAAGTCCATTAGATGCCTTTTTGTTTTATCTTCTACTCTTATTTTACAAATCCCTCAAAAGTGTTTTGCTAGAAAAACCCAAAGGGCAGGGCAAGGAAATTCGTGTGTGTGTTCATCAGAGAGAGAGAGAGAGAGAGAGAGAGAGAGAGAGAGAGAGAGAGATAGATAGATTGATAGATAGATTTTATTATCGTCCTCGGAGGTCAAATATGACCTATGGGACCAAAGTTACATGTGATGTAGTATGTGTATGGCTGATGAGTGACTCTCGATGCTCCAAAATTGTAGTGATGAGAGTCGCAATGGAGAGCCCACACTTTGGCTGGGAGAGGAAAGTGTGTAGGTCTAAGTTATGACTGAAAATGTGAGAGAAGCAAGTTCGGATGTGATCAAAAGCTGAGCACTCTAGTAGTGTGTGGTACTCAGACTCTCGAACTTGCAGTGAGCATAATGTGAACAATCAATTTGACTCTTCTCCATTGCCCCAACGCCCTATCTCGCATCGAAGGAAATGGGAGCTAAGCCGAATGGCTACGATAGTGCGTATCGCGGACAAGGGAATAGGCTCAAGCATGTAAGTGTGAGTACGGTTTCCTCTCTCAGCGAAGAACATGGTTTTGTAGTTGGGGGCAATATAGGTGGTGTAATGTATGAAGCGTGACCCACCGGATTTCTCCGAAGCCGTAATACATTGGCGTTGTAGAAAATCTTCATTCACTTGAGAGTCAATTGAAGCATCATGTAGCAAGTGTAATGCATCCCATCTCCCAAACCACTTCTTTATGTCTTGCATCCATCCCGCGCTCAAGATCTTGCTTTTATGCGTCTTTTGAACTTTTTTTCTTGCTTCCCATGCAATTGTAGGAAGTCAATGTGAGGGGTTTTGACGCATCTTTATCATGTACTCCACAACCCTTTCCATGCCCATAACCTCAATTGGAAGAGATCCCGACTGAAGAAGTAGGAGCATATATGGTGTTTGTGTCTTAACTTGGAGAAAGTTTGTAAGAAAACACTTTGGACATTCTCAAACTCTTTCCAAGTAGACTTTGAGATGCTCCCGCCCCACACTTCAACTCCATAAAGAAGAACTGGTGTCACCAATGCATCAAAAAGATACTTCTTGAGAACCCAACACTTGATGTTTCACGCATTACACATGTTCTCAAATGCATAATATGCTCTCTTTCCCGCTTCCAAACGATACATAGCACATTCATGCCACTTGTGATTGGATGGAACCTCAAGGCCAAGGTACTTAAATCTCTCAACAACTTCAAGTGTCTCGTTGTTGTACACAATGCATGGCTTCTCCTTATGGTTGGTTTTCACAAGCATAACCTTTGTTTTGGATTCATTTACAATCAGCCCACTATGCAAGCAAAAGTTCTCAAGGACAACCATAAACTTTTGTGCATCTTCTAAAGTGTGTGCTAGAAGCACTACATCATCCGCATACAACAAAAGCATGATTACTGCATCGCAAATAGTGACCTCTTCAATGCCTTCTTCTTGCATAAAGTCAAGTACCATTTGTTCCAATTGATCGATGCATAGACCAAAGAGAGTTGGTGACAATGGACATCCTTGTTTAACCCCAATATTGCTTACAAAAATTTTGAAATTTCTCTTCCCATGCGCAATTGACAAATCACCTTCTCATAGATTCGAGAAACCGCAAGCATAAACTCACTTGGCACTTGGAGTTCTTCCATCCTTCTCCACAAATTGTTACGTGGAATCATATCAAAGGCTTTCTTAAAGTCCACAAAAAAACAATACAATCGCTTGCCTTTCAACCGACTTTCCTCCATGAGAACACGAAGAGTGACAAGATGATCAATGGTGCTATGGCATCGACGAAAACCTTCTTGTCCCTTTGCACGCTTGTCATTCTCTTCAGCCCAATCACTCAATTTCATCTCCATTATGCACCCAAACAACTTTTCCATAAGAGACATAATCATTATAGTCCGGTAGTTGCTTACATTCTTTACATCCCCTCCTTTATGCAAATGCTTAACCCAATTAGTACTCCAATCATAAGGCATACCATGTTGAAGTGCAAGGTTGAACATATCACACATCCACTCATGGGTAAAATCTCCCGTCCATTTGATCATCTCCGGCTTGATACCTTGAAGATCTCCCGCTTTGCAAGTGGCCAACTTTTCAAGCCCACCGCATACATCCTCAATAGTAAAAAAAGACGGCATACATGGGAGTGAACCATAAAATGGAATTTTTTCAGTATTTGCTTGCTCATATAATTGCCTACAATGTGTGTACATATCCACTAAACTCAAGTTACCAAAATTCTCAACCCGCTTGCCTCTCAAGTTTCTCCAAAATCTTCGACATGCATGTGCCTTTTCTTGGACTTGAAATTCTTGTTGCTTTACTTCCCATCTTCTTCTCTTCTTTTGAATCAGTGCCTTGTATGTATGCAAATGACTTTGATAGTTGTCTTTGTCCATAGTTGCATCAAGATTTCTTTTGCGTGATCTATCTTTGTTGATACCATGGAGATGCTTTATGGCAAAGCATTCTTTCGCACAAGAACAAATAGCTTTCTAGAAAGCTTCCCATTTAGTTTCCAATGGTGCATCACATTGAAGCTTTTTCATCCATAATTTTTGCTCAACCATTTCAATGTACATTGGTGCCCGTTTGAAATCCATACATAGTGATAACTTCTCTTTCCTTTGGCTGAGATTATCATGCTTAGTTGCTTCTCCACATGAAAGGTCAATACATAAGGTGCGATGGTCGGATTCCGGGGTCCATTGACCAAACATAAAACTCTTTATGCGATACATGATGGCTTTAGAGAGTAGCATATAGTCAATCACACTATCCCCATTATGTCTCCTACATGTAAATCCATTGGTTCCACTCCACAAAGATACACCATTGGCAATGAGCATACCCGTGCTATTACACATGTGTAAAAGTATAGTGATCCGGCTCTTTCTCATCCATTGAAGTATGATCATACAAGTGAACTTCCTCCAACTCCCTTGAAATGTATGGCATATCAAATTCTTGAGTATCATGTTGCAATGTTTTTGTGCGAGCATTCATATCCCCAAATACAATAACACCATCTTCACCTTTGAAATAAGCAATGTCCTTTTCCAAATTAGAAAATGGTTGATCTCTATCCATGCAAGCATAAAAGGGAGAATCATGATGAGGAATGTAGCAACCGGCTACAAAAATGAGTGCTCTTTTTGGTGTCATAATTTTCAGCCATACATAACGTTTGTACTTGTCATCTTTCACAATTGATACAAAATCTTCCAATCCTTTCTTAACCATACATGCTAACCCTCCTTGTCCTCTTCGTTGCTTGAGATTCTTTGACCACATCAATGAATGTACATTGTAATCCTCCAAGCCGTTAATCCTTTGTGTATCATGCTCCCAAGTTTCAACAAGAAGTACAACATCGGCTTTGCTTGTTAGTTCATCAATGCCAACCCCCGCATTCCATGGGTATCCATTACAATTCCAAAAGCATATTTTCAATTGTAACTCGGTCTCATAGGTCACGCATCCCTATTTGCTTGAGAGACTTGCCTCCTCCTTGGGCACATTTTCTTCATGAGAGATCTCCTTGTTTTTATTATTCTTTTCCTCATATGCCTTGCGACGCATATTTTGTTGCTTAATAGTGCGATCTTCACATACAAAACATTTTTTATCCCTCAAATAGATCCAACTATTATCAAGGATAATCTTTCGCTTGGTCTCATCTGGCATGGTGCATACAATTGGCCGTTCTCCCGAGCAAGGATCTCCTTGCTTCCCCACTCTATGTGCTCCATAGACCATAACTCCGGACATGCCAAAGTGGGTTTTGAAGAAATCTTCAATAACAATGGCAAGAGAAGGAGGTGTCTCTAACTTCTCTTCGGGAATTCCATGAATAACAATGTTCTTGGAAGGTCGCTCCCGTTCCTTCAACTCCTCCACATCCACATTCTCAACATTCTTTGTTTGAACCATAGCTTGCATGAGTGAGGAATTAGAAACCACATTGCTACCACATACATCAGCCCAAGACTTGTTTGTGCATACATTTTTCATGTCGCATACATCCCGGCTCATAGTGTCAAATTTCTCCTCTTTCAATACATGGTCATGCTCTACTTTGCTCATCCGCTCCTTCAAAGCATTCAAGTCCACAAGAGAGCGTTTACATTCCTTGACTTCCTCTTCAAGTTGCATCAAACTTGTTGTTTGCATCTCAAGTGTCCTCTTGAGATTCTCATTCTCAACCACAAGTACCCTTAGTGTGCCATTCTCCATTGCAAGTGCTCGTAAGTCTTCGCCTTGTTTGTTTACGGTCTCTTGCAATGATACCAAGTACGTCATGATCATGGTTTCCGATGTTGTTGGTTGGGTGGTTGTGTTGCTATCTCCACCTTTAGGAGATTTTGGATCATTTTCCACAATGGTTGTGGACCTTGTTGAAGAAGAAGAACCCTTGCGAGTGCCGGAATACATTGTATGTAAAATAGGAGATGAGAATCAATTTTGTTGAACCTGTTCAGTTCGGAAATGCTGCTAAAGAAATGTCTTCCATAACTCTGAAAATTTCTTTCTTTACATCAATGCGTAGAGGACTTCGTGCTCTTCGATTGAGGCTATAGATCACCCAAATCGGAGTTCGGATGAAGAAGTTATGATCAAAAGAGTGGACTGCTGTCTACTATGTCAAAAAACGGCTGCGTTTTTTTAGAGAGAGAGAGAGAGAGAGAGAGAGAGAGAGAGAGAGAGAGAGTACCTTGCTTTTGCCTCATGTCATGTTTAGAATTTCCCCTGCTTTGGAGCACCTGCTTTGCTTCGTCTTGTGCTTTGAGACCTTGTGTGACGTTCCTTGAAGACTTTGTGTCTATAAGCCTTTGAGACTTTGTCTGTTCCTTGGAGATGTAGAGAGAGAAATGGAAGACTTAGAGTGAGAATGGGAGACTTATAGTGAGTGAGAGAGATTGTTAACTTCGTCAAAACAATCCCTAGAGTGCTAAATATGAATCCAACACGTCTTGACATAAAAGTGTTTGTAGAGAATATTATAACGTGCACATTTAAAGTGTTGACATGAGTGTGGGGTGAGAGTCCATTGTACTTATTTAAAGCCCGATTCTTAATTGGTACACCATGATGTCTATCACTTGATTCCATTTCAATGGAGTGGCTGCACTGGTGAGAAACAACTGAGTACAATGGGAGTGTCATGCAACGAGAAGAATAGTGTTGTGATTAGAAATGAAAGTAATACAAAACAATTAGAGTTTACTACAAATAATGGTGTGGTTGAGGTCTCTATGCAGTAGTTGACTATAGGATTAGGGTTCAAAGAAGATAGTATTTTAATTTACCAAATCTTTAGAGTTGAAGCAGATGGATTGTTGTTTGAAATGCCAACAACTAGACGAGAAGACATCAACATGTTTCAAATTGATAGCCAATTTGGAAAAAAAATCATGGTGCATGGTACCTTGACAAGCACAGTTTCCTTAACACTAGGTTGGTAACCTAACAGGACATAAAAGTGTCCTTTCAGGGTTTTGAAAGAAACCTCCAAAACCATAGTAGATCCACTCATTTTGTAAAATCCTTTCATGAGGTTATAGTTCAAGGCCTACTACACATGGAAAAAATAAGAAACTTGTAAAATTTCTCATCTTTTGGTCACACCAAGCCTCCAAAGTTGATGGACTAGTACATTTTCATCAAAACAGTGAATTTTTTTACGTTTTGTTGCATAAAAATAAGATTAGGGATTTTTGTAGGACTTGAGATAAATTCCCTAGTTAACTTCAATGGGTTGGTGATCGGAACATATGATTGCTTATCACTCACTATTTTTTGTTTTCCCAAAAGAAATAGGTACAAAAAAGCTGAATTTTACCATTCTGCAAACCCATCATCAAAGTTTCTATAGCCATGCTCAATTCAAATAATATATGCATGTTTTGTTAGTTCCCTATTGTCCTTTAGGTTCATAAGGAGCAATGGAGCATGTCAAAAGAATAATACATCTCTTACCAAGGGGAATCTTGGAGACAAAGATGAAGTGCTAAATACAACAAACATGAAAAAACTGGGTTCAACATTATGAGTTGTAGAATCCCATAGAAACTATTCAATATCTAGCCAAATTTGATCCTTATGACTAGATATGGTTACTACCTACAATGCATGTAGTTGTCATAAGAAACTAACAATATTGAAAAAGCTATACTTGATATACTAGAATGTTTCGTTTTCTTCTATAGTTGAAAAAATCAACCATCGTTGTCTACTATACAAAATAGGGTATGAGGTGCCCCAAAACTCAAGGAATATTAGCTTTATGTTACCATATGCAACATAGAAAATCAAAACTGCATTTGGATATCATGAAAGCCACCAAAAAAATCATAGAAGAGCTAAAATTGACTAAAAAACAAGATTTGACAATTTTTGTAATTTGGTCATAACTTACAACTTTAACATTTATTTCTCCCTAGAAGCATTAGGACATGTTGAGGACTACTAAAGATAGTTCTCTAGCATTATAGACCTCACAAACATGAATTCTAGAGTGGTATAGTTGCAAAAAGTTGAAAAAAGCCAAAAACAGGACCCGTTTTTTCACACAGTTTAGGTTGTGAAATGTTATGCAAGGACAAGGTTAAAGATAGAATTGATATTCCAAAAAAATGTCGAGTTTTTTTCAGCTCATGAGACAACTTTCTAGACAGATAGCACCTCAAAATCCTTTTTGAAACTCTTGAAATAATTCAAGGAAAATGGTCACTTAATAGGACATAAAAGTGTCCCAATACCAACCTAGTGTTAAAAGAAGATTCTTCTGTACAGACAGGTGGATTAAGTAGCTAGACTTCAAGTTCAGATGTAATAATTATGCTCAAAAACCTCCCTAAAGAAACACTTTTTAAGTAAGCTTATCATTGGTGACAGAGATACAACAAGTTTAAGAACTCCCAAAATATACGATGCAAATATAATATCTGAGTTGCCTTCCAATGTAGCAAGTTTAAGAGCTGGTGGAATAAAAAAAAAACTTCATGGACATGCTTGGACAGATTGGATTACAAACAATGTTTATAGGTTTCAAGGAATTATGAGGAGTAGAAAGTGTGGTGGCCACCTACAATGTATCAGTCACCTATGATCTAAATTTTTGCAATCTCAGGAATTAAATGACAAGAATTGGGCTGGGCGACTAGCTAAAGTTTGCCCTGCTACTAGTGGCAGTACAAATGTATTTGGGAGTTTAGTTTTTTTTTTTGCTCTATGCTACCCATGTGCATTTTTGAGTGCTTGTGTCACCTCATTTATTGTTTTCCTTCTATAATAGAAAATAAAAACAATAAGTAGAGGAGTTATACATCTCGGGTATCACATGCACCCTGTGGCGGAGGGTGTTACAAAACAAGTAGTGGTTGAGGTTGAGTCAAGGGTTAGGGAGCTAGTTGCTAAAGACTTTTTTGGGAGACTAAGGTCAATCTAGCAAGAATTAATGAAGGAGATTGTGATTCAATCAATGCTCATTAGAGGCCACTCCGAAGGAAAGAGACTTTTAGTTTAGGACCTGAGTGAGTTGTTAGATAAACTGGCCCCTTTTCTCGACAAGAGAAGATTATCACAATGGACAAATGAGGCTCAAGTAGAGATAGGTTAACCAGTTGGAGACTATGATGGAATTTTCGAGTTAAAAAAAAGATTGACGTTTGACTTCTTTCAAAGCATGGCGTTTCCTGGTCAACTAGAACTTTCAAGATTTGATAGGTGTCATATATCTAAAATTTCCACATAGGGGCTTGGACAACAATGACTTGCCATGTTTACAATCCTTATGTCCAAGAAATGCAAACAATCGCAACTAGGTATTTCAAAGTAGAGGATACATAAGCACAAACGCGTTATTTTGGGAGTCTTCTAAATAAAGTGATGCAAAAGGAAGGATACAACAAACCTGAATTAAAAGGTTTCATGCGTGATGAAGCCCAAGAAAATTGGCATGCAATAGGGGATTATATAAAATGGAGGTCGTGATAAAGTGATGGCAAGGAACATTAGGAAAATTTTGGACTCTCAAATGGGCCCTATAAGGACTCTAAATTTCTCCCTCTTGTCCAGAACTGACACATGTTAAAATATTTACAAATGAAATAAAAAATTGTTAGAATGTACTTATCAAGATATATCCCTTGATATATATGATGACATTAGATTCCTTGTATTCAAGAAGATTCTATTTTTTGATGTGACAACTCTGTCTTATAAATGGAATCTCTCCCCACATTTCAGCTTCAGTGGGGAGGATATAAATTCTATAAAACAGCTCCAAATTTGTCCGAGTTTGGGGATTTAGAAGTTACTTTCTAAGATCTTTCCAATGATATGTTTGTTGATAGGGTTTTGACAAAGATTTTATGTACTTCATCGGGTTGCCCACTTTGAACAAGAGAGGCAAAGTCTAACCTCCTTATAGGGCCCCTTTGAGAGTCCAAATTTTCCCTAATGAGAAAGGGCTTGTTTGTTTCATTCGGAGCACAGTTTGCATCAACATACAAAGAGTTGTATACCACCTAAAAGCCAAGAGGAGTTTAGATATAGGTGTAGACAATGGATAAAAGCTCCATGTGAAGATGCAGCTAAGACAGAACTTGAGAAACTACAATCATGGCTAAGAAACGAGCATCCATGCAAGACAAAGATCTCTATGCTTGAAACATGGTTGGTATGGTGATATTTAAGAGTCTCCCATTGGGGAGAATACATGATGAATGTACATTGTTTATATCTTTTCCTTCTTGCTATATAAGTTCTTTCACTAATTAATTTCATTGAATGCACCTAAAAGTCCATGGAGAGTGATGATAGGCATATGGCTCCAAGGGCAAACTTGGAAGAGTCGGTCCATGGTAGCTGGTAATCTTTTAATGATGGCATTGTCTTGGATTTTTTGGATGAGCATAAAGTCACTAAGTCATGTCAAAAATCTTGCCCACTAGCCTCATGTATATATGTGTATATAGCACTGCAAGTCTTGGAAGTGTCCACGTAAAAATTCATGTCCAGGATTGAATTCCTATGTTTTGGGTTTTTCAAGTCCCCAAGACATGGTTTTCAATGAATATTTTCATCCATGGTTTAGAGCTCATGAATCGAACTTGTACATCAGAGTTACGAGCATCCGAAGTGGGCTGTCTCAACTTAGAAAGTGATTGCGGGTGCATGCAACAAAAGGAAACTAGTCCAGCTTCATGATTGGAATTAGAATTTTTTAGGTTTAAGAATTTTAGAAGTAGATTCTTGGGATCCAAGCCGTGTGTTACAGTGTGTCATTCGCTGACCTGAGCAGCAAGTTATGCTGGGGGAAGTTTGTCTGAGAAGCTCTCCTACTTTAGGGGAAATCTAGAAATTTGTGAGCACAAGGGATTTGGGAGGATTAGGAGGAGATTTCCATGTGGCAGGGGAAATTATCCCACATGGGAATGGAAAGTGGAAGGTGGGGGATATATAGCCTAAAGGGGGAGCACCCTTGAGGTGTATGACTTGGTGCAAAGCTTGGTCTGATGGGATTGTGGGCTCCTTGGGGACAGATGGCACCTTCTCCAACTGTCTACGCTTCCTTGCCACACTCTTGGTCCATTTTTTGGTCCTTGGCCACTTGTCCCCACCCCATTCCCTTGATAAAGGGTCATTAACACCTCATTTTTTGCCCAAAAAATTTAAAAAATGAGCCAGTTGAAAGATGCCTGCAAAGGAAGCCGTGTTGAGTGAGAAGAGGGAGAATAGTTTTGGGAATAAAACATAAGGGAGACCCCATTTTAATAGTTGCAACGCCTGTACAACTTCCAGAGATCTCATTTTTTAGCAAAGAAAGAGTACCGCTATATTTGAGTGGCCATAACTCTTTCATCTCTCATGTGTTTTTTGCCTATGAATACTCTACGGACATCTCCACAAGATGATCTTACTCATGGTGTTATTTGTTTCTCCTAATTTTGAGTGTGTTCCATGTTTGAAAGTTTTTTCATAAATCTCTATTGGTGTTTATCATAGGTGTTTTCGGCGTGTAATATTTCTTCCTTCCGATGGTGTGATTCATGCAAGGCTATAGAGGCACTCTTTTTTATTACCGTCTGCACGCTGATGGGGGATTTTCACAAGCCAAGCTCCCATACCCCTCTTCTCTTGTCCCCACCCCATGAAAACCCCCTCTTAGGGAGGGAGTGATAAAAGGCATTGGAAAAAGTAAGAAAAAAATAAAGTATGATTATGTAAATATATGAGAAAGGTAAAATTGGCCACCTCATGCCTGCGGGGCAGCCCATCCCCACCTTGCCTCCTTTTTCTTCACTATTGTCCCTTTTCCTCTCCTCCACTCAAAAGGTCAACCCCCTCTCTCTTCTCCTTGTCCTTTCTCCTTTCTCTCTCCCCTCAAGCTACCCCACCTCTCACCAATAATGCATTCTAACTCACCAATAATGCACCCTAACTCACATGCAACTTACCCTATCTTCCAAAATAGTATACCCCACCCCCTCTTTCTCTCTCCTATCATATCCCATGACCCAAATACCCCCCTCTCTCTCTAAAGGGCGCCATGTCTCTTGTCTTGTAGCTAAATAACCTCCCCCACACTCACACACACTCAGTTTCACTGAAAAAAGGTGCCCACAGATCCATCCCCACCCGGTTACCTGATTTTTCTTGTGTTCACACACATCTGCACACAGATTCACCTCTGAACACACTCCCCTCTCTCCCCTCTTCTAATTACTTTATTCTCCATGTCACCTCTCACTTTTTTTCATCAACCCATCTCTCTCTGTTAGTCTCTCTCTCATGAGACTGCTGTTTTGGCACATATACACACAGCCAGACAAGTGGGGACCACAATCACATGGCCTATGTAGATAATGATTTCTTCATTTCTAATTCTATAATTTCTCCCCCCTCCTCCCCTATATAAAGAGGGGTCACCATCACACTAAATACACACACAACATCACCAAAGAACACACTATGCACTGTGTGTGCCTAGTGCACACACACACACAACCACACCATCACCATCACCGCAATCACCATGCTCGTCTTGAGCATGACCTCTACACCCTTGGGCTATGGAAGATGAAGGGCAACTAAATGAAGGATGATGGCCATAACCCTCGTGCGAGTCTTCGCCATCAACTCCCACCTATCCGCCATGTGCTCTACCACTCTCTCCCTTCTCATTCCCCTACCCTATGCTCCCCATTTCATCGCCTTATTCTCTAAATAAATCTTGAGGTTTTGTGAGTATGTTTTCTTGCAATGTTTTGCCCATGTGAGGTGTGCGAAATCACCACCTAGTCTTGTATTTGGAGTGAGCTTGTGTATGTGTGAAGGGTGTGCGGATTCTCCATCCTTTTGTGGTGCCTAGGTACTAAGCTGCTATACCCCCTCCCTCTCTCTCTCTCTCTCTCTCTCTCTCTCTCTCTCTCTCTCTCACTTGATCTCATTCCCTTTCCTCTTCATCATTATTCCCAAGCATCCATCTCTCTTGGATGAAAATTTTGTTATGGTGTTGTGTTGTTTGCGTCCTAGCCGCTCAAGCTAGGTGGTGCCCCCTGTTCGCTTTATGGTGACAGGCTCGAGGCGCGCCATTCGGTCCCCGATGTTTTAGAGGCCGTCGGGGGTTCGGGGTTCGCTTTGCTCCCGTCAACGCTAATAGAATTTTGGTGCCCCCACTAAAGATCAAGTGCTCCCATGCTCCAATTCTTGTGAAATCTGTATATTTTACAGACAGAGAATGTAAAGGGGATGTGGGTCCTTATGGACAACCGCCTATGTATGTGCAAATTGTAGAGAGCACTTTAGGCGGTTGTATAATTGGATTGCAGACTTTGGAGGGTCATGAGGTTTTGTAAATCCAAGCACTAGGGACTGGGTAGAATTGGAGCTGATCTCTTCAGATAGCTGATTTTAATGTTAGAATTTAAAGCTACAAGTTATGTCGTTAGTTCAGTTAGTGAGACTGGAAAAGAGAACTAACTAGACTAAAACAGATAACTGAACTGGAATGTTATACTGAAACAAGAGACATACTTAAAGAGTGGGAAGAGTATTTGAAGATTTAGATTAATAGCTCAAGGACAACTAGTACAATGTATAATGGGTTTAAGCTCAAATGATTATAGAAGCAATGGTGACAGATTGAAGCTAGAGACGAAGAACTCATAAACCCAAGAATGCTTAGAGAGCTAGAGCCAAAAGACCAGTAGCTAAGCCAAGAAGCGAGGAATATCATAACTACTCAAAAGCTAAGAAGACCAATTACAATGTAGTGGGTTCTATTTATAACTTCCAGGAGTTATTGCAGTAACTTTTTGCGATAATTACTACTGGTGTGACTGATCTCCTATTTGGCCTTCTAAGGGATAGTTCTGGCCTATTTGGATGGTCCTCGCCTTCTACATCCTTCCCTCCTTTCTTGAATTTTGGCATAATTCCAAAAAATTTGAAAAAA
This sequence comes from Adiantum capillus-veneris, assembly GCF_014529385.1. Lineage (NCBI taxonomy): Eukaryota > Viridiplantae > Streptophyta > Polypodiopsida > Polypodiales > Pteridaceae > Adiantum > Adiantum capillus-veneris. The sequence continues at coordinate 17,491,637 of NC_140941.1, read as the reverse complement.
AAATACACTACCTGATTCTGATTTGATGTTGAGGAGACCAGACGGCCTTTTGGTTCGCCTAAACCCTAAACCCTTCTGGCTGCTAATCTGGTTGTTGTTCCTCATGGTAATACTCTTTCCGTATTGCTAGCTTTATACAATAATTCATGCTTATTGAGTGCTTGACACCCCTATAGTGGTAACTCCAAGGGTGCCCAGCCAAAGAAAGTCCAATGCCTCATTCGGAAAATCCACCATCTGATTCTGAGATGGAACTATAACCCAGTATCTTTCCATTGAACCCTCTTCCTCTTTCCCTTCTTCTGTGCTGGTGCCTTAGAAGTCCCAATGTCAACGTTGTCCTTTTGGATAAGTCTATAAATGTCCTCCTGCTCAAGCTCATTCCGCCTTTTAGTGCACATCTCAAATTCATAAGGCATGAAAGGATTGTCAGTTTTGGTGTCGGGATCATACAGAGTGCATTTTCCCTTTGTCAGACAAGTTTTGGCCAGTTTATGACAATGTGAGGCTGTGTGGATCCGTCCTTGCGAAAGAGGCTGATTTCTTTTAATTCTTGCTTCAAAGAGAATCTCAATTGTCTCTCTGTATTGTGGTCCCAGTCCTGGTTTAGCAGTAATATCCTTTACAGGGATCTTGGAAGACTCCACAATCAATGGAAGCAATTGATTTGTCATCTTTGTTAAACCACGAAGCTGGATCTTCTGCTATCCCATATAGAGTTTGACCCTCTGAATTTCTCCTTGCAGTTCCATGAAATCATTCAGCTTGAGAGCATCATTAATTAGTGATTGCCAAGTTTTCCATTCCACAGTGGCTCACTCATACCAGACCTGAAGTTCATTAGTGATATTGAAGTAGGTGAGACAATCCACTTGTTCTGGATGCTGAGGATACAAAGTTGGGAAAGACCTGGGCAGTTCATCTTCTTTGACAGGCAATGCATACAGGAGAACTCGAGAATCAGGCACAAACTATAGAAAATTGAGAACAGCTTGGTTATCTTGCTGCATCATCTTCCTAGTAACTTGGACTAGCTAAAATAGTCTTCGGAGATTAGTTGCCTGTTCTTCTACTATCATTTGAGGCCGGGGTCTCTTGCTGGTGGAAGTCTGATCTTCAATGATAGCCTGCACCCTCTGATCCAAAAATCCTCTAAAAAATTTCATCTGAAGTAGAACTTCTTTCATTTGATTTCTCACCTCCTTCATGCACTTGTATGTAGGCCTATTTCCAAGCAGTAGATCTAGTTCAAGAGCTAGAGAATGGTGGTGTAGTGGGACAGTTGCTGCTAGTGTGGATTGACTATCCTATCATTAGAAGTCAACGCCCACTCAGGTACCCTTTCTAGCAGCGAGATTCTGCTAGGATGTATTGGCAATTGACACAATTCCTGATCATGGAAGGTAGCTGATTTCCAATGTCGAATCATTTCTCTGGCTCCAACATATAGCCGTTGAAAGCATGCTTGATTAGAGATAAGAGCATCATCCTGCAAGTACATCCTAGTAATATTAGTTTGTCAATGCCTTAATCTCTTATTGAGTGTGATAAGCTGTAATGAATGTTGTTCATCATCGTTTAAGGACTCAACCACATCTTTGGCTTTTCCTTTGCCATTTGGACTATGTTGTTACTCGTGTACTGGAGAACCTCCAGTGTTGCTCATCCGCCCATTGCCTAATTCCTGATCATCAGACCGTTTGTTCCCTCACTGCTGTTCTTGCTGGTCCTTGTTGGGCTGGCTTCCGCCTGTGGGAGCTGATCCACAAGCACGAGAGCCCGCAAGTGGAGAAGGAGGAGTATTATCATCATCTTCAACTTTATCTACTGGGTCGTCCTCCCCTTCCTCATGATGCTCTTTTGCTTTCTTTGAGTCCTCATCAAGATCATTCTGCTTATCGCAATATCCAAAATATCTTGATTTGCTAAAGCACTATTGTATTCAAAGAGCTTATCTTGCAAATCACTCTGCATGTTCTCCATAAGTGCCTTCAGATTATCCATATCCAGAGTGACATTGCCCTCTAGACACATAATATCAGCTAGGTTATTATATATATACTGCTCTATTAGAGAAGCCTTCAATGGAGTGTGGTTAGTCAACAACACATTGTAGTCTATCCTCTTCATTCTCAGCATGGTCTGAAATCTGTCAGCACTCCTTACATCTTCTATCTTGTATTCAGTTAACTACTTATTCTCTATTTCAATCTTGTTCAGCTTCACTTGTAGTTCCTTAATGGTTTTGACTGACTGGTTTTCAGCTATACTATGCCTCAGAGATTGTGCCTCTATATCTTGCTTTAATTTTTGAACTTACTGGTAGCTGCTTCCCAGTTCTTCTTTTAATATAGACACTTCATCAGTGGAGGCTGATGCATCCATCATTTGTTCTAAGGCATTGACAAGTGTGTTCCATGATCACTGGATGAGCATCGAGCAACCATCTACTATTGCTGCCAAGTTAGAGTGGATTGGCTCATAAACCGTAACAAGAGCCATGTAAGGTAATGTTGTGAAGTCAAGTTTTTGAAGAATTAGTCATCCTTTGAAAGGGTGATTCTGTAACTACTGCAGCCTGTCCTTTTTGGCTATGGATAAAGGCAATTCACTAATAGTAATTTTGTTGGCTGGACTGGCAGGTTCTCAACCCTTTCTCTTGCCGGTATGAACTGCCATTGGTCAACACTGTACATTTCTTGTGGGTCTTTTCCAGTACTGGTGTCTACTAGAGTCTGCTTGTCTTGCTAGCCTTTCCTAACAATGGTGTCTGCTCGAATTTGTTTGTCAAATGTGGTTAAAGTATGGCCTGCTAAAAGTTGACTAGGAATCAAAGACTTAACCTGACTTTCCAATTTCTTTAATAAAGCAGTTCTTTTGGCCAACGTAATCTTCTATTTCTTAGAACCACTAGCTTCCACTTGTTGGACTTCCTCTTTTGTCTAGTTAGAGCCAACTGATTTCCTGGAGCCTCTTCATCTGAAGAGAGCTCAACACTGTTATTCTCTAGGATGGGCTTCTGAATCCAAGCCATCCATACCCAATAATGAGCATCTAGAGCACTTGTCCAGTATAGAAATTTCCAGACATACCAAGCTTTGAATACATTTTGCAATTTCAGCTTGGTAGTCTGCTGGAGCACATTATGAGATAAGATCTGATATAAGTTGATTTTAACTATATCATCCAATCATTTTTCAAGTAGCATAGCAAACAGTAATCTTTTTGCTATGTCAACTTGTGTCCATAATATCAATTTACATAGAAGATTTATTCATGTGAATAGATCTTCTATAAAAGTTTATATGTCCCACAGTAAACATCCTTGGCCTCCTGGAAACACTCGATCTTATCATTGGCCATCTCTATGCCATTCATGGACACTATATGTCCTATTAGTTCTCCTTTCAAGACTAAGAAAATTTATTTGAATGGGTTCAGACAAGTGGTACAAGCTACAAGAATATAGTTTCACATGGCCATAATCAAGCAAGTTCTTGATTCCTTCAATGCCGAGGATGGCAGTGTTGTTGTCAAAATCTATTCTTGTAGCTTGTACTACCACATGCAGGTCCCATAGTCACAGAAATTCTTTGGTCTGCTCAGTGAACCCATACCTTTGTATCTTGCTATGTGGAATAACTGGTAGAGAAGCTTTAAGAGAGGTGATGATTGCTGAAGTTTCATCTATGGTATCCTGCATCTTCTTTGAAATTTTTCTTCTACCCATGCACTGTGAGGATGGTAAGCCGGTAGAGGAAGAAGACTTACTTGGATAGTCAAAGTCATAGCTAGGTGTGTCGGGTAGGGACATACAATGATCATGAAGACTCCTCAGAGCTTGGCGATGGAAAATGTGTAATAGGCAGTAGGCATTGCATAGGAGATATTGAGGAATAATTCCCACTCTCCTTACTGTTATACATGTTCGTGCCATAAACACTCCACTACTTACCATTCCTAGAGTTTTATGCACCGTCGGCAACGTGACACACATGCATTGGCTAATACTCCCTATGTTCCTTTTAATGATTATCACATGCAGTCCCACTGGACCTTGTCCCCATAAAAACTTGTACTTACTCGATAACTCTATTGGTTCTTCCATGGCACTGCTTTGTCATGCTGATCCTTTTTTGACATCTTGACTGGCTCTGGTACTGGTTTTACATGGAAGAGGTTTAGAATGGCTGATTCTGAGTTTTCTTGGCCATCAGTTCCCAAAATACCATTATCTTCTTTTCTAGAAGCCTCTTTCTCATTAGAATAATATAGCTTGATCTTGGCCATTGGAAAACACCCAGTCCACTTCATACATACCATCCCAACCTATCTTTCTATTTGGTTTCTTAGGTCCTGATTTGGATTGATAGAGCAAAACCAAGTCGCCCTTTTGGATTTCCCTAACTTTGATTCTCCTATCATGCCAGTGCTTTCTTCTTTGTTGAGCAATTTCTTGTTCCAGCATAGCACGTTGTCTTAACTCATCCAGATGTGCTAGTTTCTCTAATCTCTATTTAAGATTGTGATTAAAATCCAATCCATACTCAACCACCATCCTAAGACTGGGAATCACAAACTCCATAGGCACTACAGCTTCAGTATCATATACCATTTTGAACAGTGTCAGTCTAGTGGTGACTTTATAAGCTGTTTTGTAGGCCCATAGAGCAGTCTAGAGATTAAGATCCCATTGGTGTGGCTTTTTCTGCACAATCTTGGTGAGAATGTTCTTGATGTTTTTTTTATTGCTTTCAGCTTGCCCATTGCACTTGGGATTATATGGCATTGACTTCTTGTGTTTCACTAAAAGAATTTCCATCAGAATATCCATAGTATCATTAATAGTGCGTGTCCCTTGATCAAACACAATCTCCACAGGGCAGCCATAACGGCAGATAAATTTCAAATAAAAATACAGCAATAGACTTCACAGTGTTGTTTGGAAGAGCCTTGGCCTCTACCCATATGGTGACATAACAATATATACTGGTTCTTCCTTGGCGTAATTTTCTTGAATGGACACTTGAAATCAAAACCCCATTTCATAAATACTCTGAGTGGTTGAACTGGAGTAAGAGGAGTCATATCAGCTGCTGTTGGTTTGCCCATCCTGTGGCATATATCACATGTATTGCAAAAAATTCTAACATCATATATCAGTGTTTGCCACCACAATCTAGCCTGCAAAATCTTCTTGTAAGTAATATCAGTGGAGAAATGTCCTCCAGAATCCCCATTGTGTGCTTCAAAAATCACTTGCATTCTTTCTTCCATCGGCACACACCTTCGAAGAACCCTATCTACTTGCAGTCTATAGAGCAATCCTCCTATGATGGTGAACTTCAAACTCTTAATAATCAGAGCCTTCTTTTGATTCTGAGTCCAGTTTTTTGGATCCTCCTTTGGAAAGGAACTGATATACCTCATACCATTCTGGATCTTTCTTTTCCTCTATTGTCATCTGAAACAGCTTTGCATCCACTGGCTCATCTCTCAAGGATACTTCTGAGTGGCCATGAGTGCTTCTGGATAGGAAATTAGCTCCAAATGGGATTTATCGGGCTTATGAAATATGCAAAATTAAAATTCCATCAGGAACATCACCCATCTGGTCAATCAGCCTTGAATAATAACTTTGATGATTAAAACTAATAATGTTTGATGATCCACATAAAAATGAAACAGCTTGCCTAGCAAATAATGTCGAAACTTAGTGGCACTAGAAACCATTCCTAAGGCTTCCCTCTAGGTAGTAGTGTATCCTTGTTTAGCCTGATTGAGTCTCCGACTAGAAAAATACATTGGATAATCCGTCCTTCCTTCTGGTTGAGCCAAGATTTCTCCCATTGCTCGTCCTGAAGAATTGACATGCACATGAAAAATAACTTCCTAATCATGTTGTCGAAGTACTGGCTTACTAATAATGGCATTCTTCAAACATTGAAAACTCTCCTCACATTGAGCAGTCCAAACGAACTTGCTGGTTTTCTTTGTGAGCTCTTACAAAGGTAATGCTTTGGAAGCAAACATATGAATAAATCTTCTATAAAGTTGATACATCCCAAGAATGAACTTAGATTTGATGCTTTGTGGGGTGCCTTGGCCTATTGGACACACTGGACCTTATCGTTGTCCATCTCTATGCCATTCCTCGACACTATATGTCCCAGTAGTCATCCTTTCTAGACCAAGAAAATAGTTTTGAATGGGCTCATACAGATCCTCTTTTCCTTACAATGTTGGAAAACCATTTCCAAAAAGAGTAAATGCTTATCTTTAGTTGAAAACAGAGTGAAGGCATCCATACATATGGCTAGAAATCGATGGAGAATATTTCCATCATACATTGTTGGAAGGTCATTGGAGCATTGCAAAGACCAAATTGCATAACTAGATACATGAATGCACCCCATTTAGTAATTAAAGTAGTTTTACTCGGGTCTTTAGGAGAAATCTGTAGCTGATTATAACCACTATAGACATCCATAAAGCTATACATCCCGTGGCTTGCAATCTCATCAAGAAGCATGTCCACAAAAGGTAATGGAAAAGGATCCTTAATAGTTTGAGCATGCAAATTTTGATAATCCACACAAACTCTAAGCTTTCCATTTTTCTTGGGCACTACCATAGTACAAAATAACTAGTCACTACCAGTGATTTCAGTGAGTCTTCAGAAGGTGATCGATTTCTTCTTTTACTTTCTTAGCATAATCTGGATTCATTCTATATTGTTGTAGTTGCATTGTTCTAGCATCCGGTTTCAGAGGTATTCTATGTTGACAAACCTCTAGATCTACTCCTTTTAGATCAGTGTGTTCCCATGCGAACACATCTTTGTACTTTTGCAACATGAGTCAGACTTTTTCTTTCATTCCTACATTCAGATGCTTGTTTACTTTGATCAACCTAGGATTTTCCTCAGAACCCAGGTTCCACTCTTAGATTTCTTGATCATCTAGAAGAAACTGGTTAGTCCCACCTCCCATTCTCTTGGTTGACTCCTCAGCATAATCCCAAGACTGGACCTCTTAGCTCTAAATTGTCATTCTGGACTTCAGTAACTTCCTCAGAGTTTACTTTTTCAGAGGCCATTGGTGTACTCGAATATGAGAATTCTTCGTTAGAGTCGACTGGTTTATTTGGCCTTCCAATTAGCTGAACTGGTCAGTATCCAGAATTTAGTTCAGTGAACTGACCTAGAAATTTCTTCCTTTGCTTATCAGCCTGATCTTTGTCAAATATTACTATATTTAGGTCTATCTTGGAGAATAAAAAAATATTCATTCTCTCAATTTTCATTACCCCATACTTCTCGCAAAGCTCTTCTGGTCATGGTGCCTTTCTCTAGCTTAAAAGTGTTGTTTTTTTGGATCTGGGTTCTTCTACAGTTGCCTTGTATTGTCAGAGTCTTATTGGCATAGTCGTGAACAGCCTGTGCCGTTCAAGTAGCATCCCATATGCACCTTGCACATCCAGTACCAAGAAGTTGGTCTTGAACTTTTCTCTCCCCACCCTTATCTGCATACTTTCTATCATCCCAGTTGTCTGCACAGCTCTATGATCAGCCATTTGAACTTTAAAGGGTGTTGGTTTCAAGTTTGTGATACCCATTCTTTGTTAGGATGTTTACTCCTGTCCGTCCATCGAGTATGACACCGGATAGTGGCTCCCACTGTTTTCTATTTTTGTAATCTACCTGGATCACTGGCACTTCAACATCTCTTACATATGCCAAGTCAACTTCTTTGGCATCCGCTTCATCCTTTCTTCACTGTTGTCTCATGAATTTTGATGCTTCAGGCAAAGTTTTTCTAATGTCGTCTAGTTCAACTGCTAGTTTTTGAATTCTTTAATAGATCTTAACATGAATTTCTTCTCTCTCTTTAGCAGAGTTTTTATCAGAACTTGAAATCAAAACTTACACAGTTTCCCTCTTTTGTTTTGGTACCCACTGTGCTTCTTTGTTTTCCATTGTACTTACATCTTATTTAACGTTCCCTAGTTCTTCCACCAAATCCCTGAACTGCAACCAACATAGTCTCAGGAATCCCAGACCCTAACTAATCTGATTTTGTTTACTTAGAAGATCCGGGTATGAGAACTTTTTGGCTGCTCTGGTAGCTTCTTGGTTAGATCTTCTATGATCTTAGCCGCTAGTTCTCTCTACTGGTTCCATTCGTGGAAGAACTCCTACTGTTGGACCTCCTCTTTTTGTGACTTCTCTCATTCTTAGCCTGTTGTTCAAGCTTTAGGGCTTGCTGCACCAAATCATTGAATTTTTTTGTTGGTGTAAACACCTCCTGTTCTATGAGATTCTTACTGCAGAACCCATTTAAAAAACATGCTCGTAACCTCTTTTCTCATGGTGGCTCCTACAACTGCGTGGTTAACTCCTTGATCTTCTCAACATAGCTCCTAACTGACAGTTTCCCTTGTTTAATCTTATCTAGCTCACAGAGGATGTCCTCATCACCCCTATTGTGTGAATATTCTAGTCTGAAATCCTGGAGCAATTTGTTGTATGATCTAAGCTGGCAAGGTGGGTTAATGGTAGTACCGTTTCCTTGCTGCCTCTTTTACTGTCTGAGAAAAATATTCTCCCCAGTCATCTTCATCAATATTCTTCAACTCGTCATACTACTCAAAATCTTGAATATGAACATCTAAATCATCTTTCTTTCCTCCTTTGAACATAAGGAAAGCGATTTTCAATGAATAAGTATAATCATGCCGGCCATGATCACTGTGATCTGCTATTTGGCCTTATAAAGAACAACTCCCCCCTCTTGAGATTATCCTCTCCTTCTACACTGGGTTACCGAGTGTGACGTGGAGTAGATAATGGAGCGATCCATTGACATCCCTTGAGCTTCTGATGTCACATGTAAGTGGTTTTGTGGCAATACAAATTCCAAGGGTGGTTTTGGACTACAATCGTGTGAAGCAAGATTTTTAGGCACAATACAAATTCATTGAAGTACCTGATGAAGTTTGGCATGAAATTTTGGGGTACAGTCAAAAGGTTAATCAAAGTGTTAATGATTTTTTCATGCAGTTCACTTGTTTATGGGATAAATGTGCCCAAGATTTGGGAAATGAAATCTCTCCATTCATGTTAAAGTAACAGATGCATTGAAGTACTTGATGAAGTTTGGCATGAAATTTTGAGGTACACTCAAAAGGTTAATCAAAGGGTTTGGTGATCTTGTCATGCAGTTCGCCTGTTTATGGGATAAATGTGCCCAAGCTTTGGGAATTGAAATCCCTCCATTCATGTTAAAGAAGGACTGTTTTGTGGAAAACATAAAAGAAAGTCTAAAGTTTAAAATTGAGCTAAAAAGGGCCACCACCTTTGAGAAAGCAATCACTATCACCTGGGAGAAAGAATGGAAGGCTCAAAGACATAATGAGCATGGAAAAGCGGTCCGTGTGCAAAGTAATGGTCGCCAAAATGAGGGAAATTGTGCAGAGGCTGGAGCCCAACCTACTCAAAGGGTTTCTAATATTGAATAGTTTACAGTGAAATATGCAAGACATGATGACCATGATGCATGAATTGCAACTCAGTATACTTGGAGGTGGAGGTGGTCGCGATCGTGGTAGAAGAATAGTGCAGACATATGAAGCTAGCCTAATGTGAATGGGGGTCATGGACAAGGTGTCTTTGAGTTGCAAAGGAGGTTCATCCCTACTTGTTATAATTGTGGTGAACTTAGTCATATTAGCACTTATTGTTCAAATCCAACAAGGATGGAAGGTGATATGTTTCCACTTCCCCAATAGATTCCTAACAGAGCTAATGATTATGGATTAGATATATGGGCAGATCAAGGTATTGAATAAGAAAATTAGGCCTCAACCTCTGGTGGTCATGTGGGCATTGTGCGAGTTGAAAAGAAAGAAGTAAATATGTTACCTGTAGGCAAAAGAGAGAGGGAAGGCTATGCCACTCCAAGTCCAAGTGAAAAGCAAGGGAAAGAGAAAGAGGATGAAGATGCAAAATCCAAGAGGAAGAGAAGACCTTGTACACGGTTTGAAGTAGTAGATCTACCTTTGGGTGTAAGGTCTCCAAACCCACCGACACCCAAAACGGGATGGTACCATTGACAGGTCTCTCCGCCTACTAAAGTCAAAGTCTTTAAACAAGAAAAATTGCAAGGAATTCACCCTTACCATTGGCAATGGTTTAGGTTTATAGCCCTAGAAGAGACCTAGTCCTATCTCACAGTGGAAATGGGACCCTATAAAAAAAAAATCCGGCCCTAAATCTTCATCCTTTAGATTAAGGTTTCCTTAGCCAACGTTTTTTCCCCTCTAGCATATGTGAGGGCACAGCCGTTGGTGGATTCCTCGTCCAAGTGAAGAAGTTTCTAAACGTTTTAGTGCACGGAAATGGATAGTTACCTGACTAATCAGGTCCACCCGTCCATGATTGACAACCTTATTCAATCCCCACTTACCACCCCGCACTCACACATGATTCTATTGTTGTTTAATTACTACCACATTCTTTCCACAACTAAAACAATGATTCCTTTTTAACTTTTCAAAACTGCATTTCCTTAAGACAACCTTTGAAAACAGTATTGAAGACATTCTTTCAGAAAACAAACATCTTTAAACTTAAGACAAGGTACTGTCATTTTAAAGTATCACATACCAGTACTAACTTGTCTGAAGACCACCTATACAGGGGTGAAAAACGACACCCATTCCTTATTTATATAACCGGGGTGGAAAAAGTCTTCACCCAAAGTCCGGGCATCTATACGCCAAAACCAGTTGCCCATACAACCGGGCGGTTCCTCTAGGATAAACTTAAAAGTACTATCCATAAGCATAAACAAGCACGGGGTAAAGACTCCACACGTGCCGAGGTAATCGACTCCTCCATGATGGTATCTCCATCATTACTCATTACCTGGAGTAAAATATTTTCAAGGAATGAGAGGTGTCTTGAGACAAGCTGTCTTCAAGATGGTCAAACATTTCTTTCCTAGGTCAATCATTCATAACCCAATCATTCCTTTCCTAGTTACAATCATTGCTCGTGGGTTTCGGGGAAGTTACCTTCCATTTACAGCCAGTTCTTTTTCCTTCCTAACCTTACGTATGCAATGCTTAACTTAAAATAAACTCTAAAAGCTATTAATGACATAATAAAAAACCACCGGGGGGACTGATCGTCCATGTACTGTGGGCCAGGTGCCCATAGACTCTCCTCTGTTGGCCTATGGCTAGGCCCTGCTTCATGGTCATTAGTTTCTTTGTTGCGCTTGTTACTTACATCTTCTTCTTCAGTCAAAGGATTCCCCCTGCTTCTCTTGGGAGCCATTTCGGCAGCCGTATAAAAAGACTTAACCATTAGAAGATTAATTGAATAGCCTTTATCTTCCTTGTTTACCCAAAAATAAGGATTTTTGGAATAGATAGGGATGTTTAATAGTCGATTTGATAGGTTACTCATTCCATAAATTAATTATGCTATAAGTAATTTTTTTCCCATCCTTCAATAAGGATTTTGGACCTCGGTTAATTATTTGGAAATTAGATAAATTTATTTCCTAATTTTTCTTGTCCATTATATACCAAAAATCGGTTACTTTTAACCAAAATGCGTACCTAAACTATTTATCTAAGGTTAGGATAATTATCATAGATTTATCAAGGTATATTCCTTCTCTGGTATTGATATCATAGGTTTTCGGTTTACTTTACTATATTTTCCTTTTTATTTTTCCCAAAAATTAGAGTAATTTTACTGGGATATACAGTTAAACTAATTTTCTACTAGTAGCTTTATTACCACGGGTTTTCTGAGGTCTAATCAACCTCTAATAAATATCTCATTCAATTTAAATCTATTTGTTAATTTTCCCTATTTAATTTGTCTAAAAATCAAAGTTTTTCTACTAAAATAATTATCTAGATTAATTATCTGAGCTTCCCCTAATTATCACAGGTTCCTTAATACTTAATTAACCCTTGATAAATATATCACAGCATTTGAATTCAATTTACGAATTTCCCCTATTTAAATTACTCAAAAAAAACATAGAAATTCTGCTTAAGTAATTAGCTATATTTATTTCGGAGCTTCTCCTAATTATCATGAGTTCTTGAGCATCTAATTAACCACTGATAAATATATCACAACAGTTTAAAGCCATTTACTAATTTCCAATTTTTAAATTACTCAAAAAAACAAAGTATTTCTGCTAAATTAATTAGGAAAACTACTCAAAAAATTATAGGATAATTTTTATAGATTAATTATCATCTAATGCATCTCTGATAATTACTTAGACTTAATATAATCTTAATTAATATATTTTCCATTAACTCATGGTAAATTTGGCTAATTTTAGCCCTAATATGATAGGATAATTAATTAGCTTAATATTACTAAGATTAATTATAATAATCAGCAGAGATTAATTAGTTAAGAGAGGTTTTATAAGTATACAGAGGCCTAATCTTTGATTTATTAACAAATATCTTAATTTAACCTTGCTAATTAAGAAGGATTAGGCTAATCAATTAGAGATTAAACTCTAATGATTTCTGCGTAGTGTTCTCCCTAGATGAGAGAGAAAGTATCAAGGCTCCGAGTCTGTGGAATTATGAAGAGAAGGAACCCTTTTATAGCTTTTTCTGAGCACCTAGCAGTTTTTGGCAGTTTTTCCATAGTCCAAGCAGCCCCCCCAGCTTGGAATTTGCGCCATTTTCAGCTATCATTGTGTTTGGCAAGTTTCCCCAGCTTCCACACTCCCCCCATACCTTCCAGAATTTTGTTGATTTTTGCAGATATTTAATGATGAAAATTGGAATTTTCTTGCTAATTCTAGAACCTTAGTGTAAAGAGCCTTTGCTAATGATTAATACTAGAACCATCCAATTTTTGTTACTAATTGAATTTCTATTGTAATTTTCCAGGACCCGTAACTGTTCCAGTTTTTATCAGATTCAGATTCTGAAAATTTCTAAACATAGTAAAGCTCTGCTTATGATTCCAAAAATACCAAAATTAATAGTGTTTAGAATCCTTCAATAGTGTTTTTTATTAAGTTTTGCAAACTTTGTACAATTTTTAAGGTTTTGGAAACTGGAAACCTTACATTGGGAGAAGGCCAAACAACTTATAGTTTAAAGAAAGACCTGATTGGGAAGAAAGTAGATTGTAATTTTGGGCAGTTGATAAATATGGTGCCCAAACTCAAGAGGTAGTGGAAGTCATTAGTGAATGTAGAGAAGGAGTTGAAGCATGGACAAGTCAGCAGAGTGTTCTTTGTGGGAGAGTTACGTGACATCTGTCTTGTGGTGAACGCTTGGTACAAAGGTGTGGACATGGGAGAGACTTACGTTGATGGAGGTGCTCAAGTTTGTGTGATCACATAGTTATGTGTCAAGAGACTGGGTCTCATTACATGCAAAAGCTCTGTGTTTTTGGATTTGGCTAGCAAACCATGCCAAAGTGAAGTGTTTGGGGCTGATTAAGAATTTGGAAGTTGAAGTATTTAACGTGAGGTTATAATAAACTCTCATGTTATGCTAGTTGGCCTAGGAGCTTTTCCTCTCATTTTGGGACGATCTTGGTTTAGATCTGTTGGTGTCGTGCAAGATTGGGGCAAGGGCACAATCTGTGTGTATGGTAGGAAGGGTGAAAAGAGGGTGTTTTGATATCAACCTATGGCACTAGAAGATGTGAGTGAGAATGATGAATCCAAAGTTACCAGTCAAGACAAGTCTGAAGATTCAAAAAGTAGCTCTGCTTGCGGTTCCACTGATAAGGGTGAAGTGTCATTCTTATTGTCGGATGAGGAGAAGAGGGAAGTGGGTCAAATGTTGCAAGTGTCAGGGAATATAAATGCTTAAAGTCGTTTACAGCAACTTGAGGAGTTGATGCAGTCTGAACAGTAACTGCCATTGAAGAAAGAGTTGATTCAAAATATGTTGAGTATCGATTTGACACAAAGAAAAAGAAGGGAGTACTTAGTAATGTTGTACATGGATGAGTATATATGCTGCAAATTTGGTGTTCTCTTAGAGCTAATTTTTGATAGAGGACAGAGAGGTTCAATAAAGAGTTGATGAAGATACTAACAGAGATGACCCAGACACATGGGAAGACTTGGGATTTAGAGTTGCCTTGTGCATTATGGGACTACAAAATTGCTATCAAAACAAGCACATGATTTTCTCCTTACCACTTGGTTTATGAAAAGTTAGCTTTATGTGTAATTGAAGTGGAGATTCTTACACTCAAGTTATTGTCATTGGGAGATGAAGAGAGAACAAATACTTGGCAGAAAAGGTTTTTGGATCTATAATGTTTGCAATTGGATAGAGTTTTAGCTTTGAGCTACTGTGAACAAGTGTCAAGAAAGGATCAGCTAAAAGCTAATGAATGCGTAAAGAATAAAGGAATTGAAAAGGGTGATGTGGTGTTGTGATACATTACTAAGTTGGACAATACCTTTCATAAAAAGTGGGAAGGTCCTTTTACTGTTGTAAAGAAGCTTGATAATGACACATATCACCTGGCAGATTTAAGTGGTGTACAACATAAATATTGTGTTAATGGTTATAGATTAAAGAAATATCTTGCACATTTGATGAAAAATGATACACATGAGATGTTATCGATAGAGGAAGGCAATGTGGAAACATCTAAGAATGTAAATGAGGTTTCTGGGAATCACCTGCAGTAGTTGTTCACCCTAGGAACCTCTAATTGTCATGCATGATCAAGCAGACTAGGGGGGTTGGCAAGCTGTGTTAGGAATTTTTCGGATGAGTATATAGTCACTGAGTCATGCCAAAAAGCTTGCTCACTAGCCTCATATATATATGTGTATATAGCCATGCAAGACTTGGAAGTGACCTTGTAAAAATTCATGTACAAAGGTGTGATTTTTCCAAGCTTGCGTGCTAATGTTTTGGGTTATGTGAGTCCCCAAGACATGGTTTTTAATGATTATGTTCATCCACTTTATAGCTCGTGAATAGGACTTGTACATCATGAGTTATGAGCATCAAAGTGGGCGGTCCCAAATTAGAAAGTGATTACAGTGTGTCACTCGGTGACGAGAGCAACAAGTTATGCTCGGGGGAAGTTTGCTTGAGAAGCTCTCTTGCTTTGGGGGGAATCTAGAAGTTTGTGGGCATAAGGGATTTGGGAGGATTGAGAAGGATGTTTCCATGTGTGGGAGGATTATCCCATATGTGAAGGGAAAAGTGGAAGGTGGGGGATATATATCCTAGAGGGGGAGCACCCTCTAGGCATATCACTTGGTGCAAAGCTTGGCTTGATGGGCTCCTTGGGGAGAGATGGTGACTTTTCTAGCTATCCACACTACTTGTCCCGGTGCTTGGTCTATTTTTTGATCCCCGACCACTTGCCTCTACCCCATTTCCTTGGTCAAAGAGTCACCGACACTTCATTTTTTGCCCAAAAAAGGCCAAAAATGAGCCAATTAAAAGATTCCTACAAAGGAAGCCTTGTCATGGCTGAGAAGAGAGAGAAGATTTTTGGGGACTAAAAGATAAGGAAGCCCCAATTTTAATAGCTGCAACACCTGCACAACTTTAATAGAGCTCATTTTTAAGTAAGAAAAAGTACACCCCTATATTTGAGTCGCCATAAGTCTTTTGTCTCTCATCTGTTTTTTGCCTATGGATTCTCTATAGACATCTCCGCAAGACGAGATTCATCATGGTTTCCTCTATTTCTCCTAATTTTGAGTGTGTTCCATGCTTGAAAGGTTTTCCATAAATCTCTACAGGTGTTTATCACAGGTGTTTTCAACGGTGTAATAGTTCTTCCTTCCGACGATGTGATTCGTGCAAGGCTATAGAGGCACTCATTTTTCTTGCCATTTACACACTAACAACGTCAAATATGTCTCCTTGTATACTACTTGTCAAGAACATCTGACCACTACTCTCTTACAACAATCAAGATATGACTCATTTCTCAAAGGTGGACACACGGGATGTGGTCCAAGGCTGCAGAAAATGAAAAATAAGAGAGCTTCAATGTCTACAGTTCCACTAGCAATGAGCAATATTAACGATCTAACCAATGAGGTGTAGTGGAGATAAATATACCCCAGAGGAGAGTATCTGATGATGGTCATGTGCGGATGATAAGGGGAATGCGTTGAGGAACACTTGAAACACCTATTAAGGAAGGTGAATCCCATTGTCCATAACCTGAGTATATCACACAAAGCATGGAACAAAGTAGGAAAAAACACAAAGAGAATAAACAAGTTTGTGAAATAGTTCAAACTAACATTCATCCTAGTAGGTGGGCAATATGTGGGACCAATCTTGGAAGTGAAGTAAGATGTCAAGGGTACCTCAATGATAAGAGAAACACATGTAATAAGCTAATTGATTAAAACGGAAGATTGTGACTAGAGGGGGTACATGGTCCATGCTTTCAAGGGGTGGTACAAATTACATCACAAGTTGAGAATAATTAGCTTGTGTAATTTTTTGGAGATAATATTGACCACACCACAACTACAACAAATATTGTGACTGAAAGACCTACAAGTTGACTTGTTGTTTGGCCAATTATAGTTGGTACATGCTTGGATCTAGAGGAAAAGGTTGCACTATGGGATGCAAGATTTGATTTGCAACATTCTAATCAGGATGCGTCTATGGAGACATAAAAATGGAGGGAACAAACACTCAATTAATGATGCAGATATTTTCCTCCTACAGTGTGATGGAAAGAAGGTGATTAGATCTATCGAGCCATTACTAAGGATATGGATACATGGATCTAGAGAGAAATTCAGATGGTTTGTACAATAGACATTATCAATGTTGTGGAGGCAAGTGAACATGTGGAGTTTATCTTATCAACAACAGGGAGAAAAAAGCATAAAGATTAGTATAATGTGGTGCTTTCTACAGACTTTCCCTCTTGCACTTGTGAGGAATTTCAAATGTGGGTACGTGGGGGCAAAAGGTACATGGCCTGCAAGCATCTCTATTTTGTTTTCTTCAAATATCTAAAACTGATATGAATCAACAAAAGTTTTCCCACCAAGTTGTATTAACAAAGAGAGAGTTTCATCAAAATCTTCAATCAATGGGATAAGGTGAGTAGAGAAATGTCAGTGATACGGATCTCCTTGGTAGATTCTTGTATGGGTTGTAGCTTGTTTTTGTTTAGGGAAACTTTTTGCCTCTCGCATATGTAGAGACAATTATGAAATTCTGTACACGTTTTGGTCTAAGTATATTTTGGCATCAAGCTGTATTTCATTTTCTATTGAAGGAAATATTATTCTCTCTTGCAAATATGGTGACAATTATGAAATCAAATTGTGTACGATTGAAGGCTTATATAAGTACATGTTTGTATCAGGTTGTGATCTGTTTTTTGTATAGTTATGCAATCATATATTTTTTTTGGTGGATCTAAATCTAAAGTAGTGATTAACTAGCTCACTATTTTTTGTCTGACATAATATTTCTTCTCATTTAAAGGCTTATCTTCTAATTATTTTGATGTTAAGGGTCAGGTGGCTCACTATGGAAAATACGAAGAGCCAAAAAAAGCCTATCATTAGCGCCCCCCCCCCCCCCCCCCCCCCCCCTCCTCCCCCCCCCGATAATGGTACATTTATGTACCAGCTATCCAATCACACTACATGTAGATCTTGGAATAACTATCTTTGTCTTCTTTCATCTTTCTTGAAGGACCTTGTTGTATGATTAGAAAATATTGTGTGCTATGAAGGATTCTTTTCAAAACCAATAGCATGATGTAATGAAGTGGCTGAGTAAATCCCCTTCATTAGACAAGTTTCCATAAACAACCCTTATGATCAAAGATCTTGCATTTTCTTTCTTAGACAGAGATATATGGTATGGAATCATTTACTAGATTTGGTTGAAGAAACTTGTAGCTTTTATTTATGTCCATCATCACTTCCACCACTATAAATGTGATATAAAAGATAGATTTTTCTTCCTCCTTTATAAAATTGATGTATCTGCTACGATCTTCAAGAGCTTGTATGAGAAAATCTCTAAACTCTAGCTCATAAAAGTCGTTCAACCTCGGTATGCTTATCAAGTAAAGAAGTCCGCGTCTTCATAAATCAGGAAGGGTTGATCCATGACTCTAGCTACTATCAAAAGGTGTTGCCAAACATTTACTACATAAGTAGACAATAGAACAAGGTTTCTATTGCTTCCAACAACTTGAAAGAGAAGAGATTTTGGTAAGAAATTACACAAGATCCACATGTAGCAATTTGCAATTTTTCCATCTATTGATAGCCATTTTTTATTTCTTTCAAACTTTTGCTTAGTAAGCCACTTCACCCAACAAAAACACCTTATCATGATGACTAAGCTCGCTCTTACATTGTACATAGGCATGTTAGGCGTGTATGTGTGTGTGTGTTATGGATTTTTTCAATGTATTTTATTTAAAATCCTTTTCTAGCTTATTATTAGCTACGAGAGCCGAAAAAATAAGTGGATCTATATTATGGCCTATTTGTGTATATAATCTATTTTTATCCAAGGGCCTATGTACAAAAAATGTTTCACACATTTTATTTATTTTTATAGATCTCATTAATTAATTATGTAGATATTTGCAATTAGGTGTGTGTTTTATCATACTAAAAATTCATGTCATCCATCCTTACCCTTCATCATACTTATTGTATATAATCCAATGTAATAAATAAAATGTCTCCACATGATAAATATTCACATTTTACTATTTCATAAGAATGACTTATATCCCCGCTGTCACTTATTATTACTTAAATTTCTTCACATTTTACATACTTTTTCTTTACCCCCACAAATAATATCAAGGGAGGGTCCTCTCATTTGACTCTATCATGTCACCTGTGTCTTCTACTTTTTGCTTTTTAATTTTTATTTTTATTATACTCTAGGTATCTTGATTTATTTATACACTACTTTGTTTTGTTACATCACATGCATATCATATATTTGTGGAAAATCCTTTTCCACGTGGGGATATTAATATATTACTAGTCCTTTGTCACTCTCCTAGGCATGAGGGGTCACTCTCTTGAAGACTAAATAGAATCAAAACAAAGAAGGGACCCAATCAATGACTTTTTTGGGCAGCAAACACATGTTTTTTTCTAATTTTTTTGAAATTAGTTCCCAACCGATTATAAAGAACTGCACACCATGAAAAATTTGACATATGGTTTTAAAAATGCACTCAAAGTTTCTCAAAATTTATTGACCTCATAAAACCTGCACCTTCCATGCCTTCTTTCATCTTCTTCACCATTTCCATCTCTCCCTTACTCCATAGCTCAAAAATTATTGTCTCTACACACATATAGCTCAATTTCTCTCTCTAGAATCAAACTCATATTACCATAACCTCTTCATCCTTTCATAAAAAGAGAAAAATCATCAAATAACGAAGCTCAAGCTTTGCAAAAAGAGGAGTTTGATCATGGAAAATTCAACTTTTCCATGGTCACAAAAATTACACCGACAGAGTTCTACAACCGCTTCATTCACTAGAGGAGAGAGGTGGAAAAATACCTTTCTATCTTATGGTTTCCATCAAATTGTATATATTCTCATTCTTTTCTTACTTTTTACCATGGTATAAATCATGTAATGCACCTTGACTGCATATGCCATGTAATTTTAACCCATCCTACTCACTACAAACTACTAACACTAATGAATAACCCTTCTTGTAAATTGCACCCTCTACTATCTACTAGAGTAGGCACCTCCAAGTTACTCACCTCTCTCTCCTTTATCTCTCAATAATTCTTTCTCTTGATCCCACATCCATGTGGCTCAAGGGATAAGGAAGACCCACTCTCATTTTGAAAATAAAAAATATTTCATAATATTTTGTATTGACAATAAAATTGATTATGTCTAATCCTAATCAAGGCTTCAAAAAACCTATAAATAGAGACCATTCCTCTTTGTAAAAATGATCTCCACACTATTGCACACTACATTGAGCGTAGTACACTCTAGTATCTATCTTAGTTGTAAAAGGAGAGAGCCGACCCTCTATACACCATCACCTTGGTGCATAGACAAGCTTCAGCTAATTCGAGTTTGTGAGTGCATGTGAGTAAACTATACTCCTCCCATCATTCTTGTATCTAATCCAACATCAACAAAATTGATAGCTTGCATGAAATTGTTTTCTAAGGCATCACATTTCTCTTCCAAGTTGGCTTGGAAAACTCACTCAGTTCCATAAGGTAACTTGTTCATTGAAGGTTGTTTTCTTGTTTCATGTGCTCAATGTGATTCGTTGAGTTGGATGTTTCTTTGGCTACCATTGTAAGAGGGTGGATGGTGAAAGGGGTCCCATAACCCTAATACAAGGTGCTAGTGCATAGTGCTATAACCAAATCTTAAGTGTTGTCACTTGAATCCCCAAGCTCTAGGTACCTTCTTGTGTGAATCATAAGGTTGAAGCTAGATTATACACAATCTCTCTCTCTCTCTCTCTCTCTCTCTCTCTCTCTCTCTCTCTCTCTCGCTTTTGTGTTTTAGTGTGTGAGTGATTTGCATTGGTGTAAGGGTTAGTGTATATCTCTTGATCAATTGTGGGCTTGATCTACAATTCTCCTTTCTTGCATCCTAGTTCGCTCTCAAACTAGGTGGTGCCCCTTGTGTAGTTGGGTTTTTGTTGTGGGTTTGTTATTTTGGTTTGTGTTGTGTTGTTCCCTAGCCCTATTGAGCAGCACGGGAGCGAAGAAGTGTGTCTAAAGGCTTCTCTTCTTGTTGCCGCCCTGGAGAGCCTCAATTTTGGTGCTCCTATGGAGAACAGTTTCTGTATGTTTTTGTGTAGGTTCAACCTTTAGAATATTCAAGTAGTTTGCATGAATCATGAGAATTTTTATGATTCTTTCACTCCCATTGCAAGGAAAAAGGTACAGATAATAAATAGTACTATGTTGCAAGTTCAACGTGTAATTCGTAGAGTTTTAGGACCTCTTAGGCTAAGAGAAATAAACACTTCGATAAATCCTTTTATTTTGCCTCTCATTAGGTACGATCTTGGTTTGGATGTATATATCTTTGTTCTATTTTAAGCATTAGGTTAGCATAGAGCATGGATAATGGCCCAAAAAAATTTCCTTTTGACTTCACACCATATATAATTAGGATAAATATTGCACTTAGTAGAAAGAATCATTTTCAACAATATATGGTGTTTATGTTTTGGGTTGAAAGAACATGAGAAATTCTTACATCTCCAGAACATTGGTGCAACCAAATTTGGTATGTGCAAGAAAGTGGTATATGCTAGGCAAAGGATGCACGCAGGTGTAGTATAGAAGGCTAAAGCAGGTATGAAGGTCCTGGGCAGCCAAAGGGTAGTGGAAATGTATGCTCAATGCACATTTTTAGGCTTAAAAATCTCCAAGGTGGCCCAGTTGGGATAGCAATGAAGGTGCTTGAAGTGACAAGTCAGTGCTCTAGAATATAGTGTTTGATGTGCTTTAGAAACTGGTCTAGATAGCTCGTCAAATGGAGCCCGGGCTCACGATATTTCAATTTAAAGTTAGAAGGTTTAGCAGATCCCCGATGGACAGGGAAACTGGGGACAGAGATGGCCGAGGTAGATGTCAGTAGATAGTTGTGTAGAGCTCAAATATGGAGCATGCATGTCTTCTTGGATTGCAGATCAGAGCTCTGGATACTAAGTTATGGTCGGTTGAAGTTTTGTCGGGGGTCAGTTATGGGCCGGTTTGACCACATTGGGAATCGCACCATATGGAATTTTTTCTACCTTGACAGGGTTCTAGAGCAAGGTATGAATCAAAGGACTCAGCAAATATTGATGGCTCACCAAACGAAGTAGTGGTTGTGGAGATATTAAAGGTCAAAGTTGGGGTTGCTTTGCAGACGAGGAGTATACAAATGATTTTGTCCGATTTTTATGGCTTCATACAATGATTCCAAAGAAGGCCAAAGGGGGTGAGGTTTGCAAGGATTGTAGCTGACGTGGTGGAAATTTGATACACCCTTGTAGCTTAAGGTTCCAACCATCTGGTGATACATGGGAGTATGGGAAAGGACAACCCAAAAAAGACAATGTATGAGGATTTTTTTGAAACTTGCAAGGCCTTTAGAGGCTTGGTGGGTCAGTGGTTGCCATGTGGTACAAGGCGGTCCCACGGGGAAATGAGAGAGAGAGAGAGAGAGAGAGAGAGAGAGAGAGAGAGAGAGAGAGAAAGAGAGAGAGAGAGAGAGAGAGAGAGAGAGAGAGAGAGAGAGAGAGAGAGAGAGGGTGGTCGGGCAGAGCAACAGGGCCCAACTCGGTGGGTCCAAAGGAGGAGGGGCGGTTCCTATGTGAAATGAGGGATAGAGAGTTCAAGGGCCGCCCAAGTGGACCGCCATGTGAGCAAAGGGTAGAAGGGAGAAGTCCAAGGAGATGGTCGGGAGGAAGATGGCTGAGCAAAGCACACGGACACCTAAAGGCCGGCACCAAGAGGGAAGGCGAGGAGAGAGAAGAATAGGGGAAGAAGGATCAAGCAAGAAGCTTATCAATGGGTCAAAAGAGGGAGCCAAAGGAACAGCGAAAGGCTAGGCCTCCCAAAGGGTAAAAAATAAACAAGAAAAAATAAAACTAAAACCTGATGCCAATGGGGCACTAGCAACATTTTCTTTCCGATGTTTCCAACTTGGGATGCCAAATGAGCCAATTGAAGTGCGGATTATAAAGTTGAAGACCCCCCACTACAAAAGTCATTTATTAATCAAATTAAGGACTTTTTTTGTGCCATTTAAAGCCTGCAAAGTGGATTTTTTTTAGCAGAGGAGTGTGCCTGTCAATTCCCTATGTAATTTTTTTGGCAATGTCCATCATGATGGCATTGCAAGCTCTGTACATGCCTTTTGAAGCATAATCAAGCCAGTGTTGCCCAATTCTGTTGTTGTTTCCCCTTCCCCCCCCCCCCCCCCCCTCCCCCCCTTCTCTTTCTCTTGCTCTTGTGTTTCCCCTCAATGCTAGCAGTGTGGATGCGTGTACCCCCCAGACCGACAGTGTTTTGTGTGAGAGAGTGAGATTGAGTAGCTTTGTGTGTGTAAGGGTGGAGACCGACCGTGGAAATAGGTGTGTGTTGTGTAGTGGACTTGTGGAGTGTGTAGGCATTGGGAAAAGAGCAAGCGTTTGTCTACTATTGAGTAGTGTATTCTTGAAGGTGTTTTCTGAGAGGATAGGGGTGTTGTGGATACCCTGTGAGCTATAGAGAGGCCTTTATTGTTGTGTCGGGTGTATTCCCCCATTCCCCCTCTCCGTCTTCTGGCGCCCCCACTGAGGAGCATGCATATTGCTCCTAGGTGATAAAAAAGGAGCAGTTGTTGTGTTGGAAGTCATGCCGGCTAGGAGCTATGGGCCTATTTTTACAGGCAAGGAGGGCCTGGACAAGTGGATGTGGGATTTTGAGCTGTATATGCTATCGTTGCGTATGCCAAATGAGGATAGCAAGATGCAGGAATTTCCTTTGGTGATGCATGGAAAAGCTAATGTTTGGTATGAAGCTTTGGAAGGTGAACGGAGGCAAGCATGGCCGGCTCTACGAGTAAGGTTTCTTCACAATTTTCACAAGAAAGCGTCTCCTGTTGAGATGGATGCGAAGGTGAAGGCACTTAAACAACATGTAAGTGAAGAGTTCAATTTTTTTTTGTGTCAAACTGAAAGTGTTGGGAAGAATTAGTAACAACCAGGTAATTGGCTAATGGAGACTACTTTAAGCTAGACAAATTCATGGCGTTGTCATGAAGTGCCGCAGTGCGACTAGGAAAGCATCGAGCCTCTGACTTTGAGGATTCGTAGCAAATTCAAGAAATGCATATATGATTTGAAGCCAAAAACACACTAAAAAAGAACAAAAGTTCAGCCACGAAAGCTCCACTTTGAAAATGAACCAAGATCAACTCCAAAGTCATGTGTGTGTGAAGATTAGGTGTAGCCTCGCTCCCAATTTCACAGATGCAATGCTCATTCGACCTGTTAAAAACCCTAAATTTATGCTTCAATTCTTTGTCATGACCATTTCATGGAAGCTTCTGTACTTCATTGGAGAAGCCCAAGTAGTTGAGGAGGGGAAACCCTAATTGGAGGCCTCATAGCCTCAACCATGTAGTGGAAGCAGCACGGGACTGCACAAGCACCCTGTAAAGGAATGGTTGTATCTCCTTCCTCATATGTGAAAATTAACTCATTATTGGCTCTAAAATTTTCCACACAACTTAGGAAACCATGCCACCATCATTACTGTGGAATTTTGAGCTATTTTTAAAATATTTGTGACCATTGTAAGGCCATTTAAAGGCTAATATTAGCCCAAAAAATACCCCTTTTTGTTCGTAAAAAACCCAAACGAGCTGGGAAAAATCCTTAAATTTGTGAAAAAATTCCATTGGGCTCAAATTTCATGTTCACCCTCAATTTTCCACTTGGTAAGCACTTTGGACACGTCTTTTACGCTTGCACACAAAACCTGCTATTTTTATCCGAGATTGCCCGCATTGAACTTTCTAGGCAAAACGAGCGTGCCACTTCGATACATTTGACATTTGTACATTCCTAAAGAAAATTATACATGCTTTAATGTGTTAAAACATGCAACGGTGCCATGTCCCCGCCTGGCAAGGTATGTACACGCTGACAGAGGAAAGCCAGAGCGGGGCACCTCTATAGCTTGGCCTCTTTGCCAGTTCGGAACCACAAACCTATCTAGTCAAAACTCTTGCACACGACTTTAAAGACACCCTCCAAACCCGCTACTACTTTAAATGGATTGAGGTGAGGGTCTGCATGTTCCTAGCCAATGATCAGCACTTCACTGCAAGCCAAAACCCCAGTAACATGGAATTTGTCCAGGAAGTTTGAACAGTCCCGAAACTCAGCATTACACACACTCACACACAACCACCCCCCCATCCAATGTGATTGTCGACTGAGGTTGTTCTACGAAATTATTTGACTAGACCTTCCTCAAGCCCCCTAGCTTGCTCTGCAATAGGGCTCAACAAATTTGCTTCATACACCAGTCGCAGGTGAACTCTTGGGTTCATGGCTATACCACCATACAAAATTTTCGTGTGAAAATCTGCTACAAGAAGTGAGTAGGTATATCTAGCTGAATACTTCTTCAAATTCTGGCCCTTGCCTCGAGATTCACAAGCAGTTGTACATTATCCAGGAGCTCTGCGATATCATCAGCACTACCCAGAAACAGTGGAATCCCTTTATGTAATTGCACTCGTTGTATATCAAGAATGTTCCTCTTGCCATCAGAACCCCTTACCCCCAGCTACGAGCTTTTCAATACCTGCAAACCTTTTGATTGCAAGCTCTTGCTGTGCAATTACACACACACATAGGTCCTGCAAGCAGGCTTCTAGCATGGCGATACCTCGTGCCCTTTTGAATGCGCACCATAGTATATCCCTTTGTGCTAGCTCCAAGGCAAGGGCTCAACCTGATCCCCTGCTGATAGCAGTGATCACCACAAGTGAGCCTCCCCCAGCCTGGCTGGCTATCCGAGAAGGGCACACACACCGCGAATTACTACTGGCTCTTGTTGCGCAATTACACACACACATAGCCCCTCCGAGTAGGTTTTCAACATGGTGATACCTTCTTGAATGCACAGCATAGTATTCCCCCTTGCTCGTCTCCTGCTCACGCGCGCACATAATTTTCTCAGTATATCCCCCTACTCGTCTGGCTCGTAAGTTTCCTCCCTCGCGACTGTTGGCAGCACACACACACCATTACTAAAAAAGCTCTCCTTTTCCAGGTCGTCACAGCTCGCCCCTTTCTTCAAAAAAAAACCAGAATAATCTTATATCATCCCTTTAACTGTACCTACCCAAAGGATATACATCGTGAGACCGACCCAATTCACACTAAAGCAACTGCTAATGGGAGTTTTCAGAGTTCGCAACTTGCCAAATTCCGACATTACGGTTCAACTTGTGCCAAGTAACCTCTCACAAAAACTTTGCATGGCAATTCTCTACTGATAGACAGAGCTGAAAGGTAGTATGATGCTTTCTCCAGCAAGGTATAAGTAAGCGAGCAGTAGTTTAATGGAAGCTTCACTAAAACTGGCGTTATGTTGCCAAGAAAAGGTTTAGGATTGATGGCCGAACTACCATAAAACTACTATAAAAAAAAGAGCATCAAAGATTGAATTCTGGCACGAGCCCGCATGTGAGAAATCACATCACTGGTAATGCGAACTCGGAACAACACTCAAGACAGGGTCACTTTTTGAGATGCTTTTGGCGGCACATCTTCCAGCACGTATCAAAGACTAGCATTGCCGAGCACTGTATAGGCAACCTTAGCACACTCAAAAATGGGAAAATCAAGCACGCCATATATACATGGGTTGGCAAACATCAAACCAAAAAACTCCTGACAACGCCTACAACCATGGCATCCGTTTTCGCATATATCACACTATGTACATCACAGCATTTGGTCCTACATAAGAAAAGCATTGAGAGTGAGGTGGATATTGTAGTTTCACATTATGAATGTGCCACGGCACGACATCCACCCCTTCTAAACTTGCACATCCTCCGGCATGTGCCACAAATATCTTTTTTGTAGGTTCAGTCTTCATTTAAATCCACATACATGTTGATTTCATCATTGCTTTCAACAAAATCTAACACATCATCCTCTTGTTCTTCATCCAAATACATACCATTTTCATCAGAGCCTTCATTCTGACTTTCTTGTGAATCAAAGGGATCTGTATCACCTCTTCTTTTGAATAACTTGATTCTTTCCCTGTGCGATGGGAATCTTCATTTTTGTCCCATCTAATTCATGCAAGGTCTAAGTTTCATTCACATGTACATAATGAACCACATAAAGATCAAACCATCTCTTTGAAAGCTTTCTTATTGTTGAATGTTGGTTTTCAAGACTACTGTCATACACCAACACCCAATCACCTTCCTCAATAGCTTTAGGTCTAAGCCTATGCCTCTTATCAAATTTGTCCTTATTCTTTAACCTTCCATCTTTAAATCGTGCTATTGCAATCTCAATATCTTAGGGCCTTCTTTCTAACTGTTGTATGCACAAATCAAGAAGGTCTTCCCTACTCATTCCATCTTCCCAAGGTAGTACATTCCATGTGAGAATCGCATCCTCCATTGGCATTATAGGTTTCTGACCATACATCGACTCAAAAGGCATATAAACAGTAACTAAGCTATGAGTTGTACGATCAGCCCATAAAGCATAAGGCAATAACCTAGGCCACTCTCCCATTTTACCTTTGCAAGCCTTAGCCAAAGCTCTAATAATAGGAGATGTCCACACTCTGATTGACCATTTCCCTCAGGATTATATGCAGTAGTGAGAGCAAGTTTAATGCCCAACCTAGAGAAAAACTCCCTTGATTTTTAAGCATCCAACTCAACCCTATTCATTGTTATTTTCCTAACACAACCATAACGGCTAATTACGTCATCCAAGAGAAACGTAAATACCCCTTGTGTGCTTTTTTTCTTAGAGCACGACCTTCAACTTGATTGGTTAAGTCTTCTCATGCAAGCACTATGTAATTCATTTGCCATAAGCCTAACAGCATTGTAGCCAGATCTACTACCCACTTGTAATGCATGGCCCATGGGTAAGTAGAGTGCAACCCATCACGATGACGTACATTTGAATACATTTGACAGGTTTCACAGAAATCCACAAAGTGAGATACATATTTATACGTACCTTTCACCAATACCTCTCTTTCATTTTAGTAAAGGTGGCCCATACACCTCTATTTCTAGCATAAAGACTCTCATGAAACCTTTTCATAAGCTCATTTTGAGCATCCTTATCATTCACAACTCTCATCGGCATTCCATTTCTTTGTTTTAGATGCTTCCATAAGTACCCATCTTTTCAAAAGTATCCATAGGCCTTTCTCCGTATTCTTTTGAACTCTTGATTAGTCCACCCTTCTTGCCTTGTCAAAGTGCTCAGATATCTTCCAATGAGCAACCAGTCACCTTGATATAGGTTCTCTGTAAATGACTCAAGTGCATTTGACAGGCAAACATGATCACCCTTGGCATGAGAGATACTATAGAACTGTGTGCCTACATCATCGCCCTCGACAACGATGTCTTCTTCATTTTCATAACTTGCTCTTGAAAGCATATCCGCAACTGGATTATCTTCCCAGCAATATGCTTAAATTCTAGATTCAAAGACTTTATGTAGGCAATCCATCTCAACATAGCAATGTCGGGAGTTGAGCAGCTTCTGATCATTCCAAGAAGGCGTAGACAATCAGTCTCCACTATTACATTTGCTCCTATCAAAAACCCTTTGTCACATTTCAAAGTTGTGACTACTCCCCATAACTCTCTTTTTAATATCGCTTGCCATCATCATCATCTCGCCCAATCGCCCATCCAATTCCCGTGGGACTAGTATCCACTATCACAATTACATATCTTCCACATTCATAGTTTGCATTCCTCAAAGTTGGAGACATAAGTAGCAACTTCTTTAATTTTCTCATGTCATGAGTATGTATTTCTTCCCATTGAAACTTTTGGTTCTTTCTCAAAAATTGATACAAAGGTTCTGCCACATGCGCATAATGTGGAATCTAGATAACATAGAACACATGTGCACCCAAGAACCTTCGAACCTCAGTGACATTTATACATTTCTCTTTCATTCTTTGAATTACATCAATCTTTTTACGACAAGGCCTTCTACCATATGGCCCACATATATGTCCTACAATAAGAAATTCGCTCACACCAAGCATTGACTTTTGCCCAGACAAGGTAAGGTTCACTTCTTCAAATCTTGACAAGATCTCATCACAATCATTGATAGGGTTTGCCACATACTTGCGGCACCCCCTTGAGTCCAGAGCCACATCTATATTGCTTACATCACATCCTTTGATTGGCACATCATCAAGGAAATGAATTGTAGTTTGCGGTATGAAGTCACGTACGACTTTGTTCAAACCATTTATCACACTGAATTAGTTTCCCCCTGAGGTAAGATGCACATCCTTAATAAACCCAAGGATGTCCTCATGGTAGTCAGGTCCTTGCTTTCCATTGCTAGCTGGATGTGGTCATACCCTGAATACAAATCTCCCATAGACTTTCAAATGCCTCTACAAACTCATCGACAACTGGCCCTATACCCACATTTTTAATTGTCACCTTATTTGCAGGTTGCATATCCTGAATAAAGCGTAAAGAGCCATTTTTCTTTGGAACTGTGAACCACAGGCTCCAAGATACACATCTTGATCTTTTTATTAAGCAATTCAATGAGTTTTGGCAAATGGGCCTTTGGAACCAAAGTAGGCCTCAAGTTCCAAGGTACATGAGGGATAGTGAAGACCACCATAGGAGCAACAATGGATGGATCAATGCACCCGATATCATGTGGCTCAAATGCAAAAGCTTTTTCGTGTTTGGCAAGCATGTTTTCAAAGCATACCTTTTTTCAGCTTTTGTCAAACTGTCCACAAAACTTTCCTTTAACTCCTTCAAAGACTCCGGTGTGAACTTGTGTCCAATCTTTCTTGGATCACGAAGGCTAGGTTGCAAAGCAGCTTGTTCCATCTTATTTGTGCAATCTTTTGGTAGAGGTAATGCCACTGGTTCCACTTTCTTTGCCACGGACTTATACTTAGTCTCCACTTGTAGATCAACACCTTAAGCATTTTTGAATCATCAATGACCTTGTACATTATTGATCATACTTTCATGACCTCACTTACCATACGCAAATTGCAATCCACTAAAGGCTCCAAATCTTGCATAGTATCCACAAATGAACACTCATCAAACACATATGCAATGCATTCAACATCTTCTAGCAAACCATTCATCTTCAAACCTCATTAGGAAAAGTTTGGACTCAAAAATGGGCCTTGTAAGAATTGTTGATGTGGCATAGCTTTCAAAAAGTGGGGATCGGTAAATTTTTTGCAAATAAGATCCAAACTTGTCGGAGGTTGGATATTTAGAATCTACTCTTCAAATGCTATCTATTGATATATAGCATGCATGTATCAGACATTGCCTTCATGTAGATCTAGAAAAAGGTGATTTTAGATTACTGTAACGGTAACAATGCCTGGCTGATTGAAAAAAAATGGCATAACTTTCATAGAAGTCATCCAAACTTTTCGGACCTTGGCTCTTTAGAATCCATTTTTCAAGAACTTTCCAATGATAGGTCATATCATGGGGTTCTAAGCAATATTTAGAGAGGTCTACCGGGTTGCTTTCTTTTGTATAACTTTGATGATGTGGCACTCTTAAAAGGCCCAAAAATCAGTTCAAAATCTTCCTAATGCTTTGTACACTATTTACATGTTGTCATTCTCCCCACTTTAAGTCCTCACACTCTCCATAGTTTGATAATCCTACAAAACCTCTAGAAAATGTTTCCTTTGCATATACATCATGCTAGAACCTTTCTCTTTTTGTATCACTGCAGCCCCGCTCTACGATGGTACATGGCAAAAACCCCTCATATCCCTGTAGTCCTTGAATTCTTTGTTTCTCTTTGGCAAGGATTTCTCTCTAAAACTTTCACAACTCCTTTCATGGTCCACACAAACAGTAAGGAACTTTACTGCATGATTTTCATCCCTGCTCCTTATTCTTGCTTAAGCTGACCCATCATCCATCACCTTGGTTTCCATGCAAGTAGCTGTGATGTATGGCTGCCCAAGGATAAGAGGGCATGTAGACATCTCCTGTACAAAGAAATTTTGGTCATCTTTCACATCCCCTATAGTCACCTTTACATTTGGACAGGCTCAATCGTACAGCTCCCTTGATGAGTTGTTTGTTGCATGAATCATCCATCCATGATTTATATCAATTGGCCATTTTCATTTTCAATAAAGACTATTTGACATGAGGTTAATTTTCAACTCATGATCTATCAACACAATGTATGGATCTTCTAAGTCTCCCACTTTTACCAGGGTCTTAATAGTTTCTCTTTCCGAATGACTCCTCCAGTTGTAGCTCTTGTGAGTGGTCTCTACTTCATCTTCATCATCCAAGAAGTGAACGTGTTTTACTCCTCCCCTAGACTTGTAGCATCCAACAACATTTTCTTCACCTTGCTCACCATAGACTTGTACACCATGTGCATCTAAAGTCTCTTCTTCACCCTGTACATGGATAGATTCAGTAAGAGACTGCCACTTCCTCTTTATGATATCAATTATTGCTTTTTGGAATTCACGCTTTCCTATACCAAGGACATCACCCGAGGTAAATTCAATGTAGTGTTTAGAATCCTCTCTTCCAAAACCTTTTTGAGATCCATTGCTGCCTCTATATTGGACTGGAGTTTGTAGGCCGGACCCTTTGCTTTGGATTTTGTTCCATCCTTCTTCTTTTCTTTAGAGACTTCTTGCATAGGCACTTTGAGGACAGGCATCTATTGCGGGGAAGGTGATCTAGGAGGCACTGCGTCATTTCTACCTCCACTCCTTGTGGCCCTCTTTGAAGGCCCTTCCTCCCTATTCTCGCACCTAGGTTTCTCTTCAACAATGGCCTCATTTTCTTACTGACAAAGAGTCCACAGGGGTGTTCCAACCTGTTTCTAGCCAAATGCAGTCTCCAGCTTCATGTAAAACCTCTGTAGTCATTTTACCCTTCATAGCAGATTCTATAGCGCATGGACATAGCTCTCTAGTACCATTAAATTACTATTCTCCAACCTTGACTGATCCCTTTTTCTTAATAGGACCACCTTCAACCCATAGGCGGATGCCTCAACCATTGAGATGGCATGGCTAGTAGCCATGTCCTCAACTAGCTTCTTCATCCCGCCTTTTCCAAATTTCGTCCCCAAGAGATTACCTGTTTCACTTAAGTGAATTTTTCCATCTCTAAAGAAAACGAGCTCCATTGTCAAAGCATCTTTAAAGCTTTCACAATCCCTCCTTCCATGGTCAGTACTATCACACCATATGCATCTATTTACAAAGCCTTCTCTGTTTTGAGGTCTTTGCTCTGTAGATTGTCCTAATGGTTGCCCCATTTCTTCTAGCCTCTTGTAAGCTTTAACTTGAGCTCTTGCATTCCCTTGACAATATCATCTAGAATGGACTTGTCACTCTTTGGAACCACAATAACAGGATTTATGGAACTCTTCGGAACACTTGGAACTTGAGTAGGGTTGACTATTATCTTGCCTCTTTGTCGTTTTGTCACTTAGTTAGCAGCAAAATGGCGTCTTCAACTTGATTCCAATTAGTCTTTAAGCCTTGTTCCGCATCCTTATCCTTAAGTAGTAGCTCTAACTTCTCTTGAATCTCTTTACCTGCAGCCTGCAAAAAGATCTCTGTCTTCTCCAAGTTTAGCGTAGCCTTTTCAATCCTTGATAATTGATCATATCAACGTTCAAAGTCCCTTAGCAATTCCGTAGGCGAAAGACCCTCTTTTGGCCTAACTACCCACTCTAAAAAGGTCCTCTTTGTCACCCTTTCGGAGTCTTCCATGAAATAATTTCTTTTAAGGCTAATTTGAATGCTTCCCAAGTTGCCTCATGCTCATTTATAATTCCCCTTACATGCTCTCTGATCTTAGGAACCACGGCTAGTTCAAAACTTTGCACCATCTCCGCTTCGTTCACTCGATGAAGCTCCATATCCTTTACATATCCAAAATGATGCTTTGTTACATATTTACTATTAAATTGGTCCATTTTATTCACCACAGATTGAAGCACTTTGGTTCAGGAAAGCTCCCTCCTTTCCATAGCTTGCTGCTACTGCATAAACACTGCAAAGGCTTGAAACATTTGCATTGTGACTGGATCAAACCAAACCCCTTGTTGTTGTTGTTTCTCCATAGATTAATACATTTGTTTTGAGACCTTTAATGAAGATTTTTAACCCTCACCCTACCCTATTTTGCATCCGGTTCACCAAAAATGTGTCAAGAAGTGCGTAGTGAGACTAGAAAAGCGTCGGGGCTCTAACTGTGAGGATTTGTAGAAACTTCAAGCAAGGCGTAGATAATTTGAAGCCAAAAACATAATAAAAAAGAAAAAAACTTCAGCCATGAAAGTTCCACTTTGAAAATGAACCAAGATCAACTCAAAATTCTTGTGTGTGTGAAGATTAGGTGTAGTCTCGTTCCCAATTGCACAGATGCAGTGCTCATTCAACCTGTTAAAAATACGAAATTATGCTTCGATTCTTCATCATGACCATTTCATGGAAGCTTCAGTACTTCATTAGAGAAGCCCAAGTAGTTACTTGAGGAGGGGAAACCCTAATTGGAGGCCTCACAGCCTCAACCATGTAGTGGAAGCAACATGGGACTGCACTAGCACCCTGTAAAGGAATGGTTGTATC
This sequence comes from Adiantum capillus-veneris, assembly GCF_014529385.1. Classification (NCBI taxonomy): domain Eukaryota; kingdom Viridiplantae; phylum Streptophyta; class Polypodiopsida; order Polypodiales; family Pteridaceae; genus Adiantum; species Adiantum capillus-veneris. Next base: position 17,458,206 of record NC_140941.1, on the reverse strand, counting down.
TCCTTGCTCATATGCCCAAATTAGCTTTTTCTTGGATCTAACATTTCCCACAAAACTTAGGCAACAATATCACCATCGTTGATGTGCAATTTTGAGCTATTTTGACCATTTTAAGGCCATTTTTAGGCCAAAAATGCCCCCTTTTGTCCGTAAAAAACCCAAACGAGTTGGGAAAAACCCTTAATTTTTGCAAAAATCCCATTGGGCTCAAATTTTAGTTTGAACCTCAATTTTTCACTTGGTAAGAACTTTGGACACGTCTTTTATGCCCGCGCACAAAACCCGCTATTTTTGGCCGAGATTGCCCGCATTGAACTTTCAAGGCAGAACGAGCGTGCCACTTCGATACACTTGACATTTGTACATTCCTAAAGAAAATTAGACATGATTTAATGTGTTAAAAGATGCAACGGTGCCACATCCCTGGCCTCGCCTGCCTGGCAAGGTATGTACACGCCTACAACCATGGCATCCGTTTTTGCATATATCACACTATGTACATCATAGCATTTGGTCCCACATAATAAAATCATTGAGAGTGAGGTAGATATTGTAGATTCACATTGTGATCGTGCCACGACACGATAGGTTGTCTGCATCCTAAGGTGAGACAGAAAGTTGATTTTGAGAGGCCAGAGAATTACAATGGTGAGGTAGCAATTGCATCGTCAAAGAGCAAAAAAAATAAAGAAGGAGATAGAGCAGGGTGTGTCGGGCTATGCGGGGTGGATAAGCAAGATATCAAGATTTTTGAAAATAAGAGGGAAAGAGATGAGAGAGAGAGAGAGAGAGAGAGAGAGAGAGAGAGAGAGAGAGAGAGAGAGAGAGAGAGAGAGAGAGCATGAAACCAGAGCGCGCAAGGGGAAGGAGAAGGCGTATGAAGGTAGAAAGCAGCTTGAGCCTAGCAAAAGAAGGAGATGCCGCAAAATCAAGCAAGTAGATTTCCAATTAGGATGCAACTATCTTGAGTACAACTTGGTAAGTGATGTTGAAAATCAAAAATCAAACATTACTTTTGGTCAGTTGTTGGCTTTAAATCCAAAATTGAGGAGGCAGTGGTCTACGAGTGTTAGCACCAGACTGCCAAGAGCTAAGGGGAATGTGCTATAGATGAGGATGCTATTGAAGGTTGCTTTGCAAATATCTTTACATGGACCACAAAGCTCTTCTGGTGTGGGTCTATGGAGTCTTTCCTACCAGGCGATTTGAATGTGGTTGATGAAGAACCATGCCATGGATAGCTTCAAGAGAGGCTCATTCCCTAGTCTATGGATGAAGTCAAAGAAGTGAGCATGCATGTTTTGCCTCTATATGGGAAGGCAGCAAGGGATCATGATGTGAAGCAACATGAGGAACAAATGGTAAAGGCTAAGCCGAGTTTTCTAGATAGAGAGATGGAAAATGGGAGTTGGGTAATGAAGTATGAGAATTTAAAGTCTAAAATGAAGTGGATAGGTCCATTTAAAGTGCAAAAGGATTTTCCAAATTGAGCCTATCAGCCGGTAAGGGCAAATAGTAAGCTTCTTAGGAACAAGGTGAATGGTGTGCGGCTCAAGTTGTATTTTGAGAGGGATCTAGTGCCAAAGGTGCATCAGATTCTAGTGAAGGGTGGTGGGGAACCCACCTAAAGTATGTAGTGTGTGAAGGGAGATGAAGCTTTTGTACATAGCATGTACATAGGGTTGAAGTTTTTGCAAGTTTTTTGAGTTGCCGGTTTGGTGTGCCAGTTTTAACGTTTTATAAATATGCTTTTGGTCAAACATATATGTTTGTTGAGGGGGCTGGGCAATGATGGCGTAGCCAAAGTTGGTCCAAGCTCAAAAGTGGTCTATGCTAGGAAAAGGCTGTAGGAAGCGTGATGCAGTGGTAGCCCGAGCAACAGGTAGTACAAAGGGAAGTGCACATATACGAGAAGAACCAAGGGTTCTTTGGCTATAGAGAGACACGGTGGTTCCAATTGTGGAGGATGTGCAGGTGGTTCCAAAATGCACAAAGGAGGTGCTACCGAGTCAAGGTGTGGCTGTAGAAGCTCCATTGAAATGTGGTAGAGGCCAAAGAGTGCGGTTTGCAGATGAGGTTGAAGTGGTAAAGCTAGAGGAGATCCCCAAGCTTGAGACAGAGGAGGAGATTGATTCGAGTGACAATAGCACTATGTGTGCCGACACAAGTTGGGAGACCGAGTCGTCTCAATCCAAGTATGATGATTTCGATCTCTTGCATGTGAGTGGAGAGGCAGTGAATGTGTGCAAGGAACAACATAAAGTGCAACCCAAAGTGCCTAGTGGAGACTAGGTGGAGTAGTCTAGGAGTACTAGTGAAGATCTGGTAAAGGTGATGTGTGGTACCATGCTAATGGCTATATTGGTGAAAGTGGCTGTGGAATGTGCCGTGGTGGTGCAACAGGTGCATAGTTTTTCCAGGAGGGATAGAGAAACCGCATGCCTATGAAAGAATATGAGGATGATGCAATAGAGAACGTATTTCTCTCTTCCTTGACGGAGCTTGATACAGTGTTAGAAGAGGTACCCAAAGAGCAGATGATTGTTTCCCACAAGCAAGTGGTGATGATCGACCTTGAAGGGCCAGTAGATGAGGAAGAGTTCGATGATGCTGGAATTGAGTGCATGGGAGGTGAGAAGGGCACTGTGGAGTCAAAGATAGAGGTGCTTCCTATGAAAACAGTGAACTCTATGACAGGTGATGCGGACTCCAAGGTGGTGTCTAAGCTTTCCAAGGGGATTTGTGAGTGGTGGTTGAAGGGAATGGTGATAAAAGTGACTGTACAATGGGCTATTGAAGAGGTACAAGATCTGCTAGATGAGGATCTAGCTTTCCATGGATGGGAGGGTGGGTCACGTATGTAGGAGTGTTGGTTGAGCAAGAGGGTGAGCACGATTGTTCCCTATTTGTGGTTCTTGGAGGTGCTTTGTTGTGAGTGGGCAGTAGGCCATTGGGTGCATGGAGTAGCATAAGTATACTACTGGACGTTTGGGTATGCAGTTGGCTATGTGCCTTGGTGTGGGACTATGCAAGGGTGTTACAGGTGGACGGAAGAGACCAATACATGGTGTTTGACCCACGCAAATGATTACACGTAAAGCAGGGGACATATGCCAGTTTTTGTACATATGTTAGGTGGTTTTGTGGTGTACACAGAGTTTGTTTTGGTGTGGCAATTTTTTGGTGCAATAAGCCTATGTGTAGTTGAGCATAAATGTTCAAAGAGGGGGTGGGTAATGATGGTGCAACCAAAGTTGGTATGTGCAAGAAAGTGGTATATGCTAGGCAAAGGATGCAGGTAGGTGCAGTGCAAAAGGCTAAAGCATTTGGACATATGTTAGGTGGTTTTGTGGTGTACAGAGAGTCTGTTTTGGTGTGGCAGTTTTTGTACATATGTTAGGTGGTTTTGTGGCGTACAAAGAGTTTGTTTTGGGGTGGCAGGTTTTTTGGTGCAATAAGACTATGTGTAGTTGAGCATAAATGTTCAACAAGGGGGTGGGAAATGATGGTGCAACCAAAGTTTGTCTATGAAAGAAAGTGGTATATGCTAGGCAAAGGATGCAGGCAAGTGTAGTGCAGAAGGCTAAAGCAGGTATGAAGGTCCTAGGAAGCCAAAGGGTAGTGGAAATGTATGCTCAATGCAGCTTTTTAAGCAAAAACAACTCCAAGGTGCCTCAGTTGGGATATGTTGAGATGTCGAGCTCTACACCTTGAGCTGGCATCCACTACGGGTCTTGGCCGCTTATGGCATTTACTCACTGGCACGTTAGGTGACCGACACGGAGGATCTCTGCCAGTGATTCTACAGCTGGACTACACTTATAGTGCCAGCCTAGTACGCTTCTAGCGAGTTCACACTTAGTGACCGCATGTACATATGTGCTACTTTTCAGCTTTAGCACTTAGTCATTTTTGTACTCTCTTTTCTGAGGAGAAGAAGAAGAAGCTTTCCATCTCTGTGTGCTTTGTGCTTGTCTTGTGTAGCTCTCTTGCATCCTCATTCTTTACATGGTATCAGAGCTTGGTGCAGGCAAGAGAGGCTAAGAGAGCAAGAGCATCACAATCCCTTCGTTCGCAATCCACGACCAGATGCCGAAGGCGCCTCGCGTAGCGAAATTTTTTTTAGGGGTTTTTTGCACAAGTTTTTGAACGGGTCTCCAAAGTGCAGTATACAGAGATTTACTGTATAAGTACAGTGGTTGTATGTACGCTTGATTGTTGACACTCGTTGAGTGTAGAAAGCGTTACAAGAACCATGATAGCAGGTTCAGCAGATTTGCAGGTTTTTGCAGATTGCAGCTATTTTGTCTTAGTGCTTCAAGATGTCTGACGGTTTCAGTCAGATTGTTACTGAGAAGCTTGAGAAAAATAACTACCCTGCATGGAAGTTCAGAATAACAAATTTCCTAAAAGAAAAAGGTTATTGGGACTATGTAGAAGGAGACAATGAAAAGGAACCATAGATTCCCGAGGCAAATGCTACAGCAGAACAAAGGAAAGCTTTGAGGGACTGGCAACAAGGCCAGAGCAAAGTGATGTATTGGCTGTCTATGAGCATCACAGATGGCATGATGGGCTATCTACAGGATGCTGAAACCCCCGCCATTGCATGGAGAAACTTAGGCAGAGTGTTCGAGGTGAACACCAAGGCCAGGAAGCTTCAACTAAAGTCGGAGCTAAATCAGGTTAAGAGGAACAACCTCTCAATCAATGATTATGCCTTGAAGATCAAGAGTATCATTGAGGCTCTTGGATCTATTAAAGTCTCAGTGGAAGACGATGACATTGTCCGTGCATGCTTGGATGGTCTAGGAGATGAGTATGTACATTTTAGGTCTTCCATGAATACAAGAGACGACATCCCCGTGTTCCAAGATTTGATTTCTATGCTTATTCTTGAGGAGAAGAACCTTGACACATCTTCTTCTCATGGCAGAAATAATTCTGAACAGGCCTTCTATTCTAACTCCAACAGAGGTAGAGGTAGAGGTCGTGGTCGAGGCCCAAGGGGTTGCAGGGGCCAATTTCTGGAAGGTCAATCAAATCAAAACAATACAAGTGGCAGGGGAAACCAGTCTCAAGGCAGGGGGAGTCAAAGAGGTCATGGTGCAGGATCAAGCAGGCAGCAACATACTCCAGATAGTAGAGAATGTTGGACTTGTGGTGAAAGAGGTCACATGTCACGTGACTGTCCAAAGGGAAAAGCAAGTAGAAAGAGAGAACAGGGCAACTATGCATCTACTAGCAGAGATGCAGATGACAGCAAAAACGAGCGCATGTTTGTTATGCAGCATGTAATGAATACAATGACTGCAGAGAATTCCACCCAAGATGATGTTTGGTATGTGGATTCAGGTGCCTCTAATCACATGACGTCTCGTGGAGAGTGGTTTAGAGATATGCGCAAACCAGATGTGTCAGGCTATGTGCAGACAGGAGATGACACAGCTCACCCCATTGCTCATGTAGGGGACATACCTCTAAATACGAAGAGTGGAAAATCAAAGTACTTAGCAGATGTACTTCATGTCCCAAACATTACAAAGAATCTTGTTTCTGTTGGACAAATGGTTGAGCAGGGTTTGCAGGTTCGCTTCAATTCAAATGGCTGTTATGTAGAAGATTTCCAGAATGGCTGTAAGTTGATCACAGAGGGAAAATGTGTGGGCAGAATGTTTACGCTGAATGTAGACATGCCTGAGGTAAAAGCTGCATTATTTGCACAGGGCACAGGTGTTGTGGCTGATGTTGACATTTGGCACAAACGCATTGGCCATGTCAATGAGCAGAGATTGCGCAGCATGCAATCAAAACAGATTGTAAAAGGTTTGCCCAAATTCAAGGTGGATGGTATGCATAAAGTGTGTGCAGCATGCCAGTTTGGAAAACAGTCAAAGGGCTCATTTCCACATGAGCGCAATGTATGTAAAAGGCCACTTGAGGTGGTGCACACAGATGTTTGGGGTCCAACCGATACTGTAAGTATACATGGTTGCAGGTATTATGTCTCTTTCATTGATGACCATACAAGGAAAGTATGGGTCTACTTCATGCGTAACAAAAGTGAAGTGTTTGGTCACTTTCAAGACTTCAAAGTCATGATTGAGAAGGAGACAGATATGCAAATCAAGACATTGAGGTCAGATGGAGGGGGAGAGTACTTCTTCAATGATTTTTCAGATTTTCTGCGAATGCATGGTATACACAGGCAGTTTACATGCAGATATACTCCACAGCAGAATGGGGTCGCAGAAAGGAAAAACAGGCACATTGCAGAGGTTGCACGTGCATTAATGAATGAGAAGAACATGCCTCATCATTTCTGGGCTGAAGCTGTAAATACAGCTGTGTACATTATGAATACGACACCTACAGCTGCGGTGCATGATGTAACACCTGAGGAAATGTTTACAGGTACAAAGCCTGATTTGGCACACTTGAAAGTGTTTGGCTGCATAGCTTACGTGCATGTACCAGATGAGTTGCGTAGGAAATTGGATCCTAAAGCAGAGAAATGTATTCTTGTGGGATATTCCCTTGAACAAAAGGGGTACAGGTGCTACAATCCTACTACACGAGAATTACGAGTGAGCAGAGATGTAGTCTTTGATGAGATGAGCAGCTGGTACAGTAATGCACATGGCACTATTGGGGCTGATGTAAAAGATGATGTGGTTGTACAAAATGTGAGGCCACAGTCACAGGTTTTGAGTGGACCACAAGAGTCCTCTTCTCGTGGCTCTGTTGAGAAACCATGGAATGGTAGACTACGTACGCAGGTTACTCCACCAACAGGTACAGGGAATGTATCACGAAAAGGAAAGGAAAAGGTTGATGAACCTCCCTTTATGGTTGATGCATCATCAGGTTTTTCACATGTAGACATGGATTCAAATGGTTCTGAACAAAGTCTTGATGAGGAATTTGGAATTCCGGCTGTCAGGACACCTGGTGTAAGGAAAGTACAAGGAGATGCTAGAGGGCAAAGGAGTGACCCAGGACCGCGCAGATATAATAGAGTCAGAAATCCAGTTCAGAAATTGACTTATGATGGGTATCTAGCGCATCACCAAGCCTACATGGCTAAGGTGATACAGGATGTGGAGCCCACATGTTTTGAGGATGCAGTTGGAAATGTGCATTGGGATGATGCAATGAATGAAGAGATGGGTGCATTGGAAGCAAATGACACATGGGAGTTGGTGCCATTGCCAAGTGGCAAGAAAGCTATTGGCTGTAAATGGGTGTATAAAACCAAGCATAAGGCTGATGGTAACATTGAGCGTCACAAGGCAAGGCTGGTCGCAAAGGGTTATGCACAAACGTATGGCATAGACTATGAGGAGACCTTTGCTCCAGTGGCAAAGATGACGACAGTGAGAGCTGTCATAGCAGTGGCTGCATCTAGAGGATGGATTATGCATCAAATGGATGTAAAGAATGCCTTCTTGAATGGTGAGTTGCAAGAGGAAGTGTATATGGATCATCCACCTGGTTATGTCGATCCAGGTTACCCAGATTATGTATGCAGACTTCTCAAAGCTTTGTATGGTTTGAAGCAGGGCTCTAGAGCATGGTATGACAGGATTGCCAAGTATCTTGTCAGTATTGGTTTTAGGAGAGCTCATGCTGATCATTCACTCTATGTACGTGAGAGTGATGTGGGGATTGTGGTCATTACCATATATGTAGATGACCTTATTATTGTTGGTGACAATGCTATGGAGATTGACCATGTGAAGGGTCTTCTCAAACAGGAGTTTGAAATGAAATATTTGGGCGAGTTGCGCTACTTTCTTGGCATTGAGGTGATCAGGACTCCAGAGGGTGTATGGTTGTCACAGAGACAGTATGCTTTGGACATGTTGTCAAAGTATGGTATGGCTGATTGTAAGCCAATTTCTATTCCCTTGGATGTGAATGCAAAGCTGAGTGCAGAGAAGGGTGATGTTGTTGAGGATGTCAACATGTACAGGAAGATTGTGGGTAGTCTAATCTACTTGACTATCACGAGGCCAGACTTGAGCTACACAGTAGGCTTGGAGAGTCAGTTCATGCAACTTCCGAGGAAGCCACATTTGGATGGAGTAAGACGCACACTTAGGTATGTGCAAGGTACTCTTGACTACGCATTGTTCTATGCAGCAGATGCACCATTAGCATTGTATGGGTATACAGATGCAGATTGGGCAGGTAGCATTGTTGATAGGAGATCTACGAGTGGCTTCATGTTCTCTTTTGGGAGTGCTGCTGTTACTTGGAGCAGCAAAAAGCAGCCTACGGTTGCTTTATCGAGCACAGAGGCCAAGTACAGAGGTGCAGCAGTTGCGGCGTGCGAGGTAGCTTGGCTACGCACATTACTTGAGGACTTGGGAGTGCAGGTGGACCAGCAGATTTTCATCCATTGTGACAACCTCAGCAGCATGCAGTTGGCTAGGAACCCAGTGTTCCATGCCAGGACCAAACACATAGAGGTCCATTACCACTACGTTCAAGAGCGAGTGTTGGCGGGCGACATCGACTTGGTCTACGTCAACACAGAGGAGCAGATAGCGGATATCTTTACCAAGGCCCTCGGAGCTGAGAAGCTTCGACGTTTCCGGACTATGCTTGGACTCTGCGACATGCAGAGCTCGAGGGGGAGTGTTGAGATGTCGAGCTCTACACCTTGAGCTGGCATCCACTACGGGTCTTGGCCGCTTACGGCATTTACTCACTGGCACGTTAGGTGACCGACACGGAGGATCTCTGCCAGTGATTCTACAGCTGGACTACACTTATAGTGCCAGCCTAGTACGCTTCTAGCGAGTTCACACTTAGTGACCGCATGTACATATGTGCTACTTTTCAGCTTTAGCACTTAGTCATTTTTGTACTCTCTTTTCTGAGGAGAAGAAGAAGAAGCTTTCCATCTCTGTGTGCTTTGTGCTTGTCTTGTGTAGCTCTCTTGCATCCTCATTCTTTACAGGATAGTAGTGAGGGTGCTCAAAGTGCTGAGTCAATGCATTATAATGTACTATTTGATATTCTCTAGAAGCTGGTCCAAACGGCTTGTCAAACGGAGCTCGGTGCTCAAGATATTGCAGTCTAAAGTTAGAAGGTTTAGCAGATCCCTGACAGACAAGGCAGCTGGGGATAGGTGTCCCACGTAGATGTTAGTAGATAGATGTGTAGAGATCAAATTATGGAGCATTCTCGTCTTCTCGGATTATAGATCAGAGCTCTGGATAGCAAGTTATGGCCGGTTGAAGGTTTGCACGCGGGCCCATTATGGGTCGAGTTGATTGCATTCAGAATCATGCTATATGGATTTTTTTTGACCTTGACAAGGTTGGTTGCCAAAAGGAGCAGCTGTGATGGAGATATTGAAGGTCAAAGTTGGGGATGCTTTGCCGACGGAGAGTATACAAATGATTTTGTTGGGTTTTTGCAGCTTCAGATAACGAGCCAAAAGAAGGCCAAAGGGGGTGAGGTTTGCATGGCTTGTAGTAGCCGACGTGGTGGAAATGTGATGTGGCCTAGTAGCGTGAGATTTTGACCATCTGGTGATAATGGGAGTATGGAGAAGGAGGGCCCCAAAAAGGCAATGTATGAGGATTTTTTTGAAAACTTGCAAGGCCTTTAGATGCTTGGTGGGTCAGTGGCTTCCATGTGGCACAAGGCGGTCCCATGGGGGAACGAGGAGAGAGAGAGAGAGAGACAGAGGGAGAGTGGGCGGGCACAGCAACAAGGCCCAAGCGGACGGGTCCAAAGGAGGAGGGGCGGTTCCCATGTGAAATGAGGGAGAGAGAATTGAAGGGCCGCCCAAGTGGGCCGCCATGTGAGCAAAGGGTAGAAGGGAGAAGTCCAAGGATATGGCTGGGAGGAGGATGGCTGAGCAAAGTAGATGGACACGTAAAGGCCGGGGCTAAGAGGGAAAGCGAGGAGAGAGAAGGATAGGGGAAGGAGGATCAAGCAAGAAGCCGGTCAAAGGGTCAAAAGAGGGAGTCAAAGGAGTAGTGCAAGGCTAGGCCTCCCAAAGGGTAAAAACTAAACAAGAAAAAATTAAAATTAAAAACGATGCCAAGGGGCACTAGTGACATTGCTAGTGCACCCCCCCCTCAAGCACAAGCCAAAGAGAACCAAAGAGAGCAGATGAGAATGAAGTGGCTCCCCTTTCCTAAGTTTCCAATTTGGGATGCCAAATGGGACAATTGAAGTGCAGATTCTAAAGTTGAAGATCCCCACTATAAAAGTCACTTTTTTTTTAATCAAATTAAGGGTTCTTTTGTGTTGTTTGAAGCTTGCAAAGTGATTTTTTTTAGCAAAGAAGTGTGCCTCTCAATCCCCTTTGTAGTTTTTCTTGAAAATGTCCATGGTGATGGCATTGCAAGATCTGTACATGCCTTTTGTAGCATAATCAAGCTACTGTTGCCAAATTTTGTTGTTATCTTCCCTTCCCCCCCCCCCTCTCTTTCTCCTGAGTCTTGTGTTTTCCCTCGATGCCGGCAGTGTGGATGCGTGTTCCCACCCCGGATCAATGGTTTTTTGTGTGAGAGAGTCAGATTGAGGGTCTCTGTGTGTGTAAGGGTGGAGACTAATCGTGGCAATAGGTGTGCATTGTGTGGTGGACTTGTGGAGTGTGTAGGCATTGGGAAAAGAGCAAGCGGTGGTTTGCTATTGAGAAGTGTATTTTTGACGGTGTTTTTTTTTAGAGGATAGGGGTGTTGTGGATACCCTGAGCTATAGAGAGGCCCTTATAGTTTTGTTGGATGTGTTCCCCTATCCCCCCTCTTCAACGTGTCACTCTACCTCTCATCAACTACCAGACTTATTTTGATGTACATGTATTCATTTTATTCTAAAATGAAGTTTAGCCCAACAAAATAGTGCATGTGTATGTTTGTTTTTTCTTTGTCTAAGTTTGTTACAAAAAACAAAAAAACGATCATTTGTTCTAACAAGGAATGTGTGTGTAGTGAAAGCTCTATTCGTAGATATCTAGCCCTATTATCGATTGAGTTGCAACACCAGGTAGTAAAGTGTCTCCCTCATAACAAGAGGTGGCGAGGTAAAGACAAAAGGTCCTACGCGTGGATTCTATTTTCCTCTTGCAAATAGTGTGTTCCCTAAGATTGTTAAATAGAGTGAAATTTGGTATTTGGCGAGTGCATTTCACCATTGAGGAAGAATCTGCAAGAAACTTGCGGCCAAAATTCATACTTTATAGACTCACATTTGGTGAATTTTTCCGTCATGTGTGTCTTTTTAATAGTCTTCCTTTCACTTTCAACAAAAGAGATAGGGAGTTATTTAGAGCTTTTCTTAATAAAGAGAGCATAGAGAAGATTGAAAACTTGTATACATTATCATACTTCTCTACTTTCTATGACACTTTGTTCATAGAGACATTGTAAATCTCTTTATGCTTATGAATGATTTAACCATAATCCTAAGGAGTTTTTGTTCAAGAATTTTGTAGCACAAGTGGAGTCTTTAAATCTTGCAAAAATGATTGGACTTGATGAGGATGTTGTTTATGAAATTGTGATAAGGTTGCCTCACTTTGACTATGTGGAACTCGAAGGAAAGGAGCTCCTAGTCAATTGCTACTTTCTCACAACCTTCAACAAGCACGACGATCTACTTTTTATACAAACTACTTGTGCGTTGGGAATTGTAGTGCAATTCATCACTTGGGACGTGGCTGCTCTTTCATCCAAAAAATGAAGTTCTAGAGATTCTCATTTCTCGCCTTAGCTTTGAAGAATTTCAACTCTTCTCATAACTCATCAATAGTCTACCTTTTTTTTTTCAAAAAAATTGAGACCTCATTGAATCTTGGATACCTGAAGAAGAAAACCTAGAGTGGTACTTTTTTACTTCTTCATTTGTAGGCGAGTGGTTCTAAATCTCGTATTGTATCCCTTGTTGTAATGCATGCTGTAATATTTTTCGGATATCCTCTTTTATTTGGAGAGCATGGAGAGGGCGCAAAAAATTACTCTTTGCAAATTTCAAGATGTATTGTCGTATCAAAAGGATAATAACTCATCAAGAATGTGTCGAAATGTTTGAGGTGGTCCTTAGAAAATATGCTAGCACTTGGTTTGACTCTTTGCATGCAGAAGTTAAGGGGAATTACACAAAAGTTGTGAATAATTTTAAGAAATACTTCTTTGATTCCCAAAACACTCAAAAAATATGGCAAGACATTGTTTCTCATAAGCAAAAGACTTAGATGCCTACTACTTATACAAGCAAGAGTTTCTACGTCTTTGAGCTCTATGGATACGAAATGTTGCTAATCCTAGTGATGGTGCAATATTTCTAAAGAAGGAGAGGTTGATAGTCAGACTCTCTCCTGACCTTAAGGTAAAGGTGGAGACGGGTACACCTACCACCTTTGATGCAGTTGAAACTAGTGCTGTAGTGAGAAGTATAGAAAACTCAAGTGCCTAAGGGGAGAGGTTCCAAAAGAGGGTCTTAGACCCGAGGAAAAATTACAAGCATCAACATCTAGATATATTGTTGAGGTAGCAGCTGAGGTGATTGAAAATTTAAATGAATCCTTAAGAAACTTGTCAATTCATCTTGCACAAGCTGTAGGTCCCAAAGGACAAACAAAGAAAGCAGAGGAGCGAGAGCCACGACCTAGGATACTTTTGCAATGTTGGAATTGTGGAGAGTGTGGACATGGGATTTATAATTTTCCTTGGCCCAGTGGGGAGCTAGGGAGACCTAACTTGAATTATCCAGTGATGAATGCAAGTGAAGGAACTAGGCAACAACCTCATCTTTTACAAAGTCCAAATGGAGCAAGACCACCTCCACGAGAAATAGAAGAAGCTCCACCTTTGCCAGAACTAAATGTGCATGTGGTAGAGGTAAAAAATTCAAATGAGGTTGACATGGAAGAAAATGGCATTAAGCGTGGCCGTGGAAGAGGTAAGGAGAAAGAAGGATTCATGTCACAAAGTAATCATGGACAAGAAAAGAAGGTGAAGGAGACCAAGGAAGTTAGAAAAGGTAGCTACACTAGCTAGGATCAAGGTAAAACAGCGTGTGCATGTTCTAAAAATTGGACAAGCTGAAATGAATGAGGACATTACACTGGTGCTAGACTATTACATCAAAGGAAGGTCAGTTAGGAAAGGTCTTGTAGATGGGGTGCACAGATTTGCATCATGACAGAGGGACTCATGTGCAGACTAGGCATGCACATCCATGAGACACCTAAAATCAAAGTAAAAATGGCAAACAATAGCAAGGCTAGGTGCGTAGGCATTTGTATAAATGTTTGGCATTAAGAAGGGAGTGGATTTCTATGTTATGTCTACCAAAGGAAAAGATTACCCATTTATCCTAGGAAGACCATGGCTAATGAAAATGTGAGCTTTGTAGGATTGGAGAGTGGAAAATTAATTTGCAGGAATGACAATCGTAAGAAGTTTGTCTTTGACATGAAGGAGAAACGCGAAGAGGAGCTTCATCATCTCAAAGTGAGATGGAAGAAGACTAGATCGATAGCACTTCAGAAGAAGAAAGTAGCGGCAGCATTACTGAAGAGGAGTCTTCCATGGAAGTCATGGGGGTAAGGTTTAAGCTAACCAACCAAGAGACCTCTTGCCTAGGTTTAGAAGAGGTAGGCTATCAAGAGGAGCAAGCTGTGCATGAGGAAGAGATGTTAGACGGTATGTTGTCCAAGACACGCACATGGGAGGAAAAAGAGGAGTTTAAAAATGTGCTAAGAAAGCTTCCTAGTTTTTTTGCTAAATATTCACAGATGTAGGTGGAGTGGATACCATCCAACAAAAGATCAAGCTAAAGACAAATTCCAAACCTAAAGCACAAAAACTACAACGGCTAGGGGTCATCAAGGAGCAAGCACTACTCAAAGAGGCGAGAAAGCTTCTAGCAACAGGATTCATCTACCCTTTAGAGAATTTTGAATGGATCTATACAGTTGTGGTCAACCCAAAAAATAATGGCACGTGGAGGGTATGTGTCAACTATTGATCGCTCAATGAGGCAACAAAAAGGGACCACTTTCCCCTCCCATGTCAAGATGAGATAATTCCTAATGAGGTAGCATGTAAAGAAAAGTACAATCGGTATTGCATTGGAGGATCAATTGAAAACAACCTTCATCACTCCTTGGGGTTGTTATGCTTTTAGAGTCATACATTGGTTTGACAAATGCTCCAGCAACATTTCAACGTTTCATGAACATGGTGTTTCAAGCATTCTTTGGGAAGTCTATTAGAGTGTTCATAGATGACTTTTATATCTATAGCTCTAAAGAATTGCATCTATAAAAGGTAGAAGAAGTCTTAAAGAAGATATATGACATGGGAGGTCAAATCAATCTCGACAAGTGCCACATAGGTGAGGATGAAGTGATCTTGCTTGGTCACAAGGTTTCTTCCAAAGGCAGTGAGGTGGATCTAGTAAAGTCAAAATATCTCATTGAGCTACCATCACAAAAGAATCTTAAGGAGTTAATTTCATTCATTTAGAAGGTGAAGTACATGTCATGCTTCATTCATTTGGCATTGGAGTTACTTCACCTCCTTCGAAAGTTGACACAACAAGCAGAGTTTGCATGGTGTGATGAGCTTGAAGAGTATGTTTCTTGTATAAAAGAAATTTTGTCAAAGCTACCAACACTCAAGCCTCCTTACTGGGAGTTCACATTTTTTGTTAGCTCAAGTGTGGATAAGGAGACATTGGGTGCAGTTTTGTTGCAGCAAGATCCACATAGCACTAGGATGTAGCTATCTACTTTTCTAGAAGGTTCATGAATACACTTGAAAATAATTACACGGAAGCAAAGTCCATGATTATTTTTCTTGTCTTTGTAATGACAAATTTTAGATCATACCTTCTGCCAAAACCTTTTTTCATACTTACTACTGAAAACTTGTTTCCTTGGGTGTCATCTCAAATGACACTAAGTCCCAAGATTTTAGAATGGATCATGGAATTGCAAGAGCTCCAATACTATTTCAAGGTAGAAGATAGTGTGCGCGCACAATTAGTAGGGATTCTCACCTATAGAGTGCATGAGAGGGACATCAAGGTTCCTGAAGCAAAAACCTACCCTTATCACCACCTAAAATCTTACGTAATGCATTCACCTTGTTCTTTGATGGAGCATTTAGGAAGGCCACAGGAAAAGCAGGGGGAGGGCTTGTTTTGCTTGATCCATACAGTGAAGTTTATTTGAAAGATCATGTAAATTTTCCAGGTTCCATGAGCAACAATGAAGCAAAATACGACATACTACTCCATGGTTTGCAAATGTGTGTCCCTCAAAAGACACAACATCTCATGGTAAAAGGGGATGCGCTTCTCATTGTAAAGCAAATTCTAGGCATTTGTGCTTGTAAGAATGAAAGATCAAGGTAGAAGGTTCATGCCATCCGTAGACTCTTCAATCAATTTGAAGAAGTGAAATTGTATCATATCCCTAGGAAACAAAATAAAGATGTTGATATGATTGCACAAAAAGCAGTTGCATGTGTTG
Organism: Adiantum capillus-veneris; assembly: GCF_014529385.1. Taxonomy (NCBI): domain Eukaryota; kingdom Viridiplantae; phylum Streptophyta; class Polypodiopsida; order Polypodiales; family Pteridaceae; genus Adiantum; species Adiantum capillus-veneris. Next base: position 17,442,698 of record NC_140941.1, on the reverse strand, counting down.
ATGGTGAAGTGCAGGTCATCTTGGCAGTAGCAGTGGATGGAGTCGCTAGCTCTCATTATGGGTTACATTTTTGAGGGTGAGTTTCCGAAGGGCTTCACAAAGGCTCAAAAGTAGAGCCTCTTGAAGAAGAAATGTTCTTATTTGTTCTTAGAAGGCACCATCTACCAAAGAGAAAAAGACCAAGTTTGCAAGAGAATTCCAACAACCAAGGAGATTCCAGCCATTCTTGAAGGTTTGCATGAGGAAGCATGTGTTGGTCATTTTGCCTAAGAACTAGCTGTGAAAAAGATCTTGCTTGCTTTGTATGTTTGGCCAAGCTTGCACATTGATGTTCAACATTGGTGTAAAAGCTGCCACAATTGTCAAGTAAATGGAAACAAGCGCCTGTTGCATGGTCCACATCAGTTAGTCCTTACAAATTGCCAATTTGATAAATGAGGGCATTGATGCTATGGGTCCATTTCCTAGGACTAAAAATGGAAAATTGTACATCTTGGTGGCCATAGACTACATGACTAGGTGGGAAGAAGATCAAAGTGTGGCAAGAGTAAATGAGAGGACAGTTAGCAAGTTTTTGTACACTCACATTTGTTGCAGATTTGGCACATCTTTGGAGATAGTTTATGATAACGGTCCTAGATTTAGGAAGGGCTTGCTCATGGAAGTTTGTGATGAGCTTCACATTCTACATCGGCATAGCACACCCTACTATCCTCACTCAAATGGTTTGGTAGGGAATGCCAATGGCATCATTGCAGGAATCATCAGGAAGATGGTAAAGAACAAGACAAAGCTATGGGATGACTTCTTGGAAGGAGCATTGTGGGCATATCGGACTACCTACAAGGAAGCGATAGAGTTCACACCCTTCCACCTTGTCTACGGTCAAGAATATTTGCAACACATTGAGCTCAACATTCGAACCATGGGTCTCCAAGGAAGAGTAGCACATGGCAAAGAGGAAGCATGGATGGACCGCCTTCTCACCTTGGTAGAGCTAGAATGGAAGATAAAAGCTGCCTATGAGTGCTACAAAAGAAAGTCTACACAAGTAGAGGGAAAACTCAATAAGAATGTGAAGGACAAAGGCATCAAAGAAGTAGATTTGGTCTTAAGGTATGACAATCCCCTTGATAACATCTTTGATGTGAATTTCAACACTAGATGGCAGGGTCCCTACATCGTGTAGAAGGCCTTCAAATCAAGCTACTATCAACACATGTATTTGTACAGAAAGTATATTACTAATAATGTTAATGGGTTTCAACTACCACCCTATTTGAGTTACGTTCTACCAAAGGATTTTCTAGAGCATCATCAAGGAGGTACATCATCACGTTGTCGTGCCGTGACATGTACATAGAGGGAATGAATCCTACAAGATTTATCTTGTGACTTTTTAGATACATTATTATATTTTCCATAATGTACATGTGCATATCTAATTATAATAATAAATTTTATATCTCATCCTATTATTTATATCAAGGGTAACATATTCTTATTTTACCGTTAAAAAGTACTATGGGAAAAGCGTCAATAGCTGCGACTCTTTAACTTGGGGCAAAAAGCATTGATTCTTTATTTCTACTATCTCATTATCATCTCACACCCTAGCTCGATCCTATATCTAGGGTAACTTTCAATATATATATATTCTATGTATTTTTCATATATTTTTTATATTTCTTTTTAATAGCTACTAGGAAGGAATCAAATCCTAGTTGGACACTAGCTTGCATGATTTTCAAAAGATGCACTCATTTTAATGCATTATTAAGAGAATTTTTACAAACCTTTGTTAAGGAGCAATGTCATGCTTTCATAGTACATCATGTGTCCATTGGAATCAAGTGGAAGTATAAGCTAAGGGAACCACAAGAAGATTTTTTCTACCAAAAATATGCTCTATTTTGATGATTTTTTTACAGAAGGTTCCAATCCAAATTGGGAAAAGTATAAAAAGTGGGAGTCGTGCTAATGAGATGATATTTTGGCTCCTATTTTTATTTCTTTATTTGAAGCCACGATTGAGGAGATATGAATAAAATGGTGGACCCCAGTCTGCCTAGATCATGCAAGGCAACTCATTTTAAACTTTTCTAATTCCTGTTCACATTGTCTCTTCTCTTTCTTGTGTAAACCTTGGGGGTTCCCTTCATCTATAAAAGGGGACCTCTTCTTCCTTGAAAACAATTCATGAGGGAGTGAGAGTATTGATGCCTAATTGTACTTAGCCATAAACATAATTGTAACCCTACACTTGCTCCTAGAGGAAGACTAGCCAATCTTGTAAGGTATCCTTGGAAGATCAAATCTAATCAAAGAAGTTCTTGAACTTGGTGCATCAATCAAAGATGAAGTCTTTCCTCTTATTCTCTCTCCATCATAATGGTCAATAAATCCCGAAGAGTCTGTCAAGTAATATGTGTTTTACTTTGATATTTTGTTGGTTTCTTTTTTATCTGTAATCCAACATACATCTCTTATTTTATCTCCCGCCCCAACCAAATCTATCTCTCTCACTCATAGAAAGTTAGTCTCCCTACAATTCCTAGGTTCTCCTTGCTACAGGTACAACTCTCCCTGCAATATCCTTATTGCCCTACGGACAAGAATAGGGCTTGGAAGGGAAACATCTCTTCTCTTCACTTCTCTCATATCTACACTTTTCGCACACTAGAGTTATCCTAGATGAATAATCCACTTGATGTGAGTTTCTATTGCTTCCACTCTATGTGATCTATTGCAATTAACGTATATATTAGCCATAATACACTTTCAACAACGTATAGTGTTTCTCTCTGGCCCAAAAAGGCTGAATGAAATACTTCTTTCACTGGATCCCATCATACTACCCCTTATAGACATAGATTTTCTTTTGACACAAGTGTAGTTATCTCTCTATGAACCAAGAGGATTTGTATACACAATTATTCCCAATCACTAGACAAAACATATATATTATGGTAAGCACAAAATTACATTTACAAGAACAATTTGTAGCCTGTTTGGTTGGAAAATATTGAATGCCATTAACTCATCTATTAACCCTTTCATATTACTCGTGATATGAAACGAGCACAGCCTTGTTGTTTTCATATTTTTATTGTTTTGACATGATCTTTTGTGTTCTTTCTTTCAGAAAAAGTGGGATTTTATTGATTGCAGTTCCTTACTAACCATAGACTTCATGGCATCTATGCTATAACTCCTTTATATAGGTTTTGGAGTTCTATCATAAACTCTCATAGCCAAAAGCCCGATGCTTTGCTGACATATTTTTGCTACACACGATGTGAATATGCCAAGGTGAGAGTTTGTGAGTAAACATGGTGTTTATATGGAGCAATAGGGTATGCATTTTGACCTAGCAACAATGCAAATGTTTCAAGCATTTGCAATGTTCATGCAACAACAACATGCTAGTGAAAGAAGGGAAATTTCAGCAAACCTAATCCATATAAGTGTTTGTCAAAAGAATGTATGAGTTCAATGGCAAAGATGTAACCAAGTACTTGTGCAAGTATGCGAAGGAGACGAAGCTGCATCGCATGTCAGAAGGTGATATGATTCAAAGCTTTGAGCTAGTTGTTGCTCCAGAAATTCGGGAACATGTTAGGGGAATTAAAGATGGGCATGGGAGAAACTAGGAAGAACTCAAAGTAGCTTTAAAGGAGGAATATTTCATGGAGGACTTTGAGTGACCAAACTAGTATGCCCTTATCGACTCACTGTGGAAATGGTGTGAATTAAACAAGAAGAGCAGTGTTGTACCTTACACCTCATCGCGTCTCTTATTCTGAAGGCTTTGTAGCATCTCTCCTCGGAGCTTTCGCCAAAAACTCTATAACCTCGCATCACAAACAAGATTTTGCATTAAAAGATGTATGGAGGTGAAAATATACACATTATAATAAAGATGGAGAGAGATGCATTTTGTGCATTTGTGATGATTGTGCCCATAAATAAGAAAAGAAAAAACCATACATACATATGGTGTGGAGTTGGCACCATTCTCCACATTTATAATAATACCGTAGGGAACGTGCCCTTCCCCCGCCACTTTTATCCCCTTCAGTGTTGAAGGGGGACTTATGCTTCTCCTCCAGTGTTGGAGGGACTTTCTTATTGTAAAAATACTACAACTGTACAAGGAAGAACTCATTACTGATGTTTTATGAAAACATGTATCATTCTACATTGCCATGCTGTGGTGTATCGTCTATGTGTCTCTTTGTTGGGAATCCCAAAAATTCTTCAACCATTGTCACCTTCATCTACAACCTTTAGAATGGAAATGATGTAAATTAATTGCTTTAATGAGTACATGATGTAATCTAAGTAGTTTTGAGATCACATAGAGGAAATCGAAGTCAAAATATAAGTTTACCTTTGGTATTGGTCGTGTGGATGGACGCACAATCTTGGATGAATCGGCTCCTAGATCTTCCTTACATTGTTCCGTCACCTTGCCTCCAATATAAAGTTCAGCCATTGTCATCAAGTCTGTGACTTCTGCAAAGATATCGACTGTTGCATTCACTTTTGCTATCATGCCTACCATTACCTGTACTACTTCTGATGTTCTTGGTTTCAGGGTATGTTGAATCTTCCTTATTGTCTGCTCGTAGGTGATTTCATATAGACAAAGGCCAGCAATTTGCATCTGCTGAAAATAGCCTACAGCTCTTTGTCCCTTCTCCTATTGTGGGTATACCACAATCAGTGCATTTTAAGAGATGTCGTTTCAAACAATAAGCTCCACAAGCTACTTTCGAAGTGCACCACATTTGGCATACATATTGAGCAATGTCAAGCACAACAGCTCATCAAGGACTTGTTGTGCTCGGACAAGTATACCACGCTTGACATACATACTGACTAATGTGTTGGCTAAGTATGTGTTATTTTCAAGTAACCCACTATCGCAAATGTATCCTGCTACATTGGTAACCCTGTTTCTGTTGTGCATATCCCACAATCAACGCACTCCAAAAGACGACGTTCCGAACAGGAAGCTCCTTTAAACACTTTCTGTGCTTTTTGAAGTGCACCACATTTGGCATACATATCGACCACACACAGGCAATGGCGATGGCGGAAGGAGCTGCAACTTATGTGATTGCATGAGGAGAGGTTTGAGGCATTGCCAAGCACAACAACATCCCCTGACTAAAGCCCATATCGGCATCTTGCATAGAGACACATGCCTTCAAGATGCATGTGTAGGATGCGTAGGTGATAGCATTAGGACAGAGACCCTCATAGCCTTGCATTTTTTGAAATCAGCTTAGAGCTTTTTGTCCGTTTAATAAAGATCCCTCCCTCTCCCTCTCCCTCTCTCTCTCTCTCTCTCTCTCTCTCTCTCTCTCTCTCTCTCTCTCTCTCTCTCTCTCTCTCTCTCTCTCTCTCTCTCTCACACACACACACACACACACACACACATACATGGATCTGTAGCGCACAATCTCTCGTTCTTTCTCTCCAGCCTGCAGTAAGCCCAAGAAATCTCTCTCTCTCTCTCTCTCTCTCTCTCTCTCTCTCTCTCTCTCTCTCTCTCTCTCTCTCTCTCTCTCTCTCTCTCTCTCTCTCTCTCTCTCTCGCCTACAACAGAAAGTCTGTCTTTCTCTCTCTCCGGCCTAGAGCGCAAAGTCTCTATAGGAGCAGGAATCTACGCTTCAGACACGTCACCTTCGAGGTTATTGAGTGTTGTGAGGCTGCCAATCTCTACAAAAAGATGAGACATCCTGTGCATAGAACGTTAGCACGGCAAGCAATACTGGCACGGAACAGCATAGGATAAAGAAATAATTACCCTTTACCCTCTACTCTGCAGTTTCCAGTGCGCCAACTTTCTATGTAAGAAGCTGATCCGAAACATTTTGAGCTTTTGTGAGAGTGCCAGATTCAGTATACATACCAACCAAAGCACCTCTGAGCACAACATGTTTCACCAAAATCCCCTAGCGATTCCTATCTTTAAGTTTATCCTTTTATGTGACTTCTTTCTTTTTTGCACCCAGAGATTGGATTACATCTACAAAGATTGTATTGGTTTGGTCTCATAGGTTATTTTAGCTCTTTGAAAACGGATTTCAATCTGACAATTTCTGTCTTTTAGTTTAGACTTTCATCTTACTTCTTATTTTTTTCACACCCAATTTCCAAACATTGGGTTACATTCACTGCATGGTACATAACCTCCTGTTTAGTGAAAAGGCAAACTCAAGACTAATTAGATGAAATAATAAGAACAGAAAGTTTTTACCTTTTCCAAAAATAGATTACCTTCTCATTCCCGAGCCCATGGCAGAAGCAAGATCTCTCTCTCTCTCTCTCTCTCTCTCTCTCTCTCTCTCTCTCTCTCTCTCTCTCTCTCTCTCTCTCTCTCTCTCTCTCTCTCTCTCTCTCTCTCTCTCTCTCTCTCTCTCTCTCGTAGGAATTTTGTATCTGTTAGTCCTCATACCCAACATACCAGTATTGCGTGCTCATTGTTTTTGAAATTTTCAATTGATATGCGCAATACTTCAGGCCATCAGAGTGTGCAAGCATGATATGGTGGGCCTTTGCATACTTTAAGGTGTTGACTCACTTAATGCACTCACAATGGTTGTTAGACGAAGAGCTACCTTGTTGACCGATGCCTTGTTGGACGAAGAGATGCCTTCGCTGCCTGAGGATGAGGTTGACCGATGCCTCGTAGGCATAATTCTTTTCATTCTCCGCTGCTCCCCCTGTGGTGTGCTGCGTCAATTCCCCTCCAAAGTTGGCTAGACACTTCGACCGCTATTTTTTGTAAACGCGCCATGCTTTTCTCTCTCTCTCTCTCTCTCTCTCTCTCTACATCCTCATTTAGCAGCACGCGATGCTTTTCTCTCTCTCTTTTATTACCTTGCTCTCTCTCTCTCTCTACATCCTCATTTAAGCAATCACAAATCACCACATGGCATAGCTAAGCTGGCAGCTTTAGTGAAATCAGTCTTAGATAATCAAGGTAAAGAACATTCCTAGAATGGGTAGTCAAGCCAAAGTAAGGACTATCAATAATAGAGTTACTTAGGGAATTTGAGCGGCGCTATGCACAATTCACCAGAATGAAAAAGGCCACACTAGATGTAGAGAAGAAAAATCTTTTCAGACAAGCTATAGGTAAAGAGTTTCAAGAAAATTTGTAGCTTCTTCTTGAAGATAAAGAGGCTGAGAAACAACTAAAGACCAACTCAAATGAGGTAGAAGGTGTTGTCTCACTGCTTGCCAAACAACAAAGAATAAGGGACAAGATGGTAGTAAACACTACCAGTCCTTCAACCTCAACTTCTGACAAAATGGTAAAGCCTAATTTTATAGCTCCTAAGTTTGATGATTCTATGCTAGATGAGCTTGTGAAGGGAATGTGTGACTCGTGGTTCAAACATAATGTCAAAGAGTCTCTACAACAAGTGTAAATGTTCTAGGGGGATTCGTCATGGAAAACTTACCGCACCACGTAAGTGCAGGGGATGGGGGTTTATTTACAATTTGCATAAGCGTATAAGCTAGGGGCAAGCTCCCAATAATTTATCCCCCAAGCTTAAAAATAAGGGAGGGGTATCATATTTATGGGGGGTTTGGGGGGGGGGGGGGGGACCTGACCCGAGTTGATTACTTGTTATGATTGGTCACCGGTGTAAAATAGAACTCAAATGACTCTTGGGAAAGTGTTTTTATCAAGCCATGCATCAAATTTTTCATCAATCCGGTCATAGATTATTTGGAGCAGTTCAAGGGTTGATTTACACCAGCTTTGCATGGGTTAGAATTGGACGAGTAGCCAGAGTGCAGGCTGATTGGGCACATAGTTTTAAATTCAAACTAAGACACATTGAGGGTACATCTAATTATCAATAGAAGTGGTTCCTTAGTACGTTTCCAGTCACTATGCTACACACTCTTTGACTAGTTTTACTCAGTTAGATAATGGGAGACCTAAAGTTTTTATATGTAAGATAGGCGTATGATAGTTTTCTTCATTGATTGTCGTATAAGCGTATAAAGGAGGGTCATATTTCCTAAAATGAGTCATATATAGGGGTTTTATCAAATTTATCCGCTCGCAAGTGGCGTCCCGTTTTGTATATAGAGTGGAGTCCCCCAGGGTAAATGTCTAATGGACACAAATCATGGTCGGATGGTGAAAGTGGCAAACAATTCATCCATTGAATTGTTTGCAGCATGTCCATGTGTGAAGGTGACAATAGGTGATGTAGAAATTGACCAAAACTTCTTTGTACAGGATACATCTTCATATCATCTTATCCTTAGGCAGCCCTACATTGTGGGACCTTTAGGTTTGGAAAAAATGTGTACCTCATCGCAGAGAGCAACCAACTCGGTTTCACATATGATGAATAGGATGAATAAGGTCTTACCTGACTTTATTCCTCAAATCACAATGCCTTTTATTGATGATTTTCCTATCAAAGGATGTGAAAGTGAGAAAGATGAAGCTTTGGATCTCAGGGGATGTCTCAGGTTTGTGGTAAATCACATAAATGACTGTGATAAAAAAAATTCTTGGTTGGAAGAAGTGAATCTTACTTTGTCAGGGAAAACGTCTATGATTGGTGTCAATGAAGTGCTCATTGTGGGGCACATGTGCGGGCCATATGGAAGGAAACCTTGTCCAACAAATGAAAGAAACATGCACTAGCATCACTGAGGTTAGAAGGTTTCTGGGAGCATATGCTATTTGGATTCCACAATATGCACATGTAGATGATCCTCTTTATCAATTGCTTAGAAATAATCAAAAGTTTAAATGGATAGAAGCACATGACATGAAAAAGCTAAAGGAGTTCCTTCAGTTAGCACCAACTTTGAGAAAGGTAGACTATGAGTGGGAAAGGCTAATAATTGTGACAGTAGACACCAATCCTACAAAAATTTGATGGGCAGTAGGGCAAGATGACAAAGAAGGACACAGGTATGTGTTCAGATTTGGAGCAAAGGTACTAAGTGCTCGCCAAAGAAACTACCCACAAATAAAGAGAGAGTTATGGGGTATGGTTACAGCCTTGAAAAATGGAAAAGAGTACCTAATTGATGCATATGTGGTTGTAGAAAGAGATTGTCTACCACTTTTTGGGATGATTACAAGCTAGTCAACGCCGGACATTGCTATGTTGCAGTGGATTGCCTACATTAAGTCCTTATATCTCGAGCTTAAGAAAATTGCAGGTACAGACAATACAATGACAAATATGCTATCAAGGACAATTTATGAAGATGAGTCACAGATGATTGATGAGGGAGATGATGTGGGCACTAATCTCTTTTCCATCTCTCTTGTCAAAGCTAAAAATGTATGCATATTGACTAATCCACTTGAATTGTTCTTGGAAGATCTTTATGAAGGTGATTGGCTTCTTATTGGAAGCTACTTGAGTACTCTAGCAAAACAGGATGATTGGTCTGAATAAGAATTCAGGAGGATGCGCAGGCATATGGGTACTTTGTGAGGGATGGCTACTTGTGGAAGCATCTTAAACAAAATGGTGTTAGTACACAAAGGGTTATATGTAAAAAAGAGACTAAAGTAAAGATCATGCAAGAGTTTCATGAGATTCTATGGGCTAGATAAAGGGGTGTGTGGGCAACCTTCTCCAAGTTGAAAGAAAAATACTGGTGGAAGGGTATGTATAAAGATGTATCTCAATTTGTAGAGTCATGTGTAGCTTGTCAAATATATTCAAATGTTTGACAACGTGATAGCGTGCACCCTACATACTCACCAGCCATGCACTATAAATGGGTTGTGGATCTAGTCACAATGCCTTTAGGACTTTGGTAGATGAGATACTTAGTTCTTGCACGAAAGGACCTAACTAATCAGGTTGAAGGGCGAGCATTAAGAGCTAAAACCACAAAAGTTGTGTGCAAATTATTTCTTGATGAGGTGATTTGTGATTAGGGTTGTGTGGTTACAACCCTAAAGACAATGGAAAGAGAGAAAGAGGGCATCCTCCTATCATCAAAATCTTTGGACAAGGCTTGCGAAGGAAGAGTTGATGAGTGGCCAAAACTATCATCATATGCTTTATGGGCTGATCGTACAATACATAGCTCGGTAAATGGCTATATGATTGAGGAGCTAATGTATGGTCAAAAGTGAGTGATGCAGATTGAAGATACAATTCCCGCATGGAATATACTACCTGGGCAAGAGGGGCTTAGCAGGGAAGGTCTCCTTGCATTGCGCATAAGGCAACTAGAGAGAAGACCTAGAGAAATTGACGCTCCAAAAGAAAAACTCAAAAATGCAAGGTTGAAAAACAAGAACTACTTTGATAAGCAACATCATCTCCGGAGCAAACCAATTGACAAAGGTGACTAGGTTTTAATGTATGATAGTAGCCTTGATAGCCAGCACATAGCCATGCATAAGTTCTCAAAAAGATGGTTTGGACTGTATGTTGTAAAGAATGTACAAAACAATTCTACTTACAGATTTGAACTAGATAGTACATAAATAAAGGTTTCCATTGTAGGAATAAGGATCAAAGTGTTTAAGAGAAGAAGAGACAGTGATCTAGAAGATGTTGAGGAGGAGGCAAAGCAAAACACTAGTGAAGATCAAAGTGAATATGAAGCATTGGAAACTATTAATGAAAAGGAAATCATGGAAAATCTACAAGGGAGTTGAAACTACAGAAAAAAAGATCATATGTGACACGCACCAGAGGATGTGCAGGTTTAGAGGGGGTGGATGTCGTGTTGTGACACATACATAGTGGGAATGCATGCTACAAGATCTATGTTGTGACTTTTTAGATACATAAGTATATTTTCCATAATGTACATATGCATATCTAATTATAATAATAAGCTTGCTATCTCATTCTATTCTTTATCTTAAGGGTAACATATTCTTACTTTACCGTCAAAAAGTATTATGAAAAAAGCGTCAATAGTTGCACCTCTTTATTAACTTGGGGCAAAAAGCATTGGTTCTTTATTTCTACTATCTCATTATCATCTCACACCCTAGTTATATCCTATATCTACGGTAACTTCCAATATATATATACTCTATGTATCTTTCATATATTTCTTATATTTCTTTTTAATAGCAACTAGGAAGGAATCAAATCCTAGTGGGACACTGGCTTGCATTATTTTCAAAGATGCACTCATTTTAATGCCTTATTAAGAGGATGCTTACGAATATTTGTCAAGGAGCAATGTCATGCTTTCATATTGGATGAGGTGTCCATTGGAATCAAGTGGAAGTCTAATCTAAGGGGACCACAAGAAGACTTTTGCTGCCATAAAGATACTCTATTTTGATGAATTTTTTACACAAGGTTCAAATCCAAATTGGAGACTATATATAAAATGGGAGTCATTGCTAATGAGATGAATTTTTGTCTACTATTTTTATTTCTTTGTTTGGACCCACGGTTGAGGAGATATGATAACAATGGTGGACCCTAATCTACCCTCATCATGCAAGGTAGCTCATTTCAAACTTGGCCAGCTCCTGTTCACACTGGCTCTTCTCTTTTTTGTGTAACCCTTGGGGGTTCCCTTCACCTATAAAAGGGGGCCTCTTCTTCCTTGAAAACCATTCATGAGGGAGTGAGAGTATTGATTCCTAATTGTACTTAGCCATACACATAATCCTAAGCCTACACTTTCTCCAAGAGGAAGACTAACCAATCTTGTAAGCTATCCTTGGAAGATGAACTCTAATCAAAGAAGGTGTTGAACTTGGTGCATCAATCAAAGATGCAGTCTTCCCTCCTCTTCTCTCTCCATCATAATGGTGAATAACTGCCGAAGAGTTTGTCAAGTAAGATGTGTTTTACTTTGATATTTTGCTCGTTTCTTTCTCATCTTTAATCCAGCATGCATCTCTAATTTCATCTCCCTCCCTAACCAAATTTATCTCTCTCAATCTTAGAAAGTCATTCTCCCTACAAACTGTAGGTTCTCCTTGCTACAGGAACATCTCTCTCTGCAGTATCCTTATTGCCTACGGGCAAGAATAGGGCTTTTAGAGGGAAACGTCTCTTCTCTTCACTTCTCTCATATCTACATTTTTCACATACTAGAGTTATCCTAGATGGATAATCCACATGATGTGAATTTCTATCACTTCCACTATGTGCGATCTATTGCAATTAACGTATGAATTAGCCCCATAAAATACACTTTCAACAACATATAGTGTTTTTCTTTGGCCCAAAAAGGCTCAATCAAATACTTATTTTATTGGATCCCATCATACTGAGGCGGTCCGAGGCGGGCAACAAGAAGAGCGGCCTCTAAACACCCTTCGAGGCTCCCGTGCTGCTCAATTAGGGTTGGGGCAAGCACAATCAGAGACAACAATAACCCACAACCAGAAACCAAACAAGAAAAGGGGCACCACCTAGTTGTAGATGTGAACTAGGACGCACGTGATATCTCCTTGTACTCAAACGCACAAAGAGAGGGGAATGCAAGATAGCCACACACACCAAACACAAACATTCACCACGCCAGAGAGAGGTAAAGAGCACAAATCAACTTGAGCAACTCAGTCTTAGCCTTAAAGACTAGATTCACACAAAGCTTGATGAGAAACAGAGAGACAACACAAAACTTGACCTTGTTGCCAATACACAAATTGTCTTAGGGTCACGGGAGCCCTCTCACCGAGAACCCTCTTACAATTGACCTTTTAGGCAAACAATTCAACAAGCCCTCAAACCACCAAGCATGAAATGGCACAACAAACTTCAAGGGCAATATACCTTCAACCACCAGATGAGCCAACTTATCAAGTCAATTTGGAGAGAAGAGAGTCGTAGTTGCAGCATACAATTGCACCCAAAACTATAAATCTTATTTATGCAAAAGAGTAGGCTACAAGTGTGGTGAAGAGTATGGCATACACTCCACTCCTCTAGATGGCATAACTAACTTCAAGCTTCTCCATGCACCTTTGTGTAATGATGGAATAGATCGCTCACGATGCACACACTATACACAACTAGGCTTGAATAGTGGTGTGTTATGTGTTGAGAATGGTGTGGTGTAGTGTGATCATGTGATGTTTTACAAAGGAGAGAAGGGCTCTATTTATAGGTTTTAGAAGCCCCGATTAGGATTAGGCCTAATCAAGTTTATTTGAAGGAATAAAAGATTATACATTTTTATATTTTTTTTATGAGGGTGGGTCTCTCTTGTCCTTTGAGTCACAAGGATGTGGGCTCAAGGGAAGAGAATTATTGAGGATGAAAGGAGAGAGGATTGAGTGAATAATTCGGGAGTGCCTACTCTAGTAGAGGGTGCATTTTACAATAAGGTTAGTGGTTAGTAGTTAGTAATTATCACTAAAAAACATTTACAAAATCATTCACCAAATGGTGAGATATATGATGAGAAAAGTTAGAAGAGGGATGAGCTTGTAAAGAGAGGTTGAAGCTTTGGAGAAGTTGACATTCACCTCTTTACAGCACCGGAAGAAGAAGCAGTCAGCATGGCGAAGCAGCGCGTGTCGATGAAGCTATGTTATTTCAAACCTTGGAAAATTCATGATAAAAGCCTTCATTTGCAGAGGTTATCCTTGGATTTTTTCTGATTTTTTTGAATTTCTTTACAAAGCTGAAGAGAGTATGGTAATATGGACATATATGTAGAGAGCAAGGGGGACACATAGAGTGTAGAAATGGAGGATGAAGGCTATGGAGGTGTGAGAGATGTGGCAATGGTGAAAAGGGTGCACTAGGACATGGGAGTTGCAGGTTTGGGAGTGGGAAGGAGAGGGAGGAGTGTGTGTGAAAGAGGAAAATGATAAAGTGAAAGAGGGAGTGTGGCTGCATAGCATGGGCAAACTGGGGTCCACCAATAAAATCATAGCTCACAGCTCGTAGCTCAAAAAAATATGAAAAAACTTGAGGTGAAAGTTTAGCTCACGAGCTACAACTTTTGTTTGTATCACCTTTTCAAATTCGGGGAGCATGTGATCTTTAAAAATTCAGCAAAACCGACTATTTTTTCCACTACACAAGGTCCTTGTGAGGTCCTTCTTTGGATGATTCTTTTGAATACCTCCAAGAGTGAGCTCCCCATGGTGCATGCATGCATGCCACATACCCTTCACCTTATTTGGTAGGTCTATAATTGAAGATATTGTTGAGATCATGATATAAGTGAATAGTACAACTAAGAAAATCAAATATTGAGGGGTCCAAAAAAATATGTACATGTCAAATATAAATAATATAGGTGGAAAAAATATAAAGGGGTCAAAATAAAAATCTCTCATTATAAGTCTATCATAAAAAGATGAATAATTTTGGTGGTCTAATTTATGAGAGTAATAGGAAAAAGATGTAGGAAGGAAAAAATCACAATAGTGAAAAAATATACACATAAATAGAACTAGTTTTTTTGGATTTTGTTGAGATGGAGTTACACCAAAAATAAGAGAAGCTTGCATGAAATTATTGTTATATGGAATAAAGAGTATGCAAAATGGCAAGAAAAAATATGGTAATGGTGAGTCAATGTACATAGCATAAATAACACACACCTAAGTATAAATATTTAAATAAATACCAAAATAATTATGAAAAATCATTTTATTTAGGCCCTATATACAATAAAATATTTACACACAAATGGGCCATAATATACTGATATATATATTTTTTAATTTTTGGATCAACTAGCCCAGTGACTAGCTAATTAAGGGTTTTTAAGAAGATATGGGAAAAGTCCCCTAACTCACACACGCCTATGTACAGTGAAATGGTAGGGATAACCAAAATGTTTGAGTGATTTGATAGGGTGAGGTAGCTTACTATGGAAATCATGGAAAGCCCAAAAACGGCTATCAATACTAGCCCTTATAGACTATAAATTTTCTTTTGACGTAAGTGTAGTTATCTTGCTATGAGCCAAGAGGATTTGTATACACAATTAATCCGAATCACTGGACAAAACATATATATTATGGTAAGCACAAAATTATAATTCCAAAGAACAATTTGTAGCCTTTGGTCCGCAAAGATTGAACGCCATTAACTCATCTATTTACCCTTTCATATTACTTATGATATGATACAACCATATCCTTGATGTTTTCATCATTGTTTTGTTTTGATATGCTCTTTTGTGTTCTTTGTTTGTGTGTGTGAGTGCAAGAGAGAAAGAGCGGAATCTCTTTGATTGCAGTTCCTTATAAACCCTAGGCTTCATGGGATCTATGCTATACTCTTTCATATAGTTTTTGGATTTCTCTCCACAAACTCTCACAGCCAAAAACCAAGTGCTTTCCTGGCAAGACCGCAAACATCTTGACAACGTAATTCATGTCACTAGCTCAAGCCAGGGTGACAAAGCCCAACAAAATGAAAATCTACTGGAGGCACCAAACGTAAAATATGGCTTGAAACCATTGGAAATTTTTCCTTTTGATGGTACATGAATGTACCATCATCTGGGGAGGGCTAAATGATAGCCGTTTTTTTTTTTTCTTTTGAAATTTTGATTAGTAAGCAACTTCACCCAACAAAAACACCTTAGCATGATGACTAATCTCCTTCTTACATTGTACATAGATGTGCGTTGTCGGGGGATAAGTGTTCGAAACTTGAGCCAGGTCAGCACCGGGCTGCTGTGGCTGTGGAAAAACTCAGAGCGAAAAATTGTCGCACCACACAATACAACAGCAATTAATTACTCGGTAATACTATCAACTCACAAAACTTGCTTGAAAAATGGTAACGCCGACAAAATTGATACGAAATCGAAAAGAAGTTTCGTTAACGACACCATTAAATAATTCTAATGATAGTTAAGGAGCTTAAACTCCCATTAAAGATCACTCCGGGCCGTTAACGGCTCCGCAATCCATCAAAAAGAGATAATTAGACTAATTTGCCTGCTGACGAGAAAAATCCTAATGTGCCGGTTCCATCTGTTCGATTTTTCTTCTAACACTATCTTGCCTTCACTTTAGCACTAGACTTTCCAATTTCCCTTCATGGTCGGCTTGCTCCGAGCTCTCAAAACTTGTCCTGCTTGCTATGACGAACCTTGGCCTTCTTCCCCGAAGACTACTTACGAGCCTTGTTTGCTCTCTCCTTGTCTAAGCCTAGAGAGAGACTATCCCCTTGGTTCCTTCCTTAGCAAAGGCCGAGAGCTAGCCTTGTGCTTTGGTTAGCGAAGGACGATGATAGACCGGTTTTGACGTGTACAAAGTAGCAGTTATATGCATGGTCATATGTACAAAAATATGTAAATACATGCATTTGGGAGCTTTACAACGTCGTTTCAAGTTCAAAAAAAGATGCAACGTGTACACATTGTGAATAGTCAGGTTCGCGCGCTGGCAGTCGAGCACATGTACATGCCCGTATAGGGTATCAGGGCCTTGGAGATGGTTTTAGGTGTCTTATTTTGGTTCTAGATAATGTGTTTGAGCTTTCTGGAATTTAAATAATGCAAGTGACAAGTGTGGGTACTCTCATCCCACTCGAGAAGTTTGACACATGCGGTAACTGTCTATTTGCGGCGCCTGATCTGCGGTGATGCGTGCACCGCCCTAGAAGTGGTCAAAAATAGAATGTGGGGATGTGGAAAAGTGCTTTGAGTATTGAGGATCAAGCGTTCAAAATTTGGTGAATCTTGGAGTCTGTCTGAGGTTTTTCCCGCGAAAAATGCCCGCTGGGGGTCAAAACTGGCCAAAATTGCACCAAAAAAGGTGTGAAAAGGCATCAAAGTGCCACATCAGTGATGCTGCCGTGAGTGCTTGGGCTGAAGGAGCCTTTTGGAAGCCAATTTTTGGCACTTTCACCTATCTGTGTGGGGAAGGAAGCAGGGTTCCTACAGGTGTTCTAGTGCAACCCCGTTGCGTTCCCGTCTTGTTTTCGAGTGTATGGAGGAGGGAATGAGAGCTTTCTCTCTTCAATTTTGCACTTGGGAGAGTCTATGGAAGTTCTGAGGTTTCCATGGATGTGTGTGTGCAAGGAATTGAGGGAAGAAGGTGCGGCTTTCTGCAAGACTATGTGACCCTGTAGCGGTGCCATTAGGGTTGGCGCTACTCCAAAGAGTCCAACAGCGTAGAGTTTGGTGAAGGCTTTGCAATGGTTTGAGAGTGGCCTTTTGTGGCTGGATTTTTTGGGTTTTTGATGGTTTTTCTTGTATATTTTGGTCACCATCAAGCGTGATTTCCAATGTTGATCACCTCGAATCACCTTGTAGTGTTTGGGGGCAGGCAAGGGCTTGTAGGTCAAGGCGTTTGGAGTTTGAATTGAGCTTGTGGGTAGAATTTATAGGGAGATTTTGAGTGGTGGTGAGTGAGGTGAGTAATTCAAGTAAATTCCTTGTATTGTGTGGAGTTTTCTGGGTGGGTGAGTGTGCGCACGACATCTTTTGCTCCATCAACGAGAGAAAGAGTGTCGTTCTTCCTTAAGCCGAGAGAGAGAGCCGTGCCTTGGTTAGCAAAAGACGATAGCAAGAAAGAGAGAGAACTTCCTCCCCTTCCTTGACCAAGCTTTCCTTGTTTTGCAATCCCTTGCAATTCCCTTCCTCCTCTGTCCGCTCTCCCCTTGCCCTATTCTCTCTTTTTCCTCTTCAAACTTCTTCTTGCTCCGCTCCTTGTTGCCTCCAAAAAAAACCTTCGTGTTGATAGCTTTTCTTTAAATAGCCCTCCTTGTTTTTTTCCCACCACGCAGTCATGGCGCCATGACTAACTTGGCGTGGGAGCGTCTGTGATGAAGTGGTAGGCCCGCCAGTGACTAGTGTAGAATTTCAGATGGCTGCTACCGCCTCAAGATGTTGATCAATTGTCTCTTCATGCTCGTCATCGTCCTACCCTCCTACCAAGTGCCGCGAGCAGCTTTTCTTCCCCTGTGCCCTCCTCGCTGCCAGCCCACGCCATCGACATCCCTCCTTTCTTTTGTTCACATTTATCCCTTAAGTTGGTGGCCCTTAGTGCCACATTGGGCGGCCGACGATGGGCAAACATAATTATGGCCCTTGGCCATTATTAATGGGCTTGGCACCACACTTGGCATACATATCTTTTAAAGCATTGCGAGTCAACATTCCAGACACGAAGCTCTACAAAAATCTATGGCACCACAGTTCGCATACATATCTAACAAAGCACTGCCAAACACAGCATTCTGTGTGAGCATTCCTTGACTAGCCTTATCATCTTGAACTTCGATGCCCATCTCAACCTCTCGTATAATCCTACATACCTTTAAGATGCAAGTATAGGTGATTGCATTGAAGTAAGGTCTTCCCATCACATCCGATAAAAGTGTCAGAGTTTCTTTCTTGTCAGTTGGGTATTGCCAATTACGACCACTGCCGGCCAAGCACTGCATGATATGACATCCCGGGCATGAGACTCATCAAGCTACTACTGCTCCAGCATCCCAAACTCTGGAAAATAGAGAAAACTCCCAGAAGCTGAGATACCGGCCGAGTCGACTGGACTGGTTGAGAAACAAACTATCGGCACCCCCTCTGATCTTTTACCTCATCTTTTGAGCCTTCCTCACAGCCCTTAATTGGTAGATCATCAATGAAAGGCATAGTAACATGTGGGATAAAGTCCCTTAATACCTTATTCATGCCGTTCATCATGTGAGCTACAGAATTAGTAGCACCCTGTGGCAGAGTGCACATCCTTACCAATCCGAGAGGTGTACGCATCGTAGTAAGATCCCTTCTCTCTAAAGCTAACTGAAATTGATCATATCCAGAATAAAGATCACCCATAGAGTAAATTGACCTACCTGCAAAAGCCTCAGCAAATTCATCCACAATTGGGCCAATACCCACATTGCGGATTGTTACCTTGTTAATAGGCTGCATATCCTGTATAAACCTTAAAGTACCATTTTTCTTCGGAACAGTAAACCATCGGCTAGAGTATGGCTCACATGATCGTTCCAAGATTCCCATTTGTATCTTCTCATTAAGCAAATTGATAAGCTTTGGCAAGTGAGCTTTAGGAACTGGAATAGGATGTAAACTCCATGGCATGTGAGGAACACTGAATATAGCCATAGGTGCAACAACACTTGGATCCACACACCCAATCTCACTTGGCTCAAAGGCAAAAGCTTTACCATGTTTTTCAAGCATACCTTGAAAACACTTGATTTCCTCTTCCTTGAGAAAACCATCTTCTCCCACCTTAAGCTGCTGTAATGTCTCTTTAGTGAATTTGTGCCCAATGTTCTTAGGATTTCTGAGCATAGGCTGTCGAGAAGCTTCTTTAATTACTTCATCACTTCCCTCTCGTAGAGGTGTAGCCACAGGTCTCACTTTCTTTGCAACTACCTTGTACTTCATCTCTCCCTGTGCCTCGACTTCTTTATCCAAGTCATCCTCAATATGCATAAGTGCCTCGTATATGTCCAGCTCTTCATACATGTCCATTGAGTGCACTTTAACAACTTCAATTCCACTTCCTAACCTGTTCTACTTGATATCCTTAAGCTCTGACATAGTATCAACATAAGAGATCTCTTCGAAGATTCCTGATATCACATCATCTGGTTCTAGCACATCACATCCCTGCAAGTCACTTTGAATGCTTGAAACATATTGTTTCTCCCATTTAGTTAAATCATAAAATTTCCTGTAAGATACTGAACCCTCAGATGTCAACCCTAGAAATCCTGAAGAGAAGGTTTCTCTTTGCGAGAACTTCTCCTCACTTGCACCACCATATTCCCGCTTTACAGTGGCACCCCAAGAAAATCATGAGCAAATCTTTGTTGTTTAAACTCCTTACGTATCTTTGGCATTGGACGGTCACGTAAACTGTCTTTGTTTCTAGCATGATCAACACATACAGCTAGAAATTGAACCGCTTTCTTACCATCTCGGCGTCGAACCCTGGCATAGGCCGAGACATCATCTAGCACCTTAGTTTCCATCCGCACAGCCGTAATGTAGGGTTGTCCAAGAATCAATGGGTAGGAGGAATGCTCCTTTATAAAAATGTTTTCTCATCATAGACATCCCCAATAGTTACCTTAACATTTGCGCATGCACCGTAAAGATCTCCAAGAAGCATGTTGGCAGCTCGAATCCGCCACCCGTGATCTACATCAATAGGCCACTTCCCCCTTTGGTGCAAATTCTTTGCCATGAGATTGATTTCTGACCCATGGTCTATGAGGGCTAAGACCGGCTCCTCAATGTCACCAAGCTTTACCACTGTTTCTGTCGTTGCTCTTGCCCAATGAGTCCTCGAAAAGTGACTCTTAGGTATAACTTCTTCATCTTCACCGTCATTAAAATGCATGTTTCTTACCTCAGGTATAATCGGGCTTGGAACCACCACAGGCTTTGGATCTTCTTCTTCAAGATCTGGTAAATACTCTTCATAGTCTTCCAAAATTGCTTCAATGTGACGAACCACTTGGCTTTTAACTGGATCTGACTCTTGATCACTCGGTAATTTTTGCTTCCTTTTAATAATGTGGATGATCTCTTCATGGAACTCGCGCTTAGCAATTCCAAGAATATCCCCCAATGTGAGCTCCACTTTACTATTTAGGATACGTTCTTCAAAAACTTCTTCAAATCTGTAGCCAATTCAATATCAGACTTGAGTTTATATGAGGGCCCTTTAGGCTTACCTTGCTTCTTGTCCTTCGGAGCTTCTTACATAACCACCTCCGGAGCAGGTTTAGGAGCTGCCCCTTCTTCTTTCTTATTGCTAGATCTCGTCTGCCTTTTTTACATCCCAGCCACCTCTTCATCTCTTCTCCGCTTCTCTTCCACCATAGCTTCATTGGCTTGAGCTTTAGAAATATAAGCATATACCGAAAGAGAATCCACTGGATCGGTCCACCAAGTGGTTTCTCGAATTGAATTCCCCACCTGTTGTAACTTCCCATATGTTACCTTACCTGCTTCTGCTCTCTTTAGAGCATATGGCCACAACTGGCCCTTTGCACCTGTACCATCATCATCTTCCTTACCACAAACTTGCAGCCCATATGTAGCTGCTTCCACAAGGGCAACATTATGCTGTATTTCCTCCACTATCTTCTTCATTCCGCCTCTGCCAAAGTTCAAGCAAAGCAGGTCCCCTGTCGCCCTGAGATGAATCTTCTTGTCTTTCCATAAAACCACATTCTTCTTATAAGCTTCATCAAAACTCATTACACTCTCTCACAAACTTGTGGTCTTCACTATCGCACCACATGCATCAATCCCAATTTTTACGTGGTGGCTGCTGTTGCTGCTTAGGTTTAGAAGTAGATGCCTTTGCAGATAACCCTTCAAATTTAACAGTTGTAAAATTCAAATTTAATTCTTGAATACCTTTAACGAGATCGTCAAGAACATACCCGTCCACTTTCGGTAATGTAGAGGGCGGCTTCTCTTTAATCTCTTCTTCATCATCATCCAGTACCTCGATCATGATTTGCTTATCAACCCGCTTCTGTCGTTTTATGATCATGTTCACCGCTTCAGATACTATTTTCCAATCTGATGTCAATCCCAATTCTCCCGCCGGATCCTCCAATAATTGCACCAAATTCTTTTGTAGTCGCGGATCAACAGCTTCAATAAACAATTCCACCTTTTGATCCCTCAAGGAACGTTGTTCTACTGACGATAAAACTGATCAAACTTCTTTTCAAACTCTCGCAACAGTTCTTGTGCAGATAAATTTTTACCCTTCTTCTACACCCGCTTTGTAAAACTCTGTCTGGTCACCCATTGAGAATCCTCCAGAAAATACTCCTCTTGTAGTGCCTTCTAAAATTCTTGCCAGTTCGGCCCTTGAGCTGCTTGAATTTCTTTAATCCGGGCCCTAAGTTTTGGCATTGCAATCAGATGAAATCCTTCCAATGAATCTTGGTCTTCAATACCATTATCTTCCATAGACTGCTCATACAAATTGCAAAATTTTGAAATATCTCGGCCCTCAAACCGTTGCAGCTTTTCCGTAACATTTTCACGAGCTTTACGAATCTGCTCTTGCAAATTATGTTGCTCTTGGGCAGCTTGTTCTTGTTGCTGTTGCATGTATGTTGCAAACTGCTGCATCATCTGTTGCGTGGCTACTTCTTGTGGTGTAGACATATGCTTCAACAATTTCCCCACCCCGGCTCGGTTTTGCGTCAGGTTCACCAGGTGTTGGGGAATAAGTGTTCGAAACTTGAGCTAGGTCAGCACCGGGCTGTTGGCTGTGGAAAAACTGAGAGCGAAAAATTGTCGCACCGCAAAATACAACAGCAATTAATTACTCGGTAATACTATCTACTCAAAAAATTTGCTTGAAAATTGGTAACACCGACGAAACTGATACGCAATCGAGAAGAAGTGTCGTTAACAACACCATTAAATAATTCTAATGACAGTTAAGGAGCTTAAACTCCCATTACATATCACTCCGGGCCGTTAACGGCTCCGCAATCCATTAAAAAGAGATAATTAGACTAATTTTCCTGTTGCTGACGAGAAAAATCCTAATGTGCCGGTTCCATCTGTTCGAATCGTCTTCTAACACTATCTTGCCTTTTCTTTAGCACTAGACTTTCGTTTTTCCCTTCATGGTCGGCTTGCTCCGAGCTCTCAAACTTGTCCTGCTTGCTATGCCAAACCTTGGCCTTCTTCCCCGAAGACTGCTTACAAGCCTTGTTTGCTCTCTCCTTGTTTAAGCCGAGAGAGAGAGTATCCCCTTGGTTCCTTCCTTAGCAAAGGCCGAGAGCAAGCATTGTGCTTTCGTTAGCGACGGACGAGAGAAAGAGAGTGTCGTTCTTCCTTAAGACGAGAGAGAGAGTTGTGCCTTGGTTAGCGAAAGACGATAGCGAGAAAGAGAGAGAACTTCCTCCCCTTCCTTGACCAAGCTTTCCTTGTTTTGCAATCCCTTGATGTGTGAGCATTCTGTGTGAGCATTCCTTGACTAGCCTTATATCTTGAACTTCGATGCCCGTCTCAACCTCTCGTATAATCCTACATACCTTTAAGATGCAAGTATAGGTGATTGCATTGAAGTACGGTCTTCCCATCACATCCGATAAAAGTGTCAGAGTTTATTTCTTGTCAGCCGTATATTGCCAATTACGACAACTACCGGCCAAGCACTGCATGATATGACATCCCGGGCATGAGACTCATCAAGATAATACTGCTCCAGCATCCCAAACTCTAGAAAATAGACAAAACTCCCAGCTGAGACACCGACCGAGTCGACTGGATTGGTACGGAGCCGGCCCCTATTGTATCTTAATCGGCCAATATCTTCGCGATCGGGACTTCGATCACTGAATTGAAAAGACCGACATGCCCCACACAGTGAGCACTTCAAGCTAGTGCATTCATTTCATTTCTGTCACCTCACCTACAGTTTGCCAACCTAGTACGGATCTGCAATCGACTCAAACTTCAAACTGCCACAACTTCTTCACCGTAGCTCCAATTGACGAGCTGTAAAGACAGGCCGATAGAGAACTTCAAGCATTGCAGTTCTAGATCATAACATCCCATCTATGTTCACTTCAAGAATAGTATTTTTTAGCATCATTGAGGCATGTTTTGGCCCTTTCAATCGCATTTGACATATATTCAGCATCAAACTTGGCCTGTTACCAGGCCCTAATCACTGTTCATTAATCATGTAAGCTTCAAACAACTTTATGTGCATTTATCTAGCATCTTTCTTAGAATGGGAGCGGAGCTGCATGACAGTGTGTGTGTGTGTGTTAGGGATTTTTTCCTTGTATTTTATTTAATATCCTTTTCTAGCTTATTATTAGCTAGTAGAGCCAAAAAAGAAGTGCATCTATATTATGGCCTATTTGTGTATATAATATTTTTTTATCCAAGGGACTATGTACAAAAAAAAAATCAATCATTTTATTTATTTTATAAATCTCTTTAATTAATTATGTAAATACTTGCAATTAGGGGTGTGTTTTATCAAACCAAAAATTCATGGCATGCATCCTTACCCAACATCATACTTCTTGTATATAATCCAATGTAATAAATTAAATTTCTCCACATTATACTATTTCATAGGAATGACTTATATCCCCAACGTCACTTATTATCACTCAAATCTCTTCATATTTCACATATTTTCTCTTTATCTCCACAAATAATATCAAGGGAGGGTCCTATCATTTGACTCTATCATCTCACTTGTGTCTTATACTTTTTTGCTTTTTATATTTTATTTTCATTATACTCTGGGTATCTTCATTTATTTATTCACTACTTTGTTTTTTTCATCACATGCATATCATATATTTGTGGAAAATCCTTTTCCACATGGGGATATAAATATGTTAATAGTCCTTTTTCACTCTCCTAGGAATGAGGGGTCACTCTCTTGAAGACTAAATGGAATCAAATCAAAGAAGGCACCCAATCAATGACTTGTTTGGGCAGGAAACACATGTTTTTGCTAATTTTTCAAAAATTAGTTCTCATCATATCATAAAGAAGTAAACAACATGAAAATGTTGACACATGATTTCAAACATGCACTCTAATTTTCCTAAAATTTATTGAACTCATTTGCGTATTGCTTTTTGGATTTTTTGTGAACCTCACTCTACCTACCTCACACACTCAATTAGAGCTAGGTTCCTTTCTACCTATTCCACACTTCCACACATACTCACACAGTCATCCTCCTCCTCCACCACCAAAACCCGCACCTCTCATGCCTTCTTTCATCTTTTTCACCATTTCCATCTCTCTCTAACTCCATAGCTCAAAAAGTATCCTCTCTACACACATATAGCTCAATTTCTCTCTCTAGAATCAAACTCATATTACCATAAACTCTTCATCCTTTCACAAAAAGAAAAAAAATGATCAAATAACCAAGCTCAAGCTATGAAAAAGGAGGAGTTTAATCAAGACAAATTCAACTTTTCCATGGTTACAAAAACTACACCGACAGAGTTCTACAGCCGCTTCATTCACTAGAGGAGATACGTGGAAAATTCCCTTTCCATCCTTCGGTTTCCATCAGATTGTGTATATTCTCATCCTTCTCTTACTTTTTATCATTATATAAATCATGTAATGCACCTTAAGTGCATATTCTATGTAATTTTAGTCCATCCTACTAACTACAATCTACTAACACTAATGACTAACTCTTTTTGTAAATTACACCCTCTACTATCTACTAGAGTAGGCACCTCCAAGTTACTCACCTCTCTCTCCTTTCACTCTCAGATATTCTTTTCCTTGAGCCCACATTCATGTGAATCAAGGGATAAGAAAGACCCACTCCCATTTTGAAAATAAAAAATATTTCATAAGCTTTTGTATTGACAATAAAATTGTTTGAGTCTAATCCTAATCAAGGCCGTCAGAAACCTATAAATAGCACCAATTCCTCTTTGTAAAAATGATCTCCACACTATTTCACAATACATTGAGCATAACACACTCTAGTCTCTATCTTAGTTGTAACAAGAGAGAGCCATCATGTAATGCCTATAGATCCGTAGTGGAGCAATAAGCACTACGGGAATGGATACCCTCATGCTTCCTTTCATTAGATGATCAACAATGTATAAGAAGACAGAATAAATGACAATACACAGGAACAGAACACCATCTTCTTCATTAATACATAGCAGAACCCAAGATTACATGAGAATGATCTATTCATTGATTAGGAGATATCCACAGTGACCTGTATGCCCCTCCAAATACACCCGCTGCTCTAGCGCATATCGAGAACGGTGAAAATCGCATCCTACCCCATGAAGAACTGTTCGAAGCCGCATGAAGTCCTAGTCTGCAGTGTCTGTCCATCCACAAGACCAACAGTGTGTGGCTTATGCCGTAACACTTGGCACGCACGGTGGACTGCGCGAACCCACAGCTTTAGCCTCTCCGTGTTGAAGGTTTCAGTCACTACTTGAATGCCCCTGCAATGGTACATCATTAAGATACAAAGACCGGCTTCAAGGCAGCAAAGTATATGCTTGGAGCTTGGCTCCTAGCCCCAAAATCTACAAAAATAAGCTCTCCCACCCAAGAAACATACACACACTTCCTCTCTCTTCTCTCTCTCTCATGAGCATAGCCATGCACACACACACACATGAAAGGACTATTCTATTCTATGACACACTAGAAATGGGCATGGAATTCATTCTCATCCTCATCCTCTCCTTCACTCTCCATGGATATTTCAAGAAAGCACACAAGAGAAAGAACAAGACGCACGAAGCGAGTTGTGCCAATTAGAGAGAGAAAAATGAAATGTAAAGAGGTAGATAAAGGCAGAGAGAGGTGGTTGCAACCTCTCAACTTCCTAACCTCCCAAATCACAAGACCCACTCCCCCTTTATTTTCTTTATTTCAAAATTAAAGGCTACATAGCTTTCAAAGTTTAGGCATAGCCTTTCATTTGGTATGCACATGGCATTGGCTTTATTTTCTCAACACAAGAGAGAGGTTTTATGCTTTGGATCTGGAATTGTGGACCCACTAAATAAGCCAAGCATTTACAAAATAATAATATGGTGCAAAAATTGCATAGAAACAAGGGTACACATAGGCATAGATGCCAATACCCAAGGGTAAAAATAGTGACATGTCGTCAAAAATTTGCATCATCTAGCCTTTTTTATGACAAAATTGGAGGCTATCATTTCTCCCACACTTAGCTTGTGAGCTCCCGCAAACAAAACATAATGAAGAACTTCCGTGATTCAGCATACTTATCACACCATTTCTTCACATCTCACAACAAACTTCTCCAAACAACCCATCTTTAAAAAACTCCATTCTCCATCACACTCAACTCCCCGCTTCACTGACAACTCCTACTAACTCCACAACAAACATCCTTCCAAAAGAACATAGAATAAGGAGTAAGTCGTCAAAGTCATCAACTTCTGCCCACAAAAACCCACAACATCATGCGGGGGAAACTATAACGCCCAACTCGGAGCACCAAAAGAGTCTCCAATAAAAGATAAAAACATTGACAAACTCCCTCACATAACATTTTCAACAAAGCCCAGCCACCCTTGCTGCGTCAAAAATCTGCACCGCCCATATTTGTGCTATGACATTTCGTGTGTATAAATGGGTGCGAACATGCTACTGTGTTCATTACACAAAGATAGAAAAATGTATTGATAAATTGAATTTGCACCTATTTCAAATTTGGAATGGATATTCTCTGTTCTATTCTTTGTACCCTTGCCTGAACTTGCAAATGGTACCTACATGCGGTAGCCCTGCATCATTTCCTACATTGCGATGCTTCTTGTTTCTATATATGCAAATCCTCTACGTACATTGAGTGATGGCACCTCAGGCCCCTTCTCTTGCTCAAGATCAGATTCTTCTGTAGATCTCCACAATTTTCTCCTTGAAAAATTTTCATCTTCTCTAAATCCTTGTACTTCATTTCCACACGCTGCAGGGTCTCCTTTGCTATGCTCTTCATTCACCTAAAATAATCTCTCTGCATCATTTCGGATTGAATTGACCCCCCTTGTTGTGCCTGTATTGGCATTCAAAAATTCCCAATCACTTCCCCTTCTCTTGACTCCTTTCCTACTTCATCTGCACCTATCACCTTCATGCTTACCATTACCCTCTTGGGCTCTAAACACTTCTTTCAAAAAATCTCCATCAAATTTTTGCTTCATCCTCATCCCGCTCTGCAAACAGCCTCCTGCATCAACACCTGCAACATTCTTTCCCTTCTAATCTTTCACTTTTTGTATTTCGTGATTCAACCATCACTCTCCTGCCTGTTTCAATCAAGCCTTTTAACTTCAAAACCACTTCTTTACGATGTCAAGACTTGCATAGTGTGAGACCAGTTGTTGCAAATTTCATGACTAGCCCTTTCCCAGTCAGTGCACCAAATGAACGCCCCTGCCACGGTACAACATGAAGATACAAAGACTAGCTTCAAGGTAGCAAAGTATATGCTTGGAGCTTGGCTCATAGCCCCAAAATCTACAAAAAATGCTCTCCCGCCAAAGAAACATACACACACTTCCTCTCTCTTCTCTCTCTCATGACCATATCCATGCACACATACAAACATGAAAGGACTATTCTATGCTATGACACACAGGAAATGGGCATGGAAGCCATCCTCATCCTCATCCTCTCCTTCACTCTCCATGGATATTTCAAGAAAGCACACGAGAGAAAGAACAAGAAGTAGGAAGAGAGTTGTGCCAATTGGAGAGAGAGAAATGAACCGTGAAAGAGGTAGATAAAGGCAGAGAGAGGTGGTTGCAACCTCTCAACTTCTCAACCTCCCAATCACACTACCCACTCCCCCTTTCTTTCCTTTATTTTAAAATTAAAGGTTACATAGCTTTCAAAGTTTAGGCATAGCCTTTCATCTAGTGTACACATGGAATTGGCTTTATTTTTTCAACACAAGAGAGAGGTTTTATGCTTTTTCTTTTGAATTGCATACCCACTAAATAAGCCAAGCATTTACAAAATAATAATATGGTGCAGAAATTTCATAGCAACAAGGGTACACATAGTCATAGATGCCAATACCCAAGGGTAAAAATAATGACATGTCGTCAAAAATTTGTATCATCTAGCCTTTTTGAAGACAAAATTGGAGGCTATCACTGATCCTCCTCACGCTCTGGTGATGACAAAATGTTGATGTAGCCAAACCCCCAAAAATATTATTGATGGGCCATGTAAACTTCCGCCACCAACTGCAGGTCTATGTCAGGCTACTCTAGCCAAGGTTTCCATGGAATGAACTACGTTGGCAAAGAAACAGAGTGAGGGGCCTGAGGTAAAAGAGAAAAAGGGGTATGAATATCATAATACGGAGCCAGATATTGATTAGAGCGGGCCAAAATGGTGGACATGGCTGGAGACTGAGTGAAAAAGAGTGAGCAAGGGTCTTCGCCCAAAAACAGACTCTACATTGCTCCTTACAAAGATGATGAATGACTAGCTACAAAGGAGAGACACAGGCTTTGGCTTCAGCACATTCTTCAGTAGCTTTTGCCCAATCAAAAATATCAAAACCTTCTTGCACAATTCCCTACCTCTATCATTAGCAGATGGTGCAGGCTAGCTCACCACGAGCTGTTGCGCTGGTTGTTGAACTACCGCAACATTGGTTATCATAGCTCTCCAATTTTGCATTTGGCCCTCCCAAAAATTATGTAGGTCCTGCTGCCTCTCCATTTCCAGTGCATTAAGATCATTCAAATTGATCATCACATCACCGGGATGTGACACTATGTAATCTACCACGTATTCTGCATTTGGAAGCGAAGGAGCTCACCTTGAATAGAGGAAATAAACGCAGAATTAGCCTCTTGTATAGCTTGCATCTCACCAATATGCTGTTGGGTTGTACTATGTGTTGGAGCTATATATGTCTCACTCTACTCAACTTGGTCTCACCTATATATTTGTATCTTGTCTTCAATATGAATCAGTCTTTGGGAGCGTACATGGTGTGTCTCTTCTCTTGTCTCTCTCTTTCTCTCTACATATCAACATGGTATCAGAGTGGTAACGATCACGTGCCAATCCAATTCATGGTGACAAAGCAGTATGTGTATGCGATTCACATTTAAGATTCAAAATTGCTACGAATTTTATTTTTGAGGATTGATTCTTGTTAGCTGTGGTTGTTTTGTGTTTAGAAGAATATGAATAGTGTTTTGTGTGGTGTTATTGCTAATTAATATAATGAATCATTGATTGGGTTTTCTTGTTGAATTGTTTTTTGACACCTTGAACTTCGTCTCAATTTTTGGGGGTCTTCTGCTCAAAATTTGCAAAAGCAAGAAAAGCACTATGTAGGTCTTCGATTTGTTCGTCTCCTCGAGCTCTTCAATTTGAGTTCTAGGTTTGAGTTCGAAGTAGAAAGTTAAGTTGTTTTTAGTTTAATTGAGCTTGACGCAGGTTTTGTCCTTGTGCCTCTTCGTCGTGAAGCATCCGTGTTTGGCGGACGAAGCAACCAGCGGCCGTGGCCAGAGCATCATATTTTTCTGAGAAACCATTGTAAAATTATTTTGTAAAGAAGTATCTCTAAGCCGGGAAATTGTCAAAGGATGTATGATTATTCTTATGGGAGCAATTGTATATTAGAGAGCTAGTTAGAGGTTTGGGAGCTTGTGGCCGGACAAGCCATTTTGTAAAGACCTAATCTATAAAGGTCAATTTTTGTAAGTTTGAGAGAGATCTTTTTAATGGAGAACTAAGAAGACAGCGCACGTTTGAAAGCTCCTTCTTGTTCAAACTTGTAATCTTCGCCATTGCGGCTACGGTAATCCAAATTCAGATTTGCTTATTGCATTGTGTTCCTCTCCTCTTGCTCTTTCATTCAAGTGTAATCATTCAAGATTCGGTGTAGGTTTTCAACTATGAGTTTGAGGCCTTACATTGCTGTTTTGAGTGTCTATATGCGTGTTTTATGTTGTTTTGACCCTAGGAGAGGCTTTAGGGACCCTAAAACGACCCATTAGGATAACCCCTTGTAGCTTCTCTTCAAGTTTTGTGCGATTCTGACATGATTTTCATGGTAAACGGACGTGATGACTGAAGAAAGGTGTAGGAGGACATAGGCAGATTACTTGGCAGTAATGGGTTTGATTTACTTGTAGAATTAGTAAGTTGCATCTCTTCGAGTTCACTTCATTAGGATTGACACCCTAGTGAGTTCCCATGCCTCATCCGAGTCGCTTCCCCTGTATTGATAAATATGTTGATGCGTGAGAGCTATGTTATGGACGTCCGTCGCGGCGACCCGCAAACATTGGCGCCGCTGCCGGGGATTGCACCTTAGGTGATGAGTGACCGAGTGCACAGTTAGACTCCTTAAAAAATATCAATCCACAAATCCATTTTACACCTCAGTTAGGCTGCTAGACAAGGGTTTAGATCTTATTGGAGTCTAGAGCCAGTGGACCGGCTAGATCCTCTCTTAGGAGATTTAGGGAGCTGTGAGTGAGTGTGTTAAAGCATTTTTTCTCTTCAATTTCTCTAATTCGATTGAGTATTGAAATTTCACCCGAAATCCGTCGTGTTTGTTTTGTTTGATTCAATTTCTTATGTTTTTTCATTTCTGTACTTAGGAGTAGGATAAGTAAATCACATTCCATTCAGATTTGGGGCAAAAGTCAGAGCCGAGAAACCAGAAAACCATAACTTTGGCCAAAAAAAAGTCATAAGACTCTGAAATTCTGAAAATCTGACCAAACAGGATTGATATTGATTCAAATCACAAAGTGGTAGCACAAAACACTAGGAAACACTTGTCAGAGGGAGCAGACAAAATTTCATCAGATTTGGCCCAGGTACTACGATCGCGATCAGTGTACCTCAATGTCAGATTTGGACAAGATTTGACATTTGCCTTCTTGATAAGATTCTAAATAAATTTGTCTAAAGCAACCACACTCAAAAACATCAAAAATCAAGGAAATCAGACCACTTGGGTAAAACTAGCCTGACGGACCCAAAAACTGTAAAATCTTGACTTTTGGTGATCCAAATGCAAAAAGACTTTGGGGATAGCCTTAAAACATCAGTGTCTACAAGCATGCCAAATTTGGTCTAATTTGGGCTTAGAAGTACGATCGCAATCGGTGTACCTAAGTGCCAGATTTGGACCAGATTTCACCTGTGGGATCCCCAGGTGTACACAAACATAAAAGTCTTAAGGACCTAGAGCCAGAAACCTCAAAATACCTATCAAACCATCTGAATACAGATCCAAGTCAAAACTTGCTAAACTGTCTTAGAAATTGACTTCTAGTAGACCAAGACACATCAAAACTGGGAAGGAACCATACAGAGGTATAGCCTATACAAAGGACAACCCCAGGTATCTCTCAAATCCCAAATCAAACATCAAAATCTAGTCAAACTAATAAATTTGGAAAAACAGACACTTCCAACCAAGAAATGGTAAAAACTTGACTTTTTTGAGTCCAAATACAAAAGTGTCTGGCAGGTAGTCTTAAAATAGCCTAGTGAACAAGCTGGTGAAGTTTCATCTAATTTGGGCTCAGAACTACGATCGCGATCGGTGTACCTCTGGCCCAGATCCAGCTCATTTTTGACCTGCTCATAGACGTAGGTTATACAAGATACCAGGAGTTTTCAAAACTCAAATTGGACATACTGTCAATAATCTGCAAGCAAATTTTTGTTGAGATCATTTTGAAGTGTTGAATCTGCTCAGTTGGAATGATACAGTGATCTCATAGCCATCCAGTGTATTCATTTGCAGAGACCGTTCAAGTAACAGTCCATGCAGTCACAGGAATTGGAAGATCCTTCCATCTCCAGGTAAGAGGTTTGGATTCAGTCCGTAAATCCCACTTTCTTCATGTTTTTGAGATCGGGAAAACAAATCAACACCAGACACCTAAATTTAGCGGATCAAACGAGTGTTGCATTGATGGAAGAGAGTGTAACCCAAGGGATAGTGCGACCGTTAGAGTCGATCCTTGAAGAAGTCATCTCCGACACTTCTTCAGAGAGATCTTCTAAGTATTTCACAGAACACTTGGGAAAAATAAAACTAAACGAAAGAGAAAACATGGCAGCAAGACCATCGGACCCCTCGGCCACACTAAAGCTATTGTTCATCAAGTATCAATATGACAACAAGCAAGGTGCCAGGATATACAAAGATGGTATGGACCGCTACAGTGTGAAAATAGAAGATAGACCAAGTGAGTTCAGGGACTTAGTGCCTGTGAGCTATAGCGGAGACAGGTACCTAGATGACGAGGGTATCATGTATTTGGTAGTCCTGAATCCTAACATTGTAGACAAGTGGGGATTGATGGGCACAAAAGCCAAAATAGACGAGGAACATGAGGAAAAGGCACCAACAATGAGCCTTCCTAATGTGAGATTAAGGCGAGAAAACGAAACGTTGAGAATCAACACGGATAATGTCTACTTGGGGTTATACAATATAATAATGGAGAGAAAACTCTCTATTATAGATGCGAGGAACCCTACGTCGGAGAGATGACTGAGCGGAAAAGACTTTATGTCTTCACCTACACAGAGGGAGCGGAAACAAAAATTGTAGCATACGACAAGTATGGAAGATGATATGCAGCCATCAATAAAAAATAATTGGAAGGATATACGTACTTTGGGGGACCACTTCACTAGTACTATGTCACTCCAAGCCCTCTAAGACCATCCCCTACAACTGTTGTGCCAGAATCGTTAACCACAGGCAGGGGGAGGACTCATGTAGCTGAATCTTATAGTCAACCTCATTATTCGATGCCAAGCCCCATGGGAACGTTACATTCCAAAGAATCAAAGGCAACAAATCGAGGTAGTGTGGTTCCTATCTCTACACATACGGCTGTAGGTCCGACATTTGCAGCCACCCCATCACATTTGCCTCTTAGTAGTAGATTTGGGGCGGGTGAGCCAACGAGAGCAACCTACGACCTCCCTGATGCGCGAGAATGATTAAGTCGAGACATGGGAGCAATGAGATTGACTGCAGACCATAGACGGATCAGACCATCCCATGTAGCAAAGTGCATGCCAAAGAAGTATAGCGGATCTGGGGATCCATATGCCCATGTATCGCTCTTCAAGCAAGTCTTAAGAGCAGAAGAGATCACTAATTTTCACACTCAATACGAGGGATTCGGGCTGACCTTGGAAGGGACGGACTTAACCTGGTTTCAACCTTTAAACCCTAAAACTTGTCCGAATATTGAACATGTATTGTGTGAGTTCGTTGAAGAATTCTCAAAATGGGGTATAAAGCATAATACTGTATCGCAGATATGCGCTTTTGAACAAAGGGAGAATGAAAAAGTGAAGGAAGCCACCTTGAGATTCAAGCAATACATTGAGAGATGCCCGAGGAGAGAATTACCGCAGGACGAGAGATTGTATGTGCTCTTCGTTGAAGGACTTAGGAATGAAACCTTGAAAAAGGACCTTCACTTGAAAGCCTGTAGCACGTTTCAACAGGTTACAAGGGAAGCGTTATATCTTGTCGATAACTGCAAAGCATATGGGGAAGTGTCAGAGGATACTGATTCAGTAACCAGTGGCTCTCCGTCAATTAAAAGCGAACCCTCTATGAAGAAAGATGCCCAGGCATCCTTGATGCCGACAGCTGATCAATTGATAGAGGAGGTAACGAAGAGAATGCAGTAACATATGAGATCAAATCCGATTATGAGACAATCTCAGACGAGGAAGTGTGGCATATGCGGGGGGGATCATCCAACGCTGTGGTGCACACAACAGCCGAAAGCACCAGCTGCGAATGGACGAGTACTGAAATGGTGCGCAATAGAACAAAAATGGACAAATCATAGCACAGAAGAGTGTTTTTATAACAAAAACTATGTTAGGGAAAGACCGTATGGACCTCCAGGACGACCATCCCAACCACCTCCTCTAAGGTATCAAGTTGGACCAAATAGGAATCTGGTAGCCGGAGCAGACAGACCACAACCTGTATTGGGTCAAGAACCTCCATTATCACAGGAAAATAGGGCCATGATTAGGTATGCTCAACCTTGTGAAGCATCACCAAGAACAAATAGTACACTTCAAGTTTCTTATTACGAGGAACCGAATGAGCCTTACGCAACAGAACCCGAATCACAAATATACGCAGACGAAGCCTATCAATCATGGGGAAATAGCGAGGGTATGGCACCACCAACGTATGTAGCACAACCTTCGAGAGATCAATGTTTGGTAGACGAAAGAACGTTGATGTTCATTGCGAACCAGAATTACAAACCAAGAGGATATCCTAATAGAGCAGGACAACCAATGGGACCACCTCCTCAAAATCAAACACCAATTGGACAGTGCTATAGCTGTGGAAATACGGATCATTGGGAGCGTAATTGTCCTTTCAAAGGCGAAAGAGTGAAAAATTTTGGGTTTTGTGATGGATGTGGTTTGAATCACATATTGCCAGATTGCCCAAAATATCCGGACAACAAAGGAAAAGCGACTATGAATATTGTGGGGGTGATACCAGGAACAAGCAGCGGATCAGAAACGGATCCCATGATCCAAATCAATGCGATAACCAGAGCCCAAGCAAGGACTTAAGGAAAAACGAGTCCATGGAGGGAAAGGTCGAGTTGCCGATACCCACAAAAAATGAGAGCGTATCCATGAGAACCCAGCGAAAATCCTGGAAGGCGAAACAAGACAAGATGAAAACGAGAAGGTTGAAGAGCCAAATTGCCATGCAAAACGAATTGCATGAAACGAAGGAGAAACTCAAACAAGAGAGAGAGAATAAAACTGCTGAGGTTAACAACAAGCCGAGGAAAGCGTCCTCAGGAGGATCGGTCTTGGTTGACAAAGTGGTAGAGTCGTTAGATGCTCTATTACAAGCGTACAAAGCAAGGCTAAAAAAAAACCAAACTTTAGAGCAAAGATGGTTAACTTATCCTCAACCAAAAGTGGAAATGAAGCATTTGGATATATGCAAATACCTCATTGAGACAGCCCAGGCGTTGATTGAACCTAAGATGGTTAGAACCCCAGAATAAGAAGTGTTGATTCACAAAGAGCGAGAAAAGCTAAAAATTGATGAACCAAAACAAGTAAACGAACCCAGGCCTGAAACAATAATTGCACTGGATCATTGAGTGGTTTTGAACACGACTGATGACGCTAAGTCAATGACGATGATACCAATTCCAGAAGTTGAAGAACAATGGCCACAACACTTATGGGAAACCATTAGAAACAGAAACAAATGGCTTTTTGGGTTACAACCAACTCGCAATAAAGCCAGAGGATCAACATAAAATGACTTTCGCAACCGAATGGGGTATTTTTGCATTTCGGGTAATGGCTTTTGGCCTAACAAATTCACCAGCCACATTTCAAAGGCTGATGGGTCATGCTTTTGAAGAATATCTAAGACAGTTCTCAGAAATTTACATGGATGACCTGTGTGTTCACTCCCTTGTAAGACTGGAGCACATAGAGCACTTGACCAAGGTGTTCGAAAAATGCAGACTGTATCGGATTTGCCTGAAGCCGGAGAAATGTGTCTTCATGGTAAGACAAGGCAAAATATTGGGACATATAGTGTCCAAAAACGGTATTTCGACCGACATGGAGAAGATCAGCGTCATTGTTGATCTACCATGACCAGTAAAGGTAAAGGAGGTACATGCATTTATGGGCCATTGCGGATATTATCGTAGATTTATCTACTCATACACTATAATTGCAAAACCACTTTACGCTCTGATAACTAAATTTGAGTGGACAGAGGAGGGCGAGGAAGATTTTCAAATGTTGAAGCAGAGATTAATTTCTGCTCCAATTTTGAAGGCTCCGGATTGGGAGAATATATTTCACATCCACGTAGATGCATCAGCTTATGCAATAGGATGCATACTTGCACAATCTCGAGAGAACAACATGGATTTTCCAATAAGTTACTTCAGTAGACAACTAAACAATGCAGAGAAGAATTACACAACAACTGAGAGGGAGGGATTGGGTATGGTCTACGCAGTGAAAAAGTTTAGACACTACTTACTTTCCAATAAATTTGTATTCTTCGTTGATCACCAAGCACTGCTGTACTTAGTAAACAAACCTTGCAGTACGGGGAGAATTGTTTGATGGTTCATCATACTGCTTGAATTTGACTTCACGGTAGTAGTCAAGAAAGGAACTACACACCAAAGAGCGGATCATTTATCTAGAATGATGCATGGAGAAAAACGTGTAGGAGTTGATGATGATTTTCCAGATGCATATCTTTTCAACATAGAAATGGTTCCAAGATGGAGCGAGGATGTAATTCCTTTGGTGACTATCGGGTCAATGAATGTGACAAGACAACAATCTACCATTGCAGCATCCAGATCATTGGTAATGTTGGCGGGAAGGCTATACAAACAAGGATTGGATCAAATCCTTAGGCTTTGTGTACAAACAACAGGGATTCACAATGGGCATGCACAGATGTATCAAAGATTGATGAGAATGGGTGTGTATTGGATAAAAATGCGACAAAGTGTTCATATGCATGTCAAATCTTGCGTTAAATGCATGCTTCAAAATCCAACAGAGCACGCGACTCTATTCAGATTATCTGTAGCACCCCGATGGAGTAACTATATTGTTGAATACCTCACCACCAGGATACTGCCTGAGGGGATGAGTAGATCACGAATCAAACCAATCATGAAAGAGGCAGAAAACTATGTACTGATTGAGGAAACTCTTTAGAAGAGGGGAAAAGACAATCAATTGAGAATGTGTGCGACTAAAGAGGAATACATTCCTATCTTAGAGCAAGCACACAGCGCACAAGCTGGTGGACATTTCTCAGCTCTGACAAAACGGCCAAAGCAATTCTTATTGCAGGCATATGGTGACCTACGCTATTCATGGACGCAGAAGAGTTTGTGAAACCATGTGACAATTGCCAGAAAACAAAAATTCCTAGAGCACGAGATGATATGCCCTTGAGGACAATGATGGGGACAAGAGCGTTTGCGAAATGGGGAAAAGATTTTGTAGGACCAATAGCGCCTCCGGGATATAAAAAGCACACTCAATACATTATTGTGGCAACAGATTATCTAACAAAATGGGTGGAAGCTAAAGCAATAGCCAGAAAATGATGCAAAAACGATAGCACAGTTTTTGTATGAGAACATTTTCACCAGATATGGCTTACCAATTGAGCTCGTGAGCGATAGAGGCACTCACTTCATCAATGAGGTGATCGAATTCCTATTGGACGAATTCACGGTGATTCACACACTACAAGAGACTCTTCACATTAGCGACGCTCACACAGCGACGCTCAAAAAAAATAATCCCGACGTCGCTATGAGCGTCGCAAATTTACAAAGAAGTTTGCGACGCTCATAGCGACGCCAGCTGGGGTAAAAAAAATAACCGAGCGCGCCCAAAAACTCAGATCTCAGATCTGAGTTTTTCGACGCACTCAAGCAAAGAGCAGGTAACGCTCTCCCTCACTCTCTCTCTCTCTCTCTCTCTCTCTTTTTCTTTTACACACACACACACACACACACACGAGGAGAGGAAGGAGAGCCAGGTATGCTCCTTCCCTCTCCTCATTCTCATGTTCCCTTCCCCTATTTCTCTCTCCCTCGCTCTCTCTCTCACACACACACATACACACACACACATAGTGTTTTTGAGAGAGAGAGAGAGAGAGAGAGAGAGAGAGAGAGAGAGAGCGAGAGAGAGTGCAAAAACGCACACACATACGTAAACAAAGAATGCACACACACATTGAGAGAGAAAAAGAGAGAGAGAGCATGCATAAACAAAAAACGCACGCATTGAGAGAGGAAAAGAGAGAGAGAACATGCATAAACAAAAAACGCACACATTGAAAGAGGAAAAGAGAAAGAAAACATGCATATGATCCAAAAAAACGCACACACATTGAGAGAGAAAGAAAGAGAAACTAAGGGAGCGTCGTAGGAAACTAATTAAAATTAAAAGACCTAAAGATCTAGCCGACGAGGAGTTGAACTGAAGACCTATTATTCAAGAGAGAAATGGCATAATCAATCTATCATACTTGGCATGGGTGATAGAAAGGTTATACCATTTATCTCTTTTTATTGGCACACATCCACACACGCGCACACACACAGGAAGAAGAGAGTTATAACGTCGTAGGAAACTATCTTAAAAGACGTTAAAGATTAGGTTATATGTAGACTTACATTAAATTAGATTTAGGTTTATTCAGGGCGGCAAGAGTCACTACATCCCCGACACAATGACCATCTAGACAACCTCTAGTCATTAGACTTACGTTAAATTAGATTTAGCTTTATTTTTAGTTAGATTTACGTGTATTTAGATTTACGCTTATTTACGTTAGATCGAGTCCACGCAAGAATTACTTACGGTTTAGGGTTTAGAGTTAGACGAACAGTGAAGAGATCTACTGTGAAAAGATGTTAAGATGAAGTGAAGTGCTACAGCTAGAGAAGAGGCAAAGGGATTTTGTCCACTACATGCAGTATCATGTAGACGTGGGTGTCTAGATTTCTTGTACCCACAAATATAGGTATTGACCAATAAAGAGGAGATTATAACCCGGTGGTTCTGATCTCCGTGCACCTCTAGACCGAGGTGTGCGGGGATTGGACATGACTAGAGAATGTGAGGTAAAGAGAGAGAGAGAGAGAGAGAGAGAGAGAGAGAGAGAGAGAGATAAGACAAAGAATGCCAATAGAATATTAAATTTGTTGTCTAGGTTATAAGTTTTTTATCCTCATCATGAGTAGCGACGAGGATGTGGGACCGTCCAACCGAAACACCTATATCTCAACGAGGGTCTTATGTCCTTGTAATCAATGCAAGCATGCTGTGCGACGGACAAGACGTGTTTCTTTGCAGCACGTTCGCGAATTTGGCGAGTTCGATCCATCTATTATAGATCGAGTTGTTGCCAATTATAACTCGTCGGACTCTGACGCTGGCCAACAAGCAGCAATCTTGCAACCCAATAGACGTATTCGCAGGCGCTTTGGTCAAGCAGCATATGTGAGGCCACAAGATGTAGCCTCTGACAGCTCGGGGGATGATCATGCAGAGCACATTCCCAACGAGACAATGTTTGAGCCCGAGATTGATGAAATGATCGAGACGATCATGGATTCAGAAAGGCTTATCTATGATGATATGAAAAGTGAAGCCGATACATCATTGTATAATGGAGCACGTATGTCTAGATTGAAAGCACTCCTGGTTCTTCTCAACATGCAGGCAAAGTTTGGATGGAGTGACACTAGCGTCACAGCGCTTTTCAGGTGATCTATTACAATTAGTTTACTTTAATAGAACTCTAAATGTATAATGATCTGATAGATTTTTACACGACTGTATCATATTTTTATGTTGTGTAGATTGCTGAAAGAGCACATTCTACCAGCTGACAATGTGATGCCAGATTCCCGAGATGAAGCAAGAAAGATTGTGCGAAACTTGGGGATGGATTACAATTCTATCCACGCTTGTCCTAATGACTGCATTCTTTTCAGAGGGGAATACACAGACATGGAGAAGTGTCCGAAATGTGATTCCGAAAGATATCGAGTAGATCTCCACGGGACAAAAATTCCACAAAAGGTTTTGCGACATTTTCCTTTGCTTCCTCGCATCAAGCATTTCTTCGAATGTAAGTCCATGGCCGCCCTAGCATCATGGCATGAGGAGAATAAATCTTCGGATGGTGTGCTACGAATTCCTGCAGATTGCGCAGCCTGGAAACATATAGATGGAACATGGTCGGATTTTGCCAGGGAAGCTCGAAATTTGCGCTTAGGCCTGGCTATGGATGGCGTAAATCCTTTTGGTCAAAGATCAACATCTTACAGTGTATGGCCCGTTGTCATCGTCAACTACAACATTCCCCCGTGGTTGACTACGAAGAAGGGGCACCTATGGCTAAGCTTGATTGTGCCAGGGCGATATAAAGTGGGGAATATGGATGTGTATCTTCGTCCACTATTGGAAGAGCTACAACAATTGTGGATTGGCATAGAGGTGGTGGATATGAGCCGACACACAGGACGACGGAATGCTTTGATCAGAGGTATTCTAATGTGGACCATGCATGACTATCCCGGGCTAACAGAATGCTCAGGTGATCTATTGACACTCCTCTCTCAGACACTGTAAATCTTGTTTTTCCCCATAGTTGATCTATTATCATGTGTATACATGCAGGGCTTCAAACAAGCGGATACAGAGCATGTGTCACATGTGGACCTAGACTGAATGCACGTAGGGCACCCTCACTGAAGAAGCAAATCTACGAAGGTCATCAAGCGTATCTTCCGGAGAATCATGTGTTACGCGACGGCTTTTTGGGAAGAGAGCCACCAAGGATGTCTGCACAAGCATGGTTAGAGCAGAAGGAGATGTGCGATGACGGATTGCCTCCAGGGATGAAGAGACTATCTCTATGGTACGAGTTACCATACTGGCCCCGACTCGTGATCAATCACTTGCTCGATCCAATGCACATATTCAAGAATGTGGGTAATCTACTATGGGACCATTTGACCGGCAAGAAAGATACTTTGGGAGCCAGAGTTGACCTTAGAAATGTGGATCGTATGGAGCAATATTGGCCGCAAACAGCGTCTGATGGATCGATAAAACTTCCTAAAGCACCATGGATTTTCACAGGAGCCTAAGAACGCAAAGTAAAAGAGGCCATTCGATCTTTGCGGACCCCCACTGGCGTAATGCACTCGCTCCGAACGTGTTTTACTAAAGAAGGAAAGCTTACCGGTTTGAAGTCACACGATTGGCATAAAATGTGTCAGGTACGTTCATAGTGGACTTTAATATCATTGCATAAAATGTGGACTTTAATATCATTGTTGCACATACTTTACAGTTTATTTTACCGGTTGCCATTGAGGGATGTTTGTCTCTCGACATCCGTAACACAATCTACAAACTTGCAAAGCTGGTGCAATGGATCTCACAAAAGGAGATCGACGTAGACTCCATACCATTCGCCAAACTAAATGCTGCGGAGCTTGTGTGCATGTTTGAGAAACATTTTCCTACTACAATGCTAACCATTCAGGTGCATCTTCTTATTCACATAGTTGATGAGGTGGAAATAGCTGGCACAGTTCATTCCAGATGGATGTTCTTCTTAGAGCGTTTCATGAAAACGCTTAAGGGATATGTGCGTCAAAAGGCACGTCCGGAGGGTAGCATGGCAGAAGGTTGGTTGGTATCAGAGTCCCTAGTGTACATTGGAGAGTGGCTAGACGGATTTGATAAATCCCGGGACACGCTATGGCGAACCATAGATGATGAGCGCATATCTGGGATTGTCATGTGCAATCTCGGTGTTGAGAAGAAGATGACGGAAGATCTAGAGGCTAAAATCAACCGATTTTGCATGCTTCACAATCCAGTGATGCAAAAGTGGATTTCACAATATGAGGATGCAAAGCAAGAGCGACAAAGGGCACGAATCGAGTGGAGACGGGGAAGACGACCACCGATGCACTATCCAGCGGTTCTGGAGAGCCTACCAACCTTCATGAGCTTAAGATGGTTGCACAACCAATTGAAAAGCGCACAACAATGCGGTGACGAAGTGACTGAAGAAGAGTGGGAGTACTCTCGGGGTTGCGCGACCAAGGTAAGTTTGCAATGTACGACTAGCAAGTGACTTTATTTATAAACGTTTGAACGGCCACTCATAATCTTTGTTCGTTGTAGTATAAGTCATACACAGCAGCATGGTGTAAAGGTCGACATTTTAGGGTGGAACGAATCGACAAAAAGCGTTTTACTCAAGATTGTGGAATCATGGCAAAATTTGAACAGTCTAGTCGACGACGTTCCTCTGATGCAGATCCCGTGGTGGCGGAACTCACTTACTTCGGCACGCTGCAAGAGATTTTGAGGATCGATTACAGAGGATTTTTTGTCGACTTGTTCGACGTGCAATGGTTCAAGATAATCATGGAGGGTCGAAACGCTACTGTGCGTAGAGGAGAGTCTGGTTTTCTTGAGGTGGATTCTACTAAGAAATGGACTGACCTAAGAGACACTTTCGTACTACCCGAGCATTGTGAACAAGTAAGTATGTAAATAGTTAACATCCCCCTTTTACAAGTTATGTGCTTGAAAGCTCTCATGTAAGTTATGTGGCTCTGGCAGGTAGTATTTCATCCTACAAAGTCTACATCAAACTGGTGGTACGTCATAGAGGTAGCCCCTCGTAGTGCAAGGACGTATGAAGGCTACCATGTGCCAATCACAACGACATCAATGGAGGAGATCAGAGAAGATGCTCAATCAGAAGCCGCTGCCGTGGTGCCAGACGAGCATCAAGATGCTACTACTCTATATGGGGTGCATGCAGAGGAGCTACAAAATGAAACAGAGGATATGTGTTTAAACGGAGAGCTCTATATAGATATAGGAAGTTATGCTGAGTTATGCGAGGATGAGAGAGAGATCTCTTAAAGCCACAAATATTGTATTTGAACAATTTTGCTCCGTGCTGTAAAAGCTCTAGCTCTCTAAGTAGCTTCCATGGTGTGTAACGCTCTTTTCTACTCGCGCTCACATCTTTTGATTGAAAATTCTGAGTTTTCGACTTGCCTCTTCTACCACTCGATTCATTGCGTCATTGTATTTATATGCGTCATTACGTCATTGTATTTAATGGTCTTTGCGTCATTGTCTACTCTATTCATTCAATATTAAGTTTAAATATTCGTGTGTTTAATGCAGGTATGGATGATGAGGAGTTTCTTTCTTCTTTGTCACCGCAGCAGAGACAGTGGTACGTGGAGCGTCATCGCTCTGGCGCATCATCGCACGTTCCTACACCATCCGCATCTCCCTCTCTTTCGGAGCATTCGGCGCGCTCCGAAGCTTCGGCGTCGACGAGACGAGCGTCACACTCGTCTAGACACCGGCGCTCTAGTGGTGGCGGTGGCGGTTGTTGTGGGGATTCCGCCACCGATGCCTCCACACCGCCTCGTGTTCGACGAGGCTCTTTACCCTCCCCTTCTTTGCCCGCCCCCACACCAGCCACAGCATCGCCATCTACGCCAGGTTTTGCACGGCTGACTGTTCCTAGAAGCTACACACCTCTACCTACTCCGCCAGGAGCCACCCCACTCGACACTCCTCGCTTCGGGGCCCAGACGCCGGTGGAGACACCTGACGTCCGTACCCCCATCGACACGCCGCTAGAGACCCCTGCCGGGACACCCAGGTTCACGCGTCACCGGCCAGAGGGCTTGCCTTACTCCGTCGACATCAGCGGCGGCATCATCATGGATGATGACGGCAAGAAGGTGATCTCGCGCATGCGTGGTCTTTGCTCTCAGCTGTTTAGACACTATATACTAAACAAATGGAGTGAAGTACCAAGTGATTTAAAAAACAGAGTCATCAGCATACTTCATGATGAGTTTCCCGTTCCAACACGGGATCAGCGCTTCAATGAAGACCTGATGAAGATTCGAATGCGCGAATACTGCAAACACAAGCGTTCCGAAGTGCAAAAAGCAATCAAGAATGGGTGGAATAGGCCAGATTGGCTGGCCAAAGAAGATTGGAAGAATGCGAAGAAAGCAGCGCGCGAGAATCCCGACAAGTGGAAGCAACAAAAGGATGCAGCCAGAGCGCGAGTAGAGGCAGGGAGCTCGCACCACTTGGGGAGCGGTGGATGGGCATCATTTGAGGCCGATTTTGTAAG
Source organism: Adiantum capillus-veneris (assembly GCF_014529385.1). Lineage (NCBI taxonomy): Eukaryota > Viridiplantae > Streptophyta > Polypodiopsida > Polypodiales > Pteridaceae > Adiantum > Adiantum capillus-veneris. The sequence goes on along the minus strand of NC_140941.1, from coordinate 17,398,432 downwards.
TCTTTTCACATTGCTCTTTATGCATGTTTGATAGTTTAGGGTTTATGAGTTTTTTAGTTCTAACATAATGAAATCTTTGTATGTTTTGACAGTGGTCGATGACAGGACGTGATCCCACACCGTACGAGCGCGAGTACGCAGGCAGGAAGGGCTTAAACGCCCTGATGGACATTCTCAGTTCTCGCGGTGGCATGGTTAGTATTAGGGTTTACTCTTTTTTATTTTTTGTATTGTTTTATAAATGTCGTTATATGTTTATACTTACTGAAAGCTGTCTTATTGTCTTCTTTTGCAGAATCCGACAGATACGCCGCTTGGACGCGATGAGACGTCTGATTAGACGACGTCAGTTTAGCCGTAGCTAGATAGCATTAGTTTAGGGTTTCTCATAGCTTATGTATCATGAGACGGATTTTATACGTCTTTTTGAACCATGTATATTATTACATTTGTCACCGCAATTCCTTTTGCCAATCAATTCTTTATGCCTATGATGTTGTACAATTGTCATTATTACATTTGCCAATCAATTCAGTTTGTCTATGATGTGTACAATTGTCAATTTTGCAAACAATGCGTCTTGTGGGTGACTATTTTGGGTCTATTATTTACCTTTGCACTTTTTTTAAAAAGTGAATCAAGTACAATATGGTTGATGGGTGGCAGGGCATTCAATGCCCTGCCACCAAAAAAATATTCTCTCAAGCGTCGCTATAAGCGTCGCTATTTATGGCTCTGTAGCGTCGCTATATGCGTCGCTATACTCTTCTGTGAGAGCGTCGCTATCTTCGTCGCTATAGGCGTCGCTATATAGCGACGCAGATAGCGACGCCTATAGCGACGCAGATAGCGACGCCTATAGCGACGCAGATAGCGACGCCTATAGCGACGCTCTCGTAGCGACGCTTTTAGCGACGGTTATAGCGACGCCGGGGGTTATAAAAACCCAGTGTATTTCCGTCGCTAAGAGCGTCACAAGAGCACACAACCTCTTGTAGTGACAGGAAGTCCACCCCCTATCACCCACAAGAGAACGGCCAAGCAGAAAGTACGAATAAAATTTTGGTGACAATTCTCACCAAAATTGTCGACGAATTGAGAGCTGACTAGGATCAAAAGTTGCATTCAGCTTTATGGGCATATAGAGTAGCTTACAAAACATCGATCGGAACGACTCCGTTCAACTTGGTTTATGGAATTCAAGCTATTTTGCCACTTGAATTCCTTATCCCTACACTTTGAGTCGCTAAACAATTAGAATGGACGAGCCATGAATTATCCAATCAGGTAGATGTCCTAGAAAAACTGGATGAAATTAGATTGAGAGCCGTTGCATCAATCTACGTGCAAAAAAAAAACATGAAATCTTTCTTTGATCAACATGTTATTAGCAAGGAATTTGCTACTGGGGATTACGTCTAATGTATATCCTGAAACAACATTCCCGACAACTCAAAAAGTGAGGAAATGGACCCTATGTGATTCATGACATATCATCTAGCGGTGCCATCAAACTTGCGACATTAGCGGGAGAGGAAATGCCTTATTGGATTAGTGGTTGCAGACTAAAGAAATACAACATACCACTGACCACAGAGATGCTTGCCAAAATACACGCTGCGAAGGAGCACAAGAACAAAGCAAAGGAAACAAAAGCTCAAGCACAAGAAGAGGCCAAAGTCAAGATTTTAAAAAGAAAACAAACCTTACAACAACAAAGACTTCCTCCACTAGCAGACACGGCTCAAATTCCTTTGTCTATAATTCAAACTGATGAGCAATGGGAAACACGAATCAATGTTCGCATCAATGTCAGACTCCCACATGGCAGATATCAGCGAGCATTGATTGACACAGGAGTTGGAGTCAATGCGGTCAACTTTTCCACTTATAGGATGCTTATAGATGAATCCCTCGTGCAATCCACACGTGATCTACAAGCAGCAAACGGTGTAACAATGCCAACATTGGGGATAGTAAACTTACCAATCAATCTTGATGGAAATAGTTGTCCACATCAATTTTTCGTAATGAAAGACGGAGATATCAGAGAATCAATATGCTTGGGAGTTCCATGGATGAGAACATACAATGCAATCACTGAATGGTCAGAACATGCATTAAGGTACACACACGACTCTAACGTGTACATGACTCCATTCGCCAAAATAAATCACTCGTGGCCGAGTATCCCCATCGACAATAAGCAACCGGCTAATCAGCCAAAAACACCACCAAAGGTTATTCAGAAGGTCTGGATAAAGAAAACATTGCTGACCAACAAAGCAAGCAAGATCTGACTACCTAAGGACAAACTCTAGACGGAAGCAGAATCATCTCCAAAACCTTCAAAAGTTACTACAAAGTGGAAATGGAAACCAAAACTGGAGAACACTAAAGTTTCAACGTCAGAGCTCGAAAGAAAACCCAAAACTCAAAACAAGAAGCCTGAATCTCCCAAATGGCACTGGAAATCGGCAAAAACTAAAGCGGAATTTGTAAAGATGCAACAAACCACATATAATGGGTTCCAAAAATAGTTGTTGTCACAACACCAACAATCAGGGAAAGAGAAATTCAACTGCAAGCTCTCCTGTTCCATAAACAGCTACCCTCGCCATCAAAAGCCACTGGAAACTACTTTCAGTCCCCGCATCTTGCACAGCACATTGTTACCTAACGCATTGTCTCAAACATCAGAATAGGGCCACATTACAAGGCCATGCATAGACACAGATTTCAACACCCATGCACATGCACCAACCTTCGTCCGGGACGACTCAGACAAGGAAGGGGGGAATAATTGATGAATCTAGCAACAGTCAGGGCCATTAAGGGGTCAAACATGTATACATGTACATAATGTGTGTGGTTTTTCATTATTTAGAGTTAAGTTTCGAACATATTCGATCAAAACCTGACATTTTTAGCGTTTTTGTATCATCCGACCAACATAATAATGAGCTGTAATGACAAAATCCGAAGCATTGGAATGCTTCTAGAGAAAATATATGCTTAGGGGTGAGTATAATAATTTTGGCTAACTTTTGCCAATTAATAATTATTTTCAATTTATTTTGTTTGATTTTTGTTAATAAACATTAAAAATTAAAAATCTCGCTCACAAGTGTCGGAATCAAGTTCTGGAAGCAAACGCCGAAGTATCATGATAAGGTTATCAAGCATGAAAGATATGAAGCTAATCTGAAGATGTCAAATTTCGACCTTAATGATCATGACTACATTTCGCCAAAATCGCATCAAATAGTCATACGACGCCGGAATGACAAACGGTTCGACCCACAAGTGGTATGCATATTATATCGAGATCAAAGGTGAGAAAAATCAGCCCTATGTCACGGAAATCTCGGGAAGATATAGGTCAGGTAGGCCAAATTCTAGCTCATTGTTCATTTTCACCTTTTGAGATAGAAGGAGAGAGCTTTTTGACCTATAGCGAGCTGTCACATTTCTACCTCGTACGGACGATCGGAGCTAGCATTTCACACAAGATTTCACAAGTATGTTCCCTATCAAGTAAAGATCAAGTCTATTATGCATGCAAGCGCGAATCATTGCACAAACGAGCGAAGGGATCAAATCAAAGTCGGATCGGGTCAAAGAGGTCAAGGGCCCTTAGAGGCATCCAATCAAAACTTTTTTCAGCCACAGAACACATCAATGTGCTCCCCACAAGGTCAGGAACAAAACCATGTGGTCAAATCACAATTTGGTGATGGTACACCGATCGCCTCACTTACAAAAATTGGGACAGATCTTGCAAAACACCTCCCCTCAGCCTCGCCTACAATCTGCTGGTGTCAAAATCAATTTTGGCCTCCATGGTACGATCGCGATCGGTGCCCCCAGATGCAGATTTTGCAACTTTTGACTTGGCCCATGCTTGGAACTCAGTTAAAAGTACACTCTCTTGAATTTTCAAGGAAAATGCACAAATTTTGCTCATGGAATGGGTCCAATTTGTCAAACACAACCAAAAAGGGAAAAAATTGACCTACAACTGCCAAAATCCTGTTAAAAATAATGATGGATGGTTTGAAAGGTACACTTGTCCGACTGAGAGTCAGAACAGTTGTAGAAACCCTCGAATGGATCTCAGAATCTCCTACAAGTAAAAATATAGTCATTTCAGTCTCGAATGATCACACAAAGATAGAATTGGAGCCGAGCCAATGCCAAAGACCAAAAGGTTACTTAGGGATGCTCAAATATCACATGGATATCCAAGGAATGCCTGAAAAATGCACAAATCTGGAAAACCTCCTAAGACAGGGTATAAAGTGCCTGATAAGGTCAAAATCAGACAATGGAGGCTGATGGTAGCAGAACATCATGGAAGCAGTGGGATCTCTTAAACTAACTTCAACTAACTCCAGGATCCATCCAAAATTCATCAGGAAAACCCAATATGGTTAGACTTAGTAAAATATGGTCAAACAGTGAAAACTTGCTCTAATTTGTTCATTTTTAGTCCAAACTTGGAAATAAATCATCAGTGGGCTAGGCAATCTTAAGGATTCATGACCATCTAGTTTTCACCAAAAATAAGCCCATAACACCAATCGCGATCGGTGTACCTCAGCTTCAGATTTTGACAAAAACCTATCAGATCCCTTGTATACATCTTGTTCAAGTCACTAACCAAGTTTCAAGCTATTTGGATATCAAAAACTCATGAAAAGTCAGAGTCTAGTCCAAAACCCACTTGTAACCCAAAAATGGGACCTATAAACTCAAAAGTGGTTTTAATGACACACAGAGTGGATCAAAATGACCCTCCAACTATTAGCAACACACTCATGTGATCAAATCTAAATTTGGCCTCTGTACTACGATCGCGATCGGTGTACCTCAGACCCAGAATTGGCTCAGATTTTTATCAGTCATAGCTCTAGTCTTCCTAGTCCCACTGGTGAAATATGGACAAGAATGGATGAAATTTGTTCAAGTTATGATCAATTTTAACTTTTGAACTGTTTTTTACTAAAAGTCTAAATGCGATTGATTGCGAATGGAAAATCCTGACAGCTTGTGATTCTCCTGACACAGAATGCCTCGCCAAAAGAAAGAAAGGCAGTGGATAGCAGCACCATATGAAGTGGAGGAGCTCGCCACAAATGAAAAGGCGCACATCTCGGATGAAATACTTGCTCAAATCCCTGCCCACATATTCATCTCGAAGTTTAAGGATGCGGATGGTGACTTGGTAAAGACAACTATCATGCCACGGGAGATATGGAATCTCCACCAAAGGCTGGAGGTAATAGAGGCAGTGCGAGCTGTACACTTGGAGCAATTTTTCAGATTACAGCCATGGGGATCAGATTACATGAGGGCCCACGAGCTCATGAGCTGGATACTATATGATGGGCAGGCAATGCTCAAAAACAAGGATGGGTCGAAGGTGAAAGTAAAGATCACGAAGGAAACCATCAACGAAGCTTTACATTTCCTTCTAGGGAAACATGATTTGCTGGCGAAGACAAAGTCACTGAACAATGAGAAGGCATTCGTCAAAGCAAAGGGAAATAAATACAAATACAGTGACATGATTTACGGAGAGCTGGAATTGCCGATGAGTTTGATATCTCAGCATTTCAGAGTACATAAGCCTCCTCGCTACACCGATCCAATCCTGCACATTGCCGTAGTCATGGCTCTAGCGACGGCAGAAAATAGAACCATTCATTGCGACTACGTTTCTTACATTCTGGACAATCTGATTGAAGCAAATTTGAAAAGCTTGGCAAAAAACAAAAGATACATGAGTGCAGAGCCGATGCTAACCAGAATAGCATACCAGGCTTTGGGAATGATCGAAGATTTTCCAGCTGCCAGCTCTCAAACGGCCGTGATCTAGAAATCCAAGCTGGTTGCTCATTCCATAAGGACGACCCCTGGCGCGATGTCATCGCGCTCAGCAAAGGCCACCAATAAAAGTTCGAGTGATGAAGAAAAAATGGAGACAAATGATGAAGGAAAGTCTCAAGATTCTAAAGACAAAGTGCCTTCATAGTTTGAGGAAAGCGAGGAGGAAGACGCTAGAGAGAAAAATAAGTGAGAGAAGTGCAGTACCGCAGTCGGACATGCAAAAAGCATATGTGAAAGCTCAAAAAAGAGTCGAGGAAAGACGAACCAAATTGCGGGCTGACAGACAGGGTCGAGCGGCTGAAACACAACAGGCACAAAAAAGAAGATTCGAAAGGGAAAGGCAAGGAAGGATAGAAAATGCAACTCGCCTACAGGCTGAGAAGCAAAGGTTAGAAGCAGAACAGAAGGCTGCGGAAGTGGACCTTTCTTTGCAGTCCACTGAAGGAACGAAGAAGAAAGCCACGGCTAATCAGACAAATCAGGCAGAACAGCTTAAAAAGATCCAAAGAGACAGGAATCTGGAAATGCGACGGGCGGCGGATCTCACCCGCCAAAGAATAATCAGGATTTTAAAGAAAAGAAAAGTGGAAGCATCGGCTTCGTAACAAGGAGAAGAGACTTCCAAGAAGAGACATGTATGAGAAGAATCAAGTCCACCTCCTCCCTCGCCCAAATCACCTCCTCCCTCGCCTAGAAAATCGCCTCCTCCATCACCAAAATCTCCTCCTCCTCCCCCTTCTCCATCGAACAAAAAACAGCCAACTCCTCCCCCTTCAACCTCGCAAAAGGAAGTTATACCACCTACAGAATCCATCGGATACCAAGAAGCTTGCCAGGCAGTGGCTGGTTTTGATTACAAACAAACTCTACGGGAATTAGAATGGCAATTCCAGTTTCAGCATGTGGTGCTGAGTGAAAAGGAAAGGCAGGTACAAGAATCCCAACAAAAGCAAGCATCAGGGCAAGAAGAGTTAGAGAGCCTGAGGACGCAAGTAGAACGCACAACGAGGAATCAAAAACCTGTTGGGGCATTGGTCTCCACATCTGACGATGCCACGATAGTGAACACTATAGCAGCGCTAAAAGCAGAGCTAGAGCAAGAGAAGCTTCAAAGGCAGCTACTCGTATCATGGATGGTGGCCCAGACGGCAGGCAAATGAGCTAAAGTTAAAAGAAATGGAGCAGCAACTAGCTCAAGGAAGTGCCGAACTACAGATTCAGAAGCAGATCGGTGACACGCTGCTAAAGGAAAAAGAAGATCTGGTTTTTCAACAGCAAATCAAAGCAGACAAAGCCCAAACTCAGCCACAATTGTTGCTTGAACAACAAGTGTCAGATTTGCCTGGAATATCACACCAAGGGCAACAGGAGCAGGAATTTGAAGGGCCCGATCTGGATATAAGAGATGATCTCAATGAGAGCATTTAGGACATGCCAGAGGGGCCAGCCAAGGAGTACATGCTCTACAAAAAGAAGATATTGGAGTCAGCATCCCTAGCATACCTACAACCAGAAGAGCAGGTGGAAGGATTTGGCCATGAGTACCTCCCGTTTCCTCTGCTATGCCATGAGGCAATTTTGTGGAAAGAAAAGATGCCGCCAGCCTTGCCACAAAACAAAGAAGGGGGTTATGAAGGCATTGCACTCACAGTGGAAGAAGCTCACATGCTTGTTGATGACCACCCCAAGTGGAGGCATAAGTGGTTGGACAAAAGGCCACATGATCTAACAAATTACCACAACGCTCCTCAACATATACAAATAGATACTACATTCTGCCCAATCCCTCGAAGACGTACTTGGAAAGATTTCACCACATGGAAGGGGTCAAGGCCGCACAAGTTGAATTACCCGGTTCTGACAGCGTAGCAACCCCCTACGGTGGCCTACATGGTCAACACACTGAACTCAATAGTCACTTTGTTGTGGGATGTCCCCGATTTGGCATGCCAGATGTTAGTAAAGATAGCCCGGATGATCGTCACCTGCATCCAAGTGTTTAAAGACACTGAAGGCGATGATCATCCGTGGAATCTGTTCTTGGAAGGACACCGAGGCATCTACTGGAATCTACAGGACTCATTGCCACGACACATCTTGATGGCCATGTACTCAAGGCTAATGTACCTGCCCTCACATTACTTGCAGACATTTGAAGAGGCCTTCATCATAGGATTCTTCAAAATGGATTCAAGGATTTTTCATCCTACGGCGAAGGACCTCAAGGCAAGGTACGTAGCATACCAACACACCTTATCGGAAAATCCATTCATACAGCATCAAGAAGCCCTCGAAGCCGTCGTGCGAACAAGAAGTTTTTCAGCGACACTTGCTTCATTAGAGCCACATCAATGGCCAAAGCACTGAACATGCACGAGGGCGTGCAAGGATAAGGAAGGGGGGAGTGTTTGGGGGATGAAGCAACCAGCATTCATGGCCAGAGGATCATATTTTTCTGAGAAACCATTGTAAACTTCTTTTGTAAAGAAGAATCTCTACGCCAGGAAATTGTCAAAGGATGTATGATTATTCTTATGGGAGCAATTGTATATTAGAGAGCCAGTTAGAGGTTTGGGAGCTTGTGGCCGGACAAGCCATTTTGTAAAGACCTAATCTATAAAGGTCAATTTTTGTAAGTTTGAGAGAGATCTTTTTAATGGAGAACTGAGAAGACAGCGCACGTTTGAAATCTCCTTCTTGTTCAAACTTGTAAATAATCTTCGCCATTGCAACTACGGTAATCCAAATTCAGATTTGTTTATTGCATTGTGTTCCTCTCCTCTTGCTCTTTCATTCAAGTGTAATCATTCAAGATTCTGTGTAGGTTTTCAACTATGAGTTTGAGGCCTTAAATCACTGTTTTAAGTGTCTATATGCGTGTTTTATGTTGTTTTGACTCTAGGAGAGGCTTTAGAGACCCTAAAACGACCCATGAGGATCACCTGTTTGCTGTTTTTGTTGACTTTGGGATGAACGATTGCGATCATTGTACCTCTCCAGAATGCTGTGACAGTGATAGGATATGTTCCTGATAACCCCCTGTATCTTCCCTTCAAGTTTCATGTGATACCGACATGATTTGCATGGTAAACAGGCGTGATGACTGAAGAATGGTGTAGGAGAACATAGGCAGATTACTTGGCGGTAATGCGTTTGATTTACTTGTAGAATTAGTAAGTTGAGTCCTTTCGAGTTCACTTCATTAGAATTGACACCCTAGTGAGTTCCCATGCCTCATCCGAGTCGCTTCCCCTGTATTGATAAATATGTTGATGCGTGAGAGCTATGCTATGGACGTCCGTCCGGGATCGTTTTTTTAATTTTGGCGTCAGCTATTTTGAGCAAATTTAGCTTTTTACTATTCATATTGTGTCCGTCAATCTTGCGTCTCACATCACTCTATTTTGAGGACTCTTTTATTATTAATGTCTCCTTTTTCTTGATTTTTTGGGTGACATCTCTCACATCTTTGGATGTTTGTTAAGCATCCTTCTTGCATTTATAAGACCATATTAGGTAAAGTGGGAAAATCCCAATTCCCAAGTTGGACAACTTTCAATATATCATGTACAAAATATATAAAATTTGAGTTTTCTTAAGGTCTCATTCCACTTTATGCACATACAATACACAATGAAAACAACTAAAGTACCATGGTTTCAATCAATTGGATTATTAGGAGACGAGTATATTGCATCCATTATCGTTGTCTATGTCCTACTGTCCTACCTACAACTTATCTCAACATGGAGAGCTTGGTTTCTAGGTTCACCACTTGTCCAAGTTAATGTAAAAGTGACTCAAGGTTCACAACTTGTGAAAGCAAGGATCCATTGAGGAATACAATCCACTTGGCTATTTTTCCTTAATTTATTGCATGTGACATTCAAGCAAGGTCCACTTCTAATCTATAACTTCTTAATTTGAGGCATGGGGCATACATAAAATATGTAGCATATGCTCTATTGCCTCATAGGAAGGTTGGTTTCAAGGTGCACTTATCCATGCTAGCCTATCTTGGAGAAATGATGGAGCTTGCTTCTCTCCTTGTTTCAATGGAGACTAGCTTGGACAAGTGGTGGACCTTTGCTTCTCTCTATGTTTCAATAGAGTTAGCTTGGACAAGTGGTGATCTTGGAACAAAACCCCCATGTAAAACATATCATGGGTATTCCAAGTGATTAGAAAGATTACCATTTAAGATATAACCTTATAGGTTGGACAAATGGAGCTTGGCTTGGAGAAATGGTGGACCTTTGGTGCTCTCCATGTTTCAATGGAGCCTATCTTGGATAAATGGTGGAGCTTGCTTCTGTCCATGTTTCGATGGCGCCTAGCTCGAATAGTTGGTGGACCTTTGCTTCTCTCTATGTTTCAATAGAGTTAGCTTAGACACGTGGTGGATCTTCAAACTAAGCCAACTACTATCAATGTTTCCTAGCTTGGACAAGTGGTGGAGTGTTTCTCTACTCCACGTTTCAATGGATCTTAGCTTGGACAAGTGTTGGACCTTAAAACAAAAACCCCATGTACAACATAGAATGGATTTTCTAGATTTCAATGGAGTCTAGATTTAACAAATGGTGGAGCTTGTCTTCATCCATGTTTAAATGAAACTAGCTTGGACAAGTGGTGGACCTTGTAACAAACCCCCCCATGTACAACATATCATTGGTTTTCTAAGTGATGGGAAGGAATACCATTCAAGATATAAACTTATAGCTTGGATAAGTAGTTGACTTTAAAACCAAATTCATCATAATACAATGAAATACAGGTTAGCCAATTCCTAAATCTTGAGACCAAACCTCCCATGCTATTAGAGATAATATATTGGATAAGTGGTGGACCTTCTATTATTTTCCCATGCCTAGTTTAGACTACCGGTACAATTTGCAGCTATAAAGGTTGGACGAGTTGTGGAGCCTTGTTTCTATCCATGTTTTAATGGATCCTAGCTTGGACAAGTGGTGGACCTTGGAAAAAATCTTCCATGTACAACATATATGAGGTTTTCCATGTTTTAATGGAACCTATCTTGGACAAATGGTGAATCTTGCTTCTCTCCATGTTGATTTTGGAACTACCTTAGACAAGTGGTGGAGCTTTGCTTTTCTACTCTTCATAATACAATGAAGTATACGTTGGTTACATGGTGAATCTTAAGGCCAAACCTCCCATTTTACTAGAGATGATAGGTTGGACAAGTGGATGAACCTTCTATCATTTCTCCATGACTATATTGGACAATTAGTAGACCTAACATCTCTCTATGTTGTCTAGAGATAAGCTTGGACAAGTGATGGACCCTGCTTCTCTCTTCCCTTGGTTTACTAGTTTGAAGACTCAGTATATATACTTTCTTAGATCTAGCTTGAATAAGTGGTGGACCTTGTATCCACAATCTTAATTCATTACAAAAAAGTATAGGAAAAAATAGGAATCTTGGTTTGAAGGTCAAGCAATTAGGTTCCAAATGCACATAATAATATATTTTCCACCCATAATAAAAGAAAGTTAAATATTTTATTACCAAATTGACAAAGGTAACGTCCAAGAATTCTAGCTTTGCATCTTGTCAGATCTAAATCTTCATCAAAGCGACATGCATGTATACATCAACTTTCAAGCCATTCAAGAATACATGCACTTAGATTCCATAGTTTTGTTTTCAAAGTCTTTTAGGTTCTAAAACTCTTTCACGTAAAGTATGTAATGACAAAATTCTTGAAGCAAACATTTGTGCCCAAGAAAAAGATCCCTCTCACATATTTAAAGTCCATGAATTCTCTGATCCATACTTACAAGTTTTATTTTGACATCAAACATCAATTCTCTCATAGTTACAAATAAATGCAACCTCGATATGAATTGACAAAAAATGAATTTCTTTTACTATATGACCCAACATACGCCCCAATAAAATAAAAAATGAGTCTCCAAAAATTTGGGTGCACTCTAGCAATACATCAGAGTCCCCTTACAATAGGATGCACTCCAATAGTACATTGAAGTCCCCTTAGAGTAGGGTGCACTCCATTCAAGTGTTCATAAAATTGACACACCTTTGTTTTTTTATAAAAAAGACTATATCAAATTATACAAATGTTGAAAGATACACACTAGAATAAAAAAAGCATCTTATGGCCATATTTATTCAATTCTTTCGTGTTGACAAGTACACACCAAGGACATAATTTGTCTCAGAATCACTATACTGATTTACAATTGTGTTGTATGTATAGACTCTCTTATCTCTTGCATACAACCATCCTACCAACCATGGAATTATGGTTCTCTGCAAGAAGTTTTGAAGTTGCTTGGAAGTTTGCCTCCACATCTTTGGAAATATAAGATATGTCCCTGGCATGTTCCACATCACCCTATATGGAGTGTCATCAAAAATTAAGGTATTGTTTGCATCCAAATCCTCAAATATCACTCAAATTTTTGTGATAAACCCTTGTAAATCCTAACATAATATTTGGATTTTGGCAATTTTTGTTACTCATAAACACCTTGAACTTGGTATACTGCTCAGGAAAACATTTTTGTGTGATGCGTTGCACCCTTGTTGAGTTATAGCAACTCCATATCCATAGCTCAAAGTATTCAGCACAAAAATCCAAAAAACTTTGTGCGTCTGGTCGCACCACATGATAAACTTCATCTTTATCCTCCACAAGTCGCATGTGTTGAGCCCAAGATGGCATAGAATCTCCATGTTTCATTTCAATTGTCTTGAGAAGTAACCCCTCTAGATCCAAGATAAGTACTCTTTTGATGTCCTTGAAAGAAAGTGGTAGGTGATAAGGAGATGATTCATTCCTTGGACAAGGTCTTGGAGGAGGTTGGATGGGTAATTCAATAGTTTTCTTCAATTTATGCCAGCATATAGCCAATCCATTTTTCTGTAATGGTTCTGAAATTAAAGAACAAGAACACTTAATGCAAACACAACAATAGACATGAGTTTTACATTGTCTACCCTAAGGTTTTATTAGATACCAAAATCCATCTATGATCTACTCATTAATAGAAAGAAAGTCAAATTAAAATCCTGACTCTTTTTTATGCTACACTCTCTCTTAGTCTCAATACCATGGAGGTCAACTAGACTTAAGTCAACTAATAACTACTACTTGTTGTTAAAGGTATGCTTGAAGTGCATAAGGCTTTACCAATGCTCTAGTGTAGAATGGGTATTTCGGTCTCAAGGTCTACCACTTATCCAAGCAAAGATCCATTTAGATATGGAAACCCAAATTTTCTTAATATAATGATATAGAGTGGACAAGTGGTGAATCCTGAGACCAAACCACTCATGCTACTAGGGATAATAGGTTGGACAAGTGGTGGACCTTGAATGTAAACCCCCCATGTACAAAGTATCAGGGGTTTTGGGTATTTCAATCGACTCTAGCATCTTCGAGACATGGTGGAGCTTACTTCTCTCCATGTTTCAATGGAGTCTATCTTGGATAAATGGTGGAGCATCATTCTCTCCATGTTTCAATGGAGCCTAGCTTGGTCAAGTGGTGGACGTTTGTTTCTCTCTATGTTTGAACAGATTTAGCTTGGACAAGTGGTGGACCTTGGAACAAAATCCCCATGTAAAACATATCATGGACATTACAAGTGGTGAGAAAAAATACCATTCAATATATAACCTTATAGGTTGGACAAGTGGTGGACCTTAACACCCAATTACTATTAATATAATGACATAGAGTGGACAAGTGGTGAATCTTGCGAACAAACCTACTAGGAAAAGTAGGTTGGACAAGTGGTGGACCTTGAATGCAAACCCCCCATGTACAAAATATCACTCATGCTACTAGGAATAATTTGGTATTAAGGTCCATGTTTCAATGGAGCCTAGCTTGGAAAAGTGATGGACCTTTGTTTCTCTCTATGTTTCAATAGAATTAGCTTGGACAAGTGGTGAACCTTGGAACAAAACCCCCATGTAAAGCATGTCATGGGCATTACAAGTGGTGAGAAAAAATACCATTCAAGGTATAACCTTATAGGCTGGACAAGTGGTGGACCTTAGCACCCAATTCCTCTTATTATAATGATATAGAGTGGAAAAGTGGTGAATTGTGAGACCAAACCTACTAGGGATAATAGGGTGGACAAATGGTTGACCTTGAATGTAAATCACCCATGTACAAAATATCATGGGTTTTGCATATTTCAATGGAGCCTAGCATATAGGAGACATGGTGGAACTTACTTATGTCCATGTTTTAATGGAGCCTATCTAGGAGAAATGGTGGAGGTTCCTTCTCTCCATGTTTCAATGGAGCCTAGCTTGGACAAGTCGTGGACCTTTGTTTCTCTCTATGTTTAAATATGGTTAGCTTGGACAAGTGGTGGATCTTGGAATGAAACTCCCATGTAAAACATATCATGGGCATTTCAAGTGGCGAGAAAGGATACCATTTAAGATATAACCTTATAGGTTGGACAAGTGGTGGACCTTAACACAATATAATGACATAGAGTGTACAAGTGGTGAATCTTTAAACCAAACCACTCATGCTACTAGGGAGAATAGGTTAAACAAGCGGTGGGCCTTGAAATAAAACCCCCTAGAGTGTTTCAATGGAGCCTAGCTTGGAAACATGGTAAAGCTTGCTTCTCTCTATGTTTCAATGCAGCCTATCTTGGATAAATGGTGGAGCATCATTCTCTCCATGTTTCAATGGAGCCTAGCTTGGACAAGTGGTGGACCTTTATTTCTCTCTGTGTTTGAATAGAGTTATCTTGGAAAAGTGGTGGACCTTGGAACAAAACCCCCATGTAAAACATATCATGGGCATTACAAGTGGTGAGAAAAAATACCATTTAATATATAACCTTATAGGTTGGACAAGTGGTGGACCTTAACACCCAATTATTCTTAATATAATGACATAGAGTGGATAAGTGGTGAACTTGGGACCAAACCTACTAGGGAAATAGGTTCAACAAGTGGTGGACCTTGAATGTAGACCCCACATGTACAAAATATCACTCATGCTACTAGAAATAATTTGGTATTAAGGTCCATGTTTCAATGCAGCCTAGCTTGGAAAAGTGGTGGACCTTTGTTTCTCTCTATGTTTCAATAGATTTAGCTTGGACAAGTGGTGGACCTTGGAACAAAACCCCCATGTAAATCATGTCATGGGCATTACAAGTGGTGATAAAAAATACCATTCAAGCTATAACATTATAGGTTGGACAAGTAGTGGACCTTAACACCCAATTCCTCTTAATATAATGACATAGAGTGGACAAGTGGTGAATCATGAGACCAAACCTACTAGGGATAATAGGTTGGACAAGTGGTGAACCTTGAATGTAAACCCCCCATGTACAAAATATTATGGGTATTGGGTATTTCAATGGAGCCTAGCAACTTGGAGACATGGTGGAGCTTATTTCTCTCCATGTTTCAATGGAGCCTATCTAGGAGAAACAGTGGAGGTTCCTTCTCTCCATGTTTCAACGAGCCTAGCTTGGACAAGTGGTGGACCTTTCTTTCTCTATATGTTTTAATAGAGTTAGCTTGGACAAGTGGTGGACCTTGGAATGAAACCCCTATGTAAAACATATCATGGGCATTTCAAGATGTGAGAAAGGATACCATTTAAAATATAACCTTATAGGTTGGACAAGTGGTGGACCTTAACACATAGTTCTTCTTAATATAATGACATAGAGTGTACAAGTGGTGAATCTTGAGACCAAACCACTCGTGCTACTAGGGATAATAGGTTGGACAAGTGGTGGACCTTGAATGTAAACCCCTCATGTACAAAATTATGGGTTTAGGGTATTTCAATGGAGCCTAGCTTGGAGACATGGTGGAGATTGCTTCTCTCAATTGTTCAATGGAACCTATCTTGGAGAAATGGTGGATCATCCTTCTCTCCATGTTTCAATGGAGCCTACCTTGGACAAGTGGTGGACCTTTGCTTCTCTCTATGTTTCAATAGAGTTAGCTTGGACAAGTGGTGGGTCTTGGAACAAAACCCCTTTGTAAAACATAGCATGGACATTACAAGTGATAAGGAAAAATATCATTCAAGATATAACCTTACAGGTTGGAAAAGTGGTGATGGACCTTGACAAGTGGTGAAGGATACCATTTAAGATATACCCTTATAGGTTGGACAAGTGGTGGACCTTAACACCCAGTTATTCTTAATATAATGACATAGAGTGGATAAGTGGTGAATCTTAAGACCAAACCACTCATGCTACTAGGTATAATACGTTAGAAAAGTGGTAGACCTTGAATGTAAACACCCCATGTACAAAATATTATGGTTTTAAGGTGTTTCAATGGAGCCTAGAATCTTGGAGACATGGTAGATCTTGATTCTTTCCATGTTTGAATGGCACCTATCTTGGAAAAATGATGGAGGTTACTTCTCTCCATGCTTCAATGGAGCCTAGCTTTGACAAGTGGTGAATCTTTGCTTCTCTCTATGTTTGAATAGAGTTAGCTTGGACAAGTGGTGGACCTTTGCTTCTCTCTATGTTTGAATAGAGTTAGCTTGGACAAGTGGTGGACCTTGGAATGAAACCCCCATGTAAAACATATCATGGGCATTTCAAGTGGTGAGAAAGGATACCATTTAAGATATAACCTTATAGGTTGGACAAGTGGTGGACCTTAATACATAGTTCTTCCCAATATAATGACATAGAGTGTACAAGTGTTGTATCTTGAGACCAAACCACTCGTGCTACTAGGGATAATAGGTTAGACAAGTGGTGGGCCTTGAAATAAAACCCCCCATGTACAAAATAAAATGGGTTTAGGGCATTTAAATGGATCCTAGCTTGGAGACATGGTGGAGCTTTCTTCTCTCCATGCTTCAATGAAGCCTATCTTGGAGAAATGGTGGACCATCCTTCTCTCAATGTTTCAATATAGCTTAGCTTGGACAAGTGGTGGATCTTTGGTTCTCTCTATGTTTCAATAGAGTTAGCTTGGACAAGTGGTGGACATTGAAACAAAACTCCCATGTAAAACATATCATGGGTAGTTCAAGTTGTGAGGAAAAAAAACATTTAAAATATAACCTTATAGGTTGGGCAAGTGGTGGACCTTAACACCCAATCCTTTTTAATACAATGACATAGAGTGGACAAGTGGTGAATCTTGAGACCAAAGCTATCAAGCTACTAGGGATACTAGGTTGGACAAGTGGTGGATCTTGAATGTACATCCCCTATGTACAAAATATCATGGGTTTAGGGTGTTTCAATGGAGTCTAGCATATTGGATACATGGTGGAGCTTGCTTCGCTCCATGTTTCAAGTGGTGGACCTTCAATTATTTTCCCATACCTAGTTTAGACAACCCATACACCTTGCAACTATAAAGGTTGGACGAGTGGTGGATCTTTGTTTATTTCCATGTTTTAATGGATCCTAGCTTGGACAAGTGGTGGAACTTGGAAAAAAGTCCCCCCTGTACAACATAGCTGAGTTTTTTCATGTTTTAATGGAAGAGAGATTTGACAAATGGTGGAGCTTGCTTATCTCCATGTGGATTTTAGAACTAGCTTGGACAAGTGGTGGAGCTTTGCTTTTCTACTCTTCATAATACAATGATGTATAGGTTGGTTACATGGCGAATCTTAAGGCCAAACCTCCCATCTTACTAGAGATGATAGGTTGGACAAGTGTTCAACCTTCTATCATTTCTCCATGCCTATAATTAGACAATTAGTAGAACTAGCGTCTTTCTATGTTGTCTAGCGCTGAGCTTGGACAAGTAGTGGACCTTGCTACTCTCTTCCCTTGGTTTATTAGTTTGAAGACTCATTATATATACTTGCTTAGATCTATATAATTACTCATTAGTTAGGTTACAAGTAGGTATGTAATTTGTGAGCCCCAAGGGACTTTGAATATTGAATAGTAAGAAAGTCAAGTGCTGGTTTGAAGATCTTTTGCTTATCTAAACTAGACTCTAACTCAATAATAAGTCTCTTAAGTTCCACAAATTGTCCTATCTAGGCTCCAAAAGAGTCTTAATTGGTTTGTGCTAGATTCTAACTTCCTTGATGGGGTAGAATCCTAGAAAAATGAGGCACTATAAGTTTTACCTTAGCTCAAATGGATTTTCACTTAAACTAGACTGCAATTTGGCACTCTAGTATCTTTGTCTTGATGGAGTTTAACACTAGATACATAGTAGTGATATTTAAGCTTCATGTCTCTTCACTTGATCGAGATATGAGACCATACTTTCAAGGTCACCACTTGTCTTACCTAAAGACCAATGTGAGACATGGGAGCAAGAAATCCATCCGATATTGTTTTAAGGACTATTACATAGACAATCAATAACTTAAGTAAAGCAAAAAGACTTGGATCTTTCACAATTAATAACTTAAGTAAAGCCAAAAAGACTTGGATCTTTGACAGTTTTGTTCAAACTAAAAAAGCACAATCTCATGCTAACAAAACTATAAATCACAATTGAAAGTTTTGAACGAGAAAAAGATCAGCAATCTTATAAGAAGGATACTTTTCATTTCATTTGATGATTACAAACTAAAAGAAAGTCTCTCAAGAAATTGATAAGCAAAAAATGTAGGTGACTGCTTCATTATTTTGAGCAAACATATCAAAATCTCTATTGATTGAGCTCCATCTAGTAGTATCGTTTGTAAGATCTTGCAGGAAGGAATAAAAAGAAAGATTTGTTAGAGACCATGCACATGAGTGTTCAAGTATGTGTATCAAGAATATATGACATGTCACTAGTACCTTAGGGTTGCTTTCTATCCAACCTTAGAAGATTGTTCTCATCTTTCATCTTATTTATATAAGACTTTGCTGTGGTTGCCTTCAAAACTCCTTTTGTGTTACAACCCAATTGCCTAGCTAAAGTGGTCAATTGGGACACCTTCATGCTTTCAATGGGTGTACGCTCCTTTGCTAAGATCTCTTGTATTTGGGCTCTTCTCATTTCATTGCAGTGGCTTGTGTCACTTGCATTTTCAATGATAGTTTCATCCCTGTCACCTTTTGCAGGTGGTATTCTTCTTGTAAAGAATACCTTAGCTGACCAAACATCATTTTTTTGCTTCCAATACTCCATGATTTGTTTGTATTCACTATCATTTGTCACTATAGGTTGTCCATAACGATTAGAAGCAATTAAATCACGCACATCCCTTCTCTCATCAAGCTGAATCAAGTATGGCAGTAGCTCCTCCAAGAGCATATTGTCAACCATCTTCTCAGCATCAAATTGTGGTGGAAAAATGAAATTGTTTGCTGGTGAAATACATCCCTTGTAAGGAGAGTCATCAATAAGCAATGTTCTTTGTGGATCACATTCAAACCCCATGGCAATTATGGCTAGAGGCTTGAACATTGCCTCAACGTTTGGATTGTCGGGTCTAAACAATTTTTGAGTTTGAGCGGTGTAGCAAACATCTTGCGACCAAATTGCAAAGAAAGGCAATGTATCCTCAGCTAAGTTGTTTAGTGCTGCAAGGATTTGATACACATTATTCCTAGTAGCTATCGACCAAATTGCAACATTAAACCTCTGTAAAATAGTCTTCAAGAATTGGATGCAACCTGGCCTGAGTATAATATATCTTTTTGAATCCATTTGCACTGAGTTGTGGTGTGAGGATGGTTGAGGGGAACGTTTCAACAATAGACCATTTAAATCCAATATAATTGTAAGCATGGATTTCTCAACATCTACGCTACATGACGTAGTACCAATTGGCAATAGCTCGTGAGTGGACTTTTCAGTCTCTTTTGATGTATGTTGCATTTTTGAAGCATCGATTTCTTGGTTCTCATTATTGGAAGCTTGCTCAAGTTGCACAACACTAGACTCTAGTATAGAAATATCATCCATCTTGGGCACTTTAGAAACCATAGAATCTATGGATTCTATAGTTGTTGACTGAACCATAGGAGCATTATCCATCTTAGTTTGTGAATCTAAGAAAACACACACACAAATGGTATCTCAAAACCACTAGAATTTTATTCACCATATTTATATGTAGAACTCCTAGTAAGAAATTTATTTAAGGTAAAGTCGTTGTTAGAATCCTTGCAACCATTTTCAACATTCGTACACCAAACACCACTTGTCTAAAATACAATCTACTAACTCAACATTTTCCATCCTACACTTTATTAAAGATGAGTACTTAAAGTGAAAACGAAAAGCCACCCTTGTTGAGGAAACATGGATACAAGGTCCACCAAATGTCCAACCTAGACTACAAGCAAACAATTAGAGATTTGGCTTAGATTTGGATTCAAAGTCCACCACTTATTCAAGTAAGATAACTCCACTTGTTTAAGACAGTAATGTTTGAAGCCCCACCACTTGTCCAACCTAGACATTGATTAAATTTTGGTAAGATTTATCACAAATCTAGAGTAGAATCAAGATTCTATGGCCAAGGTAGTCAAATAAGTTAGACAACACACAAAGCATAAGAGCACTTTAGATTCTCGTTGAGCATAAACTAAACAATAATCAAATGTTATATTCACTTGAGATTTCATCCATGAAAAATGAAAATGATGCATGCTTGAGATTTCCATCCATGTACAATACTTTACAATGTCAAGTAAAGTTATAGTCAGCAAACAACTCTTCTCCTGCTTCAACTTGACAAATAGTCTCAATGCATACATGGCCATATTCTTCTGACTTGTTGTGTGAAGAGGTGCATTTATGCCAAGGTGGAAAATTTGGATCAAATGTATAGCGTACGTTGGGACAGACATTTGTACTGTGAGAACTATTTATATAGCCCGACACGTTTCCTTCTTCTACACAACCAATAATGTATGATTGATCTTCCTCTTCTACTATGTTTGGATCCTCTAGAAGAGAATATTTATAAGCTCTTGGAAAAAATTTGCATATCTTTTTCCAGTCTTGAAATCTATACTTATGCCCTCCATAGTTTAGAATAGTCAAGCCACTTTCCAGGGTAGTATGCACAAATAGCCCATAACCAGCTCCTTCAATACATGAAAGTCGCACATCAAAATCCACACCGTTAATATGGAAAATTACATGTTTGGGAATAGGAAAATTTGGTGTCCCAAAAGGATCTTTATGCCAATCATAGTGTGAAATACATCTGGTTTTTATATCACTTAACTCCTTTGTGTCTGCAAAAAGAAGAAAATATTATGCATAAAATAATGACAATATCAAAGAAAGATATCATTATTTTATAGTCCAATAGGTCTATTGTATGGAAGACTTAGAGTGCCTCTTACATGGTGCCTCCAAGGTTTCCAAAAAATAAAATCATTGGAAAAAAAAGGCCACTGTGTCTCCAATCTATTGCCCATTTGAAGGATAGAGAGAACCAAGGTCCACCACTTGTCCAAGCTAGACATGGAGCATTGACACAAGATCCAACACTTATCCAAGAACCCTATAGTATATGTGGTAACATGAGATGCATTGATGCAACAAAAGTAGTCTAGCCTCCTCATCCATCTCTTTTTTCTTGTAGCCTAGAGGGATTAGTTTCAAGTCTATCACTAGTCAAAAACTACACATAGAACATTGATACAAGGTTCCACCACATGTGAAACCTATCATCTCTAGTAGCATGGATGGTTTGATATCAAGGTTCATTGCGTGTCCTACCTATACTCTATTGTAGCATAGAGATTCTAGTTTGGTGGTACTACACTTGTCCAAACTTGGCTTGTTGTTGATATCTGGAGGTAATCAAGGGTCCTCCACTTGTCTGTTGAGATGTCGAGCTCTACACCTTGAGCTGGCATCCACTACGAGTCTTGGCCGCTTACGGCATTTACTCACTGGCGCGTTAGGTGACCGACACGGAGGATCTCTACCAGTGATTCTACAGCTGGACTACACTTATAGTGCCAGCCTAGTACGCTTCTAGCGAGTTCACACTTAGTGACCGCATGTACATATGTGCTACTTTTCAGCTTTAGCACTTAGTCATTTTGTACTCTCTTTTCTGAGAAGAAGAAGAAGAAGCTTTCCATCTCTGTGTGTTTTTGTGCTTGTCTTGTGTAGCTCTCTTGCATCCTCATTCTTTACATGGTATCAGAGCCTGGTGCAGGCAAGAGAGGCTAAGAGAGCAAGAGCATCACCATCCCTTCGTTCGCAATCCACGACCAGGTTTTAGGGGTTTTTCGCACAAGTTTCTGAACAGGTCTCCAAAGTGCAGTATACAGAGATTTACTGTACAAGTACAGTGGTTGTGAAACGCTTGATTGTGGACACTCGTTGAGTGTAGAAAGTGTTACAGGAACCACAATAGCAGGTTCAGCAGATTTGCAGGTTTTTGCAAATTGCATCTATTTTGTCTTAGTGCTTCAAGATGTCTGACGGTTTCAGTCAGATTGTTACTGAGAAGCTTGAGAAAAATAACTACCCTGCATGGAAGTTCAGAATAACAAATTTCCTAAAAGGAAAAGGTTATTGGGACTATGTAGAAGGAGACAATGAAAAACCACCAGAGATTCCCGAGGCAAATGCTACAGCAGAACAAAGGAAAGCTTTGAGGGACTGGCAACAAGGCCAGAGAAAAGTGATGTATTGGCTGTCTATGAGCATCACAGATGGCATGATGGGCTATCTACGGGATGCTGAAACCCCCGCCATTGCATGGAGAAACTTAGGCAGAGTGTTCGAGGTGAGCACCAAGGCCAGGAAGCTTCAACTAAAGTCGGAGCTAAATCAGGTTAAGAGGAACAACCTCTCAATCAATGATTATGCCTTGAAGATCAAGAGTATCATTGAGGCTCTTGGATCTATTAAAGTCTCAGTGGAAGACGATGACATTGTCTGTGCATGCTTGGATGGTCTAGGAGATGAGTATGTACATTTTAGGTCTTCCATGAATACAAGAGACGACATCCCCGTGTTCCAAGATTTGATTTCTATGCTTATTCTTGAGGAGAAGAACCTTGACACATCTTCTTCTCATGGCAGAAATAATTCTGAACAGGCCTTCTATTCTAACTCCAACAGAGGTAGAGGTAGAGGTCGTGGTCGAGGCCCAAGGGGTTGCAGGGGCCAATTTCTGGAAGGTCAATCAAATCAAAACAATACAGGTGGTAGGGGAAACCAGTCTCAAGGCAGGGGGAGTCAAAGAGGTCATGGTGCAGGATCAAGCAGGCAGCAACATACTCCAGATAGTAGAGAATGTTGGACTTGTGGTGAAAGAGGTCACATGTCACGTGACTGTCCAAAGGGAAAAGCAAGTAGAAAGAGAGAACAGGGCAACTATGCATCTACTAGCAGAGATGCAGATGACAGCAAAAAGGAGCGCATGTTTGTTATGCAGCATGTAATGAATACAATGACTGCAGAGAATTCCACCCAAGATGATGTTTGGTATGTGGATTCAGGTGCCTCTAATCACATGACGTCTCGTGGAGAGTGGTTTAGAGATATGCGCAAACTAGATGTGCCAGGCTATGTGCAGACAGGAGATGACACAGCTCACCCCATTGCTCATGTAGGGGACATACCTCTAAATACGAAGAGTGGGAAATCAAAGTACTTAGCAGATGTACTTCATGTCCCAAACATTACAAAGAATCTTGTTTCTGTTGGACAAATGGTTGAGCAGGGTTTGCAGGTTCGCTTCAATTCAAATGGCTGTTATGTAGAAGATTTCCAGAATGGCTGTAAGCTGATCACAGAGGAAAAATGTGTGGGCAGAATGTTTACGCTGAATGTAGACATGCCTGAGGTAAAAGCTGCATTATTTGCACAGGGAACAGGTGTTGTGGCTGATGTTGACATTTGGCACAAACGCATTGGCCATGTCAATGAGCAGAGATTGCGCAGCATGCAATCAAAACAGATTGTAAAAGGTTTGCCCAAATTCAAGGTGGATGGTATGCATAAAGTGTTTGCAGCATGCCAGTTTGGAAAATAGTCAAAGGGCTCATTTCCACATGAGCGCAATGTATGTAAAAGGCCACTTGAGGTGGTGCACACAGATGTTTGGGGTCCAACCGATACTGCAAGTATACATGGTTGCAGGTATTATGTCTCTTTCATTGATGACCATACAAGGAAAGTATGGGTCTACTTCATGCGTAACAAAAGTGAAGTGTTTGGTCACTTTCAAGAATTCAAAGTCATGATTGAGAAGGAGACAGATATGCAAATCAAGACATTGAGGTCAGATGGAGGGGGAGAGTACTTCTCTAATGATTTTTCAGATTTTCTGCGAATGCATGGTATACACAGGCAGTTTACATGCAGATATACTCCACAGCAGAATGGGGTCGCAGAAAAGAAAAACAGGCACATTGCAGAGGTTGCACGTGCATTGATGAATGAGAAGAACATGCCTCATCATTTCTACGCTGAAGCTGTAAATACAGCTGTGTACATTATGAACAGGACACCTACAGCTGCGGTGCATGATGTAACACCTGAGGAAAAGTTTACAGGTACAAAGGCTGATTTGGCACACTTGAAAGTGTTTGGCTGCATAGCTTACGTGCATGTACCAGATGAGTTTCGTAGGAAATTGGATCCTAAAGTAGAGAAATGTATTCTTGTGGGATATTCCCTTGAACAAAAGGGGTACAGGTGCTACAATCCTACTACACGAGAATTACGAGTGAGCAGAGATGTAGTCTTTGATGAGATGAGCAGCTGGTACAGTAATGCACATGGCACTATTGGGGCTGATGTAAAAGATGATGTGGTTGTACAAAATGTGAGGCCACAGTCACAGGTTTTGCGTGGACCACAAGAGCCCTCTTCTCGTGGCTCTGTTGAGAAACCATGGAATGGTAGACTACGTACGCAGGTTACTCCACCAACAGGTACAGGGAATGTATCACGAAAAGGAAAGGAAAAGGTTGATGAACCTCCCTTTATGGTTGATGCATCATCAGGTTTTTCACATGTAGACATGGATTCAGATGGTTCTGAACAAAGTCTTGATGAGGAATTTGGAATTCCGGCTGTCAGGACACCTGGTGTAAGGAAAGTACAAGAAGATGCTAGAGGGCAAAGGAGTGACCAAGGACCGCGCAGATCTAATAGAGTCAGAAATCCAGTTCAGAAATTGACTTATGGTGGGTATCTAGCTCATCACCAAGCCTACATGGCTAAGGTGATACAGGATGTGGAGCCCACATGTTTTGAGGATGCAGTTGGAAATGTGCATTGGGATGATGCAATGAATGAAGAGATGGTTGCATTGGAAGCAAATGACACATGGGAGTTGGTGCCATTGCCAAGTGGCAAGAAAGCAATTGGCTGTAAATGGGTGTATAAAACCAAGCATAAGGCTGATGGTAACATTGAGCGTCACAAGGCAAGGCTGGTCAAAAAGGGTTATGCACAGACATATAGCATAGACTATGAGGAGACCTTTGCTCCAGTGGCAAAAATGACGACTGTGAGAGCTGTCATAGCAGTGGCTGCATCTAGAGGATGGATTATGCATCAAATGGATGTAAAGAATGCCTTCTTGAATGGTGAGTTGCAAGAGGAAGTGTATATGGATCAGCCACCTGGTTATGTCGATCCAGGTTACCCAGATTATGTATGCAGACTTCTCAAAGCTTTGTATGGTTTGAAGCAGGGCTCTAGAGCATGGTATGACAGGATTGCCAAGTCTCTTGTCAGTATTGGTTTTAGGAGAGCTCATGCTGATCATTCACTCTATGTACGTGAGAGTGATGTGGGGATTGTGGTCATTACCATATATGTAGATGACCTTATTATTGTTGGTGACAATGCTATGGAGATTGACCATGTGAAGGGTCTTCTCAAACAGGAGTTTGAAATGAAAGATTTGGGCGAGTTGCACTACTTTCTTGGCATTGAGGTGATCAGGACTCCAGAGGGTGTATGGCTATCACAGAGACAGTATGCTTTGGACATGTTGTCAAAGTATGGTATGGCTGATTGTAAGCCAATTTCTATTCCCTTGGATGTGAATGCAAAGCTGAGTGCAGAGAAGGGTGATGTTGTTGAGGATGTCAACATGTACAGGAAGATTGTGGGTAGTCTAATCTACTTGACTATCACGAGGCCAGACTTGAGCTACACAGTAGGCTTGGAGAGTCAGTTCATGCAACTTCCGAGGAAGCCACATTTGGATGGAGTACGACGCACACTTAGGTATGTGCAAGGGACTCTTGACTACGCATTGTTCTATGCAGCAGATGCACCATTAGCATTGTATGGGTATACAAATGCAGATTGGGCAGGTAGCATTGTTGATAGGAGATCTACGAGTGGCTTCATGTTCTCTTTTGGGAGTGCTGCTGTTACTTGGAGCAGCAAAAAGCAGCCTACGGTTGCTTTATCGAGCACAGAGGCCGAGTACAGAGGTGCAGCAGTTGCGGCGTGCGAGGTAGCTTGGCTACGCACATTACTTGAGGACTTGGGAGTGCAGGTGGACCAGCAGATTGTCATTCATTGTGACAACCTCAGCAGCATGCAGTTGGCTAGGAACCCAGTGTTCCATGCTAGGACCAAACACATAGAGGTCCATTACCACTACGTTCAAGAGCGAGTGTTGGCGGGCGACATCGACTTGGTCTACATCAGCACAGAGGAGCAGATAACGGATATCTTTACCAAGGCCCTCGGAGCTGAGAAGCTTCGACGTTTCCGGACTATGCTTGGACTCTGCGACATGCAGAGCTCGAGGGGGAGTGTTGAGATGTCGAGCTCTACACCTTGAGCTGGCATCCACTACGGGTCTTGGCCGCTTACGGCATTTACTCACTGGCGCGTTAGGTGACCGACACGGAGGATCTCTGCCAGTGATTCTACAGCTGGACTACACTTATAGTGCCAGCCTAGTACGCTTCTAGCGAGTTCACACTTAGTGACCGCATGTACATATGTGCTACTTTTCAGCTTTAGCACTTAGTCATTTTGTACTCTCTTTTCTGAGAAGAAGAAGAAGAAGCTTTCCATCTCTGTGTGTTTTTGTGCTTGTCTTGTGTAGCTCTCTTGCATCCTCATTCTTTACAGGACTACACTTATAGTGCCAGCCTAGTACGCTTCTAGCGAGTTCACACTTAGTGACCACATGTACATATGTGCTACTTTTCAGCTTTAGCACTTAGTCATTTTGTACTCTCTTTTCTGAGAAGAAGAAGAAGAAGCTTTCCATCTCTGTGTGTTTTTGTGCTTGTCTTGTGTAGCTCTCTTGCATCCTCATTCTTTACATTGTCCAAGTTAGGCATATAAAACAATTGCAAGGTCCACCATGTGTACAACATATGATTGATTATAGCATGCATGGTCTTATTTCATGGGCAACCATCTTCTCTCCAACATGTGTCCAACCTTGGCTCCATTGAAGCATGGAGAGAAGCAAGGTCCACCACTTATCAAAGCTATTATTTTCTCCCAGTGCTTTCAAAACCCATAATACGTTGTACATGGGGGGGGGGGGGGATTCTTGTTTCAAGGTCCACCACTTGGCTAAGATTGGATCCATTGAAACATAAAGAGAAGCAAGCTCTACCATTTTTCCAAGCTAGGTGCCATTGAAACATGAAAACTCCATAATATGTTGTATACGGGGGGTTTTTTCACGGTCTACCACTTGTCTAAGCTATGGTCCATTGGAACATGGAGAGAATCAAAGCTCCACCACTTTTCTAAGCTAGGATCCATTGAAACATGGAGAGAAGCAAGCTCCATTGTTTGTCTAAGCTAGGCTCCATTGGAAAATGGAGAAAACAAGCTCTACCACTTGCCTATTATTGCATAGAGATTCTGGTTTGAAGGTCCACCACTTGTCCAACCTTGCCTTCATGTATGGAGATAATAAAGAGTGCAATGCTTCTCTAAGCTAGGGACATAAAAGAGTTTCAAGGTCCACTACATATACGATCTATGATGGGTTGTAGCATGGGAGGTTTCATTTTAAGGTTGACCACTTCTCCAGCTCCGCTTGTCCAACCTCAGATCCATTGAAGAATGGAGAATAAAGGTGTACCAACTCTCCAAAATAGGCAAGAAAATCTCTATAAAACCCATGAATTGTTAATATATGCTATGCTGTGGAGTTTTGTTTGAAGGTCCACTCCTTATCCAAGCTACAATCCATTGAAGCATGGAAATAAGTAAGATATATCTATAGTCCAAGATAGGATCCATTGAAACATAGAGAGAATCAAGGTCCACCACTTGTCCAAGCTATGCATGGGTAATTGATATAAGGACCACTACGTTTTCACCTATACTATGCTCTATCATGGATGGTTTCATATACCACCAATTTTCCAACCTATTTAGTAGGTTGTATTATGGGGGTTTGGTTTCAAGGTACTTCACTTGTCTAAGGTGGGTTCCATTGAACCATGGAGAGAAACAATGTCTACCACTTGTCCGAAATATGCTCCTTTAAAACATAAAAGCAAGGTCCACCACTTGTCCAAGCTAATGTTTCTCTCCATTGAAGCATGGAGAGAAACAAGGTCTACCACCTGTCCAAAATATGCTCCATTGAAACATAAAAGCAAGGTCCACCACTTGTCCAAGCTAATATAACAAATGGGTGTTGGTTACAAGGTGTACCACACTTGTCTAAACTAGTCTCCATGCAAGGTCCACCACATGTCCAAGCTATATGATCTTGGTTTGAAGGTCTACCACACCTCTTGAAATTAGGATCCATGTAAGGTCCACCTTTTGTCAAGCTATGCCTTTAGTGAGTACTAAAACTAAGTAAATTGCAGTACTTAAATACCTTTCCAAGCTCATTAAGATTTTGGTCTCTAAGGCCACCACCACATGTCTAATCTATGCTCTAATTGATTACTTATGCTAGTTCTCAAAGTCCAAACATAAGCTCCCTTCTAGCAAGGTTAGTTTAAATTTAGGCTCCAACACCTGTCTAAGCTAGGGTCAATTTATGAAGCATCACCATTTAACCATGCTACGATCTAATGTATCATATCAAGGGGGTATCGATAAAAGGTCCAAAACTTATTGAGTTCAAGCTCTTAAGTAATTAAGTCTTTGTGAGTATTAAATGTTATAGTTTTAGTCTAAAGATCCACCATTCAAAAACTCACGTAATTTATTATTTACATTCAAACCTTGAATGCTTGAGATAAAAAATACAAACTCAATCAATACTATATAAAGCAAAATCTAACATTAAGAGTATCAAATCAGTAACAAGAAACATTAACATGCACAAGAAACTCAAAACATACGTGTCTCCATTTCCAAAAAGTCCTCCATTGACAGAGGATGTTGTTGTTGTTCTTCTTCTTCTCTTTGTGGAGAGCACTCCTCTGTAACAGGCACAATGTCATCTGATTGCGAAGTGGATTGTTGAAGTCCAGCCCATTTTTCTATATCTTCATGAGACTTCGCAAAGTCTAGCAGCATGGTCTCCACGTTTTTTGCCTCCTCCACACTATCAATTAAGCATATAACTTCTTTTTTCTGTTGTATTCCTTCTTGTGCAACCAAGGAGCCATCACCAAAAACATCAACAAGCTTGCGGTCTTCAAAACAATATGTACGAATGTAGTGCTTGACCAAAGCTCTTTTTTTGGCCTCCAAATATTGCAAATGTGACATATCGTTATCTGCTACTTGAAGAAGAGAACAATCAATTGGCATGGGATGTTTGATCTTCTTCTCAGGTCTTCAAATGCATTGCCTTGTCCCAAGAAGGCAATAACTTTTAGGAATTGAATTGCTCCTTTGCAAGGAGCTGATGGAATGTGATGCAATGCACCACAACAATGGTAGCTCAGATTATCTCCCATGGCGTGAAAGGCACATTGCAATTTTGTGAAGTTAGTGAAATCCACAAATGCAAGAAAGACAAATCCAGGATCTGTTGACCCTCCAACAATAGCCAAGATCCCATCCAAAGCATTGTTAAATGTCTCCTCACTCCACTTCAAATTTCCTCCAACGTTTTTTGTCATATCTAAAACACATAAGCCAATAGGCACTTTATTATTGAAGTGGCGCATCAAGTAGAGATTGCCTTCCATTTGTAGGCTCACCACATAGATTGACCATGGCAAATCTCTAGGCTCAGTTTTCTCTTTTTGAAGGTGAATTGCCCATTGCATGTATTTTATTGCTCCATCTGGAAAAGCCATTTTCTTTGTTCCACGCGTCAAACTAGATTTGATCCATTCCTTGCATAGCATTAAAACTATTTTATAAACAACATCATTGATGTTATACATTTTGACCACCTCCTCCCGGTCTTTACATGGTGAAGACTCATTCAAATCGTTGAAGCCTTCAAGAAGTGCATCTTGAATCAATTTGTCTTGCTTCAACTACTTGATTCGATCGTACATGTCAGTTGCATCACCATCCTTTGCACTCTTTGACAGTAAAATCTTCTCATCTCTAATCTCTTCTTGAATAGTCTTTACCTCTGATTCCTCAAGGCCACAAAGGTATCTAAATACAGTTGTTGGGGGTTTCTTATTCTCCTCTTCTAGATTTTCAATGATTTCTATCCAGCAATCATAAACTAAATCAAAGTACGTGACCATGTGTGCCTGTTTAGCAATCCAACTTGCTGCTGCACTCATTCTTGCCAATCGAAGAAAAGCCTAAAAAGAAATAGAGAAATAATTAAACTATTGAGCAAGATTTGTTAATTAAACACTATCAAAAAGACAAAGAAAATAACTTACATCCCATCCGGCACGAGATGCAGATTATCTCCCATGGCGTGAAAGGCACATTGCAATTTCGTGAAGTTAGTGAAATCCACAAATGCAAGAAAGACAAATCCAGGATCTGTTGACCCTCCAACAATAGCCAAGATCCCATCCAAAGCATTGTTAAATGTCTCCTCACTCCACTTCAAATTGCCTCCAACGTTTTTTGTCATATCTAAAACACATAAGCCAATAGGCACTTTATTATTGAAGTGGCGCATCAAGTAGAGATTGCCTTCCATTTGTAGGCTCACCACATAGATTGACCATGGCAAATCTTTAGGCTCAGTTTTCTCTTTTTGAAGGTGAATTGCCCATTGCATGTATTTTATTGCTCCATCTGGAAAAGCCATTTTCTTTGTTCCACGCGTCAAACTAGATTTGATCCATTCCTCGCATAGCATTAAAATTGTTTTATAAACAACATCATTGATGTTATACATTTTGACCACCTCCTCCCAGTCTTTACATGGTGAAGACTCATTCAAATTGTTGAAGCCTTCAAGAAGTGCATCTTGAATCAATTTGTCTTGCTTCAACTGCTTGATTCGATCATACATGTCAGTTGCATCACCATCCTTTGCACTCTTTGAAAGTAAAATCTTCTCATCTCTAATCTCTTCTTGAATAGTCTTTACCTCTGATTCCTCAAGGCCACAAAGGTATCTAAATACAGTTGTTGGGGGTTTCTTATTCTCCTCTTCTAGATTTTCAATGATTTCTATCCAGCAATCATAAATTAAATCAGAGTACGTGACCATGTGTGCCTATTTAGCAATCCAACTTGCTGATGCACTCATTCTTGCCAATCAAAGAAAAGCCTAAAAAGAAATAGAGAAATAATTAAACTATTGAGCAAGATTTGTTAATTAAACACTATCAAAAAGACAAAGAAAATAACTTACATCCCATCCGGCAAGAGATGCATGTCCCTCTGCAATTCCACTTGCTGCCTTTGGTGGTTGTCCTGAGAAGATCCATTGACTCCGTAAATGTCTCAATATTTGGTTGTAAGGTTGCTTGACATACAGTGCCTGAGCCTCCTCATTTGCAATGGCAGATATAGCAGTTGCAACAAATGGAGGAGCATTCACAACAATGCGAGCCTTTCTAAATTTATACACGCTAATCAGTCTTTCAAATATCTCTTTGTTGTTTTGTTCATTGTGAAGCAAAACTTTTGCAGCATAGATTGAATGCTGCCCATCAAGAATCCAATAATGATAATCTTTAATTTTTTGCTCATCTACCTCTTCTACTGCCACAGGCTTGGTCGTACTCCGTGAAAATCCAAATAACACACTTTCAGCGTGTTTTTTATCCATAATACGTGCATTATAGTGATCAGGAGCAAGCCAACAATTTTGAATAGGGATATCAAATTCCCTATATTGGAAAGGAAAATAATTTATGTACTTATTCATTCCACCTGTATCTTTTTCTTGTCCTTTCATGGCCTCAGCTTCTAAAACATCTGGATCCACAATTCTCATCTTTGACATTGAACCCTTTGTTGATGAGGATGCCAAAGATGCCTTGTCTACATCCAAAATGGAACTAGTTCGCTTAGCTGCTACTTTTTTCACTTTTGCTTGCTTCTTTGTGGATGGAGGTCGTGAAGCTTTCACCTTTTTTTGTTGTAGTGTGGCAATGATGGAGCGTTGAAGTTGATCTGCTGTGATGTTTGGATTTGATTCTGCAAACTTCCATCCTCGAGAAAACATTGTCTCTTCTTTGTTTCTAGACATGCGCTCCAATGCATATGCTCCTGGAGATAGTTGAAATTCTAGATTCATTGGAACTAGAATGTCAATGCATTCCACCTCCGGATGATTATCAACTACAGAGACAGATGCTTCCACAACTTGTCCAACATTTTCAAACAAGCTATCATTCTCCTTTTTGGTAATAAATAGATGCACCTTATGAAATTGTGCACCCTCAATACCATGTATGTCCAAATACCATTTCCTAACATCATTGCAAGTATAGTCAACTAAGACAGCAACCCTTGCAACCTGTTTTTTTGGAGCCATCTTTCCTGAAACAAAAAAAACCAAATGTTATTTTAGCATATACTTTTTTGTAATGAATTAAGTTTGTGTGAATACAAGGTCCACCACTTGTTCAAGTTAGATCTAAGCAAGTATACATAGTAATCTTTTAAGCTAGTAAACTAAGGGAAGGGAGAAGTAAGGTCCACCACTTGTCCAAGCTCATCTCTAGACAACATGGAGAGATTCGAGGTCTACTAATTGTCTAATATAGGCTAACTATATTGAAACATAGCGAGAAGAAAAGGTCCACTACTTGTCCAATCTAGGGTCCATTGAAACAAGGAGAGAAGGATGCTCCACCATTTGTCCAAAATAGGCTCCATTGAAACATGAAGAGAAGCAATATGCACCATGTCTTCGAGATGCTAGGCTCCATTGAAATACCTTAAACCCATGATATTTTGTATATGTGGGGCTTAAATTCAAGGTCCACCACTTGTCCAACCTATTCTCCCTAGTAGCATGAGTGGTTTTGATCTCAAGATTCACATTTTTTCCACTCTATGTCATTATATTAAGAAGATCTGAGTGTTAAGGTCCACCACTTGTCCAACCTATAAGGCTATATCTAAAATGATATTATTTACCACCACTTGGAATGCACATGATAGGTTTTACATAGGGGTCTAGTTCCAAGGTCCACCACTTGTCCAAGCTAACTCTATTGAAACATAGAGAGAATAAAAGGTCCACCACTTGTCCAAGCTAGGCTCCATTGAAACATGGAGAGAAGGATGCTCCACCATTTGTCCAAGCCAGGCTCGATTGAAACATGAAGAGAAGCAAGCTGCACCATGTCTCCAAAATGCTAGGCTCCATTGAAATATCCTAAACCCATGATATTTCGTACATGGGGGGTTTACATTCAAGGTCCACCACTTGTCCAACCTATTATCACTAGTAGCATGAGTGGTTTGGTCTCAAGATTCACCACTTTTCCACTCTATGTCATTATATTAAGAAGATCTGGGTGTTACGGTCCACCACTTGTCCAACCTATAAGGCTATATCTTAAAGGGTATTCTTTCTGACCACTTGGAATGACCATGATAGGTTTTACATGGGGGTTTGGTTCCAAGGTCCACCACTTGTCCAAGATAACTCTATTGAAACATAGAGAGAAGCAAAGGTCCACCACTTGTCCAAGCTAGGGTCCATTTAAACATGGAGAGAAGGATGCTCCACCATTTGTCCAAGATAGGCTCCATTGAAACATGAACAGAAGCAAGCTGCACCATGTCTCCAAGATGCTAAGATCCATTGAAATACCTTACACCCACGATATTTTGTACATGGGGAGTTTACATTCAAGGTCCACCACTTGTCCAACCTATTATCTCTAGTAGCATGAGTGGTTTGGTCTCAAGATTCACCACTTTTCCACTCTATGTCATTACGTTAAGAAGATCTGTGTGTTAAGGTCGACCACTTGTCTAACCTATAAGGGTATATCTTAAAGGGTATTATTTCTCACCACTTGAAATGTCCATGATATGTTTTACATGGGGGTTTGGTTCCAAGGTCCACCACTTGTCCAAGCTAACTCTATTGAACCATAGAGAGAAACAAAGGTCC
Organism: Adiantum capillus-veneris; assembly: GCF_014529385.1. NCBI lineage: Eukaryota > Viridiplantae > Streptophyta > Polypodiopsida > Polypodiales > Pteridaceae > Adiantum > Adiantum capillus-veneris. The sequence continues at coordinate 17,364,194 of NC_140941.1, read as the reverse complement.
ACCACTTGTCCAATCTAGGCTCCATTGAAATATGGAGAGAAGGATGCTCTATCATTTGTCGAAGCTAACTCTATTGAAACGTGGGGGGTTTACATTCAAGGTCCACCACTTGTCCAACCTATTAACGCTAGTAGCATGAGTGGTTTAGTATCAAGATTCACCACTTTTTCACTCTATGTCATTATATTAAGAATATTTCGGTGTTGACGTCCACCACTTGTCCAACCTATAAGGCTATATCTTAAGGGTTATTCTTTCTCACCACTTGGAGTGACTATGATAGGTTTTACATGGGGGTTTGGTTCCAAGGTCCACCACTTGTCCAAGAAAACTCTATTGAAACATAGAGAGAAGCAAAGGTCCACCACTTTTCCAAGCTAGGGTCCATTGAAACATGGAGAGAAGGATGCTCCACCATTTGTCCAAGATACGCTCCATTGAAACATGAAGAGAAGCAAGCTACACCATGTCTCCAAGATGCTAATCTCCATTGAAATACCTTAAACCCATGATATTTCGTACATGGGGGGTTTACATTCAAGGTCCACCACTTGTCCAACCTATTATCTCTAGTAGCATGAGTGGTTTGGTCTCAAGATTCACCACTTTTCCACTCTATGTCATTATATTAAAAATATCTGGGTGCTAAGGTCCACCACTTGTCCAGCCTATAAGGCTATATCTTAAACTTTATTCTTTCTCACCACTTGGAGTTACCATGATAGGTTTTACATGGGAGTTTTGTTACAAGGCCCACCACTTGTCCAAGCTAAATCTATTGAAACATAGAGAGAAGCAAAGGTCCACCACTTGTCCAAGCTAGGCTCCATTGAAACATGGAGAGAAGGATGCTCCACCATTTGTCAAAGATAGGCTCCATTGAAACAAGAAGAGAAGCAAGCTGCACCATGTCTCCAAGATGCTAGGCTCCATTGAAATACCTTAAACCCATGATATTTCGTACATGGGGGTATACATTCAAGGTCCACCACTTGTCCAACCTATTATCCTTAGTAGCATGAGTGGTTTGGCCTCAGGATTCACCACTTTTCCACTCTATGTTGTTATATTAAGAAGATCTAGGTTTTAAGGTCGACCACTTGTCCAACCTATAAGGCTAGATCTTAAAGGGTATTATTTATCACCACTTGGAATGACCATGATATGTTTTACATGGGGGTTTGGTTCCAGGGTCCACCACTTGTCCAAGCTAACTCTATGGAAACATAGAGAGAAGCAAAGGTCCACCACTTGTCCAAGCTAGGCTCCATTCAGACATTTAGAGAAGGATGATCCCCCATTGGTGGAAGATAGGCTCCATCAAAACATGAAGAGAAGCAAGCTGCACCATGTCTCCAAGATGCTAGGCTTCATCGAAATACCTTAAACCCAGGATATTTTGTACATGGGGGGTTTACATTCAAGGGCCACCACTTATCCAAGCTATTATCACTAGTAGGATGAGTGGTTTTGTCTCAAGATTCACCACTTTTCCACTCTATGTCATTATATTAAGAATATGTGGGTGTTAAGGTCCACTACTTGTCCAACCTATAAGTTTATATCTTAAAGGTTATTCTTTCTTACCACTTGGAGTGACCATGATAGGTTTTATATTAGGGTTTGGTTACAAGCTCCACCACTTGTCCAAGCTAACTCTATTGAAACAGAGAGAGGATTAAAGGTCCACCACTTGTCCAAGCTAGGCTCTATTGAAACATGGAGAGAAGGATGCTCCACCATTTGTCCAAGATAGGCTCCATTGAAACATGACGAGAAGCAAGCTACACCATGTCTCCAAGATGCTAGGTCCATCGAAAAACATTAAACCCATGATATGTCGTAGATGAGGGGTTTACATTCAAGGTCCAAAACTTGTCCAAGCTATTATTGGTAGTAGCCTGAGTGGTTTGGTCTCAAGACTCACCACCTTTCCACTCTATGTCATTATATTAAGAATATGTGGGTGTTAAGGTCCACCACTTGTCCAACCTATAAGGCTACATCTTAAAGGTTATTCTTTCGTACCACTTGGAGTGACCATGATAGGTTTTACATGGGGGTTTGGTTCCACGTTCCACCACTTGTCCAAGCTAACTCTATTGAATCATAGAGAGAAGCAAAGGTCCACCACTTGTCCAAGCTAGGCTCCATTGAAACATGGAGAGAAGGATGCTCCACCATTTGTCGAATCTAACTCTATTGAAACATGGGGGGTTTACGTTCAAGGTCCACCACTTTGCGAAGCTATTACCGCTAGTAGCATGAGTGGTTTTGTCTCAAGAATCACCACTTTTTCACTCTATGTCATTATGTTAAGAATATTTGGGTGTTAAGGTCCACCACTTGTCCAACCGATAAGACTATATCTTAACACTAGGTTGGTAATGGGACACTTTTATGTCCTGTTAAGTGACCATTTTTCTTGAATTATGTCAAGAGTTTCAAAATGGATTTTGAGGTGCTATCTATCTAGAAAGTTGTTTCATGAGCTGAAAAAAACTCGACATTTTTTTGGAATATCAATTCCATCTTTAACCTTGTCCTTGCACAACATTTCACAACCTAAACTGTGTGAAAAAACGGGTCCTGTTTTTGGCTTTTTTCAACATTTTGCAACTATACCACTCTAGAATGCATTTTCGGGAGGTCTACAATGCTAGAGAACTATCTTTAGTAGGCCTCAACATGTCCTGATTCTTCTAGGGAGAAATAAATATTAAAGTTGTAAGTTATGACCAAATTACAAAAATTGTCAAATCCTGTTTTTTAGCCAATTTTAGCCCTTCTATGATTTTTTTGGTGGATTTAATGATATCCAAATGCATTTTTGATTTTCTATGTCGCATATTGTAATATAAAGCTAATATTCCTTGAGTTTTGGGGCACCTAATACCCTATTTTGCATAGTATACAACGATGGTTGATTTTTTCAATTATAGAAGAAAACGAAACATTCTAGTATATCAAGTATAGCTTTTTCAATATTGTTAGTTTCTTGTGATAACTACATGCATTTTGTAGGTAGTAGCCATATCTAGTCACAAGGATCAAATTTGGTTAGATATTGAATAGTTTCTATGGGATTCTATAACTCATAATGTTGAACCCAGTTTTTTCATGTTTGCTGTATTTAGCACTTCATCTTTGTCCCCAAGATTCCCCTTGGTAAGAGATGTATTATTCTTTTGACATGCTCCATGGCTTCTTATGAACATAAACGACAATAGGGAACTAACAAAACATGCATATATTATTTGTATTGAGTGTGGCTATAGAAACTTTGATGATAGGTTTGCAGAATGGTAAAAATTCAATTTTTTTGTACCTATTTATTTTGGTAAAACAAAAAATAGTGAGTGAGAAGCAATCATATGTTCTGATCACCAACCCATTGAAGTTAACTAGGGAATTTATCTCAAGTCCTAAAAAAATCCCTAATCTTATTTTTATGTAACAAAACGTAAGAAATTACTGTTTTGATGAAAATGCACTGGTCCATCAACTTTGGAGGCTTGGTGTGACCAAAAGTTGAGAAATTTTACAAGTTTCTTATTTTTTCCATGTGTAGACCTCATGAAAGGATTTTACAAAATGAGTGGATCTACTATGGTTTTGAAGGTTTTTTTCAAAACCCTGAAAGGACACTTTTATGTCCTGTTAGGTTACCAACCTAGTGTTAAAGGTTATTCTTTCTCACGACTTGGAGTGACCATCATAGGTTTTACATTGGGGTTTGGTTCCAAGGTCCACCACTTGTCCAAGCTAACTCTATTGAAACATAGAGAGAAGCAAAGGTCCACCACTTGTCCAAGCTAGGGTCCATTGAAACATGGAGAGAAGGATGCTCCACCATTTGTCCAAGATAGGCTCCATTGAAACATGAAGAGAAGTAAGGTGCACCAAGTCTCCAAGATGCTAGGCTCCATCTAAATACCTTAAACCCACGATATTTCGTAGATGGGGGGTTTACATTCAAGGTCCACCACTTGTCCAACCTATAAGTCTATATCTTAAAGGATATTGTTTCTTACCACTTGGAGTGACCATGATAGGTTTTATATGGGGGTTTGGTTCCAAGATCCACACTTTGTCCAAGCTAACTCTATTGAAACAGAGAGAGAAGAAAAGGTCCACCACTTGTCCAAGCTAGGCTCCATTGAAACATGGAGAGAAGGATGCTCCACCATTTGTCCAAGATAGGCTCAATTGAAACATGACGAGAAGCAAGCTGCACCATGTCTCCAAGATGCTAGGCTCCATCGAAAAACATTAACCCCATGATATCTCGTAGATGAGCGGTTTACATTCAAGGTCCAAAACTTGTCCAAGCTATTATTGGTAGTAGCCTGAGTGGTTTGGTCTCAAGATTCACCACTTTTCCACTCTATGTCATTATATTAAGAATATGTGGGTGTTAAGGTCCACCACTTGTACAACCTATAAGGCTACATCTTAAAGGTTATTCTTTCTTACCACTTGGAGTGACCATACTAGGTTTTACATGGGGGTTTGGTTTCAAGTTCCACCACTTGTCCAAGCTAACTCTATTGAATTATAGAGACAAGCAAAGGTTCACCACTTGTCTAAGCTAGGCTCCATTGAAATATGGAGAGAAGGATGCTCCATCATTTCTCGAAGCTAACACTATTGACACATGGGGGGTTTACGTTCAAGGTCCACCACTTGTCCAAGCTATTACCGCTAGTAGCATGAGTGGTTTGGTCTCAAGATTCACCACTTTATCACTCTATGTCATTATATTATGGATATCTGGGTGTTAAGGTCCACCACTTGTCCAACCTATAAGGCTATATCTTAAAGGTTATTCTTTCTCACGACTTGGAGTTACCATGATAGGTTTTACATTGGGGTTTGGTTCCAAGGTCCACCAATTGTCTAATCTAACTCTATTGAAACATAGAGAGAAACAAAGGTCCACCACTTGTGCAAGCTAGGGTCCATTGAAACATGGAGAGAAGGATGCTCCACCATTTGTCCAAGATAGGCTCCATTGAAACATGAAGAGAAGCAAGGTGCACCATGTCTCCAAGATGTAAGGCTCCATCTAAATACCTTAAACCCACGATATTTCGTAGATGGGGGGTTTACATTCAAGGTCCACCACTTGTCCAACCTATTATCGCTAGTAGCATGATTAGTTTGCTCTCAAGATTCACCACTTTTCCACTCTATGCCATTATACTAAGAATATCTGGGTGTTAACGTCCACAACCTGTACAACCTATAAGGATATATCATTAAGGTTATTCTTTCTCACCACTTGGAGTGAACATGATAGGTTTTACATGGGGGTTTGGTTCCAAGGTCCACAACTTGTCCAAGCTAACTCTATTGAAACATAGAGAGAAACAAAGGTCCACTACTTGTCCAAGCTAGGCTCCATTGAAAGATGCAGAGAACGATGCTCCAGCATTTGTCGAAGCTAAGTCTATTGAAACATGGGGGGTTTACGTTCAAGTTCCACCACTTGTCCAAGCTAGTATCGCTAGTAGCATGAGTGGTTTTGTCTTAAAATTCACCACTTTTTCACTCTATGTCATTATATTAAGAATATTTGGGTGTTAAGGTCCATCACTTGTCCAACCTATAAGGCTATATTTTAAAGGTTATTCTTTCTCACCACTTGGAGTGACCATGATAGGTTTTACATGGGGGATTGAGTTCCAAGGTCCACCACTTGTCCAAGCTAACTCTATTGAATCATAGAGAGAAGCAAAGGTCCACCACTTGTCCAAGCTAGGGTCCATTGAAACATGGAGAGAAGGATGCTCCACCATTTGTCCAAGATAGGCTCCATCAAAAAATGAAGAGAAGCAAGCTGCAATATGTCTCCAAGATGCTAGGCTCCATTGAAATACCTTAAACCCAGGATATTTTGTACATGGGAGGTTTACATTCAAGGGCCGATACTTGTCCAAGCAATTATCGCTAGTAGCATGAGTGGCTTTGTCTAAGGATTCACCACTTTTCCACTCTATGTCATTATATTCAGAATATGTGGGTGTTAAGGTCCACCACTTGTCCAACCTATAAGTCTATATCTTAAGGGTTATTCTTTCTCACCACTTGGAGTGACTATGATAGGTTTTACATGGGGGTTTGGTTCCAAGGTCCACCACTTGTCCAAGAAAACTCTATTGAAACATAGAGAGAAGCAAAGGTCCACCACTTGTCCAACCTATTATCTCTAGTAGCATGAGTGGTTTGGTCTCAAGATTCACCACTTTTCCACTCTATGTCATTATGTTAAGAATATCTGGGTGCTAAGGTCCACCACTTGTCCAACCTTTAAGGCTATATCTTAAACTTTATTCTTTCTCACCACTTCGAGTTACCATAATAGGTTTTACATGGGAGTTTGGTTACAAGGCCCACGACTTGTCCAAGCTAAATCTATTGAAACATAGAGAGAAGAAAAGTTCCACCACTTGTCCAAGCTAGGCTCCATTGAAACATGGAGAGAAGGATGCTCCACCATTTGTCAAAGATAGGCTCCATTGAAACATGAAGAGAAGCAAGCTGCACCATGTCTCCAAGATGCTAGGCTCCATTGAAATACCTTAAACCCATGATATTGCGTATATGGGGGTATACATTCAAGGTCCACCACTTGTCCAACCTATTATCCTTAGTAGCATGAGTGGTTTGGTCTCAGGATTCACCACTTTTCCACTCTATGTCATTATATTAAGAATATGTGGGTGTTAAGGTCCACCACTTGTCCAACCTATAAGTCTATATCTTAAGGGTTATTCTTTCTCACCACTTGGAGTGACTATGATAGGTTTTACATGGGGGTTTGGTTCCAAGGTCCACCACTTGTCCAAGAAAACTCTATTGAAACATAGAGAGAAGCAAAGATCCACCACTTGCCCAAGCTAGGGTCCATTAAAACATGGAGAGAAGGATGCTCTACCATTTGTCCAAGATACGCTCCATTGAAACATGAAGAGAAGCAAGCTACACCATGTCTCCAAGATGCTAATCTCCATTGAAATACCTTAAACCCATGATATTTTGTACATGGGGGGTTTACATTCAAGGGCCACCACTTGTCCAAGCTATTATCGCTAGTAGCATGAGTGGTTTGGTCTCAAGATTCACCACTTTTCCACTCTATGTCATTATATTAATAATATGTGGGTGTTAAGGTCCACCACTTGTCCAACCTATAAGTTTATATCTTAAAGGTTATTCTTTCTTACCACTTGGAGTGACCATGATAGGTTTTATATGGGGGTTTGGTTCCAAGCTCCACCACTTGTCCAAGCTAACTCTATTGAAACAGAGAGAGGATCAAAGGTCCACCACTTGTCCAAGCTAGGCTCCATTGAAACATGGAGAGAAGGATGCTCCACCATTTGTCCAAGATAGGCTCCATTGAAACATAACGAGAAGCAAGCTGCACAATGTCTCCAAGATGGTAGGCTCCAACAAAAAACATTAAACCCATGATATGTCGTATATGAGGGGTTTACATTCAAGGTCCAAAACTTGTCCAAGCTATTATTGGTAGTAGCCTGAGTGGTTTGGTCTCAAGATTCACCACTTTTGCACTCTATGTCATTATATTAAGAATATGTGGGTGTTAAGGTCCACCACTTGTCCAACCTATAAGGCTACATCTTAAAGGTTATTCTTTCGTACCAGTTGGAGTGACCATGATAGGTTTTACATGGGGGTTTGGTTCCAAGGTCCACCACTTGTCCAAGCTAACTCTATTGAATCATAGAGAGAAGCAAAGCTCCTCCACTTCTCCAAGCTAGACTCCATTGAAACATGAAGAGAAGCAAGGTGCACCATGTCTCGAAGGTACTAGGCTCCATCTAAATACCTTAAACCCACCATATTTTGTTGATGGGGGGTTTACATTCAAGGTCCACCACTTGTCGAACCTATAAGTCTATATCTTAAAAGTTATTCTTTCTTACCACTTGGAGTGACCATGATAGGTTTTATATGGGGGTTTGGTTCCAAGCTCCACCACTTGTCCAAGCTAACTCTATTGAATCAGAGAGAGAAGAAAAGGTCCACCACTTGTCCAATCTAGGCTCCATTGAAACATGGAGAGAAGGATGCTCCACCATTTGTCCAAGATAGGCTCCATTGAAACATGACGAGAAGCAAGCTGCACCATGTCTCGAAGATGCTAGGTTCCATCGAAAAACATTAACCCCATGATATCTCGTAGATGAGGGGTTTACATTCAAGGTCCAACACTTGTCCAAGCTATTATTGGTAGTAGCCTGAGTGGTTTGGTCTCAAGATTCACCACTTTTCCACTCTATGTCATTATATTAAGAATATGTGGGTGTTAAGGTCCACCACTTGTACAACCTATAAGGCTACATCTTAAAGGTTATTGTTTCTTACCACTTGGAGTGACCATAATAGGTTTTACATGGGGGTTTGGTTTCAAGTTCCACCACTTGTCCAAGCTAACTCTATTGAATTATAGAGACAAGCAAAGGTTCACCACTTGTCTAGGCTAGGCTCCATTGAAACATGGAGAGAAGGATGCTCCATCATTTCTCGAAGCTAACTCTATTGACACATGTGCGGTTTACGTTCAAGGTCCACCACTTGTCCAAGCTATTACCGCTAGTAGCATGAGTGGTTTGGTCTCAAGATTCACCACTTTATCACTCTATGTCATTATATTAAGGATATCTGGGTGTTAAGGTCCACCACTTGTCCAACCTATAAGGCTATATCTTAAAGGTTATTCTTTCTCACGACTTGGAGTTGCCATGATAGGTTTTACATTGGGGTTTGGTTCCAAGGTCTACCACTTGTCCAAGCTAACTCTATTGAAACATAGAGAGAAGCAAAGGTCCACCACTTGTGCAAGCTAGGGTCCATTGAAACATGGAGAGAAGGATGCTCTACCATTTGTCCAAGATAGGCTCCATTGAAACATGAAGAGAAGCAAGGTGCACCATGTCTCCAAGATGCTAGGCTCCATCTAAATACCTTAAACCCACAATATTTCGTAGATGGGGGGTTTACATTCAAGGTCCACCACTTGTCCAACCTATTATCGCTAGTAGCATGATAGTTTGCTCTCAAGATTCACCACTTTTCCACTCTATGCCATTATACTAAGAATCTCTGGGTGTTAAGGTCCACCACTTGTACAACCTATAAGGATATATCATTAAGGTTATTATTTCTCACCACTTGGAGTGAACATGATAGGTTTTACATGGGGGTTTGGTTCCAAGGTCCACAACTTGTCCAAGCTAACTCTATTGAAACATAGAGAGAAACAAAGGGCCACTACTTGTCCAAGCTAGGCTCCATTGAAAGATGGAGAGAACGATGCTCCACCAATTGTCGAAGCTAAGTCTATTGAAACATGGGGGGTTTATGTTCAAGTTCCACCACTTGTCCAAGCTATTATCTCTAGTAGCATGAGTGGTTTTGTCTCAAAATTCACCACTTTTTCACTCTATGTCATTATATTAAGAATATTTGGGTGTTAAGGTCCATCACTTGTCCAACCTATAAGGCTATATTTTAAAGGTTATTCTTTCTCACCACTTGGAGTGACCATGATAGGTTTTACATGGGGGATTGAGTTCCAAGGTGCACCACTTGTCCAAGCAAACTCTATTGAATCATAGAGAGAAGCAAAGGTCCACCACTTGTCCAAGCTAGGGTCCATTGAAACATGGAGAGAAGGATGCTCCACCATTTGTTCAAGATAGGCTCCATCGAAAAATGAAGAGAAGCAAGCTGCAACATGTCTCGAAGATGCTAGGCTTCATCAAAATACCTTAAACCCAGGATATTTTGTACATGGGAGGTTTACATTCAAGGGCCGATACTTGTCCAAGCAATTATCGCTAGTAGCATGAGTGGATTTGTCTAAGGATTCACCACTTTTCCACTCTATGTCATTATATTAAGAATATGTGGGTGTTAAGGTCCACCACTTGTCCAACCTATAAGTCTATATCTTAAGGGTTATTCTTTCTCACCACTTGGAGTGACTATGATAGGTTTTACATGGGGGTTTGGTTCCAAGGTCCACCACTTGTCCAAGAAAACTCTATTGAACCATAGAGAGAAGCAAAGATCCACCACTTGTCCAAGCTAGGGTCCATTAAAACATGGAGAGAAGGATGCTCTACCATTTGTCCAAGATACGATCCATTGAAACATGAAGAGAAGCAAGCTACACCATGTCTCCAAGATGCTAATCTCCATTGAAATACCTTAAACCCATGATATTTTGTACATGGGGGGTTTACATTCAAGGTCCACCACTTGTCCAACCTATTATCTCTAGTAGCATGAGTGGTTTGGTCTCAAGATTCACCAATTTTTCACTCTATGTCATTATATTAAGAATATCTGGGTGCTAAGGTCCACCACTTGTCCAACCTATAAGGCTATATCTTAAACTTTATTCTTTCTCACCACTTGGAGTTACCATAACAGGTTTTACATGGGAGTTTGGTTACAAGGCCCACCACTTGTCCAAGCTAAATCTATTGAAACATAGAGAGAAGCAAAGGTTCACCACTTGTCCAAGCTAGGCTCCATTGAAACATGGAGAGAAGGATGCTCCACCATTTGTCAAAGATAGGCTCCATTGAAACATGAAGAGAAGCAAGCTGCACCATGTCTCCAAGATGCTAGGCTCCATTGAAATACCTTAAACCCATGATATTTCGTACATGGGGGTATACATTCAAGGTCCACCACTTGTCCAACCTATTATCCTTAGTAGCATGAGTGGTTTGGTCTCAGGATTCACCACTTTTCCACTCTATGTCGTTATATTAAGAAGATCTAGGTTTTAAGGTCGACCACTTGTCCAACCTATAAGGCTAGATCTTAAAGGATATTATTTATCACCACTTGGAATGACCATGATATGTTTTACATGGGGGTTTGGTTCCAAGGTCCACCACTTGTCCAAGCTAACTCTATGGAAACATAGAGAGAAGCAAAGGTCCACCACTTGTCCAAGCTAGGCTCCATTGAGACATTTAGAGAAGGATGATCCCCCATTGGTGGAAGATAGGCTCCATCGAAACATGAAGAGAAGCAAGCTGCACCATGTCTCCAAGATGCTAGACTTCATCGAAATACCTTAAACCCATGATATTTTGCACATGGGAGGTTTACATTCAAGGGCCACCACTTGTGCAAGCTATTATCGCTAGTAGCATGAGTGGTTTTGTCTCAAGATTCACCACTTTCCCACTCTCTATCATTATATTAAGAATATGTGGGTGTTAAGGTCCACCACTTGTCCAACCTATAAGTTTATATCTTAAAGGTTATTCTTTCTTACCACTTGGAGTGACCATGATAGGTTTTATATGGGGGTTTGGTTCCAAGCTCCACCACTTGTCCAAGCTAACTCTATTGAAACAGAGAGAGGATCAAAGGTCCACCACTTGTCCAAGCTAGGCTCCATTGAAACATGGAGAGAAGGATGCTCCACCATTTGTCCAAGATAGGCTCCATTAAAACATAACAAGAAGCAAGCTGCAGAATGTATTCAAGATGCTAGGCTCCAACGAAAAACATTAAACCCATGATATGTCGTAGATGAGGGGTTTACATTCAAGGTCCAAAACTTGTCCAAGCTATTATTGGTAGTAGCCTGAGTGGTTTGGTCTCAAGATTCCCCACTTTTTCACTCTATGTCATTATATTAAGAATATGTGGGTGTTAAGGTCCATCACTTGTCTAACCTATAAGGCTACATCTTAAAGGTTATTCTTTCGTACCACTTGGAGTGACCATGATAGGTTTTACATGGGGGTTTGGTTCCAAGGTCCACCACTTGTCCAAGCTAACTCTATTGAATCATAGAGAGAAGCAAAGCTCCACCACTTCTCCAAGCTAGACTCCATTGAAACACGGAGAGAAGGATGCTCCACCGTTTGTCGAAGCTAACTCTATTGAAACATGGGGGGTTTACGTTCAAGGTCCTTCACTTTTCCAAGCTATTACGGCTAGTAGCATGAGTGGTTTTGTCTCAAGATTCACCACTTTTTCCCTCTATGTCATTATGTTAAGAACATTTGGGTGTTAAGGTCCACCACTTGTCCAACCTATAAGACTATATCTTAAAGGTTATTCTTTCTCACGACTTGGAGTGACCATGATAGGTTTTACATTGGGCTTTGGTTCCAAGGTCCACCACTTGTCCAAGCTAACTCTATTGAAACATAGAGAGAAGCAAACCTCCACCACTTGTCCAAGATAGGGTCCATTGAAACATGGAGAGAAGGATGCTCCACCATTTGTCCAAGATAGGCTCCATTGAAACATGAAAAGAAGCAAGGTGCACCATGTCTCCAAGATGCTAGGATCCATCTTAATACCTTAAACCCACCATATTTCATTGATGGGGGGTTTACATTCAAGGTCCACCACTTGTCCAACCTATAAGTCTATATCTTAAAAGTTATTCTTTCTTACCACTTGGAGTGACCATGATAGGTTTTATATGGGGGTTTGGTTCCAAGCTCCACCACTTGTCCAAGCTAACTCTATTGAAACAGAGAGAGAAGCAAAGGTCCACCACTTGTCCAAGCTAGGCTCCATTGAAACATGGAGAGAAGGATGCTCCACCATTTGTCCAAGTTAGGCTCCATTGAAACATGACGAGAAGCAAGCTGCACCATGTCTTCAAGATGCTAGGCTCCATCGAAAAACATTAAACCCACGATATCTTGTAGATGAGGGGTTTACATTCAATGTCCAACACTTGTCCAAGCTATTATTGGTAGTAGCCTGAGTGGTTTGGTCTCAAGATTCACCACTTTTCCACTCTATGTCATTATATTAAGAATATGTGGGTGTTAAGGTCCACCCCTTGTCCAACCTATAAGGCTACATCTTAAAGGTTATTCTTTCGTACCACTTGGAGTGACCATGATAGGTTTTACATGGGGGTTTGGTTCCAAGGTCCACCACTTGTCCAAGCTAACTCTATTGAATCATAGAGAGAAGCAAAGCTCCACCACTTCTCCAAGCTAGACTCCATTGAAACATGGAGAGAAGGATGCTCCACCATTTGTCGAAGCTAACTCTATTGAAACATGGGGGGTTTATGTTCAAGGTCCACCACTTTTCCAAGATATTATCGCTAGTAGCATGAGTGGTTTTGTCTCAAGATTCACCACTTTTTCACTCTATGTCATTATGTTAAGAACATTTGGGTGTAAAGGTCCACCACTTGTCCAACCTATAAGACTATATCTTAAAGGTTATTCTTTCTGACGACTTGGAGTGACCATGATAGGTTTTACATTGGGGTTTGGTTCCAAGGTCCAACACTTGTCCAAGCTAACTCTATTGAAACCATGATAGGTTTTACATTGGGTTTTGGTTCCAAGGTCCACCACTTGTCCAAGCTAACTCTATTGAAACATAGAGAGAAGCAAAGGTCCACCACTTGTGCAAGCTAGGGTCCATTGAAACATGGAGAGAAGGATGCTCCACCATTTGTCCAAGATAGGCTCCATTGAAGCATGAAGAGAAGCAAGGTACACCATGTCTACAAGCTGCTAGGCTCCATCTAAATACCTCAAACCCACGATATTTCGTAGATGGGGGGTTTACATTCAAGTTCCACCACTTGTCCAACCTATTATCGCTAGTAGCATGAGTAGTTTGCTCTCAAGATTCACCACTTTTGCACTCTATGCCATTATATTAAGAATATCTGGGTGTTAAGGTCCACCACTTGTCCAACCTATAAGGATATATCATTAAGGTTATTCTTTCTCACCACTTGGAGTGAACATGATAGGTTTTACATGGGGGTTTGGTTCCAAGGTCCACCACTTGTCCAAGCTAACTCTATTGAAACATAGAGAGAAACAAAGGTCCACTACTTCTCCAATCTAGGCTCCATTGAAAGATGGAGAGACCCCGCCCGGAACAATATCCCAAAATCAGCCTCCCAAGCCCCGCCATCGAGAGCGCTATATTCCACATCCCCATCAAGAGCGCTACCCCCAAACCTCACGTGGAAGCGGTGCCTTGTCACCCCATTGTGGCATTGCCCTAAGACCCCGCATCTGGAGTGCTAAATGGGAACATTTTTCATTAGTGAAATTTTGAACATAAATTATATTTAGCATATACTTAAATATAATACAAATATTAACATATTAACTATACTACTAATTTACTATAGCAGTTCTAGATTATGTCCCATACTATATTTAAGGTGCCAAAGGTTTGGCCTTATGGTCCTAGATTTAGCCATGTGGTCAACACATATAGGACCAAGTGCACACTGTGCCACAAAACTTGGCCACCACTTCACTTGCCAAAGTTTAGGCCACATGGTCAATCCTAAGTTTCCAATGTTCTTATTATGTCACCTTTTTCCTCGTGGAAAACCTAGGCTTGTTTTCACATACTCAGGCACTTCAAGCCATAATAAATTTTCATTACTCTTCGGCAACCCTTTTGTTCAAGTCTTTGAAAAAACTTTGCTTAAGGCCACCCTAAACCATTTTCATTTAGGGGTGTCTAAAACTAGCTTTTTGGCAATTCGAAAAGAAAATGGTCAAAGTTTTATACTTAGTTTTAACCACTTGACCAATTCAAATATTGGAAAGCAAGGTCTTGTAATACTTTTCTTTGGACATCACACATTAAAACTAGGTCCCTCACTTGTCCAAGCTATGCTCTAATACAATAAAGGGCTTTTGGTTTCAAGATGCACCACTTTTCCAACCTTGATTCCATTAAAGAAGCTAGCTCTACTTAGACATTTAATAGCAAGGTCCTGTAGCAGTTCACATTGAACATTTTCCATGGCAGCTAGGTCCACCACTTATCTAAGCTATGCTCTAATACAGTAAGGGGGTTTTGGTTTCAAGATCCACCACTTGTCCAAACTTGATTTGGGAAGCAAGGTCCTATAATAGTTTGCTTTGGACATTCACCATTACAACTAAGTCCACGACTTCTCCAAGCTATGTTCTAATACACTAAGGACGTTTTGGTTTGAAGGAGAACCACTTGTACGACTTTTTTTTTGGAAGTAAGGTCTTTACATAGTTCACCTTGGACCTTGGACATTGGATACTACAACTAAGCCCACCACTTGTCCAAGCTATCCTCTATATATAGCCAAAGGGTTTGGGTTTCAAGATTCACCACTTTTCCAACCTTTCTTCCATTAAAGAAAGGAGGGGCATTATAACTAAGTCCACCAATTGTCCAAGATATGCTCTGATATAAAAAGGGGATTTTGGTTTCAATAATCCACCACGTGCTCAACCTTGCAAGACTCAAGGGATACTTGGACATTGGAAAGCATAGTCCTATAGTAGTTGATAGGTGGCAGTGGGTATAACAACTAGGTCCAACCTATGCTCTCATATAGCAAAGAGGCTTTGGTTTCAAGTTCCACCACTTGTCCAACCTTACTTCCATTAAATAAATGAGGGGCTACGTAAACATTGGCAAGCAAGGTAGCAAGGTCCTAAGGTATTTCACCTTGGATATTGGGCATTATAACTAGGTCCACCACTTGTCCAAGGTATGCTCTGATATAGAAAGGGGATTTTTGTTTCAAGGTCCACCACGTGTTCAACCTTGAAAGCCTCAAGGGATACTTGGACATTGGAAAGCATAGTCCTATAGTAGTTGATGGGTGGCACTGGGTATTACAACTAGGTCCACCACTTGTCCAACCTATGCTCTAATATAGCAAGGATGCTTTGGTTTCATGATCCACCATAATTTCCAACCTTGCTTCCTTTAATATAGCAAGGAGGATTTGGTCTCAAGGTTCACCACTTGTCCAACCTATGCAAACCTTTTCCATGTTGTAGCATGATGTTTTATTTGAAGAGTATTTTTCTATAACTACGGATTTAACAATGTAATCTTTTTCACTTACAGGATGGACTTTGAATTTGGGGAGAAAGTACATATGATACTTGACAATGAAATTGTTGGTATTGGCTGTGTGTGTAGAATAGATCCAGATTCCACTTGTGGTGGTACAAAGATAGGGCAAGGAAATGTCTCCATACTAGTGGAGGAATGCTTGAAGGATGTGGTCCTACCTTTTCCTACAATGGATACTTCATCTCTCCAAGGCTCATTATGGAGTGTTGTTCGATGGTCAAAGATTCTTTTGCAATCTTTTGTATTAAATGGGAACTTAATTGATCCACAGGAAAGCTACAATGGTGATGAAGAACATGATCATTCTGATCCTCTAGTTACAGATGCAATACCTATGACAAGCCCAGAATTTGAAGCAATGATTCGAGAGTCTTGGAGAAATCAGAGGGTCCTTTTAAAAGATGACACAATGATGCAAACCATGAATGAAGGGACCATCTTATATGTATTTCCACATGATTATGTCAACTTTCAAGAACTTGGTCCTGATTGTGTGGGTGTGGGTATTGAAAGAGAAAATGCAAGCATTGATGATGTGGTTGAAGTGGGTAGCATCACTTTGCTAAAGTGGCCCATCAAGCAGACAACAATGTTGAATGGGAGCCCATTACAACGATTTGTTCCTGTTGATGGCATGCATGCTACATATGAGGATGTATCCAAGGATGACAATGTTGGAAAAAAACTTGATGGGAGTAATGTTGTCCAGTTGTCAAGGAAGAGACGATACACTTTCATGAACAAGACTCAAAAATCAAAAGCAGCACCAGCTTCAACTTTTTACCTTTCAAACAAATCAATTCAAAGGGTATCATGCATTGATTGTTGTGCACAAAATGGTTGCCAGTTTGCAGATCGTGATATGGTGACAAGGTTACGACAACAGTTTTGGGGAGAGTCTCAAAAATCACGCACTAATTATGTTTATGATGTTCTTTCTATATGTTATCAGAAAGATGAGAAGTCACGATACCAATTCAGGCTAAATGGCTCTATTGTTTGTTGTAGAGCATGGTATGAGCTACATGGAATACCAAAGACATCATTTTATTGATACAAGGAGAACTTTGAAAATGGTGTGCGCCAATATGTACATGGGAACACATGTACATTGAGAAGGGGACTTCAACATACTAGTTTAGCAAGAGCACTACTAAATGAGTTTGTGGAAAACAACTCTGAGAAGATGCCACATAGAAGTAGAACATTGCTAGATGGCTCAAGAGAGACTCAATTGGTGATTCCATCAACATACAAACAAGTGGATATTTTATGTGAAATCAACACGACACTTGACCAAATGGGCTATGAGAAGAAGCTATCCCAATATTCTTTTGGTAGAATTTGGAACAAAGAGTACCCACATGTCACTTTAACAAAGACGAGTGAGTTCTCTAAGTGCAATATTTGTAGCTCAATCAAGGCAAGGTTAGAAGATAAACCTTCTCTTGAAGAGAGAGCTCTTCTCTTGAGGGAGAGAGAAGTTCACATGGCACAACAAAAGAGTTGCAGAAGCCTATATTATGCATGGCGCACGTATTCAGAAACTCAACCACAAAAATATGTATGCATAATCCATGATAAGATGGATCAAAAGAAGACTGCCATTCCTAGATTACGCATTGTTCCCAAGGGTGTGGATTCAGGATATAATCTGCAGGTGGCATTGATTGGCATGATCACTCATGGACATGGAGAAGGTCATTACGGACACTTTGTCTTGAATGGTTTGTGGCCAGCTGATCCAAATCTTACAATTGGCTCAATTGCTAATTGTTTACATAACCTAGAGAGGATAGATAAGCATCCTCTTGGTGATCTAGTAACAAATGGACTTCCAAGGAGCAATATTTCACTACTACATGCTTTGAACTCAAGGGATGCTTTGGACTACCATAACTTGAGTGATGGAAAAGAGCCCATTGTGGAGTCGTCAGAAATTGCAGAAGAGGAATTGGGGTCAACATTTCGCAGATTGCCAGAGAACTTGTTGCTACAATTGGATAATTGTGCAGGGGAAAACAAAAATCGATACTTATTTGCCTATTTGTCAATGCTTGTTGCAAGGGGTGTTTTCAAAACCATCGAGCTGGGATTTTTAATGGTTGGGCATACACATGAGGACATAGACGCCATGTTTAGTAGGTTTTCAGAGAAGCTGAGAGTTACACAAACCTATACTTTGCCACATTTGATGGATACATTACGAAACAACTCATCTTCATCTCCAGCTCCATTTTTTCTCACAAAGATCCCCGATTTCAAGCAATATTGTGATGGCTATCTTTGTGATGGACAAGACATACTTGTTGGACATTCCAAACCACTTCAGTTCAGGTTCTTTATGCAGGATGAGACACCAATGATGCAATATAAGGCACATGTAGGTGTATCAAGTTGGAGTGGAAGTATTCGCCTTTGGAAAACAGACACAGAAGGCAAGCCAATGTTACCACATGGAGATCCACCTCTATTACAAATGGCGGAGTATGTCAAGGCCCACGAAGAAGTCATTTTGGGGCTAAAGAACTATATAAAATTTTGGAAAAATTTAGGGAATGGTTCAAGTATTCCGCGATATTATAGACCCATGATAGATTATTGGAGTAAGGTAATTGAAGAGATTGGAAAAGCAATCATATCCGAGGGAGTCTTGTATGAAATGTTTTGGCCAAAAACTCAAGAATATTCTCACCTACAATGCTTACAATGAATTTGCAACAAGGAGCAGAAAGATTCCTAGGCCTTGAAGAGTTGAACGATCATTTTTGTGGGCCTCAACGAGATAGGCCAAGGGAAGAGTTTGACCCTATGTCTGATGTGCACCAAGGTGACTTTCTTATGCTTGTTCCGAGTGACACAGAAATCTATCCAGTGTGGCTTGCAATGGCTTTATCTGACATTGATAATGAGCCTACATCACCAAACTACAGAAAACTCTTGATTCAATATTGGGCACCTTGACCGAGAAAAAGTGGGATGACAGATACTCAAGCTTACAGCAATTGTTGGAAGGGTTATTGGGCTGTCAACTATAAGGACCCACAAGTGTGGGAAACTATAGATGCAATTGTTTGGTCCCGGAGACCCAACAAAGAAGGACCATTTTCTAGAATAAAGATTCCAGAAAGGCATGCTCTAAAAGCCAAAGAAGGCCTCACTCGTGCACATCAACCACACATGGATCAAAGTTCAGATATGGTATCAAATGTGGAGTAGAATTATGTGGAGCTTCTATTGTGACTATACTAGTCAGTTTGTAAACAAAATCTTTTTTGTATCTTCCTTTGTTTTATGTAATTTATAGTTATTATTCAAATCCATGTGTTGTACATCCTCTTGAATTTTGGTGTTTATCAACACCACAATCCTATGAGATTTTCACTTTATTTACTAACCACACACCTCAATTTTTTCCACTTTAAGTGGAAAACTCCCAAATTACATGAATTTAGTCGATTTGGAGATTCCCATAATGTGAGATTTTTACCAAAATACCTAATATGGTCTTTTATCGTTGACAGAACATAGTCGTCATATTTCTCTTGTTCTCAATTGCCGCCTCCACCATATATGGTGTGTAGATTCTGCAATCTTATCTTATACGTCTTCTCGCAACCAGATATGGCTATGACTATTCGCATCAACGGCTTTCCTTCTGGCCAACGTTCTGTTCCTCCTTTCCAAGAATAAGGATTTCCAGGCTAGAAAGCAAAGATGTTGTTAATTCTTCAAGGTGATGAACTCTTTGATGTTGTCCTCGGAAATTGTTTTTTTCTGCCTTAGCTTGTTGATACGGATCATGATAACGTGCCTATCATTGCAGAACCTATATTTGAAGATTGGAATGTTGCGTATATACATTGGCAGCGACGTGATAAAGCAACTCATTGGTATATTCTTTTTGCTCTTATTAATTCCCTTTTTCTTGATTTGTATGAACTGCCTACTTTCCACTATGTATGGAAGTACCTTATTAAAGACTTTCAGAAGAAATCTATTACAGAAATACTTTATTTGAGAGGGTTTCTTAACAAGTTACAATATGAAGTTGGTACTGCCATGATGAGATATATTGAGTCTTTCAAATCTATTATTAATCAACTTGCTGCCTGCCGATGATCTTGTTCCACAAAAACAAATGATTACACCTCTCCTTGATATGGTGAAGGACTCTTCTCATGATAACAGTGTTACTATTCGCTCTAATAAAGATGGTCTTGATTTCGACCAAGCCTGCATGTCTTTAATTGAATACTTTCAATGTCAAGAACAACGTAATGCTGGTCATGATACAGCTATGATTTCACAAGAGGAGACTGAGTCACAACAGATGGAACGTTCTTTTTATGCTCGAAGGAGTCCATTTTAACGAGGAAACCATAGAGATCGTCGTCGCAGTACTATTTTCTCTCGTCTTAAATTTCCTAATAAGAAATGTTCTTACTACAACAAAAATAGCCATACTGAAGATGATTGTTGGGCACGTCAATATGATGAAGAACACAATATTACCACAAAACAACCACGTTTATCTAGAGACTCTTCTTCTTCTTGTGAATATTGTGGACGATCTGATCATCCCACTCATATGTGCTATAAGCATCGATTTGACATAGATTGTTATAGAGCAAATGCTACTGAAATTCAAAACAATATTGTAACAGAAACAAGCTGCATCCTATGTTCAGTTGCTCCAAATAGAATACTTCATGTACGTGATGGTGGACAAGGATTTCATTAACGGTATCACGATCCGGTGATTACGTCAATAACTTTAGTATTTACACAAAAAAATCACTGATCACGTTAATTGTTAACATGACTTTGATTATGACCAGCAAAAACCTATACAGCCGGTTAGCCCTCCGGGTTTTTCATTTTTCCCTGCGGGGCCCGCCGGGCTATACCATTTTCTTGGCGGGCTCGTCGAGTATATGTAACTGCCCGGCGAGCTCGCCGGGAAAATGAAAAATCCCGGTGGGAAAAATATTATATAGTAAACAGTGTGCTAACTGCGGTCTTTTAGCTAGGCGAATCCTTGGGGAGTGTATCCGAGTGTCGGGTATAGTCATCTCCTTGTGAATTGACCTAAGGTTACAGAGTCATAGGTCCTTTTTTTGGGCCGAACGTGATTCTTAATACCACTTCCAAAAAATTTTAATTCATTTATTGACATAAAGGTACAAAACCAAAACAAGTAAAAACTTGGAGAGTCATGCTCATTGCAAAGAATCCATTGGTCCAAATGAGGGTTGTAATCGGTTTTAGAAGATGAGCATATGTAAATGACGAGTCAATAGTCAAGGGTCGGATGTCCTATACTAGTGTACCAGGCATAAAAAGATCCTTGAAGTCTTGCATTCACTACAAGAGGCTATTCATATTAGCGACGCTCAAAAAAAAAATTCCCGGCGTCGCTATGAGCGTCACAAATTTGCTTGTAAATTAGCGACGCTCATAGCGACGCCGGCTGGGCTAAAAAAATAACAGAGCGCCCAAAAACTCAGATCTCAGATCTGAGTTTTTTGGCACCCTCAAGCAAGGAGCAGGTAACTCTCTCCCTCTCTCTCTCTCTCTCTCTCTCTCTTTCTTCTCCACACACACACACACACACCCGAGGAGAGGAAGGAGAGACAGGTATGCTCCTTCCCTCTCCTCACTCTCATGTTCCCTTCCCCTCTTTCTCTCTCCCTCTCTCTCTCTCTCTCACACACACACACATAGTGTTTTTGAGAGAGAGAGAGAGAGAGAGAGAGAGAGAGAGAGAGAGAGAGAGAAAGAGTACAAACATAAACAAAAACGCACACACACATACATAAACAAAGAATGCACACACACATTGAGAGAGGAAAAGAGAGAGAGAGCATGCATAAACAAAAAATGCACACATTGAGAGAGGAAAAGAGAGAGAGAACATGCATAAACAAAAAACGCACACATTGAGAGAGGAAAAGAGAGAGAAAACATGCATAAACAAAAAAATGCACACACATTGAGAGAGAAAGAGAGAGAAAATAATTTAACGTCGTAGGAAACTAATTAAAATTAAAAGACCTAAAGATCTAGCCGACGAGGAGTTGAACTCAAGACCTATTATTCAAGAGGGAAATGGCATAACCAATCTATCATACTTGGCATGGGTGATGGAAAGGTTATACCATTTATCTCTTTTTATTGGCACACACGCGCACACACACAAGAAGAAGAGAGTTATAACGTCGTAGGAAAATATCCTAAAAGACGTTAAAGATTAGGTTAGATGTAGACTTACGTTAAATTAGATTTAGGTTTATTTAAGTTAAATTAGATTAGATTTAGGTTTATTTTTAGTTAGATTTACGTTTATTTACGCTAGATTTAGATTTACATTATATTAGATTAGATTTAGGTCTCCATAGACTGCGATGCCTGCATGAAGCGGGTGAAGAAAGCCCTCAATGGAATATAGGGTATTGATGCCTTCACTCATGGTGGGCTCCGTCAATCCAAAAGTACTGGTGAAATATCTTTAGAAGATAGGGAAGAAGGTGGATCCTCAGGGCGGCAAGAGTCACTACATCCCCGACAATGACCATCTAGACAACCTCTAGTCATTCAACAACAACTTCAAAGTTAGTAACAAGAGAAAGAACGGTCCAAAGGGCCAATTGCTGTCGTCAGATGTGGATGGAGATGGAGCAGCGTCACCGCCGGAAGTTAACTCTCACATCTTTAGTGATGAGAATGCCAACTCTTCCCGAGTTATGTGAAAAATTATGTGTTAAATCAGTTTTAAGGTTCTTATAATCCCTGTTAGTTTAGTTCTTTGTTTTTAATATAACATAATTTACGTTAGATTTAGATTTATGTTATATTAGATTAGACTTAGGTTTATTTAGGTTTATTTAGGTTTACCCACACACACACACACACACACACACACACACACACACACACAAGAAGAAGAGAGTTTTAACGTCGTAGAAAACTATCCCAAAAGACGTTAAAAATTAGGTTAGATGTAGATTTAGATTTATTTTTAGTTAGATTTACGTTTATTTAGATTTACGCTTATTTACGTTAGATCGAGTCCACGTCAGAATTACTTATGGTTTAGGGCTTAGAGTTAGACGAACAGTGAAAAGATCTACTGTGAAAAGATGTTAAGATGCTGTGAAGTGCTACAGCTAGAGAAGAGTCAAAGGGGTTTTGTCCACTACATGCAATATCATGTAGACGTGGGTCTGTAGATTTCTTGTACCCACAAATATAGGTACTGACCAATAAAGACGAGATTATAACCCGGTGGTTCTGATCTCCGTGCACCTCTAGACCGAGGTGTGCGGGGATTGGACATGACTAGAGAATGTGAGGTAGAGAGATAGATAGATAGATTTTATTATCGTCCTCGGAGGTCAAACATGACCTATGGGACCAAAGTTACATGTGATGTAGTATGTGTATGGCTGATCAGTGACTCTCGATGCTGCAAAATTGTAGTGATGAGAGTCACAATGGAGAGCCCACACTTATGCTGGGAGAGGAAAGTGTGTAGGTCTAAGTTATGGCTGAAAATGTGAGAGAAGCAAGTTCGGATGTGATCAAAAGCTGAGCACTCTAGTAGTGTGTGGTACTCAGACTCTCGAACTTGCAGTGAGCATAATGTGCACAATCGATTTGACTCTTCTCCATTGCCCCAACGTCCTATCTCGCATTGAAGAAAATGGGAGCTAAGCCGAATTGCTGCGATAGTGCGTATCGCGGACAAGGGAATAGGCTCAAGCATGTAAGTGTGAGTACGGTTTCCTCTCTCAGCGAAGAACATGGTTTTGTAGTTGGGGGCAATATAGGTGGTGTAATGTATGAAGCGTGACCCACCGGATTTCTCCCAAGCCGTAATACATTGGCGTTGTAGAAAAGCTTCATTCACTTGAGAGTCAATTGAAGCATCATGTAGCAAGTGTAATGCATCCCATCTCCCAAACCACTTCTTTATGTCTTGCATCCATCCCGTGCTCAAGATCTTGCTTTTATGCGTCTTTTGAACTTTTTTGCTTGCTTCCCATGCAATTGTAGGAAGTCGATGTGAGGGGTTTTGACGCATCTTTATCATGTATTCCACAACCCTTTCCATGCCCATAACCTCAATTGGAAGAGATCCGGACTCAAGAAGTAGGAGCATATATGGTGTTTGTGTCTTAACTTGGAGAAAGTTTGTAAGAAAACGCTTTTGGACATTCTCAAACTCTTTCCAAATAGACTTTGAGATGCTCCCGCCCCACACTTCAACTCCATAAAGAAGAACCGGTGTCACCAATGCATCAAAAAGATACTTCTTGAGAACCCAACACTTGATGTTTCCCGCATTACACATGTTCTCAAATGCATAATATGCTCTCTTTCCCGCTTCCAAACGACGCATAGCACATTCATGCCACTTGTGATTGGATGGAACCTCAAGGCCAAGGTACTTAAAGCTCTCAACAACTTCAAGTGTCTCGTTGTTGTACACAATGCATGGCTTCTCCTTATGGTTGGTTTTCACAAGCATAACCTTTGTTTTGGATTCATTTACAATCAGCCCACTATGCAAGAAAAAGTTCTCAAGGACAACCATAAGCTTTTGTGCATCTTCTAAAGTGTGTGCTAGAAGCACTACATCATCCGCATACAACAAAAGCATGATTACCGCATTGCAAATAGTGACCTCTTCAATGCCTTCTTCTTGCATAAAGTCAAGTACCATTTGTTCCAATTGATCGATGCATAGACCAAAGAGAGTTGGTGACAATGGACATCCTTGTTTAACCCCAATAGTGCTTACAAAAATTTCTGAAATTTCTCTTCCCATGCGCAATTGACAAATCACCTTCTCATAGATTAGAGAAACCGCAAGCATAAACTCACTTGGCACTTGGAGTTCTTCCATCCTTCTCCACAAATTGTTACGTGGAATCATATCAAAGGCTTTCTTAAAGTCCACAAAACAACAATACAATTGCTTGCCTTTCAACCGACTTTCCTCCATGAGAACACGAAGAGTGACAAGATGATCAATGGTGCTATGGCATCGACGAAAACCCGCTTGTCCCTTTGCACGCTTGTCATTCTCTTCAGCCCAATCACTCAATTTCATCTCCATTATGCACCCAAACAACTTTGCCATAAGAGACCCAATCATTATAGTCCGGTAGTTGCTTACATTCTTTACATCCCCTCCTTTATGCAAAGGCTTAACCCAATTAGTACTCCAATCATAAGGCATACCATGTTGAAGTGCAAGGTTGAACATATCACACATCCACTCATGGGTAAAATCTCCCGTCCATTTGATCATCTCCGGCTTGATACCTTGAAGATCTCCCGCTTTGCGAGTGGCCAACTTTTCAAGCCCACCGCATACATCCTCAATAGTAAAAAAAGACGGCATACATGGGATTGAACCATAAAATGGCATTTTTTCAGTATTTTCTTGCTCATATAATTGCCTACAATGTGTGTACATATCCACTAGACTCAAGTTACCAAAATTCTCAACCCGCTTGCCTCTCAAGTTTCTCCAAAATCTTCCACATGCATGTGCCTTTTCTTGGACTTGAAATTCTTGTTGCTTTACTTCCCATCTTCTTCTCTTCTTTTGAATCAATGCCTTGTATGTATGCAAATGACTTTGATAGTTGTCTTTGTCCATAGTTGCATCAAGCTTTATCAAGGACTTTCGAGCATCTTGACATTCTTTATCAAACCACCTTTTGCGTGATCTATCTTTGTTGATACCATGGAGATGCTTTATGGCAAAGCATTCTTCCGCACAAGAACAAATAGCTTTCTTGAAAGCTTCCCATTTAGTTTCCAATGGTGCATCACATTGAAGCTTTGTCATCCATAATTTTTGCTCAACCATTTCAATGTACATTGGTGCCCGTTTGAAATCCATACATAGTGATAACTTCTCTTTCCTTTGGCTGAGATAATCATGCTTAGTTGCTTCTCCACATGAAAGGTCAATACATAAGGTGCGATGGTCGTATTCCGGGGTCCATTGACCAAACATAAAACTCTTTATGCGATACATGATGGCTTCAGAGAGAGTAGCATATAGTCAATCACACTATCCCCATTATGTCTTCTACATGTAAATCCATTGGTTCCACTCCACAAAGATACACCATTGGCAATGAGCATACCCGTGCTATTACACATGTGTAAAAGTAACTTTCCATAGTGATCCGGATCTTTTTCATCCATTGAAGTACGATCATACAAGTGAACTTCCTCCAACTCCCTTGAAATGTATGGCATATTAAATTGTTGAGTATCATGTTGCAGTGTTTTTGTGCGAGCATTCATATCCCCAAATACAATAACATCACCTTCACCTTTGAAATAAGCAATGTCCTCTTCCAAATCAGAAAATGGCTGATCTCTATCCATGCAAGCATAAAATGGAGAATCATGATGAGGAATGTAGCAACCGGCTACAAAAATGGGTGCTCTTTTTGGTGTCATAATTTTCAGCCATACATAACGTTTGTACTTGTCATCTTTCACAATTGATAAAAAATCTTCCAATCCTTTCTTAACCATACATGCTAACCCTCCTTGTCCTCTTCGTTGCTTGAGATTCTTTGACCACATCAATGAATGTACATTGTAATCCTCCAAGCCGTTAATCCTTTGTGTATCATGCTCCCAAGTTTCAACAAGAAGTACAACATCGGCTTTGCTTGTTAGTTCATCAATGCCAACCCCCGCATTCCATGGGTATCCATTACAATTCCAAAAGCATATTTTCAATTGTAACTCGGTCTCATAGGTCACGCATCCCTATTTGCTTGAGAGACTTGCCTCCTCCTTGGGCACATTTTCTTCATGAGAGATCTCCTTGTTTTTATTATTCTTTTCCTCATATGCCTTGCGACGCATATTTTGTTGCTTAATAGTGAGATCTTCACATACAAAACATTTTGTATCCCTCAAATAGATCCAACTATTATCAAGGATAATCTTTCGCTTGGTCTCATCCGGCATGGTGCATACAATTGGCCGTTCTCCCGAGCGAGGAGCTCCGTGCTTCCCCACTCTATGTGCTCCATAAACCATAACTCCGGACATGCCAAAGTGGGTTTTGAAGAAATCTTCAATAACAATGGCAAGAGAAGGAGGTGTCTCTAACTTCTCTTCGGGAATTCCACGAATAACAATGTTCTTGGAACGTCGCTCCCGTTCTTTCAACTCCTCCACATCCACATTCTCAACATTCTTTATTTGAACCATAGCTTGCATGAGTGAGGAATTAGAAACCACATTGCTACCACATACATCAGCCCAAGACTTGTTTGTGCATACATTTTTCATGTCGCATACATCCCGGCTCATAGTGTCAAATTTCTCCTCTTTCAATACATGGTCATGCTCTACTTTGCTCATCCGCTCCTTCAAAGCATTCAAGTCCACAAGAGAGCGTTTACATTCCTTGACTTCCTCTTCAAGTTGCATCAAACGTGTTGTTTGCATCTCAAGTGTCCTCTTGAGATTCTCATTCTCAACCACAAGTACCCTTAGTGTGCCATTCTCCATTGCAAGTGCGCGTAAGTCTTCGCCTTGTTTGTTTACGGTCTCTTGCAATGATACCAAGTACGCCATGATCATGGTTTTCGATGTCGTTGGTTCGGTGGTTGTGTTGCTATCTCCACCTTTAGGAGATTTTGGATCATTTTCCACAATGGTTGTGGACCTTGTTGAAGAAGAAGAACCCTTGCGAGTGCCGGAAGACATTG
Source organism: Adiantum capillus-veneris (assembly GCF_014529385.1). Lineage (NCBI taxonomy): Eukaryota > Viridiplantae > Streptophyta > Polypodiopsida > Polypodiales > Pteridaceae > Adiantum > Adiantum capillus-veneris. The sequence goes on along the minus strand of NC_140941.1, from coordinate 17,336,502 downwards.
TATGTAAAATAGGAGATGAGAATCAATTTTGTTGAACCTGTTCAGTTCGGAAATGATGCTACAGAAACGTCTTCCATAACTCTGAAAATTTCTTTCTTTACATCAGTGCGTAGAGGACTTTGTGCTCTTCGATTGAGGCTATAGATCACCCAAATCGGAGTTCGGATGAAGAAGTTATGATCAAAAGAGTGGACTGCTGTCTACTAGGTCAAAAAACGGCTGCACTGAGAGAGAGAGAGAGAGAGAGAGAGAGAGAGAGAGAGAGAGAGAGAGAGAGAGAGAGAGAGAGAGAGAGAGAGAGATAAGATGAAGAATGCCAATAGAATATTAAATTTGTTGTCCAGGTTATAAGATTTTTATCCTCATTATGAGTAGTAACGAGGATGTTCGTTCGTCCAACCGAAACACCTATCTCTCAACGAGGGTCTTATGTCCTTGTAATCAATGCAAGCATGCTGTGCGACGGACAAGACGTGTTTCTTTGCAGCCCGTTGTCATCGTCAACTACAACATTCCCCCGTGGTTGACTACGAAGAAGGGGCACCTATGGCTAAGCTTGATTGTGCCAGGGCGATATAAAGTGGAGAATATGGATGTGTATCTTCGTCCACTATTGGAAGAGCTACAACAATTGTGGATTGGCATAGAGGTGGTGGATATGAGCCGACACACAGGACGACGGAATGCTTTGATCAGAGGAATTCTAATGTGGACCATGCATGACTATCCCGGGCTAACAGAATGCTCAGGTGATCTATTGACACTCCTCACTCAGACACTGTAAATCTTGTTTTTTCCCATAGTTTATCTATTATCATGTGTATACATGCAGGGCTTCAAACAAGCGGATACAGAGCATGTGTCACATGTGGACCTAGACTGAATGCACCTAGGGCGCCCTCACTGAAGAAGCAAATCTACGAAGGTCATCAAGTGTATCTTCCATAGAATCATGTGTTACACGATGGCTTTTTGGGAAGAGAGCCACCAAGGATGTCTGCACAAGCATGGTTAGAGCAGAAGGAGATGTGCGATGACGGATTGCCTCCAGGGATGAAGAGACTATCTCTATGGTACGAGTTACCATACTGGCCCCGACTCATGATCAATCACTTGCTCGATCCAATGCACATATTCAAGAATGTGGGTAATCTACTATGGGACCATCTGACCGGCAAGAAAGATACTTTGGGAGCCACAGTTGACCTTAGAAATGTGGATCGTATGGAGCAATATTGGCCGCAAACAGAGTGTGATGGATCGATAAAACTCCCTAAAGCACCATGGATTTTCACAGGAGCCCAAGAACGCAAATTAAAAGAGACCATTGGATCTTTGCGGACCCGCACTGGCGTAATGCACTTGCTCTGAACGTGTTTTACTAAAGAAGGAAAGCTTACCGGTTTGAAGTCACATGATTGTCATAAAATGTGTCAAGTACGTTCATAGTGGACTTTAATATCATTGCATAAAATGTGGACTTTAATATCATTGCTGCACATACTTTACAGTTTATTTTACTGGTTGCCATTGAGGGATGTTTGTCTCTCGACATCCGTAACACAATCTACAAACTTGCAAAGCTGGTGCAATGGATCTCACAAAAGGAGATCAATGTAGACTCCATACCTTTCGCCAAACTAAATGCTGCGGAGCTTGTGTGCATGTTTGAGAAACATTTTCCTACTACCATGCTAACCATTCAGGTGCATCTTCTTGTTCACATAGTTGATGAGGTGGAAATAGCTGGCACAGTTCATTCCAGATGGATGTTCTTCTTAGAACGTTTCATGAAAACGCTTAAGGGATATGTGCGTCAAAAGGCACGTCCGGAGGGTAGCATGGCAGAAGGTTGGTTGGTATCAGAGTCCCTAGTGTACATTGGAGAGTGGCTAGACGGATATGATAAAGCCCGGGACACGCTATGGCGAACCATAGATGATGAGCGCATATCTGGGATTGTCATGTGCAATCTCGGTGTTGAGAAGAAGATGACGGAAGATCTAGAGGCTAAAATCAACCGATTCTTCATGCTTCACAATCCAGCGATGCAAAAGTGGATTTCACAATATGAGGATGCAAAGCAAGAGCGACAAAGGGCACAAATCGAGTGGAGACGGGGAAGACGACCACCGATGCACTATCCGACGGTTCTGGAGAGCCTACAAACATTCATGAGCTTAAGATGGTTGCACAACCAATTGAAAAGCTCACAACAATGCGGTGACGAAGTGACTGAGGAAGAGTGGGAGTACTCTCGGGGTTGCGCGACCAAGTTAAGTTTGCAATGTACGACTAGCTAGTGACTTTATTTCTAAACGTTTGAACGGCCACTCGTAATCTTTGTTCGTTGTAGTATAAGTCATACACAGCAGCATGGTGTAAAGGTCGACATTTTAGGGTGGAATGGATCGACAAAAAGCGTTTTACTCAAGATTGTGGAATCATGGCAAAATTTGAACAGTCTAGTCGATGACGTTCCTCTAATGCAGATCCTGTGGTGGCGGAACTCACTTACTTCGGCACACTACAAGAGATTTTGAGGATCGATTACAGAGGATTTTTTGTCGACTTGTTCGACGTGCAATGGTTCAAGATAATCATGGAGGGTCGCAACGCTACTGTGCGTAGAGGAGAGTCTGGTTTTCTTGAGGTGGATTCTACTAAGAAATGGACTGACCTAAGAGACACTTTCGTACTACCTGAGCATTGTGAACAAGTAAGTATGTAAATAGTTAACATCCCCCTTTTACAAGTTATGTGCTTGAAAGCTCTCATGTAAGTTATGTGTCTCTGGCAGGTAATATTTTATCCTACAAAGTCTACATCAAACTGGTGGTACGTCATCGAGGTAGCCCCTCGTAGTGCAAGGACGTATGAAGGCTACCATGTGCCAATCACAACGGCATCAATGGAGGAGATCAGAGAAGATGCTCAATCAGAAGCCGCTGCGGTGGTGCCAGACGAGCATCAAGATGCTACTACTCTATATGGGGTGCATGCAGAGGAGCTACAAAATGAAACAGAGGATATGTGTTTAAACGGAGAGCTTTATATAGATATAGGAAGTTATGTTGAGTTATGCGAGGATGAGAGAGAGATCTCTTAAAGCCACAAATATTGTATTTGAACAATTTTGCTCCGTGTTGTAAAAGCTTTGGCTCTCTAAGTACCTTCCATGGTGTATAACGCTCTTTTCTACTCGCGCTCACATCTTTTGATTGAAAATTTTGAGTTTTCGACTTGCCTCTTCTATCACTCAATTCATTGCGTCATTGTATTTATATGCGTCATTACGTCATTGTATTTAATGGTCTTTGCGTCATTGTCTACTCTATTCATTCAATATTAAGTTTAAATATTCGTGTGTTTAATGCAGGTATGGATGATGAGGAGTTTCTTTCTTCTTTGTCACCGCAGCAGAGACAGTGGTACGTGGAGTGTCATCGCTCTGGCGCATCATCGCGCGTTCCTACTCCATCCGCATCTCCCTCTCTTTCGGAGCATTCGGCGCGCTCCGAAGCTTCGGCGTCGACGAGACGAGCTTCACACTCGTCTAGACACCGGCGCTCTAGTGGTGGCGGTGGCGGTTGTTGTGGGGATTCCGCCGCCGATGCCTCCACACCGCCTCGTGTTCGACGAGGCTCTTTACCCTCCCCTTCTTTGCCCGCCCCCACACCGGCCACAACATCGCCATCTACGCCAGGTTTTGCGCGGTTGACTGTTCCTAGCAGCTACACACCTCTACCTACTCCGCCAGAAGCCACCCCACTCGACACTCCTCACTTCGGGGCCCAGACGCCGGTGGAGACACCTGACGTCCGTACCCCCATCGACACGCCGCTAGAGACCCTTGCCGGGACACCCAGGTTCATGCGTCACCGGCCAGAGGGCTTGCCTTACTCCGTCGACTTCAGCGATGGCATCATCATGGATGATGACGGCAAGAAGGTGATCTCGTGCATGCGTGGTCTTTGCTCTCAGCTGCTTAGACACTACATACTAAACAAATGGAGTGAAGTACCAAGTGATTTTAAAAACAGAGTCATCAGCATACTTCATGATGAGTTTCCCGTTCCAACACGGGATCAGCGCTTCAATGAAGACCTAATGAAGATTCGAATGCGTGAATACTGCAAACACAAGCGTTCCGAAGTGCAAAAAGCAATCAAGCATGGGTGGAACAGGCCAGATTGGCTGGCCAAAGAAGATTGGAAGAATGCGACGAAAGCAGCGCGCGAGAATCCCGACAAGTGGAAGCAACAAAAGGATGCATCCAGAGCGCGAGTAGAGGTAGGAAGCTCGCACCACTTGGGGAGCGGTGGATGGGCATCATTTGAGGCCGATTTTGTAAGTGTTTTCGCATTGCTCTTTATGTTCGATAGTTTAGGGTTTATGAGTTTTTTAATTCTAACATAATGAGATCTTTGTATGTTTTGACAGTGGTCGATGACAGGACGTGATCCTACACCGTACGAGCGCAAGTACGCAGGCAGGAAGGGCTTAAACGCCCTGATGGACATTCTCAATTCTCGCGGCGGCATGGTTAGTATTAGGGTTTACTCTTTTCTATTTTTTGTATTGTTTTATAAATGTCGTTATATGTTTATACTTACTAAAAGCTGTCTTATTGTCTTTTTTTGCAGAATCCGACAGATACGCCGCTTGGACGCGATGAGACGTCTGACTAGACGATGTCAGTTTAGCCGTAGGTAGATAGCATTAGTTTAGGGTTTCTCATAGCTTATTGATCATGAGACGGATTTTATACGTCTTTTTGAACCATGCATATTATTACATTTGTCACCGCAGTTCATTTTGCCAATCAATTCTTTATGCCTATGATGTTGTACAATTGTCATTATTACATTTGCCAATCAATTCATTTTGCCTATGATGTGTACAATTGTCAATTTTACGCTTGTCAATTTTGCAAACAATGCGTCTTGTGGGTGACTATTTTGGGTCTATTATCTACCCTTGCACTTTTTTAAAAAAGTGAATCAAGTACAATATGGTTGATGGGTGGCAGGGCATTCAATGCCCTGTCACCAAAAAAAAATCTCTCGGGCGTCGCTATAACCGTTGCTATTTATGGCTCTGGAGCGTCGCTATATACTTCTGTATAAATGTCGCTATAAGCGTTGCTATAAGCGTCTCTATATAGCGACGGTTTTAGCAACGCCGGGGGTTATAAAAACCCAGTGTATTTTCGTCGCTAACAGCGTCACAAGAGCACACAACCTCTTGTAGTGATTTGAGTTTATTTACACTTGTCACTCCACAATATAAGAGCTATAATCCTTAATTGGGTTAAAATAGCCTTTTTATATTGAATTGGTTGCATGGGTGGGCTACAATCCTTCATTGGGTACAAGTAGTCCTCAATTGAGTGATTATATTGAAGATTTATTTGCGTTAGTTCATGCATTGGTTTATACAGAGAGTGTATTATGCATTATAATAGATTATTAGTGCATGAAATGACTAAGCATATATTTTATTACTTTCATTTGTTTTTTTGTAGAAATTAAAATTAGATGTGTCTTATTGTTTGCAAATTAAAGTGGACATATAAATAATCATTATAATAATAATTGCATAGAGAGATTCATAGCATTGTTATAGTTATTATGCCATGCATAGATTGCATTGCAATGTGTATGGTTGCTCACAATATAGGTGATCAATATGTGGATTGACTAGCGTGCATTCAAAATCTCATATTGTGCATCATGGTTATTTTCATATTGAATGGTTTTTAAATTTTAATATATATTGAAAAGAAAAAAAATGTTTCAAAAACTGAACATCTGGTTCTTTTGTCTTCAGTTTTAATTTAAAAGCAATGGAGCAAAAATGTGGGCACAAGTGGTACGAAGAAGTCAAATAATAAAAAGCTCCTCGCAAAGAGTGGGATTATGCTCACAACATATGTGGCCGATATATGGAGCGACAATGTAAATTTTATCACACAACAAAATCAGGCGGTGCACCATAGATTAGGGATTATTTTCTAGGTAGCGTTAAAAAGAGTTGTAAGAAATGTGAACATCCTCAAGCACCTGCAGTTGCAAAGCGTTTGAGAGAAGAGCTCTCCAAAAAGGGTGGCAAGAGACAACAGATATATAGCTCTGTGGCTTCGAGTCAAGAGTTCTCAGAGCCAAGTATTAATTCTACAGATCCTGTAGTGATGCCAACTAACCTTGGAGAACAACGTGCACAAGGAGAGGAAATTCTAGGCACTGTTCCTTTTAAGGGTCACAATGAAGGTGGACTTGAATCACATCGAAAGTGCTAGCTACGAGGAGAAAATGCCAACCTGGCTGTATGATTGTCAAAACGAAGATGAAGAAGAGTTCAATCTTGGTGTATATCAATGCACTGTAGATGAAATAGAAGATAATTCGATAATAGATGTGGAGGTTGAATTACAAGGAGATCCACAACACTCAGACTTAGAACCAGATAACAACTCAACAATTCAATATAGCTTGAGAGTGAAATAAGTAAATGTCAAAAACCATTGTAAAAGACCTTGTATTCAAATGTGTTTTGAGTAATAACAATGGTTCATATTCGCGATAGTACATAGTTTGTCGATCTCAATTGTGTTTCCCTGAAGCATCATCTTGCTCATCAAACAGATTTCTAATTGTGCTAGGGGTATCTTGGAGGGCTTGCTTGAATTTACACTTGTTTGCCATGCCAAACATAATATATATTCCTTGTGGAATATCTTATAGATTGCACATCGACTACTAGTTTGCATTAAATGAATAATATAAACTAAATGATAATAATGACCACATATCAATGAATAATATCCACTCCATCCATCAAAATTCTTGTAGCAAACTGGACATCGGGAAGATGAGGATGCATCTGAAGTAGACGAGGGGACCAAATCTGGATGCATGACAAGGTGGCTGATGTGTGTCTCTTGTACAGGTGTTGGATTCACTCACTCGATCTGCCAGATTTTGAACATCTTGGCTTAAGCGGTGAATGCTTTTCTCTATCCAGAATTATGAGGGTTGGGCTGTCTGGGTGGCTATAGAAATCTGTGTTATTTCTGCATCTTTCTCTACCAACTGTGTCATGTAAATATCCTTCTCTCTCTTTAACTGTAGGTCGGTGCCTTCCACTATCAATGCCATCTCATCTCGGGTGAAAGTGACACAACTCTCCCTTAAATCATGAGTGGCAACAATTGTCTCCTTTGACGAGACGTCTACTGGTCGTTGTTGCACAAAGTGAACATATAACATTTTTGCAAAATATAGTGCACATTGTGCATTGTGCAGGGGATGGCCATAAACCTCCAAGTAAATCCTCTTAGCATTTTCTTTGATGGCATCATGGTTGCACTTTGAAACCTTCCACCTTCCTTTCTTGATCTCTGCATCCTCACATGGCCATATTTTCTTAATCATGTCCTTTGTCACTTCTTTATTGATCTCTTTCCATTGCATGTGGTTTGGATTTGCCCATTTTGAGAGTCGTCGAGCAGTATGTGTTGCTTGTTGCGCCGACATGCCGTGTGCCAGAGACTTCATGCACTGAAATGCATTAACAGCCGCTTGTTGTTGATTATCCGGGCAGTGATTGGGTGCCAATATCTTGTTCTTCATCGGCCAATTTCTCTTAGAGTTGCAATCAACCAATAGACAAATATTCAATATCATTGGCAAAAATATATTCTCACGATTCAACAGTCTCAAAGATGCAGAATATAACAACTTCTCATTCACTACAAAAGACCGCGGAATCCACTAAATCAAACCACAAAAAATGTGACTAATTGAACCACAAGGAAAATTTGAAATACTGACAGTTAAATGAAAAATCATCAATGACTAAAGACAATTGACTCAATTAGGTGAACCACTTCAAACCAGATAATATACTTCAATAAAAAATAGAATACCCTGAACAAGACATATGTATATCATAGAAATGTTTAAATCGGATAAAATGATCGTGCAAGTTCAACAAGGGGACGTTGGACAGGGTTAGGGTTTGTCTTTAAATGTTCTTTGAAAAATATCAACACGCCAAAAGAAATTTTTCTTTGTTCCCGCTCTTTTAACTTTATCCAACAATCTTCTTTGATTCGAATAGCCCTCATAACATCCTTATCTAGGTGGTGAAAAACTTCTTACTGTTCTGGTTGCACTCCAAAAATTTGCCAGCATGTTGAATAGGTAGCCCAATGCATAAATGTTGCTCGCTTTTGTGTATGCATCTGTGCACCGTGGATCCTATAGTTTGAGAGCAATCCACGGTCGCTTAGCCATCTTGACATTCCTTGCTCTCTGTGCATCCAAAATTGCAGAGTTCGATTGTGCGCTTGGATGCAGATAATTAGTTATTGCACGCTTAGTTGGTGTTCTCAACATCATACCCCAATCAATGATGCCGATGCGGGGTTTATTGGCGCAAGTCCAACATTATGTTGAACGGGTGCAGGTCATTGTGCACAATATCGGCCGAGTGGGTAGCTGCAACACCGTTGATTAAGGTGTGACAAATGGCTGGCATCTTCTCGATCACTGCTTTGATCCGCACCGTGTCTATCTCTTGTACAGGAAGATTTGCTATAGGCAATGACCTTCAATTTTGTTGTAGCTTGTGCATGTGTCGTCTGAACAATCCGTGAGCGAACGATAAGCGGCACATCATGTCGCCCACAATACCCCCATTGTAGTATGCGAATATTGTGATCCAAGGAGCTTTGGTATTAAACCCAATGCACCTTACAATAGAGGGGTGAAGCATTTGCATTCCTTGCTCTGTCTAAAAGCTATCAAATCTCACCTCACTCCCTCCCTTGTAACATTTTCCCACATATGTAATGTGGTCTGGAAAAAAAGAGATGCCTTTGATGGTGTACAATGTGCACACACCGAAGGAGCCTGCTCTAATCCTCATACCTTCTACCAAGGCTTCGTGAGGGATGATGACAAGATGAGCGCACTTTGCATTAAAAGCCATGCGCATGATTGTGCTGGTGCCGCTCGCATTGGATCGACCTCCCAAAGTTGCTTGTGTATCTTGGGCCATCTTCAATCTCTTGGGTAAGGCTTCTTGGTCCTGCGCTTTCACACGCTATATCTTTACCTTTTGTTATTCCCACAATTTATCCCAGAGCTCTAATTGTGACATGTCGCAGGCAGGTGGGATATCTTCCTTTAAGTCTCTGCAACATACTTTCATATTGCCCAACACTATCCTACCTTTGTGGTGGGGGTCAAATTCTTGAATCCCTGCTAGAATCAACAACTTGTATTGGCCTTCAAGTCGCAACCTGTGTTCTGTGTTCTCCCATATAGCACTAGTGAGGTCTTTGATGAAGACATCGCTTTCACTAATCTATTGTATACAATCATTTGAACATTAGGATATTGCCAAAATACATTCTTTACAAATGGCACACATAATACTTTTCTTTCGATCTAGCGTCATATTTACATTGGACAATAAAAAACAGCATATCAAATACACATTCATGGTTGTAATGAATGTGTATTTGATGACAACATATCAAATACACATTCATGGTTGTAATGGCACTAATACTCTCACATTATTTCAGGCAAACCCTTAACCACCACTTGAAGACTTTAAGAAATGTGCAAGAAAATATTGATAAAAATTGAAAACAATCTTCACTTAAAATTGCAATCTGTTACACGTGTAAAATGCAGATCAAACAAGTGGTTTATAAAAACTTAATTTAGATCAAACAATACATGTTAATAGTCTGGCACATTTCAGCATATATTGAATTTTTAACTTATATTTTTCTCTGTGCACACATACTAGTTCAAATAAAGCACACACTAAGTTAAAAACTTCAAAAACATCTAAAACATTGGAAGTATACAAATTGGACTAGCAAATTGTGTTCACACACTTTTTTACATAAAATCTATGTAAATGTAGCAATCAAAAAATCGATGATAATTGATGCTCTTTAAAAGGATACAAAAGAATATTTAACATGCAAATTGTGTGCATTTAGATTCTTTATAGAGAATTTATGTCATGAAGCATTAAAAATAGTGATAATGCTTGAGGTACTTTAAAAAGATAAAAAAAGAATATATTAACATGCAATTTGTGTGCAAATATATAAATGGAGCATTTAAAATAGCAATGATTGATGATTAAAGTATTCTTTTGAATATTATTAGCTAATATATAATTTCAAATGGATAGTTCAAAACAACAAAATCAAACAATTCATAAATTTTGTATATGAAATACTCTTCACAGCCGCGTTACTGACCAAGTACTTCATATTCTTAATACTTAAAAAAGTAACTACACATGCACATAGAAACTATATGATGTTTGTATGGTCGGGTTAACGACCTGAATACCACATTTATGCAAAAATAGATGTTTCTAACAAATGACACTCTATTAGCCGCGTTACCGATTGAGTGCTACTTGAATCTAAGGAGAAACAATGGCTTGCATACGAACATCATATAGCCGCGTTATCGACCGATACCCATATGTTTTTTGGGTAAAGGAAAGGGAATTTGACTTACCATAAGGATACTAGATTCGCCACGTTACCGACGTAGTACACAGACAGTAAGCCAATACTTACCACAAGGACACCATCTTCCTTGCGTCACCAAGGTGATGCCCCCGTGATAAGCACTATTCTGGAGAACAGCTTACACACACACTCCCATTGTGTGGTAAGGTATCTTATTACTTCCGTACAATATGACAAAAGACACGTTACCACACAACGCACATACACACACAACACATACCCGGATTGTGTGGTCAGGTACTCTATTGTTGTGCACTATGACGTAGAGCACGCTCCCACACGTCCTCTCTCTCCCTCTCTCTTCTCTCCTCTCGATGTACCTGCAAAGATGGTCGACTCTCTCCCTCTCTCTCTCTCTCTGTCTCTCTCTCTCTCTCTCTCTCTCTCTCTCTCTCTCTTTCTCTCTCTCTCTCTCTCTCTATATATATATATATATATAAAAATGAAAGTAAGAAATAACACCCAGCGGGTCCGATCGGGCCCGCATATATATAATTATGTGATCCCGCTGGGCTTTTTCGTATTCTCGGCGCGCCAGTAGGGAAATTGGAAAAACCCAACGGGCGCGCCAGGAAAACTAAAAAGCCCGACGGGAATTTAGTGGGTCTGCACGTCTCCCTTAATCGGATTCTTTGTGATTATGTTTAGTGTAATTATGTAAATATGTCAATAAGACCTTGTGAAACACACAAAAGTTGTCGTAATTATGTAAATATTAAATCCCTGGTGATGATCATGTTTTATTGTCGATTCTAGCGCTACAGGGAATATGACATATCAGTCTAAGTGGCTCTATAACTATCATCCACTACCAGATCAACGTGTTGTTTATCTTGCTGATGATACAGCTTATCAAGCAAAGGGTATTGGAGATTTATATCTTGGTACCTTATCTTCTTCCACTCGAATTCTACGAGGAGTATTACATGTACCAGATCTTCAACTTAATCTTCTTTCAGTTGCTAGACTTGTTCATCTTGGTCTCTTTGTTGGATTTGATCATACCAAATTCCAAAATGAGAAAGATGGATAGACTATAGACACTGCTCCTTGAAACGGTAATTTTCTTGAACTCTCTCTCAATGATGTTGTAGCAAATGTTGTCATTGCTCTAGGTGACCATGATTGCAAAGTATGGCATCATTATTTTGTTCATGCCGATTTTTCAAAACTCTTTGATCTTCAGCGTCATGGAATGGATCTTAAAGCTCATCCCCATATGGAAATTTGTGAGGTTTGTTCTCTTGGGAAACATAATCATAAACCCTTTCCTCTTTCAAATACAACTCATTCTCATGATATATTGGATCTTGTTCATACTGATATATGTGGACCTCTACCTTCTTCGAGATCACAATATTACTATTTCATTACTTTCATTGATGAATTCTCACGGTATACGACTATATTTCTACTTAGACAAAAATCTGAGGCCTTATCTATTTTCAAACAATTCCACAAGGCTGCAGAACTTCGCCACCGTAAGAAGCTTCATAGTGACAATGGAGGCGATAATGTTTCTCGAGAGTTTGTGAGTTACTGTGCTGATAGTGGAATTCATCATGAACACAATATTCCATATTCACCTCAATAGAATGGTGTTGCTGAACAAAAGAATCGCACTATTCTCAATGTATGCTGATTCATTCTGTTTTATCTCATGTTCATGCTTTCATCACAAAGAAATATATTACGCACTCAATGCCCATCACTTTCACCCTGACATCCTAAGCCATGCTCAAACACCTAGCTTTAGCATGGTTGGCCATCCTTATGTGCACATTTGACTTGGCTACTGCTCTTAACAACCGTTTCCCTCATTGTATTCTTTGTTTTGATGCAGACATGTGCTCCACCATCTATATAGACTTGAACCTACATCTTCTTCTTGATGATTGCATCTACTAAAGAAAAAAGAATCCACTGGGCTACCCACCCTTAGTGTCATATTTTGCACCACCTGCACATTTCCCTTAGCTTCTGGTAGCCTTGTGCTCACACTCGTAGAACATTGTCTCCTCAATTTAGGATTCAAAGCCAATAGATGATCAAAAGTTGTTAGGCTTTTATTTTTTCACATCGTATTTGGGGTAGCCGTGTCCTAGCTAAACATCTGCTTGCTTGATCTTATGACGCCTTATTTTTTTGCTAGTTTTTGACTGCTCTCTGTCCTTGTATACCTTCTCTTTGCCTTTATAGGCTCTAATTTCCCACTCGATTAATATTCCTCTTTCCATTCTTTCCCTTTTTCTGGCCAAAACTTTAACATCGTGCTTATCCACGTCAATGATGTTCACCCTAGGGACTTTACCACCATCTGGAGAGCCAGTTGCATTGGATTTTTGATTGCCTCCTCGCTTGGTCCACTGATTTGTGCTTGAACTCTTCCTCTACCAAATAGCACGTAGATACCACCTCTTTCCCTCCACAGATGGGGACAATTTGGGACATAATTCCCTTCTTCATTGTAATTATAGCACCTTGCCCTGTCCCTCTTGGCTTCCCTTTATACATCACATTTAGCCACAATTCTTGCATTTTTTGGGACAAATCTTGCACAATTGGCACCCAATTTTGTGGTCCCGCCACAACAACTTGGTTCCCATGCTTCTCTTCTTGAACATCATTCATTGGACCCTCGGGTTGAGTAGGAACCGCTACTTCATAACCCGACACTCCCTACTCAATTTTCTTTTTGATTTTCCTACTCTTTTCCTTTGCAATTTCCACAACACAATTATAGCTCTCTGGAATTTCAAAATGTACATTTTCCCTCACTTTAGGATGTAGGCATGCCATGACTTTTTCCAGCTTAAAGTAGTCACCATGAGCCTACTGCATGGCTACCACTAACTCTACCCAACAAGGTTCAAAACGATCCAAAAACAAAGTAAACTCTTCACTTACATCCTATTTGAGCATCTTCGATTTGGCATCCATTTCAACTGGGGATGCTTCTTTACAATAGTCATGTAAGAATTGAGCACTAGAGCCGGCCAAGAAATCCTCGGCTCACCTTTCAATGCTTTGTACCGTACTCTTGTTTTGCCACACATCACCAACAAAAAGGTACCGTACTCTTGTTTTGCCACGCATCAACAAAAAAGTTTGCATCTTGGTGTCCTCATTTGGCATACAGAATAATAGCATATACAACTCAAAATCGGCAATCCATTCCTAATTAGGATTCTCATCCCCTATTTGAGACGCCATCTTTAACATTGCAAAAACTTGTTTTGCCCTTCACCAATGGGAGCACAAGAAGATGGAAAGGGGGAGTACACCCAAGGCTCAATCAAATGCTTTGCCAGAGCTCAGGGTAAACACAGCACCCCAATCTACAGACTAACAAGCAGATTGCTATGCGCGAGGTTGATGGCTACAGTATATTAGGCACACATCCCACTGAGTTGTGCTCAATTGTCTCCTAAAATGTAGCATAGGCTAGTCGCTCTTTTTAAAAAACATTGTAATTCCTTAAAATAGCAACAAAATAATGATGGAATTCTATTTTTGAACATAGCAAACTAATAATAGTGCTCTATAGTGCAGTTGTAGAGTCGTCTTGTAACCAAATTCTAGCGCAGCTAGCAAGTGTAGGCTACCTTCTCGTGACCAGATTCTAGTGCATCTAGCCTTGATTCAGCATCACGTTCATGTGAGAGATGCCTGCGTATGCCTGTTATGGTGCAAGCTGTCTTGAGAGAAACAAATACACATAACTGAAGTCCACACTACGGCCTGCACACTACGGCCTGCCTTAGTCAACCTTAGGTCGTTGACCTCTAAAGCAGTCTTTCCATACACGTGCGAGTGGACGATGGCTAGAAGGTTAGATCACATGCACTCTCTCCTACCGAAGGGAGGGGACAAGGAGGTGAATTAAAGTAATCACTCGCCTGAGTCTCCTCCCGTCTAACTTCTCATCTAGACGTTCTCTACCCACGCAAGCAGTAGCTTTCTTCTACAACAGTTTCCATGCACACCAAAAAGCGAAGAATTGTCTTTAATTAAGCTTTCCACATTCAAGAAAAACCAGTAGCATCTATGCTTCACCATAAACAAAATTGGATAAAACTTATCATCGTATGATTGCGTTTGCATGTGAGTCGTGCGGTTGCAATCGCATCCAAAGTGTCAACTATGTTTTTCTCTGAAAATATGAACTCACAAGAGAGCAACACAAATAGCTTCTTGAATCAAATTAAGGAAAGAAAAACACAAGAAAACTAAACTTATTTATCATATCTATTCTCTCCATACCTCTGATACCATGTTGAACAACCACGCATGAGAGAGAAGAGAGAGAGACGACACCACAATTTGCAAGCCCCAAAGTGTGTGTAGAGCACACACTAAGTAAATATATATAGTGGGGAATCCTAGCTATATATACCATAAGTGTGGGGTCTCTTTATATGTCCAATATAAATGTAATTTTCTAGAGGACTCAAGGGCCAATTTGGCATATCTGTCTCTTGTAGTAATTAGTGTAAAGAATCTAGCCAGGGAAATCGGTCCAAGTATATCCTTGCAATGCAAATTGGCTTGTGAAGACCTCCCTTATCTTTTCATGGAGTGTCCCACGATATGTAGCCGTGCAAGGAAGTTTTGCAAATGGGTCCACAAGACCTAGAAGATAGGAATCTTCAACAACGATCTCTTAGTGGGAGGGAAGGTGTTCAAGAGCCATGCACTACTCATTGCAACACAAATTGTAAGGTATTTCTATTTCAAACACGTTTGGAAGACAAGAAACTGTGGTATCTTTGAGAAGTCCATGGAAATATGTATGATCTCCAAAATTTGGGTCTCTTTTAAAAATAAGAAAATAAACTCTAATGCATGAAAATTTGGTTTAGAATGCTTATTTGAAAGTGCTCTAAAGTTCTAAGTGAACAGCAAATTCGCTTTCATGTTCCAGTATGTGAGACGAATGTTTGGTTCAGTTTTGAAAAAATCCGCTTTTTTTAGTTTCTTCATGCTTTTACATTCTCTTTTGCAAAACGCAGGGCCGGATCCTTAATCTATGAGTTTCGAGAAAGCTATGATCCAATTTTGTAGAAATTTGCTTTTTGAGCACTTTTCATGCTATTTTTAGCTTTTCATTATTTTTAGTGTTTTTTAGTGAGAAACGAGTCCTTTTTCTTATTCCAGTGAACCAAGGGTGCTATTTTTAGCTTTTTATGTTTTTTGGTATTTTTGAAAAGCAACGTGCTTTTTAGGATGAAGTAAACATAAAATCATTATTTTTAGTGTCGGTCGCATTTAAAAATGACTACCTGGAGAAAAAAGGGATTAAACGGAATTTTTATGCGAATTATTATTATAAAAAGCAGTACCGTGAACACACCGAGGCAGTATGGAAAAGGCATAATTATGTTGGGGCATCACAGTGCGGCATAGTCTAGTCTTGGTTTCATTAACTGCAAGAATACTAGCCGATTAGTCAATTTTTAGTGTAAAAATTGAATGGTAAGTGGGAGAGTTTCCCACCGAAAGCCACGCCTTGTTTTTTGAAAAGTTCCAAAAAGCATGGAGCTATTCCTAGCTGAGAAGGGGGTGTTAGTAGTGCTGGAGCTATATATGGCTCACTCTACTGAACTTGGTCTCACCTATATATTTGTATCTTGTCCTCAATATCATGAATCACTCTTTAGGAGCGTATATGGTGTGTCTCTTGTCTCGTCTCTCTCTCTTTCTCTCTACATCTCAACATGGTATCAGAGCGGTAACAATCACGCGCCGATTTAATTCATGGTGATACAACAGTATGTGTATGCAATTCGCATGTAAGATTCAAAATTGCTACAAATTTTATTTTTGAGTGTTGATTCTTGTTAACTATGGTTGTTTTGTGTTAAGAAGAATATGATTAGTGTTTTATGTGGCGTTTATTTCTAATCAATCTAATCGTTGATTACGTTTTCTTGCTGATGACACCCTAAACTTCATCTCAATTTTTCTTGTTGTTCTGCTCAAAATTTGGAGAAACGGGAAAAACGTGATGGAGCATAGCGCAATGGCACTTTTCATCCAAAACTTGTTCGTCTCCTTGAGCTCTTCGATTTGAGTTCTAGGTTTGCGTCAATCGGAGTTCGCAGCAGAAAGTTATGCTGTTTTTACTGCAATTGAGCTTGACGTAGCTTTCTTCGTCCTACTTCTTCGTGAAGCGTCCGCGATCGTTTTTCTTATTTTCGCGTTAACTTTTTCGAGAAGATTTAGCTTTTTTCTATTCGTATTGTGGCCGTCAATCTTGCGTCTCACGCCACTCTATTTTGAGGACTCTTTTATTATTAACGTCTCCTTTACCCTGCCTTTTTTGGGTGACGTCTCTCACATCTTTGGACGTTCCTTGAGCATCCTTCTTACGTTTATCGTTGACAGAACGCAGTACTCATATCTCTCTCATTCTCAATTGGGGCCTTCACCATATATGGTGTGCAGATTCTGCGATCTTATCTTATACGTCTTCTCGCAATAAGATATATGGCTATGAATATTCTCGTAAACGGCTTTCCTTCTGGCCAGCGTTCTGTTCCTCCTTTCCAAGGTCAAGGATTTCCAGGCTGGAAAGCAAAGATGTTGTTAATTCTTGAAGGCGATTAACTCTTCGATATTGTTCTTGGAAATCGTGTTTGTCCACCTCAGCCTGTTGATACGGATAATGATAACGTGCTTATCAATAAAGGACCTATATTTGAAGATTGGAATGTTGCCTATACGGATTGGCAACGACGTGATAAAGCAGCTCGTCGGTATATTCTTTCTACTCTTACTGATTCCCTTTTGCTTGATATGTATGAACTGCCTACTTCCCACGATGTATGGAAGTACCTTATTGCAAACTTTCATAAGAAATCTGTTACAGAAATACTTTATTTGAGAGAGTTTCTTAACAAGTTACAATATGAAGTTGGTACTGCCATGACGGGACATATTGAATCTTTCAAATCTATTATTAATCAACTTGCTGCTATCGGTGATCTTGTTCCACAAAAGCAACTGATTACACTTCTCCTTGATACGGTGAAGGACTCTTCTTATGATAACATTGTTACTATACTCTCTAATAAAGATGGTCTTGATTTCGACCAAGCCTGCATGTATTTAATTGAATACTCTCAACGCCAAGAACGTCGGAATGTTGGTCACAATACAACTATGAATTCACAAGAGGAGACTGAATCACAACAGACGGAACGTGCTTTTTATGCTCTAAGGCGTCCATTTCAACGAGGAAACCGCAGAGGTGGCCGTCGCGGTAATATTTTCTCTTGTCTCAAATTTCCTAATAAGCAATGTTCTTACTGCAACAGAAATGGCCATACTGAAGATGATTGTTGGGCACGACAATATGATGAAGAACATAATATTACCACAAAACAACCACATTTATCTAGAGACTCTTCTTCTTCTTCTTGTGAATATTGTGGACGATCTGATCATCCCACTCATATGTGCTATAAGCGTCGATTCGACATAGATCGGAATAGAGAATATGCTACTGAACATCGAAACAACATTGTACCAGAAACAAAGTGCGTCCTATGTTCAGTTGCTCCAGACAGAATACTTCATGTACGTTATGGATCACTTTTTATTGTCGATTCTGGTGCTACAGGAAATATAACATATCAGTCTAAGTGGCTCCATAACTATCATCCACTACCAATTCAACGTGTTGTTTATCTTGCTAATGATACTACTTGTCAAGTAAAGGGTATTGGAGACTTATATCTTGGTACCTTATCTTCTTCCACTCGAATTTTGCGAGGAGTATTACATGTACCAGATCTTCAACGTAATCTTCTTTCAGTTTCTAGACTTGTTGATCTTGGTCTGTTTGTTGTATTTGATCATACCAAATGCCGAATTGAGAAAGATGGACAGACTATAGCCACTGCTCCTCGAAACAGTAATTTGTTTGAACTCTCTCTCAACGATGCTGTAGCAAATATTGTGCTACAAGCGGAAGACGTAGCGTCCCTGCAAAATACCTCGAAAATAGCATGATAGAAACAACAAAACACCGCAAATATGCATACCTGACAAAGCCTATGAGCGTATAATCAAATCGTACTCGAACGAGAGAGAGCGAGAGCGTGATGGAAGGAGAGAGCACGTGCAGGTGCACCTCCTAGAGCGGAGTGCTACGCCGGCACGGCGAGAGAGAAGAGAGGAGAGGTGAGAAGAAGAACACAGACACTGGGTGCAATCTCCCCCCGTGCAAGAGTGACCATTTCCCTCTTGCACGTATTTGTTTTATAGATTTCTTGAATGGTCAAATGTGAGTACAAACTGGCCAACCGGACATAAATGGCCAAAGCTCATAAAGAGCACTTGAATAATTACATGTACATAAAATATAACATCCTTTTGCAATAGCCTAGCTCAGTAAAGTCTTTTCCACCTGGCAGCTGCAATAAATAAAATATCAATTCCATAACATACCTCTCCGTTGGAAAGCAACTGTCCTCAGTTGCGAATATAAAAATCTACAAACAATACTTGTCAAAAACAGTGATTAGTATGTTGTGTCAAAAACATCACATAATAAAGGAAAAATTTATGAGACTAAACAACACTAGCTTATGCCTGCCGTCATCCATATACTACCTATTCTAGTGTCCCATACTGCTAGAATAAGCAATATATGTCATACCCTGATGAATCAGGATATCATTGGTCACACTCATCATCGATCTCATAATGTCAAGTCTCATCACATGAACACTGCCATAATAATCACTAGATACCAAATCCCAATCCAATTCCAATTCCACAATATAAATCCAAAATATATTTCATTTTCAATACCCGGGTAACAAAATCATACCAGTTACAGTGGTGGCCAGCCATTGCAGCATGATTTTGTGATTGGTGTTGCCTAAATCGACGAATCTACACCAATAAAACGTGCTGCCTAAATGGGCGAATCTGCATTTGGTATAAGTTTAGAAATCATGAATCTGCAATTTGTCAATGTGCTGCCTAAATTGGCGGATCTGCACCAAGATGAGTATGTACACACTACCTAAATCGGCGAATCTGTGTGCATGTGACCAATGGACCAAGCAAGACATAAAAAGAAAACATTTCTTACCTATTTGACACCAAATTAGAGTATGTTCCAGTAGCAAAGCACTTACAAACTGTGGCTCGATATCCCCGAGCACCCTAGCTCAAATAATGAGCTGCATAGCTAATGAATAATCATGGCAATAAAATTTCATAACGTGCAAGTAGTAAGCCTTAACGGTAGCAATGTATTTTCTATTGAAAATTAAATGAGTGTCTGGAATGTAAACTACATTGAGAAATTGAATACGTAAAATTTTGGTGAAGAAATAGTGATTGAGCGATGCGATATAGAAACGAGTTTAGAGAAGTATGCGTACCTGCATTGTTTTTCATGAATAACATATTGTACGAGAGGATTAGTATACTGAACCAAATAATTACCAAGAAAAAAGGGTTAAAATAATTTTGCAAAACAAAGAGTGGATTCATGTAAATGGTATACTGAAAACACTTGCGTCCTTAACGGTGTGCTAATTACAATAAAGTAAAAAATGGGGTAGTTCAGATGATGGTATGGAGCCGTAAAATTGTGAAAAAATAAAAGAACATAAGGTTAGAAGGATTGACCAGTGCAAGTAGTAGGTGCAGAATGAGCCATTTAAAGAAGGCAAAAAATCCCCAAAATTTGTAATTTATGCAAATTTCAACTATGGATATGTGTGAATAACAGTCAATAACATCAAATGATGAATGAACATTAAGTGAAGAAGGAGTCATACGTAGATGCTAGAGGTTAAATGACAATAGGTTGCTAGCGATGAATACAGACCATGATCCTTATGTATGTTGTTGGACAACAAGCACTATCGATGTCAATAGAACACACACATCCTGATTAGTATATATATATATATATATATATATTCCATTTAGTTATATCATTTATTCGCTATATACTGTAGTTTAATGTCTTTTTAAAAAAAATTAAATAATATATATATATGTATTTAGTTATTGTATTTATACAAATATATGTTTTAATTATGAAAATTACAACATTATTGATGTCAATGACCAAAACATAACAAGGTGGTCGGGGGTTGTGAAGAGCGAGAGAAAAATGAAATGAAATGTTACACGAACCGTGTTTAAAATGTGAAAATTACCTATGAAAACAAAGTGATATAGTCCTTATAGATCTAATACAATGTCTAGGTATGAAAATAGACTAAAATCATCATCGTCGTCGTCAAGTCCCATAGTTGCCCAGCATTGGACGTCGTCACAAAGAGTATTGCATTGGTCACCGAATATTTTTGTCGACCTTCGCTTCTGTAAGTAGTCTCGGGCGGGGGGGGGGAGAAGGGCACCGTTGTGGAGGTGGTGGAAAGAGCGAGAAATGAAATGAAATAAAATGTTACATTCAATGTCTACGATAGCCAAATTTACATTTGAGTCAGAACTAATACAATTACTAATACAATCACTATGAGTAAAATAAAATGAACTAAAGTGAAAGAGTAAAACTAAAAGTTTGAAATCATCGCAGGAAGTGCAGCAGCATCATCTTGAATGCCCCAAGATGCCCAGCATCGGGGGTTTGTCTGAGAAAGTATTGCATTGGCCGCTGCAGAGCTTCTTCATTGTCGGCTTCTATACACCATCATACTTGAGGAGTCGAGGAGAGGGAGATAGAGCGAGATTTTGATGCATCCATTGAGGTTGTTCTCATGGAGACGCCCTCAGCTGTCGACGTCGGAGAGAGAAAGGGAGATCCTTGGAGTACTAGAAGAGAGGGAGATAAGCCGAGCTGGGGGAAAGAGGGTTGCTTGCAGTACTCCATGCAGAGCCTCTCGGAAATTGGGTTAGAACGCCGTATATTTCCATTCTGCAAATCATAGGATTTCCCACATGCGCTTCTTGAAGGAGCTGTTGCTGCCACTTTTGCCATTTTTGGAGTCTTCTCTACTCCACAGCCGGCCCCTACTTGTGTCAACTATCAAGAATGGGCTTTCCGAGCCTACTGTGGTCCATGGCTTGCTTCATTCACATGCTGTCCGGATGAGTTCTCTTCAATACTTCCATATTCAGAAGCCACATTCTCTGCAGATTAGTTTTCGGTTGTGGCATTTGCGATCCTTGGTCTGATCATCCTACTATTTTTTTTTGCCTTACGCACGCTCTTCTTACCTGCAGGCCTGTGGTGATGCTTCTTTATCCCTTGTCAGTGTCCTTCACCTGCATGCATCTCTTTTCAACAAGCTCTTTTCTGAAAATGCTGATGGTGGTCTCCTACATGTTGGAGGCAGCTGCTATACTGCTTATGAGCTTTATTTGTTGGTCCGTCTTTGTAAGTCAGAAAGAGAGAGAAGATTGAATGTGAGCACCTACGAAATATGGGCCAGTGATTGCCTCGTGTGCTGACGCCATGCATGCTCAGAAAATTGCCGACAACTTAGAGAGAGAGAGAGAGAGAGAGAGAGAGAAAGAGAGGTGTTTGCATGGCAAGTGATGAGTCTTGTAATGGAGAGCAACCCGTTGCAAGCCTACTGCTTTTGCATGTGGTCGAGAGATAACGAGGGGCTGCATCTCCCGTGAGTGGTTTGGGCTCTCCGAGGTGAATCTCCTGCACCATAGAATTACGGGCGCCTCTGATTGTTGCTGGGTGGGTTGACGCCATGCAGGCCCAAAGGTTGGCGGCACTGAGAGAGCTGGTTGGTATTGGCTGCATGGTGAGTGGGATTGGATGGTAGAAGAAACAAACTGTATGGGCATCTGATGCAGCAGACGAGAGTGGGAGAGAGAGTTTAGTGGTGGTTTTTGATGGTGGGAGAGCATTGAGAGACGGAGTGGGAGACAGAGGACGAAAGCTCTCTACACCCACGGACCACGAACTCCCTGCACACTGTAAGCAACTACCCACCCTGATCTGCAGTCACCACCCTTTTCTTTTTGCTTGTCTGGACTAGATTTGGTTGGTAGAAGAGAGCGAGAGAAGGGTAGCAAGGACGCAAGGGTAGCTATGGAGGGAGGAAAGTGCAGATAACTTCCAGCAACTGCATACGGTTGGGGTAGGTGGTTCGAGTGGTCACGGTTGATAGCTATCCAAAGGGTTGGCAGGCGTTGCAGTGGAGTGAGAGTGGGAGAGAAGACAACGGCTGTGTAGTGGTTGTGAGCTAGAGAGAAGGTGGTTGGCACCAGTTTTTCCACTACAAGTGATTGGGCTACACCGCTACAATTGCATGGACACACACGCCTATGGCTACATGGTGTGCATGTGCATGGTGGTTAGGTGAGGAAAAGGAGAGAGAAGCGGGCTGAGTACTGCTCGTGAAGTGATCACCACTGCTGATGCTGCATGGCGGCAGCTAGTGGAGAGAGAGAGAGAGGTGGTTAGCAAATGGGTGTTGCACAGCCTTGGGTGCATAGGGGACTGGAGACAACCTCGGACTTGTATCGTTTGGTAAGCCATGTGTGCCAAGTGCACGCAGCGCTGTGTGTAGGACCCAACCCAAAAAAATGCCTGCACCTGTCTTGCTTGGTTTGACAGCGTCGAGCAGCATTTTTTTATTTGTTTTTTAAACATATATTTATTATTATTTTAAAAGATTCTCCATGTTCATGTTTGGGGTAATTTCTCGTGGGTCGTAGTCTCTTTGCTGCGACTTAATAATCTTCAAACTTGTATCTTGCATCCACTCGTAGATCAAACGTGTTCGAGAAATGCCATAAACTCTTGTTGCCCGAGCAATGTAAATTTAGTATATGCCCACCTTCTCATTATCTGGAGTAGCCTTTACTTCACAATTATTCATAGCCATGGCATGTGGAGAAAATCCATGAAGCCCTTACAGATTTGCATAATCCATGAAGCTCTTCAATCTTTGCATATTGCAGGTATAAGGGTTTCACCTAAACTCCCTTGTCATACACCTTAAAAGCATCCACAAAATACTCGTGATCCTTTCTCGTTCCCACGTATCGTTGTAGATTAAACTTAATATATTCTATTAATATGTTTAATTAACGTAGTTATACTAAGAAGCACTATATTGTGGTAATAAACAAAGGATTCTCTTCAATTTCTAAAAATCACTATCTATCTCATATAATCGATATTAATTAGTATAAATTGAAGCAATTAACGAAATCTACAAGCATAAGAAAACAAAACACTTAGCTGTTACGTTTCAAAAATCTTGAGTCTTGGAGCGTAGCCTTAGCTCTGATACCACTGCTACAAGCGGAAGACGTAGTGTCCCTGCAAAATACCTCAAAAATAGCATGATAGAAACAACAAAACACCGCAAATATGCATACCTGACAAAGCCTGTGAGCATATAATCAAATCGTACTCGAACGAGAGAGAGCGAGAGCGTGATGGAGGGAGAGAGCACGTGCAGGCGCACCTCCTAGAGCGGAGTGCTACGCCAGCACGGCGAGAGAGAAGAGAGGAGAGGTGAGAAGAAGAACACGGACACTGGGTGCAATCTCCCCCCGTGCAAGAGTGACCATTTCCCTCTTGCACGTATTTGTTTTATAGATTTCTTGAATGGTCAAATGTGAGTACAAACTGGCCGGCCGGACATAAATAGCCAAAGCTCATAAAGAGCACTTGAATAATTACATGTACATAAAATATAATATCCTTTTGCAATAGCCTAGCTCGGTCAAGTCTTTTCCGCCTGTCAGCTGCAATAAATAAAATATCAATTCCATAACATATTGTCACTGCTCCAGGTGATCATGATTGCAAAGTATGGCATCACCGTTTTGTTCATGCTGATTTCTCAAAACTCCTTGATCTTCAACGTCGTGATCTTGTTCATGGCATGGATCTTAAAGCCCATCCCCATATGGGAATTTGTGAATTTTGTGCTCTTGGGAAACACAATCGTAAACCCTTTCCTCTTTCAAATACAACTCATTCTCATGACATATTGGATCTTGTTCATACTGATATTTGTGGACCTCTACCTTCTTTGAGATCACAATATCTCTACTTCATTACTTTCATTGATGATTTCTCAAGGTATACGACTATATTTCTACTTAGACAAAAATATGAAGCCTTATCTGTTTTCAAACAATTCCACAAGGCTGCGGAACTTCAAACTAGTCGTCGCCTTAAGAAGCTGCGTAGTGACAATGGAGGCGAATATGTTTCTCGAGAGTTTGTGATTTACTGTGCTGACAGTGGAATTCATCATGAACACACTATTCCATATTCGCCTCAACAGAACGGTGTTGCTGAACGAAAGAATCGCACTATTCTCAATGCTGTAAGATGTATGCTGATTCATTCTGGCTTATCTCGTGTTTTCTGGGCTGAAGCTACTTTGACAACAGCATTTATTCAGAATCATCTTCCTACTACTGCACCCTCTGGTAAGATACCCATCACATCATGGACAGGTGACATTCCTTCTGTATCTCATTTTTGAACCTTTGGATGTATTGCTTATATTCATGTTCCCAAAGAAACACGAACAAAGCTTGATGCTCTTGGTCTTAAAGTTATTTTTATTGGATATTACGACCTTTCCAAAGGCTACAAATTCTATGACCCTTTCTCCAAGAAAGTAATTGTGAATCGTGATGCTACTTTTAACGAACAGCTTATGGGAGGCTCATGGTCAATGGATGATTCTGATGATACTAAATCATTGCTTCAGGCTTTTCCATTTCTTTCAGAAGATGAAACTCTTCCTATAGAGAAACTTTCCTCTTCACAACCATCCATTCCAAATGTTTCCAATGATGATATTGATATTTTTGTTGATCTACCTATTGATTTTGAACATGGCTCATGTCATGTTTATGATGACGATATTGATGATAATGCTTTTTCTACTTCTGAAGATCCCGTTACTTATGATGAAGCTATCTCTTCACCACAAAAGGATCAATGGCAAGAGGCTATGGAAGCAGAGTACGATTCTCTTATCGCTAAAGGTGCATGGATACTAACTGAATTACCTGAAGGTGCATGGATACTAACTGAATTACCTCCTGGTCGTACAGCTATTAAATGTAAGTGGGTGTATAAGACAAAAGTAAAAGAAAATGGACCTTTTGACAAGTTCAAGGCGCGTTTAGTTGCAAAAGGTTACTCCCAAGTAGCTGGTGTTGATTATCAAGAGACTTTTTCACCAGTTGTTCGCATTACAAGTGTTCGAGTTTTATTGGCATTTGCTGTTCAATTTGATTTAGAAGCTCATCAAATGGATGTGCGAACTGCTTTTCTTAATGGTGACTTGGAAGAGGAAATTTATATGGAACAACCACAAGGGTTTGTTATTCCAGGTAAAGAAGACCTTGTTGCTCAACTCCATAAGGCACTATATGGTCTCAAACAAGCTTCGCGAGCCTGGTATACAAAATTTGATCTTTTTCTCACCTCTAAAGGATTCATCTCTTGCTCGTCAGACCCCAACTTATACATAAAATGCCAAGGTAGCAGTTTTGTGATTTTTTCTCTTTTTGTGGATGATACCATCCTTGTTTCCAATGATTTGGGATTTCTTCAGCAAGTGAAAAATTTATTGTCTTCTTCATTTGATATGGTGGATCTTGGAGAGATTCACTCTTGTCTTGGCATTCAAATCCAACGGAACCGTACAAAAGGTATTTTATTCCTTCGACGGTCAAAGTTTATTGCAGATACTATTCAAAAATTTGGTATGGAATTTGCACATTCACCCAACACATCTTGTCTTGCGAGCTCTACAAAGAACACTTCTGACAATGGCGGTCAACTTGTCACAAATCAGCCTTATGCTAACTTGATTGGATGTCTTCAGTTTGTTGGCATGAACACTCGTCCTGATATTCTGTTTGCTGCTAATTATCTTGGACAACATCTTGCATGTCCTTCTCTTAAGCATTGGTCTACTGCAAAGCGTATATTGAAATACTTGAAAGGCACTACAGATTTTGGTTTAGTCTATCGACGACAACTCACATCGAATTCTATGCAATCTCTTTCTCTTTTGGGTTACACAGATGCAGACTGGGCAAGCTCACATTTATCTATGCGATCTACTAGTGGAAATTGCTTCTTTATAAATCGTTGTCTTGTTTCTTGGACCAGCAAGAAACAACGTTGTGTTGCAGTTTCTATGACTGAGTCAGAATATGTTGCGGCATCACTTGCAGCTCGTGAGTTGATTTGGCTTCGACAAATGCTGGTTGATATTGGTCACTCTCCTCTTTCTAGCACACCCTTGCGGTGTGACAACCAAAGTGCTATTAGTCTTGCAAAAGACTATGTTCAACATAATAAGTCAAAGCACATTGTTGTCCATTGTCATTATGTCAGGTATGAAGTATGCAAAGGAACCATTATGGTTGAACACTGTCCAAGTGACCAGATGATTGCAGACATTTTGACCAAAGGCCTCAATGAGTCACGTTTCATCCTCTTGCGATCGGAGCTAGGAGTTGCTTCGGCCTCACTCTTTCTAGATTAGCTTCTTTGCTATTGTAATAGCTTTGTACATATGACATTGTAATCTTTTAGGTACCATGCACTATGCACACTCCACATTTGCACATTGTGATATCTAAGTCAGTTGAATATTTGTACATAGATGCACAATTCACTTTCACATCATCACCGCTGGTTCATATTTTCACATTGTATAGGGGCTTTGGTTTTTCCCTTGAACTCCCCAAGGGTTTTTTCATCCAAAGCTAGAGACCTTTGTTTGAGTGGGGGTGCTGGAGCTATATATGGCTCACTCTACTGAACTTGGTATCACCTATATATTTGTATCTTGTCCTCAATATGAATCAGTCTTTGGGAGAGTATATGGTGTGTCTCTTGTCTCGTCTCTCTCTCTTTCTCTCTACATCTCAACAAGTAGCTTCCTTGGGCATCACTCTAGCTTGTTGAAGTGCCTATAAATTGGCAAGGAGTGCTCAGATTTAAGTGTCATCAGTTGCGTCTACTACTGCAAGGCAATGTATACCTATTATATGGGGTGTTGCAAGATCTTCATCACCATCTCCATAAGCTTTTCTCTCTCGTTTATGGGAAGAAGAAGAGGAAGAACACTCACTCTCTACTTGCTTACTATCTCTTCTCTCGTTTCAAGGTGTACGCGCTCTCCGAAGGCTTGTGGTGAAAACCTCTATGTAGCTCTCATCACCTCTCTCTTAAAACAAATCAAGACGCCTACCAATAGTCCCTAATGAGTCATAAAGCACGGTGTCGAGGAATTAAAGATTTTAAGGCCAGCCTGCTAGCTATGGAAAAAGAGAAGAGAGGAAGAAGCACAACACCGTACATTAGACCAATAGTTGCTTTGAAATAAAATTATGTACAAAAACAAATGGATTTGCTGACATGAATTAAAAAAGATGCACATTGACCAAGCAACACCATTATCAGCACCATACTATAATTAAGGTATAGAATACGAAGTTTCAACTCCCTTACAATGGGTTTATCCGGTTGATTATAGATAAATAGAGCGATTAGCTGAGAAAAATACATAGAAGAAGTGTAAGCCAACGTGGCTGATGCGATCTCAATGACTATGAGGAATGTCATCATCCCGGCCTCCCAAAAACTTCCTTCTCTTAATCTGCTTCCCCTTCCAAAGCTCTATGATCTTGCTCTCCAAGAAAAAAAACCTCTCCGCTCAATATTCTCCAACAACAACATCAAAAGTGAGGTGTGCCCCCAAATTTTTTTTTGTACAAGCTATGGGCTATTTTTAGTAAGCCCCCAAGCATCAGACACTTGTCCTCTTGAACTCCAAGTCCTTGCATGTGAATGTGCCTCTTGTAGGTGAGTGGAATCCCTTTCTCTCATTGCTTCCCTTGTCTGGCCACTTTGGAGGCCACCTTTGCATTGCCTTGGCGCTCTCTCACTTGCACTCAGGGGAGGCACTAGCGAGGTCGCTAGTGCACTCACCCTTTAGCTTCAAAAATGTGTGGCCCGGGCCTAGACCCTTACAAATTGCCATGTCAGCAATTGTATGGCACCACCATGACCTCCCAACTACCTCTGCCACCGCCCACATTCAGTTCAAACGTCGCAAAAAGGTCCCTAATTTCACCCAGGCATGCTAAGCATAGCACACGTGAGGGCCGCCATAGCCTTGCGAGAGAGCAAGATCTCACTTCCCCACTCGTGTACCATATGGTGGCCACGCTATGGGATGTATATAGCCCACAATCCAGTAGCATGACTTGTGTTATGGGATTTCCCCCCCCCTTTCTCCACTACCACGTGGCGCTTCTGGATCATTTTGCTTCCATGGCCTCCCCAAAACCCCAAACTTACCTAAAAAACTTTATTGTTGCCTTGTTCCTCCTACCATAGTACTCTTCTCAGGACTCCAATGACCCGACAGTAAGATCTCAATGCATTCACGGTTATCTTGCTTCAAGCCATGCCAATCCCACTGCTCTAGGGCGGTTCCAAGCCCTCCAACAGAGGTGAAAAAATTTGAGAAAATTCATATGGCCTTAACCGACTACCAACTGCCACGGCTTTGAATTGCAATATTTCACCCATTTGACCTCCAATTGATGAATCATAAATTCCTGTGGCCTTTCATACCGCATAGAACACATACAAACCCTTAGGGGCTTCAAATTCTCCAAACGACACATTAACCAAGTGACCAATCTGGTACAGAATTGGCCCCGGGTAAAACTTAAATGGGCAGTATCTTGGTAACCAAAACTTTGATTGTCGATATGAAAAGACAAATGTGCTTCACAAGATGAACACTTTAGGCCCATGCATTCTCTTCATCTCTAGTCCCTCATCTATAGTTGCCCAATCCGGTACAGATTTGCAAACCTCTCAAACTTCAAACTTGCATAACTTCCTATTCGTAGCTCCTATTGAAAAGCCATAAAGATAGGGTTGTAGAGCACTCAAGTACTACAATTCTAATTGATCAAATTCCAGCTATGACCATTTCAATAATACTCTCCTTTAGCATTAGCAAGACAACTTTTGGCCTTTAAAGCCGCATCCAGCATACTTTTAGCTTAAAATTGGCTTGTTATCAAGCCCTGACCACTGATCACTAAATACATATCCTTTAGAGAAGCTTAATTTGCATCCCTTTACTCACTTTCTTGCCATGGAAGTAGAGCTACACAACATTCACCCCCTCTGAACCTAAACAGCCTCCAGTCTGGCATCATCAGAAACATCGTCTAATGCATACATAACATTATCTTCCAGAGATTAATCTGAATTAAAGATCTTCAAGAACAATCTCGCCTTCTTGCTTCTTGGATAGCTTGATTCGTTTTCCTACAATAAGCACCTAGCATCAAGTTCGCATTATTGATATGTTGCATTATTAAAACATGAAGCACCATATATGGCCCAAAGTATTGTTTAACCATTTTTTTCATACTTGTATATTGATTCTCGAGGCTACTGTCATAAACAAGTACCCAGTCGTTGTTTTTAATAGCATGAGGTCATAGTTTGTGCTTCCCATCAAATGCTACTTTATTCTTCAACCTTTCCTCCTTAAGCTTCTCCTTAGCCTACTCGATATTTTATTGGACCTCTCAAGTTGGCAAACACGTAGAGCAAGCAAATCTTCTGTAGACATATCCTCTTCCCATGACATTATGGTCCAAGTCATAATCGCTTCTTCTATAGTCATAATGGGTTTTTGCACGTACATCAGCTCAAATGGCATAAAAGCTGTAACAAAACTGTGTGTAGTGCAATTAGCCCACAAAGCAAATGGTAAGAGTTTAGGCCAATCACCAATATGCCCTTGACATGCCTTTGCTAAAGCTTTAACAATAGGTAGATGTTCTCTTTCACTTTTCCCATTACCTTCTGGATTGTACATGTTGTAGTGAGAGCCAGTTTATTTACCATATGAGCGAAAAACTCTCAAGCTTCATCTGCATCCATCTCACCTCTATCAATAGTAATTCTACCAACACATCCATACCTAGAAATAACAACTTCAAGCAAGAATTTGCATACTGAACTTGTAGCTTTGGTATGCAAAGCTCTGCCTTCAACCTGGTTAGAAAGATCTTCTCTGACAAGAACAATGTACCTCATTTTCCACACACATACTAGCATTGTAATGAGGTCCAGCACCCACTTGTAGTATATAGGTAGTGGATAGGCGGGATGAAATCCATCTTGATGTCGCACATTAGTATATTATTGGCATATTAAGCATGTCTCCACAAATTGATCCACATCTTTGTACATACCTTTCCACCAGTACCGATCCTTGATCTTAACAAAAGTTGCCCACAATCCTCTATGTCCAACCCATAAGCTTTCATGAAACTCTTTTATCACTTGTTGTTGAGTTGCATTGTTGCACACAACCCGTTGTGGCACTCCTCTTGTACGGTTAGATTGTTTCCATAGATGTCCATCCTTTTAGAAAATATCCGTAGGCCTTTTTCTTAATCAGAAGGATGGAATAACCAAGATTATAAGATGATTAGCAATATGTTGAGCAACAAACCACTGACACCCCCTCTATTCTTTAATTGGTAAATCATCAATGAAAGGCATAGTAACATGAGGGATACAGAATTAGCAGCACCCTCTGGCAGAGTGCACATTCTTACCAAACCAAGAGGAGTAAGCATTGTAGTAAGATCCTTGCTCTCCACAGATAACTGGAATGATCGTATTAAAAATAAAGATCACCCATGGAGTAAAACGATCTACCTGCAAAGGCCTCAGCAAATTCATCCATAATCGGGCCAATACCCACATTGCGATTTGTTACCTTATGAAATGGCTACATATCTTGGATGAACCTTAACGTACGCCATCCCAGCCTCCCAAAAAATTTCTCCTCTTAATCTTCTTCCCCTTCCAAAGCTCTTTGATCTTCCTCTCCAAGAAAAGAAAACTCTCCACTCAATAATTCTCCAACAACAACCTCAAAAATGCCCCCAAAAATTTGTTTTGTACAAGACATAGGCTATTTTTAGTAAGCCTCCAAGGATTGGACACTTGTCCTCTTGAACTCCAAGTCCTTGCATGTGAATGTGTCTGCAAGGGTGGTGGTAATGCGTGTACTAGTCTCCACCCAACCGTGCTATCTTATAGACTCCCCCTAGCGTACACACTGTCCGGTCGTGCTGGTGGCCTTGCCCATAGGACCCATGTCCTTACATTACCCCCCCTTGGAGAATCATTTTGTCCTTAGAAACAAACATAGGAGAATGTTTCTTAAGTGCAGAGACATTCTCCCATGTCAAACCTTCTTCAGGTCTTTCTAGCCATTTTACCAACACCTATCGTCTGACATGATGTCTGATGCGAAGCTCATTAGAATCCAAAAACTTTTCGGGCTCATGAGAAATGCTTGGTGGTTCAATAAGGTCAACTAACACACCTGTGTCAATGAAATTATCATTCTCTCCTAGCTATTTTCATAAACGAATAACATGAAAAATAGGATGAACTCGTGAGTGCTCTAGAAGAGCTAACTTATAGGCCACTTGACCTATACGTTGTTGGCAAAACAAGAGCAAGGGGCACCTCTATAGCAATGTCTCCCAATAGTGCTCAAGACACAAGATCAACACCACAAACGGTATCAAAAGAACCTCAACAAAACCACAACTCAAAGACAAGTGATCTCTTGGGAATTTACCAGCACACGCCCACCCAAAAGACCGCCATGAAAATTAAGAAGCACTTAACCTGGCATGGATTTAGAGCACACGTCGACCAATGAACTTGAGAGAAAGAGATTCCACCTTCACCAAATAACTCTTCAACAACACAATTTTGAAGTGTACACACATCTCCAACAATAGAGCTTCCACAACCTACCATACACCAAACTGCCTGCAAGATGTCATATCTTGTACGCTGTGGGAAATAGACTATATCTCCCAAACCAAAACTCCAAGAGGGATTCTTTCAAACTTCAACAATTCTCTACACTTTCTACAAAAAAATCTCTGAAGACCACAAATTTCAATCCTATGTACCTCTATGTGAAAAATTGGCGTGAACAGTAAGCTGCCATGGGCCAACTATGCGTAGGAAGGCTAGTCGATGGCAAAAAACTGCATCCAAAAGCATCAAGAAGCCACAACGACCCAAAACCTGCAAATTTCTGATATTTGACTGAACGTTTTGAAGTTTGTACATGAGTTTAAGTTATATACAAGTCTCACTTTAAAAAACTCACTCACACGCACTTACACTACCCCAACAGTTGTCACTAGACTAGCGACTTGCAGTGCATGTACATGTGCTTGCTAAAGCAAGCTAAAAATCCCACAAGAAGAAAGCCCACACACCCTTTTGACATCGGCCATCATGTCCATATGTACAAATTTACAAAAAACGGGGTGTCAAAAATATGCCCAACATAGTTTGCCAGACCCCCAGTCTGCTAGAGCATTCATGCTCAGCAGCAGTAGACTATGCAAATTATTTGTACAAAGATACATCATATAAAAATGAATCGGCACCATATACCCTTACCACGATCAAATGGAAAATTATTATCCCTTGTATCCATCGTGCACACATAATGGCATCCTTCAAAGTCACAAGGAGAATCATCACTCACTAGTGAGCTCCAACCATCAAGGTTCACGTCATACAAACCAAAAGACCATGGATTACCATTCTCACCATCATGAGATGTATCACTCACATCAATCCAAGACAAAACATCCATTGTATTCATGTCATCATGGCTATCCCAACTTTCCAAGCTACAATCCTCTTCAACATCCACACATGCATGTGAGGTTTTCATAAGCTTTTTCACCCTTGACAATGCATGACACACCCTGAATTGCATCTCCTCATCCATCTCAACTTGTGGGTCATCAAATCCCCAATCAATACTACCATCACAATGCACATAACTCAAAACAATCTCTTGCTCACAATGAAAATCATAACTCGTAGGAGACTCTGTTGGAGCCCCATTTGTCCAACTGTTGTAATGAACCCATCTTGTAAAGCATATCAAATTCCCATTTTATGTCAAAGACGTTTTATCATTTTGATCCATTCGTCTGGGTTATGTAAAGATTAATCAGTTAGTTAGGACTCCGATTTGTTCACACTTTGTAATAATGAGTAAGATAACCCCATGTACAATTTTGAGCTAAGGTGACTAAAGTATAAAACTCACCTTAGAACCATTTTTGAACAACATTTTTGAATATTAATTATGTGTCGTACGAGCCAGAGAGAGGGAGAGAGAGAGAGTGAGTGTGTCTTATCCTCTTCGCTACGCGCTTCTCCCTCACCGGATTTATGACGGGACTACACCATCGCGGTAGTCCCTCCAAGAGCTACGCGCCCATGCCACGCATTCACATTTTCGAGCTGTTCGCAATCGATCCTTCCTCGAGCTTGTTTTGCTTGTAAGTAGCACAAACAGTGTCTGTTTTCAACAATCAGGTTCTTTATGGAATGAGAAAGAGATTAGCTACACATATATACTCATAAACTTAAGTTTCGCCCACTTTTGGATTATGACCTGTTAGTCTATGGCGACTGTATTCGAGATAACTAGGGTTCAAATCTGGTGAGATTAGACTTATAGGTAAGTATATCCTAGTGAGAGGATGGTACCTAGTAAGTTTGATGGGATTCCGAGTTCATTCGAAGTGTAAATGGTGTTATGAGCGTTTAGGGATAGAGTGGGTTGCATTCTACCTGAGTTAATGATTGATGCATCATAAAAGTGCGTATGTGTAGATTGGTCTCACCCTAACAAGCTAACGAGATTGCCTACGTGCACCTACGGATTAGTCGTGTCATCGGATGATAAGTATGTTGTCTGTGTCGTGCTTTTGAGTATGAACAGGGGAGTAGTCAAGCCCTAAAACATTGGCGCTGCTTCCGGGGACACAAGACCTTAAGTAGGGAGAGCTACGTCACTCGTGTGATGGTTAGCTTACTTTAGTTTTGACTAGAGAGAGCTTAAACTTTTAGAACAAGATCTAGGATAGAGTATCCTGAGGTCTAGTGGATAGCCAGGAAGCTTGTGTCTTGCCAAGGGTCTGTGACTAGTTAGATTTAGTTAAGTAGGATAATGTGGAGTCATGGTTTTTGGTTTTGAGTGCTTGTTATACTTGTGAAGAAACAAAGTAGAAAAACGTTGTAAAAACGCAAAAAACAAACAAAACAGAAGAAACAATAAAGCTATTTGCTTGCCTTGAAAGCAAAACCCAACCCATATACCCTTGAAGGGGGTGAAAAGAGTTTACATTGAAATTTATGATCCAACACTCGAGAAAACATAAAAATTGCGACCAAAACCAACAAAAAAGAAACAGGTGATTGTCATAAGGAAACACTAAGTGAACCTAAAGAGGCCAAGAAGAGATATAACCATTAGCCTAGGGTAAACTGACTGTGTCATGAGGTACGGCTGATGTTCACAAGCTTAAGATGAAGTGTCATCAAATTTGCATCACTTCAAGTGCAATGGAGTTGTGAATTGTCAGAGAAAAGTGAAATTTGTGAAGTTCTTGAGTTTAAGGTCAAAATAAGTCCAAACTTCATAAAACTTGGGGGATAGACTTATATGGGCACACGGAACAAGACTATGCAAAAACAGACAAAAATTTAAATCCCCATTGCTCTCTGCCTAGTCTATCGCGATAACTAATGAAGGTGGTGATTGACTAGCAACAAGGAAAAAACCTTTATACCACAGGTTTAAGACATCAATACAAGGGTACTCACAAAAATTGAGTGAAATTGAACACCATCTTGACCACAAAACTTCAAAACTGGTGTTTAGAGTCTGAATTCAAAGACAAGGGCAAGAAGTCTTTGACCAAATGTCCAAACATTGCCAAAATTGGTCAATGCACTACATAAGGGGAGGCTGAACCAGCTATGGAGAAAACTTGAGAAAAATGCTAAAAAAGGATAAAATGCCAAGTCTATCGCGATAGACCAGGAAAACTGCTGCTGGGGAACTTTTCTTTCAAATTTTCCCTAGGGAGAGCTTTATGAGGGCCTATATAACAGACACACCAAAATTCAAGGCATTTAGATCATTGAAGGTCAATCTGAGGTTCAGATAGAGAATCAAGCTTTGACTGAAATACTAAAATGGGACCAAAACCCAACCCAAGTGTCCAAAATTCCTAAAACTTGAGGGATATGCTATAGAGGGTAACTGGAACTCAAGGTTAAAGTCACAATTTTGAATTGACTTGTGCTGAACAAATTGTCAGTCTATCGCAATAGACTAAGAAAGTAGTGATTCAGACACATTTTGCAATTTGTGACTATACTGCTAGGACATACTCTCTATATAGATCCCAGCCATCATTTCATATTTGAAATTGGACCACTAGAAGACTGACTAAGTGGTTGATGTATATACTTGAAAGATTTTTTGGTAATTCAGGGAAAACCCTTGTGTAGATCCCAGAAGGAGATCATCACAAAGCCACACAGGAAGAAGGAGTCCAGGTAAGCTTTAAGTTTGCCAACCCAACTTTCATTCTTATGTATTTAAGGTCAGGAGCCCTTGTTAAGTCGGGAGCTAAAAGTGTCAAAAGTCAAGTAAGCACCACGTCCACCGAAGAGAGTGTAACTCAGACGAGACTAGACCCATTAGCACCAATCATTGAAGAGGGTAGTGATACTGGCACTTCGTCAGAAAAGTATTTCTTCATGATGGGGAGTCAACAGCCAGGAGGTTTCAACGGTGAAGGACCAATTCCAGGGGGGAGCACCTCCCTACATCCTTTAAACGAAACCAAGTTCACTATAATCTTTTTGAAAGGAACTAACTCGAGGGGGGCCTTAGTTTATTCTGACTATTGGGGATGCAAGTGTATTTGTATTGAAGAAAGACCCGCTCGGAGACTAGAGATAATTTGAGTCTATGATGACGAAGATAGATTCCGAGACAAAAAGGGGAACCACTATCTGATAGTGAGTAACCCTGAGGATTACAACAGATATGGGGATAACATGGCAAAAGGGAAAATGGTTTTAGAAACCCAAGAACCGCCTCCTAACATTGATCGACCTGGAGCGCTTTTTATGTATGATAAGAAAACAACCAGGGTCCCAACCTATAATGAGAATGTAGGGATTCACAAGCATGAAAGCGAGGGAATAGTCTCTTACTTTCGATGCAAGGAACCCTACCCAAACGAATTAAGCAAAGACAAGGTTCTTTACTTATTTTCTTATGAAACTGTTATGGGGAAGGATATTGTTTTTGTTGACAGTAAGGCGGTCTGGGGTGGGCAACAAGAAGAGGGGCCTCTAAACACCCTTTGAGGCTCCCGTGCTGCTCAATTGGGGCTGGGACAGGCACAATCAGAGACAACAACAACCCACAGCCAGAAACCAAACAAGAAAAGGGGCACCACCTAGTTGTAGATGCGAACTAGGACGCACGTGATATCTCCTTGTACTCAAACGCACAAAGAGAGGGGAATGCAAGATAGCCACACACACCAAACACAAACATTCACCACGCTAGAGAGAGGTAAAGAGCACAAATCAACTTGAGCAACTCAGTCTTAGCCTTAAAGACTAGATGCACACAAAGCTCGATGAGAAATAGAGAGACAACACAAAACTTGACCTTGTTGCCAATACACAAATTGTCTTAGGGTCACGGGAGCCCTCTCACCGAGCACCCTCTTACAATTGACCTTTTAGGCAAACAATTCAACAAGCCCTCAAACCACCAAGCATGAAATGGCACAACAAACTTCAAGGACAATATACCTTCAACCACCTGATTAGCCAACTTATCAAGTCAATTTGGAGAGAAGAGTCATAGTTGCAACATACAATTGCACCCAAAACTATAAATCTTATTTATGCACAAGAGTAGGCTACAAGTGTGGTGAAGAGTATGGCATACACTCCACTCCTCTAGATGGCATAACTAACTTCAAGATTCTCCATGCACGTATGTGTAATGATGGAATAGAGCACTCACAATGCACACACTCTACACAACTAGGCTTGAAGAGTGGTGTGTTATGTGTTGAGAATGGTGTGGTGTAGTGTGATCATGTGATGATTTACAAGGGAGAGAAGGGCTCTATTTATAGGTTTTAGAAGCCCCGATTAGGATTAGGCCTAATCAAGTTTATTTGAAGGAATAAAAGATTATGCATATTTTTATTTTTTTTAATGAGGGTGGGTCTCTCTTGTCCTTTGAGTCACATCGATGTGGGCTCAAGGGAAGAGAATTATTGAGGATGAAAGGACAGAAGATTGAGTGAATAATTTGGGAATGCCTACTCTCGTAGAGGGTGCATTTTACAATAAGGTTAGTGGCTAGTAGTTAGTAATTATCACTAAAAAATATTTACAAAATCATTCACCAAATGGTGAGATATATGATGAGAAAATTTAGAGAAGGGATAAGCTTGTAAAGCAAGGTTGAAGCTTGGAGAAGTTGACATTCACCTCTTTACAGCACCGGTAGAAGAAGCGGTCAGAATGGCGAAGTAGCGCGTGTCGATGAAGCTACGTTATCTTCAAACCTTGGAAAATTCATGATAAAGCCTTCATTTGCAGAGGTTAACCTTGGATTTTTGCTGATTTTTTGAAGTTCTTTACAAAGCTGAAGAGAGTATGGTAATATGGACATATATGTAGAGAGAAAGGGAGACACCTAGGGTGTAGAAATGGAGGATGAAGGCTATGGAGGTGTGAGAGAAGTGGCAATGGTGAAGAGGGTGAACTAGGACATTGGACTTGCAGGTTTGGGAGTGGGAAGGAGAGGGAGGAGTGTGTGTGAAAGAGGAAAATGATAAAGTGGAAGAGGGAGTGTGGCTGCATAGCATGGGAAAACTGGGGTCCACCAATAAAATCATAGCTCACAGCTCCTAGCTCAAAAAAACTTTGAGGTGAAAGTTCAGCTCACGAGCTACAACTTTTGTTTGTATCACCTTTCCAAATTCGGGGAGCATGTGATCTTTAAAAATTCAGCAAAACCGACTGTTTTTTCCACTGCACAAGGTCCTTGTGAGGTCCTTCTT
The DNA here is from genome assembly GCF_014529385.1 of Adiantum capillus-veneris. Taxonomy (NCBI): domain Eukaryota; kingdom Viridiplantae; phylum Streptophyta; class Polypodiopsida; order Polypodiales; family Pteridaceae; genus Adiantum; species Adiantum capillus-veneris. Next base: position 17,297,909 of record NC_140941.1, on the reverse strand, counting down.
TGGATGATTCTTTTGAATACCTCCAAGAGTGAGCTCCCCAAGGTGCCTACATGCAGTCCACATACCCTTGACCTTATTTGGTAGGTCTTTAATTGAAGATATTGTTGAGATCATGATATAAGTGAATAGTACAACTAAGAAAATCAAATATTGAGGGGTCTAAAAAAATATGTATATGTCAAATATAAATAATATATGTGGAAAAAATATAAAGGGGTCAAAATAAATGTCTCATTATAAGTCTACCATAAAAAGATGAATATTTTTGGTGTTCTAATTTATGAGAGTAAAAGAGAATAGATGTAGGAAGGAAAAATCACAATAGTGAAAAAATATATACATAAGTAAAACTAGTTTTTTTGGATTTTTGTTGGGATGGAGTTACACCAAAAATAAGAGAAGCTTGCATGAAATTATTTTTATGTGGAATAAAGAGTATGCAAAATGGTAAGAAAAAATATGGTAATGGTGAGTCAATGTACATAGCATAAATAACACACACCTAAGTATAAATATTTAAATAAATAACAGAATAATTATGAAAAATCCTTATATTTAGACCCTATGTACAATGAAATATTTACACACAAATGGACCATAATATAATTATATTTTTTTATTTTTTTGGCTCAACTAGCCCAGTGACTAGCTAGCTGAGGGTTTTTAAGAAGATATGGAAAAAGTCCCGTAACTCACACGTCTATGTACAGTGAAATGGTAGGGATAACAAAAATGTTTGAGTGATTTGATAGGGTGAGGTAGCTTACTATGGCAATCCCCCAGGATGATGGTATATTCATGTACCATCATAGAGCATCTTTTCCAAAGAGAGTGCTTCAGAGTCCTTGACGAGATCTTCATTGTTTGGCCCCTTAGAATTTTGGCTGGAGTTATACTCATGCTTCATGTAACAATACTTACATGAGAAATCTGCCCTTTGACAGATCTTTGGTAGATCCTTTGGTAGAAGGCGACTCGAATAGGGCTTCAAGCGATAACCATTTACCTTCCTACAGTGCTCTTTCCCATTCAAGTCCATAAGTTGATAGTAACTTGAATTGAAATCCTTCCTAACTATGTATGGCCCTTGTCATCTAGTTTGAAATTTGGTATCAAAATGATTATCGAGTCGATTGTCATACCTTAGCACAAGATCTCCTTCATTGATGCCTTTGTCCTTCAGTTTCTTGTCAAGCTTTTCCTTCGTCTGTGTGGCTTTCCTCTTGTAGCACTCGTATGCTGCTTCTCTTTTCCACTCAAGATTAGCTAGGGTAAGAAGTCGATCCATCCATGCTTCTTGATCATCTTGTGCTGCTTTGCCATGAAGTCGCATTGTTGGAATGTTGAGCTCAATTGGTTGTAAAGCCTCTTGACCATAGACCAAGTGAAATGGTGTGAACTCCGTGGCTTCCCTATATGTGGTTCGATACGCCCACAAGGCACCATCCAAGAAGTCATCCCACAACTTTGTCTTGTTTTTCACCATCTTTCTAATGATGCATGCAATGACACCATTAGATTTTTCTACCAAACCATTTGATTGGGGATAGTAGGGTGTACTATGATGATGTAGAATGTGAAGTTCTTCATAGACCTCTATGAGCAAGCGCTTTCTAAACCCAGGACCATTATCAGAAACAATCTCCAAAGGTGTGCCAAATCTACAACAAATGTGAGTGTAGACAAATTTGCTCACTATCCTCTCAGTTACCTTTGCCACACTTTGTGCTTCCACCCACCTAGTCATATAGTCTACCACCACTAGAATGTAGAGTTTACCATTTTTTGTCCCAGGGAGAGGACCCATAGCATCAATGCCCCACTTTTCAAAGGGTCCATTTGCAAGCACGATTTTCCTTGGACCATACACCAATCCTCTATTCCCATTTACCTGACAATTGTGACAAATTTTGCACCAATGTTGGACATCCACATGCAGACTTGGCCAAACATACCCCGCAAGCAAAATCTTCTTCACAGATAACTCTTGGGCAAAATGACCACCACATGCCTCTTCATGCAAACCTTTTAGAATGGCTGGAATCTCCTTGATAGTTGGTACTCTTCTGCACACTTGATCCTTCCCTCTTTGATAGAGGGATCCTTCTAGGAAGAGATACCCGCTTGCCTTTTTCATGAGTCTCCTCTTCTAAGCCTTCGTGAAGTCTTGCAGAAACTCACCCTCCAAAATGTAGGTAATAATGGGAGTCGATGACTCCAATCCCTGGTATCTCGGTTGCTTGACAGTTGCTACCACCATGATGACCTGAACTTCTTTCTCAACACATGTAACTGCTTGTTGTGCAAGTATATCGGCATCTTCATTTTGTTTCCTAGGAATATGATATAGTTGCACTTCTTCAAATTGATTAAACAATCTACGAATGGCATAAAATTTTGTCCTTAGGCTTTCATTCTTGCATGCCCAAATGCCTAAAATTTGCTTCACGATGAGAAGTGCATCCCCTTTTACCATGAGACATTGTATACCTTGGCCAATGCATATCTTTAAACCATGAAGTAGTGTGTCATATTCAGCTTCATTGTTGCTAGTTGAACCTGGTAGATTGACCTTCTCTTTCATGACCACCTCTCCACTTGGGTTGAGCAATACTAGCCCTCCCCCTGCTTTTCTTGTGACTCGTCGAAAAGCTCCATCAAAGAACAAGGTAAAAGCATAGGAATACTTTTAGGTGGTGGAAATGGTAGGGTATTTACTTCAGGCACCTTAATCTCCTTCTCATGTACCCTATAAGTAAGGATCCCTGGCAATTGTGCACGCACACTATCTTCTACCTTGAAAGAGTATTGTAACTCTTACAATTCCATAATCCACTTTGAGATCCTAGTGCTAAGATTCATTTGAGATGACACCTAAGGAAAAAAAATTTCTGTAGTGAGAATTACAAAAGGTTTTGGTAGCAAGTAGGATCTAAACTTTCTCACTGCAAACATGAGAGAAAGCATCATGAGTTCTGCCTCCGTGTAGCCTCTCTCCAAAGCATTCATGACCCTACTAGAAAAGTAGATGGGTCGCATCCGGGTACTATGGGGATCTTGTTGTAATAAAACTGCACCAATTGTTTCCTTCCCAACACTAGAGCTAACAAAGAATGTGTACTCCCAACAAGGAGGCATGAGTATTGGTAGCTCTGACAAAATGACTTTAATGTTACAAAAGTACTCTTCAAGCTCATAAGACCATGCAAATTCTACTTGTTGTGTCAGCTTTTGCAAAGGATGAAGCAACTCCGAAGCTTAGTGAATAAAGCGTGACATATACTTCACCTTTTGAATGAATGAGATGACCTCTTTGAGATTATTGGGTGATGGGAGCTCAATAAGATCCTTTTCCTTTGAAGGATCCACCTCAATGCCTTTATAGGAAACCTTGTGACCAAGCAAGATCACTTCATCCTCACCTATGTGACACTTGTCGGGGTTGAGTTGACCTCCCATGTCATAGAGCTTCTTTAAACCTTCTTCTACCCTTTGTAGATGCAATGATTTTGAGCTATAAATGCAGAAATCATCAATGAGCACCTTGATTGACTTTCCAAAGAATTCTTGAAACACCATCTTCATAAAACGTTGGAAAGTTGTAGAAGAATTCGTTAGGCCAAATGGCATAACTCTAGAAGAATAACAACCCCAAGGAGTGATGAAGGTTGTTTTTAAGTGATCTTCCAATGCAATACCTATTTGAAAGTAACCTGAGTAGCCATCACACACAGTGTACTTCTCATAACCACCTACCTCATTTAGTATCTCATTCTGAAATGGGAGGGAAAAGTGATCTCTTTTTGTTGCCTCATTAAGTGGACGGTAATCCACACATACCCTCCACTTGCCGTTTTTCTTAGGAGTGACAACAACGGGAGAGACCCACTCTAAATTCTCCACTGGATAAATGAAACCTACTGCTAGAAGCTTTCTTACCTCCTTGAGTAAAGCCTACTCCTTGATGACTCCTAGCCTTCGTAGCTTTTGAGCCTTAGGTGTGGCCTCTGGCTTCAACTCAATTTTGTGTTGAACAGCATCTACACCACGCATATCGGTGTAGTCTTTAGCAAAAAGCCTTGGAAATTTCCCTAGCACACATTTGAACTCCTCTCTTTCGTCCTTTGTAAGTTTTGTAGACAACATACCTTCTAACATTCCTTCATCTTGCACATTTTGGTTCTCTTGAGTACCTACCTCTTCCAAACCTAGGCAAGAGGTCTCTTGGTTGTTTGGATTAAACCTTACCCCCATGACTTCGATGGAAGACTCCTCTTCAGTAATGCTACCGCTACTTTCTCCTTCTGAAGTGCTATCGGTCTGGCCTTCCTCCGTCTCACTTTGAGATGATTCTTCATGGAGCTTCTCTTGGCGTTGCTCCTTCATGTCAAAGACAACCTTCTTATGATTGTCATTCCTGCAAATTAGCTTTCCACTCTCCCAATCCTGCAAAGCTCGCATTTTCATTAGCCATGGTCTTCCTAGGATAAATGGGTAACCATTTCCTTTGGTAGACATGACATAGAAATCCACTGCCTTCTTAATGCCAAAGGCCTCCACAAAGACATTTTTACCAATGCCTACACACCTAGCTTTGCTATTGTTTGCCATCTTGACTTTAATTTCAGGTGTCTCATGGATGTGCATGCCTAGTTTTTGCATGAGTCCTTCTGTCATGATGCAAATTTGTGCACCCCCATCCACTAGACCTTTCCTAACCAATCTTCCTTTGATGTAGGAATCTAGCACAGGTGTAATATCCTCATTCATTTCAGCATGTGTAATTTTTACAACAGGCACACTCTCTTTTACCTTTCTCCTAGTGCTAACTGCCTTTGTTAAATCTCTCCTAACTTGTGGGCATAATGCAAGAAACTGAGGCCATGAGATATCAGGACCCTTACCTCTCATGTCTTCCAAAAAGTTGTATGGAGCTGTTCCATGTCCAAGAGGGAAGTCTTGGAGGTTGATACGACGTTGAGTCTTCTTAGCTTCCTTGGTCTCCTTTGCATTCTTGCCTCGTCCATGGTCACTCTGTGATGTGACACCTTCTTTCTCTTTACCTTTTCCTTGGCCACGCTTAATTCCATTTGCTTCCATGTCAACCTCATTTGAGTTTGTCACCTCTACCACATGCACATTTGGGTATGGCAAAGGTGGAACTCCTTCCACTCCTTGTGGAGGTGGTCTTGCTCCATTTGGCCTTTGTAGAAGCCGTGGTTGCTGACTAGTTCCTTCACCTGCATTCATCACTGGGTAATTCAAGTTAGGTCTGCCTGGCTCCCCACGGGGCCGAGGACAATTATACATCCCATGTCTAGACTCTCTGCAATTCCAACATTGCAAGACTCTCCTAGGTCATGGATCTCGCTCGTCAGACTTCTTTGCTTGTCCCTTTGGACCTACAGCTTGTGCAAGGTGAATTGAAAAGCTGCTTAAAGATTCATTTAACTTCTCAATCACTTCCGCCGTTACCTCCGGAATCTCCCTAGATGTTGATTCTTGTGACTTACCTTTGGGTCTAAGACCTTCGATTGGAACCTCCCCCCTTAAGCACTTGAGTTTCTTATATTTCTCAGCAGCCCTAGTTTCAGCTGCATCAAAGGTAGCAGGTTCACCCGCCTCAACTTTTATCTTAAGGTCAGGAAAGGGTCCTGCTATGAACCTCTCCTTCTCTAGGAACTCTGCACCATCATCAGGGTTAGCAACATTTCTCACCCATACAGCCCAAAGACGTAGAAACTCTTGCTTGTACAAGTAGTAGTCATCTAAGTCTTTTTGCTTATGAGAAACAATGTCTTGCCACAGCTTTTGAGTGTTTTGGGGATCAAAGAAGTATCTCTTGAAATGATTCACAACTTCCGTGTAATTCCCTTTAACTTCCTCAGGAAAAGAGTCAAACCAAGTGATAGCATCTTTTCTAAGGACCACCTCAAACATCTCTACACGTTCTTGATCAGTTACTATCCTCTTGATATGACAAGACATCTTGAAATTTGCTAAAAATAATTCTGCATCCTCTCCAGGCTCTCCAAAGAAAAGAGGATATCCGGACATTTGGCGTTGGGCCTCCATTGAATCGGTTTCAAAGTGACAACACGTTTTTGTTTTTCTTTCTTAAAAAAATTTACACAATAATGTTTTCTGAATTGCAATCTATTCTACAACAAAATAAAAATATTCACATCAAATGACCTATGATAATCAATAAGAGGCAGGATGACAGGGTTTGGTGATGCGAGAATTTCTCCTACTCTTTGGGCACCAAACATGAATACCATACATTGTTGAAAATGGATTTTTCTACTAACTGCAATGTTTATTCTAATGTGTGGAGTGAAATAAAAGGGGAAAACCTCTATTCTTGGTCCATTATCCATTGTCTATGCATGACCTAATGCTTAAAACAAAACAAAAATATAGACGTCCAAACTAAGGTCGTACCTAATGAGATGCAAAATAAAGGGATTTGCTGATGCGTTTATCTCTGCCAACCTAAGGGGACCTAAAATTCTACGAATTACACGTTGAAATTGCAACTTAGTACTAACAATTATGTGTAACTTTTGCCTTGCAATCGGAATGAAAGGATCATATAGATTCTCGTGATTCATGCAACCTACTTGACTATGCTAAAGGTTGAACCTACACAAAAACATACACAAGTTGGATCCTCAGTGGGGGCACCAATTTGAGGCGGTCCGGGGCGGGCAACAAGAAGAGCGGCTTCTAAACACCCTTCGAGGCCGTGCTGCTCAATTGGGGCTGGGGCAAGCACAATCAGAGACCAAAACAATCCACAGCCAGAAATCAAACAAGAAAAAGGGCACCACCTAGTTGTAGATGCGAACTAGGACGCACGTGATATCTCCTTGTACTCAAACGCACAAAGAGAGGGGAATGCAATATAGCCACACACACCAGACACAAACATTCACCACGCCAGAGAGAGGTAAAGAGCACAAATCAACTTGAGCAACTCAGTCTTAGCCTTAAAGACTAGATGCACACAAAGCTCGATGAGAAATAGAGAGACAACACAAAACTTGACCTTGTTGCCAATACACAAACTGTCTTAGGGTCACCCTCTTACAATTGACCTTTTAGGCAAACAATTCAACAAGCCCTCAAACCACCAAGCATGAAATGGCACAACAAACTTCAAGGACAATACACCTTCAACCACCTGATTAGCCAACTTATCAAGTCAATTTGGAGAGAAAAGTCGTAGCTGCAGTATACAATTGCACCGAAAACTATAAATCTTATTTATGCACAAGAGTAGGCTACAAGTGTGGTGAAGAGTATGGCATAGACTCCACTCCTCTAGATGGCATAACTAACTTCAAGATTCTCCATGCACCTATGTGTAATGATGGAATAGAGCACTCACAATGCACACACTCTACACAACTAGGCTTGAAGAGTGGTGTGTTATGTGTTGAGAATGGTGTGGTGTAGTGTGATCATGTGATGATTTACAAGGGAGAGAAGGGCTCTATTTATAGGTTTTAGAAGCCCCGATTAGTATTAGGCCTAATCAAGTTTATTTGAAGGAATAAAAGATTATGCATATTTTTATTTTTTTTAATGAGGGTGGGTCTCTCTTGTCCTTTGAGTCACATGGATGTGGGCTCAAGGGAAGAGAATTATTGAGGATGAAAGGAGAGAGGATTGAGTGAATAATTTGGGAATTCCTACTCTAGTAGAGGGTGCATTTTACAATAAGGTTAGTGGCTAGTAGTTAGTAATTATCACTAAAAAATATTTACAAAATAATTCACCAAATGGTGAGATATATGATGAGAAAATTTAGAGAAGGGATAAGCTTGTAAAGCAAGGTTGAAGCTTGGAGAAGTTGACATTCACCTCTTTACAGCACCAGTAGAAGAAGCGGTCAGAATGGCAAAGTAGCGCGTGTCGATGAAGCTATGTTATCTTCAAACCTTGGAAAATTCATGATAAAGCCTTCATTTGCAGAGGTTAACCTTGGATTTTTGCTATTTTTTTGAAGTTATTTACAAAGCTGAAGAGAGTATGGTAATATGGACATATATGTAGAGAGAAAGGGAGACACCTAGGGTGTAGAAAAGGAGGATGAAGGCTATGGAGGTGTGAAAGAAGTGGCAATGGTGAAGAGGGTGAACTAGGACATGGGACTTGCAGGTTTGGGAGTGGGAAGGAGAGGGAGGAGTGTGTGTGAAAGAGGAAAATGATAAAGTGAAACAGGGAGTGTGGCTGCATAGCATGGGCAAACTGGGGTCCACCAATAAAATCATAGCTCACAGCTCCTAGCTCAAAAAAACTTTGAGGTGAAAGTTCAGCTCACGAGCTACAACTTTTGTTTGTATCACCTTTCCATATTCGGGGAGCATGTGATCTTTAAAAATTCAGCAAAACCGACTGTTTTTTCCACTGCACAAGGTCCTTGTTAGGTCTTTCTTTGGATGATTCTTTTGAATACCTCCAAGAGTGAGCTCCCCATGGTGCATGCATGCATTCCACATACCCTTGACTTTATTTGGTAGGTCTATAATTGAAGATATTGTTGAGATCATGATATAAGTGAATAGTACAACTAAGAAAATCAAATATTGAGGGGTCTAAAAAAATATGTATATGTCAAATATAAATAATATATGTGGAAAAAATATAAAGGGGTCAAAATAAATCTCTCTCATTATAAGTCTACCATAAAAAGATGAATATTTTTGGTGTTCTAATTTATGAGAGTAAAAGAGAATAGATGTAGGAAGGAAAAATCACAATAGTGAAAAAATATATACATAAGTAAAACTAGTTTTTTTGGATATTTGTTGGGATGGAGTTACACCAAAAATAAGAGAAGCTTGCATGAAATTATTTTTATGTGGAATAAAGAGTATGCAAAATGGTAAGAAAAAATATGGTAATGGTGAGTCAATGTACATAGCATAAATAACACACACCTCAGTATAAATATTTAAATAAATAACAGAATAATTATGAAAAATCCTTATATTTAGACCCTATGTACAATGAAATATTTACACACAAATGGACCATAATATAATTATATTTTTTTTATTTTTTTATTTTTTTGGCTCAACTAGCCCAGTGACTAGCTAGTTGAGGGTTTTTAAGAAGATATGGGAAAAGTTCCCTAACTCACACATGACTATGTACAGTGAAATGGTAGGGATAACCAAATTTTTTGAGTGATTTGATAGGGTGAGGTAGCTTACTATGGCAATTATGGAAAGCCGAAAAATGGCTATCAATAGATACGGGCGAGAATGCAAACGTATTCTCCCAGAAGAGGTTGAAAAGGCAACAGTTCCGGGAGCATCGACGTATGGCCCCGACGAAGTACCAAGAGCCAGCTACACCCCTAGCAAGTCCACAAATCCCTTTTCAGAAGAGTATGAAGCTACCTCACATTCTACCCGACAACTGACGTCCAACTACCAGGATCAACCAGCTACTTAGCCATCCTTGTAGGCATGGCTTCGACAAAGTGCTACATTAGAACAAGACCGAACCCGAGAGGGTTATCAAACCGCACGAGGGTTAAGGGATTTACAAGAACCATCACTCTATGCACAGTATCAAGGAGAGAGTAAGCCAAAGACTCAGGGGTCAACTGAGCGTGGAAGAACACCTCGAGAACGAGTTCGGAGAGATGAACCATCTCTCGCGAGAACTGTTAGAAATTATGGATTAGGAGCACCATTGGGAGAGGAACCTGGCCACTACAGAAGACCAGAGGAGGTATATCGACTAGGACGGGGAGATCCCATGATGAGATTTGTAGACCATCGTAAAATTAGACCTTCTCAAGTGCAAAAATAGGTAAACAAGAAATATACGGGAAGCACGGATCCGAGAGATCATGTAGCAGCCTTCGTGCGTGAAATTAGAGCTGAAGAGGTGTTAGACTTTCCTACCCAATTTGCAAGATTCGGTTTAACCTTAGAGGATGATGCTGCTACATGGTTTGACTTGGTGGAGCGAAGGGACTTTGAGTCTATGGAGGAAGTGTTTGACGAGTTTATCGAGGAATTCTCACAAAGGGGAATAGCTCAAAATACAGTCTCACAAATCCATAAATTCAAACAAAAAGATGGAGAGTCTGTGCGAAAGGCAGCCCTTCGATTAAAAAGATATGTTAAGTTCTGCCCCGTGGAAGAACTGCCAACTCTGTCCATATGGACTAAGGAATGCAGATCTTCAAAAGGACTTACATATGAAAAGGAGCACGACGTTGAATGATTTAACCAAGGAATCTATATACCTTGTGGACAATTGTGCGGTCTACAAAGAGGGTGAGTTCAAGGATCTTGATGATGATTCTTCCTCGCAACAAAGCAGAAGCAAGTCTGCTAAGACAACACTGAAAGGAGAAGTAGCGGTGAGCCAAGAGCAGCTTGTAGAGGAAGTGCTTAAAAAGATTAACTTGTATTTCAAACCACAAGCTAAACAACCAAAATGGTGTGTGATTGAACAAAAATGGCCAAACCATGGGACAGAGGAGTTTTATTATAACAAGGGATATGTGAGAGAAGGACCATATGCTCCGCAAGCTCAGGCGACATCCCCTCAAATCCCATCGATGCCTAGATATCAGACAGGCAACCTACCAGGACCTGTAGGTGTAGAAAGACCACAACCAGTGTTGGGACAACAACCACCCCTACCAGGATTACGACCAGTCGGCATAAGATACACACCCACAATAACTGAGTCGGATGAGAAGGCTTTGGTACCTATGCATGGATACTACGACGAGCCCAATGGATATGTAGCGAGCTCTGTCTATTATCCACCGGAAGAACCCTCTACACCAGAACCATGGAGCATGATAGGAAATACAGGACCACCGACTGCTGCACAGGCAGCGGGAGAAGGACGATATAGCCTGGATGAAAGAACACTGTTGTTCATAGCCAACGGAGGCATGAGTGGGCAAATAATTGCACACCAACAAAGAGGAGCTCAAGGAGCACCTCAACAGCCTAAAGGACCATGCTACAAGTGTGGTGGAGACCATTGGCTGAGGGACTTCCCTCATGACGAAATCATTAGGGTCAACGCATATTGCACGGAGTGTGGAATTACTCACTTGATCCCTGATTGCCCTAAAAACTTGAGCAAAGGAGCAAAAACTACCTTGAATATGCTGGGAGTGCTGTCTTCCAGTGGAGGGTCAGAAAACGAAACTCCGATTCCTGTTAAGGTCTTGACGAGAGCCCAAGCAAGGAAAAATGACAATCAGCCCAAGAGTAACAATGAAAATCAAGAAGAAATCAAGACTGACAAGTCTAGTGTCAGTCGTGATAATCCTTGGAAAGAACGAAGAGCAAAAATGAAAGCTAGACGTGAGCGAAAACAAAAAGATGTAGAAGCTGAGCTAACGATAGCTCGAGAGCAACTCAAACAGCAAAGAGAGTTTGACTCTCTAAAATCAATGGAGGGACCAAGAAGTGCAAGCTCAGGAGGGTCGGTATTGGTAGATAAGATCAATGAACCGTTAGATGCAATCTTGCAAGCATACGAAGCAAGATTGGAGAACAGACAGACTCTAGAGCAAAGGTGGATGACATATCCATATCCAGAGATAGAAAAAGAGAGACTCGAGATGTGCAAACAGCTGATTGAAACTGCACAAGCTTTACTGGAGCCTCCACCTATGGAAGCGAGAGATAGAGTAATCAAACCACGAAACAATGAAACACCTCACAAAACAGAAAAAAGGATACCCGACAAGATAGAAAACGTTAAATCCTTGCCGGATGTAGAGGATGCAAGAGACGTGTCTAATAGCACTGATGAATCACTGAAATATTTTCCACCATATTCCCCTATTGTGGAAGAAAATTGGCTTGAAGAGCTATGGGAAACGGTGCGAAAAGCTCAAGAAAAATATGAGACAAAAACAGTCGAGTCGGCGCCTTTCTCAGAGTTGAACTTGAATAAGCCTCCATGGGATTTAGACGTTAAATCATTTCAAGGGGATAATGGTTCAGTTGCATCCAAAGATAGCAGACCAGAATCACTCAGAACTTTTCCATCATATATGGGGGACTATGAGGCAAGGTTAGAAATTTGAAAAGTACCTTCTCAAAGAATAGGCGGGTCAAATCAATTGGACACTAAAATCCTGACAAACTTGTTGACCACTCCGGTCAAGTGTACAATCACATGGGCAGAATTGTTAAAAATTAGGCCAAGCATGTGGACGGAAGTGGGCAAATGTCTTGAAAAATTTGGCATAAGGAAACCTCTTAAGTTCTTCAAAACCGAGCTTAATGACACAGAACCGAAGAGAGTCAACACTTGACCAGTGCCACTCAACAAGGTGGGAGAGCATTGTGAAGGTGAAGATGGCAACACAACCCTACCAGTTGTGTATAACGGCATAGAGACTAAGGCAATACTTGATAGTGGAGCTGGCATTGCCATTGCGACCAAAATGCTATGGGAAAAATGGGGAAAACCAGCAATACGAACAACTAGAATGAAATTGCAACTGGCGGATGGGCACATAGAAAGGCCTATAGGATTGCTTGAGGCAATTGTGGTATCTTTCTGTGGTATAGAGTACGAACATACCTTTGCCATAGTAGATTTCGGCAAGAAGAACAACTATGAAATTATCCTTGGTAGGCCGTTCATGAGGCAACTCAAAATGGTGCAAGACTGGGGGTATGATTATTTGTATCTAAGACATGCTGAAACTACTACACGCGTAAACATGAAAAATCATAGCTACCATGATGTCACGAGAACCCCTATGGAAGAATTTGACTCAGCCACCATTAGTGGATCAGAAGTCCCAGCATGGCTTTGTAAGAAAAAGGAGATATGGATGTGTGGGGCATCTCAATGTAGTGAATTTGACCACAATGAAAGGACACTAGAGAGGGTCTTGGAAGACGATGCATATATACGAGAACCTTTTTTTGAAGAGAATCTCGAACCACTAGAATGGTCTCAAATTTTGGCTACATTGGATGTATGCGTCAATGAAGTCACTCCCACCAAATTTTGTGATGAGAATGGCTACGATATCATACCATACTACATGTTGAGCAAAATTGCGGAGGAGGACGAGAACGATGGAGGTACTGAGAATATGAGGATCAATAAAACAGAAACGAAACTTGAGCTTAAGATAGTGGGCTATGTGGACATCCCCGTTAAAGAAATCAAGCAGGAGGGAGAATAATTTTATGATTCTTCTGATCAAAGTGAAAACAAGGATAACGCGGATGACAAAAAATCAAAAAATACGGAGGGAGACGACAATCAAGATGAAGACAATGACATCTTCTACAATTTCCCAAACCAAAGTGAGAGACGCCAAAAAAGATACAAGAGTAAACGACACCATATCAATCCACCAACCAGGCTGAGACCCATGCCGGAGTTTAAGGGTAAGACACATTTCCTTATGAACATTCATGATGTTGATTGTACTAAGGATAAAGTGTCAGAAGGATTTCTTAAGGTTGTTGAAGACTCAAGATTTAAGTACAGACTGTTGAAACCTAAGAAAACCAGCAAAGCAAAAAAAAGAGTTGCAACAGAAAAACTGAATGTATGTGGTAGTCCAATTATGACGAAAATTGAACGGAAAACGAGATACAATGAGTTGAAACAAAAAATTAAAAATTTATGGACAACTGAAATGGAAAGTAGAGATGGAACGAACGCTAGTGATGGGAGTAAAAAGATAGATGTACCTCCTCACTATTGTAAGTACACCATTCAGGAAAGAAGATTGGTGGTTCAGCAACCAATGAGGGAGCCTAAATCAAACGAGTCCTACGATGGGCCAGAGAACGCCAAGAAAATAGACTTAGCAGAGCCAGGAGAAAATCCTCGACCTGCTTACATTGCCACAGATCTAGGTCGAGAAGAAGAGGACTTACTGATCAAAACACTTAAGGAATTTCGAGATGTATTGGCATGGTCGTACAAAGATTTGAAGGGAGTGGATCCTAACATTTGTGAACATTCAATCCCTCTGAATTCTGATGCAAAGCCAAGCAAACAACGTCCACACACGTATAATGAGACATTCGCCAAAAGGATAAAAGAGGAGATAGACAAACTTATGGAGGCTGAATTTATTTATGAGATAGAGCACACGGACTGGGTGTCCCCGATAGTGGTGGTACCCAAGAAAAACGGGAAATTACGAGTGTGTGTGAATCTCAAGAAGGTAAACGCAGCAACAATAAGGGACAACTACCCTCTTCCTATTATTGAACACGTCCTGGAACAAGTAGCAGGCAAGCAAGCCTATAGCTTTATGGACGGATTCTCTGGTTATAACCAATTGGGGGTCAAACTAGAAGATCAATACAAAACATCGTTTGCAACAGAATGGGGCATATATGCGTTTAGGGTAATGCCATTTGGCTTGACCAATGCTCCAGCCACATTTAAGAGATTAATGACACACGCTTTTAAAGAATACTTGCGAAAATTCTTGGATATTTACATGGATGACTTGTGTGTCTATTCTCTATAGAGAGAAGACCATATAGATCATCTTAGAAAGGTATTTGAAAAATGCAGAACGTATAGGATTTGCCTCAACCCAGAAAAATGTGTATTCATGGTACGACAAGGTAAAATCTTAGGCCACATAGTGTCGGCTAATGGAATTACCACTGATGAAGACAAGGTAAATGTGATCATAGAATTTCCAAGACCAAACACTGTACAAGAGGTACAATCATTTATGGGACATTGTGGATACTACCGACGTGTTATCTACATGTACGCTGTAATAGAAAAACCCTTGTTAGTCTAATCACACTCTTCATTTGGACCAATGAGTGTGAGGAGTCATTCCAAAAACTAAAAGAAGCACTGGTATCTGCACCAATTCTAAAAGCACCAGATTGGTCAAAGATCTTCCATGTACATGTAGATGCTTCGGCATTTGCAATACGTTGTATATTAGCACAACCAGATGAGGGTAAGACGGATTTTCCAATTAGTTATGCTAGTAGACAACTCAACAGTGCAGAATGGAATTATACTACCACTGAAAGAGAAGGATTGGGTATGATATATGCGGTAAAGAAATTTCGGCATTACTTACTCGCTAACAAATTCACATTCTTTGTAGATCATCAGGCACTCTTCTACTTAGTAAACAAACCTTGTAACACACGACGAATTGTAAGATGGTTCATTGTGTTGCTGGAGTTTGATTTTACGGTAGTAGTTAAGGAAAAACTCATCAAAGAGCAGACCACCTTTCTCGATTACTACATGGCGAAAAAGGTACCGTGGTAGATAATGATCTCCCAGACGCATACCTGTTTAATATAGAGATGGTACCGAAATGGTCACAGCAAATTATTCCGTTGCTGACATATGGAATGAATCTTGACGACAAACACACGGTGGAAGACGTTAGATAAGCACGAAATTACACAATGCTTGCGGGAAGAATGTACCATCATGGAAATGATGAAATTCTAAGGTTGTGTATAGGCCCAGAGGAGTACGAAGCGTATCTGAAGGAGGCCCATACACAAACAGGGGGATTCCATAGAGAAAATCAAATGATGTATGAACAATTAAGAAGACTTGGAGTGTATTGGCCAGGAATGGCAGGCGATGTAGCTAATTACATCAAAAAATGTGACTTTTGCACATCCAATATCACTGTGGATTATGCCACATTATACCAAGTGTCAGTAGCACCCGCATGGAGTCATGCTATTGTGGAATATTTGACTAATAAGGAGCTACCAGGAGATTGGTCTAAAGCCAGACAAAAGGCTTTACAAATTGAAGCGAATAGGTATACCCTCATTAGTGACCAATTGTATAAAAGAGGAAGTGATGACCAGCTGAGGTTAGTTCCTCATGAAAATGACTACTTTCCATTATTGGAACAAGCTCATGCAGGCATAGCAGGACGTCATTTTTCAGCAGAGAGAACCGTAAAAATAATTATGGTTGCAGGTATATGGTGGCCGACCATGATTCAAGATGCAGCAGAATTCGTGAAAAAGTGTGATGAATGTCAACGCACTAAGGTACCAGTTAAAAGAGACAAAATGCATTTAAGAACAATGATGAGTGCTCGAGCATTCGCTAAATGGGGATTGGACTTTGTTGGTCCTATCGCTCCACGAGCGTATCATTCACAAGAACAATATATCATAGTGGCCACGGATTACATGACCAAATGGGTGGAAGCAAAAGCCACAGGGAAAGCAGACGCTAGAACCACGGCACAATTCTTATATGAATATGTGTTTACACGTTATGGCCTTCCAATCGAGCTAGTGAGTGATAGAGGGGCACACTTTGTAAATGAAGTTATCCAACATCTCTTAAATGAGTTTATGGTAATTCATCGCAAATCTACACCCTATCATCCACAAGCCAATGGCCAAGCGGAAGCGACCAACAAAATATTGTGCACAGCTCTTACGAAACTGGTTAGTGAAACAAGAATAGATTGGGATCAGATGCTCTATTCGGCATTGTAGGCTTATCGAGTTGCATATAAAACAACACTCAATGCCACACCATTTAATATGGTATATGGGTTAAATGCAATATTGCCTATTGACTTTCTGATCCCCACACTAAGGGTAGCCACACAATTGGACTGGACGGGGCATGAACTTTCAGAACGGTTAGAGGAACTTGAAAAATTAGATGAGTTACGACTCAATGTTGTAGCGGCCATATATGCAAAAAAAAGACAACAGAAAGAGTTTTTTGACAAACATGTCAAGAACAAGGACTTTAAAACGGGCGACTATGTCTTAGTATACACCCTTAAACAGCATGCCAAAAAGCTAAAGAAAAGGGGAATGGGGCCTTATTTGATCCAAAAAAAATCGTCCAGCGGAGCAGTAAAAATGTCGACACTAGATGGAAAAGAAATGCCGAAGTGGATTAGTGGGTGTCGTTTAAAAAAATATCATATACCTTTAACACCAAAAATGTTGTTTCAACTGCATTATGGAAAAACCTATAGATAGGAACAACAAAGAATTCATGACCAGGCACAACAAGAAGCAAAGAAACGGATTGCTAAACGAAAGCAGTTTCTCAGGACAATAAACATGGTCACCCCAATGATGACTGACGAATATCCTCTTTCAACATCCCAAACAATCGAAGCGAATATACAAAGCGACAAATTAGAAAAGACCATGACAGACCTTAGGGATCAAGACGATAGCATCATTGACAACTTGGAAGATACGTGGTGTAGTCCTTACATAAAAGCTTATGCAGGCACAAAACAAGTTGAAATCTATGCATTGCTTGACACTGGAGCAAAAATGAGTGTCATCAGCTTTGGAGTCTTTCAGAAACATGGACCAATGAGGACAATACCAGAGACACACCGGTTGAAAGTAGCATCGGGTGATGAGGTGACCATGTTGTGGTCTATTATAATACCAATCACAGTGCAGGCACACCTGTACACTACAAAATTCCATGTACTGCCACCAAGTAGATCAGCAATGCCGTGTATCTTAGCAGTGTCATGGATGAAAGCTAACAAGGTATTCATTGATTTGGATACTAATGAAGCACTGTTCATAAATGAAAACTTTTCAGAACCCTTCTTATCATATAACCAATACATGTCGAGGAGGAAACAAAAGTCAATACAACCGCAAAGATCTGCCCAACAACAAACAGAGTTTACAAGTCCATCAACGTCTTATCAAAAATCAACAACCATGCAAGTTTGGGTACGACGTACAGAGCTAACCGAGGCACAATTACATCAAAAGAGGAAATACAAAGTTTGGATAAGGCACGACAGCCTAATTCCTATAAAAAATAGGGCAGAAGAACAGAAAAAACACCGAAAGCCAACAAAACTTCAAAGAACCATAGTGAATCTGTCGAATACGCAACGGACTATATTGGTATGGCGGCCAAAATTGACAATTCAAAACGGGCCAACAACACAAGAAGGGAGGCCAAAGATGACAATCGAGGAGTTATCTACAATTGTCAAGGTCAAGCCACATCATGCAAACAGCACGAGGAAACAAACAGAATCAACAACAAAAACTACAAAGATCTATAAGACCCAAGTCATCAAAGCAGAAAGAAAGAATGTTCCACCAGATATGACAATATCGACTTCAAAGAAACCACATATGCCAATTCAAAACCAGTGGAAAACAATCAAACAAAGAGCGGAAGATTTACAACTACTCCTGCAATGAAAATCTGCCACCCAACTCAAGCTATCACAGGAAGCCTCAACGAAAAATTCCAATAAGCAAATCGCTTATACCTTCCTCTTACACTGCATAAATTCTTTCTACATACATTGACTGCACATGCATATAGGGCTATATTACAAGGCCTGCATTAGCACGAGTTCACACCCATTCACAGCACATACCCTTGACGATACCCTGTTGTTCGGGAGGACTCCAACTAGGAGGGGGGGAGGCATTCTAAATGCGGACTCATGTCATATATTAGAGGGCAATGTTTCTGAGCAATTTTTCAACCATTTTTGCGTTTTATTGTGTGATTTTGGGAAAAAGAATATGCCCTCATAATTAATCAGAATTGGGGACCAAATCATCATTCATGAGCCCTTAGGGATGTGTATAGACTATAAAGAGAGTCAAATCTGGCCAAAAAATGTCTAAAAACAGTAAAAAATAGGCCAAGGTTGACGATAATGAGCGAGAATGTACATAGACGAGAGAAAAAAGAGCTACAAAGTGTTTTGCTTTTCATTGGTATTTCTATAGGGTAGAATTGCTATTTTTGGGTTATTTTGGGATTTATTTACTTTATTTTAGCCATTTTCTAGCAAAAATTATAGAAAAAAATTGTAATCCAGATGAAAACACAAAAGAAGAGACGCCTGATCGGAGCAAGGTAAAGAAGACACAAAAAAATAGGGACTGCAAAGGTGACAGGGCAAAATGACCACCGTCATGAAGGGACCTCAACAGGAGAAATCTACAAAAATGGTAAAACTGGAGCAACCGAAGTCCAAATCAAGAAATTTGCGAGCCTAAACCGCATCTCGCAAAAAGTTATGGCCACAAGTAAAAGATGGGAAAATTTGGTGTCGGAGTCTCGATTACATATAGAGAGGCTAGGCTAGAAATCTCTCATTTGAGTCATTTTCCATAGTAAGAGAGAGAGCTCCCTACAGCAGTTGAGACTTCCAGAAGCTCATCCATCGCGCACGGTCACCAGATCGACATCAGATATGAGGGGTACGCTCGTCAACACTGACTCTAAGTGTTGTTTACTTTAGTTAGTCGCAAAACCTCGCCGGCATCACAATCACAACATGTGCACACATACACAACACCGGTTGTTAGGGAGACCTAGAGGCCACCAAATGGAACCAAAATTGAAAGGCACAATGCCTATAGCTTAGGGATCGAGCCTATGACCTCAAAAAGCGCGAATGAAGCCGCTCAAAAAACCCTAATCTCACAGGACCTGCAAAAGGGCAACTGAACCAAGGTGATCGGAAATGAGCCAAAACTCATAGACAGCAAGCCAATAACCTCGACAAACCGACTGAAGGGTTAGACCATGAAAAAGTTCGTCAAAACGGAGCCTAAAGTCCCTATCTGACGAAAACCACACAAAGTGTCACGATACTCTAACGGGCCGACCAAGTGACAAAATGACACCAAATTTAACAAGGTACATCCAAAAGAGGTCAACTACGAGATGGAATGTGTCCACTCAAGAAAAAACTCTTCCACTAGGGCAAATGCCGACAACAGGCCAGAAAGATGTCCAAATGGTCGTTCTTGGTGTTGTAAACACCAAAACAACAACTAACTACTTGGATCAAAGGTCAAAAGGAAATAAAAGACAACCGGAGTCATACAATGACCAAAAGGAACGACGACCATCACCTAACTGGTCTACTGCGACTCCAGGAACAGCTAAGTGCTGCAAACAGGAGTACACTCTTCTAAATTGATTAAAACTTGATGTGTGTGTCTAGGAGGGCCTATTTACACCATTGTGGTCAACTAACATTAAAAATAAATATAAAAAAAACTGGTAAAAATGACCAATTACTAGTCTATCGCGATAGACTTGAATTTACAATTAGATAAGGAAATTTTGACTTTGGCTTCATGAGGGACGCTAACAAGGAATATTAACCACCATTATCAAATCAAAGTGCAAGAGTATCATTTTTGGCCAAATAACTTAGTCTATCGCGATAGACTTGCTACACCAATAATTGGGGGAAAGACTTTTCAATATTTTAACAAAATAGACTTGGGGAAGCACATGAAGGCAGTACACCAAATTTGGTGATAGGATGGACTCTTATGGCAAGCTGAGAAAGACATGATGACAACTCAGAGTCAGAACATGACATCTCAAGGGCAGACAACTAAAATTCACATGAGAGGGGTCAAGAAACCTTACATCAACTGGGAGAAGGCAGACAGATGATCACAGAGCCAAAAAATGACAAATTGACACTAAGTACCAGTCTATCGCGATAGACTAAGTAGAGGGATACTAGGCCATCTTATCAAAAATTGGAATTAACAGTTGGCTTCAACAAGATGCAAGAGAGCTACCCACTAATTTTGAGCCCAAAACAACACAAATTGAAGGAGATAGACCAACATCTCCTTAGAAGGAATCCGGAAAAATGGGAGTTGATCCAAAAAGGGGTCACTTGACATTCATTTGGGGTGAAAATGGGATCAGATCATGTGCAAGGTATGAGAAACCAATTGGTGGAGGCACAACTGCAAAGTAGGCCCCTTGTCAAAAAAAAGGCTAGTCTATCGCGATAGACAGAGAAAAAGTTGCAAATGAACAGATTTTCAGTTTGGACTTATAGAGTGACCTTACATGCCCTGTGAACATACACCACACAAAATTTCAAGGCATTTGGACTTGTTCTCCTTCACCAACAACATTAATTTGAAGCTGCCAGAGTCGCACAACGGAAGATCTTGTCTATCTGCTAACATTTTACCTTAACTAATCTTGGGACTAAGAAGGCTCATCTAGATGCATGATTAAGTGGTAATCAATTTAGAAGAGTAGTACTATGTTTGTGCATTAAATGTTAATTGTGAATACAGGATCTATGGATGCTTCTCCGGGAAAAAGAAAAGGCAAGTACCTGGCAACAGAAGGTGCAGTACCCTATGCACTTCTACCCAATTCCCTAAAGCCAGCAGCCACCTGGATACCTGCAGACGTGCAACAGGCAGCAGCCTTTCAGATCTATCAAGGTTCATATGTGGATGACAAAAGAATACAGTGATGATCCCTAAGGAGGCAGAAAATTACTTGAAAAGATCACCGCAAAGGTCATGGCTCAAAAAAGTTGGCTTGTGGAACTTTGTATCACTACCACCAGTAGGGATAGATTTCAAAAGGGTACAACATCTAATTGAGACTATCCAAAAAGATGGAACTTGCAGAGTGGCAGGCATGGATATTGAAGTGATGGAGATCCAGATCACCAAAGAGATCATCAAAGAGGCATTGAAATTGTCCGATCAAGTAGCCAACATGAGAGAAAGAAGGAAAAACCTCACAGTCTACTTGAAAAAGTCCAAACTACCTTCTTTCAAACTCATAGCAAATCCGGAAGTAAGAGAACTGACACAGATCTACAGTCACTGTTTGTTAAGCTACAGCAAAAGACCGCCAAGATACACTACACCACACGGGAGCATCTCAACCACACTAACATGGGCTATGAGAATGACCCATGAGTTCTATATAGATCACGCGTCATATCTGTTTGAAGAAATGACAAAGCTAAGGCAGGACAGACCAAATTACATTGCAGGAGGAGAAGTCCTAACCAGAGTAATATACCAAGCCATAGGCGCGGCAGATCAGTTGCCACCTGCCCCTCATCAGAATGACTGGCTGGTATTAAGAGAAAATATCAAAGATAGATCACAATGGAAAGTACCGGCATCTATTAACACCATTGGAGGACGCAGGTTGGAAAGAGTAACAAGAAGTACACAAGAAAAGGTGGAAGAAGAAAGAATAGATGGTCGCTTAAACACTGGAACCATATCACAAAGTGATAAAGGCAAGCAAAAGTAGGTGGATCAGACAAAAGATAAAGCTTCCTCCTCTCAAGAAATTGAGCTAGAATCTACTATAGATGAAGATTTGCAGTCAATGGAGACAATACTAAACCGAACAAGACTGCACAATCAATGGCTAGTTGATCAGAACAGGTCCAACAAAATGAGGTTACAAAAAACCCATGGAGAAGTTCAAAGACTCCAGGAGAAAAGGGAGGACACTCTAAAGCTGATCAGCATCAGAGATGCTGAGATCTTGGGGCTCAAAAGCATAGTAAATCTCCTCAAAGACAATTTACAGGAGTCTGAAGACTTCAATGCCATCTGCGAAGATACAATCAACATATTCCTTGAAGATGTCAGTGACAGAGATGAACACATCCATAAGTTGGAAAAACAAAATCAAGATGCGTTGGAGACAGTCAAAAGTTTGCAAGTCGTCATCGATGACTTACAAATTGAAGTCAAAGATTTGAGAGCAGTAACAGATATACAATCAAGGGAAATCAAACGAGCTAAGAAGCAAAAAACGTCGCTACCAACAACACCGGTAGTCCACCCAGAAGAAGAAGTGGATGCACTGAGGAGGGAGCTGGAGTTGGAAAGAAAACAACGCTTAATGATAGCCAAAAGTGCGCTTAGAGCAGAAAATCAACTACAAAGGCAAATTTCAGACTTACAAAGTGAACAGCAACAAGGACCAGCTCCTGACAGTGAAATGGAAAGCATTGTTTCCAAATCACTCAGGGAAGAAAATGAAAACTTGCACATCAGGTTAAAACAGTTAGAGGCGTCTGCCGCTAAAAAAGAAATGGAATTTCAAGCTCTACAAATCGATAGTAGAACAATGGCTGCGCAAATCGCAAGTCTACAAACTGCAAGGCAACACCGAGGAGAGGTACTGTTGGGATATAAAGCCCAATGTGGTCGCCCAGGTAAGTCGGCGGGCCGCCAAGTATGTACACATATTCTTTTGTAAAAACCTAATAAGAACTCACTATGCTCTACACATTACAGTAGAGCGAGTTCACCATATCGTCGTGCTCTTCTTCTCGCACTCTCTCTCGTGTCTCACTTCCGCTGGTACTCCTTCAACTGGTATCAGAGCTCAGATCGAGGCGCAGGGCAGCATTTGTAGGTAGCCAGAGTCACCTGCTCAGATTGGAGTGAGATTGGACAGGCAAAGACACGGCCCAAATTCCTGTGGGTGCGCCCGAAGGGCTTGGTGTTCTCAGAATTTCATTGTGAGATCATCTCGGCCACCGTTCGGCTTTGACAAAGTTCTGCGCAGGCCATTTTCGACTACGTGGTCTTGGCGGGTGCAAATCTGACTCTGCAAATTTGGGGTTTTTGACCTACAACTGCAGGTGCTGAAGATATCGGCACTCCCAAAGTGTTGATTCGTGGCTGTCTACACATCGAAGAACGGCTCACAGTTCTTGGAGGCGTGTCACATACGACACGGGCGCATCTACACACAGACTGTAGGCGACATCCACTAGTTCATCAGGTAGCTTGTGTTTGTTGCTTGATATTCCAGATTTCATCCTGACATTGCAGGTAATTCCACATGGGATGTATTGTCAGAGATGATGTATGTCTGTTGAGGGTTTGCTGGCTGTGAGTCACGCAGCAAACAACCGTCGCAGCGGTTACAGCATACAGTGGGAAATTTGTGGATGTATGACTTTGTGGGAAGTCTATGTATTGTCAGATTTACTGCAGCCTTTGTTGAGGGTTGAGTGAGGTTTTATTGAGCTGGGGTATTCTCGAATGTTGAGATCCTTTTGGTGATACACGTCTTGGAGCAATCCCTCGAGCACCCTTAGATAGGCAGCTAGGATGTATTGACTGTGAGTTAGACAGTTGGGATTGCATCTTTGCTTTACTGCCGTTGAGGCATTGTCGCAGTCTATGCTTATAGGACAGTGAGAGGCAGTACAGGTGCAGGACACGTTTACCCACAGCTTATAGTGTTAGAGAGATAGTGGTTTTTTGAGCTATTTTTTGGTCTGTTTTTTAGTACACCAGATCCATTTTACAAAGGAGACTCTGCCGAAATTTGTATAGAATCTGAAGCTTTCTTGGTTCATTTGACAGGTTGATATTGGTTCAGAGGTCAGTTTACAGGGGAAACTCTGCCGAATTTTTCCCAGGAAAGTAAACTACTGTGAAGCGTAGTTATGGCTGGATCACCGGACACTGCTCTTTACAATATCAAGAAACTGGATGGAACCAATTTCCCATTGTGGAAGAAGCACATTTGGCACGTGTTGGTACAAAAGAAGCAGACAAAACCTATAAAGCTCCAGGGGATAAAACCAGAAGATATGGACGAAGATGAACGGAGCGAAATGGATGAATTGGCACTTTCCACCATTATGCTGACTTTGGCAGAAAGCGTTTACTTCAATGTACTAGACGAGATGTCGGCTTATCAAGCATGGTTAAAGCTGAGTGATCTTTATGAGAAGCAGAGTGCAGCTTCACAGGTATACTGGCTTAAGAAGCTTGTTGACTTGAAGATGAAAGAAGGGACACCTATGTCCAATCATCTAAATGAATTCAACACAATCTATAGTCAGTTGTCAGCTCAAGGTGTCAAGTTTGATGAACCTGTTAGAGCTATGTTCCTGTTGATCACATTGCCGGAAAGTTGGGACACTTTTTGCACAACTTTGAGTAATTCTGCACCTCCAAATGGTTTGAACATAGAAGGTGTAGAAGGAAGTCTGCTTACTGAAGGAACCAATAGAAAGACAAAGGAACAGCCTTAGTTGTCAGGGGAAGGACCAAAGAAAAGTACAAAGGTGGAAAGAGGAATCAGTCTTATAGCAAGTCCTGCAGTGCTAAAGGCAAGAGTGGCATAGAATGCTACCATTGTGGCAAGAAGGGTCACATGAAAAGAGACTACCGAGAATGGAAAGTAGAAAAAGGCAAAGAGAAAGCGGAAGACCATGGTGAGAAGAACAAGTCCTCAGTGAAGTTTCAAGAAATAAATGTGACAAACACTGTTGCAGAGGATGACAGTCTAGTGTCAGGAGACATCTACTTCTTGAAGAATACAATGGACTCAGCTCTTCTTATAGCATCTGCTGGATATGCACTGAGTGACTGGATTATAGACTCAGGGGCATCACTTCATGTATCTCCAAACAAGGAGTGGTTTACCTCTTATGTGACCACTAAAGATCATGTTCGGCTAGGCAATGGGCAGACATGTGAGATCTTAGGTGTTGGAGATGTTCAATTGAAGTTTCAGAATGGCTCTTCTTTCTCGCTGAAGAATGTGAGACATGTTTCCGCAATTACAAAGAGCTTGATCAGCATAGGTTTACTTGATGGTGCTGGCTATGTCACCACTTTTGGACAGAACATGTGGAAGATATCCAAGGGTTCTATGACAGTAGCACATGGAGTAAAGTCTGGAGGACTTTACATGATTTATGTATCAAATGTCTCTTAAAATGTAATCAATGTAACCGAGAAGCCGAACATTTCTTTGTGGCATAGCTGGTTAGGACATATGCCCAAGAAGGGAATGGAAATCTTGTCTCGTTCTGGTTATTTGTTTGGCTTGTCATTTAATGATTTTGAATTCTGTGAACATTGTATGTATGGTAAGCAAACACAGCAGCCACATAAGCATAGAAGCAGTAGAAGAGATACACAGTTGGCACTTGCTCATAGTGATTTGTGTGGACCTATGCCTAACCTATCTCTAGGGGGAGCTTCTTACTTTATGACATTTATAGATGATTACTCAAGGAAAGTATGGGTTTACTTTCTCAAGCACAAAGATGAAGCGTTTAGTGTTTTCAAAACATTTGTGACACTTGTGGAGAATCAGAGTGGCAAGAAGCTTAAATGCTTACGCACTGACAATGGTGGAGAGTATGTTTCAAAGGCCTTTCATGACTTTTGTGAGTCAAAAGGTATAAAACGTGAACTTACTGCTCCTTACAATCCTCCTCAAAATGGTGTTGCTGAGAGGATGAATAGGACCATACAAGAGAAGGTCAGAAGTATGTTGTCTAATGCACAGCTACCAAATGGGTTTTGGGCTGAAGCTGTATCAACAGCTGTTCATCTTATAAATAGATCTCCTAGCAAGGTTTTGCAGAAGGATTTAGTGGCAGAGATGGTATGGTCAGGCAAGGTGCCCTCATACAAGCATCTCAGAGTCTTTGGCTGTGAGACATATACTCACGTTGCAAAGGAATTTAGGAACAAACTTGAGCCAAAGAGTAGAAAGTGCATCTTTCTAGGCTATGGTAATTCTGGTGAAATGGGGTACAGAATTTGGGATCCCGAATCTAGAAAGGTTATCCGCAGCAATGATGTTCACTTTAATGAATCCAAATATCATTCTAAACCAGAGAGGGTTGAGGAGATTAGAAGAGTTGTCTTCCAAGAAGATGGACCTGCACGTGCAAGACAAAATGTCAGGGCTCAAGAGGATCAAGGACAGAATAGAGTGGAACCACAGGTTGTGGCTGAGCCTAAGCCACCTATTGTGTGTAGATCTGGACGTATCCCGCGACCTCCTGATAGGTTTGTTCCATCTATGAACTATGTCATGTTGACTGATTGCAATGAGCCTTCATGTTACAAGGAAGCAGTGCAAATGAAGGACTTCGGGAATTGGCAATTGGCCATGCAGTAAGAATTGACAACTCTGCATAAAAACCAGACATGGAAGCTAGTTAAATTACCACAGGGCAAAAAGGCTCTACCTTGTAAATGGATTTACAGGTATAAGATCACCACTCATGATAGTCAACCAAAGTACAAAGCAAGGCTTGTTGCCAAGGGCTTTAAGCAAGAACAAGGCATTGAATTTGATGAAGTCTTCTCTCCGGTGGTCAAGATGACTACATTGAGATGCTTTCTTGCATTGGTTGCCATATTAGATTTGGTGTTGCACCAAATGGATGTCAAGACAACGTTCTTGCATGGTGATTTAGATGTGGAAATTTACATGCAGCAGCCAGAAGGGTTTGTTGAGAAAGGCAAGGAAGATTGGGTATGCCAGTTGTTAAAGAGTCTTTATGGCTTTAAAAAATCACCGAGGGCATGGTACCATAAATTCCACAAGTTTATGCTTTCTCAAGGCTACAAACGTAGTGAGTTCGATCACTGTCTATATACAAAGAAGGCTAAGGATGGTAGTTGGCTGATCCTTTTTTTGTATGTGGATGACATGTTGATTTCTGTCAAGCACTTGGAAGAAATTTCAGATTTGAATTCAAAGATGGCAAAATCGTTTGACATGAAAGACATGGGTGAGGCAAGTCATATACTTGGTATGCGCATTGAGAGAGACAGATCAAAGAAGTTGATTTCGTTATCTCAAACAGAGTATATTGACAAGGTTTTGTAACGTTTCAATATGGGGAAGGGAAAGGCATTGAGTGTTCCATTGCCACCATATGTGAAACTTAGCAAACAAGATTGTCCTGTGTCTGAGGAAGAAAAGGCTGAAATGGATAAGATTCCATATGCGTCTGCAGTGGGTAATTTGATGTATGCAATGATTGCTACTCGCCCAGACATTGCATTTGCAGTGGGAGTAGTAAGTCGATACATGGACAAACCCAGGCAAGAAACATTGGGAGGCAGTGAAAGGAATATTGAGATACCTGAAAGCTACAAAGAGTATGCGCATATGCTATGGGAGTCAGGAGCTAAGTGTAAAGGGCTTTACAGAGTTAGATTATGTAGGTGACTTAGACAACCAAAGGTCTACGTCAGGGTATGTCTTTACATTGGCTGGTGGAGCAGTATCATGGCGTTCTAGATTACAAGATTGTGTTACTCAGTCTACTACAGAGGCTGAATATGTTGCAGCATCAGAGGCATGCAAAGAATCAATTTGGCTTAATTGACTAGTAACAGATTTGGGAATCAAAGAAGAGATGCCTGTGTTATATTGTGATAGTCAGAGTGCTATACAGTTGGCTCGCAATCCAGTTTATCACTCAAATACAAAGGATGTGGATGTGAAGTATCATTTCATCAGGGAAATGCTCAAGGATAAGCAAATTCATCTTGTCAAAGTTCACACCACAGAAAATCCTGCTGATCTACTTACAAAAGGACTTCCCTCAGAGAGATTTGCACATTTTCGCAAGTAGTTTGGTGTAGGGTAGTACATCACTTCTCTACATCTCTTGTATATTAGCTGGTATAGTAGCTTCTCTCACACTTAAAGTACCACATTGGACTTTAAGTGGGAGGTTGTTGGGGTATAAAGACCAATGTGGTCGCCCAAGTAAGTGGGCGGGCCGCCAGGTATATACACATATTCTTTTGTAAAAACCTAATAAGAGCTCACTATGCTCTACACATTACAGTAGAGCGAGTTCACCATATCGTCGTGCTCTTCTTCTCGCACTCTCTCTCGCGTCGCACTTCCGCTCGTACTCCTTCAGGTACGAGTGCACCTGGAGCAAGCAACAACGAATTTGGCTGGTGAAGATGATTACGAGGAAGAATCAGATGAACAGGAGGCCCCAGATACACAGAATGATCAAACTGGCTCCAAAGACCAAGAAATAGAAGAAGATTCAGTCATGAGATTGGAAGAGTAGAGGCTGGCCGAGCAGATGGAAAAACAATCAGAGATGATATGGTACAAGGCAATGAAACTAGAAAAGGAGATGCTACAAGGGCTTTCCAGATCATGCAAAACAGCAGCAGAGCTACGGAAGGAATGGAATGCCCCTATTTTACCATATGCTCTGCTAAAATACGAAACTCTAACACATCAACGGCAGCTCGAAAAAGAAGCACAAGTGCCAGTGTTCGAAGGAGAAGTACAGGATCGGGAACAGCAAAACAGAATAGTAGACAGCCAACCAAAGTGGAGGCGTCAATGGCTCTTGGATCATCCTAATAACCTAATCCACTTAGTCAACGCACCGCCTGAGCTGAGGAATGACAAAACTTTTTGCCCAACTCCCCGAACATACACCTACAGCCAACATAAAGCACTACAGAGCAGAAATCCGACATGGCTAAATTATCTAGTATTGCCAGGGCCAGCAGAGGGAGAGAGAATATCAGGTTCTTACATGGTGAAAACCCTTCATGCCGCCATCGCAGAATTCGGAGGCTCTCCCGACCTATCTTGCAAGATGCTATGTAAAATAGCTCGAACCTTTTTGGCCTATCTGACAGTCTTCTCAGAAAGCTGGACATCAGAGTATATGAATACCAAAAGAAGCATCTCAAAGCTGTCATATGATCTAAGTGGGCCACC
Source organism: Adiantum capillus-veneris (assembly GCF_014529385.1). Lineage (NCBI taxonomy): Eukaryota > Viridiplantae > Streptophyta > Polypodiopsida > Polypodiales > Pteridaceae > Adiantum > Adiantum capillus-veneris. The sequence continues at coordinate 17,268,572 of NC_140941.1, read as the reverse complement.
TACAAAGCCAGTATTGTATGCCTATTTCAAACGGCTAATGTTTCTGCCAAGCTACCATCTCCAAACCTTCGAAGAAGCATTTTACACAGGCTTCTTCATGTACGAGTCAAAAAAATTTGGCCCATTAATGGCAAGCGAGTCTATGCGATATGATGCGTTTCTACATCAAATCAACCAAGAAAGACGACAACGACAATGAAGACAAAGACGATCATGTCGTGGTAGACATGAATTAGGAGGGGGGAGTGTTGGAGCCCCATTTGTCCAACTGTTGTAATGAGCCCATCTTGTAAATCATATCGAATTCCCATTTTATGTCAAAGAAGTCTTATCATTTTGATCCATTCGTCTGGGTTATGTAAAGATTAATCAGTTAGTCAATGTGCGCGTATGTCGCACGTGTCAATGCAAGGAACTTTCTGATACACCGTGTGCGAGCCACAAATGGCTCCAAGTACACAACAAGCCTAAACTAGTAATCTCAAAGAAGGCGATGGTGTGTCACTCATCGCTCTACGCTTGCTTCGTGGAGGATTCCTCGTCGCGAAGAAGAAGGAGACGCCGCTATGCCTCGCTCAACTGCTTCACCGTCGTCGTGCTTTCGTAATGCTCGATCGCCCACACACTCCCACTCTCTCCCTCTCTCACTCTCTCTCTCTCACACACACACACAAAGAGATGAAGAAGAAGAAGAAAAAGATGGAGCAAGAGCACTCTTCAATTGCACAATTGAGAGAATGAGTGAAGTTTAGGTTTAGTTGACTTTTACATGAGCTCGCCCCATTCACACTTGGGCGCCCATGCTTAGCCAACTAATCCCTTGAATGTTCCAGTTAGAGTGCGCCTCTCATTGGTGATCACTCTTACCCTTTTCCTATTGGACCGACAAGCCCGATACCTGACTCTACAAGTAAATAATACAACATCCGCCATAGGTTACAACGTCCATCGTAGGTGATAGGTGTCCATGAGCCGTGAGGGTTAACATGCCCCCCTTCCTGATGTAGATTCCGTCCTCGGAATCTATTGAGTTGAAGCTCGTTCGTCGAGGTGGAAGAGCATTTGAGATGAATGTCCTTAGCCTTCTTCAGTCACTGCAAAATCAAACAACATTGGCACAGTAATTGCATTCTCATAAGCAATTAAAAAGCATATGCAGTTTTAGGTAGAAAAATTGATTGGTAACAGAATTTTAAACAATTTGTCAGCAACAAACATTAAATTGCAATATAATTTAATGCATAAACAGATGTAAAGGTAAAAAATTAAACAAGTCTGGGGTTGCTAATTTAACGGTCGAAAGGCACTAGAGACCGACTATTAATACCATGGGTAAGCTTCTTAATTTTCTCTGGTCAATTAAGTTGTTTAATCGCGAGAGCCAAGTATTTCATGTTCGAGGACTGACTAGAGGCTATACCTAGAAGACCTTGTAGTTAAGCTACGATAAAAGGAATTTCTCATGAAATCATCGCCTGACTGATTACCTTTTCTTTGACCCCCCAAAGTCTTTTCACAGTGATTCAATTTTGATGTGTGTGCTTATTTTGTATGCCTTGGGTTTTTTGCTTTTCAAGGAAAAGCGCCCACACTGGGAACCTCTAGAGCTCTAGTACCATAGGCGATACATGTGAGTGAAGTACCCAATCAAGCTGAGATTTCTCTTCCAGCTTTGATTGGCACTTTGATTTTTTGTTTGTTCATTTTCAGCATTTTAATTTTGTAACTTTCGGGGGTCATATAACATTGATACACCTCCCTAGGCTCATCACACAAGTAAAATCCCTTTATAATACTTAAGCTAAAGGACAACAGGGTCAAGCCCACTAGAAAGCCCTAGTACATTTCACACAATGCTGCCTAAATTGGATTAAGAACCTAAGTAACCATTGATTATTAGGGAGGCATTCCCCATGGTATTAAGAGAAGATCTCTAACACCTAACTTGGTCAAACTAGCTTAGTCGGACTGCTTGATTTTTAAATCTAGACAAGTGATTATGACAAACAATTCATTGAATTTAATGTTTGGTACTAAGCAAATGTGCTGGATATTATGCTACCAATCACAATCAAAGCAGACAATAATAGATGTAAAAAAGATAAGGAGCAATGCTAATGGACAAGAAACACCTGTTTGTGTCGATGATCGCGCTTGATTTGAAGTGTGAATGAGAGAAAGATTCCATGAAGGTCCAAATCCTAACAACAGCAACACGTTCCTGTACACACTAAAAAACACAAAGAATACCTCTAGGAGGCACTTCAGTGGGAAAAAAGAACTTTGGTAATCACTCAACTCTAAAACAAAAACACTCCTATCGTACTAATCTTACCTACCCTCCATTATTTGAGTGATGAGGATCAAAGGTGTTTTATGGCATAGGTTTCTGTTTCAATGTACCAAATGTGAATGTGTAGGTCTGAGTCAATGTTTTGACTTTAATTGTGTATACTCATTTGCTAATTTCTCTTGCTCTTTTTTTTTTTTTAATGATTATAAGGCTTTATATATACATTCCCTAGGATTGGAGATTGAGAGGTCAGGGAGGAAGGTTGAGATGTCAGCAAGTTGTTCCACGTTGTTATGGGTGAAGGCTTTAACCAATAGTTTTCGATCGCCCTATGTGTTTCATCTAGTTGCAAGGGTGGTAAGGGACTCTCCCATGATTTTATTTGCAACATTGTTGTAGGTGGTGAACGTACAACGGGAGGTGCAAACTCTTTCTTGCTTGTATGGATATGTATAATGGTGGGTGGAGGTTGTGTCGAAGCTTCTATTTGAGTATAGGAACTACATGAAGAGCAAGAAGCTTCATTTGATTTCCCTGTTCCTGAGCTAGGTGGAACAAATCGTTCTTTCTTTGGTACCCAAACCAGCTCTAGAGCGGGTGTGTAACATTCCGTGATTTTTTCCTTTCCACGATTTTCAATTTGTTTTGGAGCCACGGGATTAGGTTTACATGGGCCAGGTGACAGGTAAGAGTACAATTTACGTTTGGGCACCCAGATTTGATCATTTCCTTCATAGTATCATTGGGCTTCCAATAGTCGTTTAGGAATCCAACGCAATGTTTCTTTACATTTCTTGGAGTGAGGGGGGCGTTTCTTACGAGGCTTCCGTTTTCTAGCATCAGCCATGGTTACCAAAGAAGCTTTAGGGACCCACTTGTATGTTTTCTTTGTTATATTAGGATGGTTCTTGTGTGTCTCAAGCTTTCTTTCAACTACATCAGTTGAAGCTCTAGAGAGTTGGGCTATGGGGACGTATGGTTCAACCTCCTGGACATGCAATGTCTTGGGTTTTATTTCCTTAGGCAATAGCTCAAGGACTATGGCTTGAGTGGTAGGGATAAGATTTGGTTTTTGCATTGTGACACCCCCAATCAATAGTGCATTTGGTGGCTATCATCCACGTGCGTCCTAGGGTTATATTACCCTCCATAGTTCTAGTAGGCATGACCAAAAAGTCTTGAGCTAAAACCCCATTGTCATAACTTACAGAAGTGTGTCAGATTCCAAAAACCGTAGTTTTTTTCTTGTTGACACCCTTGACTTGGATAACACTCTCAGATAGAGGTGGCTTCCCTAACTGACACCACACCCCATATGATAGCAGATTATATTTAGCACCCGTGTCCAATAAGGCATTATATAGCACTTTTCCATAGGCACTATTTAAATCAATAGGGTATCGTAGAGGTGTGTCAGAGTCCAACCACGTGGAATGCATGAGTGACTCCAAGGTTAGCCTCTCGTTTTCGTCTTATACGTTCTTGTCGCTCCTTAGCCTCAGCTTGAGCTTGTATCTTCTTCAATTCTATTTGTGCCTTGGCTGCCTTTTTTGTATGGATGGCACGCAACTCCTCTTGGCTTAAAGGATCATAGTATCTTTTAAATTTTCTCCCATTGAGGAATCCAATGGTTTCAACTCCATCAAGAGTCTCCACACGAATGGTTCCTTGTGAGGTGATCTCACATACTCTATATGGTCCTTTTCCCGCATATTTCAACTTTTTCTTTTCATTACGCACTCCATACATAAGGACTTTATCACCAACATTGATATCTTTGTTCTTTAGATGGCGGTCAAACCATTTCTTCCTCCTATCTTTCTCCACAAGTGCATTTTTCACAGCTAATTTCCTCTCTTCATCTAGCCTTTCAAGGATATATAATCGCTCAACTAAGGGGTTACCATCCCAACCTTCTTGAGAAGCTACTCGAAGACTAGGAACAACAAACTCCCATGGCATAACCGCTTCTTGGCCATACACCATCTTGAATGGTGTGCAATTAATGGCAACTTTATACGCAGTACGATAAGCCCATAAAGCTGAAGTTAACTTTAAATCCCAATCTATGCGATGTTTCACCGTTTTGGTCAAGATAGAGATTAAGGTTTTATTGGTGCTCTCAGCTTGGCCATTTGCTTGCGGATAATAAGGTGTGGACTTATGGTGAGCTATCATGAAGTTAGTAGTGAGTTCTTTGATTACTCCATTTATAAAATGAGTACCATTGTCACTCACAATCTCAAAGGGATAACCAAATCTTGTAATAATGTTCTCAAAGAGAAACTTGGCAGTTGACCTTGCATCGGTCTTACGTGTCGCCTTGGCTTCCGCCCACTTTGTCACATAGTCAGTGGCAACGATAATATATCGAGATTGAGTGCTACGAGCTGCCGGACTAATTGGGCCTACAAAGTCTAAACCCCATTTTTCAAATGGTTGAGTCACTTTAACAAGATGTAAGGGCATCCTATCCTTTTGTTGTGTGATCTTGTAACATTAGCATTCATCACATCCTTTTGCAAAAAGTGATGCATCCTTAAATAAGGTTGGCCACCAATAGCCTGATTGCAACACCTTTCTAGTTGTTAGTTCCCCTGAGAAATGTCCTCCGTCTATACCCATGTGGGCTTCTTGGAGTATGTATAAATACTCATCCTCACGGGCACAACGTCTAAGAATATCATCCTTCCCTAGCCTGTAGAGAGTTCCCGCAATGAGAGAGTAAGGTTCACATTCTTTTAACAGTTTTCAAGCTATGTCTTTACAAAGCTCTTTGGGTGGAAAACCATTAACTAGAAAGTTCACAATCTTCTCACTCCATTCAGGTATGGTTTCAACTAGAAATAGAGAAGTATCAGGCAATTCATCATCGACTCCAGTAGGGGCTTCACCATTGGGTATGCGAGACAAATGATCAGCCATGACATGTCTTTTACCAGGTCTCACCACAATGGTAAAATCAAACTCAAGGAGAATTAACAACCATCGTGTAATTCTTCCCGTGGAACAAGGTTTATTTACTAGATACAACAAGGCTTGATGATCAACATAGAACACAAACTTGTTGGCCAGAAGGTAGTAGCGAAATTTCTTCACTGCATAAATCATACCTAAACCTTCTCGCTCTGTAGTGGTGTAGTTTCTTTCGGCATCATTCAACTGACGACTTGCAAAGCTAATGGGGTAGTCCAGTTTATGTTCTCCTGGTTGAGCTAGAACACACCCAATAGCAAAGTTCGATGCATCAATATGCACATGAAAAATTACATTCCAATCGGGCACTCGTAGAATAGGAGTGCTAGTAAAGGTCTTTTTCAATGAATCATAAGCATGGTCACACTCCGCAGTCAATTGGAACTCAATAAGAAGCTTGTACAAAGGACGAGCTATCTCGAAAAAGTTTAAAATAAATCGTCGGTAATAACCAACATGGCCCATGAACCTTTGAACTCCTTTACAGTCTGTAGGTGGTGGCAATTCTGCAATGGCTTTAATTTTTCTCTCATCTGTGGAAATCCCATTTTTGGACACTATATGCCCTAAAATGACTCCATGTTTAACCCAAAATTGGCATTTGAAAGGGTTTAAGGAGATGCGATACAATTTACACTTCTCAAACATTTTTTGTAAGCATGATAGATGTTCTTTCCAAGAGGAATAAACACAAAGGTCATCTAAGAAAGCTTCACAAAACTCCCTCAAATATTCTCTAAAAGCAGTGTTTATTAATCTTTGAAAGGTAGCCGGGGCATTGGTTAAGCCAAAAGACATAACACGAAATGCGAACACTCCAAATTCGGTTATAAAGGCTGGTTTAGCTTGGTCCCCAAGTGCAATTGTGATTTGATTGTAGCCAGAGTACCCATCTAAAAAGATATAAGCTTCCTTCCCTGCAACTCTTTCAAGCACATGTTCCGAATATGGCAAGGGGTAATGGTCCCTCCTAGTGGCGGCATTGACCTTCTTAAGATCCATGCACACTCTAAGTTTCCCATTCTTTATTGGCACAATCACTATTGGTGACACCCATTCTAAGTGCTCAATAGGGTATATGAATCCGCATTCCACAAGATTTTCAATCTCTTCTTGAACGATTTTTGCATATTTAGGATTCATTGGGTAGGGTTGTTGCTGAACTAGTTTAGCCATGCTATTCATAGGGATTGTGTGTTGCACCACGGAAGCTGGAACACCTTTCATATCATGATAAGTCCAGGCAAATATATCCCTGAATTCCTTGAGAATTTCTTTAAGTACACACTCCTCAGTCTCGGTCAGATCTTGGGCAATGAAAACAGGTTTAGACTCTTTTCCTGGGTCTGCTAACTCTATTTCCTTAACTATCGCTGGACCATCATAGACTCCATTGCTCACATTGATAGGTTTTCTTTCAGCCTTTGTATACACAACCTTACGTTCCTCTGTGGTATAGGATTTGAAATGTTCAGGTGCAGGGTGTAAGTGTGTGGGGTCCTGTTGTTCTGTGGAATGTGATTTAACTTCTGATTCCTTTTTTTGTTGAGCTAACTCTCGATTTTGTTGTCTCCTTATGGTACGGCTCAACTTTGGCTTATCTGTAGCCTCTAGTTGTGCGATGTCAATGGGTTGTGGACTACACCACATAACGCATTGAAGGTATTCACCCCAGTTATCTACCAACTTTCAATGAGCATCACATGCCCCTATATAATTAGGCCATTCTACGATAGATTTCTTTTCATTTATTCTAGCACACACATTTGCTCGATATTGTTGCCTCTTGTATCTCTTACTCTTCTTGTTTAATTATCGATTACGGTCGATTTCTAGTGAAGACTCACTAGATGAATCACTACTTGTGTCTTCTGCTTCCTTGGATAGATTATCATCTAGGTTACCACTAAGCCTTGAATGGTTTGTCCCCACATTTTCACTAAGATTTAACTCAGATTCTTCGTCCTCAGAGTCAAAGTCAATTGATGATTCTGACCCCAAATCGGGTGGGCTATATTCTTGTGAGGCGCTACTGGTTTCAATGCCAGTCAAACTTTCATCTTGTAGATCATCAGAAGCTATATGCATTGCTTCTAGCATGTTTAAGGGTACAAGTGGTGGTATTTCATCCCCCTTAGGTGTTACCCACGTCATCCCCCTATTTCCCCAAGTGTCTATGGTTGCTGCTAGGTGGACCCAATCCACATTGTCCGACTCAGTCATCCCAGGTAGTACATCCATATAAGGAGAATCTTCCCCAACATCAGTGTCCGCTTTACACGTGTAACAATTCTGCAATGGGGCCGAGTGAACTGTGGTGTCAGATCTATGATCAATTATAAACCTGTTTCCTAGAGGATGTGATCGACCCATCACAAGATCCACTCGAATGACAGAATCTTGGAACTGCAGGTAGACATGTTTTTTGGACCAGTCATGCACCATTTTTGCTTCCCTCATGAAAGGACGTCCTAAGATCATCTCCAATGCCATAGTGTGTTTGGAGAAATCCATAACAATAAAGGTAATCCTTATTTTATGTCCAAAGACCTTGATCTTGAGATCTTCTAGCATTCCAATAGGTTTAACAATAGACCCATTGGCCATCTTCACTACTATGGTTGTGGTCGCAAGGTGAGGTCTTCCCATAGTTTCCCAGCAATTTTTAGTCACAATGCTAACCCCAGCGCCACCATCAAGGATTCCCTTCACAGTTAATCCCTTAGTAGTGATTGGTATGGTCGCATTGGATTCATCACCCACAAAGTATTGTCCCAACTTGTTAACAGGTATTTCTATAACAAGGTTCTCATCTAGGTTGGGTTGTGGATCTATGTGTTCCTCCTCTATTGGCATCTCCCCAGATCCATCCATCTGTGCAAATTGTGGTAGCCCAAACTTTAGTTCTCCATTGAGGAAGGCTCGAAGAGCTGAGACTAGCTCAGGTTCTTTATATAGTTTGGACATGATGGTGGTTCTAACTTCTGAAGACATGAAATCCATCAATTTGGCAATGTTTAATGGCACCTTTTGGACTTGAGTCCCTTGACGTGGGGAAGATGGGATCTCTATTTTTTCGATAGGATCAGGTAGTCCCTCTGTAAACATTCTTTCCATCAAGAAGTGAGTACGCCCACTTTCCCATGACTTTAAGTCACTTTCTTCTTGGATGACACTAGGTATGTCCAAGGGTCTATGGACTTGGTGAGGTTGTTGTTGCATAGAGAACACGGTGTCTGTAATCTGGATCTTCCTAGGTGCTGCTGGTTCTAGATCCCTTTGGGTATCTTCTATCAAACTCCTTAATTTCTTGACTCGCTCAATCTCCTCTGTAGGGTTTGAGTAAGTTCCTATCTTCTTTTTGGATCCTGGCCATTGTGGCTCATGAAGATCTTCCTTGTTGGTTTCTATGTTAGTGGTCGTTTTGGTCTCCATGGTTTCACCTGAATCAGAATCTTCTTCAGCGTCGTTCATATATACAGGGTCGTCACCAGTTCCTATGTTGGTCGTTGAACTAGGGTCTGACCTCGCTGCTTTTTGCGATCTCTTTCTTGGTGTTTTCTTCTTTTTCTGAGATTGGGCAATTGATGCCGTGTCTCTTTCCTCAAGAATATAATTTTGTTTTTGGAGGATCGATCGTGTGAGTACGTTTACTGGTACCACGGGTGTACTTGGTGATGGCTCCTCGGTAACTTCAATCAAGTTTAATAGCGTGATCTTCCGTGCATTTGGATTATTTGGACATTGGGCAATCAAGTGATCTATGCCACATCGATTACACATGAGTATTGGCATTGTAGACGTGCTCCCTTGATTGGTTTGCATTAGTGTGGTGTTCTTTTGTAGCCTAATAGGACACTCGGCTACACGATGTGGACCTCCACACTCATAGCATTGAAGAGGTGGTCTCTTAGCAGTGTAGTTGATATTTTGGCCTCTTGCCGCAAGAGCAGCTACTTGATATACAGGTTTGACTTGTCCCCAATAGTCCTCCATGTAGTATTGTGGACTTTCTTCAAGCACATCCATCCCATAGGCGATATTAGGATCTATATCTTCCTCATAGCCTTCCAAACAAGAAATAGATGACTCACAACCCACTTGATTCACAGAAGTGATTCTCGGATGTGGTGGTTGCGGTCCTAGCACTGGAGGTGGTAAGGGTGTTGTTTGAACAACATTCCTAGGGACCATGTGTTGTGCTGTTTGTTTAGATCGACCAATAGCTTGAGCAAATGTTCCCAAGTCACCTAAGTGAGTAGGCACCGTGGGTGAAGGTGCTCCAGAGACTACATGTGGAGTAGGTATTGGCATTGGGCTTGGCGCATAGGAAGCCCTTGGGTTCCACGTTGGGTACGATGTTGTGCCATGTGGTGGTCCATAGTTCATATGAGTGGCCCTAGGCATAGCAGACGTCGGATGTGACATGCTAATGCTAGCCGGTATAGTCCCATGGGAATAAGAATTTGTGTATTGTGGTTGTGGAGCATAGTTAGTTGAAACAATGGGAGGGGTAGGGACTACATGAGTACGTGGACCCATAGGTGCATACGATTGGTTCACACTTTTAGGTACTATTGCAGGCATTGAGCTACCATGTAGTGGTGCTTCACTAACAAACGAGGACCATGGCATGTTTCTTGGCATGCCCATCATTGGGGTAGGCATGTTAGCCGTGGTGTCATCAACGAAAAGATGAGATAGACTTGGAAAAGTAAAGCTATCACTTGTGGGCTCAGATTGCATTGAGACCCCTGGCGAAACAACATATGGGGGATCAATGGGACTCACTAGGGGACTCTCCATTTTATATAGAGTGGGTTGTTTCCCTTTGCCCGTGTCCAAAAATTGCATAGGACCCGTCGAAGGTATGTTTATTACTCGATTTTGCCTCTCGGACTGGATAATCCTATGGATGACATTGCAGATCATGTGTTGTTGTTCCTCCAGACTAGTGGCACTAGATGTGGATTGTACAACTTCTAACCAACCCACATGGTATGTGTAGCCCATGTATAGTTCGGTCAAAGTTTCCGTGTGTAGGTCATATTCCCAATTTTCATTGAGAAATACCCCGTCCAAACTTGGTGTACTAGAGGGTTGCCGTGAGGTGGATGCAATGTTGCTTCCCGTGTTTTGACTTTTAGTCACCGCTACCTTAGAGGCGACTTTGGAAGGTGGTAGCTCGGTAGGGCCCTCATTAAATGAGGTAGGTAGAATGTCCACGTGGACACTCTGAGGGAGTGTGGGGTCTACAGGAGATGTGAATGGTGATTCTACTTTCCCACCCCCTTTGTTTACTTCACTAGCCGTAGGTTCAGAGCGCGTAGCTCTACTAAAATTTTCCATCAAACGGCTAAAACCACTAGTTCCAGGTTGTTGGGCCCAGCTAGGTACAGTTTCATTTGTTCCCCCGGGGCTTTGTGTAAGATGCTTTTCCATAATATCGTAGTCAGAGGAAGAGTCGCTAGCCGCTATATTTGGGTCTTGGGTTGCACTACCTTGGGTCCTCGCCGAGGGTGTAGACCCTAGCGTGGAAGAATAGTGAGTACCCCCGTAAATCGAAGCACTAGCTAGTTGTTTGGACTCTAGCACACGACCAGATCATAGATACATGTGCTTTCGGTGCCCTGCAAGTGTTGGCAAGTACCCTCAAAGGTTACTTGCTTTGTTTTGTGGGTGTTTTGCACCCCGTTTTCTACTTGATTTTTTCTTGTTTTTGATGTTTTTTTAATGTTTGATTTTTTTTTATTGAAGTGTGTGATAGCTCGAAACGAGCGTATCACTTAAAGGGTCGCTGTGTGCTTTACAGCACAATTTTCGGGCATCTGACGTTCCGTTGGTTCTCAGAAATCAATTTTTAGCTACGTGTGAAGCTAAAATTCGTTTTTTAAAAAGGTGGCTGAGGCCTAGGCCTGAGCGTGAGCTTGGGCTTGGGTCTGGGAGATATTCCCGATCCCGGTCCTACCTTTAAAAAATTTTTAACATTTAAAAAAAAAAAAAGGGATAAGGCCGCCGCGGCCTACGCAAGAGCACACACACACTCTCTCTACCTACTTCTAGCTAATACACCTACTTTTACACTCTATTAACTCTCACTAATCTACTTCCTACTTACTATACACAGAAAACTAACTACCTTAATATACAGAGAATAAACACAGAACCTTTGAAATCTCTATTAACAAAGAAAACTAACTACCTTAATACACAGAGAATAAACACAGAACCTTTGAAAACTCCATTAATAAAAAAAACACACAGTATAACACCAAATCCCTCTTCTCAACACACACACACTCCTTCCCTACCTTTCCTATAATTGAAATTGCACCACGGAGAAGCACAGAGTGTTACTTGAGCTTCATGTATGGCACTCCCCGGAAATGGCGCCAAAAATGTACGCGTATGTTGCACGGTCAATGCAAGGAACTTGCCGATACACCGTGTGCGAGCCACAAATGGCTCCAAGTACACAACAAGCCTAAACTAGTAAGCTCAAAGAAGGCGATGGTGTATCACTCACCGCTCTACGCTTGCTTCGTGGAGGACTCCTCGCCGCGAAGAAGAAGGAGACGCCGTTACACCGCGCTCAACCGCTTCACCTTCGTCGTGCTTTCGTAATGCTCGATTGCCCACACACTCCCTCTCTCTCCCTCTCTCACTCTCTCTCTCTCTCACACACACACACAAAGAGATGAAGAAGAAGAAGAAGGAGATGGAGCAAGAGCACTCTTCAATTGCACAATTGAGAGAATGAGTGAATTTTAAGTTTAGTTGACTTTTATATGAGCTCGCCCGATTCACACTTGGGCGCCCATGCTTAGCCAACTAATCCCTTGAATGTTCCAGTTAGAGTACGCCTCTCATCGGCAATCACTCTTACCCTTTTCTTCTTGGACCGACAAGCCCGGTACCTGACTCTACAAGTAAATAATACAACGTCCTCCGTAGGTTACAACGTCCGTCGTAGGTGATAGGTGTCCGTGAGCCATGAGGGTTAACAATCAGGACTCAGATTTGTTCACACTTTGTAATAATGAGTAAGAGAACCCCATGTACAATTTTGAGCTAAGGTGACTAAAGTATAAAAGTCACCTTGAAACCATTTATGAACAACATTTTTGAATATTAATTCTGTGTCGTACGAGCCAGAGAGAGGGAGAGAGAGAGAATGAGTGTGTCTTATCCTCTTCGCTACGCGCTTCTCCCTCACCGGATTTACGACGTGACTACACCATCATGGTAGTCTCTCCAAGAGCTACACGCCCACGCCATGCATTCACATTTTCGAGCTGTTCGCGATCTATCCTTCCTCAAGATTGTTTTGCTTGTAAGTAGCACAAACAGTGTCTGTTTTCAACAATCAGGTGCTTTATGGAATGAGAAAGAGATTAGCTACACATAGATACTCATAAACTTAAGTTTCGCCCACTTTTGGATTATGACCTGTTAGTCTATCGCGACTGTATTCGAGATAACTAGGGTTCAAATCTGGTGAGACTAGACTTATAGGTAAGTATATCCTAGTGAGAGGATGGTGCCTAGTAAGTTTGATGCGATTCCGAGTTCATTGGAAGTGTAAATGGTGTTATGAGCGTTTAGGGATAGAGTGGGTTGCATTCTACCAGATTTAATGATTGATGCATCATAAAAGTGCGTATGTGTAGATTGGTCTCAGCCTAACAAGCTAACGAGATTGCCTACGTGCACCTATGGGTTAGTCGTGTCATCAGATGATAAGTATGTTGTCTGTGTCATGCTCTTGAGTATGAACAGGGGAGTAGTCAAGCCCTAAAACAGACTCAATGCCACCAATAGCATCATCAACATCACAAACATCAATCTCAGCATCCCAAATGGATCCGCATTCCTACAAGTCATCAAGATACCATGTCCACTCATAAGATGGAGAAGCAAAAACATCACCTAGAATGTCAACATGCATGTCATTTACACCACAAGCAAGAGAACCAATAAGCATGTGATCCAAATACATAGAAGTATGAAAGACCTTGTCTTCACATGCATTTGTATAGGAAACCAAATCAGCCATGGCATTTCTCTCTTTGTCATACATGCCCTTCAAGGTCTTTTATTTCACAATACTACTTGCACATAACTCCTCATCAATATCTACATCATCAAGAGAGAGGACCTCATCTTCTACATCTGACTCAACCTCGTCATTATTGCTACAATCATCACTAGTGATAGAGGAGCTCTTGTGTGAAATGCATGAAGAAGTAGAAGATGGATTGACATCTCCCAACCATCTTCTTTGCTTCAAGAAATCAACAATTCTCTTCACACCCAACAAGTCAATGAAAGCAACCTCAATGCCCAAACATCCTGGAAGAGTACCAATGAACAAGAACTTCTCTTCCTTTTCATCGAGAATCATATCCTCAAGAACATCTAGCTCCTGCTTTAGAGACCAAAACCTCATGTAATGCATGTTCAACTCTTCTAGCCTTCTTAGCTTCAATTGTTTCATCGCATCATTCATCCTCAACAAGGAATCATTGAGCTTGACCATGGCTGCACTTTTATGTCTACACCATCAAGCTTGAAGGTAACTTGAAGCACTCCTCGGTGGCACCAAAACACTATTGGGAAAACAAGAGCAAGGAGAAACTCTATAGCAATGTCTTCCAATAGCGCTGAAGACACAAGATCATCACCACAATGGTATCAAAAGAACCTCAACAAAACCACAACTCAAAGACAAGTGACCTCTTGGGAATTTACCAGCACACACCCACCCAAAAGACCACCATGAAAATTAGGAAGCACTTACCTGGCATCGATTTAGAGCACACGCTGACCAATGCACTTGATAGAAAGAGATTCCACCTTCACCAAATAACTCTTCAAAAACACAATTTTGAAGTGTGCACACATCTCCAACAAGAGACCTTCCACAACCTACCATACACCAAACTGCCTGCAAGATGCCATATCTTGTACGCTGTGGGAAATAGACTGTATCTCCCAAAACACAACTCCAAAAGGGATTCTTTCAAACTTCAACAATTCTCTACACTTTCTACAACAAAATCTCTGAAGACCACAAATTTCAATTCTATGTACCTCTATGTGCAAAATTGGCGCGAACAGCAAGCTGCCATGGGCCGACTATGCGTAGGAAGGTTAGTCGAGGGCAAAAAACTGCATCCAAAAGCATCAAGAAGCGACAACGACCCAAAACCTGCAAATTTATGATATTTAACTGAACTTTTTTAAGTTTGTACATGAGTTTAAGCTATATACAAGTCTCACTTCAAAAAACTCACTCACGGGCACTTACACTAGTCTGACAGCTGTCACTAGACTTGCATGTACATGTGCTTGCTAAAGCAAGCTAAAAATCCCACAAAAATAAATACCACACACCCTTTTGACATTGGCCATCATGTCCATATGTACAAATTTACAAAAAACGGGGTGTCAAAAATATGTCCAACAACGTCTGAGAATGGTAAATGGTCCACAATAGCGTGGTGAGAGTTTAGCAACTTTTCCCCTCTTCAGACTTTTTGAATTCTCTGCAACTTTGAGGAAAACATTGTCTCCTTCTTTGAAAGTACCAAGATGACGATGCTCATCTTCGTACTTCTTATATCGATCTTGAGCTTGCTTAACATTCTGTCGAGCAACTTGAGGCATGTCAAAATGGTCTTGGAGAAAATCTTATGCTTGTTGTATCTTCTCCTTAGCCAACCCCACCATGACGGGTGATCTAGGTTGAAATTCATAAAAAAGCATAGATGGACTAAACCCTGTAGTCACATGCTTTGAACTATTATAAGAAATTTTCTATATAGGTAAGTAGTCTTCCCAATTGGTTTGCTTCTTGTTGCTAACGTACACTCATAGCATATACTCTAGTACTTGATTAACTCTTTATATTTGATCATCCGTTTTTGGATGATCAGCCATACTTAGATTAAGTTTAGTTTCCAACTTTTGGAACACAACTCTCCAAAAGTGCTTTATCAAGCTTTTGATCTCTGTCTCTAATGATACTAGCTAGAAGACCGTAGAGTTTATATATATTCTCTACAAATAGCTGTGCTAATTTCGGTGTCTTAAGTGTAGTCTTATTGGGAATGAATCAATACATCTTTGTGAGACGATCGACAATCACCTATATGGCATCATGGCCAAGATTTTTAGTAGGTAGTCCTACTACAAAATCCATAGAAATACTCTCCCACTTACCTTGTAGAATCTCTAAAGGATGTAAAAGGCCACCTACCTTGAGGCGCTCTGCCTTATTAACTTGGCACTGTTGCAGTTTAGTACGTACTCTTGAACATCATGATGTAAGCCCGACAAATAAAATTGCCGTCAAACTAAGACATACGTCTTACGAATACCTAGATAACCAGTACTTGGACTATCATGGCACTCCAATGAGATTTGATGCCTAGTGTCTGAGTCCTTTGACACACATACTCTAACTTTTGTGGAGTAAGTAGCCATCATCAATGGAAAAATTCTTCCATCGCTTAAGCTCTTCCTAAGTAGGAGTGGAGCTTTGTGTGTTGGAGTTTTTATCTGTACGTGCAAAGACATGTTGGTCTATCTAAATAGAGACATGTGAGTGTGAGGGATCCTTTTTCAAAATTGCACTCCATACTTTAACATATGATTCATCTTGTGCACACTTGCCACGTAATGACTTCAAAAATCCACTCTTTATTTCCGTGAAAGCAAGTGAATTAATCTGAGACATCCGACTTAGGGCATCCGCTACTACATTATATCACTCCTTGCGATATTGTAGATTATAATCATAATCTTGAAGGATTTCTATCCATCTAGATTTACGGCCCTTCAAATCTGTTTGAGTAGTAAACCATTTGATACTCTCATGAACACCATTTTAGATGAAATGGGAAAATCCCACAACTTTGGGACTAATTTCAACGCCTATGGATTCCTATTTCCCATTAAATTTGGAAAATTTTCATTCAATTTGGGAATGTGACAAAGAGAGAGATTCTCAAGAAAATGGTGGTGTTGAGAAACACCTTTTAAAATTTTTATTTTTATGTGGGTGTTTCAAAACACTTCATAAAAGAGATAGATTCTCAAGAAAATGGTGGTGTTGAGAAACACCTTTTAAAATTTTTATTTTTATGTGGGTGTTTCAAAACACTTCATAAAAGAGAGATTCCCAAGAAAGTGGTGGTGTTGAGAAACACCTTTTAGAATTTTTATTTTTATGTGGGCGTTTAAAATAATTCATAAAATCATACAAAAGCTGGGGAAATAAAACAATGAGCAAGATATGAAATGCTATTCAATTTCTCTTATTAAGCTAGCATGTGCCTTCTCCATGACATTTGATGGGATCTTAATTGTTTCCGCAATTCTTCCACCCCTTGGAGTCCATGACCATACAATTGTATCGACACACTCCCAACGCTTTGGGTCAGCAAGATTGCAGCACCAACTCTTTTTCCAACAATCCTCATACTGTTCTTGGATTGTGGGATTTCATTTTCGATGTTTTGGTGCGCGATACTGAATCATAACTTTCTTGTAGTTAGGAGATGATTTTTCTACATCAACGTTTGACTCTGCCACTCCTAGCCATATCGGATATTCAGAATCTTCGGGTCTCACAAGAACAAGATCCCCTTTTCTTACATCAATTCGAGGCCTAAAGGCCTCTTGTGGCCTTGCACTTTGAGGACCAACATAGTGATCATTCAATTCTTCATATCCTTGAAACTCATCTCTGTCTTCCTCTATCTCTTGCATTCTATGACTCCCTACAGTCTTTGGCCAAAATGCTGTATATTCACCAATGTGTTTATTGGTTGGTTGTTCAAGCTCATTGATTATGTTTTGCCAATAAGTGATAACATGCTCCATGTATTTTGTGGATTCATGGTCCTTTCCCTTTAATAGAGAACATCTTTTCCAAAATTCAAGATATGACTTAATCCCTTGAATAACAAGCGGACTATCTCTCACATAGTCTGCTATAGGTACCACATCTGGACAGCCTGTTGGTAATTTTGGTTTTCCCTGGTCATCTTTTTTCCACAACTCAATTCCTGACTCCTTTCACATCCAATCGGGTGATTTGGGATGAATTTTGTACTGCATTACTGGGACTTCACCTTGCATATAGAAACGAAATTGAAGTGTCTTAGAGTGTCCGACTAGAGCATCTTGTCCGTCACACATGTACCCTTGCACAAAGGATTTAAAGTCGGGAACTTGTGTCATCAAAAATGGTGCTGGAGCTGAGCTTTCACATTTTTGAAAATGTTCCATCAGATGTGGAAAAGTGAATGTCATTCCTGTTCGCAATCTTTCTGAGAACCTACTAAACATTGCATCTATGTCCTCATGTGTATGACCCACCGTTAAGAATCCCAAATGCACGGTTTTGAAAACTCCTTTTGCTACTAACAAGGATAAGTATGCAAACAAATATCGATTTTTATTCTCTCTTGCACAATTATCTAGCTGTAGCAAAAGATTCTCAGGCAATTTTTGAAATACAGGAGTGGATATGTTATCCACAACACATTGAGAGGAAGTTGATTGTATGTGTACAATCTCTTCATTACATCCTTGGATGGCCAATGGTGGTGTCATTGTTGATGCATTCCTCTCACGCTCTTGCTTCATTTTGTTTTGGAGGTCTAGAGCTCTCCTTGAGTTCAATGCATTGAATAACTTTACATTGTTGCGTGGCATACCTTCATTGCATAAATCTCCTTGTCCATGGTTTTCTATTCTTTCCAGATTCTATAAGCATAATGCAAGGGAACCAATTGTAGCATTGGGATCTGAAGGCCATAGACCATTAAGTGAGAAGTGACCATACATTCCATGACCATGTCCATGTGTTATCATACCTGTTAATGATACTTGCAATTGATATGCATTCGCATAATCTTTTGAGTTCACACGCAACCTAGGTATTGCTGTCTTTTTTTGATCCATTTTATCATGTATAATGCATAAATACTTATCCTTTTGCAACTGGGAGAACTTACGCCAGGTGTAGTACACATTCCTACAACTTTGTTGTTGCAACATGTGAATTCTACGTTCATCCTTCAAACGTGCAATCATCTCATCATCCTTTGTTGACTCTAGTTGAGACTTTATCCAACTACACACAACACATTTGGAGAACTCACTTGTTTTTGACAATGTCACATTAGCAAACTCTTTATTCCAAATCCTATTGAATATCATGCTAGACATTGCCTTGAAACTCATATTGTCAAGTGTTTTATTGACATCATGTAAAATGTCTACTTGCTTGTACGTGTTTGGTATTGCAAGCAAAGTTTCCCTAGTACCATCTTCCATTGTTCTACTCTTATGTGTCATTCTCTCCGAGTTTTCATCAACAAAAGAGCACATCAATGCCCTTCCCATTTCTGTATGGTCTCTTCCTTTTCCATTGACACCATCATTACCATGCACTGAGCGTCTAACCCCATTCTCAAAATGTTCACGGTAACGATAAAATGAAGTTTTTGGAATGCCATGAATTTCGTACCAAGCTTTACTGCAAACCTCACTGCCATTAAAAGAAAACACATAGCATATCTTTGTAGTTGTTTTGTTCTCACGCCATGCAATCAACATTGTATCATACACATAGTTTGTTCTATTTTGCAAACTCTGTCCCCAAAATTCATTGCGCATAGCCATGACCTTATCTCGATTGGCATATTGACAACACATTTTGGAACAACAATCTATGGTTGAAACAAGCTGGACAGATGCTAGAGATGCTTGATTGGATCTCTTAGAAGCTTTCACTGACATTTTTGGCTTCCTATTTACAAAGAAATATTCCCGCTTTTTTGAAATAGGATCTACCAAATAAGCTGATTCAATGCATATGTCTTGTAACGCATGCATAGCATGTAGATCCTCATAGCATAACAATTCTTTTCCATCCATAGTTGTCACTCTCTTGATAGGCCAAAAAACTAGATTAATGCTGCATACACTAGCTTCTGCAGAAATAGTAGCCTCATCTGCATAGGATGTTTCGATACCAATACCAATGTTATCTTCACCCAGCTCACCAACGTTTACAGAGTCAAATGGACACACGTACATGACAACCCCTTCGGCTACTACATGTGTTTCACTTTCATCCCAAAGTTGAACCCTCTTATCCTTCCAAACCTCTCTGTAGCTCATTCCATTACATTGTGCATCCAATTCTCCTTCTGCTTTGTCAGCCTCATGCATAGAAGCCCCTTTGTACTGCATCTCATTTATATGCTGCAACAACCCACTACTCCATTTCACAATACTATGAAAATCATCTCCCACTGTCAATGCATCCATTGTTGGAAAAGGGGTGAGTGCTTTCTTTTAAAAACACAAATCAACTGACACCGATACATTGCCTTCCCCAATAAGCATTCCAGAACAATATGCACTTGGATTTATTTCAAATAAAATCCCAATGGCAACCTTTTGTGTCGCTACAAACATGCACACTCTATCACCATGATTGAAATTAGCCATACCTGCAAGAAGATTGCAAGAATAACTGTTAAACAATTCGCTTGCAGAGTATATTGATTTACGTAGCATAAAGCATAACAAGTATGTATGAGAAGCACCCTGTGGCCTGAAGGTCATAGGGTTCCCTCTATGCTACTAAGAATCTCTTTGTGCTCTATGCTCTGTGATCTATATTGACTTCCTATGGCCCCTAGACCACAAGGCGCCCTCATTGTTTCCAAAAAACCCTCATTGTTTTGCTATGGCCCCAAGGCCATAGCTCTCTATGCCGGTATAAAGCATATTTGCTCTATATTAGCTCCCTAAGGCCTGAAGGCCATAGGGTTTTCCTCAAGATCACCTCACGGAGTTTCATGTCAAGTATATATACATCCTATGGCACCCCATGACCCTAGGGCCATAAGATCTCCAAATGAAACATACAACAATGTATGGCCCTTGAGCTTATACATTGCAACCCCATGACCCTAGGGCTATAGGATTTCCAAATGGAACATAGGGCAATGTATGGCCCTTGAGCTTATACATTGACACCCTATGGACCTAGGGCCACAAGACTTAAAAACATACAAAAAGACAACCTATGGCCCTAAGCCCAAGGGTGTGAGCATTGACACCCTATGGCTCTAGGGCCACAAGACTTCAAAACATAAAAAAAGACAACCTATGGCCCGAAGCCCAAGGGTGTGAGCATTGACACCCTATGGCCCTAGGGCCACAAGAATTCAAAACATACAAAAAGACAACCTATGTCCACGATGTCAAAGGTGGCCAAGATATCAATGCAGCCCCACGGCCCTAGGGCCATAGGATCTCTATATGGAACATGTGTCACCCTATGGCCCTTGACCTTAGCAACCCCATGACCCTAGGGCCATAGGATTTCCAAATGGAACATAGGCAATGTATGGCCCTTGAGCTTATACATTGCCACCCTATGGCCCTAGGGCCACAAGATCTCACAACATACAATAAGAGAACCTGAGGCCCCTAAGCTCAAGGGTGTGGGCTCAAGGGTGGCCAAGATATCAATGCAGCCCAATGGCTCTAGGGCCATAAGATCTCTGTATGGGACATGTGGCACCCCATGACCCTAGGGCCATAGGATTTCCAAATGGAACATAGGCAATGTATGGCCCTTGAGCTTATACATTGTCACCCTATGGCCACAGGGCCACAAGATCTCACAACATACAATAAGAGAACCTAAGGCCCCTAAGCTCAAGGGTGTGGGTTCAAGGGTGGCCAAGATATCAATGCAGCCCCATGGCCCTAGGGCCATAGGATCTCTATATGGGACATGTGGCACCCCATGACCCTAGTGCCATAGGATTTCCAAATGGAACATAGGCAATGTATGGCCCTTGAGCTTATACATTGCCACCTTATTACCCTAGGGCCATAGGATTTCCGAATGGAACATAGGCAATGTATGGACATTGAGCTTATACATTGCCACCCCATGGCTCTAGGGTAGTAGAATCTCCATATGGGACATATGGCACCCTATGGCCATTGAGCTTACATATTGCCACCCCATGACCCTAGGGCCATGGGATCTCCAACTACAAAGTAGGGCAACATATGGCTCTTGAGCTTATACATTGTCGTGGACCTAGGGCCATAGGATCTCCAACTGGAACATAGGGCTATGTATTGTAGCTTATCTATTGTCGCCCCTAAACCCTAGGGCCATAGGATTTCCAAATGGAATATAGGGCAAGTTATGGCTCTTGAGCTTATACATTGCCACCCTATGGCCCTAGGTCCACAAGCTTTCACATTGCCACCGTAGGGCCACAAGGATCTCACAAGATAGAAGAAGAAAACCCTAGGACATAGGATTTTCAAATGGAACTGAGTGCACGCTTTGATCCTTGACCTCCAACATTGCTATCCTATGGTGTGAGCCCAGGGGTGGCTGAGGTGTCTTCATAACAATTTCGGCCATTCAAGGGATATCCGCAAGTGGCATAAATTAAAAAAATAATTTAAAAATAATTTAAAATAATTTTGAGCTACGACAAACTTTGTCATAATGGGTTTTCAAATACACTTATTGATATCGGTCAAAAAATAGCGCACAATTTTCGGGATAATTTTTTAAAATTTTAGCTATTTTTAGTCTATTTTTTACTATGCAGATTTTGATTCTGAAGTCAAATTTTGCTTCATGGGTGTCGTTCCACTCGTACTACAAAGATATGGACAGTGACAAAGCCTTGCACCAACTTTTTTTTTCCATACTCTTTTTTTTTATTTTTTTAATAAAGCTCTTTCAATTTCGGAGCCGACGAGCTATGTCTCATTTTTGCATAAAGCTTAGAAACTCTAGTAATCTCGACTGTCCCCCCATGAGAACAACCCCTACATTCAAAATTCAAATTTTGAATTTCTAACCTAACCTAACTAACCTCATCTCTCTCTTTCTCTCTCTACCACAATTTTTTCCACGCTATCGCTCTCTTTCTCTCTCTCGTTTCTTGCTCGAAACCTACACAAAAACCTGCACACATAGAGCTTGTCTTTCTCTGTCTCTCTCTCTCCCTCTCTCCCTACGCATACAGTTCTACGCCATCGTTGCGACGCGCACACAGATCTACGTGAAGCTATCGCCACAACCTTCAACAGAAGGACTGTTGTCGCAACCTTCCAAACACAGATCTGTTACCATCATCGTCGCGGCCTCAACAGACCTAAGTTACTGCTTGCTACTGCTGCAGGCGGTTTTCATCAAACACAGATTTACTCAGAGGTAACCTATAGAAACCCTAATCTTTTTTCTTAATTCGGTTTTAACTGTTCTTAATCTAATTACGTTTTAGCTAAGTTGTGAATCACCTCTCTCTAGAACAATAAACAAAAATCATTAATTACATCTCTAAAACTGTAAAATTATAGGACTGTAGAACTATAAAACAGAAAAATCTCTAATTAGAGATCTAAAACTGTAATACAGAATACTCTAATGAGAGACCTAAAAATATAAAACAAAAGACACTAATTAGGGACCTAAATTTGTAAAACCAAAAACTCTTATTAGGAACCTAAAACTGTAAAACAAAAAACTCCTCATAAGTGACCTAATGTTGTAAAATTGTAAAACTCTAACTGCAAACATCTCTAATTACAACAAAAATTTATAAACCTGCAAATGCAAAAGACAACAACTACAGAAAATGTTGAAACTATGGATACCTATAATTGGGTTGTTGGGAGTTGGGCACACGTTGTAAGAGGACGAGTAGAGCACGCTATTGTATGAGGATGGATTAGGGTTCAGTTGCAGGAGGATGGGAAAAAAAAAGAGGCAAGAAGGTGGGAAAGAAAGTGTACACTATATGTGCTTGTAAAATATGGTGTAATATAGTTTCTTTAAATTCATTTGTAGTCACTAAAATAAAACTAGACATTGAATCTTTAGAAGGGCAGACAGGGTGTGGCTACATAGGGTTTCACCTCATACTAAAGAGTAACATATGGCCCTAAGGCACCCTATGACCATAAGGCCATAGGGTGGTCTCACATCGTACTATAGGATGACCAATGTCCCATCTGGCCATAGGGTGCCAATGTACAATCTCAAGGGTCATAGGGTTCCCTATGTTCCTATTGAAGATCCTATGGCCATAGGGCCATAGGATCTCCAAAACATATATATGGCACTATGGCCATAGGATCACATGGTGCTCTATGTCCGATCTAGAGACCTTGTGGCCCAAGGGCCTTAGAGTGGCAATGTACAATCTCAAGGACCATAGGGTTCCCTATGTTCCTTTTGGAGACAGGGTGGTACTAGGGCCATAGAATCTCCAAAAGCAGCATAAAGAACCTAGGGCCATAGGATCAAAGGGTGACCTATTGGAGAACTTGTGGCCCAAGGGCCATAGTGTGGGAATGTACAATTTCGAGGGCCATAGGGTTCCCTTTGTTCCTTTTGGAGATCCTATGGTCCTCGAGCCATAGGATCTCCAAAATGAACATATGGCCCTATGGACATAGGATCACAGGGTTCCCTATGTTCCTTTTGGAGATCCTATGGTCCTCGGGCCATAGGATCTCCATAGGGCCCTACGGACATAGGCCCTTGAGATTGTACATTGCCATCCTATGGCCCTTGGGCCACACTGTATCTTGATGGGACATAGGGCACCCTGTGTTCCCTCTATGCTACTTCTGAAGATCCTATGGCCCTAGCGCCATAAAATCTCCAAAAGGAACATAAGGAACCTATGGCCATAGGATCAAAAGGTGCCCTATGTTCCATCTTGAGACCTTGTGGCCCAAGGGCCATAGGGTGTATTTGTACAATCTCAAGGGCCATAGGGTTACATATGTTTTTTTTTGGAGATCCTATGGCCCTATATCCATAGGATCACAGGGTGCCCTACGTCCCATCTAGAGACCTTGTGGCCCAAGGGCCATAGGGTGACAACCTACAATCTGAAGGGCCATAGGATTGCCTATGTTCCCTAGGGTCACAAGGTGCCCTATGTTCCATCTGAAGACCCTATGGCCCAAGTGCCATAGGGTGGCAATGTACAATCGCAAGGGCAATATGATTCCCTATGTTCCTTTTGGAGATCCTATGGCCCTAGAGCCCTAGGTGCATGGGGCTGCCATGGTGCCCGTTAATATGCACCATGGTGTACCCTATGTACGTAGGCCACCCTCGGGCCCTTGGTTGCCCTCTTTCCAATCTAAAGACCTTGTGGTCCAAGGGCCATAGGGTGACAATCTACAATCTCAAGGGCCATAGGATTCCCTATGTTCCCTAGGGTCACAAGGTGCCCTACTTTCCATCTGAAACAATGAGGGCACCTTGTGGCCTTTGGGCCATAGGATCTCTATGTAGAGCATAGAGAGCTTCTTACTACCATAGAGGGAACCCTATGGCCTTCAGTCCACAGGGTGTCAATATAGAGATAACAGAGATTCTTACTAGCATAGAGGGGACCCTATGGCCTTCAGCCCACAAGGTCTCCTCAATATAGAGAAAATAGTGTTTTTTACTGGCATAGAGAGCACCCTATGGACCTGTGTCCATAGGTTGCCAAAAAACTGTCATGAATGGTTTCTTTAAGATGTGTAGAGCATAGAGAGGTTCTTAAAAGAATACAAGGGACTCTATGGCTTGAAGGCCACAGGCTCCCAATATGGAGCATAGATCGGTTCTTACTAGCATAGAGAGACCAAATAGTGCTTTATACATGGGGCCTTAAGGTGTCAAAACAATGAGGGTTTTTCAAAACAATGAGGGCACCTTGTGGCCTTGGGGCCATAGGATGTCAATTTAGAGCATAGAGCATAGAGAGCTTCTTACTACCATAGAGGGAACCCTTGGCCTTCAAGCCACAGGGTCTCAATATAGAGAAAACAGAGGTTCTACCATAGAGGGGACCCTATGGCCTTCAACCCACAAGGTGTCATCAATATAGAGCAATAGTTTTTTTTACTGTCATATAGAGCACCCTATGGCCCTAGGTCCATAGGTTGCCAAAAAAACCCTCATGAAGGGTCTCTTTAAAACATACAAGGCACCTTGTGCCCTTAGGGTCATAAGATGTGTAGAGCATAGAGAGGTTCTTACTAGCATACATAGAACCCTATGGCCTGAACGCCATAGGGTCTCAATATAGAGCATAGATTGGTTCTTGCTAGCATAGAGAGACCAAATAGTGTTTTATACTTGGGAGCATAATGTGCGAAAAAAATGAGGGTTTTTACAAAACTATGAGGGCACCTTGTGGCCTTGGGGCCATAAGATGTCAATATAGAGCATAGAGCATAGAGAGATTCTTACTATCATAGAGGGAACCCTATGGCCTTCAGGCCATAGGGTGTCAACATAGGGAAAACAGAGGTTCTTACTAGCATAGAGGGGACCCTATGGCCTTCAGCCCACAAGGTCTCCTCAATGGCATATAGAGAATTCTATGGCCCTGGGTCCATGGGTTGCCAAAAAACCCTCATGAAGGGTTTCTTCAAAACATATAGGATGTGTATAACATAGAGAGTTACTTACTAGCATAGGGGGGACCGTATGGCCTTCAGGCCATAGGGTGCCAATATAGAGCATAGATCGGTTCTTACTAACATAGAGAGACCAAATAGTGCTTTATACATGGGGTTACAGGATGTCAATATAGAGCAGAGAGCATAGAGCATAGAGAGCTTCTTACTAGCATACAAGGAAACCTATGGCCTTCAGGCCACAGGGTGTCAACGTAGAGAAAACAGAGGTTCTCACTAGCATAGAGGGGAACCTATGGCCTTCATCCCAAAAAGTCTCCACGATATAGAGCAAATAGTGTTTTTACTAGCATAGAGAGAATCCTATGGCCGTGGGTCCAAGGTTGCCAAAAAACCATCATGAAGGGTTTCTTCAAAACATAGAGGGCACCTTGTGCCCTTGGGGTCATAGTATGTGTAGAGCATAGAGAGGTTCTTACTAACATACAGGGGACCCTATGGCCTGAATATAGAGAATATAGAGAATAGATCGGTTCTTACTAGCACAGAGCGGACCCTATGGTCTTCAGGCCAAAGGGTGCCAATATAGAACAAAGATTAGTTCTTACTAGCATAGAGAGACCAAATAGTGCTTTATACCTAGGGCCATAGGGTACCAAAACAATGAGGGTTGTTCAATGGCATTGAGAGCACCCTATGGCCCTGGGTCCATAGGTTGCCAAAAAACCCTCCTGAAGGGTTTCTTCAAAACATAGAGGGCAACTTGTGACCTTGGGGTCATCGGATGTGTAGAGCATAGAGAGGTTCTTACTAGCATACAGGGGACCCTATGGCCTTCATGCCATAGGTGCCAATATAGAGCATAGATCGGTTCTTACTAGCAAAGATCGGACCCTATGGCCTTCAGGCCAAAGGGTGCCAATATAGAGCATGGAGAGACTCTTACTAGAATATAGGGGACCATATGGCTTTCAAGTCACATGGTTCCAATATAGAGCAAATAGTGTTTTTACTAGCATGAAGAACATCCTGACCTAGGGGGATTGGTTGTCAAAAATCCATCATAGAAGGGTTCCTATGGCCTTCAGCCCACAAGGTCTTCTCAATATAGAGCGAATAGTATTTTTCATTGGCATACAGAGAACCCTTGGGGCCCTTGAGGCCAACCCTATGGCCATCAAGCCTTAGGGAGCTAATATAGAGCATGGTGCTTTATATCGGCATAGAGAGCTATGGCCCTAGGGCCATAGCAAAACAATGAGGTGTTTTTGGAAACAATGAGGGCACCTTGTGGTATTGGGGCCATAGGAAGTCAATATAGATCATAGAGCATAGACGATAGAGCATAGAGCACAAAGAGATTCTTAGTAGCATAGAGGGAACCCTATGACCTTCAGGCCACAGGGTCCCATTATAGAGTAAACAGAGGTTCTTACTAGCATAGAGGGGACCCTATGGACTTCATCCCACAAGGTCTCCTCAATATAGAGAAAATAGTGGTTTTTACTTGCATGGAGAGCACCATATGGCCCTAGGGTCATTGGTTACAAGAAAACCCTCATGAAGTGTTTCTTTAAAACATTGTGGCCACCTTGTGGCCTTGGGGCCATAGGATGCCAATGTAGAGCATAGAGAGGTTCTTACTAGCATGCAGGGGACCCTATGGCCTTCAGGCCACAGACTGCCATATGGTGTTGGTGTAGAGGCTCTAAAGGGGTATTTAGGCCATTCAAGGGATACTTCTTTGAGGGTCCTCTAATGTCATAAGGGAACATGTGATCACACTACCATAGAGTGGCCTAGGTACACTTGTAGAACCATTTTGTTGGCACCCTTTGGACCTAGGACCACATGGTTTAAAATAGAGGTGACTCTATGGCCCTAGGTCCATATGGATGTAATAATATCCATCTTGTCTAAATATATTTCATTCTTTTTACAGAAAATGTCTCAGAAGAGAAAGTCAAAGTCAGTTGATGCAACAGGCTCAACACCAAGTTCTTGGTATCTAGATTTTCACTTACCAAATGGTGGAAGTGATGAGAAAGTCCACTTGTTCTTTCAAGATAAAGAGCAATTGCCCTTCAAGGACTGTGGTATTGTCAAGGAGATAAAGAAAGATTGTTTAGATCTTGAGATGTCTCCATGCCTTGGAGTAAAACTACTCAATGGTGACTCCTACTTGTTGGAGCCTGTGGCCTTTGCTCAAAAATTGGTGAAGGTTGATTATGAAGGAGTGACAATGACAAAAGCAGGGTGGGTGGAGCTTCAAGACGACACTCCAAGTGAGAACTTTATAGACTTAAATATTCAGGGCTTTAAGAAATTCAATCAATATTTAGGTAAATTGAGCAGCACAAAGAAGAATAAGAAGCGAAATAATGAAGACACAGGTACAGCAAATCAATTGAAGACGCTCAAGGAGAGTTAGACTCCCTCACTTGGAGAAAATAGTGGAAATGTGGCCGAAGAAAATCTTTCAGTTATACCCTTACAGACTCAAGAAGCAGGAGATTCTAGTGGACTTGCAACCCTAACTGTTGGAACCCCCTCAGTGGTAGTGGTTGTGGACTCCGCATCCTTAGCTGTGTTGGACTCTATTATACAGCCCAAAGAAAAAGATCTTGATAAAGAAGTTGCCAAAACTTCTAAGAGTGGGCTAGATGGATACGTCGAAATTGACCACTATTTTAAATTTGGTGTACAATTTACCCAATTGATCCCAGTTGAGCAATGCAACCTTGCACCAGAAGTCTATAGATGCAGACCATTGTCAGATGTATATGTGAAATATCTCTTGAAGCAATTTGTAGGGCACTCTAGGCCAGTCTCCAATGCAGCAGACTTGATGCCGTATAACCCAATTACAAAAATGCCTTTACAAACAGTTGAAGTGCATGGAGATAAGCCATCAACATACCACTACTGGATTCTAGCTGGTCAGCATTCCATCATAGCGGCTAGAGCTTTTTTGCGTAACAACAGCACTAAGTATGCTTTGAGAAAAGATTTCTACAAGTTTAGAACTGAAAGGATAGTGGTAGACGCTCCGAAAGAGGTTGCTGTTCGAATTTCCAGAATGGAGAACATGGAGAGAATAACAGCAATGAAACACCAGCCTTATGTGGAGGTCTTGAAGCATGGCCGTAGTCAATGGCTTGCATATTCTAAACCAACAAAACCCAAGGCAGGTGTTCCTGTCGGTCATCCAAGTCGAGCAGGTTGGGATGTAAGTTCCACTTCCCTATGCTTGTTTTTGTTACAAACATGTCTTGAAATAAAGTTAATTTTCTTTTATTTATTTTGAAGGCCTTTGTAAATGTGGCGAACATCGTGTTCAACCATAAATCATTTGCCAACAAAGAAGCACACATGGTCATGTACGATGATGAAATCTATGATCAATGGATACACATCTTGGAGAAGCATCAGACATCAACTTCTCGTGGGTGACAACCAAGCATAACAACCTTTAGATGCCTAGCTGGTTTAGAAGATAATGATGTCAAGCTACTACAACAAGAGCTTGCAGATGAGAAGATTTTCTTAGTGAAGCAACCACGTCAACAAGCGGGCATGATCGACCTCACTGCACGTGCAACGGTCTTAAAGAAGACCAGGGTTTTTGAGCCTCAAATGTTGATGGCATTTAAAGATATAGATCCATTAGCAATAGCAGTTACTTCATGGGATAAATGTAAGTCTCATTATAACATTACATATGAGATTTACAAATCTCTCTTCACGAGTTGTACGCAATGGCTAAATATTCTACTACAAAAAGGAAAGGAGAAAGATCCAATTCATGAGATCACTAGGGGATATGTGCAGTGTATCATTGCACAAAAGAATGGCACTTCTAGTTTGCAATTCATTTTACCATGGACAATCAAGTGTGTTGGAAAGAATTTGGAAGGCATTGAGTTTCTCTACATTGAGAATAGCTCTAAAATTCGTGTCGGTGTTTGCATCATAAACACAACACACAAAAGTCTTACATCTAGTGGTTGGAGTGCTGCCCAATTTGGTAAAGTAATTGATGGAGTATGTGGGGTAGCACATCAACCATCAGAGTTTTTAATTGCCGGCTTAGTCAAGTATCATCATGCTGCTTCCCTACAGAAGGCAATTTCTGAAAAAGCTAAATGGTATGAAATTCACGTTCTACCTTTGAGCTCCTTAATGGGATCAGAGACCATCCAAACATGTGCTCTTTGCGAAGTAGTTTTTGGGGTTTGGGCATTTTTCAGTCAAGGAGAGCAGTACACCAACTACTCTAGTGTTAAAGAGTCATTGTTGGAGCCAATGCATACTCTCTGCATCAATGACGACGAGTATGATGCTGTGACCACGGCGTGCCAAATCCTTTTTTGTACGTCGTGCAATCAAATGCATCTGTCTCAAAGAAGATGATCAAGTGATAGACATATTCTCATTAGGCTATGGAACTAAAGAGGCACTACATCAACAGAGAAAGGTGATATCAGTTGCATGTAGTAGTGATCAAATGACGCAATTGGAATCTCTTTGCCATTCCATAGTGGAAGAATACCTTGATCTTAGAAGGTGGGCAGGTGTGGATAACACAGAGAAAGTCAATGCCAAGGATTCAGAGGAAGAAGAAATTGAATAACCATTGGATGCAAGTGTTGAGGCCATTCTAGAAAGTCTACAGGAAACAGGTTAAGCTAGCCACCCATGATATTACATTACTGATATTTAGATTATTATTGTTGTCATTTTATTTTATTTGTCCCATCTCAAATCTGCCCATGATGTTAAAAACATTGAAGTTTGGCTCGTTATTGTTCTCAATTTATTTTCTTTGAAAAAATGTGAACTTGTGAGTTTGAGTTTTTTCACAATAAATGAATTAGACTTAAGTGTATGATATTATATGGACATGTTTTGGTAAATAGAATTCTACATTTATATATGGTCATAAGATATATATTATGTAATACTTTAAAGTTAATTGATCATATGAGGTTTGGGAAGAATACACTATGACTTGAGGATCGTAGAGTTCTTTGCAGACTTGAGGATCATAGATTTCTTTGTAGACATGACATCCTTTGGCCCTAGGGCCATAGAATCCCCCAAAATAAAATGGGATACCCAACAACCTAATAGATGTAGGGTGATTACACCGAGTCTCTAAAAGGGCACATAAGCATCTGGGTTACTCTATAGCCTTAGGCCCATAGGGTGTCAACATAGAATCCCCCAAAATCATTTGGCTACCCTACAATCTTACGGATATAGGGTGATTACATAGAGTCTTTAAAAGTTCACATAAGCATTTGTGCTAGTCTACAGCCTTAAGGCCATAGGGTGTCAACACAGCTATCCTACAATCTTATGTATATAGAGAGATTACATAAAGTCTCTAAACGGGCACATGAGTGTTTGGGATATTCTAGAAGGAAACATAAGTTATCCAAGAGCATTTGGGATACCCTAAGGCCTTAGGGCCATAGGGTGGTGACATAGAATCTCCACAGGGGCACTTAAATCACCCCATGGATGCAAATCACTTAGCTCTTATGGACACATCTTATAAAACATCACATGACACCCTATGGCCTTTAGACCATAGGTTGGTTATTCTAGGTCACCTAAAGACTCTTTAAGTGTTTCAAGAAAATTTTTCAATGGCCTTATATTTTGTGTCCATATACATTAGGGACATATATTTCTTATCTTGTGATTAAGGTTTAATATTCTATTGAGAATGAAATAAGCTAGAGAAAACTAAAAAGTATTTAGTCCTCAAAATTCCAAAATAAGAGTTTGAACAATTGATGTATGATCATTTTTTGTTGGGTGTAAGTTCTTCTATTGTGAATTGATGGTGTAAGCGTTTGAAATAATTATCTTTGCATTGCAACTAACTAGATTAAACATATATTCGGGGGTTTCTAACTACCGAGCAAAAAAAACCGAGCAAAGAAAAATTCGAGCAATTGGATACAATAGCAATAATGATGAAAGAAACAATTATTCCATGCACATTACTTTCACTACCACAAATCTAACACTCAATCGACAAAAAATGAGATTTTAGAACCATTATGAAAATTGAATACCCGAGACACAAGAAATATCTTCATACTTGAAACATATACAATTCAATTCCATGTGGCATACCTCCTGTCAAAAATACCTCCTATCAAAGTCATGGCACAACTAGAGAATCATCTAGTCCTAGGATATCTAGGCCAAGATTGAAAGAATCTTTTAGTCCTAGCTCATAGAATGGTGATTTATAGCTTCCGAAGCGTGCCAGATCTTTTGTAGCAATAGGTAAACAAGGGCAACCATCATAGGAACAGAGTATAATAGAATCTATTTCTTCTAAATACTGACCTTTGTGGCTACAATCCAATGTCCCTCCAATCTGTCGCAGTACTATTGTCAGTGACTTACGATAAATATTGGACGTCGTCAGCACTATGGGGTATACCATGTTGGAATGAATCAAGTGTGTTGGTTCAAATCCCGACTTGTGTTGAACAAAGTTTCTGCTCATTCATAGCCCACCCTGGTTCGGATCCCGAGCTCTCTTGAACAAAGTTGGTGCTCAATTGTAGCCTTTGTTCAAACAGTTTTGGTGGAACGAAGTCCCCACGGCTACATGGCAGGCTCTCAGGGATCCCACATCCTTGAGGGTCTTATATCAAGCATGAGCCGGATTGCGTGGGCGTGGTTCTATGGACAGGAAGTAGCAAAATGGGCAAAACGTAGCAATTGTAGGTGTGACCATGTGAGTAAGACAAACAACAGTAAAAGATAAATCATTCAAAAAATCTTCGAATCCAACTCATTTTGGCAAATGTTAATTTTTTAAATCAACCTACCCACATTGGTAGACATACTTGCTCTACCCCATGACTTTCACATGTTGCATAGTTGCGCAGACCACGTTCCTGCCCCCCGAGGTACTGTGCGCCTCTGGAAACAGAGAACAATGGCGTACACCTGTGCCCATCCTTGCACCTCCGTGTCCCCCCCCCCCCCCCCCCCCCCCCCCCCCTCCCCCGCGTGTGCAAAATAGCGGCAAGCCTGAGAGAGAGAGAGAGAGCATGTGCAACCTGTTCGATCTCCCTTCGCAAGCCTCATAAGCTGTGTGACCTCCTCGATCTCCAGAGAGAGAGAGAGACTCCCCATGAGAGCACACTTCCTAGTTGGCGAGGGCTAGTCAAGCTCCTTCCCTCCAAGATAAGCATGTTCTTGGTCTGTCTCGCTCTCCCTCTCCCTCTCTCATCTTGTGCACAGAATATCCACTCAAAAAATAAGAGAGACATGTCATCATGCCATAGTCGTCACCTGTCCTTGCTTTGGTGTGGCCTCTTTTTGTCATCACCCTTCGTTGTACAGCTATGATCAAACCTCCAGTACACTATCGGGCCTTGCTCCACAGCACACCCCTGGTCTGCTACTGCAACCATTCCGCACCGGCGCGGACTGGTTGCAGTAGCAAACCAATGTTGGTAGGTTCATTTAAAAAAATAACATTTGCAGTAGCAAACCAGTAATTGCTTGGGTTTACACATTTCTTTCCAACAAGAATCTCAAGGGATTCGATAATCCTTGGGGCACGAGGAATGGAAAAGGGGAAGAAAGTTTGATTTAAAAAGTAAAAAGGTTTCTCTCCTTGTCTTTTTTGGCCGGATAGATCTTCAAGGCCTCTTGGCATTGTTTCTGCGACGTTAAAGTCTGCCCAATTGGACAAACCGTGTGGTGGAGAGAGGGAGGAAGGGAAAAAAACATCATGCATACGCTTGGAGCGGCACCATCTTCGGTTCTCTCTCACTTGTGCGCAGGGGAGACCCACGGAACTGGAACTGGAGGTTTATGAAGTTTCTTCTAAAGTTCTTTAATCTAGCTTGTCCACAAATGACAAGGAAAGCTCTGGAATGCTAGGTGCTCTCAAATACTAATTGATTATGTTTTTCTCATTAATGCTTAGGCCGCGTAGGGCTAGAAAAATACATTTTTCCTAGCTAGTGAAATAGGGGTTAGGTCAAAATTTGAAGCTTTTGCCGATAACTACACTTAAACATGTAAATTTCCCGATTTTTTAAGGCAAGCTCAAAATCTAATTGGGATTTTACAATTTTAGTCGATTAAAATACAATGGACCTTGGGCTTTTTCCTAACACTTCTTAGGCCCTTGGTTGGGGTTGATCACCTGTTACTCTGAGACACCATTTTACACTGAGACACCATTTTACACTTCAATGAATGGATACCTATGGAGAGTGAATGCTAGATCCCTACGCTAATGGTACAAACCACTATAGAAGACTACATGGTATGCACTTGGGAGTTATTTGATGGGTTGGGAAAGTGCCGTTCAAAGAATTTCGGAGACTATGGATGGAAATGTATTCCAAGTGAATAATATAGATGGAAAGTGCTAGAATAGCTATGCTAGGTGCCTTCGACTTGTTGCAGGCACTGATACCTCTGCTATAACAGTCCCACACAGACAGGGAATGGTTTTGACGACACTTGGAGCAAGCCAAGGGCATTTTTCTTGTTCCATGATTGAAATTCGCTCCAAGTTTAGCTACATGGGATTAGTCATCATGGGATTTGAGTTTGGTTGTGGAATTAGTTTCAATAATGGCAAAGTCTCTTGTACTTCTGCAATTTGCTCTTAGTAATAAAGAATGTCTGAAGGAAATTTGCTTGATTATTTCGTTGTTCGGAAATACTCGCTCGCCAATTTTTATAACTCCATATATTCAACATTTGTTGTAAATGCCAATTATTTGCTTAGATAGTAAACATCGAGTATAAATGGTTATTGAAGCATTTGTCCTTTGGATTATGTGAAGATCTAGTTCTTTGATTGTAACAAGATTTTATTCAAAGATATAAAGTGTGAGTATTTTGTTCCAAACTATGATTTTGTTTCTCTTCTAGATGATGCAGAGAATTGGAATTTATATCTTGAATTTTTTTCAATAGAGAGAAGCTAGGACTAGTAGAATTTTTTATCTTGTCATGTAGCAATCGGAACATTGTATCAAGGTTTATTGCAAAGAAATGATTGTATAATGTATAACCATTGTTTAAGTTTGTAAATTGGAAGTAGAAGGCAATGCAAGTTCCAAAACATGTGCAATTCCATAAGGAGAATCCAGCACAAATACTTTTTCCCCTTAGGAATGTAGCAATCGGAACATTGTATCAAGGTTTATTGCAAAGAAATGATTGTATAATGTATAACCATTGTTTACGTTTGTAAATTGGAAGTAGAAGGAAATGCAAGTTCCAAAACATGTGCAATGCCATAAGGAGAATCCAGCACAAATAATGATCCAGCAACAAATATATGATGTATGATACTGATTCAATTTTGTATATCGTGTTGCATATTTATCACATTTTTTAGCTTACACATTTTGCTAGCATAGAGGACACCCTATGGCCCTAGGACCATAGGATGCCATCATATCCCACGTACAATTTCTCTTTTACCATAGAGGACATCTTATGGATCTAGGGTCATAAGACGCCAACATAGTGCATAAATGGCTTCTTATAAGTATACACGTAAACACAGTGCATAGAGGGAATTTTACTAGCATAAAGACCACCCTATGGCCTTGGGACCTAGGGTCCCAACATAGAGCATAGAGGGCTTTTTATAGCACCTTGTTGCCCTTGGGACGCCATAGTGCCATAAAGTGGTTTTTGTATATATAGTAGAGAATTCTCACACACATGATACCTTGGTCACTATCTAGCCCTTGGACCATATGATAGTAGCATAGAGGACACCCTATAGCCCTAGGGTTTCCTTCTATCCCTAGAGCCATACACTGCCAACATATAGTATACATGGTTTCTTCATAGAGCAAACCTTTTAGTCCTACACTATAGAGTGGAAACCTAGACCATATAATGTATCCTACTAGCATAGAAGGCACCCTATGACCCTGAGGCCAAAGAGTACCAATTTAGGGCATAAAGGGTCTCTTCCTAAGTTGAAGGGCACCTTGTGGCCCTAGGGAGCACCCTATGGCCCCAGGGCCATAGGGTGTCAACATAGTCAAATGGGGTGTAAACTTAGAGCATAGAGGGTTTCTTACTATCATGGAGGACGCCTTGTGTCCTTGGTGCCATAGAGTGTAAACATATAGCATGGAGGGTTTCTTGCTAGCATAGAGAGCACCCTATGGCCTTGGGGCCATATGATTCCAACAAACAGCATAAACGGTTTTTTGATAGCATACAAGATAGATTATTTACGTGGGGCCATATGATACAAAAATAAAAGAGTATTAAGAAGCGAACCTAGGCCACTAAATCACCATGGGGCCATAAGGTGGTCTTTGTGGGGAATGCTCCTAAAGGGTTCCTTGGCTATCCTATGGCCTTTGGGCCATAGGCTACCAACATAGAGTTTAGATGGTTTCTTACTAACATAGAGCTCACCTTGTGGCCTATGGTCTTTAGATTCTAATATAGAGTTTCAATGGTTTTATACTAGGCGTAAAGGGCACCCTATGGCCTTGGGGCCATAGAGTGTCAATGTAGAGCGCAGAGGTTTCCTTTCTAGCATAAAGGGCACCATGTGGCCTAGGAGCCATTTGATGCACCCTATGGCCCGAGGGCTGTAAGTTGCTAATGTAGACAAGTTTTCTTAGTAGCATTATAAAGGGTACCTTGTGGCCCTCAAATCTACATAGGCTGCCAACATAGATCATAGAGGGTTTTTCTTACTAGCATAGAGGACATCCTATGGCCTTGGGGCCATAGGGTTTCAATATTGAGCATAGAGTATTTCTTAATAGCATAGAGGCTACCTTGTGGCCCTAGGTCCATAGGGTGCAAACATAGAGAATAGAGGATTTCTTACTATCATAGAGGGTACCTTGTGGCCCTAGGTCCATAAGGTGCAAACATAGAGCATAGAGGATTTGTTACTAGCACAGAGGGCACCCTTTGGCCCAACAGCCATAGAGTGACAACATGTAGCATAAAGGGTTTCTTACTAGAATAAGAGGAAGACCTTGTGGCCCTCGGGTCATAGGGTGCCAACATAAAGCATATATGGTTTCTTACTAGTGCTCATAGAGGGCATCTTGTGGCCCTATGACAACCCATGGCCTTAGGGCCATAGGGTGACACATAAATAAAGTACCATATGGCTTTGAGCCATATATCTATTTATATGTTGAGACCTCCCAACAATCCTAACCCTATGGCCTTGAGGACATAAACAGACATATTTTGGATTATCTTAAAGTCATAGAGATATCTACAAAGAGAACTGTATGGCCTGAAGGCCATAAGAAACTTAGTCAAGGAAATCATCCAATGCAAGAAGATCATGGAAATAGAAAATGGGACTTCTGCTCTAGAGCTTAAAGTCATAAATGTTTCTCCAAGTATACTTCTAGGCGCCACCATCATGGACAAATAACTAATGTAGCTAGATAAAGATTAGGAAGCTCTAGACAATAAGGAGCATAAAAATAAATTCATTGTAGATGTGTTGTCAGTTAGTAAATTTGCTATTTGCAATTAGTTTTTTCTAAGAGTGTGAAAAAAAAGAGTTATCAAAATGTAGATACTTTGGAATCTAAAATTAGGTGTTCTTTAAACTTGCAGTCCTTCAACAAGATATTGCGGCTGACAAAGTTTTACTCGAGATTGTTGGTATAGAGGATGCTAATTCCATTGACCCTACTGAGAAAGCTTCTATCAATCTCCATGTCAACCAAAGAGTTTCTGACGAAGATGACAAGAATCTACAAGTCTTTGAAGGTCAACTGCTACAACGACTAGAGATAAATTTAAAGAGTAATCCAATGGAAGAAGATAGTGAAAGTTCTAGAACATGTGCAAGGGA
The DNA here is from genome assembly GCF_014529385.1 of Adiantum capillus-veneris. Taxonomy (NCBI): domain Eukaryota; kingdom Viridiplantae; phylum Streptophyta; class Polypodiopsida; order Polypodiales; family Pteridaceae; genus Adiantum; species Adiantum capillus-veneris. The sequence goes on along the minus strand of NC_140941.1, from coordinate 17,230,926 downwards.
AGAAGAAGAATCTAATGAAAATATTCTAGTAGCCCAAGAGTTGGGAATTGGATTACATGACACCACAATGGAAGTAGAAGCACTACAAGAGGTTGTGTGCTCTTATGACGCTGTTAGCGACAGAAATACACTGGATTTTTATAACCCCCGGCGTCGCTAAAACCGTCGTTAATAGCGTCGCTACGAGAGCGTCGCTATAGGCGTTGCTATATATGTCGCTATATAGAGACGCTCATAGCGACGGTTATAGCGATGTTTACACAGAAGTCTATAGCGACGCTCATAGTGACGCTACAGAGCCATAAATAGCGACGGTTATAGCGACGCCCGAGAGAAATTTTTTTGGGTGACAGGGCATTGAATGCCCTGCCACCCATCAACCATATTGTACTTGATTCACTTTTTAAAAAAAGTGCAAGGGTAGATAATAGACCCAAAATAGTCACCCACAAGACGCATTGTTTGCAAAATTGACAATTGTACACATCATAGGCAAAATGAATTGATTGGCAAATGTAATAATGACAATTGTACAACATCATAGGCATAAAGAATTGATTGGCAAAATGAACTGCGGTGACAAATGTAATAATATACATGGTTCAAAAAGACGTATAAAATCCGTCTCATGATACATAAGCTATGAGAAACCCTAAACTAATGCTATCTAGCTACGGCTAAACTGAAGTCGTCTAGTCAGACGTCTCATCGCGTCCAAGCGGCATATCTGTCGAATTCTGCAAAAAAAGACAATAAGACAGCTTTCAGTAAGTATAAACATATAACGACATTTATAAAACAATACAAAAAATAGAAAAAGGTAAACCCTAATACTAACCATGCCGCCGCGAGAACTGAGAATGTCCATCAGGGCATTTAAGCCCTTCCTGCCTGCATACTCGCGCTCGTACGGTGTGGGATCACGTCCTGTCATCGACCACTGTCGAAACATACAAAGATTTCATTATGTTAGAATATAAAGACCCTAAACTATCGAACATAAAGAGCAATGCAAAAACACTTACAAAATCGGCCTCAAATGATGCCCATCCACCGCTCCCCAAGTGGTGCGAGCTCCCTGCCTCTACTCGCGCTCTGGCTGCATCCTTTTGTTGCTTCCACTTTTCGGGATTCTCGCGCGCCGCTTTCTTCGCATTCTTCCAATCTTCTTTGGCCATCCAATCTGGCATGTTCCACCCATGCTTGATTGCTTTTTGCACTTCAGAATGCTTGCGTTTGCAGTATTCGCGCATTCGAATCTTCATCAGGTCTTCATTGAAGCGTTGATCCCGTGTTGGAACGGGAAACTCATCATGAAGTATGCTGATGACTCTGTCTTTTAAATCACTTGGTACTTCACTCCATTTGTTTAGTATGTAGTGTCTAAACAGCTGAGAGCAAAGACCACGCATGCGCGAGATCACCTTCTTGCCGTCATCATCCATGATGATGCCGCCGTTGAAGTCGACGGAGTAAGGCAAGCCCTCTGGCCGATGACACGTGAACCTGGGTGTCCCGGCAGGGGTCTCTAGCGACCTGTCGATGGGGGTATTGACGTCAGGTGTCTCCACCGGCGTCTGGGCCCCGAAGCGAGGAGTGTCTAGTGGGGTGGCTCCTGGCGGAGTAGGTAGAGGTGTGTAGCTGCTAGGAACAGTCAGACGCGCAAAACCTGGCGTAGATGGCGATGCTGTGGCTGGTGTGGGGACGGGCAAAGAAGGGGAGGGTAAAGAGCCTCGTCGAACATGAGGCGGTGTGGAGGCATCGGCGGCGGAATCCCCACAACAATCGCCACCGCCACCACTAGAGCGCCGGTGTCTAGACGAGTGTGAAGATCGTCTCGTCGACACCGAAGCTTTGGAGCGCGCCGAATGCTCCGAAAGAGAGGGAGATGCGGATGGAGTAGGAACGCGCGATGATGCGCCAGAGCGATGACGCTCCACGTACCACTGTCTCTGGTGCGGTGACAAAGAAGAAAGAAACTCCTCATCATCCATACCTGCATTAAACACACGAATATTTAAACTTAATATTGAATGAATAGAGTAGACAATGACGCAAAGACCATTAAATTCAATGACGTAATGACGCATATAAATACAATGACGCAATGAATTGAGTGATAGAAGAGGCAAGTCGAAAACTCAGAATTTTCAATCAAAAGATGTGAGCGCGAGTAGAAAAAAGCGTTATACACCATGGAAGGTACTTAGAGAGCCAGAGCTTTTACAACACGGAGCAAAATTGTTCAAATACAATATTTGTGGCTTTAAGAGATCTCTCTCTCATCCTTACATAACTCAGCATAACTTCCTATATCTATATAGAGCTCTCCGTTTAAACACATATCCTCTATTTCATTTTGTAGATCCTCTGCATACACCCCATATAGAGTAGTAGCATCTTGATACTCGTCTGGCACCACCGCAGCGGCTTCTGATTGAGCATCTTCTCTGATCTCCTCCATTGATGCCGTTGTGATTGGCACATGCACACAAGGTCCGCAGCATTTAGTTTGGCGAATGGTATGGAGTCTACGTTGATCTCCTTTTGTGAGATCCATTGCACCAGCTTTGCAAGTTTGTAGATTTTGTTACGGACGTCGAGAGACAAACATCCCTCAATGGCAACCGGTAAAATAAACTGTAAAGTATGTGCAGCAATGATATTAAAGTCCACATTTTATGCAATGATATTAAAGTCCACTATGAACGTACCTGACACATTTTATGCCAATCGTGTGACTTCAAACCGGTAAGCTTTCCTTCTTTAGTAAAACACGTTCGGAGCGAGTGCATTACGCCAGTGGGGGTACGCAAAGATCGAATGGTCTCTTTTACTTTGCGTTCTTGGGCTCCTGTGAAAATCCATGGTGCTTTAGGGAGTTTTATCGATCCATCAGACGCTGTTTGCGGCCAATATTGCTCCATACGATCCACATTTCTAAGGTCAACTCTGGCTCCCAAAGTATCTTTCTTGCCGGTCAGATGGTCCCATAGTAGATTACCCACATTCTTGAATATGTGCATTGGATTGAGCAAGTGATTGATCATGAGTCGGGGCCAGTATGGTAACTCGTACCATAGAGATAGACTCTTCATCCCTGGAGGCAATCCGTCATCGCACATCTCCTTCTGCTCTAACCATGCTTGTGCAGACATCCTTGGTGGCTCTCTTCCCAAAAAGCTGTCACGTAACACATGATTCTCTGGAAGATACGCTTGATGACCTTCGTAGATTTGCTTCTTCAGTGAGGGCGCCCTACGTGCATTCAGTCTAGGTCCACATGTGACACATGCTCTGTATCCGCTTGTTTAAAGCCCTGCATGTATACACATGATAATAGATCAACTATGGGAAAAAACAAGATTTACAGTGTCTGAGTGAGGAGTGTCAATAGATCACCTGAGCATTCTGTTATCCCGGGATAGTCATGCATGGTCCACATTAGAATGCCTCTGATCAAAGAATTCCATCGTCCTGTGTGTCGGCTCATATCTACCACCTCTATGCCAATCCACAATTGTTGTAGCTCTTCCAATAGTGGACGAAGATACACATCCATATTCTTCACTTTATATCGCCCTAGCACAATCAAGCTTAGCCATAGGTGCCCCTTCTTCGTAGTCAACCACGGGGGAATGTTGTAGTTGACGATGACAACGGGCCATACACTGTAAGATGTTGATCTTTGACCAAATGGATTTACGCCATCCATAGCCAGGCCTAAGCGCAAATTTCGAGCTTCCCTGGCAAAATCCGACCATGTTCCATCTATATGTTTCCAGGCTGCGCAATCTGCAGGAATTCGTAGCACACCATCCGAAGATTTATTCTCCTCATGCCATGATGCTAGGGCGGCCATGGACTTACATTCGAAGAAATGCTTGATGCGAGGAAGTAGAGGAAAATGTCGCAAAACCTTTTGTGGAATTTTTGTCCTGTGGAGATCTACTCGATATATTTCGGAATCACATTTCGGACACTTCTCCATGTCTATGTATTCCCCTCTGAAAAGAATGCAGTCATTAGGACAAGCGTGGATAGAATTGTAATCCATCCCCAAGTTTCGCAAAATCTTTCTTGCTTCATCTCTGGAATCTGGTATCACATTGTCAGCAAAAAGTATGTGCTCTTTAAGCAATCTACACAACATAGAAATACGATACAGTCGTGTAAAAATCTATCAGATCATTATACATTTAGAGTTTTATTAAAGTAAACTAATTGTAATAGATCACCTGAAAAGCGCTGTGACGCTAGTGTCACTCCATCCAAACTTTGCCTACATGTTGAGAAGAACCAGGAGTGCTTTCAATCTAGACATACGTGCTCCATTATACAATGGCGTATCGGCTTCTCTTTTCATATCATCATAGATAAGCCTTTCTGAATCCATGATCGTCTCGATCATTTCATCAATCTCGGGCTCAAACATTGCCTCGTTGGGAATGTGCTCTGCATGATCATCCCCCGAGCTGTCAGAGGCTACGTCTTGTGGCCTCACATATGCTGCTTGACCAAAGCGCCTGCGAACACGTCTATTGGGTTGCAAGATTGCTGCTTGTTGGCCAGCGTCAGAGTCCGACGAGTTATAATTGGCAACAACTCGATCTATAATAGATGGATCGAACTCGCCAAATTCGCGAACGTGCTGCAAAGAAACACGTCTTGTCCATTGCACAGCATGCTTGCATTGATTACAAGGACATAAGACCCTCGTTGAGAGATAGGTGTTTCGGTTGGACGGTCCCACATCCTCGTCACTACTCATAATGAGGATAAAAATCTTATAACCTGGACAACAAATTTAATATTCTATTGGCATGCTTCGTCTTATCTCTCTCTCTCTCTCTCTCTCTCTCTCTCTCTCTACCTCACATTCTCTAGTCATGTCCAATCCCCGCACACCTCGGTCTAGAGGTGCACGGAGATCAGAACCACCGGGTTATAATCTCGTCTTTATTGGTCAATACCTATATTTGTGGGTACAAGAAATCTACAGACCCACGTCTACATGATACTGCATGTAGTGGACAAAACCCCTTTGCCTCTTCTCTAGCTGTAGCACTTCACAGCATCTTAACATCTTTTCACAGTAGATCTTTTCACTGTTCGTCTAACTCTAAACCCTAAACCGTAAGTAATTCTTGCGTGGACTCGATCTAACGTAAATAAGCGTAAATCTAAATAAACGTAAATCTAACTAAAAATAAACCTAAATCTAATTTAACGTAAGTCTACATCTAACCTAATCTTTAACGTCTTTTGGGATAGTTTCCTACGACGTTAAAACTCTCTTCTTCTTCTGTGTGTGTGTGTGTGTGTGTGTGTGTGTGTGTGTGTGTGTGTGTGTGTGTGTGTGTGTGTGTGTGTGTGTGTGTGTGTGTGTGTGTGTGTGTGTGTGTGTGTGTGTGTGTGTGTGTGTGTGTGTGTGTGTGTGTACCTAAATAAACCTAAGTCTAATCTAATATAACATAAATCTAAATCTAACGTAAATTATGTTATATTAAAAACAAAGAACTAAACTAACAGGGATTATAAGAACCTTAAAACTGATTTAACACATAATTTTTCACATAACTCGGCAAGAGTTGGCATTCTCATCACTAAAGATGTGAGAGTTAACTTCCGGCGGTGACGCTGCCTCATCTCCATCCACATCTGACGACAGCAATTGGCCCTTTGGACCGTTCTTGCTCTTGTTACTAACTTTGAAGTTGCTGTTGAATGACTAGAGGTTGTTTAGATGGTCATTGTCGGGGATGTAGTGACTCTTGCCGCCCTGAAGATCCACCTTCTTCCCTATCTTCTAAAGACATTTCACCGGTACTTTTGGATCGACGGAGCCCACCATGAGTAAAGGCAGCAATACCCTATATTCCATTGAGGGCTTTCTTCACCCGCTTCATGCAGGCATCGCAGTCTATGGAGACCTAAATCTAATCTAATATAACGTAAATCTAAATCTAGCGTATATAAACGTAAATCTAACTAAAAATAAACCTAAATCTAATCTAATTTAACTTAAATAAACCTAAATCTAATTTAACGTAAGTCTACATATAACTTAATCTTTAACGTCTTTTAGGATAGTTTCCTACGACGTTATAACTCTCTTCTTCTTGTGTGTGTGCGCGTGTGTGGATGTGTGTGCCAATAAAAAGAGATAAATGGTATAACCTTTCTATCACCCATGCCAAGTATGATAGATTGGTTATGCCATTTCCCTCTTGAATAATAGGTCTGGAGTTCAACTCCTTGTCGGCTAGATCTTTAGGTCTTTTAATTTTAATTAGTTTCCTACGACGTTAACACTAGGTTGGTAACCTAACAGGACATAAAAGTGTCCTTTCAGGATTTTGGAAAAAACCTCCAAAACCATAGTAGATCCACTCATTTTGTAAAATCCTTTCATGAGGTTATAGTTCAAGGCCTACTACACATGGAAAAAATAAGAAACTTGTAAAATTTCTCATCTTTTGGTCACACCAAGCCTCCAAAGTTGATGGACCAGTGCATTTTCATCAAAACAGTCATTTCTTACGTTTTGTTGCATAAAAGTAAGATTAAGGATTTTTGTAGGACTTGAGATAAATTCCCTAGTTAACTTCAATGGGTGGGTGATCAGAACATATGATTGCTTCTCACTCACTATTTTTTTTTTTGCCAAAATAAATAGGTACAAAAAAGTTGAATTTTTACCATTCTGCAAACCTATCATCAAAGTTTCTATAGCCACGCTCAATACAAATAATATATGCATGTTTCCTTAGTTCCCTATTGTCCTTTATGTTCATAAGGAGCCATGGAGCATGTCAAAAGAATAATACATCTCTTACCAAGGGGAATCTTGGGGATAAAGATGAAGTGTTAAATACAGCAAACATGAAAAAACTGGGTTCAACATTATGAGTTGTATAATCCCATAGAAACTATTCAATATCTAGCCAAATTTGATCCTTATGACTAGATATGGTTACTACCTACAAAATGCATGTAGTTGTCACAAGAAACTAACAATATTGAAAAAGCTATACTTGATATACTAGAATGTTTGGTTTTCTTCTATAATTGAAAAAATCAACCATCGTTGTGTACTATGCAAAATAGGGTATTAGGTGCCCCAAAACTCAAGGAATATTAGCTTTATGTTACAATATGCGACATAGAAAATTAAAATAACATTTAGATATCATGAAATCCACCAAAAAAATCATAGAAGAGCTAAAATTGGCTAAACAATAGGATTTGATAATTTTTGTAATTTGGTCATAACTTACAACTTTAATATTTATTTCTCCCTAGAAGCATCAGGACATGTTGAGGACTACTAAAGATAGTTCTCTAGCATTATAGACCTCACAAACATGAATTCTAGAGTGGTATAGTGGCAAAAAGTTGAAAAAAAAGCCAAAAACAGGACCCGTTTTTTCACACAGTTTAGGTTGTGAAATGTTGTGCAAGGACAATGTTAAAGATGAAATTGATATTCCACAAAAATGTCGAGTTTTTTTCAGCTCATGAGACAACTTTATAGATACATAGCACCTCAAAATCCATTTTGAAACTCTTCACATAATTCAAGGAAAATGGTCACTTAACAGGACATAAAAGTGTCCCAGGACATAAAAGTGTCCCATTACCAACTTAGTGTTAAATTAGTTTCTCTCTCTTTCTCTCTCAATGTGTGTGCGTTTTTTTGTTTATGCATGTTTTCTCTCTCTTTTCCTCTCTCAATGTGTGCGTTTTTTGTTTATGCATGTTCTCTCTCTCTTTTCCTCTCTCAATGTGTGCGTTTTTTGTTTATGCATGCTCTCTCTCTCTTTTCCTCTCTCAATGTGTGTGTGCATTCTTTGTTTATGTATGTGTGTGTGCGTTTTTGTTTATTTTTGTACTCTTTCTCTCTCTCTCTCTCTCTCTCAAAAACACTATGTGTGTGTGTGTGAGAGAGAGAGAGAGAGAGAGACGGAGAGAGAAAGAGGGGAAGGGAACATGAGAGTGAGGAGAGGGAAGGAGCATACCTGGCTCTCCTTCCTCTCCTCGTGTGTGTGTGTGTGTGTGTGTGTGTGTGGAGAAGAAAGAGAGAGAGAGAGAGAGAGAGAGAGAGAGAGAGGGAGAGCATTACCTGCTCCTTGCTTGAGGGCGCCGAAAAACTCAGATATGAGATCTGAGTTTTTGGGCGCTCTCTGTTATTTTCTTTAGCCCAGTTAAATTTGCGACGCTCATAGCGATGCCGGAAAAAAAAAATTTAGCGTCGTTGTATGAGCGTCGCTAATATGAATAACCTCTTGTAGTGAAGTTTTTTTTTTTCTGAAAAGCTCTTTCAATTTCGGAGTATTAACTTACACTTTTTGCTAGCATAGAGGACACCCTATGGCCCTAGGACCATAGGAAGCCATCATATCCCATGTACAATTTCTCTTTTACCATAGAGGACATCTTATGGATCTAGGGTCATAAGATGCCAACATAGTGCATAAATGGCTTCTTATAAGTATACACATAAACATAGTATATAGAGGTAATTTTACTAGCATAAAGATCGCCCTATGGCCTTGGGGCCATAGGGTGCCAACATAAAGCATACAGGGCTTTTTATTAGCACCTTGTTACCCTTGGGACACGCATGATACCTTGGTCACTATCTCGCCCTTGGACCATATGATAGTAGCATAGAGGACACCCTATGGCCCTAGGGTTTCCTTCTATCCTTAGGGCCATACACTGCCAACATATAGTATACATGGTTTCTTCATAGAACAAACCTTTTAGCCCTACGCAATTGAGTGGAAACCTAAACTATATAATGTATCCTACTAGCATAGAAGGCACCCTATGACCCTGAGGCCAAAGAGTACCAATTTAGGTCATTAAGGGTCTCTTCCTAGGTTGAAGTGCACCTTGTGGCCCTAGGGAGCACCCTATGCCCCAGGGCCATAGGGTGTCAACATAGTCAAATGGGGTGTAAACTTAGAGCATAGAGGGTTTCTTAATATCATGGAGGACACCCTCTGTCCTTGGTGCCATAGGGTGTAAACATATAGCATGGAGGGTTTCTTGCTAGCATAGAGAGCACCCTATGGACTCCCTATGGACTTGGGGCCATATGATTCCAACAAAGAGCATAAACGGTTTTCTGATAACATAGAGGATAGCTTATTTCCCTGGGGCCATATGATACAAAAATAAAAGAGTCTTAAGAAGGGCACCTATGCCACTAAATCACCATGGGGCCATAAGGTGGTCTTTGTGGGGAATGCTCCTAAAGGGTTCCTTGGCTATCCTATGGCCTTTGGGCCATAGGCTACCAACATAGAGTTTAGATGGTTTCTTACTAACATAGAGCTCACCTTGTGGCCTACGGTCTTTAGATGATAATATAGAGTTTAAATGGTTTCATACTAGGCGTAAGGGGCACCCTATGGCCCTGGGGCCATAGAGTGTCAATGTAGAGCGCAGAGGTTTCCTTTCTAGCATAGAGGGCACCATGTGGCCTAGGAGCAAATTGATGCACCCTATGGCCTGAGGGCTATAGGTTGCCAATGTAGACCGTAGAGGTTTTCTTTCTAGCATAGAAGGAACCTTGTGGCCTAGGGGCTATTTGGTGCTCACCTAGAGCATACAAGTTTTCTTAGTAGCATTATAAAGGGTACCTTGTGGCCCTCAATTCTGCATAGGGTGCCAACATAGAGCGTACAGGGTTGTTCTTACTAGCATAGAGGACATCCTATGGCCTTGGGGCCATAGGGTTTCAATATTGAGCATAGAGGATTTCTTACTAGCATAGAGGCTACCTTGTGGCCCTAGGTCCATAGGGTGCAAACATAGATAATAGATGATTTATTACTATCATAGAGGGTACCTTGTGGCCCTAGGTCCATAGGGTACAAACATAGAGCATAGAGGATTTGTTACTGGCACATAGGGCACCCTATGGCCCAGACGCCATAGAGTGATAACATGTAGCATAAAGGGTTTCTTACTAGCATAAAAGGCAGACCTTGTGGCCCTCGGGTCATAGGGTGCCAACATAAAGCATATATGGTTTCTTACTAGTGCTCATAGAGGGCATCTTGTGGCCCTATGACAACCCATGGCCTTAGGGCCATAGGGTGACACATAAATAAAGTACCATATGGATTTGAAGCCATATATCTATTTATATGTTGAGACCTCCCAACAATCCTAACCCTATGGTCTTGAGGCCATAAACAGACATATTTTTTATTATCTTAAAGTCATAGAGATATCTAGAAAGAGAACCGTATGGCCTGAAGGCCATAAGAAACTTAGTCAAGGAAATCATCCAATGCAAGAATATCATGGCAATAGAAAATGAGACTTCTGCTCTAGAGCTTAAAGGCATAAATGTTTCTCCAAGTATACTTCTAGGCGCCACCATCATGGACAAAGAACTAATGTACCTAGATAAAGATTAGGAATCTCTAGACAATAAGGAGCATAAAAATAAATTCATTGTAGATATGTTGTCAATTACTAAATTTTCTATTTGCGATTAGTTTTTTCTAAGAGTGTGACAAAACAGAGTTATCAAAATGTAGATACTTTTGAATCTAAAATTAGGTGTTCTTTAAACTTGCAGTCCTTCAACAAGATATTGTGGCTGACAAAGTTTTACTTGAGATTGATGGTATAGAGGATGCTAATGCCATTGACCCTACTGAGAAAGATTCTATCAATCTGCATGTCAACAAAAGAGTTTCTGACGAAGATGACAAGAATTTAGAAGTCTTTGAAGGTCAACTGCTACAACGACTGGAGATAAATTTAAAGAGTGATCCAATGGAAGAAGATAGTGAAAGTTCCAGAACATGTGCAAGGGAAGAAGAAGAATCCAATGAAAATATTCTAGTAGCCCAAGAGTTGGGAATTGGATTGCAAGACACCACAATGGAAGTAGAAGGCAATGGAAGTTCCAGAACATGTGCAACGCCAGAAGGAGAATCCAACACAAATATTTTAGCACCCCAGGATTTGGAAATCGAAGTTCATGGTGACTCAGACCTTCCATCCACCAACAAACCAATGCTGACTATAATAGTGAGCTTGTGTGGATTGTTCCTGAGGAGATGCTCGCAAAAGTCCAAGAAAATGAAGAGCTTAAAGTTTGGACATGAGCATATTGTTCTTCGTCCAGGATGCATTGAGTTTTTAAAGGCTCTATTTAGCAATTTCAATGTAGGGATATGGTAAGCTGCTAATGACATGCATGTTGTGGACATCATCAAGATTTTAGAAAAGGAAGCTAAAGAAAAATTTCCACTCTTTATGATCTGGGGGCAAAGCCAATGTCAACCATACGTAGAATCAAGGATCACTCGCTTAGATAATCCAGGAGTAGAAGCACTTTTCAAACCGCTGGCTATTGCATCATCAAAATTTGGGCTTGATGCAAGAAGATTTCTTCTTGTAGATGATGAACCATTAAAGGGATGTGTGAGTCCTGCATTGAATTGTATTTTTCCACCATCATTTAATGTTGATGATGAGGAGGATAATATCCTCCTTGGGGAGCTTCTACCATATATCAAAGCTCTCAATCATGTTAATGACATTCGCACAGTTACAGGGTCTCATTTATATGGACAAGCACCCATTGCTCAAGGTCATGAGCTTTATAACCGTATACACAAGGTTGTTGCAAAGTGGGAGGAGAGAAATCTAATTTTTCTAGGAAAAACCTACTCCACGGGAAGACTACCAGAAGTTTCTCGTCCTCTTCACAATGAGAAAGTTACAACATCTAGCACTAGTGGAATGTCCACTCGAAGTCAAGACAAGAAACTTTCAGCACGTGATCGAGAAAAAGTAAGGGTCTTAAAGAATATCAAATTGTTATCAGCCTTGAAAGGTACAAAAGCAATCATGCTTGCCCAAAAATTTGGATACAAGGAGCCTGTGATCAAAGTACATGAAGCCAGGAATTATATAAAGCATCTAAAAATTCAGTATGATCTCAAATAGACGTATATCAAGAAATGATGGAGCAATGTTTTGTAACATTTTGTCATTTACAAAGATCTTGATGTACTCAAAGACTTTGTTAGAGTGCTTAGGGTTTCAAGATATATGAAGATGTAAATGATTAATAGTTTTTTAAATTGTCTTTCAATACTATAAGTAACTTATGAGTTTCATGTGCCAAATGCTCTTTTTTTTTAAAGCTTTTATAGTTGTTTTCTTTGAAATTTGAGTTCATTGTTCCATCAAGGACAATCTACATGCTCATAAGGTCAAATCTCACCCTATATGTCCTTGGGGGAATTTCACTTTATGGTCTCAACACCCTATGTAAATCTAAGGCCATAGGGTCATAGTTTAGCATGTGTTCTTGCATAGGACTTACTAAGTGTAACCACAAATTAGCACCCTATGTCCCTAAGGTCTTCAACACACTTAAGATCTCTATATTAACTTCTTTTTTTTAATCATTTCAGGGCTTCTAAGAAAAAATGTTTTGCTATTAGATTATCACAAAATAGAGGAGCTCCCTTTTATATTACATCAAATATCACATTCAAACCAAGAGCAATGGTTTCATTATCTACCAACATCTTTCAAACAGGACAAAAGAACGCTTATCTTGAATTTAAAGGGTGTGCTTCTTGCAACATTTGAGCTTCAATCAAGGCCAACTTGGACCAAGTACATGTGCATTGTAGGAGATAACAATGAGATGTATGCGGTGCGTCCAGATGCAGAGTATCTCTTAAGATTTTGCTTTGAGTTCTTTGAGGTTTGGATTTGGAGCTGCCATCATTTACAAAAAGCTCAACACATAATCAAGACCTGTTTTCCTACACAAAGTCACAAATTCAAGATGATTATGGATAACCGGTGCTGCCAAAATTCAAATTTCATGATCGGTTACAAAAGAGCCTATCACAAAAATCTTTCGACCATATGGAATCTATTTGATTATTTAGATGGGGGAAACACTATAATATTTGATGGTAGTCCATATCGAGTGATGTGGAATATGCAAGGAACTTATATGATTTTCCAAAGTTTTGGAACCAACCTACTCAATTGCTTCAAACTTTTTTAACACTAGAATGGTTAACAAGACACTTTTATGTCCTTGGACACTTTTGTGTCCTGTTACGCGACCATTTTGCTTGAATTATTTGAAGAGTATGAAAATGAATTTCTAGGTGCTATATATCCACAAAGTTGCCTTATGAGCTGAAAAAAACTTAGCATTTTTTTTTAGTATCGATCTCACCATTAACCTTAGTCTTGCACAACATTTTTGAACCTAAACTGTGTGAAAAAACGGGTCCTATTTTTGGCCTTTTTTCAATTTTTGGCAACTATACCACTCTAAACTTCATGTTTGTGAGGTTTAGATGGCTAGAGGTTAGGCCTTCATAGTTCTCAACATGTTTTGATGCTTGTAGGGAGAGCTAAGTGTTAAAATTGAAAGTTATGACCAATTTACAAGAATTGCATAATCCTGTTTTTTGGCCAAAATTAGCACTTCTATGATTTTTTTGGTGGCTTTCTTGATATCCGAATTCAATTTTGAATGTGTAAGTGTAATGTATAGCATAAATCTAATCTTCCTTGAGTTTTGGGGGACCTAATATGCTATATAGCATAGTATATGATGATGGTTAAGTTTTCTGATTGCTGAAGAATACTATACATTTTAGAGTAGCAAGTATAACTTTCTCAATATTGCTAGTTTCTTAGCCCAATTGTGTGTATTTTGTAGGTAGTAACCATATCTAATCATACACTACAAACTTGGATAGATATTGAGTAGTTTCTATGGGTTTCTAGAGGTCATAATGCTAAACCCATTTTTTTCATGTTTGCTGTATTTAGCACTTTATCATTGCCCCCAAGGTTCCAATTGTAAGAGATCCATTATCCTTTTGACATGCTCCATGGCTCCTTTTGAATCTAGAGGCCCAAAGGGAACTAAGAAAACATGTATATAGTATCAGTATTGAGCGTGACTATAGAAACTTTGATGATAGGTCCGCAGAATGGCAAAAATGCAACTTTTTTGTACCTATTTTTTTTTTCCCAAAAAACAATTAGTGAGGTAAAAGCAACCATATGTTTTGGTCACCAACCCATTGAAGTTAACGGGGCATTTTATCTCATGTCCTACAAAAATCTCCACTCTTATTTATATGCAATCAACTGTAAGAAATTGTTGTTTTGGGCAAAATGCACTGGTCCATCAACGTTGGAGGCTTGTAGTGACCAAGGGATGAGAAAAATTACAAGTTTCTCATTTTTTCCATATGTAGTAGTTATTGAAATATAAGCTCATGAAAGGATTTTTCAAAATGAGTGGATCTACTATGGTTTTGGAATTTTTTCCCAAAACCCTGAAAGGACACTTTTATGTCCTGTTAGGTTACCATTCTAGTGTTAAAAGATAAAATTGTTCCATTGTTATGTGGATGGTTGTATGCTAAATAAAAGAGAGACTATACCATAAGAAATTTTGTAATGTTCCATCCTGATCCCGAGACTCACTATGTAATGCAATGTTATATGTCTCAAAGGATTCAAAAACTCAAGAGAAGGAGGTCATTTTAAGTGTACTAGTTAAGTATTCTAAATAGCATCTACCAAGTATTTGGCAATGTGTACTTTTCAAAATTTAAACTTGATGGAATGTTGTGGGATATCTTGAAACATCTTTAAGCTGTTTTTTTAATGAAGTGCATCCTATTGTCAGGAGACTTCTCTCATTCAAGTTCTTTGGTTTCATTGTTTGATGCTTCTATGGTATTGTTAACTTTTTCTTCTTATTAATTGTCTTTATTAAGTGATCCAAACAATCAAAATTTCTTGACATTTGGTAGTGTTACAAAACGGTGTTTTTTGAACACCCTCAATCTTGGAGATATCATACTCTTTCTAGTTAGTCTTTTATTGTATATGCGATGAAGACCATCATTTTTATGAAACTGTCAAGTTGATGGTAATCTTTATGTTTATACTTTATACTATTTTGACATAATCAATGTATACAATGCGTATTATTCACATCAAATGGTGTTTTTAAACACCTCCTTTTTTTGAGACACCATCTCTAAAACCTTTGAGTGAAGTTTTAAAGCATGTACTTGATGTAAAAAATCTTCATCTTAACATTGATTCTTTGGCACAAACTTATATTAGGAGTTTTTATATTGTAGTTTTATGTTAAGAAATAATTTCAAAGTTAGAATTATGATAGTTTATCTAAGTAAGTGTCTCATCTAACTTTGTATAGTTAAATAAAATACCAAATGGAATTATAGGTGCAATAGATGACATCTTATGGTCTTAGGGCCATAGGATACTCTATAGTATTGTTTATATTTTTTAATTGTTTGTGAACATAGATCATAGAGGGTTTTTCTCACTACCATAGAGGATATCCTATGGCTTTGGGGCCACATGGTCTCAATATTGAGCGTAGAGGATTTCTTACTAGCATAGAGGGTACCTTGTGGCCCTAGGTCCATAGGGTGCAAACACAGAGTATAGAGGATTTCTTACTAGCACAGAGCGCACCCTATGGTCTAAGGCCATATGGTGACAACATATAGAATAAAGGGTTTCTAACTAGCATACGAGGCACACCTTGTGCACCTGGGGACATAGTGTGCCAACATAGAGTATAGAAGGGTTTCTTATTGGCATAAACAACATCTTGTGGCCCTAAGACAACCTACATCCTTAGGGACATAGGGTGGCACATAAATAAAGTCCCATATGGCTTTGAAGGACTGGACCTCTTTGTACGTTGGGACCAGCTAACAATCCTAACCCTATGGCCTTGAGGTCATAAAGAGACATATTAAATTCATAGACATGTTTACAAAGAGAACCATATGGCCTTAAGGCCATAGGTGCAATAGATGGCATCTCATGATCTTATAGCCATAGGATACTATATAGTATTGTTTTGACTTTTTAAGTGTGAAATATTAGTTTGAATGTTGTTTAAATTATTGTGTATTTAAAACTTGATAGCATGCTACAAAACCATGACCAAGTATTTTGTTATACATGGATTAAGGTCACCAAATTATGACAAGAGTGTTTAATAGTATTTGCCTTTACATATTATCTTTTTTAATTGTTGTAATCAATCTATATGCTTCTTTAAAATCATATCAATTGGTTTTTTTGACACCTCATTTTTTGAGAAGCTACTTCTAGAAGCATTTGTTGAATTTTGAAAAGCATTGATGTCATACAAATCCTCTTTCCAAAAACTATATTGGAGGTTTATTCTTAAATTTTCTAGTAGAGAAATTAAAATAGACTCATACAATCATGATAATTTATCTAAATTAAAGACAACTAGAGCTTAGAAATCATTAAATAACACAATCCTAGCATACACATTTAGAATTTGGGAAACGGGATTTTCCCAAATTATCTAAAATGGTGTTCATGGTCAAAAACTACTTCAAACTCGGCACCATATAAATAGTGTCGCCACTTTTGTAAAGCATGAGTTATGGCATAGAGCTCTCTCTCTCATAGAAAAAATAATTTTTTTGAGCTCTATCTAACTTTTTACTTTCAAAGACTATAAGTCTACCCTCCTGGAGAAGTACCGCACCAATTGCTTTATCACTAGCATCACTCTCTACCACAAATGGCCTAAGTGGGTCAATGATTGCTAGGATGGGATCAATGGCTATAGCTACCTTGAGCTGTTCGAAACTGCATTTTTTGGCTTCTTCCCAAGAAAAGGTCTTACCTTTTTCTTTAAGTTGATCCTTCATAGGAACAATGATTTTGGCATAATCACGGATATACTATCGATAAAATCTAGCCATGTCTAAAAATCTTTAAAGCTCCTCAACCGTGTTGGGATGTGTCCATCAAAGAATGGTAGCGACCTTGTCAGTGTACATTTTGATTCTAGAATAAGAGATCACATGACCGAGGTAATGTATCTCTGTTTCAAATAAATCGCACTTGTTGTGCTTAGCATATAGCACGTGAGCTCGTAGTTGTTTGAACACTAATCGTAAGTGCAGAAGCCTTCGGAGCCTCGGTGCCATCGAGTTGCCGGTTGAGTTTGCCTTGGTCGTGTGCTATGGAGGACGTAGGTGGAGCAGTTGCGTACGATTGTCGCTCTATATCTACGCACAATGCGCACAGGAAACTGTGCTTGACTTCTTTTGTTGTGCACAACGGAGACATCGCTGTCTATGAAATGTGGGAGAGAAGAAGCGTGTCGCATGCACATGCAACCCGCTTTTCCCCTTCCCCAAAATTATCTTGAATACCAATGCAAGGGTGGTGGTAATGTGTGTACTATCTCCACCCAACCATGCTATCTTAAAGCCTCCCCCTAAAGTACACACCCTCCGGCCGTGCCAGTGGCCTTGTCCATAGGACCCATGTCCTTACAGTGCCTCTTGTAGGAAAGTGGAATCCCCCTCTCTCATTGCTCCCCTTGTCCGGCCACTTTGGAGGCCACCTTTGCATTGCCTTGGAGCTCTCTCACTTGCACTCAAGAGAGGCACTAGCGAGGTCACTAGTGCTCTCACCCTTTAGCCTCATAAATGTGTGATGCGGGGCTAGAACCTTGTGGACTACCATGTCAGTAACCAGCCCGCACCACCAAAACCGCCCAGTCACCATTGTCGTCGCATGTGTCAATTCCTCTGCCACCAAAAGGCCCCTGATTCCGCCCAAGCGCGCTGAGCGCAATGCCCATGAGGGCCACCATAGCCTTGCGAGAGAAAAATCTCTCACTTATCCACTTGCATACCATATGGTGGCCATGTTATGGAATGTATAGCCCACAATCTAGCAGCATGGCTTGGCTTATGGGATTTTTCCCCCTTTCTCCACTACCACATGGCGCTTCTGGATCAAGGGCTCCCCAAAACCCCAAACTTACCTTTAAAAACTTCTTTGTTGCCATGTTCCTCGTGCCACAATCCTTTGCAAATCGATGTGCTCCACAAGATGAACACTTCAGGCCCATGCATTCTCTTTATCTCTGGTCACTCATATGCAGTTTCCCAATCCGGTACAGATCTGCAAACTGCTCAAACTTCAAAGTGGCATAACTTCCTATCCGTAGCTTCAATTAACAAGCCGTAAAGATAGGCTTGTATAGCACTTCAAGTATTTAAATTCTAGTGAATAGAATCCCATCTATGACCATTTCAATAATACTCTCTTTTAGCATTAACAAGACAACTTTTGGCCCTTTAAAGTTGCATCTAGCATACTTTTAGCTTAAAATTGGCTTGTTTATCAAGTCCTAACCATTGATCACTAAATAAATAGCCTTCAATGAAGCTTAATCTGCATCCCTCCACTCACTATCTCTCCATGGAAGCGGAGATGCACGACAACGGTGAGAAGCTCTAAACTCTATAGCCATCATCTTTCTCTATGTCGTTTTTTTTAGTAAATATCCTCTCAGTGGTTGCTTTTTTGTATACGAGTGCATGCATGGACTTTCCAAGTGTGTAAAAAGTTTCTTCGATGTGTTTATGGTCATGTGTGTACATAAAAAGCGCTTTTATGTTTCACGTCGTCACGTAAGCAGTAGGAACACTGTTTTGGTCATAACTCACAAACCGTTATGGATCAGCCCAAACCCTTTAAAATAGAGATAAAACACATCATTTAAAACATTTTATCATTGGGTGTCATGTGAAAATCATGCACAAACTGAGAGTTATGATCAAATACAACTTACTTCCCACTGTTGCAATCAAAATTTTGGACCCCAATCTCATTGGAGGACCACTATAGAGATTCACTGGATGAGCAAACCCTCTTATCCAACTAAAAATCTTGTTTAAACTTGATGATAAATGTATTTAGGTCTTTGTTACCACTTGGAGAATGCAAGTTATTAACTATTTCATAACCGGGTTTACCTACGCTTGTAGGGGTGCTATCACGGGGGAGTACCATATGAAGTCATGAGTTGACCAAGCTGTTTATATATGATTTATGGTTTTTTTTGGTGAGTTTATTTCAATTATTAAATGTCCATAAACTTATGTGAGTATATGGCTAGTCAACCCAAACCGCTCGGGCAGATATGAATAAAGTGGCTTTTTTTTTTTTTTACCGTTTGTTGCATGAGTATCATATGGGCATAATGATGTGATAAGGTGTTAGTATATATTATGGATCTGAGCTTGATGCACTGGTTTCAGGTCAAAAACTTTCATTTTCATGATATCTTTACACCTTAAAATGGCCAAAAAAAAAAAGAAAACGCATAAATGCGAAGTTATGGTTTATGGTCGACCTAAGTGTCGGAGTTGTTTTGCATCATGATTATGTTGATGACATTATATGATGTAGGGAATCTCATGTATAAATGTGGATGCCTTATGTGCATGTGTACGACTTCTTTCCACCTTTCTAGATCAAAACTAGCTCTATGTGCTAGAGCACCAGTGAAGTGCAGATATATGGTGCCATCACTTATGCATGATTGGATGTTGTCAAAATTGGACTTTGATATCATGTTTAGTTGTTAGTCAGACTTATTTTGTGCATAAAATATTCATGTCTTAAGGACCATTGTGTGGGCTTGGTTTGATTGCAGTGGATATGTCAAACTCCAAGTGTGGGAGTTGGTTCAGTTTGGAATATGGTTTATGATCAAAGGATTGAGATCCCTCATGGATTATCAAGTGCTACAACTCCCATTAGGTGGACTGGCTCCCCTCATATGTGATTTAATGTGTAGATACCTCCAAGAGATCATGACAGATCAATCTCCCCTGAAGTTCCACATATCCAGAGCCAGTAATGACATTGGAGAGGGGGAATGGGGGAACACACCCGACACAAAAACAAAGGCCTCTCTATAGCTCAGGGTATCCACAGCACCCTTATCCTCTCAAAAAATACCTTAAAAAACACACTTTAAACTAGCAAACCACCGCCTACTCATTTTCCAATACTTGCACACTCCACAAGACCACCACACAATGCACACCTACTGCCAGGGTTTGTCTTCACCCTTCCGCGCACACACACAGCTGCTCAATCTCACTCTCTCACATAAAGCATCGATGGTCCGGGGGGGCACACACATCCACGCTGCTGGCGCTGTGGGGAAACACAAGAGTAAGGAGAAAGAGTAGGGAGGAAGGGGGAACCACAACACAACTGGGCAATAGTGGCTTGATTATACTTCAAGAGGAATGTACAAAGCTTGCAATGCATCACAATGGCCATTTTCAAGAAAATTACAAAGGGGATTGGCAGGCACACTCCTCTACCAAGAAATTCCACTTTGCAAGCTTCAAATGGCACCAAAGAAGTCCCCCAACTTGATCAAAAAATGGCTTTTATAGTAGGGGACCTCAACTTTGGCAACTGCCCTCTCATTGGCCCATCTGTCCTCTCAATTTGCCATCTTTAGGAAGGGGGGAGCCGCCTCATTTTCATCTGCTCTCTTGCTTGCACTCTTGAAGGGTGGTGCACTAGTAACATCGCTAGTGCCCCTAGCCTTTTCTAATTTTTATTTATTTTTTCCCTTTTTCTCTTTTACCTTAAGTACCTTCCAACTTGAGCGACATTTGATCACCTTGATTTTTTCCCCTTGGATGGCCTTACCTTGCACTGCTCTCATTTTCCCTTCTCTTACATTAAATCATGCTCAGACTGCTCCTTTAGTGGTCCTTTGGCCACCCTCTTTGGATTGGTTCCACCCCTTGGACTTTCCTTCTTTACCACTTGTTTGCCTGGGTTTGGAAATGGCCACTTGGTTGGAGGCCCGCTCCTTAAGCACCCTTTGGGGCTCAATTCCTCTCTCTCACAAACCCACTTCAAGCTCACATGACATGTCCCCTACCCCTTGGCACACATTTTCTTGCCCATGATCGGCTCTTTGACCACCCTCGAAGTGCTCTCGTTGGCCGCCCTTTGGTATCTCTCTCTCTCTCTCTCTCTCTCTCTCTCTCTCTCTCTCTCTCTCTCTCTCTCTCTCTCTCTCTCTCTCTCTCTCTCTCTCTCTCTCTCTCTCTCTCTCTCTCTCTCTCTCTCTAAACATCTAGAGACAACTCTCAAGAAATAGAAAGTTATAATTTTTCATCTCATGCATACATGCTAGAATCAATACCTTCTCTGCAGTGTTGGTTAAATATCGGCTTGCATACCTTCACGGCAAGGTAGGCTAAGCCGGTTGCCAATCAATTGCAATCAACTGTGATTCTTAATACGGTAAGCACTTCTAAAAAAATTTAAATCCTTGATCGAAGGAAAAGGTAGGATGCCAAACAAATTGAATTCTTGAAGAGTCATGCTCATTGCGACGAACCTACTGGTCCATAAAGGGAGTGAACTTGTTTTAGAAGATGAGCATATTTAAATAATGGGTTGTTCGTTAAGGGTTGGATATCTTGTACTAGTGTACTAGCTATTAAAACATCCCTGAAGTGTTACATTTCACACCATCACTCCATCATCATAGGTTTTAATTGATGTACATTGTTTGTCACTGCACAATATAAGAGCTACAATCCTTAATTGGGGGAATATAGCTTTTATATGTTTAATCGAATGCATAAGGGGTCTATAATCTTTGATTGGGTAAAAGTGGTCCTCAATTGTGTA